>NC_081793.1:16327598-18727598 GCF_963082965.1 Carassius carassius
TAAAACATGACTTGCATGATTATTCACCAGACCAGTAGCTTTGAAGATCTGGTGACAAATACAACAAGGAACGCATCTACAGTGCCACAGTGAAGCATGGAGGAAGATGCTGGTACTGGTGAGCTGCTTCACTGTGAAAACTCAAAAGATGCTATGGAGTGTGAAAGAATAATACAGAATGGCATTGAAAAGTTGTTATCTAAAGAGGAACGATCAGATGTTATTTTTCAACAACAACAACAAAAAAATTTATCCTGCCCACACTGCAAATACAAGTCCATCAGGCTCATGTTTTGTCCTGGTCAGAGTCCAGATTTGAACACTATAAAGTATATTAAAACTCCAACTAAGTGGGAGACATTTTTCAAGTACTATTCAATGGAATAACATTAACTCGTCTTCCTGTAAAAAGTAGTCTGCAAGAAAATAGGCAAAGGCTATCCCATATCTGCGTCTGTCCCTTTATCTGCAGTATTTGTGCAATTCTTGCTAGTTTCCTAAACAGTGATTTGTGGATAAAATGGTCAAATGTGCAACATTAACAGCTAAATATTTAGCCATTTTTGGCTTTGACCGTTGTTTTATATGCCTTTGTGATATTGACATTGTGTGAAGTCCACTCTATCTAGTGGCCTAGGAGAGGTCACCTTCAGCAAAGTATTGTATTGCATAACAGAAAAAATGGACAGATACTCAACTTCTAGTGAAAATAGGAATTGATTTTGTTATTATTATTATTATTATTATTATTATTATTACATATTCTGTAGCATTATGATCTGCCAAGCCACAATAACTTGTTTTAATATTTAAGAGCAATGAGCAATGTGGTTTTTCACCACAAGAGGGAAGCATGGTCTGATTTCCCATACTTTTTGCCTTGACAAATAAGCAAATAATAAATATTATATTATATTATATTATATTATATTATATTATATTATATTATATTATATTATATTATATTATATTATATTATATTATATTATATTATATTATATTATATTATATTATATTATATTATATTATATTATATTATATTATATTATATTAAAAAAAGTTAAGACTAAACTAATATTAACAATCTGCTTTTCTGATAGACATATAGTATATTGATGGTCCTTGACATGTCCATTCTCTTGTTGTGGTTTTGCATGAAAAATGGCTAATATAACTTGTGTTTGTCTTCAGATGTATATGACCCCAGTCGCGTGGAGAGAGTCTGATCTTGGACACTGTCAAAGCAAACTCTGGGACCTTACTGCAATACATAATGTAAACAAACACAGAAGATCATAAGCAGGAAGATGGACTTCATGCCACATATTAAGAATAATTTTCAAAACTTCTATGGCCTGTTGATGGATGAAGTAGCTAAGTTGTTTATCAATGAGATATGAATGCATAATGTATATCAAGTAAAGCTCAGACATTACAGAAATAGCTATAAATCAAAAAGTCTGTATAGACTTAATAATTTTCTAAAGTTTCTCTGCACCAGCAAATGCTTGAGTTCTGTTGGACTTTCTCAGAACACAGTGGCATTGTGCCAACAGCGACAAGAAAGAATTAAAAGCTTGCACTTCTCATTTTCTGCAGTATTACCAATGAGAGAAAGGTAAGAGGCCTTGATGTATTAAAGCAATGAATTGGACTGGTGAGGTAGCAGCTGAATCAGTGACATAACACTGTGCTTTTAATCACAAAGAAATATTTTTGTAAGAAATGTTAAAAGGAAAGCATTATTATCAGTTTTAGAGGTGGGAGAAACCATTTATTTCATTGTGGTAGAACTGCAATACAAAATCATATTTTTATTTTTATTTGATATTTTTTGCAGTGGAATATAGGCTGCTTTTCCCAAATGATGCAGTTAAGAAGAAGCTAAACTGGGGCAAAGATTTAAGAATATTTTGTGTGAAAAACTCTCCAGCAACTTTAATCTTAAGTGCAGTGACTTCAGTAGTCAGTTTCCATAGTTATTGCTTTAAAATGACTCCCTTCATTCAAGAGCTTTTTTTAAATACATGTATATATCTCATATGCGGTTTGAGCTTTTCAGAGTAGCAATCAGATAATGTATCATCTCATCACAAAATGCAATCAAAAAAGACAAATCTATTTATTTTTATCAAGCTATCAACAATCTGTACAGATGAAAATATATTCAAAAAAGTGTTATTTTACTTTGTGAGTTTGTTCGCTTGCTTACAATCATTTTGAATCATATCTGAATATGAATATTATCCTGTATTACTCTTACAATGAATGATTCTTTTATTGTGCCGTGTGGTGTGCTTTTTGTTGCACAAATGTCAGAAAGTGTTACATGTGTTTCTTCATGCACATACAAAGTATTCTGCACCTTAAGTCCATATCAGTTCTGAAAGCTTACTCATATTGTGAGTATATCTACCGGATGAAGTGCTTATTAACTAATCTACCCTCGTAATTGCTTAGTTACATTCTGTCATAACACAACATGCAAAGTTGAGGTGGACACAGTTCCTCAATGTTATTTATATCCATAACATAGTTTTATAAATGCAGTCCAAAGTGCACTAAAATTAATTTAGTAATTAGCACATTCAAAAACCGGCAATAGTGGCCAAAAACTCTAGAAGACTCATTGCTTCCATTTGCTCTGATTATAGTTATCGTTATGGATAAAGAGTGCAATACTATAATGTTATAGTAATATTATCATCAATATTTTCCAGCGTTTTTTATAATAAACTGAATGAATGCAGATAGATGTTCTATAGTCAGTGGATGGTTAGAAAAAAATATAGTATAGACAGCATTCATCACACTGATTTTCTGTAAGTTAGAATCATGTAATTGCTGTAAGTAGTCCTTGATTGTTTCTACCATTTTGTACAATTTTGTTTTTCAAAAATTGATGATTATATTGTTGCATATTAAGTATATGGCATTTAATATCTTTTTCTATTTTCATACAGAAACTGTACATGATTATTTTGTATTGGGTTGGAATTTAATTGCGCTCTCTGCATGATATAAGAGATGTAAACTGGGGTCGGGAAAATGTTTTGCATACAACTGCATTTGGTACTACATTAAAAATATATTCATCATATTACATTGTGCACATTTGTATCCTGATAAAAACAATATTTAAAATCAAAACAAGCTAATTCTTTTATATATTTTACAGAAAAGGAAGTATTTACTGTGCACCTCAGTACTTATGTCTTTATACTGGGTGAATGTGAATGAAATGTTTGAGAGGAAATGGAGATTGCTCATTATTAAACTCCTTGCATGGACTTTTGTTTTTATTTTTTATCTATTGGTTAATTTCATGTGTAACACTGATGACAGGAACAGTTCAGGAGCTTGTTTCACTCTCACTCCACTTTCACTCAGAAGTCTGTTTTGACATATTGCGATAGAGATTAAATTGATCAAACATTCATTCAGTTACAGAATCATTCACATTTATTTAAACATTTATCAATATTATCATTTATCAACATCAAATGTTTGAAATTGCATGACTTTTATTTTATTTTTTTACATGAATCACTATTGCATTTTTCTCAATAGATTTTCAAAGAAGGCAAAACGGGGGGAAAAATGAAAAGTTTTTTCACTAGAAGTTGAGGATTTCGTTTTTGTTTCCAAAACTAAATGAGGCTGACCTTGGGACCCCAGGCACATCTAATATTATCATTTGTAAATCGTAACTGTTTTAAAACTTGTTGCTTCACATAGGATATGGGGAATGGATCTCAAAGGACTGTTAGATACCCATGATAATCAAACTGGTGTGAGGCACAAAGAGGATGCGACAGCGTGAAATTAAATTAGCAAACTAGGTCTAAAGCTCTTTTTATGTTACCCCTAGTTTGCCAACACTTAAACCTGTAACATATATGATGTACAAATGCTTGAAACCTTCTGGAGATTCTGAACAGACTGTGTGAACTGAACTGGCATTTTTGGCTAATTGTAAATCTTTCACCTCTCTCTCTGTCAGTCCAACTGCCTCCTTCTCATGCCTCTCTATGTTATTTCAAAAGGTCAGGAGCATAAATCAGCAGCCAAGTTCAATTATAGTCACAGGCAAAATTGTCAGTTGATGAGTGTTTGTGTCTCAAGTTGCAGAAAGAAAAGGTTAGGCTAAAGAATTACCCTTCCGTCGACTGAACCAGAGCCAGTGGCCTTTTCCAAGACTGACCCTTAGTTGAGCATTCAACTGGCTGCGAGTGGCCATGAGCTCATTCCAATTAGACGGACACACAAAAGAAAGCCTTTAAGTGTCAGCGTCTAAAATGTTTGATCTCACCAACTAATCAACCTTTCACAGCAATCTCAGATCACTCACACGCCTTTGTCACTTACTTTCAGTACTTCAATCCAGATCTAGATAATCGTGCAACTGAATCCTTGTATCCTACACATCATGTCCAGGGAGATTCAGATTTACTGCCAATTCACTGCCAATGCATTTTATGTTGGATAATGGTGTGGTTTCTTGTCCCAAGCCCTAGATAAAGTGTAAAGTGATTGTATTTGTGACAAGGATAGATGGTTACTTTAGGATAGATACTGTTTACCTCTGCCAGACATTTACTTGCTAGCCTTCACAAAGTAAAAAGATTAAAAAGCATACCGTGGACTGGTGACTCTTTTCATCAAAAGCAGGTTTGAAATCAAGCCCAGCTCCACAGGAAGGTTTGGCCAAACAATTTATGAGTTACTAAACTAGAAACCCACTAGAAGCCACCAAGAAAGTCCTATGGTCCACCTTACATCAGAGAGCTGATGTACAGAATTTTTCAAAACTTCTTTATTGGAATGTTGTATAATTCTGGATAATAAAACGGGTGGTCTATGGGTGACTTGTATACATGGGCTAAATTTCTTGTTCTTAATATACAGTAAATATTGTACAATATATAATTTATCATTCAACATGCTACCAAATATGACTGAATGAGCAATATAATTGCTTATAGTTTAAATGTGGAACTTACATTTGAAATCACCTTTAGGTTTGGTTTGTTGGATGTGCTTTAGTTCTGTTATTAGATCACCAATACCTTCAACATCTTCAAACTCATCACTCCCTCATTCGCTCTGTTATTGGGCCCATTTCTCTCTCTCCTACTGTAATGTTTCTGTTTATATGAGTGAGTGGGTGGATGTCTTTAAATTATTTAGTGAGAGTAACCGGAGGCCACATACAGGATGAGATCTTTTTGTATTCATCCTCTCAATGGGCTTTACTGAATAATGCATATCTGAGAGTCATAGGAAAGTAGAAACAGGATGAGACCATTTGACATAAACACAATAAGCCAGGGGCATGTTATAGTTGAGCAATAATGTTATTATGATGTCTAACTCAATGGGTGGGGGATGGCAGTCATATTTGAGGCCTTTGTATTCTTTTCCTTTGCTTATTTTTAGGTAAACACAGGCTTTGTCTCAGCAGGGACTAAAGACATCTGACACCGCTCAGCATGACCATAAAACATTTACAGATACAATTCGATCAATTTTGTATTATTACAAAGATCATGTGACATGTTTTATTACAAATTCAGTCATTTTAGTCATCTGAGACATTGTTTTGTTCATGTGGAAATTGGCTGTTGTAATACTTTGTGTCAGGACTATTTTACATAATTTCATACATGTTTTGCTGTGTTTCTATTCTATTATGTTTCTTTCTTTGTCTTAACTTATTTGAAAACTCTTCAAGCTGAAGGTTTAGCTTAGTTTGGAGCTGTGAAATAAAGAGTTTTAATTTAAGATCTAGTTCAAACTAGGGTTTTTATCTTATTTTCTCTTCAAAAGAGAACCAAAATCACCAAAACTGCCTTTGTGCCATGTGAAATTAATGGATCATAAAGTGGGAGATGAGTGTGAACTCAAACTGCCAACCGGTCAGCAATCAAGCTTTACATTCCTCCAGTCAACTTGAACCTATGATTCATAATTTTTGCTCTCAAAAAACACATTTTCCCTATTATCTGGATACTGTAGTATGGCATAACCTGGGTCCATTTGGATTTTTATTAAGCTTTTTTCTTCACACTTCCAAGTTATGTCTGCTCTAATAGCACCTAGCTCCCATAAATCTGTACTGCATGGAGATTCATTGTTGTAGGCAAAATAGACCTCCTGTTGCTCACAATATGGCTTACGGTCTTTCCTCTAACCCAGAGACTCATCAACATCAACCCATGTAATAAGTTCTGCTGTTGTCAATCTCATTTCACTCTCCATGTGTGCATTCTTCATTCCTTTCTGTTCAGATATGTTCCTCCTTGTCCCTCATGAACCATCCATCCTTTGCTCTCTGTCTCAGCCTCAACAACAACAACAAAAAAGACCTCCAGAGCTTGGGCTGTACAGAGTGTTTTAATACATTAACCCACGAAAAAATGAAATGAAATTAAAGCTCTTTTCCAAGAAGTTGCTCTATAGTTATTTCCTATACTACACTTTATCTACTGAAACTTAAACATGGCATATGATGTGCTTAAACAATAAATTATTTAATCAAACAACATTAACATATTGTTTGGTGTCAGAGTTGAAAATTATCTTCAGATTCACAAAGGTGAGCATAAAGATGTCTTCCGCTGTATAATTAACACAGCTGTCCCTGTTCGATAGCATCCTCCTCTTCATAACATTTGCTTGTTTTAATCTTAAATTGGGTAATTTTCTTTCAAGCTTTTACGCCACTTAGTCTGCACATTACATTCTTATATCTTTTTATAGAAACAGGATTTGAGACACTCCTGGCTGTAACCAATGAACAGCACCTCTTTGACCACATCGGTACACTGGTGGCATTACAATAGCCTGAGTCAAAAGAGCATTGTTGATCAGTTCTTGGCTGAAAAACAAGAACTGACCTTACACATCCTTTTTATTTATTCATTTCAGAAGGTTGTAGTTTCGATTTGATTTCGACAGAAGGTTGTTTTGTTTGTTCTCTTTCAACACACCTTTGTTTTCTAAACCTCACAAGAACATTACAATCAGTGTTTTTAAGTATTATTCTTTTAGTATTTATTAATATTTTTATTTGTATATTTTTCATTTTTCATTTTTTTTTTTAGTAATTTTGTTAAGTGATTTTTATTATTGTATACAGCTTTAAATGGTCTTTTTTCAGTTTTGGTTGTAATTAGGGAAGTCGTGGCCTAATGGTTAGAGAGTCGGACTCCCAATCGAAAGGTTGTGAGTTTGAGTCCTGGGCCGGCAGGAATTGTGGGTGGGGGGAGTGCATGTACAGTTCTCTCTCCACCTTCAATACCACGACTTAGGTGCCCTTGAGCAAGGCATCGAACCCCCAACTGCTCCCTGGGTGCCACAGCATAAATGGCTGCCCACTGCTCTGGGTGTGTGCTCACAGTGTGTGTGTGTTCACTGCTCTGTGTGTGTGCATTTCGGATGGGTTAAACGCAGAGCACAAATTCTGAGTATGGGTCACCATACTTGGCTGAATGTCACTTTCACTTTCACTAATTTTATTGTTACGGCTTAAACTAAGTTTAGATAATCACCAAGGCAACATTTCAAGTTCTTCAACTTTTTAATTTCAATTTTCAGTTTCCAAATAACAATATTTATTGGTTATAGTTCTATATAGTTTTAGTAAACAACACTGCTTAGAACAGAACATGCAATATGCATATGAAATATATGCACCATTTTCATATAAAGTTCTGTAAGCTTTGCATGAGATTTGAAATGCAACATCAAGACATAAAGGGCGAAGGTCACATCTGTTTCCTATGTATCAAAATACCAAATGGATGTGCAATCAAATTTCCCTTCTGCTGCATGTGAAATGATGGTTCAACACATTTTTGTTCCTCATTTTTCTCCACACAATGAGATTTGAAGTGGTTCTTTTATTAGTGAAATCAAATGCTTCATATGTAAACTTGACTATTAAATTAAGATTTTATCTTAATCACTCATAAAGCATACACTTGACTGGTGTTGAGCAGAAAACTGACACCTACAAAGCATGAATTTGTTATAAGAATTTAATCCAACACAAGTGTTTAACTTATAAACTGGATGGAGAAATTCAATACCAATGTATTTATAGCTCTGGCTTCTCCAGAGGTTTCTTGGAGCCAATGCACTGTGAGGTTTCCAGGTCCTGGTGAATGACAAGTAGCCATACTAACCAATGTTGGAACAGTTCAAGTGTCTCAGTTCTTCATGGGTCTATTGTCTCTTCATGGGTCTATTGTCTCATACATGGTAACCACATGTTTTCCCGGTTTCAAATTTATTACGCTGGTATGCTTTTTCAATTCATGTTCCGCCAACTAACAATCATTGTCCTTTCAAACTTTAGCTCTCTGAATACAAAGATGCTTTTATTGCTGTTGCTGAATTTGTATTGTGGGGAATTTTGTTGCAAACCACAATGATGTATCTGGCAGTTTGTATATACATTCAAAATAATGAATAATGGAAAGGCTGATGATAAGGGAACAATTGTTATATCTATTATGGTTTCCAATGTACATTTTCAACTGAGAGACTGTTGGATATCCAAAGGAAGTAATAAAGGTTTGAAACGTCATGACGGTGAGCAAATAATTATAGATTTTATTTTATTTTATTTTTTGGATGGATCAACTATTCCTTTAAGATTACACCATAGACAGTAAAAGAAAGGATTACACTCACGTCGCCCGGAAGCTAGTTGCTGCTGCTGTTGAGGACAAATGCAAGTTGGAGGCGCGCGCTGGTGAGCGTGAATAACATACGGACGCGCGCACGGTTTCCCTGCGTTCACTCAACTCATATGTTTGTCAAGATATTTTTTAAGAGATGTTCTTTGTTGACGCTTTTGTATTCACGAACTACAGTTTGGAAATAACTCCTAAACATCAGTGACGAGTACCTCTCGGGTAAGTTGTTAAATTAGTTAACTTGCTTGCGTACAGTTCGTTGGATGTTAACGTCACGCCTTTTAAACATCGTTTTGCTTGTGCGTAATTCCCCAAGTGAGTTTTGTCTTGTTGACAGCAATTAACAAAACAACAAACACAACATAAATAGGTTTGTGGATAAATACTCTTTAGTACTTTGTAGTGTTAATGAGATAAAGCTGTTTCTCCTCAGATCTGTTGGTGGTTTGTCTTTGTCAGTTTGTTTAATTGTCTCCAAGAAAAGTATTGAATCGTTTTTAAGTATTTAACGTTACTATTTTATTTTTTACTTGGCGTTGCAGTTAAACATAACGGCTCTCGTTTGGTAAAGGTTTCTTTAGTTTATTGCAAGGTTACTTGAGTATAACAGCGGACAGGATGCGCGCCCCCGTGTCCCAGCAATTGAATGATGTTTTTTGACTCACACGTGAAAAGTGTGCAAAATAGACCGTGGACTGAAGTATTAAACTTTTTATTCCGTGAGATAGGAACAGGGTGAGGCTTCGAAGCGTACCAGTGGTCTGTTTATCCTTCATTGTGGCTAAAGGACGGGTCGCTCCCGTTACTTGATACACTACATGCTTCCCAGCTGGAGGCGCGGTCATGAAGCGCGCTCCTGGGGAGATGCAGCTCACAAAATCAGAGAATTGAATGTGACTCCCGATGGCTAAAGTCGTATGATGTCACGGACTCGGCATGTGGGTGTACATTATTTTGCATGCTAAATAGTACTAATGTAGAAATTAGATTAAAGTTAGGTATCAATTTAAAAATGTTGTTTTTATAGTTTAAGAGCCACAGCTCTGTGTACAGAGTTAGTGTATATGAGTAACACAACAAAAGAGCCTTTGCTGCGTTGCACTGGATTATTTTATGATCCAGTCTCATTTGCATTGATCTAATATAACCCCATCAGTGACACAGCTTTATGACCTTTGTGGTTCACTTTTGCATTTAGTTCTGCCAAAAACAAGTTAGTTTTTTTCATGCGTTTGGCCTGAATTGGTTTTGGTTCAGCAGCATATGGTGTGACATGCTGTAGACAATCTAAAATTATTTTAAACAGAATTTGCATTAGGGCTATGACAATGGCTGAAAAAGTACATTCAAATGTTTTACTTAAATATGATCAATATTCGAATTATATTTGAATTTGCAAGCCTTAATTTCAATTTCAAAGCTTTTATAAGTCTTATATAATTAATACATTTGCTTAAACAATTAGAAACAAAACAGCATCGTGCATGTATAGTTTAATACAAAGGACTGAAAACTAATCACAAAAAGAAGTAAAGTACTTTCTTCATTTAAAACCTTGAGATGCAGTAAGGTGGGGAAAACCGCCATAATGTCTTGAGACATGTTTTTTAAATTTTGAACTTGCATTAATTTTACATGGCTTTCTAAACATTTGGCTCTCTTGTGTGAGACGCGAGTGCAACGGTGATAGATGTCCCTCTAGAAAATGTGATAAATATGCGTTCTGTGTGAACGGCTTGATTCAGTTTTGATGTAAACATCTTCCTCGCATTCATTGTTATCTTTTTCTGCAATATTTTGAATGAACAACGCAGCAGTGCTGCATCCAATGGGTTCAACTGGATAGGCTAGCAAAAACATTAAAATACAATGACACTTAAATTGTCACATTTTGTGCGACACTGAACACTGTATGTATTTGAATTTAATAAATAGAAATCAATGAACAGTTGACCAGTTACAGGACCTAAGATACACTTTACCTTTTACCTACAAATAAGTTTACCTTAAATATTGATTTAAAATACATACTATACATGGTTATCCAAGATCATTAATTACATTATCACATATACTTTTTATTAGAAAATGTGAATGCAAGTACTGCATATGGCTGACAACAAACATTTGTGATCTGCCCTGTCAAAGAGCATTACTGTAAACCCAAACGGTTATAAATGCAAGTGAATTAATCTCTTACCCTTACATTTGAATTATGAAACCTTGTTTTAAATTTACACCGGGTAAGAAACAAATTCAAGCTAATCTTTACACTATTTGTTTCCATATTTAATTTTTGCAGGCTGCCAAGTCAGTTTGGTTGAGAAATTGCTAATATATATTAAAAGTATAAAATAAAAAAGTAGCAAAATAATAATAAGAGCATACTGCCTGGTTTGAATTTGAAACTTTAATTTGAGCTTTAATGATTTCCTGCTTGGCCTTTAAAAGCTGAGTTTAATGGGTTTGGTAATGCTGGCAGCTATTAGCATAGATCTTTAACCAGAGAGAGTGAGAAAATGAAGGGCTTAGAGAGTGGTATAGAATAAAATGGAGGGAACTGGCCCAGTGATGTCTGTCTGTTTTATACGCCAAAGACATTAAATGTTCAGCATGCTTTTTACATATCCATTCTCTCCAGGCTACATCAGGCTAAAATGTAGGGGTGCACTGATATATATTGGCCGGTGATTAGCTAATGCGCATCTAGTCAGTAAAGCCGGTTATCTAATCAGCGGTAAATTCCAGCAGGTGCGTGATTTCACATAGAGCAGCTGTTACTACACAGCCGGTGTTAATTGAAAAGCTGTGCACATCAATGATGATAATGCGCTTTTCAGTTAACAACATTGTTGCAGCTTGATTGCTGAATGGAGGATGACAGACAGCCACAGTGGAAAGAAGAGTTTATGTGAACTGTATTTAATGACTTCTATATTAATCTGTACCTCACACTGAACTATGGAACAGCTTCAGAACACTTGAAATATGTCCACGAAAACGTTTTGGTGCTTTATAATATTTTTGTGCCTTTCATGGAGCTGAACATTAACACAGAATAGTATACGCACAATATCGGATTTGGATTGGTCTTGTCTGACTGATACTCGATCCGGCACAAAATGCTAGTATTAGAGCTAGGGGTGTGCACGGATAGTTGAACATTCGAATATTCGTTCTGCTCTAATTATTCGATAAATAAAAATGATATTCGAATTTCGCAAAAAAAAAAAAAAAAAAAAAATTCACAATAAAACCTAATTTGGTCACTTTCTGTGATTCTCCATGGAATATTTGAAGATGTATGCAAGCAAAATATAATTAATGAAAGAATAAGGGACCGTTCACATATCACGCCTAAATACGTGTGGAAAATGCTAGGCGCGCCGCTTTCTCCTTCTTTCCAAAGCGCTCGGGTAGAAGCGCTCCTGAGGCGTCTGCCGTTGCGAAGCAACAATGATGCGCTCTCTCTGTTTAGTTCTTGTCACATGACCTACGGTGCGCTTGCGGCATTTTGAAAAGTTTAGATGTTTTTAACTCGATGCGGTGCGGACGCGCCTGGAAAAAACCGGAGCGTCGCACCGCGTGTGCATCTCGACCGCGGCGCTTCCATTATGAGCGCACATACTGCATTCCTACATTGGAAATAACGAACTTGAGCATGCAAAAGACGCGATATGTGAATGACCCTCAGATATGCTGTGGAGAATCACAGAAAGTGACCGAATTCAAGAACATTGTTGCGGCATCTCTCAAGCAACGAATAAACACCGCTAACTTTGAGAACGCAGTGAAAACTCCTCTTCTCGCGTCTGCCCTAGACCCTCGGCACAAACCTCCCAGGTTTGAAAAAAAACCTTTAGCCATGTATTCCACAAGATGAGGATCCCATTCAGTGGTGAAACGAAAACACGGAGCGCTTCACAAAACTTATTCGCTTAGCACACCGTTATATGTGAGTCCCGCCAACGTCTGTGCCGTCAGAACTCGTTTTCTCTGCGTCCGGCCTTATTGTTAACAGACTAAGGAGCCGACTTTCCCCCCGATCATGTTTACATGCCCGTATTTCTTAACAAGAACATTTGAAACAATAGAAAAAAAGCAAAAAGGATTTGCTGACAGTTTAAAAGTTAAGTGTAGGCTACGTTCTACAATAGCCTAATTGCTGCAGGCTGCTTTACGTTTTTTCTTTGTTCACTTTTTTTTTTTTGCTTTAAATCTGTACTTTTGTTTGTTTGCACGCATTGTCAAAGGTTTTCAGCTACAAAACACGATGTGTAATGTTCAAGCTTGTTCAAAATGACAGAAACAATAAATGTTGCTGAAAAATAACGTTTGTCTCATTAAACTTAATTTAAATAAACGAATATTCGAATATTCGTTTTTTGTGAGCTCAAATATTCGAATGTAATATTTGCGGAAAACGCCCATCCCTAATTAGAGCCAATACCGATCCTGAGTTTTGAATGGATGCATCTCTAAGCAAGTAATTGGTAGAAGACTCGGAAGCAATGGCTTGAAATTAACCAATCTTAATAATGGATTTGTATGTTAAAAACCTGCAGCTTTTTGTTTCATAAGACATTAATTGATGGACTAGTATTGTGTTGATTGCTTTGTGGTGTTTTTATCAGCTGTTTGGTCTCTCATTCTGACAGCACCCTTTCATTGCAGAGAATCAATTGGTGAACAAATGATGTAATGCTAAATTTCTCCAAACTCATTTACATCTTCAATGGCCTGAGGGTGAGCAAATTTTCAGCAAATGTAAATTTTTGGGTGAACTAAATGCAGATGTTTTCTACAGAATAGGGATAGGCCAATTTCATTTTTCTAATAAAGTGATGGGGGGCATCATCATTGATCATAGCTCTTATGTTTCATAACAAAGCTGTCTTTCAATAGGCTGTTATATTTTGCAGTGGAAGGTGCATGATGTGGATTACAGAACAGGATGTATAATCTAGTAAGTTTATGGTTAACCTCACTATCCATCTGTGGTCCTTGAGTCAGATGACCGTTGTAATGTATACATTTTCAAAGTTCATTCCTTGTCTGCTTCAAATCATGTTTAAACTGTTATTTGCATTAACTGGTTCACTTCTCGGACTTAATGGTCCCAGAAAACCAGACTGTGATGGTAGAAAAGTAATGTCAGTAGTTTTTAATTGTTAAAAGAGAATTTAGTCACCACCATAGACTGTATAAAAACATCGACGTAGTGTCCGGGACGTCACCCGTAGACTCCTGAAGTGTGTTTTTGAAGCCTAAAGTGTGTAGAGCGGGCCGTCGCCATCTTGGCAGCGCGTCACGGCGTGACTCTCCCGGACAATCAAAAATGGGCAAAAAGGCGGGAGCTAGTTGCTGAAGCCACACCCACCAAGCACGACGGCAGTGTCAGCAGCGGCAATCCACCTGTCACTCAAGTGGCCACGCCCTTAATTATGCAGAACTTTAAGTCTTAATATAATTTAAACGGATGAGTTATAAAAAAATTCACCCCCCTCACAGTTGTCATGAAGGGCAAAATTAGCTATTTAGACCAAAATCATTTTTTGAACCAGGCTGTAAACATGTTTTTTCCTGCTGTAAAGTTGGGCATTTTAACATGGGGAGTCTATGGGACTGACTCCCTTTTGCAGCCAGCCTCAAGCGGCCAGTCGATGAATTGCAGTTTTAGTCACTTCCTTATTGGCCTCACGAGAGAGAGCGGGAGGTTGGCGCTCGGTCACCACTGTAGTACAATATACAGTATAAAAAATGTATAGTAAATTTAGAGCATTAAAAGGGAGCATAGATGATAACATAGGTAATTAAAAGTGAAAATAAGAGGACTAAGCATGCATATTTAAATATTATTATATTTGCATATTGAGTGAAATATTGAGTGCAGTGTTATTTTAGTATTGTTTATGTTTTTATAATATTTTGAATTGGCTATTATTTTTATTATTATTTTTTATTTATTAAAATGTTTAGTTGCTTTAATGTTTGTTCACACACACTTGTCATTGAGGTATGCATAATGGGGGAATGCCCTTTTGTCGTGGTTGGCACAGTAACATCTGTACCCATCATTCAGCAGACATAACCGTCAGGGCCTTCTGAAGCAACTGCTCATTAATCAGAATAAGGATCAGCTCTCTGAACAAGATAATAGCAGCTGTAGTCGTGCTCTGGCCTAAGCAGGGGGAAACTACTATGACATCCCAATGAGACTGGATTCTTGTTACCAACAGTACTTCTCGTGTTACCCTTGATTAATATTGTATATTTTATTATATTTATATATTATATTATCATATTTCCTTCACAAAGGCTGTCATTGTTTAATTATATGGAGACACTACTTACAGCATTGAGTTTCTTTGCGTTCCTTTCACCTTTTTAAATATTACTGTTGAACATCCTAGTCTGAGCTGTGTGGAGTAAAATCTGAACATGTACAAATAATTTTTTTTCCCTTTCAGTGTACCTACAAAGTTCTAAAAACATAACAGGCTTAATAAAGTTACAGAAAATTGGTAAAAATCTAATGATTGCAGCGAATGAGAACATTTCATGAGAAATTATTCTTGGATCTTGCTGTTCCCCTTTTTTTTTTTTTCTCTAAGCTTTCTCTCACACAGTCCCAGTGTTGTCCGAAAGAAGAACATCCCTGTAGATTCTCTCTGAGTCATGGCTGACCCTGTTGGATAAGTGCAGGGGCTGACATCATTGTTAGAGACCCAGCACTGCAGTTTAAGGCAGTGAGAACCGGTGTGGGGCCTCAATTTCCCCCCTGTACTGGGATGAGGAGCAGCTGGGGCTCCTGAGGCGTGGCCCTCACTGTTGAGAGAAGATTGAGAAACCGCTCCTCTGTCTGTACTGTAACACAAGCACCTGGTTTTTGCATTTTGCTTGTAAATGGTCAAGGCCATAGGTTGGTGTGTGTGCCTTTGTTTTCAGTTTCTCTATTAAAAGATTTTGCCTACATAACCTTTCAGAAACTTGTAAAGAAGATTTTAAAATGCCATGCATGTACACATGTGGTTTACTAATCACAGACTTCGATGTGTTATAGTGTTTGAGCAATCAATAGTCATTCATGGCCTATGGTGTCTAAATGAAGTGCAAAAAAATGTTTTAAGGAGGTTATCTTAATTGTATTTTTTTTTCTCCTTATGTCATGAGTTTTCCTTTTTTTGCACCATAAACAGGCTATTTAGATAACCACATTTGCATGTGAAATAAGATCCAACACTTTTGCTGTACTTATTTGCTTATAACCTGTGGATTGAATATCAGGTCTATAGTTTTTAGCTGCTGTGGTGTGTTCGCAAAATAATCTGTGATTTAAAATGTCCACATATAGCGATGGTAGGACTGAAATTGATCAGGAATCTTGTTAAAAATAATGTTGTGATCTTTTATGAGAAAGTACAGAGTGTGCTACACAGTCAGCAGCAGTGCAAAGTTTAAGTCTTGCCCATCTTATTGTTTATTCTGATTAGAAATAATAGTAGGCTATTCCTTCAGATTTCGTCTTATGTCACTTGTCTGAATACCAAACAGGAGTTGATTATTTGTAAATGTGTTATTTTGTCTTATGTTTTAATGTTGCAGAAGTACAAGACGTGTGCAGTTTAGTTTCGTTTAGTATGTTTTCATAATAAACTGAACTCTTCCTGGAAAGGTCAAGTAAATTTGATTCCTCATGAAATGACCCCTGTAAAGCTTAAGCTTGGAGGGCATGTATTCTTAGTTTATAGAGAACGGATGTGTCACAATTATGAGTTAAGAATATCTATGACTCACTGCAAAGTATAAACACAAATACACTTGAGCTCCTGACCATGGACAGACTTGCCATCATATTTACACACCATAAAGTACCTTCTGTCAAGGCGCACGTTGTTAAAAATGTATACTTAGCGCTCACATGAGGATCCCAGATGTGTTGATCACTCACGATATTCTCTGGCAGTGGGCCACAGAATTATGGAGTACACTGGGAAAACCACAGTCTGTTTCTAAGACCTAATGAAGACATTGTCTCATTACTGTTATTGTTCTTGAGTTTTTTTGATTGTTTAAATGTGTTATGTGTCACAGCAAAAAAAAGCACATCCATTTAGAGGTTAGGTCGTATAGGCCTATTTGTTTTTCATCCACTGGTTCCATTTGCAGTTGTTGTGACTTCATTTAGAGATAACAGTGCTTTTAGGTTGATTGTTTATGTGCACCATCAGCTGTCTTCTGCTTGCTTATTCAATCTAAGATGCTTTGAGGGGGTTTAAATTTATATAATTGCATTTGTTTAAAACACTGGTGCCCACGTGATGGAAGTTAACAACTTCAGACTGTTGTCAAACTATGTGTGGTTTGCAGATTGCATTTGGTAAGTCTCTTAACATGGAAAATGCAGGCACAGTTGTGTCAATGTTTTCCTGGCTGGATAATGTAGCCCTTCTTTTGTTTTCAGTAAAATCATTCAACTTTGCCAGGTAGTCAGCAGTAACTTTATTAGCAGAACTTTTACAAGGATGATTTTTTTGATTCTGTAACTTATTGTAGTAAATGATGCCAATGAAATCAGTTCGCCAAGAAACACACAATAAGAATGAGATCCTGCATGCACTGGTATTGTTTAAGCAAAGATTGATTCAAGCTTTTTAATGAATTCACCTAGGCAATCCCTGAATGTCATGAGAACACACTTAAAAATAAATGCTAGCACACGTTGGACACTTACATCTTGCTTCTGGTTGCTTTCTGTGTGCTGTGTTGTGGATGGATTTGTCTTTCCAAAATGCAACTCTGCTTTTCATATTTGTCAGATGGATCAGGAGTTGATTTGATTATACAGCCTTGCAGCTGCAAACCATTGCCTCTGCAAATAGCACTAAACTTCCTTTAGCACTTTGGATTTCACAGAGGAAAAGAGGCAAGAGGCTGTTTTTTGCAGAAGTGATGGGTTCTGCCTGTGGTTAAGCGAGAGCGAGAGAGCGAACATGATTTTTCAATTAAGCCTTGCCTCAGAATTTTCTTCGTAAGAGTGCAAAAAGCCAGATCTGGAGGAAGATCAAACCTCCACCCAAGTTAGTGCATGTTAAATATCATACACTCTCTCTCTTTCTCACACACACACACACACACACACACACACACACACACACACACACACACACACACACACACACACACACACATGTTTGTTTTTGTGAAAAGTGGGGACATCCCATAGGCGTAATGGTTTTTATACTGTACAAACTGCATATTCTATCGCCCTACACCATCCCTACACCTAAACCTAGCCCTTAGAAAACTTTCTGCAATTTTACAATAAAAAAAAAAAACGTTTACTTTATTTTTATACCAGTTTTACAAATGAGACATCCAAAAATCACCCAAAATCACCCAAAAGGGAGATTTTTTTGGAAATTTTGTCAGGTTTAGCTCAACCATATTTTCGGTACAAATTTGTCCCCAAAATATAGTTAAGTTAGTGCACACACATACACACACATTTGTTATATAGAGTAATGGAGAACCACCCCATCATATTCAAAATCTTTATCTTTAACATTAATTTGATGTGCAGTGAGTGTGTAGTAAGTGTAGCCAATAGTGTCAAGGCTGTGTTAAAGAGTTCACAGCTCATGCTGTGTGGTATTTTGACAATTTATAGTCTAACCTGTTAGCCAGTAGCACACACAGTAAATTTTGGATTATGGTTATTTGTAGTAATCACAGCGCGTGCTCTTCAATCACACTAACCTGTAGATCCTTTTTTATCTAAAAGCGTGAAATAAACAACATGCATGCAATTAAAGGTGATTAAAGTTGTCTTAAAACTGTGGGTGCGGGTGCGCACCCGAATTTGGAAGACCGCGTTCACATCATCCAACCGAATCGAACTCTGACATCAATTGAAACCGGGTGCGCACCAAAAGTGCTAGTGTGAAAGCACCCTCACTCATCTAACACACCTGATTCAACTCATCAACTCATCATCGTTTTTATTTTAGCACTTCTGTCAGTGAATACGCAGCCTTCAAAACACTAAAATAAATATCAAAGAAATTATTCAGTTAAACAAGAAAGTAGCCTAAATAAGAATGCAAGCAAATACTCCTTATAATCAGTGATACTACACTGGATGCGGAGCGGCACAACACAACATGACAAATCCCTGACCGAAAACTGCCACGTCCTATTTATAAGGTAGGATATTGACACAAAGTTCAAATGTCCTGTGGAGACTCTAGACTGAACCTGTTGCGATGCGGTGGAGACACAGTTCACTTCTCTGCCGCCAACAAGCACATTAACTCCTCATCTGCATGTGCTCACTTTGAAATAAGAATAGTCGCCACATTTCTTGTTAATATCTTTCATTTATTGCTGTCTCGTTAGTATTTGGCCAGTTTGGAGAAAGCCTCACCAAACCAGACCAGCCAGGCATTTGTGATCACGGGAACTTGTACAAATGCAGATGGGTGACATGACTGGAGATGGCTCCAGATCAGCAATGTAGTATTTGGTTTCCCAACAAGGTCCATTGCCCAACACAAATTTATTTGCTGAATGCATAAGCTATATTTTCCTGCGCTCAATGAGCCTGCTAATCTAAAGGAAATGCTGTTTTCGGTGTTTGAGGTAATTTGTGAATTACCATAGACTTATAATCTAAATAAAATTATTAGTTTTATTACACTTGTATACAAAACTTCGTATTATGCTTGTTATAGAGTGCGTGATGTTACGTGCACTATCACCAGTGGCAGTTGTCAAGGTGACCGTCACAGCCCTACTTCTTAAAATTGCCATGTTTTCTCAGTTTCCTTCTCCAAATAATTTTTTTCCAGTGTTGAAATCCATATTTCTCTGCCCAGTATTGAATCCAAGAAGTTTTAAAATGCATTTCTGCACTTTTACTCGGGTGACTGACATGGAAGGATGATCCTCTGTGTCTCTATTTTCTTTCTCTCTCTCTCTCTCTCTCTCTCTCTCTCTCTCTCTCTCTCTCTCTCTCATGCTGGCACATCTGGAGACTGCTTTTTTTCTCAGCAGGTGTGCCATCAGTGTTGGTACTTGACAGATGATAATTGTTTGAACAAGTTGGTATGCTACTCTTTGCTTTCCCTGTGCATATTTTGGCACATTACATGCAAAGACATTATATGCTCATAGCGCATACATTTATATTGTCACCGATGGCAATTTCAGCTAAAATATCACTTGCAAATTAATATAGTTGTTTGCACAATTTCCGCTCACTGCCAAAGGAACCAGTTGATATTGCTATTGCTTTGTCTTAAAGACGTGTAAGGCTGAAGTAATTGATTCAAAACCAATTCCATCATTTTGACAGTAAAAAAACACACAAAAAAAACACTATACCTACCACATGTAGTGAATTCCTACCACACGTAGGGAGTCAGTTCTACATGGCATGTAAGAATCACTTGTTTTCTCTGTGTGTGTGTGTGTGTGTGTGTGAGACAAAATGACAGGTACAACATTCTCATTAAAGTTACAGTGAGTTGGGCACCTACACTATAATTTATGCTGCTTTAGATAATGCTGTGTATCCATTGATATCAATAGCAATTGTGCACTGAAAAAGACATTCAAGAAGTTCACTGTATTCATGCTTTGTTCAAGAGGCTCTTTCTGAACCCATTATATATGAGCTAATTCATTTTTTTTCCTGCTACTAAGTGTTATAGTTTAAAGCAGTCATAGGATAAAATATGCTGTGAAAACATCTGTGCTAAACTTGTGTTAAGCCACTAACTCGATCACTGATGAGTAAAAATAAAATGGATTTTTTTATGCAGTAAATAAATACACCATTACTTTTGAAATAACCAGTTCCTTGATTCCTTGGGTAAGAAAATCTTGCTACTTGACACTAAATGCAGAAAAGGGTAAAGTTGTGTATCTAGGTGTTCACGGATAAAGTTTGCATAGTTCCATATTAAAGTTTGTATACTAGCAATTTGTTCACCAAAAAAATGTTTAAAAAAAATATTTATCAGGGTTGTCTGTGGCTCGTTTCGTTTCGTTAGCTTCATTTTGTTCTACCTCTTCTCCCACCTACTGAGGATGACCACTTCTTGGTCTCTTAAACAGTAAAGTCATAGTCATCCCGGTAGGGTGGGTCCAGGAATATTGTCTTGCGCATGCCCCCTTGCTTCTGGTATTTCTCGTCTAAAGGCGGTCACACACCGGATGAGAGGCACTGCGACTTAAAATTAGGTTAAAATTACCTATATGTTGTTCATTTTAACATTATTCTTTATACACCATTTCTGTGAAATTGTGCTTTAGAATAGTTATGGCAGAAATAATTATTTTATAATTATAAAATCTTTATTAACGTTGATTAGCCCCATAATACCCACTGTTTAAATTTTTTTTTATTTTGATTTGTGACGATGCATTCATACATTAATTATATTTATTAAAATGATTTATTTTACCAAGGTGAATATGCCCGAGGTAACGGTCACTGCACGACCAATTTGAAAGTTCTGCGTGACTGCCACTAGAGGGAGAAATGCGACAATCGGATTCCGAATTCCGTGTGCAGTGGAAAGCGGCTTGAGTCGTAGCTGGGTGCCGCGGACAGACGCTGAATGTCGCCGCCTCTGTGCATACACTCGTAGAAAACAATGAGTTCGAATTTTAAAGACGTGGCGCTGCGCTTCTCGTCCGGTGTGCAACCCCCTTAAAATAAATATGATGTGGCCAATGTGTCGTCTTTGAGTCACAGCACAGGGAGAAGAGATGACGCCGTTATGCTGATCTGTGACGTGACTCTCTTGGCACGAAGCATTGTTGCTGCATTCAGTTTTTAATTATAGTTTATGCTCTCTTTTAAACAAAATTATTTATAATTTTTATTTTTACTTCAAATAAATATTTTAAGAAAAAACAAATTTTCTAAAATCTAAACGACGGTGGGGACGGTGGGGATGATGTCACAGTGGGAAAGTGATGTGTAACCGGTGTCGCAGCTTTAAACCAGTATCACCGTCAACACCGTCTATCGCGGCAAGCCTAATATCTGTATCCAATAGATCTATTTAGTTTACTTTGTCATCTGAAGGTCTGAAACTACTTGAGGAAATGCTTCTATTGTATTCTCTTATTCATTACAATATTCATTACATTTTAAGGGTTCATGAACTGAGAAATCAAAATTCCCTTGATCTTTAAAGATCATATAAGAGTTCATCATACTATAAAAAATATCCTGCAAGTTTCCGAACTCAAAACTTCCTCATTAGTCTAAAAACAGCTTATATTGAAGCCAGTTTGGCAAAACAACAGCTTGTGCAATGTGCCGCTCTGACATAATAGAGTGGGTAAACCCCGTCTCCGCAGAAGAAGATCAACGCATGCTTCTACACAACTGCCTGTTTAGCTCCGGCCACTGATTCACACACACACAGTGTAAATAACGAGAAAGACGAATGCAGGTCTACACAGAAACCAAACGATAAAGATGCTCTAAAGATAAGACGCTGTTCAGAGCCAAGTTGTGGGAAAAGAGTCATTGCATTGCCTTCCTCTTGAGCCCAGCATTTAGAAAGTGTCAGTAAAAGGTTGGTCGTTTGTTCACTTAATTTAACAGCAGATTTGTTTACAAACAAGGCACAATTCAAGCCTTCTGATGAAAGGGGTCAAACCAGGACAGAAAAATATTCAATAACTGCTAAAATATGTATTATTTTTATGTTAAAATCTTGATAACATTATAAGTGGACCTCAGAGAACAGTACAAAATTAATAATAGTTAAAAAGGCAGTTCTTGACCCCTTTAAATGTGTACAGTACGGTCTCAGACTTTTGGAGCCCACTCTGAGTATTCTTCTAGTTGTCCTTTAAATACTAGCCAGAACAAATATTATAATTTGGTCAAATTTATCATGTTGACTTCAATATATTGACACTGGATTGGCTCAGAAGTGTATAGGGAATGGACACGTTTTGTTACAGTTTATGAGACCATTGTTTTTCTTCCATTATTGCTTATCAAAAGATTAGGCATTATCTTTGCACAATATATCTTTTAGACATAATGCAGTAATGGAGAGATAAGTGTCCATGTTTTATTTAAAGGATGGAGTTGTGGATATAGAATAATTGCCTGAGTAGAGACATGGAAAAAGGACGGGTGGGTACAAATGTCTTTTGAAAAGCATTTACACTGATACCTAATGACATTCAGCTATGTTTGATTCCTCCCCTACTGTCTACAATAATGTCAAGCTGTATTTAACCTGTCTTAAGCTAGTAGAAGAATAGGTTGTTAACCCTCTAAGCGCCAAAGACGCAAGATTGCGTCAAGACGTTGTTCTTAATAAAATAGACTGTAGTTCCTTATATGGTGTAATATCTCATTTGTATTCCCTACCACTAGATGACAGACATGTAGTACTTCGATTCTAGACCTACATTACGTCACGTTCCTATTCAAAGTGTTAGAGAAAATAGCAGAGCAAGTGAGCTGTCGTGTCATTGATGCGGAAGCAGTTCATTTCGTAGCGTGGGTGTAAATGGTGAGATTTATGAGAGAAAATCGCCAAATGGCTAATACGAAGTTGTACCGTGAGGATGTGTTGCAAATGTTGTTCGCCGATTCTGACATGTATCTTGACATGTATTCCATTATAAGGGCAATAATAATTTATCATACAAGTGGATATAAGACTACTTTTGTTTTTGCCTAATATTTCATACATTTTCAAGCCTACGTTTAGTGTGACCCATTACAAATAATCTTATATATATATATATATATATATTAGTGCTGTCAATCGATTAAAAACTTTAACTAGATTAATCACACATTTTTTCTGTGATTAATCGCAATTAATCGCAATAAAAAAGAAATGTTTTTGTACGTTTTTAATATATTTTTTATTGTAATAATTTCACAGTTAATCAAATTAATGTAGAAACAACAAAGACAGTATATTTTAAATACTTGTTTAAATGGCATCTTTTTATGAATGAAGGCCAGTATTACTGATATTAATACAGCTACTGATTTTTTTATTTTTTTTTTTACATTTATTATTAGGCTTCAAAAATATAACAGTTTTTAATTTAAGTAAACTTAAAACAATGCTAACATAAACCCATAATAAATGTCATGTTTACTCCTGCCCTTCCTGTCTTAACAGTTAGGAAATGTACAGAAATTTAATAAAGTTATCAAAGTTATATGCAGTCTGCACTGCATAAACTATAAATTAAATAGTTAATCCTTATTAAAGCTACAAAAGTTATTTAGTCAAGAGCAGCGAGTCATTTTCTCTGTTCCCTTTGTTCTTTAACTTTACTGACGGGAAGCTTTATTGGCTGCTGTCCCTTTAAGAGCAGACAGACACGCGGATCTCACCGTTTATATACTGTCTATGGATCTCGCCTCATTCTCTCACAACTCTTTTTGTTCATTTTAGACTTTATATAAATCATTTAAGATTGCTCTTTTGAGGATAATCGACAAAACTGGCACTTTGGGATGTTTATTGTTAGTTCAAGCGCTTAAGAGAACTGGATTCTGGCGCCCTGTCTATGCATTGTGTGTGTGTTTGTGTGTGTGTGTGTACGTGTGTATGTGTCACATAAGAGCATTCACAGACAGCGCATTCTCTTTTGTCTTGCCGTGCTTGAAATGTTTAAAAGCATTTAAATGAATAAGAGCGTGATCATATAATGTAAAGCTAGCCAACGGATGGCAGAAAATACGGATGCTGCGTTAATTGCGTTAAATATTTTCACACGTTAAACCAGACACAAATTAATCGCATGCGTTAACGCGTTAACGTTGACAGCACTAATATATATATATATATATATATATATATATATATATATATATATATATATATATATATATATATATATATATATATAAATTTAAATAATATGGGTCAGCTGATAAATGCTGATGCTTCTTGCTATTTTGCATTCAACTAACATTTTTATTATTGTCTAGTTATTATGTAACTGTATGTATGTATTATAAAAAAATCAGATCTGGATATCAGGAACTTAAATATTTAAAGTTTGTGTAAAGCATTGTTAAATGTGTGTTCTGAGTTTGTCACACCACTGAAAAATGTGTTATTAATCACCCATCCAAATTTGAATGGAAAACAAATAAAAAATAAACTGCAAGTCAATTAATAATCTAAATCTTGCAAAAATAAGCAGTATTCTCTGCTGCTATCAAATGCTGTCGTCGCTGAATCCATCCCCACTTGCGGGAAATCTGCCACCTCTCTCACCTGTCAAATATTACCTGAAGCTGAAAAGATGCTTCCTCTGACAACTTATTTGAATTTACACACAGGGCCGGCCCATGGCATAGGTGACTTAAGGTGCAAAATGACCGGGGGGCACAGCAGGAAAGGTTTTTTTTTTGGGGGTCGTTATTGCGCCTTCTTGTGCCCTAATGTTCGAATAAAATTGACATTAACAAAAAATTTAATTTGACAACATCATGTTGGACTAATTTAAACACTTTCTGTGTCATCATGACATATATACGACATATATATGACAGGTATGATCTACATCATCGTAATGCTTTAATTATGCAATGGCGCATGCAGTTAAAATAGTTTTGCCATTTATGTGCTCTTAAAGTATAATTTCTAAAAAATGAGTGAAAAAAGAAAATTATCAGGGGCACAAGACTGGAAGCGACGCAAAGAAGAGGAGCAGAATATCAATATGGAGGTAAAAATCTCAAGTTAACGACTGTGTATTAGCTGTGATGTTTATTTAGTATATTGAAATAGCCTTTTGAGAACAAAACAGGCAACACTTAACACCATCGAACGTTTTTGCTTGACTTAACTGCTTATTTAATTTTACTTTATTTAATTTTTTTTTTTTACAATTTAAGCTTCTGTAATGTTGGTTTAATTTCAGTTACATTATAGATAGCTTTGTTTTTTTTTTTCAAAAAGTGTCTTAATGTCTATAATCTAGCATTCAGTTGGTCAAGTATGTCATTTTCCATTGTATGTACAAAATTGAAATGAAAGGTATGGTTATACTAATTAGACTAACTAGCTGGCTAACGTCTACAAATAAATTACAAAATGTAGCCTTTATTTTGTTGCCGTTGTTGTCTGTTAGACTATTTTAGGCATTTCATATTGCTTATATTTCTCTGTTGTAATAAGTACTTGTCACTGTAGGCATACGTAATGATCCCAAAAGGTGCACAAGTGACTTTAGTCACCCACACTGGAGACCTGGGTTCGAGACCCACTCTTAGCACTGGTTACACATAGTTGTAGGAATAGCTCATGTCTGGTCTCTTCAATATGCTATTTTAACAGATTCACTCATAAAATACCTACAAGGCGCTTCAACATCTCCATTTATTTATTATCAAAATTTATGTACTAATTTATGTTAATACTTATCAGTATTTGTTATATTATAGTAAAGATTTGAAAAATCAGCATTGTCAGAATTCTTTAGTTCTGCTGAAATCTAAATTCTCGCCTTGGTCCTTTCACCGCGGGGCTCCCTCAAGCACGGGGCCTGGTGCAGCCGCACCAGTTGCAACCTCCTAAGGACAGCCCTGTATGTTTGTTTACTGGTAAACTTTGTCTTTGGTATAAACTGAGTTTTCAGTTTGTTGATGACACAGGGAAGATGCCGATGCCTTATTAAGAGGTTACATTGATTGTGTGTCTGGCCAGATGGACCATCTGGCATTGGTCCATGTTAGTTATACAAAATGTTTTCCTACCGTGCCCCACTTGTTACCCTCATTAAAAGTTTTTCATCATGATTTATGCCTCTATCAACATTGCAGCACTCTAATGAACCGTTATCTCCATTAATTTGAGTTCTTGATGAGTTGGCAAGCTTTTCGTTATCCTTTTGTGTCCTTGGTTTTGGGACGGCCATTGTAGATTTGGCTAGGTCCAATATCGGTATGTGGGTACTATGCTTGATTTTCTTCTTGCTGCCCTAAAAAACCTATTACCATAATTCCTCAAATAAAAGCCTGGGCTTTTATTTACCTGAACTGCAGAAGGTAACAGGCTTTTATTTGAAGCAGGCTTTTATTAGAGGCAGGCCTTTATTTCTAATCTCATCTGTTTGATAAGTAATTGTTTTAAATAACCCATTTTAAATTAAAAGCTAAAGCGTTCCAGTGGACAGAGATCATAACATTAGCACAGAATCAGTTCAGAATCAATCACCAAAAGAATAAGTTCAGTTCAGACGCGCTCTGTGTAGGTCTGCTTCATGCTGCAGTATCATCAGCTCCTCGGTTCTCGAATCAGACGCGTCCGACAGAAACGGTTCTCGGTTCAGTGAATTGGTGATCCGAAAACCGATGCAACCGCTTCTTGACTCGAGAACGAGAAACGCTCCGGCAGTGTGCGTGTACGTTCGTTATCTCGCTCTGCTGCACAATTTTTCCCCCAGCCTTTAAGACTGGCCTTTATTTGTCCGTGTTAACCATGCCCCCGGCCACTATAAGAGGCCTGGTGTTTATTTGACTACCGGTTTTTATTTGAGGAATTACGGTACTTATTTAGTCTCTTGCATCTTACCAGTCATAAAGCATTAACCTCTAACAAAAACACTCTGTGGTAGCAAAACAACTTTGTTGTGAAAACACATAGTGGTTTGGGTGCGTGTGTGTCACATGTTTCTCAGTTTACTGGGCTGTACTGTCCTTCCCAGACCATCCCATTTGGCATGCCTCTCTCTACAGTGACTTCTTCCCAGTCTTTGCAGGATGTAGCATCTCTTTGTTTGTTGTTAAGGCTCCTAGATTTCACTCTGACGTCCATGTGCAAATAAAGAAATGCTAAAGGGAGAGAGCATGTTGAGAGGTAAAGTGCTTAGTGTTTTTCTCTTTGTCATATTTTTGCTTTTTTATACTTGACATGAAGATGTTATGCAGATAAGGCTCATCCAGAAATCTTTATCTTGGGCTGTTTTTGTTAAGCATGTCAATGAGGATCAAGAAATATATTAAAAAAAAGCCTCATTAGGATTGCCCATGAGGCATGCATATTTTTTCATCTCTTTTTTCTGTGATAAAGTGAGTATTTGTGCAAAGGAGTTTAGGAAATTGTTGTCATACTCATAATGGTTCCCTGTGTCCTATAAATATGCATTCTCTGCCAACCTTTGCAGAATTTTGTGTTTCAGTTTTTTTCTCAGTAACAGAGAAATTGTATTCAGGTCACCGAAGATGCTGTAAAAATACATTGTCATCTTAATATTTTGTGTTGTTTAAAAGTGTCTTGTTTTGAGCTAAGAATCTGAAGCAGAATAACCTGTTAATTTCACATGGCTGACAATGGTTTCTGTGCAGCTACATTTTTAAAACCAGTTTGTGTGCACAGTTGTGTGTGTTATGCAGTGACTGAGTGTTATTGTTTACGTCAGGGAAATTGTTTTTGCTCATTTTAATATTTCTGGTTATTTCTTTATTTACTAGTTGGATACAGCACTGCAGTTATTGGACTGAACATGAAAATGTCTTAATGGATAGTGACAAAATGCAATCTAATAATATTTAATTATTTTATATAGAGGCATGGCATTTTGGTCCAATGAGATTTCGCAGTGGGTGGGGTCATTTAGTGCAACTCCACAAAATGGAAAACAGTTGACTGAAAAAATGTCCTGCAGCATGTCACGGTCGAAGTATTTGGACAAAAACTCGAATGAATGTGAAGAACTTACCTAGTTGAATAAAGTCATCATCAGTTTAAATACTGTTTAATGACATCTACACCAGTGACATCAAAGATAAACACATAGGTCTACTATCTAAATGAGGACATACTTCATACTTTTATCTAAAAAAAAAAAAGTAATATAAATTAATTTTAAATTATTTATCCTATTGAGGGTGTCTCCTATAATTCTGCGCACAAAAAAAAATCTAAGTTAGTTGTAAAATGCTGGATAAATGCCCAGCCTGTTGAAAGTTAACTTTTCTCAAAGGTTAAGGACCAATTGTTTACTTGATTTGATTGCATAAGTGCATTATGAACATGATAGAGAAATAAAAATAAAATTTGTAAATGTGTATTTGAGGGTTTGAGAAGGGGCACTAGATGGAGCTCTGGATTCTTTCAGGAGCTCAGCACAGGTGAGGATCCTGACTTTTTTTTTTCTGTTATTTGTCTCAAACACTCAATTGCTGTTCCTCTCTACCCCTCACTCTTACAGAATGCAGTAATCTCAAACAGCCATGATCTGTTTTATCTCACGCTGACACCTAGACTCTGTCCTGCACTGTGTCATCACGTTATCTCCAAAGATCCCTCTCTTGGTTTAGTGTATGCAGCACATTGGTTTTGTTTAGAGAGGAAACTAATTGGATATCTTCCTTTCACAATGTTTTACACAAATTGCTTTGATCTAAGAGACAGCTGATTTTTAAGTTTTTTTATTTGTATTTATTGCAGCAGTAAGTTCCATTCTAGTAATTTAGGTCGCCACTTTGAAATTAGGAGAAAACAGCCAATTATAAGCCTGAAAAAAAAAATTCTAATGAATGCTTTTTTTTACTTTCACCTTCTAACGGTGCTCCAATCAGGGATTTTTGGAGCCAATGGTCGATCACTGATACCGATCTTTTTGAAGATCTTTTCCTTTAGGTGACTCTTGTGGTGGTGGTGAATTATTATTATTATTATTATTATTATTTCTTTTTTTTTTTGAGAGGAAGAGGGGTATCTTTTAGGAATTTTTTTTAAATATATAATTATCTTACCCTAAAGTTTGATCATGCAGTGCATTTTTGTTTTTACAGTGGGGCAATTGGTGCACAATAGCTTAAAACACAGCACAAGTCTGATTTTGTGAGATGTATGCGAGGCGGCCTTATGTGTGTGCGCTTTGTGCATGAGTTCATCATCTCTAGGAGAGCGCATGAGTGCTGAATGCTTTAAAAACTGGCAAGACTTAAAAAGAAATGCATATTATAAACTTTAGTGAAGATGCAACACTGCCTTAATTGTTCAAGTGACAATTCCTGTGTCAACTTTGCAGTTTGCAGCTCGCTTATGGTGCTGACGCAATGTGATGATTTGTAGCCATTTGTGCATTTTGAGAGAGAGAGAGCGTGTGGTGATTCATTCACGCTGTTTGTGGAATTATATCTCACAGAAAGTTTTCAAACTACATTGTAAGTTATTCAATAAAGAAAAATTAATTGTGCCTCACCTTCGCAGTGTTTTCCACAGACTTGTTCTCTGTTTGTGGCGGCATATATGCAAATTAATTATCTGCCAGCAGGAGGTGCTTGTAGAGCAGGAGAGATAGCCGGTTTCTCCAGTAACGGATGTAATCAAATAAGCGCTGAGCTTGCACTCACAAACGCTGCTCAGGCATTACAGGCAAGATGAAATGAAAATGGCATCCATAATTTTCTGGAGACAGTTGGTTTCTTTCAGAAATGCAGTGATATAAAAACACCCGCACCAAGTATAGACTTTGACACATGCAGTACTTGTGTTTTTTTCAAAGCCTTTTGGAAAATCTATTTGTGGAGGTCAGTTTTGATGTTGTGATGGGCCGCCAAATAAACATTACCAAATGTTTAGTAATGGCTGCTGAAAATTCAGCTTTGCCCAACAACACAGACATATATTTCATTTAAAATTCTATAAAAATGAAAGCGGATATTTTTAAATTATATTTGTAATCAAATTCATACTGATATGGTAAGCATAAGAGGCACATCAAACACATTCAAAAATATTGCCGATCACAAAAACAGAAGACACATTTGAGAGAGTGACCAGTGACAACTGATGCATCTAGACTAGTCTCCTTATAAAACCTAGAATCCCTGCTATGTTTCATTCCATTCTTCTATTACTGTGATCTGCATTCATGCTTTTGCTCACTAACACATCACATCAGTGTGTCATACTTCACTTTGTCCTTGTGCTTTCATGGCACAGGATCACGTTTCCTCTAATCTACTCCCTGCCCGTTCTGTGAGGCCTGCGATGGCATGGCTGTGGTGGGAAAGCACCGTGCTATATTTGAAAACCTCTGATGTCTGTTTTCACATGAATCTTTAGCTGCCAAACAGTACTCCTGTAGAGGGGGTGTGATTGACAGTGAAGGTGTGCTTGTGTGTGTGTGTGTGCCAGTACCACATGGCCCTCTGCTGTCCTCCCCTCTTCCTGTTGCTTGTTCGCTCTCTGACCTTTCCCAGAGCTGATACATCTTTTCTGAAGAGCAGTGAATACGTCTGTCCTGAGTATTACTCTATTTAACCCTTTCATGATCTAAACGCAGTGACCGTAGTCCACTTTCCCCAGTGAGGATCTGATACAAGCATTACTGCTACAGTAAGTTATTTGGACACATTTGGTCTTTTTTTTCTTTCCTTTTTTCATTATGATATTTGTTCTGTTATTTAAAGTTTTGGAGAGTTTATGAATGGTAAAATTCTGCATGTTTTTTTTTTTTTACTGTATGTAACTTGGGTCAGTATCAGTGACTAAGACTTCAGAGAGACTGAGCAGTGTCCATGGCATACTATAGGATAAGTTTGAAAGCTAAATAATGTATACAGAGGTATAAAGAGTTTTGCATAACATTCTACCTATTATATATATCTTCATCTGGTTTGAGATTGGTCCTGCACTGCTCATGATATTGCTTGCTCAGTTTGGCTGTTTGGTGGCTAAAAGAGTAGATTTATTTTTGTTTTTGTCAACTAATGACATTTGTATGGAGCCCTACACCTGAAATGTGAACAAAAACTATATATTATCATGGCCACGAATTAAGATTTTTTCCCTTCTTTTTACTAATTTATTATTTAATTCATTTATATTAATTAATTTTAATTTTATTTATTTTTAGTTAAATCATAGAAATGAATTAAGAATGAATTTCCTTGACTTGTAGTCATTCATTCCCTTGTTTTATTAAGTGGTTGTTCTAATGTTTCCTCGTTTAAATTTAATTAAAACAAGGGAAGTATTATTACAATGTGGGTACAAATTACAAAAATGAGGAAAAAAAATCTCAATTTGTGACCACACAATATATATTTTAAAGCTATCATTAGACATGATGTGCTTTGAAAGCCTGTTTTATTAGGAGGTGCTTTCATTAAAAAAAAAAAAAAAAAAAAACCTGCTTATGAAGTCATTGACCTTAGGTTTTAGTCACAGCCATAGTGTTTTTCTGCTCAACAGCTGTCCAGTGTCCCCACCTGCTCTCTCTCCATCACTTCTCTGACCAAAATAGACCCCCACAAATGGCAGATACACATTACAAACAATATTTTCTGTATAACATGAGGCCAGAAGAGGAAATTAGGATTTTATGCTTGTATCCATATGCAGTCAGATGTGGTTAGGACATGAAAACACATTCTGTACTGCTGGAAAAGCTTTTAAGCTATGTAAATATTTTAACTCTATTTTCACAGTGCAGTATAATTTTCCATTGGATAAGTATTTGTAGTCCTTAATAGTATGACAGGCTTACGTGTTTGCTGTAAATTAACTACCCAATGCTAAATATACTCGCTCTAGCTTTAACGAAGCTTAACTGTCTAAACGACACATTATCTGTCTTAAAGGGTTAGTTCACCCAAAAATTTGAATTGTCATTTACCCTCTGGAGTCGATTAAAGTGGATACGAGTGTCGGTTATGAGTCATTTTCTCCTGATAACCCCGAAAAGAACTTAAATTACACTTTCAGTTTTAATCGTACAGATAAGAGCAATACATCAATCGAATCTGTAATGGGTCTACTTTTTTTTGGATACAGACATAATAACAACAAAACTTTGTGCACTTAAAATATAAAACATAAAATAAAGATAACAAACAAGGTGTGCTGTCTGCAGCCTTTGTCTGCGCTGATCTTTATTTACAAACACATCATTAAAATGAACTGTAACTCCGTGAATACTCAACGAAGAGACATGAGAGAGATAGCCTGACATGTCTACTTTTAAACTAAACAAGTGCTGCCGAAAACAAATATTCTGTGATAAAGTAATCCATATGAAAACAAAGCGATGTTATGTTGTGGGATAATTAAATATATTCTAAATAAACTACAAACATAAAATTATATAGATTTATTTTATTCTCACATTCTTTCTTGTAACTCCTCCCTCTCAGTGACACAAGCTGACTTAAAGGCTCATTATGCAGCTCATTATGCAGGCCTTTGTCTTCTCAGGTGTAAGTCACAATGATATTCATGATAGTTAACACCTACTCGCATATGACTTTTACCAGCAAAAAGTGTCTTAGAAAATTTAAATCAATATATTGTTTTCTGTGAGTGAGTAAACAAGATGATTTTCACATAATTTAGAAAGAAAAATTCTAGGCTACAAGCTCCAGTTCTCAAAAATCCCGGGAACCATTGTTCTTTCGCATATGCGACCTTTTGAAATGACATTGCCACCTTAATTTTTATGAGGTGGCAAATGTATTACTGATTATTTTTGTTCCTACCTTTATGTTTTAGGCAAAATGCTATGATTTACTATGAGCATTTATTAAAACAGAACTGTATATTTTAAAAATACGTTTTATAACGTGCTCTGAGCATTCAACACACCAAGTTGGCTTCAGCCCCGCGATGCAGGAAAGCTGAACTGAGTAGCTACTCGCGCACTGTGTTCGGTGCGCACGAGAGAGCCGCGTCTCACGGACAGCAACACTGAACCGTGCTCTTCTTCAGGACGCTTGCGTCCTCCTGCACCTGAACGAACAAATACAGTTTAAAAAAATATGCGAAAGAGCTTAATTCAGCACTGCGGTGTTCTGGTGTTCAGGGCGCACGCAGAGACGCGTCTCAAAGTCTTCTTGCTTTTGTACCGACAAATACATACTAAATATGTCAAAATACCTGTCTTGGAAAGTGTGTTCGAAAAGGTCTGTGGTTATGTCTTAAGTGAAAGTAAAGAGTTGGAAAGAAATCGGATGTGTATCATTATAATGGATGCACTGTCTCTTAAAGTGACCGCGCCTAATTTACAAGCTCTGCTGTCAGTGTCTTTAATGTTAATCCAAGAAAATGAAAGTAAATCACTCACTGCTCTTGATTGAATCACTTTGTAGTTTTAACAAGAATTTATCCACAGTCAAACTATTATATTGTTTTACTGGTGGGTGCAGGACACTAGTTCATTTATGTAAGTGAGTATAGCAAAATACAGCGAACTGTGAAATTATACCCAAATATTCTTCATACTGTAGACAACCAGTGAAATTGATAAAAATATATATATATATATATATTAAATTAGGCACCTGACCATGTTTTGCTGAAGTGTTCATTTCTTTAATTGCTAATGCACTCTTTTCACACCAGAGACTGAACAAAATTAAGCATTGCTTGGTAATTGTTCAACAAAGTATTGATAGTTGTGTAAATATTGTCATACTAACAACTGTCTGAAGTTTTGGTTGATTGTAATCCATTACATATTTTTACATATCAAAGTGATCCGACATTATCAAGAGGAATTTGTTCTGACACAGTTTAACTCTTGAGTTCTTGTCATATTTTATTACCAATTTCTAAACTATAACAAATAAACTGTGATTAATGTGAGAAATGTTGAAGGTTTGGTTTGACTGTGTATTTTACTTTACAGTGAAGACTATGCAGTGCTATTTTAAATTAGTTTCTGGACACCTACAAACTTAAAAAGAAAAGGAAACATTGTGTAAATAGCATAAATAAATAAATAGAATGAACATACAGTAAATATTAAACCATTTCAAACAGGGCCCACTGTACAACCTGCACCAGGGCCCCTCTAACCCCAGCTACGGCCCTGGGTTAAGGTACCAAGACAGAGCAATGCACTGTGTGTACTGTAAGAAATAAAACAAGAAGACTTGTGGTTTAAAAGACAGCAAGTAAAATAAAAGCACATCTGTATGCAATAGTTTCATTATTTTCAGAGCGGCTTACTATAAAAAATTTGTGCGACCAAATTATGTTTTGCGCCAGTAACTGAAAAAGTTAGTCGTACAAGTGCCACCAGTGGAAAAGGTTAGTGTAGTTCCCTGGATAGTAACTCAAATTTATGCATTGCGTTTAGTGTTTCCTTTATGAGGTACTTTGTGTTTTACGTTGTCATGACGTTGACACGTGCACAAAACTACTATGATGGTACCTCAATGTTCATACTCATACATCTTAAAACTTCTGGTTACATGAGCCTAAGCTCTTTTCAATAAAATCCAACATCAGAAAAGTTAACATCAGATCATTTTAGAATACTGTTTACGATGTACCGAATATTCTTCAATTTTATGCAAAACTGAAATACAATAAATAGAATATCAGATCTCGGTCATATGGCCAAATAAATCCAAACAAAAAAAAAAGCTTTTTAGTTGTTTGACACATGAAAACTGTAACAATGTCTTACAAAGTAACACAATGACACCTTGCTCACAATTGAAATGTGTCCCCACATTAAGTCCTTGAATTTGAGGTTGCTGGACCTGGAAAGGTTCTTAAATTTTTCTAGTTAACCAAGGTGTGGGAACCCTGAAGAAGTCTTTAATGCTCACCAAGGCTTAATTTATTTTGGTCAAAAAGAAAGCAAAAATAACTTTTTTTTAATATTATTTGAATATATTTTAAACTGTAATTTATTTTTGTGACAGCAAAGTTGAATTTTTAGTGGCCATTTCTCCAATCTTCAGTTTCACTTGATCCTTCAGAAATCATTCCAATATGCTGATTTGTTGCATTTCTTATTAGAAATGTTAAACGGATGTGCTATTATTATAATTATTATATTTTGTTATTTTGTAAAAAATCATAATGCTTTTTTCAGGATTCCTTGATAAATAGAAATAAAAAAAAAATACATTTATTTGAAATAGAAGCATTTTGTAACATTTTTGTACTTTTGTTCAGTTTATTGCATAATTGCTGAATAAAAGCATTGAAATAAATTAATATTACTGACCTCAAACAATAGTGCCCTATAGCATCAAATCTTATATATATATATATATATATATGAGGGCTGCAACTAATGATTATTTTGATAATCGATTAATCTGTCGATTATTTTTACGATTAATCAATTAATCGGTTTATGTACTTATAATTTAGTTTTGTCCATTTCTTTCCCCAAGTAAATTATTAATAAAGGGTCTTTATCATTCAACATATACTTTTTAGAGATTTTAACCATTTTGCATTGTCTCATCCTCATCAAAAATATACCTGGAGTTGTGTTTTATTATGTGTTAGTAATCCTATGTCGAACTCTTCTGCAATCAAAACACTGACCCATACGTACTCTAGCAAATTTCGCAAGGAGATTTCAAATAATATTTTCACCATGGCAGTCCTTAGGGCTTCTAAAGTAGTTTAACATCCCGAACAAAGCTTAAGGAATCTTTCAGAACATATTTTCACGATGAATAAGCATAAAACAGAATAAGATTGCAGTACATTGCATTTTATTATTTTTTTCCTGTAAACATACCTTATTATACCTGGGAAACAGCTTTATAGCTTATGCTGTGAAATTGTAAACAATCCTTCAAATAAAGTGCCAATGGCATGAAACCTGAATGGAACTCACATTTTAAAGTAAAATCCATCAGAAGGTTGTCCAGAAAAAAAAAATTGGACGCACACAAAAAACCTGCTGTGTGAAAAAGAGAAGTGAATACTTTCAAATATATTTAAACATTTACCTCTCTCATTCAGTCATAATTAGGCTGCAAGACTGAATTATGAACTGGTAAACGACAAACTGATCACAGAACATGTTTGTAAAGCTTTAAATGTTAACTGTTAAAAAGCAATGTTATCAGCTTTTACGACTAAACATTTGCAAACAACATTGTACTGGAGAATCTGCACAAATGAAAGTCTTAGTTAAACAGTTAAACAGTTCAGTAGTGCAGAGTTTACAGGTTACTCTTCTTTTTTTGAAGGCTCAAAGTAAAGTGCTCCCACACTTTGGATGACTTTGTTCGATTAGTTTTTTCTTTTTCTTTCTCGAGCTTACTCCATTGCCGCCTGCATCTGTCATTTTGCTGAATGCTGCAGAGACCACAGAGACGCTGTTCGGGAAGCACGTGACATGAAACGAGGCCAGCTATTGGCTATTTGCTACTTCTCCTACTGATCCTAAAACTTCAGCTTTGCATCACAGAAATAAATGATAATTTAAAGTATAATAAGTTTAAAAACAATTATTTTAAATTGTAATAATATATCACAATATTACATTTTTTTCTGTATTTTTGATCAAATAAATGCAGGCTTGATGAGTGTGTGAGTGTGTGTGTGTGTTTTCTGTGTGTGAGTATTGTGTTCTGTTTGTGAATATACTATACATACGGCACTTGTTTATATTTTCTATAAGCTGGGTTTGAAAGCCATGACTGAAACTTTCTTTAGAAGGTGACTTGTCAATGGTGCCCTAGATACTCTGTGAGGGTTATGTACTGGACACACATATACACACACACATCCTTCCTTTGTTTCCAGCATAATGGTACAGTCACATCATTGACACCGCTCAGCCATACAGACAAGGTAAAGACAAAAGCGGTGGCCCAGAGTCAGCCACTCAGAAAACACATTCCCTTTTTAGGACAGAGGTGGGTGGGAGTGGTAATTTTAGGTAAATGTGATATGGAATGAGTGGACAGATTTCTGACCTTATCCTGCTGCATAGTACTGACCCAAATCAGGTGACCAATGGGCGGTTGAAACAGGACTCCATGATTGTTTACCAGTCATCTCCAAATCTCAGGACTTGATTATATATCAAGCACTGTGGTCATAATGGTTGAATGGTGCAGAATGCAGCTATGGGTCATCCGTTCATTCTTCTGTGTTACAATCTGAGATTTAATTATGCTACATCAGTTACGGGGGTGAAGGGAAGCATTGATTCACTGATGCAGAATGATTCCTTTTGCATATTATTCCCATTCTGCTTAATGATTCAGGTTCTGTAGCCTTAACATAAATGGATGTGCCTAAGTTTCCAGCCTTTAATCAATTCACACATCATTTTATAGATGTTCGTCATTTAAATTTATGCATTTATGCATTTTTCATGTCATTTAGTTTAGCATTGATCCTTTTGGTTTGAGTCTCATTACAGCAACCTAAAATTGCATCCGCCAAATGAGCTACCTTGGATCTGTAGGCTGTGGTAAGGTTATTCTACTTCAACTCTGAATGTAGCAGGGAAAATGTTATATTCATATTTCTGAGGCCCAGCACTGCTGGAAATCTGACTCTCGTAGTCTAACATTCAAACAGCAAAGATGATGACAGATACCCATCTAAAGAGATGCAATTAATCTTTCTTAATATAATTCAGCACTGGATAAGGCAGCACCTTCAGGGTTTTGCAGTTTTTTTTTTTTCTCAGAAAATAATAAAATGGCAAGCATTTATGGAGAATATTTCAGACTTGGTTGATTTTATTTTAGCAGATAGCAGCTTGAACTCCTTGCCAGGTTTTGTATTTCTGGCATGGGACCTTCTGAAAGTTGATATGTGGGGAAATCAGGGCCATTTTCAGGACAAGCTGAACTTGGCTAATAGCATGTTAACTTTAAGAGAGCCCAGAAACACAGCCTCTTTGGTATTGAGTTTTCTACCGATCAAATTTGAACTATCCAGCCTCTTAATTTCTAAATGTGAAACCCCATTAATTTATTATCTGTTTATTTGCCTGCCCTGGGACGACTGAAAGTTATGTTTGATAGATGGTAAATGCTTAAACTAAAATTCAACTAACCAAAATAGTTGTGTCAAAAGACCCGGTACTTCGGTACCAAGTCGGTACTAAAAAAATGAAAATGTGACGGTACCAGGTTTCTTTTAGTACCGGTGGTACCGAGGTCCCGTTCAAACCCGGTTCTTGATGCATACAGCGCTATGATTACCGCGAAGCAGAAGACGCGGACGGAATCTCAAAATCCAGTCATGGAAATGAAACTTACATTTTAATATGGACAGTCAAAGAATTTGTCAAAGTTAGCATAAATTAATCAAATCAAATCTCCATATGGACCAGTATTTTTAAATGTTAAGCCGCAAAAGTTGGTTGAAATCTGAATCCTGCATGTTCTGCGTGTCTCTTTGTGAATGAATGAATGGCAGAGACGTGCGGGTTTGTTTACTACATAGCGACCCTCTAAATTGCGAGTACACCACTCACATATGCTACTAAATCTTCCTTCTGGCGACTAAATGATTTCTAATATTAGCCAATGGCTAATAAATTCTCATATTTTACACGCCATTGTGTGAGTTGGAGTCTAAGTATAAGTTTAGCTCAGATATATGTTCACTCGCTGAACACTCTCTGACTGAGCGCTTTAAAGTTTCACTCTCAGTCAGGCGATCTGTGTGATTCAGTTCATCTCAATGGATGCACAGCGCACCTGTGTTTAATGTACCTCTAGTGTGAAGGTGCACAGATCGCTGTCGCTTTCTCTCACACACACGCAGAGACCGAGAGAGAGAATTGACGCACTACATTTAAACTATTCTTGGTTGTATTTTCCTGTCAAAATAGTGGCATATCTATGGAAATCTTCAGCTTTTAAGAATAGCTGGGTTTTCCGATAACGTTAGTGTGTGGAGTTAATGCGCAAATGGCAATCTCATTGGCTGGCCCTTACCTATTATCGTTCGTTTTGATTTCAGCAAATCAGTTCGAGCAAATGCACAAAACCTGATTAATATTCATGAATCCACCAGGTAATTAATCCTTAGTAATCTTTAGTGTGTTTTTATAGTTCTTCTTATTTGAATTCGTATCAATATTATCTTATCAGTATTCTTGTTAGTTTTTCTCACCTCCTTTTTTTTTTTTACAGAATCACTGAATGACAAAAAAGCACCACCACCATTCCAGTTAAAATGTTCAGTTAAATTGACTAATATGCATTTAAACATGGTTCTCAAGTTTACTTCTAATTACTAAAGTTCTAATTATATATCAGTCTGGCGAGTAAACTAAAATATTTAATGGTCAATGGCGATTCAATTGCAGAGGTGTCAGTAGAGGGTTGCATAGACTGAAGCGCGTGACATTTGCAGTGATTTCAGCATCTGCCATCTCAATGAGGACATAAATACATAAACAACATCACCAGAACTGTTCTGAGTCACTTCACAAGCATTTTACCGTTTCATTTGAGTAAAACCAGTGTCAGTTTAAAGGTATTCACGGCAACCCGTCAAAATAAGTTCATTTTTACAAGAAGGCATTGTGCTAGAAATATTACTATTATTTAGTAGAATGTATGTGATACTGCTACTACTGTTGAAAAAATTAATAAAACTTTTTAAAGAAATAAACACAATATTTCTTCCATGTTTTAATTTTAATAGCAAATCCTTTATTTACCAAAAAATAGAATGTGTTTAAATTTTATTAATTAAAAGACAAATAAAATTTGGGTGAAACTTGTTTACTGTTTTTTGTATAATTGTATTACTTGTAAAAAAAACTTTAATCACAATTTTAAATAAGTATAAAGAATGGCATTGGTTTTTAGTGATAAAAAGTGTTTTTTTTATTTTTTATTAGCATATTGTGTTTTGCTTTGGTACCGAAATTGGTACCGAGAACCGTGGATTTTCACTGGTATCGGTACCGAATACTGAAATTTTGGTACCGTGACAACACTTAACCAAAACTGTGGCCATGTCTCTTTGCTTTGATTTATGAAAATTTCTGGTACACAGGAAACAAATCTTAGGCTAACCATTTTTTGTTTGTTTGTTTTTTTTTTACTCTGGATTTAAGCTTAGAACCACTGCAAGGCCTTTTGGCTTAAAATTACACTTACTTTGTGTTTGCTTTAGTTTATTGTCACCATTTACCATTTAAATCTTTATTTACTACTATAGCGTGCAGATGGTGTAAAACCAAGCCCAATAGTTTGAGCTGTAAATACTGAGAACATGTGCATGAGACTGTGTCATTAGATGGAGTGTCTTGGATCAAGGGATGATGTCATATTTGTGCTATTTGTCATCGGAGAAACAAAAAAGTCTATGAGGAACTAGTAGATTACATTGTTTGTGATGACATGGCAGTGCACATGCCCTCCTCAAGAGTCACGTGGTGATGTCAAGTGCTGATTATTTAAGGTATTAGTCCAGTCTATGGTATGTCTTTGATTTCCTAATCATGGTCTGTGATTAAGTCTGGTCTCCATCAGATACTGATGCTCCATATCTTGAAGTGGCTTTGTGAGTGTGTCAAGAAAAACAACAGCTGGTTTCTCTGGCCACATGAGACACTAATTAGGCAAGTTTCCATCTAGTTTTTGCACTGTTGTTATCGACAGAGAATATGCGTTAAAAAAAATCCATCCTACTGGCCTTTTACAGATAAAATGGTGTGTGTGATGACATCAACCCCCACCTCCCTAAAAAAAAACTGAATTGTTGCATACGTTTTGGTGTATTGCAAAAAAAAACAAAAAAAACCTTGAGCTGTTTCCATACATAATTTCACCTATATTGCGTCAATTATATAGGCTATAGCCTGTCCTTTACCATTTGAAGCAAAACTTAATTATATAGCCTATTATTATTATTAAATTGCATAAGCCTACGTAAAATTATTTATATTTATTATAAAAAAAAATATTTATTGTCTTGTTTTTTTTATTGTTTTTTTTATATATATACTTTGTTATAAACTATTTACTTGATGATCAAGCAATAATCATAAACAGGAGCAGTTGTATTATAATTTTTTTGATTTAATTTATTAGGAAATAGGAATGTTCATTTTGGTTATTTTATTTCTTCTATAGCCTAGACAACCGACTGTCGTTAAGCCATTATTAACCATTATCCGACAAGCTTGTTTAATCACAATTAAATTAAATTTTAGTTGATGTGGCTGTGACCCATTAAAAATACCTAAAAAAATTTCCAGGGATACATTTTATGCACGCTAAGAGCAGCATAAACAACAGAACGTGATGATTCACATGGTCATGAAGTTTGATTTCTAACATTATTCTCTCAACGGACATTTGCATCGATAGTCTAGTGTTATAATTGATTTGCGTTTGGTGCACTGTGGAGTGGGTAAAACGGTTTTTAATGGCTGGCTAACATATACCCATTGACTCGCGCTAGCCTAGCATCGGCCAACTATCCAAATATAAGGACTGGATAATTTTTTTTTTTTTTTAAATGTCTCCACTGATGAATAACAACCAGGCTGACCTAAAAATGAGGTCCGATGTCAAAAATCCCGAACCACCCCTTTAATGACCTGGTATAATTGGATTACCTACATACATGAAGTTCAATCTCTCAATCAGTCATTCATCGCCCTAATGGACAACAGTCTGAACTACACTCTTATGTGGAGATTAGCCAATAATCCTTTGAGGATGCATTCAATTGATCAAAGGTGACAGTAAAGGCATTCATAATGTTACAAAATATTTCTAGTACAAATAAATGCTTTTCTTTTGAACTTGAAAAAAAAACAAAAAACAATTTGAACCCCAGAGCTAGACCAAGCAAGTATGCTTGGTCAGAGTCATTCTTTTGAAACCCATTGGTATTCCTGAGAAGAAACTCAAGCAAGGAAGTGTTTTTTTCCTCCCTACACCACAGGGACTAGGATAGTAAATATAAAAAAATCTAGACCTATTTAACACACAGCTGTTGATAATGGGGAGACAGAGCAGAAAGCCTGGTGATGAGTCCATAAATCCAGTGTTTCCCACAGAATTAGATTCTATTTGCGGTGGTGTGGTGTTTGGGGACCGGGGGGGGGGGGGGGGATTAAGTTTAATATATATATATATATATATATATCATATATTTTTAGTGACATGATATATTTTTCGCATGAGCTTGCGTTTCCGGTCTGACACATTTGCATGCGTATGAATGGAAGTCAATGGAACGAAAAGTGCAGTGTGACCGCCCCATAACGCATGCTCATGTTTTGATTCAGATCGTGTTCGAAGAGGAGGGGCTAGTCGTGCGTGCCTCCGTTGTCAGTTTGTGAGAGGGAGGGAGCAAGCAGCGCGCAGCTGTACAATAAAATACAATTGTACCCATATTAAATAGTTTAAAAATCTGAATCAATCCGTGGCGGTCAGCGTTGATATTGTGGCGGGCCGCCACAAATTAATGAATGTATGGGAAACCTTGAAATCGAATTATTTTTCTGCTACACATATCGCCAATTATTTTGTCCCTCCTTTGAGCACTTAGCACAACAATATGACTTGGCAAGTTACGTTCCTCGTGACAGAGATCTTGCTTTTCCATTCTCTTTCTTTCTCTCAGTACCACACACATGTCATTGCTCAGAGATGAGTGGAATTTCTAGTTCCTTTGAGACACCTTTGAGTTCCTTTCTCACCCTTTCAACTGTATGCAACTGCTAGTCTACGCAGCCACTACTGAAAATTCAACCATCCCTTTCTTTAAATGTCTTTCCCCTCATCCCCCAGCCTCAGTATTGTTAATCTGATTAGCAGTGAGCAGCATTAGCACTGTAGTTAACTTGCTAACATTTAGCAGAATTCACACAGACAGCAAAAGGCTTTTCGTCAGCACAGTGTCATAGTGTTGAGGAGATACTGTCCTCCTCCTCCTCCTCTCACAGTGTTTCTCTCTCTCTCTCTCTCTCCACCTCCCTTCTCTGGCTGTCCTAGGACTGCTGCAGCTAACTCTGCATCACCTTGCAGTTCAGACACTGCTGCCTTTCTGCAGTCCTCTCTCTCACGCTCTCCTATTTTCCTCCTCTCTTTGGTCCTCAACAACCCCCCTCCCCTCCTTTCTGGTCTTTTTCTTTTCTTATCTATCGTCCACCCCTCATTTTATTTAATCAATATGTACCGGAATCCTTGGATCTCCAACTATATCAACCATGTGAAGTTGTGCCAAGGTGAGTAAATGGCAGTTGGGGTGGGACGGGATTTGACAGGCCTACCACATGTCTGCTTGAATCCTAATGGTACTAGAGCCTCCAAGGACAGAAGTATTCAGGACGTGGAACTTGCTGACTCAAATTGAAGCGAATTGAGGCATTTTAAATTAAAATAAGCATTGTCTTTTCCATGCATATTTGTGCTTTAGATGCAAATGTTTTTTATTGTTTAAATTCTGCAGAGAATTTGACTTGAGGTATTATTGCCTTTTAATGGTTTTGTTATGGCCTCTGTTCTTGTGCAACTCCACATGCTTTTATCCTGCGTGTTCTTAAATGGTACATTTGGTACATTTATAGCAGGTGTCTGTGACTAGCAAAGCACTTTTGGACATTTTTTGCATCAGAATGAATTATAATTTGTAGTTTTCATTCAAATATTTAATTTGTTTTTGATCATAGTGAAAGAATCCTGTAATAGTCAGTGTTCTGACTGCTTTAAATGTCAATGCAGGTTAATGTGTAAATGTATAAATGGTTTTTATAGGATTCCCCGTCACCTAATTCGCCCTTTCCTGGAGTTTAAGACTCTTAAGATCTTCCTTTGTCTTTCAATCAGTAAATGACAGTTTTACACTCGTTTGAAGGCACTGAAGAACGTTTGGAGTTAAGCTAGTATTAAAACATAAAACAACATTAAACCTCATGATTTCCTGGAAGTGTCGCCATACATATGTGTGATGGCACACTTCCCTGTGTCCACACTGACTAATCCTATTCCTCTTGAAGACTAATCCTTTATAAGTTAAGACGAGTGCTACAATAACACCTCGCTTGAAAGGTAAAAAAATTAGATCACACATTACTGTTCAAAACATTTGGGGTCAAAAAGTTTGTGTGTATAAATACTTTTGGGCAAGGATTATTTAAATTGACCAAAGCTTTATTTCAAATAAAAATATTCTGTTAACATTATTTTTACTGTTGTGGTACTCTTTACTATTCTTTATACTTTGTCGATCAAAGAATAAAAAAAAAAAACAAAGTCTTGACTTGCACAAATATTAATCAGCACAACTGTTTTTGGCATTGAACACTAAAACTGAAAAATTACTTGAGTACCAACTCCAGCATTTTAGAATGATTTCTGAATGATCATGTTCCACTGAAAACTAAGGTAATAGATACTGATAATTCAGCTTTGCCATCACAGGAATAAATCACATTTTAAAATATATTCAAATGCATTAATCATTTTAAATTGTTTTACAATTTTACGGTTTTTACTGTAGTTTTGCTCAAACCAATGAAGTCTTGGTAAGCACAAGAGACTTCAAGAACATTAAGAAATCTTATCGACCCAAACTTTTGAATGGTAGTTTTATATTTGTTGAAATGTGATTAATTTGAATCTTTCCTCATAGTTAATAATACAATAATCGTTAAAAAAATTTTCACTTACATTGTTACTGTTTAGGCACATTTAGAAATTAACCACAGTGTATAGAAGCCAGAGAGTATTGAGTTTATAATCTCATCATATGACCAAACAGGCTGTGACTTTTTTCAGCCGTATCTCCTCCATGTGCTTCTACTCTGACTAATGCCAGATATCAGTGACTGAACCCTGCAGTCATGCAAGTTTATCAGTCACCAAATTATTTGGTACTGACTGTGCTGGAAAACAGGTGTGTGATATGCTGTAACATAAAATTAACCAGAAAAAGGTGCAGGGCAGTGCAATCAGTTTCTATATGATGCTTGTTATAGATCTGAGAGGTATGTTGGTGTCACAGGCCTTTGGAATAACATGCATACAGTACCATTTAAAGTGCTGCAAATGTTGCACTTGACTGTGTCTGATTAGCATCTGTACTTAAGAGGGCACAGAGCCAAGATGGTGTGAATTTTCATGCATGTCTGTTAGCAGTGGGTTAGAGCTGCAACTAATCTTATCTGTCGACTAATCTAATGATAATTTTTTCGATTAGTCGACTACTCTAATGATTATTTTTATTACAATAAATAATTAATCTAATGTTCTTTAACCGCATAACTTTACAAAAAATATAAGTAAACTTCTAATATAATATTTCAACCTTTATTTATTTTCAACCAATGTGGTTGAAGTTTTTACAGTATACAAAAATAAAGAGGCAAAGAAAATTATTTTACTATGGTAAATATGAGTTTACTATAGCGCTTATAATTAAACCACAGTAGCCACAAATTTACAGTTGTCTGAGACGTCATGAAATGTTCTTTAGCATCACAAACCATAAAATGTAGTCAGGGTTCTGCTATAGTTTAGCATGGTTTCCAGAGATCTGGAGCTGATTCGGGGTAGCTTGTTTGTTTGTGACTGTCTCGCGGCGCGCTGTCTTTTAAGGGGCCGTTCACATATCGATTCTTTTGCGCGCTCAAGTTTGTTATTTCCAATGTAGGCGCGCGGTATGCACGCTCATAATGGAAGGGACGTGGTCGCGACGCACACGCGAAAACAGGCACGTCCTCACCACATCGAAACATCTCAACTTTTCAGAATGCCGCAAACGCCTCGCAGGTCATGTGACAAGAACTAACCAATCAGCTTCATCCTTTCCCGTAACAACGTTTAAAGCTCAGCTAAGATGAAGGAACTGCTGATCATAGCTGTATATGGATTGGCATTTTGAAATAAATTTAGTAGCAGAGCTACTGCAAGCGATTTTTAGTGCTGCAAATCACTAGCGCGACTAGCGTTTTCCACGCGCTTTTAGGCACGATATGTGAACGGCCCCTAACGCGTGTTCGAAACCCACGCCAACACAGACTTACTTTATTTTTTATTTTATCCTTACTTCAGCCGCTACGGGTGATCATACCAATAACTTGTAATCTTTACAAGAATATCAGAATCATGCAATGAGCAAGTCTGCATTTATTAGACACTTAATAATATCACATCAGTTAGTACTTTTAGAATCGCCGAATCTGCTGCGGTCGTTCAATCACATCTGCAGCAGAGACCTGATCCAGTAAGTTGGTCACCAGATCACACGGTAACCAGTTAAACCGTAACACCGGAGAGCGCCAGGATGTTTTCCTCTGAGGTGCTCATGCATCGTAGTTGTGCTGCCGTGGTACACCATATCGGTTTTTCAAAGGGAACAAATGGCCATTTTATTTGGCCTCTGTTTGAAGTATTCCCATACTTTTGATAACAGTGGTCTCTGATTTTGTGATAGAATGCCATTACGTGAGATGTAAACAGTGTGACGCATCGACGCATTTCACGCACGTCGACATATTTTTGTAGTAGACGTAATCGATGACGTCGATGCGTCGTTGCAGCACTACAGTGGGTGCTCTCAGTCTCAACAAGACCAGACCATGCAATGCACATAATGAGTGTTTAGGACAATTGTCATGATCAGTATATTTTTTATCAGTTTGCATGATGGTTTTGTGCTGTTGCTGTTTCTGCTTCTGTGAAACATTGTCATTACCTTTTAATTGACCCTGTAGTGTTAATTTACTGAGGACATTGGAAAATCTGCCAACGCTTTGTTTTTAATGCTGGCATCATTAATCATTTGGTTTGCTTGAACGGCAATGGATTTGTAGTTGAATTATTCCAGATGCAACAATAATACATTGGTAACATATGGTACAGGAAGATGCCCTCTGTGCAGAGTACCAGAACAGAGGGGATTCTGTGATTTACTGTGAATGCACTGTTGAAGCTGAAAAAAATCTATGTACAGTCTATCAGGCACAGCAGCACAAATCCACTATATGTTGCTTCCACCAAGATTTTAAGTTCTCTTTCCATCCCCCTCCAAGTTGATGTTGCCTTGTCTGTTGGCCCTGTGACTCTGAATTGAGAGGAGATTTTTAGGCAATGAGGAATGTTTTTAGCAGATACTCATCCAAGCTGTGAAAACTCACTCCATCCGTACCAAAACAGAGTCCATCAGTTGGCTCTCTCATTCACTTTCTCTTCTCAGATGGTTTTTATTTGAGAGAGGAGGTAATGTCATCTAACCACAGTTCTTATTGTAGATTAACATATTTAAATATTGCATTTCTGAATGTCAAAAAAGGTTTTTGGTCTGTGTGGGAGAATGTGTGGTCAGGCTATTGATCTGTGGGGAAAATAGAAACATGTTTTGCTCTTCCAATCCCTCTGTGAGTCTGTCAGATGTCCATGTGCTTATTCATAGAATTGATGCCTCACCTGGATAACAACACCAGTATTAGTCATTTCATTGCATTAAAGGGTGAGTTCACCCGAGAATGAAAATTCGTCCATCTGCTACTCACCCTTGAAGCATCCTAGGTGTATGTGACTTTCTTCTTTCAGAATAATCTATATATATATTTTAAAATGGCACTGCTTATTAAATATCTGAAAGTACACTCTTAACATCAGTCAGTGAAGCATTATAATATGATAATCGAGTATTATTTAATGATTGAACTTAAGTAATTAGAATTAAAACTTGGTAATCATATATGAATGCATAGATATTTTAACGGAACATTTTAACTGGACTGGTGGTGGTGCTTTGTTGGTCATTCAGTGTTTCTGTAAAAAAAGGAAAAAACTAACAATAATACTTATGAGGTAATAATAATAATAATAATAATAAGAAGAAGAATTCTACTAATAAGCACATTATAAAACGCACTAAGGATTAGATGACAAGAGATTATTGTTTGCGCATTAGCTCTGCCCACTACCAGAAAAAAACCGACAGTTCTTAAAAGCTGAAAAAAATCATAGGAACTCCTTTATTTTGAAAGGAAAATACAATGTATATCGTTTACATGTAGCACGTCAATTCTTAATGAATGTAAGACTCTCTCGCTCTCTGTTAATAATGGCCCTCAGTAGCAAATCCATGCTTTTTTGTAAGATAAATATTCAGATTTGAAATGTAATAAACACTTTTTCCCCCTCAGTTCTGCTGACTGTTGGGAACCTGTTGGGGCATTTTTATCTTTGTTTTTTGAAGACATTATTACATAATGGCGTCATTGGTTATCGCACAGATTTGATGATTGTATTTTATTTTTTTATACAACAAAACATTAGATTTTATTTAAGTATTATTATTAGTATTATTTATAATAGTATTAATAATTAGTATTAAAAGTATTAGTAATAAGAATTTTCTAGATTTTTGTTATCCATTTATTTGCACTAATAATATAAAATGAATTGATTATATATATATATATATATATATATATATATATATATATATATATATATATGCTGTATTCTTTTCATATCCATGCTATTAATGCTGTGTATTTCCCCTCATGTGATCTGTGAGTGCATGTTTTGTAATATTATGGATGCAGGTTAGAAACTTTGAGCATTACATGGTGGACACTTTGACTAACAAAACTGTTGAAAAAGCATACAGGCAGTTTACAAAAATAAGTCTGTTCAACTATGGTCACAGCACCATGTTGACATTCATGAAATTGATACTGATATTGTTTTCATTCCTGGCCTTCATATGGGGCCTTTGAAACCACTTTTGCTGATCAGCCCTGACACCAGCAGGAGTATTTGTAGTCTTAAGGCTATGCTCTCTTTTGTGCACACAGGCTTCACAGCAGAAACAGCCCCTAAAGTTGGCCATTCCAAACTACAACGGAGAGCTCTTAGGTAAGAGCCTTATTTTTATGTAATACTTTTGTAGAATTATGTAATTTAGGATTTGAGTGCTTTTATAAGCTCAGTGTAAAAGATCCACACCAACAGAAATTCACTCTTTTTAAATATCTTGTATAAGGCTTGAACAAATTTAATAGGACTACATTGTGTACCTCCAAATGCATTCATGTTATGGGATGTTTGTTTTAAATAATAAAAAAAATATTCTCCCAACAAATTATTTTAGTCTTGTATGGTGCTGTTACATTTTTTGCCATTAGGAAAATATTTCTTAACCTTGTTACTCTTACAAAAAAAAAAAAACCTTTTTCCAGTTGTGGAAAATGAAAATTGTATGTGAAGATATTGCATTTCACATTTTTTGGATGGAACTGTGTGATTTCTGCCAAGATTCTGATCCTTTTTTAGGTGCTGCTTCAACAAAAGCAGGCAGTTCTGAGGCCTCTTGTTTCTGTTATAAACATTATATGCAAAATATATTGAATTTTAAAGCTGGTTTCTTTTTCTGTCCAGCTTCCAGAAAGAGTTCTTGTTTGAGGAGAAAGACGAGGGAATCAACAAAGATTTAGATGTCAGTCTGCTGAGAAATACACCCAAGGGTAATTACAATATACATCAACACTTCAGCTCTGTGGTTCTTTATCTTGTCTATCATATACTAGTAATTATTTAAATCACTACTCCAGAAACCAAGAGTTCTGTCACAAACTTAGCAAAATTCAGTTAACTTCTGCACTTTTCTAATTGAGGTGTGTTAGCTTAATGGTTAAGTATCTTAATACGAAGGTAGCAGGTTTAATCCCAAGGAGGATTTGAACATTGAATGATCACTGGCTCTTAAGCGCATTCAATTTTAGGGTTTCTGTTGCTGATATAGTCACATGAGGCATTCTGTATTAACATTAGATGACAACAGTCTGCTAAAATGGTAAAGTATATAATGCTATCCATAGTGCATTGATCAAAGTTTTCACAGGTTGCTTCAAGACTGTATGTTCTTTTAATTAGCATTGTCTGCTTCCTGGACACGTGGAGGTTATTGGGTTGGGGGGATGGGATGCTGATGACCTATATTTGGTTTGCTGGGGGCCACCTGTTGTTGGAAAAGTTGGCTTGCTTTACTGGTCCTGAAAATGTGACATTATGTCTGAAAGAGAGTGCCAAGATACTTTGTAAAATTGTTTGTACTGTAAGCCAGTCCAGAAAATGAGTAAACATGATTTTGTGAATTTTATAAATGCTGTTTTTTTTTATTATTGAATTGAAGCACTTTTATTGCTTAAAAAAATCGAACATTTGTCAGTGCATGTTCCTGGTCTTATTGTGAACTATTTATAGTGCTTAATTCAAAAGATACATTTGTCTTTTAGTTTGTCTGTGTAATTTTTAATCAACATGTAATAACATTGTTCCTCTTAAACGATCGTCCTTGTCCTCTGATGCCACACAGGCCATTTGATATTTACTCAATAGCCAAATAACCGTTTAGACATTTGTATCAAGACACTCGCATTTGATTTGGCCCCATTCTAGCACATAACACCCACTTTTCACATATAATTAATTCCTGATGGATGAAGTCCACATTGTTTCCCCTTGTTTGTTTGTGTGTGTGTGTGTGTGTTTTGTAAATTTGCTGATAACAGTAGGAATTCTCATTTCTGAAAAACTTATGACAGGTGTTAGTCTTAGCTAAAAACTTGACATGACATAACCTGAACACTCATGTGGTGTTACTTAAAATATATTATTTTATATATATAAAAAATATTTTATATATATAAAAGTTATATGATAAATGAATAAAAATAACTTATTTATAGAATTGATTAAGCTAAGCAAGTAAGACACACTTCACCTTACTTAAGGGCCTTAAAAAGTCTTAATTAGCATTTCCACAAATTAAGGCCCAACACAATCTTGGATCAGAAATTGGAGAAGAAAGTCTCAAATCCATAAAGACATGGCATATTAAATGTTGCATGCACTGCAAAAAAATAGTATTCTGGTTGTTTTCCAATACACATATCTAATCATTCTTGAATCAAGGTTAAATGAGTTTATGCTTCAAACAAGAACAAACATTTGTCAGTTGGGTATGAACTTGTTTTCCCTTTGAAAATTAAGTAGATTTTTCCGGGGCAGATATTTGTTAATTTTTTAATCCTAAACACTTCATTTAGATACATGTTTCATAAAACAAGACTTCTTATTTTGTCATTTTGCTTTTCAAGTTACAGTAAATGCACCGTATTTAAGAAACTTTACACATTTGCATTGGAAAATGAGACGAAAATGCTGATGAATGTACAGTAAGTTATTTCCATATACTAGTGGTTAGTAGCAGATATATTCAAACCTTGAATGAATACATAAAAAAAAATAAAAAAATAAAAATAATGGAGATTTTTCAAACTTGGAATTGTTGCTACTACAAGACATTTATGTACATTTAAAGACTATTTTGACGTATTTTGTTCTATTCAATTTTTGACTTAAATTTTCTTTCCTCGGTCTTAAAAGGTCTTAAAAAGTCTTGCCTTCATAAAACCTGCAGAAACCCTGTTACTTGACTACATGTAACAGAAAGAAAAATCCTGCCCTGAGGCAATGAAACTGCCCTGTCTCTTCATTGCATCGTCCAGCTCTTAGCTTTGAATCACAGAGAGACAAGGCAAAGTAAGCATTGTTAGAAACAAGTGTGCTGTGTGTACACATTAGCCCATGATCAATCTTCTCTCAATAACTTCACTGGTCTCCTGGTGACTGGACACAGTTGAGTGTCATATTTCCATGTTTACAGCTGAATCAACATTCACTGAGGATGCACCAATGATTTGGCTAACTTCTGTGGAAACGTATTCTGACTTGCTCCTAGCTAATGTCAGACGACTTAAGTGTAAGCAGCTTTTGTTGACTCTTGTCTACTTGACTATTATTGGAATTGTGTCACTGTAACAACATGGCAAGTGACACAGAAAGCAAAAATATATAAGGATCACGAAGGATATAGATTATATTTAGAAAACAAATCCAAGGGGTTGGGGATTGGCATTTTTAAAATGCCTGGATTAGTGTTTTTATAGTGTTTAGTGTTTTGATATGCTTACCACTCATTCTTGAGTCTTACTGTAGGAAAATGTTAATAATGCCAAAGAACTCTCAGAATTGAACAGGTTTATGATGCTGCTGGATACAATATGCCTGTGAGGGTTAGTGTAATCCATCAGATACTTCCTGAAACATGACTTGGTATTAAACATCAGGAAAGCCAAACTATGTAAAGATTAGGTTGTCTTCGTGTGGTGCACACTATCCAATTAGCCATATTTGAAGAGTTTGTTTCCAAAACGCAATAAATCCACTTTGATTAATTTTAGTAAAGAATATATTTTTTTTACCAAGAAAGTGGCAAGATGCCACTATTTTCTGTTTCAAACTTTCACATAGCATCTTTAGGTTATAATAACATAACATTTTAATCCAGGTTTTGATTTTCAAAGATTTATTATACATTTTTTTTTTTTTTTTTCCCCAAAATGCAATAAATCCATGATACTTTTTTTTTTCTCTACGCAATATCACGTTCATAATCGAATTTAATGCATCTAATGAACACGATACAGCGTAGCTTGTCACTGATCTACGGCTCTGTGTATTAAATGTCGCTCCATCTGAAAGCCTGTGATGGAGATTTACCGGTACTATTAATAACAGAACCGGCTTTACTAACGAGATGCGCATGGCAATTGCATGTGATTTATTATGCAGCCCTTGTTTGTTGATCACAAAGTACAAAGTAGAGGAATAAAACTAAGATGCGGTATGTATTCAAAGCGCCGCCGTTACTGTCTAGAGTGCTTGGAATGGTGCGCTGTGATTGATTGTTACTGTCTAGAGTGCATGGAATGGTGCGCTGGGATTGGTTAACCGGATGTATCGCATTCTGCAAAAAAGGGAGATTAGCGCTTGTCGGTGTTTGAGAAAAAAAAGTGCGAAAACATGACCTAATAACTTGAATAATGCGAATATTGCATTTTGTGTAAAATTTAAAATTGACTTTTCAATAATGAGCAGAAACCAGGGCCGCATTAAGAGCTCACTGGGCCCCGGGGCTATGAGTTAATGGAAGGCCCCCCCCACCACTTTAGGTCACCAACTATAGAGAGAGAGAGAACCCCCCCCACCGCCCCCCCGCATTTAAACACTGCTGAAGTTGGTTACATAAATATAATTTAGAATCATTCAGAATAACAATTGCTAATTCCTTTACAATATACAGTTAAGAAAATAGCTTACCTTAAAATCTTTTTTTTCCTGCTTTTGTGGATAGAACAAAGGCACATAAGAAATCGACCTACTTGAAAAACTTAAAGCACTGAATAATATTATATTGTATAAAGTAATCAAATATACAATACATAGTTTTCACTATAAATTCAACATTAATTCTTATTTATTTTACGAAAGTGATTCAGTCAAGGGCAGTAAATTACTTTCTTTCTGATGTTTGATTAACATTATTCACACATATGGCGACAGGAGCTTTATTAGCAGCTTCTGTCACTTTAAGACCTCAGGGTCTGAACTCAAGTCAAGTGCCCTGTGCAAAACCATCTCAAGTTCACCATGGTCTCAAAACGAGCATTTACTAAATGAATTCTCTCCCGCTGCTTACTGTGCCTGAGCAGTTTTAAATAATTAAGTTTAGCTTTTAAAAAATTCATTTTTTTGAGCCCCACTCACACGTTTTTTTTAAAGATGACATTTTTAGCTATGCTATCGAAGACTAAGATATTGCGTGACAATTTTAAGAATAGTCTAGAATGAAGTGAAGTGTGGAGGCAATTGATTGGTTGATGCGTATATTCTAATAAGGCGCAGGCAGCCATCATCTGATAGGCCTACATGCAGCAGCAGGTCGGTCAATGAAAAGTTAAATATAGAATAAATGCATTTGATTGGTCTATCAAATTAAAACGTGACCTTCAATTCACCAGGCGACCTGACCAATCATAATGCCGAATACGCAATTTTGTTCGGCAACAAAGCAGTCAGTAGATTAACGTCGGTGGACTTGAACTTGAATTGTTTAAATTACTTAAATGACAATATTTGAAGGTTGAGACTTTGTTTCATATCAACAGTAAGCTGCTCTGAGCTCTCTCTTGTATGTCGGCACGTAATTTTTCACTGCGTGAGAATTTGATGTGCGTGACTCGTGAGAGCGGCCTGGCTTGTCACACAGTAACTAAACGAAGCGGGTCTTTGCGAACGGTCACTATAATATTAATGATAATGATTCCATGATAATGCATGGAATATACGGCAAAGTGCCACTAAATAACTGGGCTAATCTGTGGGGGGTGTGGTAAGGCTTTGGCAATCAGATGACTAGTAGTAGTCAATCTGCTTCACAGCCAATCACGGGCCCACTCCTTGCTCGGGCCCTGGGGCTTTAGCCCCGCCTAGCCCTATTGTTAATGCGGCCGTGCCAGAAATGATACTGATTTTGGCAGAAACTATATATTTTTTTAAATGGCTTTTATTGCGTTTTGAGTGAGATTATAACAAATACAGTATACTATATACTGTATTTTTCAGTATTTGTAATGGTTTTGATGGATTTACTTATTCTTCTCTCTCTCACTCTTTTACCAGTCCATTCTCACTTTGCCTTTCTTTTTCTCTTTTTTTAGTCTCAGAATTAAGGAAACGTTTTGAGAGTATAAGCTCGAGTCAGAGTTGGGACATGAACAGGTGAGAAATTAAATCTTTTGAACGGTACTGTATAAACATAACCAAAAATATCAAATATATGGAAAAGTAATTTATAAACAAAGAATGTTTGATTAACAAATGCCCCCCCCCCAGATTAAAAATTATGCCGTTTAATAATTCCCTGTACCACTCCTATTTATAGGAAAGAGCGAATTTCAAGATGTCTGGAGGGAATCGATAGTGACATTCTCCAAAATCTCCCAGGCTGTGATGGTCTAGTTACCAATCGATTGCTAGAGGAGGACACTCCGAGATATACCCGTGCTGCAGACTCTTCTGACCCCTGTACAGGAGAGAAATGTGCTTAATATTTTTATACTTGGAATCATACTTTGCATTATATTTTCACTCGCTTATAACATGAATGGGAAGTAGTGTGCAATGAGAAATAATTTGCATTATACATCTATATTATGCAGTGCATATCAGCACACACAATGTTCAGTTAGATTTGATAAGCTAGTGGTTTGTTACTTGTTTAAAGTTTAGACAAATTGATTGTGTAATGCATTGTCTGTCTTTCTCTCATTGTAGTTTCTGTCCAGCACTATGGCAAAAATGACTGCCCAAATCTGCACAGTGCAGAGGTTCAGTCCAGAACCCACACGGTCCAACCGGAGTCTGTCTACAGAGCTGGCTCTGGTCAAGTGGCAGAGCTGGACTCTAAAGCCGAAAGGATCGCACGCTACAAGGCAGAACGGCGTCGCCAGCTAGCAGAGCGCTATGGCATCTCTCTGGATCAGGAGACAGAGACTGACTACACTACTCGTTACTCCAGAACCTCCAGAGATCCCGATGGCTCAGACCATCAACACAGGTCAAAGGTAGAAGGAAGAGATGGGGTGGACCATAATGCTCACACCCCCAGCCATCATGTAGATAGTGCCAGCTCACACATTCACAGTGATTCAGAGTACATCCGGGATCGCACAGAGTCCATCTCCAAACGCGAGAGGATGATGAATCTGGAGAACCAGAGGAGGGCACAGGAGCCGGATAGATTGCATGGAGGTGGAGGGGTTGCACTTGACCCATCTGGGTCTGCCGGGGTCCCAGGGAAGGAACCTGGTGCAATGGGGGTTCCCAGCTCACCTAATGCAGGCCAAAGGGCCATGATGTCATTTCCCAAACATGGAGCATCTCCTGGTGATCTGTTTATTGAGCAGCAGGCTCACAACATCCTCCAAAAACATGGGTGAGTCTTCTCAGCATGATAGATGTTTCTTTGTTTGTCTCTTTATCCTACAGTCACCAAGTAGTATTAGTATCGTAATTTGCTTCAGTTACTCTTTCCTTTCTTGGAAAGAATGTTGGCTGGTATTCCCCTTAATCTGTCTTTCACAGGAATTTTTCCCCCAAAAAAGCCATCAATTTGCAGGATTTGGCTTGCATGCAGTTAGGAGTGTTTCAACAGCTCCCTAAAGATAGGTGGACTCTGTTCAGTTTGACACATTATGCATTAGCATTGACCTTTACCTGTCTTTCGGCAGTTGTTTCTTTATGTCATGGGTCAGTGCATTGTGTGATGCATTGGAATGAAAGCATTTCAAATTAAGCCAAATTTTGCAACAAAACTTTCCAGCAGAATTAAAAATCCCAACATCAAGCCAATCTAAAATATGACAAATTAATATGATAAAGAATGATATTCAGGAAATACCCAGAGCACATTCATAATGTCATCATAAAGTTTGATTGGTTAGTTAATATGAACTAATGAGGACTTTGCATTTTAAAACCCTGATCCCAACAGGCCAAGCTCAATTTTCATAATTTATTTGAGGCCATACTTTCTTTTTAGGAACATAGTTTCTGTAGTTTAAAAAAAAAAAAAAATTCTCCCCCTCTTTCTATGCATAAACACTAAACCATTGAGTGGTTCACTCTCTTGGGCATTTCTCAACTAATTTTGCTCCTCTAGCCAGTCAACAAACCAGTGGTCACTTCAGACTGATGCAGAAGGAGACACCCTATCTCCAATCAACTGGCCTTCCAGGTATCATGTGTTTGGGATTTATGGGTGTGTTTGACACCCTTCACTTAACAGTGGTCCCGCCTAACCTCATGGCCCTATCTCAAACCATCTCTAGTTCTGTCATATAAACGTCCTTGATGGTATGTGAGGTAAGAATGACTAGATAGACAGGAGTCTTGTGTTTTCTAGAGTAGTCTGGTTGTTCCACTTTGAAAATTATTGTATCTAGGTTCTAGGGGTGTGCGATATTATTATCAAAATAAATCTTGAGATTTTTCAATAATAATAATTAAACAATATTTTTTTTTGTGCTGGAACCTTGGTCAAACGTCAGTAGGTGGCAGCAAGTCTTGTCTTAATGAGTGATTCACTGAATCAATCATTCAAACAATTTGTTCAAAACAGCTGATTTATTTTAGGGATGAAAAACCCCACAGTGTTGCTCTGGGACACAAATATTCTGTTCAAGGCTTTGCTTGGAAATGGTGTGTATACAGCATACTACAGTACATGTTTTCATATTATAAAGTAATTGATTTGTTGACTAGATGCAGCATTAGTAGTAAAAGAACAGAAGTATGTTTGCTAAATTGAATATATGTATGCTAAAGTGCCCTTTCGTTCTGGTCTAGGTGCCATTTTGATCGTTTTTTTTTTTTGCAAAGTGAGTGACATACTCAGTGTCAGCTCACATATCATTAAAACAACAGTTACAATATTATCACTGATGATAAATATTGCCCACCCCTATTAGGGACCACACTTCCAGCCTGGGAGACTGAAACACAAATTTGTAAATTATGTGACTGTTTCTTACTAGGGCTGTCAAAATGGCTGAAAAACTAAATTCGAATTTGCAATTAAATATTTATTAATTATATTCAAATTTAAAATGCATAATTTCAGTTAGGGTGAAGAAAAGCTTTTGGCTTCTCTTCTGAGGCCACAAGAGGGCACATTGGGCGAAATATTTCATTTAAACATGAGAGGCAGTGGGATGGGGAAAACCCACCATAAAGTCTCAAGATATGTTTTTGAAAAAAAAATTGAACCCACCTTAATTTTACATCGCTTTCTAAACATGCGGCTCTCTTGTGCGAGACATGAATGCAATAGTGATACAAGATATCCCTCTCTAGAAAATAAACAAGATCTTCGCCAAATACTCTTTTTCCACAATATTTTGATTAAACATCTAGCGGCTTCAACTGTATAGGTTATCAAAAACATTATAATGCAATGACAGTTATAGACAGATAGACAGACAGATGCGCGGCTGTCCACGAGCCCTCCTGATGACGAAAATTACATCATGCGGTCGGTGCGCCGATGCTGACAGTCAAATAACTCTTTGGCCTTTATCAGTGGCGCACGAGATGTGATGACAATATAAGTCTCAAAAAGTGCCTGCACGCGGACACGGTTGCTCGGCTGTCAACAGCGCATGCTCGAGGTGAATGATGAGACAGAAGTGGTACTGCTTTTCCAGCTCATCTGCTTTCTGAAAGATGTGCGGATGAGGCTGTGTGTGACGGAACAAAACACGTAATGTGAAGTATACCCGGGGCGGGCCTTGAAGCAGCCTTTTTAACGGATACCTAAAATGCAACATTTTTGTATTTGAATGTGGATTTTTATTTTAAATTCGACGAATATTCGATATTCGAATTTGTTTTGTCAGCCCTATTTCTTACTATGTTTCCTACTTGAGTGATTGTGTTAGCAGTCTAGTTTTGCAAATAGCTAATAAGGTTTTAAGGTTGTTTTTGAACCAGCAAGGTAAGGGCTCAGGATGTGGTTTTGAGATGGGCCTAACATTTCAGTAACAAAATGGCCATCCTCGCACACATTTCTACCACCCATCCCATCCACACTGTTAATGAGTGTTGTGGGTTTGAATTTGAATCAATCATTTAAACATAGTTGGATTTTTACCATTAACTATTGTTAATATATACTAGGCACAGTTCACTGTCCAGTGTGTGTATGGTTTATCCCTATATGGTGGTTATCATCCTCATATTGTATTTCAGTACCTGATTGAATCAGTCGTGACTTGTTTGAGTTTGTAGTACTGTGGTGGATGAGAAAATTGTTGAACTGTGAGTCACCAAACCCAACAAGAATGTGAAATCATTTGGTCTTCATTAGCGCAATATGCCAAATGGAGAGTGTAATAACTTGTTTAGTCATGCAAAACACCAGAGCCAAGTTCGCTGGGAAACAATGATATTCCCTTTTTGCATCTTTTTTTCCCCCCTCTCCGCTTTTGCCCCATTCTATCAATCTCACTTTTTATTAACACAGATTATACTAGTGTAATGTGTTATTTTATAATGTGGACTTTTTAATGTGAATTTGACAAACCCAATGTAGATAGAAGAGATGTGTAGAGAGAAATGGAGAAGGATGGGCTCTCCTCCTCGGAAGTATTTGCAGCTTATTTGCACAATCATAACCTTCTAAATAAGTACAAAAATACAGTTTCCTTTTGTTATAGTGATCAAGTCTGAGATGTGGATGATTTTTGAGTATGTTCAACTGCCATAAATTTGCATATAAAGTCAACATTAAATTGTAATCATAATAATAATACCTTTTATTTATTTTCGCCTTTCAAGACACTCAAGACACTTTCGCCTTTCAATGGCACTGTACAATAAAACAAAAGATAAGCAAGCATTATAATAACACATTAAACAAGCAAATTAAATTAAAGCAATTCTAAACAAATATGTTTTTATCTGAGCTTTAAAAGGGGAAATTTAATCCAGCTGGCGAATGTGTAAAGGGAAAGAGTTCCATAGCTTCGGTGTTGCAAAACTAAAAGCCCTACCACCAAAGGAACTCATCTTGAAGTTTGGAACAGACAATAAATGTGCAGAAGATGATCTCAAAGAGTGCGGAGTGTACAAATGGAGAAGATCTGAAAGATAATGAGGAGCCAATTTATGAAGAGCTTTGTAAGTAAGAAGTAAAATTTTGTAATGTACACGATAATGAACAGGAAGCCAATGCAACTTAAAAAGAATAGGAGTTATGTGATCGAAAGTACATGAATGGGAAACTATCCTAGCTGCTGAATTCTGAATTAACTTTAATCGATGAAGTAGTTTTTCAGGAATGCCAAATAAAAGATAATTACAATAATCAATCTGGGATGTAACCAATGCATGAATAAGCACTTCTTTACTATGTTGAGAGAGTGAAGAATGAAGTCTAGAAATGTTGCGTAAATGGAAAAAATGCAAAACGTGAAATATTACTAATTTGAGAGCCAAACGAAACCAAACCATCCAGTGTAACCCCAAGACTTTTCACCTGGGTAGAAAAATTGACTGAACAATTATCAATGAACAAGGTAATGATTGAGCTTTAGATAAGACAGATCTAAACCCACATGGAGGGCTTCTGTCTTATTGGTATTTAACTTTAAAAAATTATTAGTCATCCAAATGTCCAGAGAAATTTAGTAAGGTCAGGAGGGGGATGAGAAACATTTAAGTCTTGTAGAATTATGCACTTGTCTCATCAGCGTAAAAAATGGAAATTAATACCATAGGAACTAAAAATACGAGTAGAATATAAATGATGAATAAAAGCGGACCCAACACTGACCCCTGTGGAACACCATGAGTAATTGAGACAGGATTTGAACATGTATTCTTAATCTGCACTAACTGTTTTCTATTACTTAAGATGAAAACCGAAGAAGCGCATTATCATCTATTCCTATGCAAGCCACCACATATGATAAAATGTATTATATTATTTAAATATGTGATCTCTTTCTTATCAAACCTTTGTGTTTATATTTGCATTTACTGCATAGTCAAAAAGATTTCAACCACTTTTTTTCTTTTCACAAACGACATCTCAAACATAGATTTGGCTGCATTTTGTTACAGATGTTTTTCTATTCTACCCTTACAAATACAGTCCACTTAGAGGTGGTTAAAAACAGTTCAGATGACTCAATTACAGAGTGCAGAGCATGGTTTCAGTTAAACAGGGGTCCAGAGGAGCATAACGGAGTGCATTTTTCCATATGTGAAACTCAAGTGTGAGTGTATTGATGGGCAGCCATAAAGCTCGGGTCAGGAGAAACCGCTTTTATCAGCTAGAGCAGTGTGGGATAGAACTCATAAAAGGGTAATGTTTAGAGGATGGTTGAGTTGTTTGCTAACTTCTGTTATGGCTCAGCTGATGGAAATCAAGCATTAACGTAGGTGAACTGGTGGAAAAGAAGAGAGAGACACACACAGAGTGTAGCACCGTAAGAAACAGACATCTTTTAAAAGCTTTATAGGAAGTTTTCTTTGTGATTTAAGTCCCTTTACTGGTAGAGCACCGACTGCATTAGGTTTGGGATGAGAGTCTTTTGCCTCCCCCTGCAGAGAGCTTTGATTCTGCTGACCTAAACCTAAAGATCCAGTCATCACAAGCTAAACTAGTTTTATCAGCACACCTCTCTTACCCAGCATGTAATGAAATGCTGTGTAGTGTGAAATTAGCTGGGTGTTTATATGCCCTTAGCTACAAATTTATATGATAATATATAAGGAAGAAACTGCATTTATGTATCAAAATGGTTTGAGGCTTTTTCTACAGTTCACAAATAAGCTTATTTGGAATTTGCAAAGATGAATCTCTTGGATTTTCAGTCATTTGTCATCTGAAGCAGGGCTTTTCAAACTTGTGTCTGTGGAACCCCAGGAGGCTGTAAGGTAGTTGGGGGCCACGGTTAAAGGAAGAAAAATATATTTTATTTTAAACATTTTATTTCTCTTCAGATTTATACATTCTACACTGCAGATATTTTTCAAATAATTGTTTAATGATTTATTTTGGCAAAATATGAATATAAATAATATACTATTGAATAAAAGCTAATTATTTAATTTTGACAACATGTATTTAACAACATGTCTTAATTTTTACATTTAGAATTTTTCACCACACAGCATAAATGACTCATAAGTGACGTGACATACAGCCAAGTATGGTGACCCATACTCAGAATTCGTGCTCTGCATTTAACCCATCCAAAGTGCACACACAGAGCAGTGAACACACACCCAGAGCAGTGGGCAGCCATTTATACTGCGGCGCCCGGGAAGCAGTTGGGGGTTCGGTGCCTTGCTCAAGGGCACCTAAGTCATGGTATTGCCGGCCCGAGACTCGAATCCACAACCTTATGGTTAGGCGTCATACTCTCTAACCACTAGGCCACAACTTCCCCACGACTTGATTTTGTTACCGTAAGCACAACAATTTTTCACATGGTTCTCATTATTCCAACCACTGAAAACATAAACTTTGATACACACCGTAAGTTTCTCAGTGTTTTTATTTTATTCCAAACACTGTCAAAGTTGCTTTTTAACCACATTCTAATAAGCACAAACCATAATGAGATGCTTCCACTGGTTCTGTGGCTTGGGTTGTTTTGGTTGGATCAGAATTTCTTGCTTGCACTCACTTCCAGGACCATGAAACAGTTCTGTTTTATTTTATTCTTTTGCAGAGTTAGTTAATATCTAATTTAATTCTCCGTAACCAACCCTTTTTTCTTCTTCTGAAGAATCCGAGTTAGGGAGAGACTGGCCCATGACGAGCCATTTCACAGGGGTCAAACAGCAGAGGACACTGCATACAACCAGTTTCTTCAATCATACCCTCGATATCACCCTCACAATCAGAACTTCCCTGATGCTTCAGCCAAACAGCGGCTGACCTACCCTGGACAGGAGGAACGCCATGACCTGGGTGGCCAGAGCTACTTCTCTATGGGCAGCGAATCCGGTTCCAGGCATAAACAAGAGTTTCCAGAAGTGCTTCAACAGGATGTGAGGATGGGGGGGCTCCTACAGAGCAAGAAGTCACCTTCTGAAATTTGGCAGAAAGAACAGAACACTTTAGACCCATGCCGAGGAAGAACTGATAATGTAGAGGTAAACCCAGGCATCAGTCTGAACAGGAGGGAGGATGTTGCAAATGACCCCAGAGGGTGGCGTGGAGGTCAGTCAAGGCAGGAAGTTTACACAGAGCATGTGTCCCGACTTCAGGCCACAGAGTCTATGCAAGAAAGTGCTAAAATAACTCATAAAAGGGCTGACACTAGCTGCTATGCTCCAGTTCAGACCTCCAGTGGGAGATATATGCCAAATTCTTCCGAACCTATGGATACTGAATGCCAACAGAATGCCATTCAGAACCCAATCAGAGAGACTGCCCCTCTGGAGAAAGTACCCAATGGTGATCACCCATCCCATGATGCAAGGGTTTCAGTTGCCCAACTCCGTCACACCTACCTGGAAAGTGTTGCGAGTCCTCAGAAGGCCAAACTGTAGGTGGTGGTACATTATCAATATGTGTCGACTTACTTACATATCTAACATTGTCGATTAACATGCAGTTAATCAAAATCTCGTCTAATGTAACTGCTTGGAGAATGAAATGTAAGAAAAGACTCTGTGATCTTACAGAGGAATCGCTCATACAAAGTTGACCATCAGATTTTAATGCTCCATTCCTTTAGTCATCATGCTGCTCAGCTTGTATAGTGCTCACCATAATTAACCATTTCTACCTTTTCTGTCTTTTTACTTGGCTTGGCAGCTTTGTGTTTCTAAATACAATTATGGATGTATTTATGCTAATTGTGCTGACAGAATAATTCTTAACCTTTTTTATGCTTGTATGGTTTTCATTAGTTAGTTTAACCCACTGATATTCATCCAGCATTAGCATTTTGCTCTTTCTCTCATCCCTGTGCACCTGCCATTCTTCAATGCAGCCTTGTTCAGTCATGCTTTGTGACATAATAGGGCAGAAGATGTGCCTCCAGATACACATGCCCCCTGGAGAAGTGAGAGAGTCAAAGATCGCTCATCTCGTCGCCCTTTGCGGTATATCTGTCCAACTGAGAGTAGAATTGCATCTGAGAGGTTTAGAACGCAGCCTATCACTTCAACTGAGCACAAACAGTCGGACTGGTAGGACTTTTGAATAGTTTTATGCACGGTATTGTGGAGTTATCCTATGTAAATTTAAAATAACACTTGATGTACACTCGATGATAAACTCAGAAAACTAAAACCAGATTGGTTCTACATTAACTTTTTTAATTAACTTTTTTTTTAACTGCACTATATTTATGCACTGATTGCTTAGTAAAGTTAAGCCTTTGGCTCTCTAAATAATGCTATATTTTACTCATTAACACACCGTTTAATGTTTTCATGTGTAGTAGATTCTAATCCGGAGGTTTGGTCAGTGGTTTTTATGAAAGGCTCTTTGTCATTTTTTTCCCCCTCTTCTATTTCTGTGCCGAAATCTATAATTCTGTCTAACGCTGTGGATAAAGCAGTTCTGATTGTGTTTTCAGCACTTACCCACTAGTCGCTTTGTGTATTTTCCTGATTCTCCTTTTCCTAAATATGCTGCTGCATTTGTCTGCTTACACTATTGCCATTTTTTTCCAAGTCAGCTGGATGAACTAATCATTTTCCAATCCTAAACAATTTAATGTTTAATTGTAAATGTTTTATAAGACTTCAACTTTTGTTTTCTTTTCTTTAGGTCTCGTCTAGGCGCTGAACCACCAAGTCATGAGGGTAAGTCTGAGATTTTATTTGATAAACTACACAATCTGTATCATCACTTAAGGTTTAATATAACATGCCTTTCTATTGTTTCATTTAAAAATAAAAAGTCAGCTAATTTAAGTTGTTGTCTGACTTGCGTATTAAAACTTTGTGGTGGGGCAAAGCTTATTTTCATTAGGAAAAGCCTATAGAGACATGACATTGTGACTTTAGGCAGAGGTAGTTGACTGTGCAGTTTGGCTGAGTGTCCATGATTACTCCAGAGAGCAACAGAGCTACTTTTTTGCATCTCTGGAGGGCTAGTAAAGCTAGTACTGCTTTGCTTTTCTAGTCCTACTGTATGTTTAAGCAATGCCAATTTGCATTGAAATGTTTTTGTGTTGAATGAAACAAACATTCACTTCTGTCTGAGTCTGTAAGGTTTTTAATGTAAGTTTCATATATTTAACAAGGCTGCATTTATTTGATCAAAAAATACAGTAAACATTATTATAGTTAAATATTATTACAATTACATTTTTTTTATAATTATTTTAATTTGTGGATTTTAAAATGTAATTTATTCCTTTGATGGTAAAGCTGAGTTTTCAGCAGTCATTATTTCAGTCTTCAGTGTCAAATGATCATTCAGAAATCACTGTAATATGCTGATTTGGGGCTCAAGGAAAATTTCTTATCAAAGATGAAAACAATTGTGTCGCTTAATATTATTGCAGAACAACATATAATACATTTTTAGGACTTCTTCAAAGAACAGCATTTATTTGGAAAGAAAGTATTTTATAACATTTTAAATGTCTTTACTGTAATTTTTTATCAGTCTTAAGTGTCCTTGCTGAATAAAACTGTGCTGAATTAATGCTGACCCTAAGATTTTCAACAGTTGTGTATTACCTTAAAGTTCTGCTTTGAGGAAGAATAAAAAAAAAATTATAAAATAAAAATAATTTTATTTGATATTTTATATAAACCGTTCATTGTACTACTGGTGTGAACGCATAGTATAAGATAAACTCAAAGACCATTTACATTACACAAAGTGGGTGATATTATAAGACCCCCTTTAAAGGGATAGTTCACCCCAAAATTTAAATTCTATCATTTGCTCACCCTTTTGTCATGTCATACCCATAAAACTTTGGTTTATCTTCTAAACTTAATAATTTAAACTTAATTACACATGAATCTTTTAAGTTTTGGTTACCTGACCTTTCAGTGGATGGGTAGAAATGTCTCAAGTTTCATTTAAAATAACTTAATTTGTATTTTGAAGATTATTTTTGAATCAACATGTGGGTGAGTAAATGGTCACAGGTTTTCCTTTACGGGTGAACTGTCCCTTTAAGTGTTGTTTAGCTCATGCTACACTTTATATTAGAGCAGATCTTAATATGATATGTTGCATTTGGTAGATGTAAAGCATTTGTTTTCCACTGCTGTGTCTTTCTTAAGGTTAACCTGTTTGAGTAAAGAAGCAGAAATTTGCTTGTGTAATCTTTTTACCATGTGTTAAGCATCGTGTATGTCCTCTGAAAGCCTTGGGATTTCATGAAATGGTTCTCATGAGAAAAGCTTCTGACTCATTCTTTTTTTTCTTTCTCTTCTTCCTGTGTTTTTCCAGCAGATGAAGAGAAGCTGGATGAGAGAGCAAAGCTTAGTGTAGCCGCCAAGCGCTCTCTCTTCAGGGTATGTGGTGCTTGAGTGTGTCTTTGCTCCTGTTCCAAACCCCCGAAAGTGAGCTGTTTCTCCTTATGCTGTCTATAAAGAGAGCATCGTAACCAAATATTACTGGCTCTTTGCTGGCTACAACCCTGAGGTCATTTATGCAAACCACACAAAATACCCCTTACATGAAACCAGCATAAGAAATTGTGACCAACAACACAATTTCATGAGTCTAATGGAAACCTGATCAAAAGAAAAAAACATCTGATATCTTGAACATGCTAGTAAAGTCAAATGCAGTATTTTAATGTTTTGATTTAGTTTTTTGAAGTTATTGTGTAAAGCTTTTATAAAAAGTTTTTCTGTTCTTCAGGAGCTCGAGAAGACTTCAAATGGTTCCGTTTTGAAGGCATTGAGCCGTAACCCTGCTGTTGAACGGAGGCTGAGGAGAGGGCAGGATCGGTCACGCACTCAGCCGGTCACCTCGGAGGAAGTGGTCATTGCTGCTACGTAAGTTCTATAGTATGTGACATGTTGAGGTAACAAAAATCCCCCAAATGTTTACATTTGTTATTTCCATCATGTACATCAACATGAATATTTAAAAGATTCGGCAAGATAAACTACTGTTCACTGGTGGGTCTGTAACATTTAAAAACAATTATTTAATTTTTTTTGAAAGAAGTCACTTATATGCACTTTATTTGATTTGTTGTTTGAAAAACAACAATGTTGCGAAATATTATTACAATTTGAATTAACTGGTTTCTATTTTAATATATTATAAAATGTTGTTTATTCTAGACATTACTCCAGTTTTTAGAGCCACGTGACTCTTTAGAAATCATTCAAATATGCTTATTTCATGCTCAAGAAACGTTATGTTGAAAACAGTTAGGACTTAAAGAACAGCATTTTTTTTAAAGTAGAAATCTTTTGTAATAGTATAAAAGTCTTTATGGTCACATTTGGTCAATGTATCAGTCAGCAAATGAATATGGCTTTAGAACAGCTCGCAGTATGTACATTCCTCTCAATGCTATTTTTCCTTTATGTCCTATCCCTTCGTTTTCTTTCATGTGGTGTATGAGGCTATGATCTGTTTTCTTCAGTTTCCTTCAGTTTTTTTTTCTGTGTCTGTTTCATTCCTCTTGCTCTGTGTGGTTTAAAGTGTCCCTGGCCATTTGTCACAGTCCGTGACTTTACAAACCTCTGTAACACAAGTTCCTAGTCCTACTCTAGTCAGCAGCTCTGTGACCAAATACAGGTACCCAGGACACTCATACAAACACTCCCATGAGCATGTGTGCATAATACAGGCATGGCCACCTTTATCAATACTAATGTTTGTCACTGAGAGCTTGCATGTTCACAGATGTCTTTACAAAAATGTCTCAATTTCTTTTGACTTCTGTATCATGAGAAAAGCATTCACCAGATGTATTGTGAAATATCATTACGGTTTAAAATATTAAAATAGGGAACAATTATATATTTTAATATCCAGTCTTCAGTGTCACATGATCCTTCAGAAATCATTTTAATATGCACATTTGGTTTTCAAGAAACCTTTCTTATCATCAGTGTTGAAAACAGCTTAATTTTCTTTTGAATATTCATTCATTTTGTTAAATTCTTTTCCAAACATCTCAAAACATCTTACTGTTCCCATACTATTTAATGGTTATAATGGGTATAATAAGTTATAAAATGTATAATTATGTCCCTGAAAAAATTTTAAATAAACAGTTTTCACTCAGAAATTCCAAACAATTGCAAAGAAACAGGACGTAACATTGAATTAAACATGCAACTTTGAAGTAGAAAAAAATAATTCCTGTAAAGCTTACTCCAATAATCTTTGTTTTATTTACAACTTTGAAAAGTCAAATAAAGACCCAGCTCCCTCTTGTGGTATTTTCAGGAGAATACAGATCATTATTTTACATTAATTACTCTTAGAATTAAGAGTGAAGATTTCAAAAGCACACCCACAATTTCTTGACTATAAATGAACTTATCCTGATCATCACTGACTTGTGTTGAGCTATTATATATGTTAAACATATCGATATGACAATTATATTAGCTACTGATTTTGTATACATAAAGGGGATGTTATTAATGTTTCCTAAGGTCATGAAATGGAAATGGTTAATAATAAAAATTGGTCTGAATTACTTGTGGAAGTGTAACATTGCTGGGAGGGATTTGAGTCATGCCACTTTTGTTTTTTCTTTTTTGCTTCATCAGCAGCTTGTTGAGCATATAACTTACATGACATGTTTATCTGCACATGCTACTATAATCTTATAATCTGAATGAACAACACATTCTTGCCAAAATGTTCCTTTATGTGGTTATGTTTACGCTGCTTTATTCATACTGTAACCTGAATCACGATTGCTTGTATATTCTATGCATGCACCTGTGATTAATCCAAATTTATGCAAGTAGTTAAATACCCAATGTTGTAATTCTTTATTGTTATCATAACTATATTTGATACAGTCATGCAGCCCAGCCTTACAGGTGATATAATGGAATTAATATGAAATGCATTAAGTGCTCCTGAACAGTCTGGTGTTGATGTGTCCTACAGCTTGCAGGCATCATCTCAGCAGAACTCCATGGTGATGGACCAGGCCAGAGAGGTGGAGATGGATCAAGCTCGCCAAGCATCTCCAGGGGAGGATATTCAAGAGGAGCCAGACCTTTCCACGCTCAGTCTGGCAGAGAAGATGGCACTCTTCAACTGCCTGGCACAGCCGACCAGCCTTGGCCCTCGGGCCAAGGGAGACACTCGGTCTCGAAGGGGTAATGCACGCTACCAGACTCAGCCAATTACACTAGGAGAAGTTGAACAGGTATGTACCGTGTCTCTCTCTTCATTAAACAATAAGACCATGCTTATACATGCCACAGTTGAGAGCTGTATCAGTTTAGTACATTAATCATCATGTAATTTAAATCATGAATCATGCCTGGCCATTAAATTAAGCTCATATGGGTGTGATCCTTGGGTGTGCACATGCTTTTGGCTTTATAGTGTATTTCAGTTAAATACTGGAGGAGAAGAGAAAAGACTAAAACAATGAAGCTATAAAACAAATCGGACAGAAATCGAGGGTTAAGAAGTCACATGCTGATCCTGGAGTTGCACACATTCTGAGTCGGTGCTGTTTTTAAATACTTACTTAGCAGCCATTAAAAAGTATGTTCTGTAGTATAGAGTATTAATGTGTGTAGTGTGGTTGAAAACAGATGCACTAAATTCGTAATTCGAAATCAAACTTTTAAAAAAAAATTTTTTTATTGAACAGTCAACACCCAAAGGTTGTTCAGTTAATCTGTAATGACCTAACATTTATGTATTGTATATTGTGACCAATATGTTATCTCATATTGGCTATTCTTACTGTGTACCCAGCTTTAAGTTTGTTGGGCATATGTTGAAGTATTACACCCACAATATTACTCTTACACACACAAATTCACACGACTGAGGGTTTAAAGGGGTTTGTCTCTAATGCAGGATGATTCTGAGATGTTTGACGAGGAATCTGAGTTCTCAGAGCTTCTGAGTGATCTGGAACATGTGAGCATCCTCTATAGAACCGTATAATATTTAATAGGAACCAAGGTTTTACTCTGCCTGCAGTAAAACCATTGTCCCATGTCTTAGAAGCAGTTGTCCTAATGCTTCAGCATATATGTCCATATATGCCAGTAGGCTGAATTTAGGTGTTTCTTTTAAGCATCTTGCTTAGATGATTTTACAGTCCCAAAGAAGGCATGGAGGTAAATGCTTCTGTATGTGAATGTAGTTCCAGTTTGCTGGAAGCTCAAGTACAAGCTTTGCAGTCTTTATGTGCTTTTGAAATTGAGTTAAGAAATGTTAACAGATACAATGTTTTGTCTGTTTATTGTGTTTTATGTATAAACATCATTAGTGCTGGGTTAATGTGCAAAGAAATTAGCTATAGTGTGTTTTGCATTCTTTGATTACAGAATAACGAAGCATGGAAAAATTGTATAGTAATACAGCCCATTTTTAATGACTTCTTGTATTACTGTTGGGTGTCTCACACCGGGATTGTTTGAAGCATTTGTTTTAGAACCTGCTGTATTTTCTCCCTTAGTTCAGTTTGTTTAGGCATATATGAACACTGTAAACATGCTGTTACTAAAATAATCATTCTGTCATAATCTGAACGAGTCTCGATATGATTGAAATCTTTGGGGTGGTTGCTTGTGGTGAGAAAGCAATACGACCCAACAAACCAAACTGTATAGTAGGGTTGGGCCGATAGACGATGCCATCGTCCATCAACGATGCCTGACAGACATCACAATGTTAAAGTCCATGTGAACCGGAAGTTGGTGCCGACTTTATTTCAGTGTAGTGATGTATTTCCCCAATCTGTCAAACTAATGTCATCAGGAAAGAATTCCATTCCAGAGTGGAAGCAAATGTTCAGATTTTGATTAAAAGCTACCAAGACAAAAACATTTTTTTTTAGCAGATTAACTTGCACGGATTAATTGTTCACATCAAGACTTGCAATGTGCACTATTAAAGTAAATAGTCCATTTTGATTTCATGTGGACTTTAAGCTGACATTGTGATTCCTCCCTTTATTGTACTTAAGTATGAAAAGTATTTTTTTTTCATGAAACCCCCTGTTTCAGCACTGGTTAGTTCTCACCACCGTTTAAAAAAAAAATGCTAAAAAAAAAACAGTTATGCTCACCAAGTGAATGAATTACGTTTGTGCCGAACTCTTATTACAAAGCAAAACCAAACATTATTCTTCGATCCATGAACATTTCTCTGTTAATGTGCGCGATGTCATCTCACTGTTTGAAATGTCTGTCATAGCAAATCAACATGCTGTTGTGAATAATTAAGCGAAGAACATGCAGTCTCATTACTAATTTAATAGACACTGACGTGTCATCGATGTAACATAGTCCATTGCCACGTCACAAATTGTGATGTCAACACAATGTTCCCTAAAACGGCTTGTTTAAACATGCCTCCACATGTCTACGTCATGATGTGGGAAGATTCTTGGTTGTGCGTGCACTTGTTTGCATGTGAGCAAAGGTGTTTTTTAGAAATCTAAATTGCGAACGCCAGACCACTGATTTGTCAAACCTGCTTTCCTGCAGTCTCTGTTCTTCTGATTTCTGTCTATTTTGTAGTAAGTAATGAATGGCTTTGTGAATGGATTTGTTATTGGCTAATTTGATGATTGCCTTTCAACTACAGGAAATGCAGTCAGCCTCTGATTAGTCAGCATGATTGACATGTCTGCTGATGAACAGTTAATGAATGTGCTGTTTTTTTCTGCCCGTGCTGACTTGATTTTTGTTCTCATCCTCTCTCGTTAACCAATGTACCGTCATGCTCTTATCTTTCTCTTTCTCATACTCTTCACTTTCAAATCTTCCATCTTTGCCTTTCTACTTAAACTCTTCTATCCTTCTCTTTTATTGTCCTCTTGTAGCTGCAGCCTTTTGCATCCACCTCTACGTCGGCCCTGAGATCCTCAACCGTTTCCACTGAACATGCTGGTGACATCCACCTGACTATGCCTAATGTATATGGCCCTGCCTACTATGAGCAGAACCTCTCCCCACCTCACCACCCTCAACCTGCCCAGGAGATCCAGACACATCAGAGTCCAGATTTGTCCCCGGTGGCCCAAGGAGAAAGGCTGGTATTAAGCAGAGGGAAGAAGAAGCTCCCCACTCCAGAGAGCATGAAACAGACACCACATGCTCAACCAGCCAGAGACTGGGAGGAGCAAACAGGGCACAGTGAGGCTCCGGTGACCCCTCAAGACCTTTCAAAAACAGATGGAGAGCTCAAGTCAAAGACAGCCATGTCAGGTAGAGAAATATGGATTATATGTTTTTTTGTTTTCTAAGTGTTCTCTTCTCCTTGACACATTTCTGTACTTCAAGGTAATATTATTTAACTCCTTCTTTTTTTTTTTTTTTTTTTTTAATTTACTTTTGTCCTTTTCCTAATTTTCCTTCAGTTAATACGGCAAGATGCTCTTAGTAAGAACAATGCAAATTTACTTATATATAGTTAGACATGTACAGTGATACATGTAAAGGTTGGTAACATCATTCAATACATTTACTATTTGGGGAACTAGATAGATGGAGTTGTTTATTCAGTTGTAATTACATTTTTCTCACTAAGCAGCAAATCAGAATATTAGAATGATTTCTAAAGGATCATGTGACACTGAAGACTGGAGTAGTGATGTTAAAAAAATATATATTCAAATAGAAAGCATTTATTTTAAATAGTAAAAATATTGTATAATATTACTGCTTTTGCTGTATTTTGGATCAAACAAATGCAGGCTTGGTGAGCAGAAAATAATGAAAACATGAAAAATCTTACTGTTAAAAAATGTTTGACCGGTTGTGTGGGATGGATGGATGGATGGATGGATGGATAGATAGATGGATCGATAGATGGATTGATAGATAGATAGATTGATTGATTGATTGATTGATTGTTTTAACCAGTTTAATTAACTGTTAACCGTATGGTGACCGTAAAATAGGTTTTCATTTATAAAGCTCTAAACCCTTACTGATTGATGTTTTAGTGCACTTTCTGCAAATATGGAAAAAATAAAGGGTCTCAATTAAATGTTTAGTTTCACATGATTAGTGCAAATTGTCACATGACCAGAGCAGGCTAGTAAAGTGTCTTAACATAAATATATGACAAAGATTTTTGGTGCACATGATCTTTAGGGTGTCTATTATTAATATATGCATTCACATATTTAGTTTTGTTGAGTGTGGTCATAGAATAAGTAAACATGTCGATGGTCACAAAAGTGACCGGTGGGATAACAGTGAGCTTAGGTATACAATATAAATCCAGGTGTAGTTGCTAGTGAAAATGACAATAAAATGTTGCAATGACAAAATATTGCACTAAAAATTCAAATGTTAAAAAAAATTAACAATGATGATGTTGTAATACTCAAAGCATTAATATAAAAATATATATATTTTACAAAAAAGTAACAATTTTGAAATGCGGTGATGGTTAAAACTTTTTATTTTTTATGTCAGTGTTCCTATCAATGTTGCATAAGGCTTTTTATGCATAATAGTAACCCTAGAATGTGATCAAACAGTTTAAAATAGCTATCTAGATATCTAACCATTTTTGACAACATAATTTTTCACACACTTTTCCAAAAAGAAAAATTGCAAAAAATAATTATTGATTATTTCAAATAGTTACTGATGACACATCATTTGGATATTTTCATGTCTGGGGAAAAAATTGGGACTAAACGGGTTCATACTTAGCAAGAAGAGGTGCTTTAATTAAAAGAGAAGTGAGTGTATGAAATATCCAAAATGACATCTCTGAATAATTAAATTATTCAGAGATGTCATTTTGGATATTTCATACACTTGCATTTACGTTACTTGTTACTTGCATTTACGTGTTGCGTTAAGTGTTTCCCGCGTGAGGTAATTTGTCAGAGAAAAGAACAGAATCAGTGATTAATTTTTTTTCTTATAGAAAATTGTACTTTGCATATTATACTATAAAAACAATTACAATAATTATAGTTGATTTTAGTTTATCATAGTTGATCATAACTAGAGATGAAATGGCATGAAAATTTTATTTCATGATTATAATGACCAAAATGATCACGGTTATCACAGAATCCTGTTCAAAAAGTCCTAATGCTACACAATTAGCATCAATATGTACTTTTTGTTTACATAAACATTAAAATAATAACATTAAAAATGATGGCCATATTTTAAAGGAGTGTCTTGCAACATTATCTACACTGCACAAGTTCAAATAGAGTTTTGACAAAAAAGGTTTTATAAAAAGATAAAACTCACATATTTCAGCCTCTAAATCATTTTTATAAAAGATAAAAAAAAAGATAAATTACTGACATTTACAATGCACATTCTCCATTATTATTAATGGTATGCAGTCCGATTTTTCCCGTTGCGTCTGTCGTTGCTATGCAACCATGCAGCTTTAGGGGGGAGCTTTACAGGGGGTATGGCTTATCTCAATGAGATGCAAATGAGCCCTAGTTTCACTCCCAGCAGTAAGAACAGGTGAGAACTGCACGATCTTTAGGGGCCATTTTCTGCCTTTTGAGCTTTTTTGAGTGCCTACCTTCAAATGGCCACAACTTCTCCAAATATTATCAGATGTCCATGTGTTACACATCGTTGGAAAGCATGGAGACTACACTTTCAGAATCTGTGAGTAACTTAAAATGCCCCAGAACCGACTTGTGTCCCTACTTTCCGGGATTGGTCACATTTGTGTATTTTGTGATTCGATGATATGAAAGGAAATAAGCAGATAGTCATGTTTTGATTGGATTTTCCTTTGCATAGTAAAATGTTTCTAAAACTATAGATGTATATTGAAAACAGATATTTTTCTATCTCTCTATAAAGCAGGACATTGTAAAAATAGTCAAGTCAACTTGTATGTAGTGCTTCATACAATACAGATTGTCAAAGCAGCTTTACAAGTGTCTACCAGGAAAATAGTTAGTCAATAATTCAAGAAGACAGTAACAAAAAAAGTCTGTTCATTGTTGATTCTGCGATGTCATCATCTAGTTCAGCTCTCTTCCAATAGTGTTTGTGCAATCCAGAAATTAAGCATCCTCAACTATGCAAGCAAAGGCGACAGTGGCATGGAATCAAAACTCCATCAGTGACAGAAACCTTGGGAGAAACCAGGCTCAGTTGGGGGTCCAGTTCTTCTCTGGCCAGATGGAACCAGCATGATGTGTTTTATTTCCAGGCTGCAACACGTCAGATTGTGCAGAGGGCTCGTCTGGTTCCTGTAGTCTTGTCCAAATGGCTGTCTAGTTGACAAGGTCTTTGCAGGGGATCTGTTTCTAGGGATCATCTAGTTGGCATGGTCTCTGCTGTCATTTAGGGCTGTAGAGGTTGTCCCTAGGTGCTGATCAACCATTTTATCTGGATCTGGGTGGGCTACGGTGACCTTGGAATAAGAATGAAATAGACTAATATTAGTCTTGATACCATTTTTCTTACAATGTAGCAAGTACATCAGGTATTATGGGAAGTGTTCCCCATTCCAGTTGACCTAATTTATGCAGCCTAACAATCCTTTAACTGATTTGAATTATAGAAATGTGATAGTGTACTATGTGTATGCCAGGTTAAAGAGATGGGTCTTTAATCTAGATTTTAACTAACAATGTGTGTCTGCCTCCTGAACAACGCTAGGTTGTTCCAGAGTTTGGGCACTAAATAGGAAAATTATCTGCTGCCCGCAGTTTTTTTTCATATTCTAAGTATTATCAAATGGCCAGTGTTTTAAGATTGCAGCGGACGTGAAGAAATCTGATGTGATATGAGTTCACTCAGGAACTGAGAATCTTAACCATTCAGGTCTTTGAGTAACTAGCAAGATTTTACAGTGTATAAAATTTTCTGTAGGGAGCCATTGCAGGGTTGACAGAACTGTGGTAATATGGTCATACTTCCAGGTTGTAGTAAGAACTCTAGCTGCTTTATTTTGGACCAGCTTGATTTTGTTTTTTAAGCCTGCAGAACAACCACCCAAAAGAGAATTAGTCATAAATGCATGAATTAATGTTTCTGCACTATACATTGAGAGCATAGGTCATAATTTAGGTGTATTTTAAAGATGGTAAAATGTGATTTTGTAAATGTTAAAAACATGGTTTTCAAAAGAAAGACTACTATCAAATGGCACACCTAGATTCCTAACTGATGACGAAGAATTGACAGAGCAGCCAACAAGTGTTAGATAGTGTTCTAGATTATTACATGTGGAGGTTTTTGGTTCAGTAAGTAATGCCTCTGTTCTTTTGGGGGGGGGTTTGTGTGTGTGTTTGTATGTTTTCTTCTTAATTTAGCAGTAAGAAATTACTAGTCAACCAGTTTTTTTATTTCAGTAATGCATTCATTTAATTTTGCAAATTGGTATGTTTTGTTGGGTATCATCAGCATTACAGTGAAAGCTAACACCATGTTTCTTGATATCTCCCAAGGGTAATATGTAAAGCATGAAAAGCAGCAGTCCTAGTACTGAGCCTTGTAGTACTCCATACTGGACTTGTTCAATATAATACCTCTTTATTCACTGCTACGAATTGATGATGGTCAGTTAAGTAAGAATTGAACCATGCCAATGCAATGCAATTCCACTAATACCAACATAATTTTGTAGTCTACTCAGAAGAATGTTGTGGTAGATACTGACAAAATGCAGTGCTAAGCACCTTTTAGTAGCTTAGATGGATTAGGGTCTAAGTTTATACAATTCTTGCTCTCCTAAAGCAGAGAATGAAAGGAATTGTTCCTTAGGCGATCTATAATATGCTGTCTAATACAATACTGTAGGGATGGCTCGATTCCGTAATTTTGGCTTTGGTACGATACCAGAAAGTAATACCTCAGTATCGATACTAAATCGATACCATAGGTGACAAATAACCAGCCTCAAAAAATAAGTGAACGGAGGAAAAAAATTAAAAAGGGGGAAAAAAACAAGTGAATGATTATCATTCATAGTATTTATTAATCTTGGTTAATGTTAGGTATGTGTTTAATACATAAAGTAATGTTAACATACTAACATAAATACTGTATTAGTAGCCTACATTTATCGTTTATAAATAATCATTGACCTACAGTGATGCAATGCTGTTGATGAATTATAACAAATGTTTTTTTTTTTTTTTTTTTCAGGTGTTATTCTAACAGTCAAAGTAACATTCGAAATTGCGTTATTATTTCTCTCTCCCTAAGATTGTTTTCAGATTTCAGACTCGGGCAAAAAAAGCTAAATATAATAAATCTAAATATAAATCACTCTCTGTCTCTCGACTACTTCATGTTCGCAGTCAACAATGTGGCAGAAACATTCCCTTCATATTATTGATACTAAAATTAATATAGCAAAACTGTTCATTTGAATCAACTTGTTTCATTCAAATTAAATTCATATTTGACTGTTTGAAATGCAAGTGCAAATATGTGACCTAAATGTTCTGTCGCACATGTTTGAGCTTTCGTGTTTACTGCGTCACATTTTATGTTCGTGATATATATATATATATATATATATATATATATATATATATATATATATATATATATATATATATATATATATATATATATATATATATATATATATATATATATATATATATATATATAGGTCTTTCTCAAAAAATTAGCATATTGTGATAGTTCATTATTTTCCATAATGTAATGATAAAAATTAAACTTTCATATATTTTAGATTCAATGCACACCAACTGAAATATTTCAGGTCTTTTATTGTTTTAATACTGATGATTTTGGCATACAGCTCATGAAAACCCAAAATTCCTATCTCAAAAAATTAGCATATCATGAAAAGGTTCTCTAAACGAGCTATTAACCTAATCATCTGAATCAACTAATTAACTCTAAACACCTGCAAAAGATTCCTGAGGCTTTTAAAAACTCCCAGCCTGGTTCATTACTCAAAACCGCAATCATGGGTAAGACTGCCGACCTGACTGCTGTCCAGAAGGCCATCATTGACACCCTCAAGCGAGAGGGTAAGACACAGAAAGAAATTTCTGAACGAATAGTCTGTTCTCAGAGTGCTGTATCAAGGCATCTCAGTGGGAAGTCTGTGGGAAGGAAAAAGTGTGGCAAAAAACGCTGCACAACGAGAAGAGGTGACCGGACCCTGAGGAAGATTGTGGAGAAGGACCGATTCCAGACCTTGGGGGACCTGCGGAAGCAGTGGACTGAGTCTGGAGTAGAAACATCCAGAGCCACCGAGCACAGGCGTGTGCAGGGAATGGGCTACAGAGAAGCAGCACTGGACTGTTGCTCAGTGGTCCAAAGTACTTTTTTCGGATGAAAGCAAATTTTGCATGTCATTCGGAAATCAAGGTGCCAGAGTCTGGAGGAAGACTGGGGAGAAGGAAATGCCAAAATGCCTGAAGTCCAGTCTCAAGTACCCACAGTCAGTGATGGTCTGGGGTGCCATGTCAGCTGCTGGTGTTGGTCCACTGTGTTTTATCAAGGGCAGGGTCAATGCAGCTAGTTATCAGGAGATTTTGGAGCACTTCATGCTTCCATCTGCTGAAAAGCTTTATGGAGATGAAGATTTCGTTTTTCAGCACGACCTGGCACCTGCTCACAGTGCCAAAACCACTGGTAAATGGTTTACTGACCATGGTATTACTGTGCTCAATTGGCCTGCCAACTCTCCTGACCTGAACCCCATAGAGAATCTGTGGGATATTGTAAAGAGAAAGTTGAGAGATGCAAGACCCAACACTCTGGATGAGCTTAAGGCCGCTATCGAAGCATCCTGGGCCTCCATAACACCTCAGCAGTGCCACAGGCTGATTGCCTCCATGCCACGCCGCATTGAAGCAGTCATTTCTGCAAAAGGATTCCTGACCAAGTATTAAGTGCATAACTGAACATAATTATTTGAAGGTTGACTTTTTTTGTATTAAAAACACTTTTCTTTTATTGGTCGGATGAAATATGCAAATTTTTTGAGATAGGAATTTTGGGTTTTCATGAGCTGTATGCCAAAATCATCACTATTAAAACAATAAAAGACCTGAAATATTTCAGTTGGTGTGCAATGAATCTAAAATATATGAAAGTTTAATTTTTATCATTACATTATGGAAAATAATGAACTTTATCACAATATGCTAATTTTTTGAGAAGGACCTGTATATATATATATATATATATATATATATATATATGTTGAAATATAATAGATACTGGTATTTTTCCAGTACCGGTATACCCAACATCCCTACGATACTGTAGCCGACAGCTGCTTGGTTACAATTTTATCTCTAATAGTATTGATATTGGAAGTAAAAAAGTTCATTAAGTCATTACTGCTGTGCTGTTGGGAAATGTTAACACCTGTTGATGCTTTACTTTTCGTTAATTTAGGCCCAATCACAATTCTATTTTGATAGTGATATAATGATATGACGTTAGCAAATATTAGCGATTTTTTTGCAAACATTTCTTTGAGTAACATGACCATTAATATGAACACACAATTTGTTCGCTGTAGCAGCCATGTTGCCGAGATAATTCATACCCCTTCGTTTGAAGTGTGGTCCCGAAAAATCTTCGTTTGAAGGGCTCTATGGCCCTTCCCCTTACCCCTACCCCTCCAACCAAAAGAGAATCGAGACACCCCTACCCCTTCAGTTGAACGCGCGAAACGGAGGGGTAGGGGAAAGGGGAAGGGCTAAGGGGTAGAACTGGGATTGGGCCTTAGTCACTGTATTGAATAAATCCTGAAGTTGTGTTTGTTTCTTCTAAAACAGAAGAATAATAAGCAGATCTAGCAGTTTTTAGTTTTTTCTTTAAGTAGAAGTACTTTCCAACCATGCAACATGAAATACCTCTAGTTTTGTTTGTTTTTTTCACCTACGCTCCAGACTGCTCTCATTAGGGCGCAGTTGTGCTCATACTGTGACCATGTTGTAAATCAGACAGCATATGAGACTTATTTTAAAAACATCCCCAAACATTTGAATTGTGTATGTTCTTTACAACGTCTCATTAATATCTTTTCATTAATTATTTTAAAATGTGTCTTGGGTATCTCACATGGAATAAGATCATAACTGCCAAACCTCAAAATCAGAACCTTAAAAAAAAAGAAAGAAAGAGGAGTTATATGGCATTACTTAATGCTAATTCCAATTGATTATTATTTAAAATTTCACCATGCACTGTAGAGGCTTTTGCTCAGTTTAATTTTTGCATCTTACCCAAAGGTTAGAATTTGACTGTTCCACAAAAAGAAAAGAAAAAATACTGTGCCCATGATGGTGCACCTTTCTATCTTGCTCTACAATTCACATAGTTATGTACTGGTTGTTTTATCAGAGATGGTTTGTTATGATGTTTTTTTTTTTTTGCAGTGTCTGCTGTACATGTGTCCTGCGCTGATATCAGTGTGACTTTGAAAAAAGAGAGGTGTGGATAGGAAATGATGGGCGTCTGTTCTTTAGAGTCTTCCTGTTTTGTGTCTGTCATTCAGGCTGGTAGTTTTTAACTTTTTTCCCCATTTGAAAAGACAGAAAGATGTCTCTCTCAGGCACATGGTCACAGCATGAGCAACAAAGCTTACCTTTATACTTAGAAACACTGATTTCCTGTGTAGCACTTCGTACATATTTATCACAGTTTTACTATGTGTATATTCACATGCTCAAGTGTGCATTGACTACTACAGGACTAAATGAGTGATTTTGAGAGATTTTGGCTATGTTTATATGTGTCTGGTGGCTCCGCCTGTTACTGAGCTGTTATTGATTGCATCACTCTGGGGCTGTTCTAATGCTTTCCTGTGACTGTGTTTAACAGATCTTCCTGTGCACACAGCCGCAGTACGTGCAGTGTCAGCTGTATTACAGGGCTCATCCTCTTTACAGAGCAGCTCTCTCATACAGCACACGCATGCACAGACGCACACAGAGTCTGCCGGACACCTCTTGGAGGACAACAGGGGAGAAGAACAGCAGGAGAGTGACTTTAAAACAGAGGAGGGAGACAAGCTCTCAGACATCATGTCTGCCAGACAGATGTCCATCAAAGAAAGGTGAGTGTATGAAAGCATTAAATATCCAGAATGCCATCTCTGAAGAGTTTGTGTAGTTTGTAATGTGATATGAAAGGAAGTCAGCAGAATTTCAAATGTTTTTTTGCCTTTGTATAGGAAATTTTATAACTATAGATGTATATTAAAAACTGATGTGTTTTTTTTTTGGTTGTTTGTTTTTCGCTTTATTTATAGTAAATTTTGTAAAACAAAGCTGCCTTAGACTTTTCTGTGTGTGTTCCACTTTGACTATTTGGGGAAAGTAGGTTGCACTCTGTGTCTTTTGAATATATGTCAATTGATTAAGTCACATTGTTCTTTCCATTTAGATTGAGAACTGGGAGAAACATAACATTAGAAATGGAAACATCAGATTTTTCAAGTCCTTATACAACATTTTTAACTATAAACTTGGTCATTGTTGATAGTAATGATGTTACAGTAATGTCTCCGTGCCAACTGCATCCTTGTGTTGTGGTCTGGCAGCAAGCACACAGATGAAGGAGGTCAGATATAAGAAGGAGAAAAAAACGTACTGAATGTTGCATATTCCAGTTCAGTGTAACTCTATATTGTGTATAACTCTGTTTATGTTTAGTTTTGTCAGAGCTGTACAGCTGTGTCCGGTTTGAGATCGAAGTATTGTGTAACTGATGGGCATCTGTCTGCCGCAATAGGAAGCAAGCTGGTCAAATTGATTTAATGACATAATGAAAACCACTCATCTGCATAAATATGTAGCCACACTTGAAAAAAATTAAATGCATGTGAATGAGCATGAAAAATGCCTATTTCTTGTTGTTACTTTTTAACTTTTCCAGAGATACATTTGTGAGTTAAATTGCTGTTTGCCATGCATGTTTAGTTACACAATCCCAGTCAAATGTTTTAACACACCAATAGTTTTTTAATGCACCATTTTTAAATACACATAAACATACATTTGGAAACTATGTAGGGACCAAAAAATCTGACATTAATCTGACATTTTAGCTACTTTGAAGTAGGTGTTGTTTTTTTAGAATACAGTACTGCACAACTGCAGAGAAATCCTTCAGGGTTGCTTTTCAGCAGTGTTTAAGGCGTTTCCATGCATGCTTGACTCTTGTTAGCTGCTTTTATTTAACTTTTATTACATCTGGTCCTTCTCACCCATTAAATGTTTTTGTGAAGAAATTTAAAAGTCTACACAATTATAAATTAGTAAATGCATCTTCCAAATAAATTTCAAGCATTTAAATTTGTATACAAGGTTATTTAGATCATTAAATCATTCAAGAATTCATGATGACACATTATTCTGTCCCTCACAGGCTGGCTCTGTTGAAGAAGAGTGGAGAGGAAGACTGGAGGAACAGGATAAATAAAAAACAGGATGTGGTGAAGGTTGCTGTGTCTGAAAGACATGCCCAGCTATGGGAAGTGGAGCAGAGCTTCAAGAAGAAGGTAACCTCTGAACCTTGAGCTGTTCCACCTGACTGTACAGGTCATAGGTCATAGTGCATTGTCTAATTTCATATACAGTGTGTGTTCATCAGCTGTTGTTAGATTGATGAATATATCTAAATATTGTAACATCTTGTATTATCTGCTTAGGTTGATGCAGTGCAAATATCATGTAACTGGTTAATTTTTGTGGTTTAGAAGTTTAGTTTGCATCTGTTACATTGTTCAGCATTTCATCTTAGAATTGGCCTTTGTGCAGTTGAGTAACTCTAGAGAACTCTACAGAGAAGGGTTTGTGCTATCCATTGTTTTCTCTTCTTGTATCATTTCACTTTATTCTGTCCTCTCTGTTTGCATGTTTTTGTGGTGTGCATGGGAAACTTCTCAATAATTTTTAGATTTTTATTTTATTTTGCTTCTGTGTGAAACTCAAGAACTTTAATCTGCACATGGGCTCTATGGCCAACAGGTTGTTCATCATGGATGGAAATTGTCAAATTATGCTGATAATTTATTGGGACTGACATTACGGCACAAATGTTAGTCCTGCAGTAATAACAGGTGCTGTCCGTGCTGTTGTGTTTTTACTAGGGCTAGTAGAGGTCATATGGTCATCATGAATATGTACATCATTGTTGTAGCAAAGGGTTATGGATTATTTGTATGTTTGATACAGTATGTTTACTTAACCTGCATGATCTTTCTGCTAGTCCACTACTGCATGTTTTTTTTTTTTTTTTTTTTTTTTTTTATAATTTCATTATTAAAATAAAACATGTTTCAAAAATGTGCATGCTTGATACTAATTCTCTGGAGCAGTGGGGGATGTAGTAAGGTTTCACATGCCTTTCTCTGATTGGAATTATTTTGAAGACTGTTTCAGTCACTTCAGTGCATGCTTTTAATATCTTCAGGTTGCATAAATATCATTATTTGATCTTCCAGCGATCTTGTGGTGATGTATGCAGATCTTCTTCAAGCATTTAGTCTACTTAACCCTTCCCTTTTTTACAATAAGCTGCAAGCTCGCATTCAGATCTGCCTCTATTCCATCAACAACTGGACAACTAACAACCAAGTCCCGGCTCTACAGTTTTCTTAGCAATAAACTGTTTCACTCAGATGTATGTCAATATGGGAAAAAATATTCAGTTGTATTTACTTTAGTACTCTTAGATAAGAATACGTTTTCACAGTAGTTCATGTCGATTTAACAAATTGGTTAACTTCTAATATGAGTAGAATTTTAATAATATTGAGAATAACAGTCCTAGTTACCTAGTTACCTAGCATCTTCAGAATGCATAATGAACATATTTATACTTCACAGTAACCAGTTTCAAGGTTAAGTTTAGAATCCGAGCTTTTAGTAGGGGATCATTTTTCCCGTTCATTTCACCCCTTTTTCTAGGATGATGGGCTGATGATAGATGACTTTGCTGTGTCTGATCAACTTTGGGTAAGGCTGTTAGCCACTGTGCTAACAGGCTTAGCATGGGTATGGCCAGTGTACTTGGGTTATGGTTTTGGTTTTGTTTTTGTGTTTAATCCTTGTAATCATGGTGATGTCAGTGTGCTGTCATGGTGTTTCAGAACTTGTTGTAACTTGGTGGTGATTTTAATTGCTTGTTCCTCTTACATTGCTACCATGGTGACGGTATGAGTTCTGCAATTTCAAAAATTATTTTCTATTATTTTATTTTTTTAGCCATTGTGGTGGTTTTATCATTTACCCAATGGTGATTTCACGGTTATGGTGTGATATTAATTGCCTTGTTCAATCACTCTTATATATAGGCTAAAGGCTTTCAGTTAGCTTTAGTCCTACATTTTACAGACTTTTAGTTTCTTTTGTTCTGCCTCCTCAGGGACAGTATCAAATAATAACAATGATGACCCTGTGAATATGTGATTTATTTACATTACTGTATCTGCACACTAATTTCATTTGAGGCGGGTACTCTCCATTGGGATTTCTCTTGTAGCTGCTTGATTGACAGCAGATAGTTTGATTTGAGCATCATCAGATTCAGGGTGGTTGTGCAAGGCTTGGTAATTGTGTGTGTTGTACTCTAGATTTGACCATAGCATTCTAGCAAATTACTTTGACGTTTTGTCTAGAGGTCATGTGGTTATATAGAGGTGACATTTTGTCTAAGACTAGACCAGTATCACCTGCTTGCTGTCTGTCCCTGGACTTCCTCTTCATTACCCCTTCATTACTTGTCATGTGTCTCTCCAACTTTTGTCTTGCTTCCCCCTTCTATCCTGTCTGTAGGATCCTGTCTTTTCCTCCTCCTTTTCATGTGCCTCTGAACCACTGGATCTAATAGCAGTCCTCCCCAAGGTGAGCAAGAACACCCAATGTAAACTTTCCTCCTCATTCCACCCTCCGATACTGACAGACGGCCTCTCCTCTTGACCACTAATATTTTTCTCTTTTTTTCCATTTGTAATTTCTACACCACTAAATCCTGTTAAATTTATGGTTAAAAAAAAAAAAACAACAACAACAACAACAACAACATCAGACCAGAAGTTTATAATATAAAATACAAGAACATTGTTTCAAGGATTGGCATTTCATTGCCTGTATTTTTTACCTGTGTGTAATACTTACCAGTAGCATAAAATAATGTACACAAATGGTAACAAAACAAAAAGAAGAAATATAATTATTACATAAATTACAACTTCTGGGAACATCCTTTAACTTTTTTTCTTACAAGTAAACAATTGTAACTGCTTCACTGAATATTTTATATTATGTACAGTGTATGTATGTATGTTTATATATATATATATATATATATATAGACACACACACACACACACACACACACACATTATACACAAAAAAAATAAGTTTTCAAGTTTTTTTGTTGCCAAATTTGGTATAGTAACTTGTATTTAACAAAATATATATTTTTTATCACTCATTTAAAAGTTCTCTTTTATTAAACTGTACAAGGTTTAGTATTTCTTGTAGTCTAAAAAAAGACATTCTTTTATTTCTTGGATTAATTTGATGAGCAATCTCGACTGCTTTGTTCTTGTCTTCTAGACAAATTCTTGTCTTCTACCATAAAATAACTCTTAGAAAACTCTTGATCTTAAAATAATTTTGTATGTAACTTTTTATACATTTTATATACTTCTTAAAGCTTAAAACCTTTGGGCCTGTATGTTAAAATCTTTCTACCATCTTCATTATTTTGACCAATTGATAGGATACATACAAGCCTATATCATTTTAAGACAACAATGTTTGACTATAAAACTAAAATAGGAGTAAATCTCCTTCCTGTGTCTATTAATAGGAACCTTTAGTCTAGGATGCATCCCCTCACCTTTTATCCTTTGTTTCCATTCTTTTCTCATCCCTCTTTCTTTCCATCTGTCTCCCTGCTCTTCCCTCCATGTGAAGGCTACCCCTCTGCCCGTGCAGGTGGATGAGCGTCACCCCTGGAGACAGAAGGTGCCTCTCACCCCCAAACACACATCCACTATTCCTCCATAACACAACAATAATGTATGTAAACACATGTTTTGTGGTGTTTTGTTTTTGGTGTCTTTTTTGGAGTCAATAACTAGCTAGGTTGACAAAACATAAATATTCAGTATATTTTAGATGCTTTTGATTTGGTTTGTTTGCAGGTTAAAGTTAGGAAATCGGAGGCTAAGTGTGTATACAGTTTTTTCATGGCTAAATCTTTTTTTACGAGAGGTTTTGTTTCTCACTTCTTTTACAATCATAATGATTATCAACAAAGCATCACTTTTAAATTAAAATGATAAAAGATATTTCAATTACAGTGCGAGAACATGTTTCATGTTTAATTTTTTTCCCTTTGTCATATCAGAGGATGGGAAATGGAGTGGTGGAGAGTCAGCAGATTGAGCGAAACGAGATGTCTATTCAGGAACGCAAGCAGCTCATAACCGCACAAGAGGATGCCTGGAAGGTCAAGGGTTATGGAGCATTCAATGACTCCACTCAGTTTACAGTGGCTGGCCGTATGGTTAAAAAAGGTCTGTACAACTGCACATATTGCTTCGCAGCAGTGACACAGATTGAGACTTTTTTTTTTGTACTAATTGGACAAAAAACATAGTTTTGATACATAACTAGAAAACAGTTTTGCTTTTTAACAGTATGAAATTTTCTCCTCCGTTTTTTTTCTCTCTCTCCAGGTCTGGCAGCCCCCTCTGTTCTCACAAATCCAGTGTCATCCCCTCTATCCTCTAAAAATAAGAATACCTCCCATACCATCTCAAAGCCACACGAAGGTGAAAAGCCATAATTTACTCAATTCCAGTCATTTCCTGGTCCCCATCTCCCCTTTTCATATATATATACAGTACAGACCAAAAGTGTGGACACACCTTCTCATTCAAAGAGTTTTCTTTATTTTCATGACTGTGAAAATTGTAGATTCACACTGAAGGCATCAAAACTATGAATTAAAACATGTGGAATTATATACATAACAAAAAAAGTGTGAAACAACTGAAAATGTCATATTCTAGGTTCTTCAAAGTAGCCACCTTTTGCTTTGATTACTGCTTTGCACACTCTTGGCATTCTCTTGATGAGCTTCAAGAGGTAGTCACCTGAAATGGTCTTCCAACAGTCTTGAAGGAGTTCCCCGAGAGATGCTTAGCACTTGTTGGCCCTTTTGCCTTCAGTCTGCGGTCCAGCTCACCCCTAAACAATCTCGATTGGGTTCAGGTCTGGTGACTGTGGACGCCAGGTCATCTGGCGCAGCACCCCATCACTCTCCTTCTTGGTCAAATAGCCCTTACACAGCCTGGAGGTGTGTTTGGGGTCATTGTCCTGTTGAAAAATAAATGATGGTCCAACTAAACGCAAACCGGATGGAATAGCATGCCGCTGCAAGATGCTGTGGTAGCCATGCTGGTTCAGTAGGCCTTCAATTTTGAATAAATCCCCAACAGTGTCACCAGCAAAGCACCCCCACACCATGCTTGACGGTGGGAACCAGGCATGTACAACCCCTGGCAAAAAGTATGGAATCACCCCTCTCAGAAGATGTTCATTCAAATGTTTAATTGTGTAGAGCAAAAACCAAGCACATATATGCCACAAAACAATTTTCACTCAACAAAACAATATTCTGGCTGTAAAAAACACTTAAAAAAACAACAAAGAAAGATAACTATAGTCAATTACAACTGTTTTTACAGATCAAACAGAGGAAAAAAATATGAAATCACACAAATCTGAGGAAAATTATATGGAATCACCAAATAAAAACACTACTAGTACTTTGTTGCACCACCTCTGGCTTTTATAACAGCTTGAATTCTCTGAGGCATGGATTTAACTAATGACAAACAGTATACTTCATCAATCTGTCTCCAGCTTTGTCTTATTGCAGTTGCCAGATCAGCTTTGCAGGTTGGAGTCTTGTCGTGGACCATTTTCTTTAATTTCCACCACAGATTTTCAATTGGATTGAGGTCCGGACTATTTGCAGGCCATGCCATTGACATTATATGTCTTTCCTGTAGAAATGTTTTCACAGATTTTGCCCTATGGCAAGATGCATTATCATCCTGAAAAATGATGCTACCATCACCAAACATCCTTTCAATTGATGGAATAAGAAAAGTGTCCAAAATCTCAACATAAACTTGTGCATTTATAGTATTATAAATTATGTAATGACTGTCATCTCTCCCATAACTTTACCTGACATACAACCCCATATCATTAATGATTGTGGAAATTTGCATGTTTTCTTCAGGCAGTTGTCTTCATAAATTTCATTGGAACGGCACCAAACAAAAGTTCCAGCATCATCACCCTGCCCAATGCAGATTCGTGATTAATCACTGAATATAACTCTCATCCAGTCATCCACAGTCCAAGATTGTCTTTCTTTAGCCCACTGAAACCTTGTTTTTTTCTGTTTAGATGTTAATGATGGTTTTCGTTTGGCTTTTCTGTATGTAAATCCCATTTCTTTTAGGCAATTTCTTACAGTCCGGTCACAGACATGAACTCCACTTTCTGCCCATTTGTTCCTCATTTGTTTTGTTGTGCATTTTCTGTTTTCAATGCATATTGCTTTAAGTTTTCTGTCTTGGCGCTTTGATGTCTTTCTTGGTCTACCAGTACGCTTCCCTTTTACAACCTTTCCATTTGATTTGTACTTGGTCCAGATTTTAGACACAGCTGACTGGGAACAACCAACATCTTTTGCAATATTCCGTGAAGATTTACCTTCTTTGAGAAGTTTGATAATCCTCTCCTTTGTTTCAACTGACATCTCTCATGTTGGAGCCATGAGTTATGTCAATCATCTTGGTTCAACACATCACTAATGTGTGCAAGCACTCGTTTTTAACTGCTGACTAATTAGCAGTTGTAATCAGATACAGGTGTTTGTTTTAGAAATGCAAAGTGCATGGTGATTCCATATAATTTTCCTCAGATTTGTGTGATTCCATATTTTTTTCCTCTTTTTAGATATGTAAAAAAAGTTGTAATTGACTATAGTTATCTTTCTTTGTTGTTTTTTTAAGTGTTTTTTTTTACAGCCAGAATATTGTTTTGTTGAGTGAAAATTGTTTTGTGGTATATATGTGCTTGGTTTTTGCTCTACACAATTAAACATTTGAATGAACATCTTCTGAGAGGGGTGATTCCATACTTTTTGCCAGGGGTTGTAGACGTTCCATCCGTTCACCTTTTCTGCGTCGCACAAAGACACAGTGGTTGGAACCAAAGATCTCAAATTTGTACTCATAAGACCAAAGCACAGATTTCCACTGGTCTAATGTCCATTCCTTGTGTTCTTTAGCCCAAACAAGCCTCTTCTGCTTGTTGCCTTTCTTTAGCAGTGGTTTCCCAGCAGATATTCTACCATGAAGGCCTGATTCACACAGTCTCCTATTAACAGTTGTTCTAGAGATGTGTCTGCTGCTAGAACTCCGTGTGCCATTGACCTGGTCTCTAATCTGAGCTGCTGTTAACCTGCGATTTCTGAGGCTGGTGACTCGGATGAACTTATCCTCCGCAGCAGAGGTGACTCTTGGTCTTCCTTTCCTGGGGCGGTCCGCATGTGAGCCAGTTTCTTTGTAGCGCTTGATGGTTTTTGTGACTGCACTTGGGGAGTGGGGACACTTTCAAAGTTTTCCCAATTTTTCGGACTTACTGACCTTCATTTCTTAAAGTAATGATGGCCACTCGTTTTCCTGTACTTAGCTGCTTTTTTCTTGCCATAATACAAATTCTAACAGTCTATTCAGTAGGACTATCAGCTGTGTATCCAACTGACTTCTGCACAACACAACTGATGGTCCCAACCCCATTTATAAGGCAAGAAATCACACTTATTAAACCTGACAGGGCACACCTGTGACGTGAAAACCATTTCAGGTGACTACCTCTTGAAGCTCATCAAGAGAATGCCAAGAGTGTGCAAAGCAGTAATCAAAGCAAAAGGTGGCTACTTTGAAGAACCTACAATATGACATATTTTCAGTTTTTTTATGTACCCGTATTTTTCCGACTATAAGTCGCACCTGTGTATACGTTGCATCAGTCCAAAAATACGTCTCATTTATTTAGAACCAAGAGAAAACATTACCGTCTACAGCCACAAGGGGGCGCTCTATGCTGCTCAGTGTAGACTACAGGAGCAATGAATAGCATAGAGCGCCCTCTGGCAGCTGTAGACGGTAATGTTTTCTGTTGGTTCATTTCTCTTAGTTCATTTCTCTTGGTTCATGTCAAATTAATTTTGATAAATAAGTCGCACCTGACTAGTCGCAGGACCAGCTAAACTATGAAAAAAAGTGCGACTTATAGTCCGGAAAGTACCGTATATAATTCCACATGTATTAATTCATAGTTTAGATGCCTTCAGTGTGACTCTACAATTTTCATAATCATGAAAATAAAGAAAACTCTTTGAATGAGAAGGTGTGTCCAAACTTTTGGTCTGTACTGTATATATATAAAATTTCATAGTGTATGTGTGTGTATATATATATATATATATATATATATATATATATATATATATATATATATATATATATATATATATATATAAGCATATAGTTATATTACTGCTGTATTTTCTTAAGTAGAGATTGAAGTCAGAGAGGACATGAAGCTGGAATCAGACAAGAAGCTGGAAAAGTTGGAGTCATTCCTTGGTCGGCTCAATAGTAAAGGTTAGTTTGAAAATAAATAATGACCCTCAGAGATGTTTTTGCATTTTCTCCTAAAACAACTTAATATTTTATTAAGGTCATTCTTAATGTTTGTTTTGTACGTAATGTACATTTCTTAGTTTCAGGACTTCAAGAGGCCACGATTGCAGTCACAGAGAAGTCTGTTAAAGAGGTCATGACTGTAGATGATGAGATCTTCGATAAGTTTTATCGACACACAGAGGATATGGCCAAGATCTCTAGCAGGGTAGAAATCAGTGACGATTTTGATGCCATTTTTGGAGGGCAGCTGCCCAGGTAAAGCCAGCGATCTGTGCTATGAATGACTAGAGTTGTCTCTGTACAACCAGCCTTATTTTGTGTATTACAATATTATTATTTTTTTATTTACAGATAAACATTTAAACTAGGGTTTTTTTTTTTAGGTTGACCTCAGACATGGTGCAGCACAAGCGTGCAGTGCGGCCCACCAGAAACGTTCAGTCATCCAAAAACCCCCTTAAAATGCTGGCCGTTCGGGAGGACATCAGAAACGAGTACATAGAACAGAGACTGAATATTGGCCTTTTGGAGAGCAAGAGGATGAAGCAGGAAAAGAGTGAGTTGTTGAGAAAATGTGTAGAATTGGAGATTTTGTATGACAAACAGCAGTTTTTAACTTACTGCAAAAATTCTGCACAAGGATTCAGATGATTCATTGAATAATTTGTTTAATCTCTTGCCTTAAATGAACCACCCAAACCGCTCCAAATGTAAGAGTGAGGACAGTGTAACGGAATACACTGAAAGACTGTTTTGAATTAATGTCTTTCTCGTAAAAGTTAAGAGTTCATATTCATGCTGTCTCTCTCTTTGTTTTATTCCTCTCTTTCATAGTGAACAAGAACAGCGGTTTCTCTGAGGTTGCTCTTGCTGGATTGGCCAGTAAAGAAAACTTCAGCAGTGTGAGCCTGCGAAGTGTGAATGCATCTGAGCAGAGTTCCAACAACAGTGCCATGCCCTATAAAAAGCTCATGCTCATTCAGGTCAAAGGTGAGTGACATTGACAACAGCTGTGATACACAATATTTCAGCTCAATGAAAGCTGCTCATTTTACAGATGGCTCAATAATATTCACCATCCTTTCTGACCTAGTTTGGGCACAGCTTTATTCTCAACTGTGTTTCATATGAAGATTAATGGTCTCTGATTAGCAGCTAGCCATATAGAGTATGCTGTATCTGTGTGTTTCTGTAGAGGCTGTACTTTTTTGGCAGTGAGACAGCCATGAACTATGCTGTTTACTTATATGTAAGACGGAGAACCCATCTTGCATGAGACCTGCTACTTTTGTTATGGGGACAGCTTGTTGTAGAATGTAGAAGGACTGTGGATACCAATTCCTCATAAAGCATCCCTCTTAATCTAAACCTACGTGCATGTTCCCATAACAACATTCTACCCTTAATAAATACAGAGAGAAAGAAACCAGATATGCTCAATGAAGTGAACAACACATGAACGGTCCAACAACAACAACAAATTATGGCCAGCTGTAGTAATGTTCTCTTGTGCTGGAAGTTCGTGCTGATTTTAATTCTAGTTCTTGGTGCACATTTTATAAACGTACAACATAACATTTCATTGTAATGTATTGGATCATAACATAGATGTCTTTTTAGTTTAAATTTCAAGATAAAGCTGTACAGGCAAAGCAAATCACTAGGTGTTTTTGCTGCTGACATCAGGGGTTCAGCATGTGACTCACATGTGATATTGTCCCAATTTCTCTGTTCATTTTAATCAGGTCGACGGCATGTTCAGACCAGACTGGTTGAGCCCAGAGCTTCTTCCTTGAACAGTGGTGACTGCTTCCTTTTGATCACACCCCATCATTGCTTCATCTGGATTGGAGAATTTGCTAATGTTATTGAGAAGTCCAAAGTAAGTGTGTCCTGCTATGTGTCCCAATAAACACACATCACGCTGTCACTTTAGCGCTGTTTAATATCCAGCTTTTAATGGTGTTGTTATTGTTAATTAAAACTAATACACTTTAAACTTAATTAAAATGTTAACTAAAGTTAAAATGAAAATTTTAATAAACAGAATTTTAATAAACACTGTAATACTATAAAAGTAATACTAAAATAACACTGGCTGTTCAGTGCAGGATGTCAGTATCAGTCACTTGTATAAAAAAGTCTGTATTTTTGGTTCATAGCTTTTGTTACAGTTAAATCTGTCATATCCTGTTCTCAGCCGTGGTGTTTTCAGTACTATTCATATGTTGGTCCCCACGTGCAGGAAGTAAACAGAAGTAACCGCAAAGGAAATGTCATATTGTTTTACAGGAAGCAGGAGGTGAATTGTAAAAGATCATGTCTCTCTCTTACACACCATTTTCTATTATTGTTAAATCCAGACTGCAGGTCATTGAACTCTGTTTGACTTGCATCTCACCAGTGATGGAATGCTCGTTATCTTAAACTGATGGATTTATTATTTTTTTATTTTATTGAATAATTAAGTGATCATATGTGTATTTCTGTACATGGGATCAGAGTGAGAGGAACAGACAATTATTATATTATATTATATATTAACCTTTATTTGTGTTGCAAATAAAAATTAAGTTTTTATATCTTCAACCATGCAGGCTGCAGAGTTAGCTACATTCATTCAGACCAAGCATGACCTGGGATGCAGAGCCTCGTATGTGCAGACCATCGAGGAAGGTGCCAACACACACACTCATGCTGCCAAAGAGTTTTGGAAGATTCTTGGTGGCCAAGCCAGTTATCAAGGTAAACTAATCTGTAATTCCTTCTGTTGAAGGAAGAGTGTTTAAACGTCTGTAAACATTTGTACTCAAGCATAATGCATGCTGATGTTAGAGCAGTTTAATGACCTTTACGTACTACAGTCCCTGTAAATATGGCCCTCTATACCCTACAGCTGCTGGCACTCCAGAAGAAGATGAATTCTATGAGAGTGCCGTTGTAGAAACCAACTGCATCTATGGGCTCATGGAGGATAAACTTGTTCCTGAAGATGACTTCTGGGGTCGAGTCCCTCGCTGCTCCATGCTTGAGCCTAAAGAAGTACTTGAAAATACTACATATTTAATATCAAGGATGGTTTGATGAAATTTAGACCATTCATTCTAACTAACTAGTAATGTATTATATTCATATTATAAGCTACAGTATACAAGTTTGCATGCGTAAAGCAGAAAAAAAAAAGTTTTAGGATGTGTAATCATTTTTGGTACGATTTTATAAAAACAAAATAACCCTGACTTTATCCTCTTTTAAATATCAGCCTACTCTGGCCAATACTTAACAATTAAATAAAAGGATTCTGTTCAATTCACTTTAATTATTAATATATTGTACATCTCTGCTAAACACTTACAAATACAAGTAAGGCAAATACAAGTTTAAACCAACTTTTTATTCTTGTTGGACATCTAGGTGCTGGTGTTTGATTTTGGTAGCGAGATCTACATATGGCATGGTAAGGAGGTGACACTGGCACAGAGAAAAGTGGCATTTCAGCTGGCAAAGCACTTGTGGAATGGCACCTTTGACTACACCAACTGTGATATTAATCCTCTGGACCCTGGAGAGTGCAACGACCTTATACCCAGGTACAAATCAGAGCTGAGTATGTTTGGCTCTGCTGCTTACTGTTGCATCATAGATCAAGTTTTGGCACTTGTGACCTTTTAAAGCGCATTCACAGAGGCCTTTCAGGTCAGAAGTGTGCTACTGTTGCTTAACTTACTAAACCTGTCAGAAGAGTAGCATAGTATCTCGGTGTTCATAAACAGACTCTGGTTGCCAGATGTGTCACTCCTAAAATAAATGACTGCTGTGTTCACATCTCATGGTTTTGTTTTGTTCTGTTCTGTTGAAGTTCTATAATTATATATAGAATTTATACAGATTTGTATAAAATGTTTATGAAATTAAAACAATCATTGTCTTCTCTGAATGTGTTATTCATAGGAAAGGCCAGGGACGACCAGACTGGGCTGTGTTTGGCAGGTTAACTCAGCACAATGAGACTATTCTTTTTAAAGAAAAGTTTTTGGATTGGAGTGACACCAAGAAATCCACTAAGAAGAATGGTGACTCGCATGTTGTAGAAAATAAGGTAGACTCACAAAATAAGTTAAGAAATTAGAATTAGATACTTCAGAATAAGTCTTATAAATGTTGCTAAACATGAAATAAAATTGGTTGGTTAATTTTCTTAGGAGAATCGGGGTGGGGAATGTCGGCCGTACAATGCATCACTGATGTTGAAGACAGTATGGATGCCAGTCAAGACCGTTCTGGATGGGGTCAATGTTGGACGAGGTTGTGGATTGGTGGAAGGTGACGAGGGGCGTAATTTTGAGATTAGCACCTTGTCTGTTGATGTCTGGCACATTCTAGAGTTTGACTACAGGTAGGACAGATCGTTTATTTGTTAAGAATGTTCAATTAATGGGGTTTCATATACAAACACACTCTCTTGCTTGTTCTAGTCGTCTACCCAAACAGAGCATTGGTCAATTCCATGAAGGGGACACATACGTGGTCAAATGGAAGTACATGATCAGCACAGCAGGTGAGTTGTATGCTGGAGGTGTGCATAGTAATGTTGTTTTTGGCAACTAAAATATGTGACGTGACATTATCCTGCTTATGCCATGGTAATTTGCCAGCACTGACAAGTTTAAGCTGTTAGGTATGTTTGATGTTGGTGTGTGTGTTGGAATGGTTTTAATGCAAACCTGCCAGCCAATCAGAATCGAGTATTCAGACAAACAATGTTATAAATGTTAAAAGAATGTTTTCAGAAATTTTAATTTAATATAAATTTAAAGGGTTGGTTCACCCGAGAATTAAAATTCGTCCATCTCCTACTCACCCTCGAAGCATCCTTGGTGTATGTGACTTTCCTCTTTCAGAATAATCCAATCGGAGTTATATTAAAATTGTCCTTGCTCTGCCAAGCCTTTCAATGGGGATAAGCGGGTGTTTGTTGTCAACAGTTCAGAAGACGTGAAATAAAGTGCGCGCATCTGTAGTAAGACATCCCACACATGGCCCCCTGTAGCGAATCCATGCGTTTTTGTAAGATAAATATTTTTAACATAATAAACACTTTTTTTCTCACTTCTGCTGTCTGTGGGGAATTGGAAGACGTCCTGGCAGATGTTGTAGTTTGTCAGTGCTGCGTGGTTATAGTGAAGAGCGTGGAGAGAGAACAAAACAAAATGCTGGTCACAATTTAGAAGCTTAAAACGAGGATTTGTAAAGAAAAACCCAAGCCAAGAGGACACTGGTTCTCCTTTGCTAAAGTAAGGAAACTTTGTTTCCTTTGCCCCTACATTTCCCAGAGGTGCGCGCACGATGCATACGACTTCCATCTTCCTCCTGCACGTCTTCTGGTTCACAACAGTCAGCAGAAATGAGGAAAAAAGTGTTTATTACATTTGAAATCTGGATATTTATCTTACAAAAATTAATGGATTCGCTACGAGGGCCTTTATTAGCCCCGCCACCAACATTTTATTACAGATGCGTGCTCTTTATTTCATGTCTTCTGAACTGTTGACAACAAACACCTGCTTACCCCCACTGAAAGGCTTGGAAGAGCAAGGACAATTTTTAATACAACTCTGAATTGATAATTCTAAAATAAGTTTAAGCACTTAAATTGCTAAAACAGAAAAATAAAATGCACTAGACACTTTATTTGCACATTTACTGTTCATTTCATTTAAATTAAACCTCCTCTGCTGCCCCGTATGTTACATTTTTGAAAACAGAAGATACAGTGTTTCTGAAAATGTTGTTTTACCATGATCCAAAAATCTCTGCTTTTCTGTACAGTTGGCAAGAGACTGCATTCAGAACGGATCATCGGTCCAGGGAAGGAGAAATGTTGTTATTTCTTCTGGCAGGGTCGTAACTCCACTGTGAGTGAGAAGGGAACCTCAGCACTGATGACTGTAGAGCTGGATGAGGAGAGAGGTGCTCAGGTACTCACTATGGTTCTATGGATCATCTTTTTAAAACTAATTTTTAGGATGTTAAGCCTCTTCTGCACTGCTTTTTTTATGTTTTTGAAAGAAGTCTATAATGCTCACCAAAGCTGCATTTATTTGATCAAAAATAGAATGAAATGATGGTAATATTGTAAAAAAAAAAAAAAATTCAATTTAAAATAACTTTTCTATTTAAATGTATTTTAAGTTGCGATTTATTTCTGTGATGGCAAAGCTGAATTTTCAGTTGCCATTAGTCCAGTGTCACATGATCCTTCAAGAATTATTCTGATATGCCGGCTTAATGATGAAGGAACATTTATTATCATTGAAAAAAGTTGTAATGCTTAATATTTTTTAACATGTTTTTCAATTTTTGTAATGAATAGAAGGTTCAAAACAACAGTATTCATCTGACATAGAAATCTTTTGTAAAAACAAGTCGGTTTAACATGATGCTTGTTATGCAGGTCCAGGTACAGCAGGGAAAGGAGCCTCCTTGTTTCTTACAGTGCTTCAATGGAGGAATGATTGTTCATGCTGGAAAGAGAGAAGAGGAGGAAGAAAATGTGCAAAGTAATCTTTTTTGCTAACTTTAGTTTGTATTTTTACACATAGTTTGTATTTTACATATTTGTTCCTTAGCATTTTTAGTTTAGTTAGTTAAATCAAATGATATATATCATGAAAATCATATTTTGAACACAGTACTTAATATGGACTTGACTCGATTTCCTTTATTGTGCAGATGACTGGCGCTTATACTGTGTGAGAGGAGAGAAACCCATAGAGGGCCATCTACTAGAGGTGGTGTGCCATTGCAGCAGCTTACGGTCTCGCACCTCTATGATCCTCCTGAACATCCCAAAAGCCAGCATGTACTTGTGGCATGGCTGCAAAGCACAGATGCACACATGTGATGTGGGTCGTACCGCTGCCAACAAAATCAAAGAGCAGTAAGTCAACTCACAAGCAAACCAACAGTACTTCATTGCAAAACAATTGCAGACCCCTGACGGCTTCCCGGTATGCAGGTGTCCTCTCGAGGCGGGGCTTCACAGCAGCAGTAAGGTGTCCATTCTGGAGTGTGATGAGGGAGCTGAACCACAGGGCTTCTGGGAGGCCTTGGGAAGGAGAGATCGAAAGGCGTATGACTGCATGCTACAGGGTGAGCAGAGAAGCTCCATCTGTGTGTTTGGATGCTGACATGGAGGTGATTTACAGGTTTCCTGAGGGTCCTTAAAAAGTCTTAAAATCTGTTTAAGGTCATAAAAGTCTTAAATATATTAATAGTGCGACAAATGTTTTAAGAAATTGTTTACCCAAAAATGAAAATTCTGTCTCACTCACTCTCAGGTTAGAACTATGGGGTGAACTATTCATTTTGTTATTATTAGCTAAATCCATTGATTAACCTCTAGTTTGTATGTACTGTATATATGAAATAAAACATACCTTGGGTATTTTAAACTTGCAGTTTATATATGTAAATGTATGGCTGTTTACATTTAAGATATGTGATCTATTTTGAGATTGTTTAGATTTGCTCTGAAAAGACGTGGCATCATTGTCTTAGAAAGATAATGTGGATTTATGTGTTTTTGTTGTGTTTCTCAGATCCGGGAAAGTTTAACTTTACTCCCCGGCTGTTCCAGTTAAGCAGCACTTCAGGAGAGTTTGTGGCAATGGAGTTTGTGTATCCATCCAGGGAACCAAATCTGGTCAATTCAATGCCTTTCCTACAGGAGGATTTGTATACAGCTACTCAGCCAGGTGCTTGACATATCCATGTTCACTAAACACCGTTAAGAGTGCTGTCTGATACATGCGTAATGTTTTAAGGAAATTAGATTCCTTACACTTACTGAAAAATCATGAGATTTGTCTGTGGCTGTATCACGATGTCACTCCTTGTGTTTGGTTATCTTTTAGCCCTGTTTTTGGTGGATAATCACCATGAAGTTTACCTGTGGCAGGGCTGGTGGCCTCAGGATAGTGAGAGCACGGGCTCAGCTCGCATACGATGGGACTCTGACAGGAAGTGTGCCATGGAAACTGTGCTCCAGTATAGCAAAGGTGACACGCTTTAACAATGTTGTTAGGAAAGAAAAATTATATTGTGTAAAAGCGTGATATGTTAACTTTCTAGCAGATCCCCATTTAAACTACTTAGAGGTGGGTGAAATGACAACAGTTTTTATCAAGGTACACAGAGTAAGGTTTTTTTCTAAGGTACATTTAAAAAATAAATGTTCTAATTTAAATAGGGCTTAATCTAAACCAGGCCTGTATTTTTCAACATCATTGCTTAAATGACTGCTGGCTGTTTTTCACTTAGCGTATGTTTCCTTTATGCATTTTCAGAACAGTACAGTTTTGCTTGGAACAAATCCAACCAATATCTAAGTCCCTTAATAATTTTTTCAAACGATTATTTAAGGACTAACAGAACTGAATCAGGGTTTCATGAACCTTTAATAGTACAATATCGGCCAATATTTAAATTAATTACCTAAATTAAATCTGTTCACCATATAAAATGATCATGTCTCTTCAAATGACTTCACAAAACTGCTCGATGCATATGGATTCATCTTATGATGGATATTATGTCAAAATAAAAATATCTTAATTTGTGGCTCAAACATTAACCAAAGTGATACAGGTTGACAAGTATGCTTTTCTGAAAAGCAGCTTTGAAATGATGTGTATTGTAAAATACACTTGACTTAAATAAATTTGACTTGTTTTAATATCATTTTGAAATTAAATGATTTTTTTATTTTGTATTTATTATTGCTATTTTATTGTAATTTAATATAATGACAGTATTAAAACAATAAAAAAAATTGGTACAATATAATCTCTTTGCCTTTTTATTTTTTAGAGAAAAATGAGAAAAAAACTCCCAAATCATACCTGATCCATGCAGGACTTGAGCCGCTTACATTCACTAATATGTTTCCCAGCTGGGAACACAGGGAGGATATTGCTGAGATCACAGAGAAGGTGAGAGAGAAAGTTTAATGCACATACCAAGTTTATTTTTTTTGTGTTATAAGAATACGGTTTAAAGATTTAGTTGTTTTCTGTGATTTTATAGGAGGCTGAAGTATTTAATCAGATTATTCTGGTTGAAGACGTATTGACTAGACTCTGCAAGACCACTTACCCACTCGCTGATCTTCAAGCCCATCCACTACCAGAAGGTGTTGACCCTCTTCGTCTTGAGATCTACCTTTCAGATGAGGACTTTGAGGTAAGAAAAATCACAATAAAATTGAGTTTTTTAAATGTTTACTCCCTTAATTGGTAAAATAGGGTTAGGGTTAACCCTAAGCTCAACCCTTATCCTAACTTAGTTATGGATGATTTAAAGTATTGTATGATTTTGAGACATTTGACAGGGATATTACTGAGGTGTATCTGTTCTGTAACATCTGTCTGCCTGAGTTTGCTCATATGTTCCATCTTTCAAGTACAATCTACTTTTATTTGGCCTTTTTTCCCCTTCATCTATTTCATGTGTCTACTTCTGCTCCCACTATGTCATCTTAAAGCAGCCTCTCTTAACCTGTCTCTCCCTGCATCTTTCTGCTTTTCCCTTTTTGCTGGTGTAGTTTTGCGTCTGATGAGGTTAATTTTTCCCTTCACATGCCAGGGTGTAGGGGCTTCTGGGAAGGTGAGTTTTGTTTCATGAGGAACACTGGTGTTTTCCCACTAATGCCGCATCCTCACTGTGTGAACTGCATCACCATGTGCTTGTCTCTCTCATGCCTTGGCACAAACCGCCTAGTATCTAGCAGCGTGTGGGTCACTGTTCACCACTGATATCTTCTGATACTCTAAGTCTCACATTTGGGTTGAACTTCTTTTTGATTTACACTGTTTCAAAAGTTTGGGGTCATTAAGATTTTTTTTTTTTTTTTCCAAAAACATAAAAGAAATCATACTAACCCCAAACTGTTGAATGGTAGTCTTCTTTAATTTAGGCATATGCTAATAGTAAAATTGATAATCCAGTAATTATTTTCATGTTATGGTCATTAACCAAAAAGTGGCTGATGTTAAAATTGTATGCCATTTTTATCTAAACAAATAAATAAAACTAAAAAGTTCAGTCTTTTTAAATTTTTCATGTGAATTTTGGCATCACAACATCATGATGTACAGCATGGAAAAAAATATTCATTTTGATTAGATTAAACTGTGTTTTATATATATATATATATATATATATATATATATATATATATATATATATATATTGTTTTTACTAACTTTGTGTGATAGATGTTGGCAAAGGTCATTTTAATGTAAAAATGGGAGAAAGGAGCATGAACAATTAAATATTCAAAATTGACAGACTTATATATTAAAAAACAAACACAAAATCCAATATCAGCTAAAAACATATATGGTTCATGTAAATTGTGCATCCCTAATTTAAATACTTTGTACGCTAATATTATTTACATTTTTGGATTGGTGAATGGCAGTGACCAATATTCTACAGCTCTTGTGTGTGTGTGTGTGTGTGTGTGTGTGTGTGTGTGTGTGTGTGTGTGTGTGTAATCATTCATCGATTATGTTCAGTACAGATGGCATCTGTGTCATCTGCATGTGTTTTTAAATCCTTATATATGTGTGCATGTTCTCTACAGAAAGCATTGGAAATGACAAGAAGTGAGTATGAGGCACTGCCAGGATGGAAGCAAGTGAATGTGAAGAAAGCCAAAGGACTGTTTTAAAGGGACTAGAGGAAATCGGACTGCACTAGAACTGCTGATTGACTGGATTGAGTATAAAGTGGAGATGACCTCATTCCTTTTGATCCAGACAGGACAAACGCAAGTGAAGATCTAGCTGTGTCAAACCACACAGGAGGTGAAAAGGAGCCGGAGGAAGAAGATAAGACCCTGATGGCCAGGGGTTTAGAAGCCTCCTGTAGCACATTTGTCTCCCGTTTCTCCTTTTTGGTTGTCATCTGTGAATTAACAAGATTTTCTATATCCACATGAAGCCAGTCACCATCCAACATGCACTGCCCAGCTTTATATAAAGAACTAATAAATATATGCCTTTTAGTTATTATCTAACTGCAAGAAAGCTCAAAAGAGCTCTTTATGTAAGTGCATTCATACCTGCTCTCATAAATGGCCTCAAGATGTGTTTAAACCTTCCAGATAGATGCTTAAACTTGAGAACCCTATATATGTCTGTGTGCGCATGGGAGAGTGTTTGAGAATCCATAGTGTGTGTCTTAAAACAAGACTGAATGAAACTGTAGAATAAGAGAATATATCTTTCTATTCTGCATTGTATAGTGCCTTGCCTTCATGTACAGTTTATATAAAGACAGATGCTAGTCTGCATTTTGAAGAGATATTTGTGATATAAATAAATAATGGTGCAAATAAACACTGAATAATGTAGATCATGAACATTTTGTCCAGTGCTTTGTTTGCAAATCAGTTTTGATCATACATTTTGAAATCAAACTCATAAAATCATGATTAAACTCTATTTTTGGAGGTTTTAGCATTATGCATATATGTTTTTGATTTTGGTGTGTTGTTTGACATGAGGTGTCTCAATTGGCATACTATTCGCCCTAAACAATATTCAAAATACCATAGTATGTTGAAAGGAATGTCCTAAAGCTTCCTGGTTTACCATGGTTTATTTTCAGTGCAAATTTGAAGTGCAGATTCATGCACCATTAATATATGAAACAAATTATACTTGGGGCTTTAGCTGGGAAACATGAAGGTTTTTTCTGAGGAATGCGAAAGCTTTGCAATGAATGCTAATTTTCTGAGCAAACACAAAGTTTCTCAAAGAAACATGACATTTTTTTAGAGTCAATGCAAATTTTTGTTAGCAAATGTAAAGTTTCTGGGGGGAATGCCAATGTTTAAATAAACTTTTCCTCCTTCAAAGATTAAAAAAATAATAATAATAAATCCATAAAAAAGTTAGACCAGCAGAAGGAGCTGTTGTCCCACAAGTGAAAGTGATTAATATTGTCATCCCAGAATGTCCAATCATAAGGAAAGCAGAGTAGAATATCTGAATATAACTTTATTAACTCATTATCTCTTTCTTTTTTTCTTCAACTTGCCATATTTCTCTATAGAACCATGATTCACAAAAATGTATTTATTTTCTTTTTCATTTCACCTGAACCTCCACCGCTTGTCTTTCCTCTAACACAGTTCTTATATTAGGAATACTAATGATAAATGACAAAAACTGGAAGTAGTTACTAAACAAATGAGCACTGCCATAAGTCTAAAAAAGCACAATTAGGACACCTGGAGTTGAGGCTTTGAACTTGTCAGGTCAATTGGGATTTATAAGTCACATGATCCAATCAAAGTCGGGGCTAAAAATGTCGTATGGCCAAGTAGCTGCTTCCTGTATATCAGACTGAGGAATCTAAGAAACCATATGGCTACAACCGTTGTACACTAGCCATAGTGTACAATAGCCATTATTGCAATTTGTATGAACACATTTGATCTTAACATTAGAATGCATTTTGCATGCATGTTGATAAGGTGTAAGTGACTTCAAATAGTAGCTTGGAGGGGCCTGAAAAAAATTAGCATGTGAAAATTCTGTTATGTGATATGCATTCAATTACGGGTCATTCAGGTGCTATATTCTCTGTTACAACTGACATTTTTTTTGAGACTGGCAAGTGAGCCTGGTTAATCCAGGATCTCATTAAGAGTATCCATGATCAGGGCAGACAAATCTGCTTTACCTGGAATGCTATAACCCTCCAGGCAAGGGATTTGATTGGCTGAATGGTAAAAGGTCACTGCATCTGATTACCTGGAATTTCTTTACTAAATTTCCTATTGGTCAGAAAGGACGTAGGGTGTGGTGTTGATGGGTAATAAATAGCTTTAAATAACCTTTGGAGGAAGAAGCTGTTGGAATGTGGTGTACTTTTGTTTTCTCTGCCACGAATTTGCACATTTTTCGTTAACCTGCAGTTTCTGTCAAAATTAAATATCTGAGAGACTGAAAGCTCAACACAACAGGAAACATGATAAAAACTGAATTAAATAGTTAGACTAAAGGTCCACTGAGCTACAGAAATATACAAATGAGAATGAGAGCGGCTGCAGGGTGACTGTACAGAACACTCTTCCTGTTTTCTGCTGTGACAGTAGGTCAAGTAAATTGTACTGCACTGTGTCAGTACACAAGGAAAGAACCAAAGCGGATTTAAGTTATCTCGTTAGTATCATTGCCTTGGGTAAACCGTTTAAACAAAGTGAAGAGCCCTATATGCAAACAAAGCTCACATCATGCGGATGTTCTCAACGTTTTTGTGGTTAAAGGACATGTTAATTTTAGAAAAGAGCAAGAAAACGGATGGTTTTACCAAATAACTTTAGTGACACATTCAGAAACGTTTGCTTTTTAAATTATTTGTGCTTATGTTTAGTGCTAACTTTTATTTTATTTGTGAATGTTGCCAATAAAAGATTTTATATTATTTTACGTGATTGAAAATGTATCAAAAATAAATTGTCATTTGTTTGGCGTTACTTTTTTATTTATTTAATATTTTTCACCTTTGAAAAATTATTAAAAATGGCTAATTAATTTGGTTAACTTTTAATTATTTAATCATTTTATTTTACACTTTGGAAAGTATTTTAACATATTTTTTTGCACTTTTAAAATGTTTTACTTTATATTTTAACATTTATTTTTCATTTTAACGTTTGTTTTAAAATATTTTATTTTTATTGTATTTTCACACTTGAATTTTTTTCACGGACCCGCAGCAGCTCAGTGCTCCTCCCGTTTGAAAGCGTTGCTGCTGGGCCTTGCTGTTATTGCTGAACACCAGTGGGCGCGCCGCTCATGGCTCATTGCAGCACCCGTCGGAGTGTGTGAGTCTGAGCGAATGTATGTGAGTGTGTCTCGTAATGTGTGTCAAGAGAGTGAGGGGAGACTTCTCTATGTAGGTGACAGACGCTAATGTGTTTAACACCAGAGGTCAGAAAGACAGAGATTTTTTGAAGTAACAAGTTTTGATCTGAAACCAGCTCCACAATACCGGCACATATGCGAAAGTAGCGGATTCTGTGAGTAAAACAAAGATTTGTGAAGGGAACTTCTATCAAGAGGGGAAGGAAATAAGCCAGACAAGTCAGAAGAGGATATTTATTTGGGGAAATCGTAATATGAAAAAGGAGCAGGTCGAGATATTAGGTTTTGTCCCTCAGAAAGAGATCGTCTACAACAAACTTCTCCCGTACGCAGAAAAACTAGACCGAGAATCCAATGACATTTTGGCCCAGATTAAAGGGAACTTGGGTCGGGCTGTCCAGCTCCGTGAGTTATGGCCCGGAGTTTTACTTTGGACTCGGAAACTCTCCACGTAAGTATATTCAAGACTCTAAAAAATGCTTTGCTTTGGGAATTGAGCATGTTTTATTAATAAACAACAGGGAGAGCTGAATGACTCGGGTAGCTTGTAGCCGTTAGCTCGCGAGCTGAAAGCTAAGCGCTAACGTATCCGAGTGACTCGTCTGTCCTTGCTCATAAGTAAACATCACATATCTATATCTGCCTATACTCCATGATGACCTTTCATAATATCGAGCGTAATATTACTCGGGTTCAGTTCGTCAGAGAGGCTTCATTAGGTTAAATGCAGGAAATGCAGGACTGTTGTAAGCTAATTCTTTAAGCTAATCAGCTAACATGAGTGTTGGATAAGCAGCTGCCACATGCATCACTGCAACTAGTGGTTCAGACATGGAGTCCTTAAAAGGACATTTTACCTGGAGAAGACCGATTAAAGATTGTAAAACAGCATTTTATTTCATGCCTTTATGGTTTGCTTAAATTAATTTAGATCTATTTAGTAGGTTTCTAATTGGCACTTGAAAGTGAATCATGAATTCCTTTTTTTTACCATGTTGGAAATAAGACACTTGCATTTGAGGCACAAGGCCTTTTTTAAGATAAGATAAGGGGTTATTATTCTATTCAAATGCTTACGTTTTACGATTTAATGACACTTAAGTCTTGCATCAGTTTCATGCTGGATAACATTTATATGGTACCCTTCAGTTCTGTGAAGTCCTTTGACTGTTATAGAGTCTCCGTAGAGTTTGTATTACACTAAATACTTGACTATCTCTGCTCAAATGGGCAAACAGTAGTTCCGAGGAAACTCTGCCAACTCCTACAATGAAAAAAAAAAAGGGCAAAGTCTGTCTTTATATAATCTATTTTGATTACGCATTTCACTATTTATGCCATGTTAGCCTGACTGCTTTAGTCAGACTCACAGCTCTCTTTGTCTCATGATCACAAGGTGGCCTTCGGGCTTACACATTTATATACACATTGATAAGGTTTTTTTTCTTTATTTTTTATTTTTTTCTTCTTCTTTCACTTAGGCTTTCTGAACAGTCACTGTAATAAATGTTGGTTTGCGGTGGTGGATGCCCACTTTTGTATTTGGTGGTTTATTGTTATCTCTTCTCTTTTATAGATACCTTCGGCTGTATGGGAGAAAGTTCAGCAAGGAGGATCATGTGCTCTTCATCAAGCTCCTGTACGAGCTGGTCACCATCCCCAAGCTAGACATCAGCATGATGCAGAGCTTTGCACGACTCCTCATCAACTTACTGAAGTACGCAAGTGTCCCCAACAAACACCTGGCTATTGACACATATTTGAGAATAACAGTCGAATTGTTGGTCGATTAAAATGTTTATTTAATGGATTACATTTTTCATTATTAAAAATAATTTAAATTAATTGCATATATCAAAATGAAAGAAAAAAAAAGTTAATTTAAATTAACAAAGGTAAATCAAAGTTTATTTTTGTTATATGTGAACATGTTGTTATTTCCAATTTAATTGAACACAAACCCCTGGCTATGATTAATGCATTATTATTCTTATTATTTAATTATTATTGAATTGTTATTAAAAAGGCTTGGTTAAAATTAAATTAATTCCTAATGTTTTTGAATGCTCTTTTTTTTTTTTTTTTTTTTTATGGACAGGAAGAAAGAACTGCTGTCCCGGGATGACTTGGAATTGCCTTGGAGGCCTTTGTACGATCTCTATGAGAGTATCCTGTACTCAAAAACTGAGCATCTCGGCCTTAACTGGTTTCCAAAGTAGGCCTTTTCACTTTTTCATCTTTCTACCCATCTCTGCCATCATCTCCCTGATTCTAGTTTGTTATGAACTATGGATACAAGTTCAAACTAAATCTTAAATGTGACTGGACTGTTTTATAATAGCATGGTACCTGATGACCGGGCCCACACAGACTGACTTTAAATTGGCATTATTCACAAATGTTTACACACACACAATCAACACTTGGAAGTTTGATTATTTAAAGCTCTAGTTAATTTGATTATGCTTACTGCTACTGTTTATACCATGTTTATTATATAATTATTATTAGTTCTACCATATTTAAACCGGTTGAACAGATTTCCCTGCCAATGTGAAATGAAGTCTTCAGTTTCTTTGTGGGCCTGCTCATGACATATTTGCAGAGATATAAAGTGAACACACACTTGACACACAGGTCATTTTACAGAGGTTTAAGGGAGGGAAAAACTTGTCAGTTCCAAGATTTGTTCATGGAAAAGAATGACCCTGATGTGCTGCCTAAGATTAAGCAATTTGCTTTATCTTGTTTTATTTTTGTCTTCCCACATTTCAGTTGGGACCTTTTACTGAGCACTGCTGACTCTTTTAACACAACCGTTCCCATTTAAGAGATTGAAATTGATGATTGAGATGTTATTGGTGTGTCTAGCATTGGCTTATAAATTTTTCTTTTTTCACATTCAGTTATCGAGCAGAAGCCTCAACTAAACAAAAAATGCTTAATATTGTGCGCAAGCGGTAAGCACAGCCAGTGTTTTATATGTTGCACTGTATTTTTCCAAGGGCAGCAGCTTTGATTTTTTTTGCATGTGTCCAAAAGTAAAAGCAAATCAACAGTCTAAATGAAAATCCCGCCACAGCTTACACCTGTATTTGTATTTATAATCTTTATTTCTGTAGTAGCAGAATCATATCCACTTAATAACATGCTCCATAAACAGATCAGGAAATGGTGCTCCATTTAAAGTTTCTAATATTTCATTTTTGTCTGTCATACACAATTCCTGGGTGCTCAGAGGTGTCAGTCAGCTCTTATATTTAGGCTGAAGAACTCTCCTGACAAACTGTAACCGCACAATGACAAAAAAGGTTTTTGCAAAAGACTGTTCTCAAGCACACCTCCTCCAGGAATGGGATAGACTCATCACTGTGACTTCTTCATTCTCTTAATCTAAGAGTCTCTTGATTGTTCTCTCAAGTGGGCAAAGGGTTTATATTAAAAGAAGTTACTAATCAAAGCTGCGTTTTCCAAAAGCATCGTAAGCCTGTAGAGTGCAACCGTTGTGTTTTGAAAGCAAAACTATGTTCATTTTCTCCATAGGGAAATAATTAAAAGAAAGACCAACCGTGAGTTTCCGAGGTTTTTAACTGATGGTGTGTGCTTTTGTTGAAGACATTTGTTTGCATTATTTCAACTGGTTTTTATTGATACACTCTGCGTAACTGTTACTAAACAAAACTGTATGCTTCTTGCGGAAGAAAGTCATCTTTTCATGGACATGACGAGGCACACAGGTACTGGGCTACTATGTAAATATTCATAGAAAATATATTGTTTCTATAAATGTAATCATAAAATTACTTAAAATTAATTAACACTTTAAAAAAATTTAACAAATAAATGACGAAAAAAATTTCTGAACCAACATCACTGAACAAGTGAGCAAGCACTATTGCAATTGCACTCTATAGATTGTAGAGGCCAATTGTACAAATGGTATGGTGGGATTGTTCAACTAAAAACACAGAAGAAGATTGAAAGTTGAGAACCAAACAACATTGGAGCCCAATGACTCCTATTTTATGGACAAAAAAAAAATCTATTTGATCGTTTTCTGCAGAAGCAGGAAACTCCTACAGGTTTGCAAATGATGTGAGGGTGAAAATATCAATGAATTTTCATTTTAGGGTGGACGATCCCTTTAAGCTTACAGCACTTTTGGAAAACACAGTGTGGTCTGTTATCAGTCCTGTTTCTTTTAGGTCAGGCTGTATATGTGGGTCGGATCACTTTGGGTCGCTGTTTTGGAGAGCAAGGTCACCCAACTTTTGCCAATTTTCCCCTTGGGTTCTGGTATCATTGTGTTCTATTTTAATCTTGGCCGAACTGAGAGTGTGCTGCATGTGGAAGGTGTTTGCTTACACTTGTACTGAGAGGAAGATCAACAGCTGCCGTGTCTTGCTGAGTTTTACTGGGGGTGTATTTTTAGAACTAGGGAAGTATAAGACAACATATTTTAATAATTAACTAGTCACTGAATTATCTGAACAGCTAGTTGACAAGCCTGTCTTAAAGAGATATTCCCCCCGAAATGAAAATGCCATCATGTTGTTGCAAACCTGTATGACGGACTGAAATGTTCCATAGAAGAAAGAAAATGATGAATTTCAGAATGACATTAGGGTTCATAAATAATGAAAGATTTTTTTAGGTGTGCAGGTCTTTTTAAGTCAGGATCAGTAGAGCCCAATTAGATGTGTTTCTAACGGGGTTTGTTTAGTGTTCTTGCATTAAAAAATCTGATGGATTGACCACATAAGAATGGAACAGAATGCAGTTTTAGTAAATCATAATTTCAAATGTTTAAAAAGTGCAACAATTATGGTGCAGAAGAGTTTAAATGGCACAAAATGAATCACAGAGCCCTTCAGTAGCATTACTGATAGAAATCAAATAAATGTTTTGGCTTAATATTTATAACATTTCATAGTAAATCACTATCAAGTGCCACAGCCAAATGTATTAAGGCTAAAATCCTTATCAAATAGTTGACCATACTAACCGATCTCTCTGTAGAGCATTTAGTAGCATAATTGTATTCTTAAAGTTGTAATCCCAAGCCAATGTTTTGTACTTCTTGGGCAACTTTGACCAGGTAAAAAAAAAACAAAATGTGTACTACTGATTTGAATTGGCTGTTAATACAGTCTGACTGTATGCAGCGTTTTTGAGCACCATTTTAAAAAGGACCTGAGGAGAACCTGATAACCTGGCATGTTGCACTCATGTGCCCAGGCTCTGGTGTTGGGAAACTCTCAGTTACACTTTCACAAAATGCACTGTAGTCGGGTTACTGCTTTGCACGTGGTCTAATCGCATCTATTGCTTCAACCACAAATGAGCCTAAACTTTCATACTATATTAATGCTCTTCTTTGTCTCCCCTTTAGCTCAGTGGAGAACGTGTTGAAGACCGTAGTCAAGAGCTGCAGACTGTAAGTGCTCTTTCAGTCTTCCGTCATTCACTAATGTGCCTATAAATGTTCGAGCCCTTTCACAAAAGAGTTGCACATTGTGTTAATCAGCTTTCCGTTGTGCTGTTGAAAGAATCATGTAATCAGGCCGTTGTTAGACAAGCCCACAGCTTTCACACTGAGCCGATTACAGCTCTCTTAACACATTATACTGTTAACCGTTTCATTCATATAACAACCCCTTTTCATCATTTTGCAAGAGCTCACATAACAAATAAACAACAATGGATCTGAGGAAATAGCATGTGATTTGGTTCTCATAATGTGTGCGCGTGTGTGTGTGTGCGTGTGCGTGTGTGTAGTTATTTCCCTGAGTCAGCTACACAGGAGATGCTTGATGAGTGGCGGCCATTACTGTGCCCGTTTGATGTCACTATGCAGAAGGCCATTAGCTACTTTGAACTCTTCTTGCCCACCATCATGCCCCCAGAACAGCATCACAAAGGTTTCAAGTAAGACTCTCTTATGCAATTTAGTAATGAAATAGAGTTGGAATCTAATAATAAAATAGTCAGTATTCATAAAGTGCATCCAATAAGTCTGAGCCAGTGTAATAGGAGGATTTGTGCATGGTTTAGGTTATGGGTCGATGAAATGATGGATCTCTGGGTTTCAGTGCAAAACCTGCCAGCTTGGGAGGGTGTAAGTACTTCTCATTCATGAATTCATTTGTTAAGTGCTAAATATTATGTTACCATTGGTACTTTCTATCCTCTGTTAACTTTTGTTTCCTCTTACAGAATTTAGTGAATCTTTTTGCACGTCTGGCTAATGACAACATTGGCTATGTGAACTGGGATCCGTTCATTCCCAAGGTACTATCCTGCTTATATATACCACTGTTTATAATATTGGGGTCATGTTTTACCAAGGCTGCATTTATTTGATGATAAAAAATAACATTAGTGAAAAACATTTTAAAATACATTTTCATATTTGAATCTTGTAATCTCCAGTCTTGAGTGTCACATGATCCATCAGCACAAACAGTTGTGCTGCTTGATATTTTTTGTGGAAACTGTGATGCATGATTCTTTGATCAATAGAAAGCTCATTTGAAGTTCATTTGAAATCCTTCCTAAATATCCTTCCTAAATTATTGGCAACAAAAATCTTACTTGACCCCAGACCTTTGAACCATAGTGCAGATAATGATTTAAAGACATCAGAGCGTTTCATACTGATACTTTGTTGTCTTGCTTCAGATCTTCACCAGGGTTCTGCGTAGCTTCAATCTCCCTGTTGGCACCAGCCAAATGTTCGTTCCCAGATATTTGAGCAACTCCTACGATATCGGTCACGTGGTCCTCTGGATTTCCTCCATGCTAGTAAGTTGCATGAGTCACATTCGTCCTATAAAAGGTTAATTATTAAAGGGTCCATTTATTTTCAGATCTGTATCATTTTGTTTTTTTTCCAGGGAGGCCCACAAAACCAGGTCCAGAAACAGCTTAATGGACTCTTCAGTAGTATTGCATCTTTCTACCACCCTTCAAATAATGGGCGCTGGCTGGTAAGATGTTCCCTGTTAGCATAAACATCCAGAACAATATGGTGCAATGCAAGATCTTGTCCCCATTAAAGTCTAGCCCACCCCTTGAGTCCATTCTAGAACTGTCTGAAGTCTCTGTGTTGTCAGCTGAGATTTAAGTTTGCGTGCAAGAGGGAGATATGAAGTGACTGATGGTTCTATGGCAGAGTGAGGTCACTCCACATTCTAACTTCTGAAACACCACTAACAACTTTCCAGTTATTGACCACCTATCATCATAGACAATAATCATTTTCCTGCGCTCATGACTCAGTGAAGTATCATACAGTATCATAAGGGTAGTTTGCAAATGTAATTATTTAACTCAATATGGCAAGCCTTGGTTTTGTAAATCCAAATGTTATTCAAGAGTGTTGATGTCAAGAAGTACTACAAAAAATCTTTTGTCTTTGAGAGGCTTTACTCAGTCCATATAGGCTGCTAGCAGCACTTACAAGAAAAAAAAACTACTATAGAAAATCAAATGACCATGTACCTGCAACTTTGTCATATCTTAATATCACTCCCCTTTCCTCCAGATGAAGCTGATGAAGCTTCTACAGCGTCTTCCTGCCAGTGTTGTTCGGCGGCTACATAGGGAGCGCTATAAGAAACCGTGCTGGATAACCCCTGTTCCAATCACTCACAGACTCACGGACCAGGATGTGACAGACTTTGTGGAAAGCATGAAGCAGCCGGTACTGATGGCCATGTTCAGCAAGACAGGCAGCATGGATGCAGCTCAGGCCTTGCAGAACCTGGCCCTGATGAGACCAGAGCTGGTCATCCCACCTGTGCTGGAGAAGTGAGTGTGTGGAGCTGCTGGAGATGTTAGATGTTCATGGCCTGTAGGCGCCAATATAAGGCATATAGCACTGTCTAATCAAGCTAATTTACATAAAAAGATTGAGCTAAAAAGAATGATGGTTACTTCAAAGCTAAAACAACAAAGTGAATTCACCCCCACAGTCTTTTATCTATTCTGATAAATTAGTTAGTATATGATGTATAGCTGATTAAATGTTAAAATATAAGTTGTATAAGATAAGTTTCTGTTTAAAATCATGAGTTAAAGTTCACAAAGCTTCATCATAGCCTGTATAGTGGCTTCTTTTATTCACTGCCTGGATTTACAAATCCAATCTTAGTAAATAGGCTTTGTAAGCAGGCATCTTAGATTCCAGCTGGACTTTTTCCCAATTTAAAGCTAATGTGTGGATGTGCTGCCCCCTACAGGACATATCCTGCTATGGAGACGTTGACGGAGCCACACCAGCTTACTGCCACTCTCAGCTGCATGATTGGTATGGCCCGCAGTCTTCTCAGCGGTGGCCGTCATTACCCCGAAGGTCCCGCGCACGTCCTGCCCCTGCTAATGAGAGCGCTGCCTGGTGTTGACCCTAATGACTTCAGCAAATGCATGGTGGGAAAGCTGTGAAATAAACATCAACAATGGTGTTCTTGAAACAATGAAATAAATCAAACCAAAATATGACGGTTAAGAATTTTGATTTCTTGTTGTTGCTCTCTTGGCTGATTTTATTCATAATTGACTTAAAATAATGTCCACACAATTTGTTTTTAGATCACGTTCCAGTTCATTGCTACTTTTACTACTTTAGTGCCTTTGGTGGATTGTTCATCAGCCCTCCATGAGAAGAACGACTTGACAGAGGTAGGGCTCTGAAATCGTATGTGAGAGACCCCCTGCAGAGATTTTATTCCGTCTGGATTCCATCATAAAATCTTTTATTTTTTGTAGATGGAGAGAGAGTTGTGTTCGGCTTCTGCTGAGTTTGAAGACTTTGTTCTGCAGTTTATGGACAGGCGAGTCATTTCGTGAGATGTGTGTGCTTGAAAAAGTATAAAACGCTATTGTTGTGGCTTATGCCCTATTTTGTGTTTCTGTAGGTGTTTTGCATTGATTGACAGCAGCACTCTGGAGCAGACGCGTGAGGAGACGGAGACAGAGAAAATGACTCATTTAGAGAGTCTGGTGGAGCTGGGCCTTTCATCCACCTTCAGCACCATTCTGACACAGTGCTCCATGGAGATATTCAAGGTTTTTATTACATTTAATAGGATTTGATCTATTTAACTATTTTTTTTTTTTTTTTTACATATTTTCTTTAACGGCTCTTTATCTATTGTCCTTATATTTTTTTAACATTTGTAAGGCTAGCAAAATCTATTTTTTAAGACAAATTAATTTCATTTATTACAACAGCAGTCTCGAACTCTGTTGTTCTTTTTAACATTATTGGCTTATATTAATCTGTGGCTCAGTGAGTAATCTGAACTGATTTAATAATGAAGGGAGTTGTCTGACTGAATCATCAGACTGTATATATAGACTGTAAATACATTATTTGTGGCACCCATATATGCTACCGTTAAAAGTTTGGGGTCAATACATGTAAAAAAATATATATATATTTTTTAATACTTTTATTCAGCAAGGAAGCATTAAATTGCCGAAAATGACAGACATTTCTAATGTTACAAAAGAGCCCTGAATGATAAAATGTATCACAGTTTCCTCAAAAATATTAAGCAACACTATTTTCACAATGTTTTCAAAATTATAATAAGATAATAATAAATGTTTAAGAAACAAATCAACATATTAGAATGATTTCTGAAGGATCCTGTCACACTGAAGACTTTGAGTAATGGCTGCTGAAAAGTCAGCTTTGACATCACAGGAATAACTTGCATTTTAAAATATATGAAATAAAAAAGTTATTTTAAACTATAATAGTAGTTCACCATATCACTTTTTTTTTAACAAATATATGCAGGCTTGGTATAAGATTTCTTTCAAAAATATGTTTACAAAAAAAAAATTACCAATCTCAAACTTTTAAACAATGTATTTCCTCATGTACACCTAAATAGATTTGATGATTTCTGTTAACAGCTGTTATCTGTCTTTAGGTGGCTCTCGAGAAAGTCTTCAACTTTGCCACCACCAACATCTTTGAGACTCGTGTCGCAGGCAGGATGGTGGCAGACATGTGCAGAGCGGCTTCTAAAGTAATACTTTCTCTTTGCCCATCTTGTGCTTATACACACACAAACACACACACACACACACAGCTGTGGGGCCACATTGATTCAGCTGTCCTCTGCATTGTTTCAGTGTCACCCTGCTGAGTCTCTCAGGCTGTTTGTACCACACTGCTGTAACGCCATTACTCATCTAACTGCCAGTACGTACAAGAACATAAATGACTGTTTGTGTTATCTTGAGTCTTTGTCAGGATCCTCACTTGTGTTTTGGTGCATTTCAGATGAAGATGTTTCAAATGAGGAAGAGCTGGATAAAGAACTGCTCTGGAACCTCCAGCTGCTTTCTGAGGTCAAAACAACATCAAACTTGAATGATTTTGAACTGAAAAGCTAAGCCTGTATTACAAAATCATGATTAACTGCCTATCTAGGCTACATTTTTGTAGCCTCTGTCCTGTACTAAACTTGTGTACTGTAATCCTCTGAGGCCATACTGAACAGTAGGCATTAATATTATATAGCTTGGAAGACCATTTTTGGATTCAGAATTACAGACTCATATTATTCATGGATAAATGACAAAATCAATTCTATATTGCTCTGGATTGATCATGTCGTCAAGTATAAAAATAGAATTTTTTGATCAAAATTAAAATACACGTCCATCAAATATTTTTGTATGCTGTATATTTCTTTGCTTATTAGTTTATCAAATCCTCTTATTAGCAACATACTAAAGACTTAAAGAAATGGTCCACTCAAAAATGTAAAATCTTTCATTTACTCACCCCTTTATGTTGTTTCAAACGTGTATGACTTTATTTTTCTCAAGAGCATAAAAGAAGATATGCTGATATAAGAATTTTAGTAATCCATTTCAGTTCCCTAACATTGTATTTTTTGTCCATATATTATGTTTCATCGAATAAATTAAGGTCATACAACTTTGTAACTAAATGAGCGTGAGTAAATTAAAAACAAAATTTTCACTTTTGTGTGGACCATCCCTTTAGGCACAACTATGCAGTTTCTATTACATCCACTTGCTATTAGAAAAATTATTGGAGTCACTGCCTTAAAAGAGTGTTTCAAATCAGTCACCCTATATCCATTTAGATACTATACAGTGATTTCTGTGTATCTCACATTACCACCCTTTCTTGCTGATCTTCAGGTGACTCGTGTGGATGGAGAAAAGCTCCTCCCATACCGCACACAGCTGGTGCAGACTCTGCAGCTGACCCTGCGTTTGCGCTGTAAGCAGGGCTACACTCTGGCCTGCAACCTGCTGCACCATATCCTGCGTTCCACAGCACTCACCTACCCCACAGACTACTGCAGTGTGCCTGGTGGCTTCTGTAGACCCCTGCAAGAGTTCTTGCCCATTAAGGTACTGTGAATGTGTCTGGTACATGTGATGACATCTGACCAGTGGAGACAACCGCGTAATGTATTAGATCATTGTTGATCCCATGAGTTCTCACTTCCTCCCTCCTTATTCTTTTCACAGGACTGGGGTCGTCCGGGGGACCTTTGGAACCTGGAGATCCAGTGGCATGTGCCCAGCGCAGAGGAGACGGCATTTGTGTTCTATGTTCTGGACCTGCTGCTGCAGCCAGAGCTCCAGCGTCTGCAGAGATATGCACAGGGAGGACAGGACATGAGCAGGTCAGAGGTCAAAAGTGCACTCTGTAATAATGGTAAAGACAAAATACCATCGTTCTGTATTGATTTTGTGGATATTTTCTTGAATTGCACTTTAAACAGAGATGACGTTCTTCAGAGTCTGTGTATAGTCCAGCACTGTCTGCTGGGTGCTGGCAGCATGCTTCCCCCTCTTGATGGACGCACAGTCACCGGCCTGTAAGTCCTAAAACTCAAATATGAGATATGCAATGTTTGCTATAAGCTGTGGATATTTGAAGGGATAATAAATCAAGATTTTTGAATCCTTTGTATTTCATTTTTAAAATGCGTAAATTTTATGTCCATTTATTAATCAAGAACACAATAAATTGATAAAAGTGATAGTACAGGATATTATTATTTTACAAAGTTTTCAATTTCATGTAAATGCTTTTCTTTTGAACTTTCTATTCATGGTATCCACAAAAAACATTAAACAGCACAATTGTTTTCAACATTGATTAAAAAAAAAAAAAAAAGTTAAATCTTAAGTCTGCTAAATGGCTGCTGAAAAATAGAAAACAGATATTTAAATTTGTAAAAAAAAAAGAAACAATATTATAATATAATATTATAATATAATCAATTAAATGCAACCATGTATTTATTTTTATATAATGTAAAAGAATCTTACCTAACTTTTGCATGTTAGTTCAAATATGATATTTTTCTCTCTCCTCTGTGCAGTGTACCCAGCATGGTTAGTTTGGAGGAAACAAAGCTGTACATTGGTGTTGACTACGGTAAGCCAAGTTTGGGGATTGGTGCAGTTAGAGTAACTTCTGGTTTATCATGATGCTAGAACAGGATATCAGCTTCTCAGTAAGACATTGCTGATTTTTCCAGATGAGTCCAGAGAGAACTACCGTGAGGCCATCTGTAAAGTAATGAGACAATTGCTTCGTAAGTGCTCCTTGTTTAGAACACCTGCCTGCACACAGAATTTACCTCATCTACATTACCCATAATTCTTAAGACAAGCATCCTCTGATTCTCTTTTGTAGATTACATTCTGGAGCACTCAGAGGATGACACCAAATCCCTTTTCTCCATTATCAAGGTGAGTGTGTGGAGGAGCTATTTGAGCAAACTGATTAGATCATTGTTCTTTGATCTGTCGATTGTATTGGATCATATAGCAGCTATTAGCCATTAAGGTTTTGTGATTTATCAGTTGTTTGTCTCCCTCAGATCATCAGTGACTTGATGCACTTCAGAGGTTCCCATAAACATGAGTTTGACTCTCGATGGAAGAGCTTCACCTTGGTGAAGAAGTCAATGGAGAACAGGGTATGTAGAAATCTCCTGTGCCATTCATTTGAAATGTATAATTATCTAATGAATCTTCTTATTCTCTCCAGCTTCATGGGAAGAAACAGCACATTCGAGCTCTTCTTATTGACAGAGTTCTTCTTCAGCATGAGGTAGGAGCCATTGCTAATAACCTGCCATAATGATTTGCCACATGAAAGATATTGTAGAGCTATCACAATTAGGCCTGTCACGATAATAAATTTTGCTGGACAATAAATTGTCCAAGAAATTATCGCCATAAACAATAATATTGTCGTTCTAAGACCAGTTTCAACTAATATAATAATAATGGCATAATAACGCAGGTACACCTTTTCAAATATCATTAAACTTTTATTTTATTTTATGGCAGATTCAGAGCAAGAAATACCAACATGTTGACTTTGAGTGGCTTAAAATTAAGTAATTTTGTATGTTATATTATGTTTATCGTGCGCTGTGCGTGCGCGTGTGAGTTAACTTACTGGGCGCGCTGACACACGCAACCACAAGCCTACAGACATATTTATCTGAGCAAGCCAAATGAAGCGAGCAAAAAGTAGACCCATTTCGACAGAAAGAACAACGAAGTTACTTGCAAAATATGCTACGCGGTATTAAAATAAAGCAGTAGTGCAAGTACAATGCAATATCACTTACGATGCAAACATCCACAAGCTTCCCAAACCTGGCCACTCTAGCGAGACATTATCTCTTTATTCCCGGGACATCTGTGACATCGGAGAGGGTGTTTTCTGCCGCGGGCTGTCCACAGGCTGCGCTCCAGACTGACCCCACATCATTACATGCTACATTTTTTTAAATAAAAATGTAAAAACATTATCGCGGCGATAATATTATTGAGCTCATTTTTTTTTTTCGTCCGATTAATTGATTTATTGACTATCGCGACAGGCCTAATCACAATATCATATTTAAACTACACTATTATTGTGGCCAAAAGAATTTACAAGAACTATGTTATCGTGATATCTATCGAAATTTTGAAAAAATAAACAATGCTATCAGTCAAATTCATTTTTCACTTTTTGTGTTTTCTGTTGTTTGGACAAAGAATCACACAATATACAATTATAGATAGATGGGGAATGATGTAAACAAAACCGTACAAAGCATATAAAAAAATAATTACTGCTGATCAGCAGATTTGCAGTGAGGTGAGGGTAGTGTCTATTTTTGTTATTTCTTTTTATACCACCTATTATTTATTTTAGATTATTTTCAATACCGGTATATTCCAACACCCCTATTAGGAGGTTTAATTTTTTTGCCTGCTTTCCACATTTAGATGCGAAAGTTACTGGTCGAGGGGTGTGAATATAAGACCGTTCATCAGGACCTGTTGAGGGACCTTTTGCGTCTTTCCACCAGCACCTACAGCCAGGTCTGATTCCACATCCACCAAATTTTACATCAACATAATTCCCTTTATTTTATATGTATGCTTGAATTCCCATTTTTTGGACCTTCAGGTCCGCAGCAAGGCCCAAAATGTGTTGTTCACAGCTTTGGGGACCTATAACTTCTGCTGCCGAGACATTACTCCACGTGTCCTGGAGCTACTGGAGCCCACACAAACTGATATCACCCAGCAACAGTTCAAGGTCTATCATCTATAATTCTCACTTTCTATAATAAGCATAATGCTGGATCTGTCTTTATTGATTTAATATATATATATTTATCATATTGTGCTGTAGGGGGCACTGTACTGCTTGCTTGGGAACCATTGTGGAGTGTGCCTTGCTAACCTGCATGACTGGGATTGCATCGCTCAGACATGGCCGTCCATAGTGCGCTCAGGCCTCAGCTCAGCTATGTCTCTAGAGAAGCCCTCCATTGTCCGACTCTTCGATGACCTCGCGGACAAAGTCCACCGGCAGTACGAGACCATCGGCATCGATTTCACAGTAAGCAGCATCGCCTGTTTTGAACATTTTGTACATAAACTTTGGAAAAATATGGCGTGTCGTTCAGACCATTAAAGTGGGAACACATTTATTTATTTATTTTTGGATAAATGTTCAAAGTGAAAATCCAGTAATTTCAATAGGAATCTACATTTTCTGGGATTTTGCATGAAAGATTTCCCTATAGTTTCAAGTTGGTTAGTAGATTTGGTGTGTTGTCCAAAAGAAAGCTTTCTGGTTTTAAAATGCCTTCTTTGTACTTTATACATCACTGCACTGTTGATAATCAACTATGGAGTTTTTATTTTATTTTTTATTATTATTTTTTATGACAGCATTTTGGGGGACAGAAAATGAGTTTCAAAGTGCAAGTTTTTGTAAACGATGTGTGTCTGTAATGGCGTTATTACGAATGCGTATTATGCATTTCTTTACAAAGTAGCATCACCAACTAGTGTCCTGGCATGCAGTTGTATGGCGTTTGCAATAGTTTTTCTGACTGGTTTCATGGTTTCGTGGGAACAGGGATCATTTTGACATACTTCGTCTGAATGGAACATTTTTCAAAAACCCAAATGAAAAACGTTTCTGTTCTTAGAACAAGATTTTCATATAAACGTACCTTCAGCCTATGTCTGAGCTGTAAAATGGTAGCAATCTTGTGCTGTCCCTGGATGAATCTGTAGGTACCTGAGAGTGCGGTTTTGCTAGGCCGGCGCATCACTGATTCAAGCCAACCCACTCCACACATTGGCACTCCCACAGAACAGGAGCTGGAGCAGGGACTGACGCTTCAACAAGACAAAAACCAGGAGGCAGTGCAGTAAGGGCTACACACATACACACACACAACATTTAATATTCATTTAACATGATGTAGTAAATCTTTGCTGTGTTTCCTCTTTCAGGAAATATGAAAAGCTTGTGAGAGACCTGTTGGAATGTCTAGATGACCGGGACCTGTAAGAATCTAATAGATGTTTTAAAGTGCTTCATTGTTTCTACAAAACCAGACAAAAGCATCACTCATTAGTGAATATGTTATTGTGCGTGTCATCAGGCCTTGGAAGTTTGAGCACATTGCTATTGGCTTCCTGTCTCTACTGCTAAGAGATGACTATCCCCTCCCGGCCCCAGCGGTGCTCTTGTTTGTACAGAGCCTCAACCATGATGCGCTTGTTGTTCGCAAGGTTCGTGGAATGTTTTTTTTTGTTTTGTTGTTGTTTTTTCTTTGTACGTTTTGCATAAACCTGTATCAGGGTTGTGCTGGGTTTAGCTCCAGCCTGCTCTGATACACTTACCTAGAAGTTTCTATTACTGATGAAAACCTGTATTAGCTAGCTCAGATGTGTTAAATTAGGATTAGTTTTAAGTTTAGGTCTAAAGTCTTTAAGAAAGTGGCCCTCCAGGAGTAGGTTTGGGGCCCCCTCATCTACACTTACTGTTTGACATATTATGCTTCCAAGCGCAGCATTTATGTGATCAAAATGTAGTAAAAACAGTATAGTTGTGCAAAATATTATGAAATGAGTATTACAGTAAAAAAAAAAGTTTTTATTTTAATGTTTTAAAATGCTGTGAAATTTATTTCTTTATATTTTGACTGCATTTTCAGCATCCATTTTTTCCAGTGTCTTCAGTGTCACATTAACCTTTAGAAGTTAATAATATGATAACTTTGTGCTCAAGAAAGATTTCTTATCAGTGGTAAAAAATCTTTTGCTTCCTAACATTTTAACGTCTTTGATACCTTCAAAAGAACAGCATTTATCTGAAAAATACATCTTTTGTAAAATAAATAACTGTACTGTCACATTTAATTAATTGAATGCTTCCTTGCTGAATAAAATTATTATTAGTATTATTTCTTTAAAAAATAAAAAAACTTACTGACTCCAAACTTTTGAACAGCAGTGAGTGAATATGCACTTAGTCCGTTACATTTATAACATTGTATATATTATTGTATTATATAATTGCTGATATAGATGGCGATCGCCGCTATGGCAGGCATACTGAAACATCTGAAGAGACCGCGAAAGAAAATACCTGTTAGTCCCTGTGATATAAGTGAGTAAACAACGCTGTAAAAACAAATAGATAGTACTGTTAAATGAGGAGATGATTAAATGACTCTTCACATCCATCTGTTGGTCCATCTCAGTACCTGTGGAAGGAGAGAATTACACATGTGCTGCCTTGCAGGTGGTGTAATGGAGCCGGAGGGGCTGGTGGCAGGAGACCGGCCGGGGAATGACTGGCTGCAGTACCACGGTGACAGCCTGCCGAACACCCAGCAGGACTGGGACAATTTCTGCTTTGTAGAGAAGACACACTGGGGCTACTACTGCTGGCCAAAGTAAACACTCTCAGCCTCTGATAACTGTGTGATTCACTCCAAATCTCTGCTTCTAGACATTTTCTCACTCTCTCCATTTCTCTGCTAAAAGGAATTTGATGGTATATGCCCCAGCAGCGGAGCAGCCCAAGGAACTTTCTCCTGAGAACATGAATGAGGTATGCATGGACTGACTCCGCAACACTTTGTTTTACTGGCAAACTTGATAGTATGTGTACTAAACATGATTTTCTGACAGAGGGAACGTGTCATCTATGACCATTTCACAGAACCAATGTTCATCAAACAGCTCATTGAGTTCCTGTCTCTTGAGGACCGAAAGGGCAAAGACAAGTTCAGTCCTCGTCGCTTCTGTCTCTTCAAGGTACCAGCATCGTAAAACAATAATCATGGTAGTGGAGATGAAAGTACAGTTTTTGCAGTATATTAGAAAAAAAAATCAACAAAAATTAGATTTGACTATTTAATGACAATATTGTCTTTAAAGATTATCTAATCTGTACCAATACGCACCATCATTCAAAAGTTTTGGTGTAGTACAATTTTGAACTAATCTTTTTTTTTTTCTGTTTTTGAAAAGAAAAGAAAATCCCTTATTCTCTCCAAGACAGTATTTATTTCATTAAAGGTCCCATTTTTCGTTTTTTTGAAGCTTTGATTGTGTTTACAGTGTGCAATATAACATGTGTTCATGTTTCGCATGTAAAAAAACAGTATTGGGCCAGCGGTTCCTGTGTTGTGATTCGACACCAGCTTAGCGCATGCTGACCTCCTGGTAATGCGATTGGACTAGTTTTGGAGTAGTTTTGAGAAGCAAGTGAGCAAGAAAATGTGCTGGCGATGTACTTATAATCACAGGAGCATTTTTACTGACGAGATGCGCATGAAAATCGCATTCGTTTTTTTTGCACAGCCCTAACATCTAGTTAACAAAGCTAAACAGCGTTGCCCTTTGTGTAGGAAGTTACAGAAACTGTTAAACGCACCAACTTAAATAATAAAATATACTTACCGGTTGTGGTCCATAAACAACGCATTCTCCAGACAAAGAGGGAACTGCTCCATCTTTCAAGAATAATCTTTTTGCAAATCCGGCATTAAACTGATTTAGATTGAGGAAGCTGTCCTCAGCAAAATGTGCTGCACATAGTTTTACACGTGGATTATAATTTTCGGGAACCGAGTTAAACATAAATTGTAACCATTAATCTCCAAGTACAGCGTCCCTGGGAAGCCCAAACAAAGATGATTGGACTTCAAGATGAAAATAACAGCGTTTCAACGACATGGCAAACACAAACGCAACTCTTCCTCTTCTCCGTCGGAGCGCAACAAGACCACGCCCCCTTTTTTGTGTATTCATGTGGGCGGAGGTTAGTCAAAAAACTGTTTAAGTGACGTCATTACTGCAGGAACTAGAGGGCTGTAGTCCAAACAGGTTGTTTTTTGTAGGTGAATTCTGTTAAATAAAATATCTTGCTTGGCATTGAACTTTGAACTTTAGAATTTTACAGATATTATTTATACTCTAACACTAACTAAAGTTTAAAACATGAGATCACGAAGAACGGGACCTTTAAAAATACAGTAAAACAGTAATATTTTGAGAAATTACAATTTAACATTTTTTTTATTTTAATATAATTTATACTTGGTGAATAATTTCCTCCTCTGCTGACAAAGCAAACATTTTTCAGCAGCCATTATTCTAGTCACATGATCATTTGGAATTATTCTATTATGTAATTATGTGATATGTAATAATAATGGAAAAAAATCTTACTGACACCAAACCTTTGAACAGTTGAGTGTAAGTGGTTAGAATTAATGCTGTGCCAGTACAGATTGTACAATTGCTTACATTGTCCTCTGCACCAGGGTGCATGCAGAACTCTCTGTTCAATCCCCACATAATTCCCCTGGCTTTTATCATTGGGTTCTCCGTAGAGAGAAAACGTTTAAAATTGAGCATTTTCATCCTGTTTATGTTCACTGATTCCAGCAGTTGTGTTGCAGTTTCCCCAGCTGTAATTCCCAACCCGAGAGATCGCACAGATTGTGAGGATATATTCAATAAATGATTTGTAGAGAGCAGTAAATATAATTGTGCTCCCAGCCACATCTACCTCTGCAAATTTCTGCATTTTAACCAGCTCATAAACCTGCCTTACTCACCTGCCACACAAATTTATTACAAAATACAGATGGCTTGCTTTCTCATTCAACACCCACAGGGTCTTTTCCGGAACTACACTGATGCTTTCCTGCCTGTTCTAAAGCCTCATATGGAGCGGCTGGCAAATGACTCTCACGAGAGCACCCAGCGCTGCGTGGCTGAGATCATTGCTGGGCTGGTTAGAGGCAGCAAGCACTGGAGCTTCAGCAAGGTGAGCACCACTGCAGGCATGAGGGATGCACTAAAATTAGGAAGCCACTGAGATATTTAACCACACTGATGTCTGAAACCCCTCTTTCATTCACACAGGTGGAGGCATTATGGAAATTCCTGATTCCTTTGATGCGAACAGCACTGTCCAATATTACTGTCGAGACCTATGCTGACTGGGGTACCTGTGTGGCAACTGCCTGTGTATGTGTCATAGATCTTCAGTCTGTTAAATTGTATGCCACGTAATCCACCACCTGAATGTCTGCTTTAGGGCTGAAATGATTCCTCGAATAACTCGAGTAACTCGATTACAAAAAATGATCGAGGCAAATTCCTCTGCCTAGAAGCCTCTTTTAATTTATTTTAAATCTCACGTCAGGTTCTTTTGCAATGATTTTTTAAATGTGACACAACGCATTTACGTCACCCACAAAGCGGAAGGAGACACAAGGAGTCCGCAGTGTTTTGATTTGAGGGTGCGGGCAAACGTAAAGAGAACGTCGTGGCTCATGTCCATTGCAAGATAGAGCTGGCATACCACAACTAGGGCCCTATGATTTCCGCGATGCAGAAAACTCGGCCGGAATCGCGGAATCCAGTCATAAAAACGGAATTTACAGTTAAACGCGGAGTGGCACGGAATTTGCCAAATTTTGAATGAGTTAATCAAAAATAGGTCATTGCACTTACATCAAATCACGATATGGACTAATATCTGTAAATATTAAGCCGGAACAGTCTATTTAAATATGAATCCTGCATGTTCTGCGTGTCTCTGTTAATGAATGGAGCAGAAGCGCGGATTCGTTTATCACACACACAGAAGCACGCGTGACGCTCAGGTGATTTCAGCGTCTGCGGTCTCACTAAATAAGGACGTAAACACATGAACAACATCTCCAGAACTGCTCTGACAGTCACTTCATGAGCATTTGACTGTTTGATGTAAGTAAAACTATCGTCACATCACATACACAAAACTGTAAAGGTACGTCAACCCGTCAAAATAAAAGTCCGGTTAAAGACTATTGTTCAGCAGAATGTACATAGCTACTACTACTAAAAAAAAAATCTAACATTATTTTTTTTTAAGGTTTAATCACACAACGTTTCTTCCATGTTTTATTTTTAATAGTTAATCTCCTTTGTTTACCAAAAAGTGAAGTTTGCTTAATTTTCAATAATTAAAAGATAAATTAAATTAATGTTTTATGCGTTAATGTTTAATGTGCATCTCAGAAAATGCTTTATTTAAAACTCCAACTGAATGGCACTTAAATGCACTTAATTCATCAGTCAAATTTATTGTCCTTGTTCACAGTACATGTACAGACAGAGAAACAGTGGGTAATAATTAAATGTTTTTTAAATGCATTCTATGCATTTAAAAAAAAAAAATTCTAAAAAGGAAACTTGGTTGTTCATTTTAAGAGACTGAGGAGTCTTATTTTCTCTTGCATAATTAATATTGCACTTTAATTACAAAAACTCATTTTAAAAAACAAATTTTATCCGATTACTCGATTAATCGATGGAATTTTTGGTAGAATACTCGATTACTAAAATATTCGATAGCTACAGCTCTAGTCTGCTTGCAACCAACAGTAAACGGTCTTGAAAATGTTCAAAATAGACTTCAGGGGGAAAGGTCTATATATAAATATCAAGATAATTTAAATATTTAAAATATCCAAATATATTTTACTATCCATTATTTAAATAGTTTTTAAACTACAATTTAAAATGTTTTAATTATTTTAATTCAGCAAGGTTGCATTTAATTGGTCAAAAGTGACTGTAAAAACTTCTTTATATTTATCGAAACATTATTGTGTATGTAAAGCTATGAGAACAACTCACTGTTGATGTTTGATGTTTTCAGGAGAGCCGAGATCCACGAAAGCTTCACTGGCTTCTTGAGATGCTGATGGAGTGTCCTCTCAGTGGGGAAGGTGGATCGTTTGTAGATGCTTGGTAGGTGTGTTTTGGTTTGGTTTGTGGGACAATCTGAAACCATTCAGACTTGGATGCAATATTTGATATTTTGAAATACGGTAATTTGTTTCTCTCTCTGTAGCCACCTATACGTGCTGCAAGGTGGTCTGGCACAGCAGGAGTGGAGGGTCCCAGAGCTGCTACACAGATTGCTTAGTTACCTGGAGCCCAAACTCACTCAGGTTTATAAGAATGTGAGAGAGCGTATTGGCAGGTATGTCTGCAGTTGGGGTCAAAATGGTCACTGTGGTCTAACAATACACTGGCAGTTCAACAGATTCTCTCATGTCATGATTTCTGTCTTGTCATGTCTTGTCTTCCCTTGCAGTGTGCTGACGTACATTTTCATGATTGACGTCAACCTGCCATACACTCTGCCTACTAAGTCACCACACATTGCTGAGTTTACCGAAAGGATCTTGTCTCAACTGAAGCCTCTGATTGAGGGAGATGAGGAGATCCAGAACCACGTGGTGGAGGAGAACGGAGTGGAGGAGCAGGACGAGAGGACCCAGGCCATTAGACTCCTCAAAACTGTTCTGAAGTGGCTGATGGCCAGTGCGGGGCGCTCCTTCTCTACTCCAGTACCTCAGCAACTGCAGCTGCTGCCCCTGCTCTTTAAGGTCTCGCATGCTCGCTCCCTCTCTCTCTCTATCTTAGCGTATGCTCTATGTATCTCATCCTTTATACATTTCTGTGGAGTGCTCTTAAGTGGATTGCTGACTTCCACTCTGTGACTGTTTCCCTCCATCTGCAGATCGCTCCTGTAGAAAATGATGACAGCTATGATGAGCTGAAAAGGGACGCAAAGATGTGCCTATCCCTCATGTCTCAGGGTCTCCTCTATCCTGAGCAGATCCCTATGGTACTGAAGGTGCTACATGAGGTAAGGCCTCAGACACGCTAGACACGACCCCACATATTAGGACGACAGTTTGAAAGCTGAATTTGACCTTGACTACGTTATTTATTTTATTATTATTTTTACTTAAGAGCTTATTGTTATTGTTTAGTGAAACTAAAACTACTAAAATCTGTTAACAGTAATTGAAATAAAGCTGATATAAATAAAAATATTGATGAAAATTAGAAATATTAGAAAAATTGCCTTAACTAACTGAAATAAATTAGTTGCAGTTGAATTAGTAAAATGACTGAAACTAAAACTGAAGAAAAAAATAATAAAAGCTATATAGAAATATATTAAAACAACTAAATTAAAACTGAAAGTGTAAAAATGTAAGCTGATTTAAATGTGATGCGATCTAGGAAAACTTAGCACATGGTGAAATTTGACCTTTTTCAGGTTTTCATACCATTGGAAAGCTGAGTTCAAGCCCTTTCCAAAACTGCATTTTGTCCATAGCTTGAACGTAACAAAAGTTATGGCTATCTGAAGTTGGCTGATAGCTATGATTTTCCAGAATAGAATTTTGAGAAAAACGGTTTTAAGGTGAGACTGCTTTAACTTTCACTTTCACATCTACTTAAACGATCGCTGTCTGTCAGGAGCACTACTGCATAATTACATAAAAAGACGAATGTTACCCTGAAGAAGACCGTTTTCCATCGTTTATCATGATGGGCATAGTCTCTGAACACTTCATCACCCCTTGAATGTTTGGATAGCACAAAAGTGTACCCTGTAGATAGAAAAGTGAGCGCAGCGCACCTGTGCATATATAACAGACATATGTATATGATACACCTTTATTATACAGTACAGACCAAAAGTTTGGAAACATTAGTATTTTTAATATTTTTAAAAGAAGTTTCTTCTGCTCATCAAGCTTGCATTTATTTGATCAAAAATACAGAATTTTTTTTATATTGTAATATATTATTACAATTTAAAATAATTGTTTTTACATTTTTTATACTTTAAATTATTTATTTCTGTGATGCAAAGCTAAATTTTTAGGATCATTATCACATGATCCTTTAGAAATCATTCTAATATGATGATTCATTATCAAAGTTGGAAACAGTTCTGCTGCTTAATATTTTTTCAGAACATGTGATACTTTTTTAGGATACTTTGATTAATAATAATAAAAAAAAAGAAGCTATGTTTTTAAAATATAAATATTTTGTAATAATAATATACACTACTGGTCAGTATTTTGGGGTCAGCAATTTTTTTTTCTTTCTTTTTTTTAAATAAAATCAATACTTTTATTCACCAAGGATGTGTTAAATTGATAAAAATTTATAGTAAAAAAAATATATTATTAGAATATATATTATTAGATTTATTTATTTTTTTAATAAATGCAGTTCTTTTTAACCTTTTATTCATCAAATATATTAGACAGCAGAACTAATTCCAACACATAATAAATCAGAATATTAGAATGATTTCTAAATGATCATGTGATAGACTGGATGTTACATGTGACACTGAAGGCTGGAGTAATGATGCTGGAAATTCAGCTTTTCATCACAGGAATAAATTATTTTTTTAAAGTATATTCAAATAGAAAACTATTATTTTAAGCTGTAATAATATTTCACAATATTACTGTTTTTTCTGTATTTTTGATCAAATAAATGCAGGCTTGATGAGCAGAAGAAACTTCTTTAAAAAAACATTAAAAATAGTAATGTTTCCAAACTTTTGGTCTGTACTGTATATGTTGCATGATTTATTTTGACAGGTGAACTGTTTTTGTGGTGTTAAGAGAAAGCACCTCCGCAGCACTCTTTTAACATCTTTTCAGCTTGCTGCAATAAATTGCTATTTTTCTGCACTTAACAATAGAATTTTGTCAAGATATTTTCAGAGATGATAGACAAGATATTATAAAATGATAATTGACTGAAACCCTAATTTTGACAAAAAAATTAACACACAACCTATTTTTTTGAATTTCTTGAAAACATCCAAGCACGACATCCGACGGGTTTTCCCAGATCGCATCACATATATTTAAAATGGTAATAAATAATTATAATGTTGCTTATTTTCCCCCGGTGATAACTCACCAATAATCACGATGTAGTGACACTGATTATTAGGGGTGTAACGGTTCACAAAATTCAGGGTTCGGTTCGATACGATACACTGGTGCCACGGTTCGGTACGGTTCGGTACGTTTTAGATACAGCAAAAAGAAAAAATTGGCAGATAAATTTCCTTGATTTTTAAAAAATGTTTTAGTTATTAAAACTAACAAAGTATGTTTTTTTTTTTTTTTTTACATTGAACAATGATGGAGCTATTCTTTACCCATCTTCTATAGTGTTTTCTTAGCAGCATACTGTATAAAACAAAAACAGCTCCTTGTAAAAAAAAAATGAAAATGTTATATTATTGTAGTAGTTATGAACAAATACAAAGATGTAACTTTTTATATGGAACTCTATAACTCTTTATATTGAGTGTGTTTTTACTCAATTGATTCTCTATAGGGCTTATGTTTTTTGGAACAAAGCAGGAATTACGGTCTGTCTGAAATGGGCTCGTGAAGGAATATTGTAACGGGGCTCAATTACATTAAGCATGTTCTTAAAACCTACGTTTTCCACTACAGAGTAATGGGCCTTTCACACAGGACGCGGTATGCGGGGCGCTTGCCGCTGGGTTCAGTGTTGCCCTTCAGATACAACGCGATTTGCCCCGCGCTGCGCTATGGCGTAGGCGGAGTTTTAAAAACTTTTAGCGGGAGCTCTATCATAGTCTGTTGTTCCTTGAATGGAGATATGTCTCCATGACACAGCTTTCCTGACGATGTCCCTATACTACCTCAAACTTGTATCGTACAGCTCAGGAAATTGTGACACACACAGTACTGTACTAGCCGTTCATTCATTTTGATTTCCGTGCTTGTTTTGGATCCTATTGGTCGCGCTGGTAATCGTCACAGAGCACAGCGGCAAAAGTTGAACTATTTTGAACTTTGACCGCGGCGTGCACTGCGCGTAAGCACGCAAATGAACAGACCAGAAATAGAAGATCCTCCAATAACCAACAGGTCTGGTGTTTGGGTGCACTTTGGATTTTGCAACGAGCCTTCAGCGTGTATTACTGAGTGAGCGAGCGCCTGACTGAGTAGCCTAACATAAACATATAAGTTGGTGTTTTTTTCTACTTCGGGGGTGTCAGGGGCGTTGCCTGTTACGTCGTTTGGGTTATTGGGCTACCTTGTTGAACGCATATCATTATATTTCACAATTTGTTTTTATTTTCCAAATATAATTAATTAGTCCAACGAACCGTTCGGTCCATAATGCGTACCGCGTACCGAACCGAAAGCCTCGTACCGAATGGTTCAATACGGATACGCGTATCGTTACACCCCTAATATATATATATATATATATATATATATATATATATATATATATATATATAGACAATTTTATTGATTTACCATTATTATCCAGTGTTAGTGAGCGCTGTGTAACCATGAGATTTTTATTCTTTTTTCAGATTGCTGGCAGCAGCTCTTGGCATGCACGATTCTCAGTGCTAACATACCTCCAGATAATGGTGTTCTATAATCTGTTCACCATACTGAGCAATGAGCAGGCTGTTCAGGACGTAAGAGCACTGGTCATCAGGCTACTGGAGGATGAGCAGCTGGAGGTACCTTTCGGGCAACATGCTGCCATCATTTATTCACTTTTATGCAGCCTTGTTCATGAAACTTTCATCCCTTTGCATCTTTGTGTCTTAGGTGAGAGAGATGGCTGCCACCACTCTCAGTGGCTTCCTGCAGTGTAACTTCTTGGCAATGGATGCCTCCATGCAGACTCACTTTGAAGCTCTATGCAAAACCAGGTTACCCAAAAAGAGGAAGAGAGGCTCTGTGGTGGACACCATTCCTTCAGTTGGTATGATCACGCTAAAGAAAAAAAATATATATAATCAATTTTTTTTTTTATTTTTTTTTATTTATTTGCATATTTTTTGTTTTAAAAAAACTCAGGCCAAATGCAATTCTAATCGATAAATTATAAGAGAAATCTGTAAACAAGTTTTAATATTCTTTAATATAAATGTTTCTTTTCATTTGTGTACTATTTTAAAAGAAAAAAAAACACCTCAAGAATCCGATTTATTCTTTTAAATGTTTTTATATTATTATTTACTAGAAAACAAATAAAATGTAATTAAAATTACATTTAAAATAAGTACATAAAAATCTCTTAATTAAAAAAAACAATTAATTTACTGCAATATTCAGATATATTTATTGGGGGAAAAAAGAAGAGAATCATTTGCTGTACTTAACCCATGTTTGTCTATCCTCAGATCTGGTACGGCGTCACGCTGGAGTGCTGGGACTCAGTGCTTGCATCTTATCCAGCCCATATGATGTCCCAACCTGGATGCCTCAGCTCCTCATGGACCTCAGCGCACACCTCAACGACACGCAGCCTATTGAGGTATACCGGTCACATCACAAACACAATTGCTTTCTGTCTCCCTCTTGTGCTCTTGGCTCTTAGGGCCCATTAAATCTAACAAAAATCAATACAAGCCTCTCTCCGTCTGATTTAGATGACCGTGAAAAAGACTCTGTCTAATTTCCGCCGTACTCATCATGACAACTGGCTGGAGCACAAGCAGCAGTTCACAGACGACCAGCTCGTAGTGCTCACAGACCTTCTCGTGTCACCCTGCTACTATGCCTAGATGGGTATGTTACAGAACCCTTGTTTAAAGGGACGGTTTGCCCAAAAATTGATAACTTGCTGAAAATGTACTCACCCCCAGGCAATCCAAGATCTAGATGAGTTTGTTTCTTCATCAGAACAGATTTCAAGAAATGTAGCATTACATCACAATAATCAGCTGTTTTATCAACTGTTTGGATTCTCATTCTGACGGCACCCATTCACTGCAGAGGATCCATTGGTGAACAAGTGATGTAATGCTTCATTAAATTTAAAGTACATTTTCATTTTTGGGTGACCCATTCCTGTTTTGGCGCAAATTGCTCCTGTGATGACCAGGAAATGCTGTTCTCTACTGATTTTGACTGTGCTAATAATATTTTATGTTGCCATAGTAATTAAATGAAAGCTGTTAAAGTCTGTAAACTCTACTTAATTGCATGATCGTTAGCTGATGATATTAAATTTTTTCTTTCAGGTTGCAACAATTTTGCTGCAGGTTTTAGTTTTTTTTATTTTATTTTTTTTATATTCAAATAAAATATCTTATGCATTCATGAGGATGGGATGGGATGGGAGGACTCCGACGCTCAGGACCTCAGCATCTACAGCAGAACCTCTCGAACACAGACCCAGGAGCCCACTAAACCATGAGCACATGATGAGAGGAGGGCAGAAGGCATGTATAGGCATGAAAGAGACACGAGATGAGTAATTTAACAACCTAGACATAGACACTGTACGTACTGTTTGAATCTATATATCTAGCCCAAATTTTTGCATTTCAACTATACTTAATATTTAAGGTTTACCAGTGCAGGAATGTATGGCCTGCAGTCTGTAATATTATTGTACAGATAGATTTATTTTTTTCCCCTCTATAATCCAGTGTTGAACTGTGTGATGGACAGAATGCCTATGGATCGCCCCATAAATCCAACTCCAAAGCCCCCATGATGCTCTCTGCCATGAGGTTCTAAATGATCCGAGCATGTGAAGATAGTCCAACGACCGAATCCTTTACGTTTAGAATTTGAAAACCACTTTTCTGCAATAAACTGGAAGTTTTTTTTTTATCTTTTAGCATTTTGTTTTCCGTAAACATTTTACAGCTCGCAGCATGTGTTTCTTTGTTGAGTGGCAGAGACATTTTTTTCATGCCAGCATCTTTTCAACTTGATCCTCCACAGTAATCTGATGTGGCAGGCACCTCTTTGGGAAAAATAAATTGTTGCCGATAGTTCTTCGACTTGATGAAGAATATATTTGGGTTGAGCGCTTGTCATTTATCACCACATGAGAACGCAAGTCTGAGTACTCTGAAGTTATCGTGGTATGTGTGTCTGAAGGTAGCTGTGACATTGTCCTGTAGCTCTCTGCTCACATGCCATCATAACAGGGATATGTTTTGTTTCCTATGTGTTTGTGTATTTATGTACTGTACATATGCATTTATCTATGCGTTAACGACTGACACGTCTTCTAGACAGCAGCCTGACGGGATCCAGTATGGGAGTTTGTGGAAGGCGCTGATATACGTGTACATGTTGGTGTGAGTGCATGTTTGTAGTTTGACCAAATTCATCACATTTTGATCCATTTCTTAATGGCATGTGACAGAATCCCGGATAAGTGTTTTTTTTTTGTAACTATTTACTCCAGCCTCAGTACAGAACCACTTTAGATTTTCCTCTGAATAACACAAGGCACCAGGAAGGCTTCAGGTTCTACTATGGTCAGCTCCATTTTACATTTGGAAGTGTACATAACAGAAACATTATTTAGCTTAGTGCCAAAACTGCAGTGATTTTTCTCTATTGTTTTTTTTTTTTTTTTTTTTAGATTTGCTTTGTTTTACTCTCAAGGCCAATAAATGTATTGTTTTTAACAAATTAAAACAAAAGGCCTCTTTTTTTCTCTCTACAATGTTCTTTTTTTATTATTTATTACCTGGGCCCAATGTTCTATATTATAGATCAGTGCCTGGGTTTCACAATATGCCATCATCATTATTATTACCTTCTGTAGTAACAGTGATGAACTCTGTGAAGATCCTGTACACACAGCACAACACAACAACACACTTGTGCTAGAATGGAGTTGTAACAATTCTGATATTTTTTAAACATTAGTTGATAAATTATGAATGTAAATGTATAAACTCAAAGCTTTGCTTGGTTGAATCTCACAAATCCCAGATAGATAGATAAAGGAAAATTAAGGTAGTTTTTTTTTTTACATTGACATTATAATCATAACTAAAATAATTTTAAAATAACGTTTAATTTGGATTTATTCTAATTATTATTTTTATTTTTTGTGGAGGGTAAATTGGTGACTTAAACATGTTATGTTCATAAGATTCACCTTGCTATGGCTTATTTGAAGATTAGGATGATAAGGAACTTAAAAAAAAAAAAGGAAATGGCTAAGTAACATATTCAAGTATCCCGTGTAAAATAAACCAGCCTCTGAAAATGAAACCATCCGTTCATTTACATTTTCATGGACGTAATGACATTATATATTATGTGCAATATACTGAAATCTATTTAAGTTCTTGATTTGTATCTCAAGGTTAAACGTGAGACAAACAATGTTCAATGTCACTATGTAAAATCAAGTGTAGATTAAAACATTGTCAAGAGGCTACCAGAACAGTAGTTTAAGTTCTGCTAATTCAGCGTTTTATCAAGTAATCCCTTTTAGCATACATCAGATATCATAATATATACGAGGAAAAAAAAGGACAATTCTTGAGTTTTTCAAAAGATTAAGAACAGAGCAGGCTTTATCAGATCACTCCATCTCTTCCTCCTCCTGTAGCTCCTTCACAAGGCGCTCTAAAGAGAACGGTGATCATCCAAGTCTTCAGGTATTAGTTGCCTGATGGCATCGGCGAGCTCAAAGAGGTAGTCTGTATTCTTGCCACTGGGGCCTACACACTTCACAATCTGCTGAGCGATTGTTTCCAAAGGTGCTGGGCCAAGGTAATTTGGGTTATCACAGGAGCCGATGTAGAGCAATGTGTCCTGCATTGGTTGGTGCCTTGATCACCCCATAAACGCCTTTCTCTCTGTAGTCCAGATACTCTTTCACTTTTTTTCTTGACCTGATGGCAACTTATAAGCAACGCCCCACACACAGCCCTGCAGGCAAATAGAGAGTGCTAGAACCTTTTTTTGGATTACTCTCATTTCTCTACTCTCAAAAAATCTACTGGATTAATGCAAGTAAATGAAATTTATGTATGTAAATCTCATATGGTATTATTAAATGACACATCACAAATATAATATATGGCATTTCCCATTAATACTGTACAAAACAGGGTCTGAAACTCTTTAAAAATATATATAATAAAATAACCGGCCAGTGAAAAAGAAAAGAGTTCACTCATATGTTGTACCTTACAATTTATTTTTAAAAAGTATACAAAAAATTAAATTAATAAATATTGTATAAAAATTAATACATCTTTTTTAAATACAATTAAAAATATTAAAGTGAATTAAAAGATTATTCACTGTGTAATTGTTCACCTTTAAGGTGGGATATATGGACATTTTTGTGTTGTTTTTTTACTTGCTAAAGTTCATGCTAGGTTAATTGTTAGATAACATTTTATTTAAAAATGAACTTTTTTTAAGTCAATTAAAAGATAAATAGGCTCATTGTATAAAAAATACTGCACCACCATTATAAGGCAGGATACAGACATTTCATGTGTTTAAAACTATTTAAATTGTATGTGAGGTTAATTATATTAGATGATAATTTGTTTAAAACAATTATGAACTTTATTTGTGAATTATAAAAAATAAATCGACACTATAAAAATATTACATAATCACAATTTTAAGGCTGGATACAGAAATGTGATTTTTTTTAAATTAGCTACATTTCATTCAAGGTTGTATAAGTAACCTTAATAAGTTTAATAAGTTTATTTTAAATATTATTTTTTTATATTATAAAATATATTGTTTTTTTTGTATTATAATTATAATTTATATTAATTTCATGTAAGGTAATTACAAATTTATTAGATAATAGTTTATCATAAATATCTAACTTAGTGTAATGTAATGCGCCATATATCGGCATTGTAATCAGTATTTAACAGACTGACAGTCATTACCTCAGGGTCCTCTATTAATGTCACCACTCGGCCAGGCTGAAATAGAATCAATAAGAAGTAAAAGTGTGTAAAGTGCGGTGTCATCCTGAAAGGTCACTACGACTGGACACCTGCTGTTCATAAACTCGTATGACTTTGATTAAGAATAACCTGTCCATACCTTTCCAGGCACCCCTCGATGATCCGTGCTTCCCTGCCAGAATCTGCGACTGATACCTTTGACGAAACCCACTCGTTTCTCCTCGTATGGAAAGCCAACTTTCCAAAGCTCGGGTCAGTGTCTGAACGCATAAATTACTCCACAAAATGATGGACGGGGTTTGTTAGCCGACAAACAAGACTCGCATCAGTTGCCGTCTGATTTACAAGCTGCCATAAAAACACTGCGTTACTGTTTATATATAAATATATGTTGCTGCCTATAAGTTTATATCTAAATATTTAAATTTTTATATATATATATATATATATATATATATATATATATATATATAACATTATATTATGTACGGCATTAGTTGAATGTATGAACAGGTTAATAGTAGAGATTATTTTTCTAAATAAAAGCCGGCCGACTTAAAAAAAAAAAAAAAAACCTTACAACAACAATACATAAGAAAGAAATCTTCCACGATAGCCAGAATATCCACCATTATATTTAATACAGCACTGTAGTAATTTACAGGATATTTACAGTAATAACTGTAGCAATGGTATTCTGATGAAATATGGAATATGAAAGGCTGGTCTTGTCTCCATCAAGCTGTTTACAAGGTTATAGCTTTAATCTATAATTCTGATTTATGATTTACAAAGCTTTTATGTTTTGGAAACAGAAATTTGCACAAACAATACATTCACACGCCTTTAGAAGTTCTGCAGCTCTTCTCACTCACTTTTAAGTGTAAATGCTTATCAGTTAGTTTTTATCAGGAAGAATTGCATAACAACAATCAAATAATTCTGTTGCACGTCATGACTACTTTTAAATTTATACCTCTTTCAATAAATTTTATACTAAATGTTTAATTGAACTTAAAAAAAATGAAAGCTCAGGGCCATTTTGCTTTGTTTCTAATTAAATCAGGTTTTTAAATCCTACATCTAAGGCAGTTACCAAAGTCTTTAATCAAAGAACTGATTAAATAAATACCTGTAAAACTATTTCCAGGACCATACTGAGATTGTGAGGTACCTGGTGAACATGTGCTCTCTGGAGGCTGTTGATGACTATGGGATCACATCATTATTTGTATGGACATCTATGTATGTATGTATCTTTGTATGGAGCTAAAATCAGATCTAGTCTTGATCTAGTAATGAAGAAAAAAAATCTCTTTAAGCAAATAAAATTATCCAAAGGAAAATTGTATGTAGTTTGGTTGCTTTTACTGCAAAGTTAGCTAAAGACATGCCAAATAATTTATATTGTGAAGACCCCCGCAGACCCTTATGACTCTTTGACAGTCAGTAAGTCTCTTAAAATAAAATAAAAGAAAAATAATTTTTTGCAAGTTAAGTTTGTTGTTAATGTCATGTGGTGTGACTCCAAAAAATATAATTATATTAGAATAGAAACTCTTTTAGTTTATTTTTGATCAAATGAATGCAGCATTGTTGAGCATAAGAGACTTCTTTCAGAAACAAAACAAAACAAAAAAATCTTACCAACCCCACATTTTGAACATTTTTGGTAGTGAATGTTTATATCATGCCTTTTTAGAAAACATGTTAAAATGTGTACATTTGTCGATGTAGGGAAATAGTTATATTTTTTACATGATACCTACATTTCATAGACATTACAATAAAATCCCTCTCTAAAATCATATAAAAGTTCATGAAAATCATATGGAACCAAAATGAATACATTGAAGACATTTTTAAAAACTTGGCATAATATTTTTTAAAGATTCCTTTTCTTTGTAATGGACATTATTTGTCACTTATCTAATATGCATAAATGGTTATTAAATGAAGAAAAAAGCAACACTGCAGTCATGGATAAGAGTTTGGTCGCCTAATGCACAGTTTGTCATTGCCACAGGGGCGAATGTGAACCTGTACTGCAATGAGGACTGCTGGCAGCTACCCATCCATCCTGCGGCCCAGTTCAGTCGGCTTAGGTATGGCAACTCGGTCAGTGATGTAATGGGTCTGTCAAATGGTAGTCTTGCATAGCCCGACCTTCAGACTGACGGCTGAAGGTCTGGAATTCATGGCATCTTTCTTTGGCCAAGGCCTTCCCATGAGGCCATTTGACCATCACATCAAACATCCTTTTGAAAACCCAGTGTTTAGTTGATCCAGACAAGCACTCACTGTCACAGTTGTAAACTCTACAGCTTTTTTCTTTTGTGAGGGGGTTTGGCAGCACGTCATCTTTGTTTCCAGGCGGAACGTTAAAGTGCACAAAATCCTGTATAATTAAACCAATCCGTTTCCACTTTTGTGTCCCATATGCATCAGCCATTTAGCCAACGGTCCATGGGCATGATGTCTGAGGCTGAGACTAGTCAAATGGCTATCAACACTATACACTCAACACTATACACTCATTTGAAAGCTAACCTTTAGTACTTTTTAAACAAAGATGTAACTTTGGCCTTTATGAAATAATATTTGCTAAACTGCATTAATCTGGCTGCTCATCTCTTGTCTTTCTCTATAGTGTTTTAGAAAAGGTGATTCCGGTAACGAAGTGAGAATGTGATCGGGGCGAGGGAAAGGTCAGTCCAGTTTATTTGGCAGTACTTAGCGGGCAAGCGGACAGCCTGAGGGCCTTGCTAAAGAAAGGCTACAGTCCAGACGCCCCAAAGCTGTCGACAGTTTGGCTACAGCTGCCCTTTGGACATGGCTCTATGGTGCAACTCTTGGAAATATGACATAGATGTACACTTGTGTCCCACTTTTTATTTTAAACATAATCCATTGGACAGTATGATATTTAATTTTTTCCTGCTTGTCTCTCAGTTTGAACAGCGAGTTTCACCAGATTCGTGAAGTCACTTTGATGCTCTTGGCAGCAGGGGCATATGTAAGCATGGGCATTTATGCCTTTGCATTACAGGGCCAAGTACCAGAGCACCTGCCCTTGATCCTAGAGCACGCTGGCCTCCCTCAAGGTGAACGACTCAAAGATCTGGCCCGTAGAGCCCTTGCTGAGATGCAGAGCGCCTCTTTCTGGCTTCCCCTTCTGCTCAAAGCGGGAATGGACCCCATGCTGCTCCTGCAACTCAAAATGTAAGCAACACATTGTGGTTGTTGTGCCACACAGGTTTTTATTTTAATTAAGATTGGATTCACCATGCGTGCTGTTTAATAAACGATTGTGCTTTATTAACGTCAGTTAAAAACTACTGCGCTAAGCTCTTCACTTCTGTCTGTTATGCTCTAATTGGGTGCAGGCTTGAAGAAGCCGAGAACGGAGTGCTTAATTTCTTTCTGGAGTTCATTAATTGGAAGACTTTGCCCTCATCAATGCTTCAGATTTTCTCTCACCGTCAAGCAGATGGCACCTGGATGCCACAGAAGCATTTCGGTATGGCCTGTACATTTTAAATTATATATATATATATATATATATATATATATATATATATATATATATATATATGTATGTATGTATGTATGTATATGTGTAGGCTTTATGACTTCAGGTGTTTTTCAGTGTATCCTTCAGCATGTTGCATTAATCAAATATTTGCATTCTGTTTGCAATCATTTTGTTGGTAATATGAAATTAAGCAACAGAGTGAATGATTTTATTACACCTTTTTTTGTCCATTGAGTTTCCAAAAGAGTAACACAGTAAATCATTTCACTACACTTTTTAAAGTTTTCTTAAGAGTTTCTGCATCATAGTTGACCAGGTTAATTTTTTATTTTTTTGGAATCATTTTAAATTGTTTCAATAATCCAAATTAAAATATTTATGCAGTTTAATACTATGTATTTTTAGTAGATGCATATAAATGAAAAATTAATGCATCATTCTTCCATGATTATTTTCATTTTAATCTATTTAAAAATATATGGCTGATTGAAATGTTTTGTTCCCCAGATAGGCGAAAAACTTAAAGTGATTTATAAATATTTGATAGATATTTAAGGGTATTCCAAATATATTTTATATATGTATAAAGCTGCATTTATATGGTCATAAACTGTGAAATATTATAACTTATTTTAATTTAATGTAATTTATTCCTGTTATTGTCTTCAGTGTCACATTTTTTTCAGAAAAAAAAAATTAGCTTATCAGTTAACATAGTTTTGGTGGAAACCATGATATGACATTTTTTCAGGATTCTATATTAATAGAGCATTCAAAAGAACAGCCTTTATTTGAAATAGAAATCTTTTGTAAAAATGTGAAAGTCTTTACTGTCACTTTTGATCAATTCAGTGTGTCGCTACTGAATGCAAGTAATTAAAATATCTTTGATAAAATAACTGTTGTCCTACTGCATTCTGGTGCTGTATCATCTGATGTGGTAAGTGGCCACAGCTCAATAACCTTTTGCTTTTGGTCGTAGAATCAGTCCCTGCTCTCACCTATCTGTGCAGACTGGCAGTGCAGGTAGTGGTGGGCAGCAATGCTCTGTCTAAGACCTCCTTTATCAAACAGCTGCCCATCCCCACACTGCTTCAGGACTACCTTCAGTTCAGAAACGTCCCAGGCTTGCTTACATAGCGGCCTGACAGTTATGTGTGGCTAATTAAGTTATCTCAACTTGTTCCACTGCAGTATTTTGTATATAATGTTAATACAATTTTAATGACTGCTCAATGACGCTGGACTCGGACTCTTTTCATTACCTTGGTATTTAGAAAATGTGGGAGGACAAATGGAGAATTCCACCAATTTATCTTCACTGTTCAGTTCCCCTTTTCCACAGCTGGTTTTCATACCGAGTTGGTGTTGAAATTCACCTCTGCTCCGTGTCTTTGGTCTGCTTCGTTATCTTTTCTCTCTCAGCAGCTCTCCTCTCTGTCTGCCTCCAAGGTCACTCTGCCTCAAAGACGCATACTCTCCTCGAATCTTAATTGCCAACGCAGCCACACTCGTTCAGAAATGCTACTATCTTCCTTCGGTCACACTATGTATTTAACATTTTATGTTACCTTTTAGGAATATGCATAGCACACCGTCAAAAGCCTCTTAATCAGTATCTCTGCTGCGTGATGCTCTCAACCTCTTGCTGCTTTGTGAATCGATTCGTACCTTTATGAATAGGCAGTTAATCTGTTTCTAATTCACACAGACTCAATGTTGCAGTACTAAAAAAATCAAACAAATCTACAGTACGTATCCTGGTTAATTGTTTTTAACGCCTCTTTAACATCAGCTATGGAAAGACCAACTGGTGCTTGCATAAATGTGTTACAAAAATCATGTTATATAACATCAAGGTGTTCCTTGTTTTCACGCCTTTTCTTTTGGAATACTGTATACCATGTGCAAACAGCAGGGGGAGAACACGGATAACTGACAGCATAACCGCCAGCCCTACATACAGTACCTAGCAGTCTGTCTATGTGAAAGAGGAGAGCCATTTCTGTTCCCTCCCTGATATTTTGAATTCAGAGCAAACCAGAGGCTGTGTCTCAGCAGCTCTGTGCCTTGTTCTAGACAATCAGGCCACCTCTCTGTGGGAGACTCTGGAAAGGCAAGGCATCAGTAATCATGTGCATTAAGCTTTTCTTGTGCTGCAGGTAAGCTCAGGTCCAACAGTTCGCCTTTGCAATCACGCTTTTGAAATTCAGCCAAAGGACTGACTGACTTCATGTTGATCTTTCACATTTGCACATTCTTTTTCATTTTTATAACATTTATTAGAGTAGAAATATATTTTTTTATTGTTCAAACTTAATTGAGAAAAATATGATGTGATAACATGATTTTAAATGAGAAAATACTTTTCACATACATTTCATATAAACATCTATTTGCTAGAACATATGTGTGTGCTAGAATATATGTGTGTTTCAACACATTTCCAATATAGATGTTTTTTTTTTTTACGTATACCTTCTGATGTTTACAGTGAATTTTTTATGTTAAAAAACCAGTCTCAAATAACCTCTTTGATTTGTCTCCCCTAATTAAAACTTGATAGCAGCACAGTGGAATGATGTCTAGAATAGAGCACTTACATAATTGATGCAGCATAATCTAAAATGTACCAGTCCTGAAATGTGGTGCACGTTCTATAAAAAGCCAGTGTGACATGCAGCATTAAGCCATTCCACCTGTTTAGAGCTATAAGCCTGAATTGTTGAACAGCCACCACCCTTCATACTGTGAATTTAGTTGATTCCAGAGTGGCTCAGGATTTGGAGGCTTTGAGCTGTGGGGAAGATCACCACAGTGGATTGCAGGTCTAGTGCCTGTCTCTTTATTTAATCGCATGGTACGTCTCACAGGCTTTTCAGCTTCTCTGAGTGTTACTTGCACAACTGTAGTTGACTGTGGTATTAGTACAACCCGAATTCCGGAAAAGTTGGGACGTTTTTTAAATTTTAATAAAATGAAAACTAAAAGACTTTCAAATCACATGAGCCAATATTTTATTCACAATAGAACATAGATAACATAGCAAATGTTTAAACTGAGAAAGTTTACAATTTTATGCACAAAATGAGCTCATTTCAATTTTGATTTCTGCTACAGGTCTCAAAATAGTTGGGACGGGGCATGTTTACCATGGTGTAGCATCTCCTTTTCTTTTCAAAACAGTTTGAAGACGTCTGGGCATTGAGGCTATGAGTTGCTGGAGTTTTGCTGTTGGAATTTGGTCCCATTCTTGCCTTATATAGATTTCCAGCTGCTGAAGAGTTCGTGGTCGTCTTTGACGTATTTTTCGTTTAATGATGCGCCAAATGTTCTCTATAGGTGAAAGATCTGGACTGCAGGCAGGCCAGGTTAGCACCCGGACTCTTCTACGACGAAGCCATGCTGTTGTTATAGCTGCAGTATGTGGTTTTGCATTGTCCTGCTGAAATAAACAAGGCCTTCCCTGAAATAGACGTTGTTTGGAGGGAAGCATATGTTGCTCTAAAACCTTTATATACCTTTCAGCATTCACAGAGCCTTCCAAAACATGCAAGCTGCCCATACCGTATGCACTTATGCACCCCCATACCTTCAGAGATGCTGGCTTTTGAACTGAACGCTGATAACATGCTGGAAGGTCTCCCTCCTCTTTAGCCCGGAGGACATGGCGCCCGTGATTTCCAACAAGAATGTCAAATTTGGACTCGTCTGACCATAAAACACTATTCCACTTTGAAATAGTCCATTTTAAATGAGCCTTGGCCCACAGGACACGACGGCGCTTCTGGACCATGTTCACATATGGCTTCCTTTTTGCACGATAGAGCTTTAGTTGGCATCTGCTGATGGCACGGCGGATTGTGTTTACCGACAGTGGTTTCTGAAAGTATTCCTGGGCCCATTTAGTAATGTCATTGACACAATCATGCCGATGAGTGATGCAGTGTCGTCTGAGAGCCCGAAGACCACGGGCATCCAATAAAGGTCTCCGGCCTTGTCCCTTACGCACAGAGATTTCTCCAGTTTCTCTGAATCTTTTGATGATGTTATGCACTGTAGATGATGAGATTTGCAAAGCCTTTGCAATTTGACGTTGAGGAACATTGTTTTTAAAGTTTTCCACAATTTTTTTACGCAGTCTTTAACAGATTGGAGAGCCTCTGCCCATCTTTACTTCTGAGAGACTCTGCTTCTCTAAGACAAAGCTTTTATAGCTAATCATGTTACAGACCTGATATCAATTAACTTAATTAATCACTAGATGTTCTCCCAGCTGAATCTTTTCAAAACTGCTTGCTTTTTTAGCCATTTGTTGCCCCTGTGCCAACTTTTTTGAGACCTGTAGCAGGCATTAAATTTTAAATGAGCTAATTAAGTGGATAAAAGTGTAAAATTTCTCAGTTTAAACATTTGCTACGTTATCTATGTTCTATTGTGAATAAAATATTGGCTCATGTGATTTGAAATTCCTTTAGTTTTCATTTTATTAAAATTTAAAAAACGTCCCAACTTTTCCGGAATTCGGGTTGTACATTAAATGTTGCTTTTTTCAGTAATCTAATATGTTTTTATCTGTGTGAATGAGTTCTTTTTTTCATATTTCTTCTATGCAGGGATTTAGTTTGTCTCAGTGTCAGATCCAGCTAGGAAACATAGAGCTGTGATTATTGCCTCATTGTGCTATTCTCACCATGGACCTGAATTATGAGGACACAGTTGCCTGGCGACCTGCTGATGGGAAATATCTGCTAAAACATTCCCACAGAGTTTTTTTTTTTTTTTCTCCACTAGACCTTCTAGAACATCTCCTACAATGCATACATGTGCTAATACTGTATACAGTTATACAATCTGTAAGGACAAAAGTATTAAGGCTGCTTTGCTTCTGCATATTACATCTCCTCTTGGGATTCGTTCAGCTTTGGTTTTGTATGGATGATTTATTTTCCTCAGTATGATTAGATGATTCTTGCCTTTTTGATGGAAGAGTTCTGGATCTTATTGCATTTGTGCAGTCTGTTACCCAGTGCTAACACACACCAAGGAAATAAACAAGGGTGATGGGCTTCTGTTTGCTTTCACTGAACATGAGATTAATGTGTTTTTCCAAGTCAGTTTGTTGTTTTATCTTCCAGGTCCTACATGTCTCATCTCATTGATTTTACTCTTTGCCACCTCACAAACAGGTCATTATGTATTCGTTTGCTTGTGTTTGTGTCAGTGTGTTTGTTTTGTCAGGAGTAATCTGGACAGAGGAAATGGGCCATTTCATTTGGACATTTGTTTCAGGGAACAGAAGAAGAGAACTGCTGTGTTGATCTAAGACTTGCTGTTGGTGAGTAGAGGTGTTTTCAGTGATTGGAAGTGGTTTGCTAAAGGAATAGTTCATGAAGAATTGGAAATTGATATTTACTCACCTGTTTCAGTCCTATGCAACCTTATGTCTTATTTTCTCTAACTAAACAAGTTTAATAATAATAAAAACTAAAATTATATAGCATTTTAGTCAAACTGACTAAAAATAATATGACACATTGAAATATATATATATAAAAAAAATAAAGGACATTTTTGTCAAATCAAAACAACAAATACTGTTGCTATATTTGGATGCTACTCTTACTATTTCTGCCAAATAAAGATATGGTGAAAACAAAAGTATGTTAGCAGTCAGTTCTATTTGACAAATTGACCAAGTGTGAACACACAGAATGAGATGATATTTTTTAAATAAGATTTGAGAGCTACAGTGGAGGAATATTATATGAAGAACAACAAATTTAGTTCTGAAATTGAACCTCAGAAGACTAACATTGTGTGTCCTCAGGCATGGAGAAGAGCGGGTATTTACAATTCATTCCTTTCGACCATGGTCAGGTTAGACGCCATACTTAATGAATATTTGATATTATGGCTTTGAGGAATAAAGTCTTTACAATGGCACACACTGTATAAAGGTCCTAGATCATTCCATTTTCACGACTTGCAACTTTCAAAACAATGGTACAGACAGTTGAATGCACTGTTCTTATATCCCTTACAGCCTCATTTTCATTTCTGTCAAAAATAAGGTGCTACCATGACTAAGGTCTGTGGGAGATGAGCTTCACACTCATGTGGTGCCTTATGGGGGAATCACATTGCTTACATATTATCATGTTTCATTCTTACTTCTAATGACATTTTAATGCTTTCACTGTAAATAAACCTTTTGTGTTTTCAAAAAGTTTATTAAATTGACTATCTTTTCATTAGGGATTCAGAAACAAAGCTGCAATTTCCCAACTGTAATCAAGTGTATATAATGATTGCATGTATATGCTATGCCTGTGTGCTGAAGAAAAGAACATTAAACAGGCTCGCTATTGAGAGTGAGGAGTTGTCGTCATAGCACAGAGCCCCTCCCCTCGATATCACAGTCTCCGCCATGTTGGCAGGACACCGGCGGCGAAAGATGACTGTTTACGTGTGTTGTTAACTCGGTAGTAGAGGAGGTTCTCGCAATTCTGCACTGTTTTACCATGCCTGGAAGTCACAGAGTATCACCGAGATACTGGTGACATCCAGCCGGTAATAACACACAAAGGTATGAGGAGAAGCCCAACTGGCAGCGGAGCAGATGTCCATTAGCGACACTCCTCTAAACAAAGCCCAAGAGGTGGCAATGCCCCTCGTGGAATGAGCTCTGATGTCCCCTGGTGGCTGCATTCCCTTTGATTCATAAGCCACGGCTCGGCATTTAACAAAGGGATTATCTCCGCCAGCCATGGTGCTTTGGGCCACCTGGGTGCTATCAGTGCATCTACCCCGAGGGGTGCGTCCACGTCCTTTAGCGAGAAGAACATAGGACAATGGTAGTTTTCGCGCGAGGCGAATAGATCTACGGTTGCCTGTCTGAATCTCATCCATAACATATCCACTATCTGCGGGTGAAGGCGCCAATCTCCGTAGATTGGGTTTCCCCTTGATACAAGATCCGCGCCTCTGTTTAGAAGGCCCGGAACATGAGTCGCGCGTAACGACAGGAAAACCCGTCTGCCCCACACTAAAAGCTTGTAAGCTAGAGCGTGAAGTTTCGACGAGCGTATGCCGCCCTGACGGTTGATATAAGCCACTGCCGTGGTATTGTCGCAGCGTACGAGCACATGATGTCCCTGCAGGCGAGGCAGTAAATGATTCAGAGCTTTCCATACGGCCATAAGCTCTAAATAATTTATGTGCGCTGAATGTAGTCTGCTCGGCCACAGACCGTTCACCGTTCTGCCCTCCTGGGTGGCGCTCCAGCCTGTTAAGGACGCATCTGTCGTCACAACTTTCCGCATCATAACCGTCCCCAGAGGGGTTCCCTGTGCGTAAAAGTCTGCGCTCTTCCAGTGGCGCAAGGCTGCCGAGCAGGCGCGCGTCACTATTACAGAGCGGCAAAGATTGCGCGTCGGGCTGAAATGTAGTAACAAAACCCATTTCATGAACGCTCTCATTCACAGGAGTCCCAGCGGTACAACCTGGATAGATGAAGCCATAAGACCCTGCAGCCTGAGGCATGGAGACTGAGTTCAACTCCAAACCCAGGAAAATGACATTCTGACTGTTTGTAAAATTGCTCTTGCTCACATTCACTCTGAACCCGAGAGATGTGATGTGCGTGAGCACACGGCAGGTGTCCTGCAACACTTTCTCTTTCGATTCGACTATGATGAGCCAATCGTCTATGTATGTCAGAATCTGTTCAACACACGAAGGTCCAAAATAGGGCGGAGAGCGCCATCCTTTTTTGGGACCAGGAAATAACGAGAATAAAATCACCTGAATCTGGTTCAGACAGATTTCCTCTCTCCGCAGGGGGACTCTCTCTGCGGAGAGAGATCCTCTCTCCGTAACGAATTCATTTGATTCGTTTGTTTTAATGTGTTTTTTGTTTTTCTGTGTGTTTTGTGTTGGGGAAACACTGGGGCCGAAGCCTTTATTGGTTGGGTGAGGGGAACAGAGTGTATGCGGTGTGGTGACACTGCTTTTGCACTTTTCCTCACAACAGACCCCCTGAACGTGCGGCCCAAACAAGTGAGGAGGAGCCCCGGCAGTCCCTCGGTAGGGCGTCGTCATCACCGTGTCCCCCATCTGAGTCAGAAAAGCCGAGCTCGGCGCACTGGGTCGCTGCAACTTTAAGACGGCGTCATAAAAGCTTTTAGGACAGCATAAGGCAATGACTGCAATTTTCCGTGTTCTCCAAGGCTTCTTGAGCGTGTTTAAGGCCCAAACAAACCACGCAGAACGGGTGAAGGTCCTTAGCAGCGATGAGTGCTCCACACGCGGCCGGGCAGGCCATGATAGGCTATTCCCCGGAGAAGTGGTAGGTTTAGAAAGCGACATACCGGAGAAGAAATCAAAAAAATCCATGGCGGGCAGCCGAGGGAGCAGGTGAAACGACGAGAGCGCGGGCCGCCCTGAATGCAGAACACAGCAGAAGGCTGAGAAGATGACAGTCACGTCTGGCGGAGGCTGATCAATCAATATGTCCTCCTGAAGACACGAAGGTGAGCAGCGTAATCCAACCGAACTGTGTCAATGCAGAGATCGTGAGAAGCGAATGTCAACTGGAGAATAGCAGCGCTGCAGCCATTATTATACCCCTAGGTAAGGGGGCGGGGCCTTACCTGGCATTGGCTGCGCGCTTCTGTCTGTCTAGCCAGACTTGGTGCAATTGGATGCTTCTGCAGAGGTCAGGTACGGATGCCCTTCCCATAGGTGGATCTCGAACACGAGATGATGAAAGAGAACTGCGACTGTTTCGTAAACACTAGATTGTAACGAGATCAGAGGTGGAAAGAGTACAAAAATATTCTACTCAAGTAAAAGTACCATTACATTAATGAAATTTTACTTAAGTACAAGTAAAAGTACCAGTCTAAAAAATCCACTCAAGTAAAAGTAAAAAGTAGCTCATTTAAAATTTACTCAGAGTAAAAATTACTTAGTTACATTTTAACAGTGGGAGGGAGTCAAAAATGGGACAGACCAAGGGTGTCAAACTCAGTTCCTGGAGGGCCACAGTCCTGCACAGTTTAGATTTAACCCTAATTAAACACACCTGATCCAGCTAATCTAATCATTTAGGTTTATTTGAAAACTACATGATATGTGTGCTGGAGCAGGGTTAGGGCTATGGCCCTCCAGGAACTGAGTTTGACACCCCTGGGATAGGTCTATTAATCTCAAACTAGTTGTTTTTAATTAAAGGAATCAGTTATTTAGAATAATAAAACATTTGGGCTGTTATCTGGCAAATCAGTATCAACAAACTCATCTTTTCAATACAGAGGAAATGCAAAAGCTTCATCGGACGTGGCATTTAGATGTATTACACTGTTTAGTGCAGGACAAGAATGCATTTAACCTGCAGTTACAAATGCATGAATAATGTTTTGATATGCCAGACATAAAATGTTGAATACTCATTTGAAATTATAAAAACTTAATTATAAAAAAAAAAAAATCAAAAGATACTTTAAATGTGAAATTAAAATGGCCAGTATGTGTTAGCAAGTCACTGTTAATAAGTGAGTCATTGCGATTGAACCAAATCATTTAAACGGTTGATTCATTCAGAAACGAAACACTGTCACGTTGCTCAGAGATGCAAAATTTTGCTTTGGTGGCTGTGTTTGGAATAAATTTTTGTTGTAGAAATAGAGCAAAAACAATGGCAATATGGTGTCTAAAACGCAAGTCTCTTAGTTTACTGTCCTGTTGTAAAAAAAAAAAAAAAAAAAAAATTATATATATATATATATATATATATATATATATATATATATATATATATATATATATATATATCAGTGGCGGCTGCTGGTCTTTCAAAGAGGGGAAGCTCATTTTCGGCCTACATTATAACCCTCTGATGGTCTTCATTTGTAGTGACACTCGGGGTCTTTTTGACCCCAGACAATAACATTTCATTTTGTAATAGTAAAATATTTAAATTTTTTACAAATATAATTTTACTCTGTTCATTTATGTTTTTACTAAACTTTGTACAGTTTTTGGAGGATTTAAATCTTTTACATTTCTATAAATAAATAAATATTTATTTAAATAGGCTTTTTTTTTTTACAAAAAAAGAAAAAAGCATTTCAGGTAAAATTCACTTCATAAAAGACCCAGATTTCTAACTTTCATACATGGGGATACCATGGATAATTTTATAAGGTTTAATGTAAGATTTTTGCCCATTTTTGGGGAAATTCAGTTAAAAAATTGTAATAAATCACTTTAACCACTAGATGGCTATAGTGTGTGTGTGTGTGTGTGTGCGCGCGCGCGCACATTTTCAATCTGTCTTAGTTACCAATTTAATTTTGTGGTGGTTCTGCATTTTACAAATATCAAGAAATATTGCCGCAGTTTGTCTTTCGAATACACTTGAGAAATCCGCGATCATGGGACTGAGCGTGAAACAGCTTCACCGACTTCTTATGGTGCAGACCGCTGTCAGTCAAAAGGAGATCGACAGATCCTCCAATCATCACGCGGAAGCCCAGTCTTCATTCACCTCCAGAGACGCTGAGCGTCCGTGGGCGGGACATAATCGCAGCATTTATCCAATGACCGTCTAGCTTCGGAGCACTGAAAAAAACTGTTCAAAGCAGCCCCATCGAAGTCAATGGACGCTCGGCTTCAACAGGGAAATGCACTGTGACGCTACGGGAATGTATGAGAAGAAAATCGAGTCAGCCGACATGTAGCTGATTAACACAATACATAATACACAATAGTACATATTTGACCGTTGGGTTTTTTTTTTTTACAATAGAGGGGAAGCTGAGCTTCCCTTACAGTCTTAAAGAAATCCCCACTGATCTAACTATATATATATATATATATATGTGTGTGTGTGTGTGTGTGATTATGATTTTTAGAGGACAAGACAGCATTCTTTGTGTGATTTTGATTCTAAATGATTTTGATTGATTTCATTCTAAATGCATTTCAACAGACTGAATCACACAGTGAAAGAACACTCTAAATGCGCGCGTACATCATTAAAACAACAATTATGATATTATCGCAGACGATATATATCGCACACTCCGCACCAGTCTTTTTGGCTAATTTGTGCAAAACCTCTTGCTAAAATGTCAAAGCATCATTTTAACCACCAATGCAATGACGCAATTATTTAGCTCACCTCTATATGCCTACGTGGGGTTGATGTCTTGTCGAGATTTTATAAACTGCTAGTTTGGTCTCCCTAGGCAAGCACAGCATAATAGAGCATACATATGGCCAGGGGTTCACTTCATTTCCTTGAGTTCAACTTCAGAATATGACGGGGTTTCGTTTTCAGCGGTGTCTGAACCACCACTAACGCCTGTTTTCTCCGTCTGCATCTTTCTTGTGATTTTAGCGCCAGTTTGCCCTCCTGCCCATTATTTACTGACATAGCTTCCAGGGAGCGATTTTTTTTTTTACTCAGTAATTAATGTGTTTTAAAATGTAGCGAAGTACAATACTTCAAACAAAATATACTTAAGTAAAAGTAAAATTACAGATTAAAAAAAATACTTTAAAAAGTAGAAGTACACAAAAAAGCTACTCAATTACAGTAACGCGAGTAAATGTAATTCGTTACTTTCCACCTCTGAACGAGATGTTCAATGTACACAAACTTTTTCAACATGTTTTGATGTAGGCTAAAGCTGTGTATGTTTAGTTATAATTTGATTTTAGCCCAATGACACATATTGTACCAGGTTTTTGTGTTGAGGGCTGCAAAGTGGACAAACCAGTTCTGGGTTAGCTAGAGTAGTTAAATGTGTGATTGCAAGATGTAAATGTCCTGGTTAGATTAAAGCCATTAACAGCGTGAATGCAAGGTGACTTACATCGTAAACAAAATAATTCACAATGTCCATATGTGTGCATGGAGGTAAATGGTCCAAGTCTCTGTGCCGCTGCAGGGAGCTCGTATGGGTCGATATTTTGGATAACTGAGAGCTTCTCCAAATACCGCTGTTTTGCGCTTGGTGTGAGCTTGTTCCTGTAAGGTCCCCTTTCTTTCGCCTTATCTTTTTGCATTGCTTTACTTTCTTCATTTCTTTCTCGTATTCGTAGATCCGTCTCTGTTCCACCGACATAATAAATGCGCAAAAATTAAAGAGCTCTGGAATGTTTAGTCGCGCCTCTGTGAAGTTCTGAAGGCATTGCCCCTGGCAACCGATAGCGTGTCCTACTATCATGACCGATCGGCTCAGACCCCTCCCAAATCACTCTCAATAGAAACACCCCAAAGTGAAAGCATTGTAGCGATTTGAGCAGCACAGAGTGGAGTTCTCACGCTGTAATGGGCGTTCTGTTAAATTGCAGTCACATTAGCGAAATGTCAGCAAAATCTAAAAAATATATATATATATATAAAAAAATATATATTGTCTACTGCCAATAAGTCACTTTCAAACCAAGCAGTTTTCTGTTAGTCAGCACGACAAATTCATGGGAACTTTGAAAATGAGCAAAATCTGCATGGGAAATGTTTCATGCAGAACTCTAGATCACATGGATTCCGATTAGAATAACTCGATTTCACCCCAAAAATGTTACTGAGCAACAGCAAATGTGACCCCACCTCTAGAATATAGTTTATAAGAGTCATGTGGACTATGTACAATGCATGTTTGTTCATGTTGCTTGACAGTATTTAGACACTGCTTGCTTTCATTATGGAAAAAAACCTCTTGAACATTCAGCAAAAAATCTCTTTTTGTCTTCTACGGAAGAATAGAAAGAAAGTAGACCTAAATGATGACAGACTTTTCATTTATAGATGAACAGTACCTTTAAGACACTGCTCTGTTGTGTATTCTGCTTCATCCTCACTTACAGGAGCAGATTAGCAGAAATAATTGGTGTGGATTGTTCATCACATGGGTATTCCAGGTGTGAAACAGTCGCTGCTCGTGTGAAGAAGTTGCTGATTGAGAGAAATCTGAACCTTCCCGGTGAGGTAACGTCCGTTTAAATAATGACTGCAGTCAATCACTTAGACATTGTGTTAATCAGTGAGGTACAGAACCCAGGAAAAGAGAAGATGGAGGAGATTACTTCACTAGGTAAAGAGAGATAGAGAGAGAGACTCCGGCTGCAGAATTATCCTCCACGGTCCTATTCTCTCCATCCAGCCGTTCATGTTTATCTCTTTTGTGCGAGTGTGTGTTATTGTCTTTGCATGACTACATCAGCCTTATTAAAGACTGGGAAATAACAATTTTAATTAACTTATATTAAAAGCAGGCCACTCTTCTTAATGAGTTCCCTGAATAATTAAACAGGCAAATGGGCGAATTTTCACACTTGACGTGCTTTGTTTGCTGGGAATGTCCACAGTCAGTCGACACCTGCAGTGACCCTGCTGAAATGATACACCTCTGCTCTGGCTCCTCAGGCAAAGAATGGGTTTTAACCTCATGTGTGATCTCAGCGTTTGAACAGTTGGTCGTTTCTTATCGAGCTTATTCTCAACAACTTGTGAGTCCATAAGTAATGACCCCTTAGCAGCCTCCAGACCAGAAGACTTAACTTAGTCACAGACACTGCCAGCTCCCCAGCCAGATGAACATAAGTGCTATCTGATGAAAGCGCATCACAGAAGGTTACAGTGACAGCCGTGGTGAAAAAAAAGACAAGTGTTAGATAATTTAAATGCTAATTATCCATTTTCAATCCCTCATAAACTTTAACTGCAAGCCTTTGAGATTTGAACAAAAAATAGCATCTAGAAAAAGAATGTTCTCTTGGGAGGCGAAGTCTTTTAGCTTTTTTTTTTTTTTTTTGGCTGTACAAAAAGAAGTATTACTCACAAGAGGAAATTAACATGCTTTACAATATCAAACCATCAGAGTATGAGTTTCCCCCATTCCTAATCTGCGCAGGTTTTACTTATTTATTACACATGCTGGCATCCTTGTCCATGGTACTAAATATTGTGTCCATTTAGGAAGCAGTGCGATTTGAGATGATCACAAGTGTCAAGGCCAATAAGCAGGGACTGTGAAGTCTTTAATTAATCACGCAATAGTAGCATGTGGAATAGAACCATCTAAGCCTCTTCAAACCAGAGAAAATGAATCACTGTCCAGTTTAGTATTTATTACCATCTACACAAAACTTTTCATTTCCTGTACTTCTTTTCATGAGTTAGTTTAAAGTCGACATGAAATGAAATGTTTTCTAAATGCATATTTAATAGTGTTATTGTGAACAATTCACCTTTGCATTTTTCATTAAAAAAAAAAAAAAAAATTTTTTATCAAAATGTAGCAGTTTTTTTTTTTTTTTGCAGAACATGTTTATACATGAACAGGGAACATATTAATTTGATACAATGACAATGACATAAGACCAAAATATACAAACAAACACATGGATTTGCATATAAAAAAAAAAAAAAACAGCATTACAGGTAAATTATATCTTAAAATAAATTCATCAAAAATCTATGATTATTTTTTACATTTATATATAGGTCTGAAGTAGGAAATTAGGGAGCTGAATTTAAAAAAAAATGAAATTAATGACACATTTTGCATACAATATAATGAAGTTGCTATATCCAATGGAGGCCTAAATGAATGTAAGACTGAAAATAAAAGAATTAAATCATACTCTATTGGTTATATTACAATTACGAAATAAATGGGCAGCTGTTTCTTCCAAAAGACCACAAAATATGCATGAATCACCAATGCCAGAATATTTAGAATTTGAGTAACTTAAGATTTTATGAAGGATTTTACAGAAGTTAACTTCATTGACTGCAAGCTTCTATTCAGATCTACCTCGATCCAATCAAAAACCAAATATTAGAACCAAGTCCTTGTCCTATATTTTTTTCAATAATCTGTTTCACTTGAATGTATTTCATAAGAAGTACATGGAACAAATGATCTTTTGCAATTTATCCTGAAACACACAGGACTCTCCAGGCTCAATTACTGTAGAGTTTGTGAAGATCAGCTTTTTTTGTGATTACCGCTTATTATAATCTGATCTATGGGGAAAATCTTATTTTTTCACAAATGTGCCTTAAGCACTACACAGATTAGCAGCAATTGATATATCAATATGATTATCGGTTGCATAGTACTGTATGTAAAAATTTGACTATCATTAGTTTTAATTACATGGGTTAATGATAGTTTTAATAGTCTTGTGTTTAGTAATCAAAAATGCCTATAAAAGACTGATGGCTGACATACATGAACTGTGTATGAGAAATCTCCAATCTGACAGCCCATCAATCAGCCGGTTGCCACTAGATGTCACAGTCCAATCATCCATCTTTCATTGTTGTTGGTGACAACATTGGCCATTAAGACATAATAGACCTCATGATGTCAGTCTCATTCCATTCCTGCCACGTCTGTCTTTTTTGTTGTACTGCATTACAATTATTGCAGGGTCTGATTTATACCCAGCAGATCTTCTAATGCACACAAAAAAATGCGTGATACAAGGTTTTTTTTATCCCCTTTCTATAAATGGTAAAACATACAGGAACCCTCTGGGAATGTCACATGTTAGTGTATTGTGTAAATAGTGGCCCGTGCCTCTTGTCTTCGGTTAGTATGATTTCCTCAGTCGCGGTCCTTCAGGGTGAACAGCCATTCACAGAGCTGTTCACAGGGACTGCGCAGAGTTTTGCTTGATTGAGACTAGCCTCAGGAGGGAACCCATTGCTAAAGTGTGACTGCAGCCTTCTCAAGGTCCTCTAAAAGTCAAAGGCAGAAAATCAACTTACAGCAAGCCGTTCACAGAATCGGGGCGGGGCTCTGATGAAAGTGAGATGCTTTGAAAGGCTTTTAAGCAAAAACACCAGCTCTGTATCCTGCATCTGTGCTTTTAACTGGGGAAAAGATCTGAATCCTCCCATTGGCCCCCAGTGTTACAAATGCTATCTTGGTAATTGTATTTGCTGTATTACTGGCTTAATGTTTTATCACTGATCCTAAATGTCATCGTCTTGGGCTTGTTGCCATGGTGACATTCCCTCCAGAAGTCAACCCAGCTCCTCCATACAAACACCTTTGTATTTTTTGTATTTTTATATCCTTTTATTATGTGTTTTATGTTCTGTCGCTGTCATTCTGTTGCACTGCGGAGCTTCTGTCACGAAAACAAATTCCTCATATGTGTAAACATACCTGGCAATAAAGCTCATTCTGATTCTGATTCTGATTCTGATTTGAAGCAATTACTTTCATCCTGCAAAAGAAGAGTGGGCCATTTTGAACCATGTCACATTTTACCAGTCTTTGATGCTTTGCACTGTGGGAAATGTGGTTTCTTATGGCCTTGCTTATGGTGTTTCCAAGCACCTCTGTGGACTCGAGACCTTAAAACTGCTTGAAACTGGCAGTCAAGAAAAGAAAAACTGACACGTGTTCCTTATTTAGCTTTCGGAATATCACCACGCTCGTTACTGCTTTTTCAAAGGTGATAAATATACTATATGATGTTTGCCAGGGGGGCAAGGCACTTCAGTGGAGATGTTTAAAAGAGGGAGAGAGAGGAAAACAGAACCCTGTAATCATGCCTCATTAAAACAACCTCGGCTTGTCGTTCAGAAAAGCCTTGCACAATCAGTTATCATCATCCATTAAATTATGGCCTTCATCTGTGCCAGATTGTTATGCTTATGCCCAGTTGCACTCACTTGTCATTGAGAAAGCCAGAATCATAATTATGTTACAGCACATTAAGGTGCGAGAGCTGCATATGTGTTAATTTTATATATATATATATATATATATATATATATATATATATATATATATATATATATATATATATATATATATATATATATATATATATATATATATATAGACATACACAGAGTTCTGGCATGAAACTCTAAATGGTGCAGTCCAATAGGTCTAACTCAATCTGACCTAATGACATCATTATCAAACAGTTGATTGGTTCTCTCCTATATGGGTAGCCAATAGTCAAGTTAAACTAAGTTTCATTTTAGCAGTTTGTATTGTATGCAGGAGCAAATATTAAGCATATTAACATTTAGAATCTGTGTTTATACAGCTGGAGCAAAACGCAGTTAGAGCATATGTAATCGCTTTGAGGACACGCCGATATTAATGGACATGAAACAGGTTAAACGAAATAAGCATTCTTGTGGCTATTGTCCCAGTGTTCACGTTAGTTATTTCTAAGGTCGGTGTGTTCATTGTGATGAGTGTGTGGTTGATTTCAGCTGCACGCAGTGGCAGAAGCACGCACTCATCGCAGTCATATCAACGACAGTGTTGCGTGAGACGCTGAAGATCCCTATTTACGGTTGCAACAGTTAGTTAAAATGCATTATGAGTAGTGTGCTCGTGCGACGTGTGCTCTCGCTGTGCTGTGTAATTCAGAAAACGAGAGTAAAGTGGCATGCATCAGCTAACTTTGTCAGTCTCATTATTGCATGAATTATTAAGCTGTTATGCTGCCACTGGGGCTGATGAAGAAGAGATATTAACAGCTAGAGCTGCAAGATTAATTGAAATGGAATCGAAATCGTGATTCAACAGAAGCTGGGATTTTCATGTGTATCTTTCAGAGAAGCATGGTTCTGTGATCAGCAGTAAATCTCCATCCGAAGGCCAGAGGGCGTTCTCAAGCTGAAAATCCAAATATGCCCCGAAGAAGAAACCTTGGAAATGCTTAGCAGTAACTGAATAAACAGAAGATTTAATTGCTTTCATTGATTCAACGTGACTAATAAACACACGACTATGACAATTGATCTAAGTTCTTATTATTTTATATTAAAATAAAGTATATTTATAATGCAGTGCCGTTATCACCGCATAGAATATTATGAAATATGTTGCATGCCTTCTTCTGTGTAAGACGCCACATCATCTCACAGAAGGATTTATTTTAAACACTCGCCTGACGTTATGAAGTAAATTTGAAGTAAAAACGTTATTAAATGTGGTATTTTCACGTGCTCTCAGATGGAACAACATTTACTAAACAGAGCCATAGTTCATTGAGAAGCTATGTAAACAGCAGTCATTATCGCAAACGATTTCTTCGATTTCATAATCGTGCAATAAAATAGTCTGCAAGGTATTTTTTTTTTTTTTGGTGCAACTTGCCAGTGAACCACAGCTCTTTGTAGTGAATGCTGCTCCATCTGAAAGCAGGTGATGATGATTTACTGCGGATTACAGAACCGGCTTTACTAACAGAATGCACATGACAATTACATTCGATTAATTGTGCAGCCCTAGTAACAGCAGGTATCAAATTACTAAATTATGATATTTGCTCCGGTGGGTTCTGGGGTTTAATCTATCGAATTGCAATGTACGTCCATTTTGTTAATAAAACAATACACATAGTGCGTGTCTAATTAGAGTTAAGTCAGTTGGCGTGGTAGCCCAGGCTCACATAGTCATAGCCGGTTGGCATGGTAGCCAAGGCTCACATCATCATAGACCACCAGTGTCAAATATATATTTCTTTATTTATTTATTTAATGTATATATATATATATATATATATATATAGGGATAAGAATTTTAAATTGATTGTCAATTATTAGTGTCATTGGAGTGTGAAAACCATGTGCACTTTCACATCATAAGTCATTTTTAAACATATCTATTTATAGTGTTCCTGTAGCTCAAGTGGTAACGCATTGTGTTGGCAAGCGCAAGGTTGTGGGTTTGATTCTCAGGGAACACATGTTAGGTAAAAATTGTTCCTTTTCAGGAACTCGAGCTGCGTCGAAACGCTTTTGGGGAACGTCCCTGACGAGACCGACTGTGAATATCATGTGCAATCAGTCCATCGGAAAGGCGTGACGTCACGGGCGGGGTGACGTAGCGACCAGGAAGCTATAAAAGCACGTGCCGTGCAGCTGGCTTCAGCTTCGAATCTGTCAGCAAGCGCTCTGTATGTGCATGTCAAAGTCTGTCCTGTTGGTCCTATTTATTGTTGTCTGTCCCTTAGCCATTAAAAGATCGCTAAAACAGCTTAATATGCCAAAACAAAAGCAAAAGACCTAACATATGAAGGGCGATTCCAAGCCACGTTATAGATTGTGTGTTCCTCCCTGCCCTCGCTACATTACGAGTGGGGATACACACAGTTTGTGCGTGGCTTGCCTGGGATCGAAGCACGCTGAGTCGGCTCTCGAGGGGGCCGACTGCCCGCATTGTGAACGGATGCCAATGCGGACGCTTCGATCCCGCAGGGCTCTCTACGAGAAGTGAGCCTTCGCAAGCGTTCCCCGCGATGCTGGTTCCGCTTTCGCCGAGGCGAAGCCGCGCCGGCATTCGTTGGGTTCGCAGATCGATCTGCTGGAAGGTATGGAGACGGGCACGTCCTTATCTCCTACCGTTCCCACCAGATCTGCCTGATTCCGGGGTTTGGAAGCCCGAGCTTCGGCTCTTCCCCCCGAGCATCGGGCTTGACGCTCTGCCTTTCTTTCTCCAAGGAGATTGACACGGAGGGCGTCGGCGAGCTTGTAGTTGCACAAACAAAGTTGCATAAGCACAGTATAAAACAAACAGTGTCATTATATGGGCAGCGTTAGTGAGCAGCTATTTAATCTCCGAGGGGATTAATATTGTTTGTGTGACTAAGCTATTCGCGCGCTGTCGAGGCAACGCGTGTATTACATCATTTTCAGTTTTGATGTGAATTTTTCCATACCCGTGTCTGGTTATTTTGACTCCATTTAATAAGCAGGAGTTGGTTCTATCACTTCAATGTGTACTTTATCACAATCTAGACCGTGTTTACTTGTCTGATTGTTTGATTATTTTTAAATTCTGAGGAATATGACTCTGAGAAGTCAATATATCACTATATGTGTACTTTATCACAATCTAGACCGTGTTTACTTGTCTGATTGTTTGATTTCACTAAATTCTGAGGAATTTGGATTGCATTAGATTCTGAGGAATCTAATGACTGTTATCTAACTTCGAGAAGTTCAATATATCACTTCAATGTGTATTGTATCACAATCCAGACCGTATTTACTTGTCTGATTGTTTGATTTCATTAAATTCTGAGGAATATAATGACAGTTATTTGACTCATGAAGTTAGATGTACTGGAGGGACTGCTGGGCGGGAGCAGCCCCCTCCGCGTACAAACAGTCACGACTACAGAGGGCAGCCCCTACTGGGGTAGAGTGGTGTCCACCTCATTACACGGTGCCCGTCTCACCTCAGTGCCCTCAGGAGGTGGGTCTGCCAACCCTGCCGGAGTTTCAGGGTGCAGCGGCCTCCAGCGAGCACTACTCAGTTATTTCCGCCCGTGAGCGTAGCGGAGCTGGGATGCTCGCCTCCCCTTCGGGGGCCTCTTACTCCAGAGATCAGTCTCGAGAGACTGATTCCCGTAGTACATTAGCTAGCAGCGTGGAAACTACTGCCAATGTATCTCAATGGGTCCTGCGCACAGTGGAAAGACAATAGTCGGCCTCCTGCAGGCTCTGGTTATGGAACAAAAAGTGAATACCCTTTTTAGGAAGGAGGCCATCGAGGTGGTCCCTCCTCTAGTCAGGGAGTCCGGGTTTTATAGCCGGTATTTCATAGTTCCAAAGAAGGATGGGGAGTTGCGTTCGATCTTAGACTTATGTCATCTAAACCTCTCAGTAATGTCACTGAAGTTCAAAATGCTCACTGTCAAACAGATTGTAGCTCAAATCAGATCCGAGGACTGGTTTGTCACAATAGATCTCAAAGACGCATACTTCCATATCCATCCTTCCACAACACAGGAAGTTTCTGAGGTATGCTTTCGGGGGCAAAGCTTATCAATATCGAGTACTTCCCTTTGGCCTCGCACTCTCACCCCGCACGTTCACGAAATGTATGGATGCGGCTCTGGTATCCCTCCATATGCAGGGCATCCGCATCTTAAATTATATCGACGATTGGTTGATCCTAGCTCAATCAGAGCAGATGGCGGCTCGACATCGAGATGTTGTTCTCGCACACATGGGGGAGCTGGGTTTGAGACTAAACGCCAAGAAGAGTGTACTTTCTCCAGTTCAGATCTAGGCGTAGTGTGGAATTCGACCACGATGCAGGCATGCTTGTCTCCTGCTAGGATCGAGTCGATCCTCACATCAGTCGAGAGAGTCAAAGAAGGCCAGTCACTCACTGTCAAACAATTTCAGAGATTGTTAGGGCTGATGGCAGCTGCGTCCAACGTGATACCTTTTGGCCTGCTGCACATGAGACCCCTACAGTGGTGGCTCAAGTCCAAGGGCTTTTCCCCGAGGGGAAATCCACTTCGAGTTATCAAGGTCACGCGGCGGTGCCTTCGTGCCTTAGACATGTGGAGGAAACCTTGGTTCTTGAATCAGGGCCCGGTGCTGGGAGTTCCTTGTTGCCGTGTAACGCTAGCGACAGATGCGTCCCTCACCGGTTGGGGTACGGTCATGAGTGGCCACCCTGCCCGCGGTCTGTGGAGTGGTCGCCATCTAACATGGCACATCAATTGCCTAGAGATACTAGCGGTCTATCGAGCATTGAAATATTTCCTCCCAGACCTGAGAGGTCACCATGTGTTGGTGCGCACGACAACACATCAGTGGTCTCTTATATCAATCACCAGGTGGGTCTGCGTTCGCGCCTCTTGTACAAGCTGGCACACCAGATCCTTCTGTGGTCCCAGGGCAAACTCCTCTCGATCAGAGCAGTGTATATTCCTGGGAGATTGAATGTGGGAGCAGACATACTGTCGAGACAGGGGCCGAGGCCCGGGGAATGGATGCTTCACCCCGAGGTGGTGAAGCAGATATGGAGAGTATTTGGCACAGCCCAGGTGGACCTCTTTGCGACTCAGGAGACATCGCAATGTCCCCTCTGGTTCTCTCTAGTTCATCCAGCTCCTCTGGGACTGGACGCTATGGTACAGACCTGGCCGAGGCTTCGTTTGTACGCTTTTCCCCCTATCGCTCTGCTCCCGGGAGTTCTGGCGAGAGTACGCCAGGACGGGGCCCGTCTACTACTAGTAGCCCCGTTCTGGCCGGGCCGAGTATGGTTCTCAGATCTAGTCTCGCTCCTCGACGGCTCTCCGTGGGAGATACCGATCAGGACAGACCTACTCTCACAGGCGCAGGGCACGATAATTCACCCTCGCCCGGAGTTGTGGAAGCTGTGGGTGTGGCCCCTGAGGGGGCACAGCTGTTAGCAGCTGGTCTCTCAACCGAGGTTGTTGAGACCCTACTCCAATCCAGAGCTCCCTCTACGAGGAAACTGTACGCCCTGAAGTGGAAGCTCTTCACTTCATGGTGCAGAGACCGCCAGCTTGACCCAGCAGACTGCCCAGTTGGTACAGTTCTGGAGTTTTTACAAGCCAGGCTCTCTGCGGGGTTATCCCACTCCACCTTAAAGGTTTACGTGGCGGCCATAGCTGCTTTCCATGTCCCTTTCAATGGTCAGTCAGTGGGTAGACACCCCCTAGTTACACGTTTCCTCCGCGGTGCGCTGAGGCTGAGACCTCCAGTACGATCCCGTGTTCCCCCCTGGGATTTGGTTGTGGTTCTAGAGGCTCTTTGTAAAGCTCCATTCGAGCCAATACAAGATATCTCAGATAGACATCTGACACTTAAAACTGCCCTGTTACTGGCAATCACCTCACTAAAGAGAGTTGGAGATCTTCAGGCCCTTTCGGTGGCCCCTACTTACTTAGACTTTGCCCCTGGTATGGCCAAAGCATTCTTATACCCTCGAGCGGGTTATGTTCCGAAGGTTCCCTCTGTTACACCACAACCTATCGTACTGCAGGCCTTCTGTCCTCCTCCCTTTCGGGAGCCAGACCAAGAGAAGCTAAACTGTATGTGTCCAGTGCGAGCACTGGACGCATACGTCCACAGAGCTGCCCTGTGGAGAAAATCAGACCAATTGCTTGTTTGCTACGGTCCTTCTAACAAGGGTTCTCCTGCCACCAAGCAGACCCTTAGTCGTTGGATAGTCGAGGCTATCAACGTCTCCTATGAGTCCTTTGGCCTTCCCCCTCCTTTGGGGGCCAAGGCTCACTCTACTCGGGGTATGGCGGCCTCCAAGGCCTTCTCAGCAGGTGTGTCCCTCTTGGACATCTCCAACGCTGCGGGGTGGTCCACGCCCTCCACATTTGTCCGATTTTACGATTTTGACATGCGAGCCACGCCGGGCTCTTCTGTTCTCTCGTCTTAGCTGTGCTCTTTTGACTACACACTAGGCAGGGATTTGGAAGTCTGGCAGCATGGGCACATCGTTCCCCAAAAGCGTTTCGACGCAGCTCGAGTTCCTGAAAAGGAACGTCTCAAGGTTACGTATGTAACCCTAGTTCCTTGAAGGAACGAGACGCTGCGTCGCAGAGCCATACTCCCGACACCCCTGCCGGCGCTTGCTTCCCTACTCGAAGCTGAAGCCAGCTGCACGGCACGTGCTTTTATAGCTTCCTGGTCGCTACGTCACCCCGCCCGTGACGGCACACCTTTCCGATGGACTGATTGCACACGATATTCAGAGTCTGTCTCGTCAGGGACGTTCCCCAAAAGCGTTTCGACGCAGCGTCTCGTTCCTTCAAGGAACTAGGGTTACATACGTAACCTTGAGACGTTAGCCTGAATGCACTGTAATCTATTTATTATTAACTGTTTGAGTAATTGCTAACCAAGATCAAATCATGCGATTGAAAAAAAAAAAAAACTATGTTCTGCCTAGGCTTAAACATCTGGTGTCAGACTGAACAGTATTGCCCATATCATTAATTTAAATCTATTTACTATAGCTTATAGAGTTTAAGATTTATACTATTGTGTTATTTTACTTTGTTATTTATTCCATATGGTATTATCTTACTTAAAAATAAGTATCTGATCTATATAAGAAATCTGAGGGCTTGGGCAGTACTGGTGGTTTCCATTGGATTGTATCAGTGAACTTAACATTATGAATTTGGGGTCACCTCCAGAATATGACAGGTAAACAAGTTATATATATGTCTCATAAAGGTGGCTGATCTGGCCAAATTTCAAACGCATTGGTGTACTTGTGTTAAAAAACAAACAATGGCACTGAATATGATCCACGCGTCATAGTAAGATCATATCTGGTTTGTGTTGTAAAAAGGACCTCCATGCTCATGTCGTATTGGAATACAAAACAAAATGGAAATAGTTTACTGAAGCCTACAGTTAACCAACTGTAAATAAATTGTATTACTAGTGAAAATAAACTGTATAATGGGAGATCGAATGATCTTTGTAGATTTAAGATTGGCTCATTATTAAATGTGTTTTTGTGTGTGTGTGTGTGTGTGTGTGTGTGTCATAGAAAGTAAATGATGTGGAAACTATTATTTTTTTTGTTGTTGTTGTTCTCACTCATTCCCTGAACCATTAAGTAATGATCTGATGTCGACATTACCACTCTTATATATTTTAATTATGAATCGACATTCAATTTTTATTTTATATAGGGGGCAGGGTTAGGGTTGGGGATAGGTTTTTAGCGATAATTACCATAGGACTGTATACATTTGATTATATTATTTATTTTATGTTTTACTAATAGCGGTTATTTCACACTTAAAATCTGAAAGCAATACAAGTAGCAATACAAACATCATGCATAAAACAAAAGATAGTTTACTTTAAAAGATTGTTTTAGTCAATAACTTCTATGCTTGCAGTACAGTTGGTGCAACTTGGAGGGGCGTGGTTTGTAGTACTGCGGGAGGCAGATGGACCCTTCTCTATGTGAACAGTGCTTTATCTTTCTCATTCTTGTTTTGCTTTTTTTCTTTGTTCAGTGATGTAGCATCACAGAAATGTGCTTTTACTGTGGCAAATTGTTTTCTTGTCTTTACTAAGGGATGCTGTGTTGCCAAGTTGCATTAATAACATATTCACATTAATAACACATAACACACAACTGTTACACATTACTGTGGCAGCAAGTCTCCCTGGAGTTTCATAGAGGGACAGAATAGAGCACATCTGAGAATGATGCAATTAAGGGGAAACTTAACGAACATTAAAAAATAAAAAAGCACTCAGCACAGTGTACCTGATCTGAAGGTTTTTTTTTTTTTTTTCAAAAAATGAATTTTTCTTTAGTTGGACACTTTTTCTCAGTGCTTTACCTTCAAGGTGTTAAACATGCATTTGAATGAGATCAAAGGGAAAGTGATTTCCAGAAATTACCATTATAATTCCCATGTTCGGCTGCAGAAATGTGGGAAACACTAGTAATGACGTTTTAAAATAAAGAGACCTGTAGTATATCTCTTTAATTATACCTAAAAAGAGAGCTTTAGAGTCCTTAAGGCACTGGAGAAATTAGCTTTTGTGTTACATAATGTGGCAGGGAATGAAAATGAGCACTAGGAGCGAAAATGCCCAGGAGAGCCACTTTAAAGTAAAAATTCACATGATAGAGTCTCCAGTGCCTTTGTCAAGGGAATAGTATGCACAAGGTTCTTAGGAAGTACATTGCAATGATGGCAAGCCGGGGTGGGTGCGAGGTGACAGGGGGCTCAGGGTAAACTTCTAGAGCTCAAAAAGGGCTGGAAATCTTGGCTTGGAGTACTTGCTCAATTTATGAAGTTGCTGATCAGTCTTGATGAGGCACAGTTTTCCTAATGTCCTGTTTTTGGCCACTTTTTGTTGTATTACCTATTTTTGCTTTCTGTATATAGCTGTGTTTTGACAGTGGCTGCTGTTCATGGACTCAAGAGCAGTATGTACGTAATACGTATATATTCATATAGAAAATGGCTGGACAGGGACACTGCCACTTTAAAAAATAAATAAATAAACACTCTGCAGGAAACAGTTACTTAAAAATATTCTCCAGGGCTCACAGGCACGGACTGAGTAATATTCAGGATGATTTCATAGCACCATGCAGATTTTGACTTAATGTAATAGCAGCTAATGGTATGTTTCCAGCTTGAAGTGCTGCGTTATGTGTACTTTCATGTTATTCAAGGTTACCAAGGGTATTTAACCCTGCAGGCAATGCCTGTTTGTGAAATCAGTTTAATGCTATGCCTTATTTTGCTCAACATGATGTGGTTTGTTGATTAAATGCATACATGTAAGCTAACGTAAGACCACTGCAGAAATTCCGTATCATCAGCTGGAGATGCTTATTAAACCTATACATCTACAAACCTTTTAGACATGTAAGTGCCTGGCAGTGTGACTAAAACACAGCTAAACATGTCACACCACAGCTTTTCACTGTGTTTTTCCACTCTTGTGTGTCAGGCTGCCTTGAGGATATTGTGGTACAATATAATGCTATTATTAAAGGGGACATAACACACACAGTTTCTGATAATCTTATGTTAATCTTGAGTACCTATAGAGTAGTACTGCATCCTTCATATTTCCAAAGAGTCTTTAGTTTTATCATAAATCATCATTATAAAAGACAGATATAGCTTTACGCTTCTCTAATAGTTGAGCTCCTGGAGACTTGTTGTGGGTGGCCCTAAAGAGTCAGTAGCATGCTGTACCCTGAAGGAGTGTATTTGGCACAGAAATACTCCGTCATAAGTCCATATGTTTTTTTTTTTTTACTTTGGCCATGTTTATCATGAGAAAAAAACTTTTAACAGTGTAAATAAGTCAGGATGCAAGAAATAGCATTAAACCTCCCCTTTAACATATGTTTATGTATGGTTTGTTTGTAAAATGTGACACTTTATGAATAATATCAAAACAGAACAGAATGGTGAGTGAAAGAATTTTAGGTTTAAAGGATGAAGGTCATCGGCCTGTTGAACTACATTATCAGTTATGAACAGAGTAGTCTGATTTCATTTATTTATTTTCTTTATAAAAAATTTTTTATTATTAAAGTTGTTAATGTGAACTTATAGTCAACAGACAGCATTACATGCATGAACATGGTAGTTTTCCCTCAACATCTGGATCTATAAAATGAAGTAATGAATCCAAAAAATCTTTTGTATAATCTTCACATTTTTAATTCACATCATTTATTATGCAATCATTTTCATCATGTGAACTTTTTCTTTTTTTAAACATGAAAGTAGAGACTAGTAAACTTATAACATGGCCACGAATTAAGAACTAATTCCCATGTTGTTAATTTACTAATTTGTTTCCTCGATTTAGTAAGTGGCTATGTTGTGCTAATTCATTCCCCTTGTTTTGAATTAACTAAAATGAGGGAACAAATTAGTAAATCGTAGCCATGATTTACTACAACAAAGGGAACAAATTAGTAAATTGTGTCCACGATATACATATCATGTACAGGGATCTGTAATATAGAGTACTTTTATGATGTCCTTTTTTGCTAGTCCCCATTCACTTTTATTGTATGAAAATGAGTAGTGTGACAGAGTAAATTATGACAGACCTATCCCTTTACAAGGACTATAAATGGCATTGATTTGCTCTCCTTAAAAGCTTAGCAGAGGCTTGGGCAGTACTGCTAAGGGTACATCAGTCACTGCTGAACAGTATATAGGCGACAACAATATGAAACTCCGTCTCTGTAATTACCATTATCATCTAAGTGTTTCAGCAGGAATCAGGCACACTATATTCTGCCTTGTGTTTCAATTGTTAAATATCTCAAACACATTAGAGATAATATGGTTACACCGCAGGAGCGAAGCCAGCACGTTTCTCATTCTGCATCAAATAAAAGATTTAAAGGCTGAATATTTTATTGCATTTTGACATTTATCTGACATTTGATGTCTTCATTGCTCCCCCTGAAAATATGCTAATGCGCAAGTGAATGCTGTGGTCCATAAAGTCAGAGTGTGTCATCACTGATGTTTACAGAACAGCTGGATTGGACGAGATCTAGATTTGACTGAGAGTATATGTGCCTTTGATTATGGGTGCAGAGAGAGCCTGCTGTGGAAACCTTGCCGTAGGATATTAGGAGGCTGTTGCCATGGTAACAGCACCTCGGAATATGAGTGGAAAGCAGAGGTGCTCTCTTCTCCTCCGTTTGTGCTGTCATAGATGTGCCGGAGGTGTATTTGATGGAGTTCATCATCTAGGCACTACTGAGGAAGTCTTCTGAAGTTCCACATCCACGATGACTAAAACATCCTTTAGCGTGTTTATTTAACGCTTTAGTTTATAGCATGTGAGAGGAAGTTATAATGCAAGTGTGTCTGTGTGTGCATATTTGGGGTCAGTTTGTTTCTTGCAGTCATTACTCTTCTTTTGTTCATAGCTCCACTCTGCTTCGATCCCTGTCCCAGCCCACTGGTTACTCTGAACGACTTGGTCAAATGCCTGTTCGATCCAGTGAGTGTGGGCCGAAAGCCCTTGAGGTTTCTCAGTAAAACTGGAAAAAATAACTGTAGCATATGGATGGTTCATCTTCAGGGCTTCAGACCAACATAGAGAAAAGTGGGACCTGTTTCTTTTCTAGATTAAGCATAACTGTGCCGATGATGATTCTAGTAATCATTTGAAATTTGGTACAGTAATTAAGTTTTTTGTTGTCATCTCCCTTTCCTCACTCTGGTCAGCTGAAACGGAAGAACATGACCGTAGCAACAGCAAGGTAATGCATTTGATTCTCAGATAAAATGTATCGCTTGAATGTAGTCCTTATGCACAAAAAATTTATTATTTTTAATTCCTATGATTATCATTTATCTATTATGATTATATTAGAATGTTATTCTATTATATTAGTAAAGTGGAGCCCATAAGTTGAAAGTCTGGTTGAAAAAGTGAGAAAATCTAAATGTAATTTAAAACAATAAAAAAATGCATAAAAATTGAATATTAATTTATTTCATATGAATTTTATTGAAATATTATAATAAGAAATAATATAGAAATATAAAATATTTAAAATAAATAAAATTCTATTAACCTTATTTTGCAATGTGGAATGTGAGTATATGAGACTTTTGAATCAAACACTACTTCAACTTCAACTAGGAAGCAAACTAATTGGCTGTGTCTGAAATTGCATAACCCGTACTTCTTTTGAATAATTGTTTTGCAAATTATAAAAAAAAGTATGTTCTGCGTCACAGTGTGTAATTTAAATGTAATCGAGAAATGCTACATTCGCCATTTTGTCATTTTCATATGACCTACCAGCGTCAGTTGCATTTTTCACATACAGAGAAGTAGGGGATGGGCAATTTTCCTAGCCTGGTTAAAACCAGACCCTTTTCAGTTGAAACTGAGTTAGGGTCTGGCAAAGCCTATTAGACGTCTCGTTTCTAAAGGGGCGTCACCGACGGACCTCGTTCAAATGCCTCTGGGCGCAATTGGATAGACCTAAAACCAATCAGAGCGATGAAGGAGATGACGTATGCAGACTTGAAGGCTTCAAGTGTTGTTCTTTGCTCGGGTTTTAACGCAAAGTTAAAGTTTAAATCACTTAAAACAGACGCGATAGCAGTTTCGAACGAATGTTCCTCTGGAGCATCCATCTTTGTAATGTACAAAATCTGCTTTACCGTCGCTGCGCTGTCGTCATCGTGTACACCCCGCCTCTACGTTTCTGATTGGTGCCGCGATTTCGGCGGCACAGTAACGAGCTAGATAGTCCTCTTTGCCAGACTATTCTGTAGAGAGAATTGAAATTCGCCGGAAGTAGTCTGGGTTTTCCCAGGCTACAATTTTCCCAAAATATCATTTCACGATCTTATAACGCAAAGTCATGATCCACGTTCTGAATTGCAATTTTCCCAATTTTGAGATGTACTGTCGAGAATATCTGGAGTGACTTATCTATTTACACAGTTTAAAATACACAATATTACATTAAACAAAATGGTCATTAAAACCTAAGTTCAACTTAAAAAAACACTGAATCACTTAATGAATTAAATATGTGTTGATTCTTATTAAACTGATTCAGTCAAGAGCAGTGAGAGATTTTCTCTGTTGTGTGATTAAGTTTAATGACACAGACAGCAGTAGGTTTATATTAGGCTACTGTAGAGCTGAAACAACGAATCGATTTAATCGATAAAAATCGATTATTAAAATAGTTGTCAACTAATTTAGTCATCGATTCGTTGCTAAATAACTTTTATTTGCCGTAAGCGGCTCATTTCGTGCATATTTCAAATCTGCGGTGACCAAAGTGTGGCAGTAATGAGCCACCGGAGGTTTTACTCAGCCAGTACAGCAGGAGAAGTAGCGAATAGCCAATAGCTGGCCTCGTTTTATGTCACGTGCTTCCCGAACAGCGTCTCTGCAGCATTTAGCGGGATGTGGGAGACTGGGAGTACTTTACTTTGAGCCTTCAAAAAAGAAGAGTAACCTGTAAACTCTGCACTACTGAACTGTTTAAGGGGACGTTCACATATCGCGTCTTTTGCGCGCTCAAGTTCGTTATTTCCAACACCGCACCGCGTCGAGTTAAAAACATCTCAACTTTTCAGAATGCTGCAAGCGCATCGCGGGTCATGTGACAAGAACTAACCAATCAGCTTCATCCTTTCCCGTAACAACGTTAAAAGCTCAGTCAAGATGAAAGGAACAGCTGATCATAGTTGCATATGGATTTCCATTTTGAAATAAATTTAGTAGCAGAGCTACTGCAAGCGATTTTTTGAGCTGCAAATCCATTTATCCTTTGCTGAAATTTCCGCGTCTTCAAGGAGAGAGCACGTCATGGTTGCTTAGCAAAGGCAGACGCCTCAGGGGCGCTTCTGCCCGAGCGCTTTGGAAAGAAGGAGAAAGCGGTGCGCCTAGCGTTTTCTACGCGTTTTTAGGCGCGATATGTGAACGGCCCCTAAGACTTTTATTTGTGCAGATTCTCCAGTACAATGTTGTTTGCAAATGTTTAGTCGTAAAAGCTGATAACATTGCTTTTTAACAGTTAACATTTAAAGCTTTACAAACATGTTCTGTGATCAGTTTGTAGTTTACCAGTTCAAAATTCAGTCGTGCAGCCTAATTATGACTGAATGAGAGAGGTAAATGTTTAAAGATATTTGAAATGCACTTTTTTTCTAAGTATTCACTGCTCTTTTTCACACAGCAGGTTTTTTGTGTGTGACTGTCCAATTTTTTTTTTCTGGACAACCTTCTGATGGATTTTACTTTAAATTGTGATTTCCATTCAGGTTTCATGCCATTGGCACTTTATTCGAAGGATTGTTTACAATTTCACAGCAAAAGCTATAAAGCTGTTTCCCAGTAAATAATAAAATACAATGCACTGCAATTTTATTCTGTTTTATCCTTATTCTTCGTGAAAATATGTTCTGAAAGATTCCTTAATAAGCTTCGTTCGGGATGTTAAACTACTTTAGGAGCTCTAAGGACTGCCATGGTGAAAACATTATTTTAAATCTCCTTGTGAAATTTGCTGGAGTATGGGTCAGTGTTCTGATTGCAGAAGAGTTCGACAAAGGATTACTAACACAATAAAACAACTCCAGGTATATTTTGATTAGGATATGACAATGCAAAATGGTTAAAATCTCTTAAAAATCTATGCTGAAGGATAAAGACCATTTATTAATAATTTACTTGGGGGAAGAAATGGAAAAAACTAAAATATAAGTACATAAACCGATTAATCGATTAATCGTAAAAGTAATCGACAGATTAATCGATTATCAAAATAATCGTTAGTTGCAGCCCTAGGCTACTGTCTCTTTAAGACAGAATACACTGATCTAAAATACTGACATGCATCCGCTTTCTTTCCCATTCATTTACTTAAGACATAATTGACTGTCTTTATGTAAATACTCACAAGAATGTTTTTTTGTGTGTATATTTTTACACGACCTTGGGGAGTACATGTAGCTTGTCCTGCTGTAAAGCTATCCAAAGGCATTCAGGAACTGTCATGCTGATAGAATAATTTGCAATGAAAAAAAAAATATACAAAAATTGCAAAGTAGAATAATTTTCATAAGTAGTACATGTCTCTGCTGAATCTTGTTTAAAACTCTAGCCGTTTTAAAGTGGGACAGCCTTAAGTTTATTTATAAACCATTATCTCACTGTCGCATGCTCTCTAGTCATCACAGGTTGGTCAGCAGCACACTGTGACGTTATGCAGAACTTTTCAACTTCTTACTTTAAATAGTTGCAGGAATGTTCAGTCAGCCAATATTAAACGGCCTCCATCAACATGGCCACAGAGGAGTTCACGATTACGCATCCTACATGGGGGGAAACAGTCATACAGAAACAACAAGCATCTGAATTTATAAACTAGTCTGCCTTAATTGCCTGTGCAAATAAAATCATAAACTCCCACTCATGTATTCCTCATTTTCTCTGCCTTTTCTGTCCTGCACTCTGTGTAGTCCAAGAAGTGGTGAGATTCTTGGACACCGTGACTCACAGCATCCCACCACATCCTCCTGCACAGTGTGAGGCTCAGCACAGCAGAGGGTGGTGGAGACACATTGATTTAGAGATAACTAAAGTAATCCACCCTAAAACAAGTCCAGCTCATGAGGTATGGGGCTGTTGTCTGGTCACTCAATATGAAGTATCTGACAGTCTGGGAAACAGACAAGGGACATCTGGTAGAGGAAGTCGGAGTACGTTTTGACAAAGTACTGCTTCTATAGTCTGACAGAAGTATGAGGCTGAGCTGTTGGTCTTTCCCTTAGGCTTTACAGCCTGTCATGGACACGCTCTGAAAACCGGGCCAGTGTGGTCACATGGAACTCAACACTTGACCCCTCGAGAGGCGAACAGAAAGCTGCCCTTTGGCGGGGCAGAGGTGTCCGCACTTGCTCACAGTACTTCCTTCCTGTTAGAAGTGTCATGTCAACCCCAGGGGACAATTTTGACCGACTTAGAGTGAAGAGATAGAAAGCAGATCACCATCTTGCCTTAATTACCTTATTTCAGATGTTGATTTGCATATACACACATACTCTGCTACTCTCGCTTCAGTTTAAGCTTCAGGTTTATTAAAACCTCCTCATTTAAATATAACCTCAAACACTGAATCACACTACTTTACCAATTAGAATTTTATTCCTCAGGAAATTAAATAAACTTTCCGTACTTGACAATAATTAGCTGTGGAATTAAAAAATCTTGCACTTAATGATTTTACTGGCATTATAACTGTACATTTTGTGTCGATAATAATGATGCTGAGGTTGGGGCAGAAGGGTGTGAAGGCTGTATTATGCTGAAATTAAACATTTAGATTTTTGTGAGCAGTAGATTTTCTTCATTTTGAGGAACTCCCTGATTGTAGAAAGAATTTGTGTTTGTATGGTATATCTAAATGTTTTTTGTATATTTACAGGTTATATTCATATTCCACTCTGTTCTTTCATTCTATGACTTATTTTGAGTTTTTGTTTTGTTTTGATAAATGATTTTAGAAACGCCAATATTTAACTTTAGAGTAAGATTTTTTTTTTAAAGAAATTAATACTTTTATTCTGCAAATGACCCGAATCAAGTGATCAAACTTGACAGTAAAAACATTTATAATGTTACAAAACATTTCTATTTCAAATAAATGCTGTGTTTAAGCTACGAATCCTGAAGAAAAAAAAATAAAATTTCCACAAAATATTTGTTTTCAAAATTCTGAAATGGTTTTCAACATAGATAATAAAAGTATTTGTTGTTGAAAATTCAGCTTTGCCATCACAGGAAAAAAAAATACATTTTAAAATATATTAAAACAGATATTTTTTCTCTTAGCGATCCCAAACTTTTGAAAGGTAGCGTGCAAAAAATATTAGACATCAGACATGCTTCAATTAAATACTCATTATATTTAAAATATAGATTTAAAGCCTACTTCCAAAGCTAAAACCACAATTCTACATTTACAGTGTTAAAATAAATGTTTTTGACCATTATTTTCTTTAACTGGCATAATAAACTAAAGTGGCCATAAGCTGGTGCAAATGATGATCCTCTAAAAGAACATTTGCACTAGGAGAGATACTGTACATAAAACAGATCCAGGAGAACTCCTGCCCACGGCTGTAATCCATGGCTGTCCATGTGGGACTGCTTTGGCTGAATGCATTAAATGCACAGATGACTGGCTGTACCACTTTTCTAAGCTTGTTCATATTTCTGCTTCGCACATTTCTGTTCACTTTTATTGGGTTTAAAGACTTATCACAGGTCTGGGAATGAAGGACAGAGGACCTAGTGGTGGTCCACAAATGGCCGGACCAAACCTTGAATGGCAGGTCTGACGGAGCTGTTGGTGGACTCTCTTTAAAAGCTGCCCAAAAGATCAGACATTGGCTCTGTTACAAAACATAGTGAGCTGCTTTACTGTCTACATGCATTGAGTTCATGGATTGCCTTCTTTGTGATGTTTCCAGATAAGGCAGTGTAAATATGCTCTTTGCTTTTTGGCACAGCCTTTGTGCCCTATGATGCGTTTAAATGTTGCTTTCTTAGACAGCTCACTGGTTTTGGATTTGAGTCTTAAGTCTTAAGCTCTGGGGGGTTGTTAATTCTGGCATCTTCAAGTGCATGTTTGTCCTTCTGATGAGGGTCTCTTGAGATTGTGCCATCTTGTATAGGAAAATACTGACATCATCTCAAGCTTTCACCACAAGGATCCTTCATTCAGGTAAGTGGTGTAAATTTTGTCACTGGTGTCAGTTAAAATTGTTCAATCCAGTGATGTATTTCTACAATGTTATTGTTTCTCTTGGTAGTTGCTTGGTAGATGTTCTTGGCTAGTTTTTATTTTTCAGAAAGGCATGTGTAAATGCATCCTACATTTTTTTAAACTCGAAGCATCCGGTTATTTTTATTTATTTATTTTTTTAAGCTCAGTTGCATTAGCATTTGTAACTGTACATGTTTCCAGCCACTTTGCTAACTTCCACCACTTTGATACCTTTAACCTCATGGGGTCGACAGATTTTAACAATGAAAAGAAGTTAAAGTGCTCTGTCATATTTGATCATACATATAATAGTAATACATCATTTAAATCTGTTAAGGGTCTTTTATTTATGTACACTCACAATATTAACAAAACATTGTGCTTTTGTAAAATAAAGAAGATAAACAGGGTGTTCTTTCAGCCGTTTCATTCTCCGCGGCATATCTGTTTGAAACGCTACACTAAACTGAAACTCAGCGAATATTTGACACACATACATGACTTTTAAATGAAGTATGTCATGTTGAAAACAAATATTTTGTGACAAAGTAATCAGTATGAAGCAAACGTGATGTTAAGTCTTGCCAGTCTGCCTTCATTATCTTTAATTAGATCACATGCTAAGCATGCTATTGATATTACATTGGTCCACGTGAGATGCACATCACAGCAAACAGATAAAGAGGTGCTGAGAGGAATAAACTAGATTTTTGGACAGCAGTGATATAAATGTAATAGGAGTTATAATGTTAATAATGTTAGAGTAAGAATGTTAAGACTAAACTTTACTATAGGATCTCTTCGCATAGATCTTTATAACGTGCTTAACAATAATAATTTATTTTCTCAGATAAAAATGTTTTTTTGTATTGTATAATAGGTCTACATACTGTACTAAGCATGCTTGTGTTTGTGACTATAACTTAGCTTCTGTTTGTGAATATCTGCTCTGGTGTTATACCCGGACATTGGTGTTTGCGACAATGAGTTGAAGCAGCAAGAGTTCTGTTGTTGCAGCAAAATTATCTTTTAAAAACCATTAACAGTAGGTTATGTGGAGTGCAGAAAAGTGTGTGCATGCACCCTTGTCTGTGTGCACCAGTAAATGTGCCCTCTCTCCCACTGAAATGATTGGATGTAAACTAAAAAAATTAAAGCAGAAAGAGAGGCAAATTATCAGAAGTTACTCTGGAGTTAAACCACGTCATGCTGGTTTCATCTGGCCGGAGGAAATCTGGCTCCCTGACTGAGCCTGGTTTCTACCAAGGTTTTTTCACCAGTGGAGTTTTGGTTCCTTGCCACTGTTGTCTTTGGCTTGCTTAGTCAAGTCAAGTCACCTTTATTTATATAGTGCTTTAAACAAAATACATTGCGTCAAAGCAACTGAACAACATTAATTAGGAAAACAGTGTCAATAATGCAAAATGACAGTTAAAGGCAGTTCATCACTGAATTCAGTGATGTCATCTCAGTTCAGTTTAAATATTATGTGTGCAATCATTTGCAATCAAATCAACGACATCGCTGTAAATTAAGTGACCCCAACTAAGCAAGCCAGAGGCGACAGCGGCAAGGAACCAAAACTCCATCGGTGACAGAATGGAGAAAAAAACCTTAGGAGAAACCAGGCTCAGTTGCGGGCCAGTTCTCCTCTGACCAACTTAGTTGGGGAAGCTTGACTAATTGCACAGACACTATTGGAAGAGAGCTGAACTGGATGATGACATCACTTAATCATCAATGAACTGACTTTATCTGGAAAAAAAATTACTGATATTTTTTTGTATTATTGACAAACTATATTTCTGTTTGACACTGTAAAGCTACAATCAGTATTGTATAAAACACTATACAAATAAAGGTGGCTTGACTTGACTTATTTGTATTTATTTCATTTATGTATGACTGACAAATTAATCTTAATTTTAAAGCCATGTATTACAATTACTGGTAAGAAATAAATCTTAAATATAGGCCTAAATATTTAAGGCTGATTTTTCAATTACTTGAGTGACATTTCAACCCTTAAAGATGCACTTAGTTTATTTATTTATTTATTTTTTATCTTGTGTAATGGTATTATTTAGCTGGTCTTGTGATCTCAAAAAAATTGATTTTATTACACCATTGGTTAGGAGTTGTCTTCTCCAGATTTTTCTTTGTGTAAAACTTTTTAATGAGGGGGAAAATTCTGAGTACACCTTCAGATTACTGTCAGTTATGACACCACATCTTGCAGTACATGAAACCATCAAAACAGAAATTGTGCTTGTGAACTTGGTACATTTTAGTCAGATGTTATATAGATTTAGTGACTCCTAATTCGGTTTCCTTAAAGATGAGGAAAAGAAAATGGCTGGTCAACCAGCTTGTAATGTCATTTTTACAACCAGCTAATGAAAAAAAGAAAATTCATCAGGTTCAATCTGACAGGTGAGGTATAAACCAGGCAAGCAAATGCTGACATACAGTAGTTCTTAAACCTTTGAAAAAGGATATTATGATCTGTAGTGTCATATGCAGCGGTAAGGTCTAGTAATAGAAGCACAGAGATACATCCATTGTCAAATGTAATTAAGTTACTCTGACAAGTGCTGTCTCCATGCTGTGACAAGGGCTAAATCCTGAAGCTCATCACTGAAGCTCTTCATGAACATTATTCTGGAAGGAGCACAGCTGAGAGGAATAATTATGTTAAATCTGAAAGTGTCCATGCTGGGTTTAAAAAAAAAGAAGAATGTTCTGTTTGGATACAATTAGACTGGAATTGTACGCATGTACAGTAGTGCCCCCCTCCCATAAATAAAAACCTTGCTTTGCTTATTTGATTAGTGACCTAAGATTTCTAATTTATATTTTAACTTTGTTTCTCAGTTTCAGTTTGCTTTCAGACTTGTCTATATATTTATACAGACCTTAAAGAAAAAAAGAGGTTAAAAGATACCGATAAAACTTCAAAACATGCAAATGAACTGTAATCTGATTAATAATATCAGCCAGTCTCTCACCTCTCTCGTTAATAGCATCTGATGTGTTCCTTTTGTAAACATATCAATAGTTCTTCAATGATAATAATAATTCTTGTCACGTACATCCATTTTCTCAATGCATTTCTTGCATCTACTGTCAAATCATCAATAGGTCACTGAATTTATAGCATCATAAATGATCTCCATCTATAAGAGGTGCTTAAAGATGCTTATTTGGCACTTAAGCAATGCTTGCTGTGTCATGAGCTTTTCCTGTTATTGTACTGTAGTTCATATTTGCATGAGCACCATTGTTCTTCAAACTGTATGCAATCACACTGTCTAGTCAAATATTGGACTCAAAAATACCCCCTAAATCATTTTGTTCTTCATTGCCATTTTTTTCCCACTGTGCCTTTAAAAGACCATCTTAGAAATAACCTTCAGCTACTCTTTGCTAATGCTGTGATTTAGGAGATATGTAGAGTTGCAGGTGCTACACATTGTCAGAAACATGACTTTTTCCACACTTTAGTATTATAATAATTTCTTCTGGCGGTAATAATATTTCCTTCATATAACCTTACTTTGACTGGACAGACCAAGTTTCTGAACACCAAATAGGTGCTGTTGAAATATAAATGTGGGGAGTCGCATTTTAATATTTCAGGCTTTTCAGAATGGGACATTTTTGTCAGTCCAATTAAATAGATTTTATTTTTTTATTTTTTTCCCCACTTGGCAGAACATTTTACATTTTTAAAGTTATTGGATGCTCTCATTGTAATTTAAATAAATAATTAAATATTAAATATACATACAGTACCTTTCAAACATGGAAATTATCATGGTTTACACACAAATATTAATTTAGCAGCACAACTGTTCAGCATTGATAATAATAAGAAATGTTTTCTCAGCACCAAATCATCATATTAGTATGATGAAGGATTGAGACAGTTTAATCTTTCAGAGTTTTCTATAACATAAATAAAGTACATTTGAAACTATTTTAAAGAGTTATTTAAATTAAAAGTGTTCCTGTATTCTGGTGGTAGAGCTTTGTGTTAGCAGCATAAAAGGTTGTGGGTTCAAATTCCAGGGAACACACATACTGGTAAAAAAAAAATAAATACAAAAATTGGTATACCCTGAATGCACTAAGCGTAAGTCGCTTTGGAAAAAAAGTGTCTGCTAAATGCATAAATGTAAATTATAATAATATTTCACAATGTTGTTTTTACCGAATTGTTTATCTAATAACCGTAGCTTTGGTGAGCAAAGGAGATTTCTTTCCGAATCATTAAAAAGTCTTAGCAACCCCAAACTTTTGAACAATAGCATATATAATAAATTAATATTTATTATAAAGTGAATGGACAGAGAAATTTGGTTTCTCATTATATGTCTTATTTAAAGGTATTATATTACAATAATTATTGTCATGACAATAATTTATATATGTTGAAACGCTGACAGAGCAAACAAAAACTGGAAATCAAAACTGACAGGGTAATGAACTAATTTGTGTACTGTGTCATATGGGCATGCTCATGTTGTCTGTGCTTGTATGTATGTTTAAGTGTGTGTGTGTGTGTGTGTGTGTGAGAGAGAGAGAGAGAGAGAGAGAGAGAGAGAGAGTGTTAATTAACTTTAACACAGAATGATAAGCCATGTGTCTGTGCTGTATTCTTTATTTTGGCCAGAATGGGATGCTTGACCTCTAGCTGAGGGCTGCGCTAATGGGCCAGTTGGACTGAGCAGATGTGTGCTGAGAGCATGTGTGCCAGTGTGGACTCTGTCCAGCTCGACATCAAGGGAAAAATGACAATCCTAGTCACTGACATAATTTACGAGGCCACTGAACCTTCATTCGGTTGTGATAATGACATGTGATGTAGCAAAGGACAAAGGCCTTTTTGACATGAAGCTGTGCGTTCTGTTAAACCTTTTACTTAATGTTTATAGACCTTAATGTATATAGACAGATGATAAACACACATATGTCAACCAGACGTAGATAGATTCAATATAAAAGGCAAATAAACTATGTGTTTCAACCTAAAATATAGGCTTCAATTTTATAAATTAATTACTATTAACGAGATGAGAATTGATATCATTGAAAGAATGAAAGGAAAATTAAATAATCTACAGGACACTTTGGAGTTGACATAAAAATATGTGACTTAAAATAACTAAAAATTGTTTAAACAGCTTTTCAGCTCAAAGCACATATAATTTTTAATGAATGTAAGTGCTTTTACAAAATTATAAACTTCACATTTCTGCTAATAGGTTATTTAAAATTGGACCCGTTTACTTCCGTTGTGCTTTGTTGTAACCTTGATTTTTGCTCTTTATTATTATTATTAATTATGAATGAATGCCATGAGCTAGAGAAATGGATAAATCCACAAACATTTGAAAAGGATTGACAAAATGATGATCAGGGTGGGCGACAGCAAAAGAAGAAAAAAAAGGGGTGGGGGAGGGGTGGCTTAGATGTTTGAAATGAGTTAGTAATGTTCTCAGCCAGTTCTCTTCCCTCCTGTGGAGAGAGACCTTTGGTGAATATTGAATGATGCTAATGTCAGTCTGCCTCTAAAAGTCATTCTCATTTTCCATCGACCAAAGCAAGGAAAACAATTGTGGCCAACCAGCAAAGAAGGCTGTAATGAAGCAGGGGACAAATTAGAGCTGAAATTAAATAAAGGAGATTACATAAAGCAAGGGCGTGGGAGCATGAAATTCTGCTGAAAGATTTTGTGCAGTGGAGAGAGGTAGAAAATATGAATAAAAACTCTCTCTCTCTTTTTAATCTTTGTTAAAGGGACTTTGTTCAAACAGAGAATGGTACAGTATATGACAATTATAAATCAGTGTTTTGTTCACTCTTGAATCGGTAATTCATTTTGTAGAATAAATGGTGGCCAGCAATGATCCTGTGAATGGACATTGAACAAAGTCTACTTTTAAAACCATGGTAACGTATAAAGCCATTGTGGAGCCTCTGGTTCAGATCTGAGTAGAAGAGAAAAGTCTCTTGAACAGTGTTGTGTTAGGGCAAAAATCAGTTATGCCTGGCCAAGTCACACATCTGTTCAACACTCCTGCCTGCCTCTGTTTAATGCATCACTGATCACACAGAACACAAACCTTCACATATAATGCTCAAAATATCATCCTCTTCCCCCTGTTTCTTTTCAATCTGGTTAATCTGACTTCTCTTCTGTGCATTTATGGCCATGATTCACTAAGATTCTAGATAAATGGCACTAATGTGTGTACACGCTTCACTGGCGTATTGTGGATGAGTTGCAGTATATGCAATATCTCAATGTTTGTGTTTGTTCTGAAATTTCTTAAAAGATTTTTTTTCCACACTGTGTTAAACTGCAGTATTTGCCTATAAATATATTTTACTAAAACACTCTTAACCTGTTAACCTGGCCTGAAGTTAACTTAACCAGTCTGTCTATGGCACCGTACTAGTATACTCTAAAGGGACTACTTAGTTGTTGTTGTTGATTCTATTTCGAAGTCTACCGGAAGTTAAGTTAGAGCCACAAAAGCTTGCATGTGCAGTAACGTTTGTTTATGTTGTTGCCGTTGAAACAGTCTATAAAAATACATGGAATCAGTCCTAGAGCAATCTAGAAAAGTAATGGGTTGAAAGTCACATATCTCATTAGCTTTTATTTCAAATCTGAAGTAGATACCATAAATAAAGAGATTCCTGCAACCATTTTTCTGTCTATATATGTCTATATGCGCCATATAGCCTAGGCAAAAATTACACTCTATTCATATAGACCACAGCTGTCATACACAGTAATCACATGCTGATGTGCGCTCATAAAGATAGCTATCATGCAGAAACAGCCACATTCCCCACAAAACACACACATATATGAAAAATGTTGAAAAAAAAGCTAATAATTTGTGGAAAAACAATCGCTAAGTTACGCCCCCATCAGATGACAGGTGCGGTCACAGCTTGCATCACAAATCGTTACAAGAGAGCACCAGAATTCAGATTAGGGCTGTCACGATATTAGATTTTTCATATCACAGTTCTTGTGGCCATAGTAATTCATAATATCGATATATTGTGATATCTATAGAAACCTTGGGGGGAAAAGATATCAAAGTAATTTTTACTGTGTTTGTTGAGTTTTTCTTTTTCACCCAACAAACATAAGGATACTGATAACATTTACATTTATTCACTTAGCTGACGCTTTTGTCCAAAGCGACTTACAATTGCCACATATGTCAGAGGTCACACACCTCTGGAGCAACTAGGGGTTAAGTGTCTTGCTCAGGGACACATTGGTGTCTCACAGTGGATTCGAACCCAGGTCTCTCACACCAAAGACATGTGTCTTATCCACTGCGCTAGCACCACCCCATAAACGTAGCGCACAAGACTCTGGTCTTCTTTGAAGCTCCTATGAAATAACAAGAAAGGAAAATACTTTCAAGTTCAGCAGTATGATGAATACATATTAATAGTAACACTTTACAATAAGATTACATTTGTTAAATGTATTAACTAACATGAATGAACAATACATTTATTAGACAATTTCTTAATCTTTGTTAATGTTGTTAATAAAAATAGAGTCATTCCTTGTTTACATTAGTTCACAGTGCATTAATGTTTACAAACACAACTTGTGATTTAAATAATGCATAAGTTAATGCTGAAATTAACATGAACTAATATTAATAAATGCTGTGAAAACATTGTTTATTATTATTTATGTTATTTATATATGTTAACTAATGTAATCAACTAATGTTAACTAATGAACCTTACTAAAGAATGACCGCAGATGAGGCATTAAGTGCAAGTTACAGAGTTTAATGTAGAAATGTGGCCGCTCAGTTTTTCAAGATCAGTTTTAATCGTGTAACTGTTAATAGATTTGAACAAACAAAAATAAGACGAGTAAAGAAAATGCAGTACTTATTAAAATAATCACCCTTTACTTAAATATATGAACACAGAAAACCGCTGTTAACAGGTTAATATAACGTTTCCCAGTCTATGACTAATAAAATAATGACAACTTACCCTGATGAACACTGCTCTCCTCAGAGTAGCTGCGAGCGCTGCGTGTTCATCTTGTGTGACAGGTGTCAGCGTTCATAGACATATACTATAGCTACACTAGACATCGCCTTTGCTATACCAGTTCATTGGAACGAATGCATCAATAGAGCTGCCATCTTGGAACAGGGGAGCCCCTCCGTTTTAATGCATCAGTGTCAATGTAGGCAAAGGTCTAACGGAAATAAAATCACCATAAATCGTCATGACTGTGATTTTCTAGTTTTTTTTTTGTTCCAGTGGTCAGACATGTATTTATTATTGAGTCCAGAGAAAATGTACGTTTATTTGTCACATTCTTCCACTTGAGTAGACTTTGAATGAACTATCGCTACTTACCTTAGCCTACTGCTTGCAAAATTGCTACAATGGTGTGACTATACATGTTAATTTAAACATTTTAATTGTATTGGTTTATTAAATATGATACACAAAGCAATTTGCAGGTGGAAGAAAATCACAAATTTGAGAGGAACATAATGTGAAAATTAGACAGTTGAGGTGCCAAAGACCGTTCAATCTTTTCTATATTCCTGTCCCGCAATACTTTGCCACATTAAATAAGTATGTACTAAAGTCCCATTCATACAGAACCATTCATGTATGTGCAGGTATATTACAATAGGCTGTTTTGTATGTAATTTACAGGTACAGTATATTATGTGCAAAAATTAAAGTGTACACTTGTGTGTTAGATAAATAAGTGTATGTGTATATAAATATAAATATGTTTTATGATTCAATATCATAAAACACATTCTCACTTGTGAAATATAATCCCTTGCTGTCTGGTTTTTAGATTTCTTTCGTTTGAACATCCATACGCAGCACAAAAGTCTGGCATCGTCCATGAATTTGAAGTACAGGCGGAGATAGCAGCGTTACCTAGCTACTTCCTATGACAAGACCCCTGTTCCAAGATGGCGGTGGTTTTGACACATGCTTAGAAACATAGACAGTAAAAGAAATGGACACAGCGACCCCATTGGACTCAACGGAGAGAAGTGAAGTCAAGTAGAAGCACGCACTTCCTGGGGGTCGAGCGTACTGCGCAGACCCAAACTGAGCTTGACGACGTAGATGTGATGTGAGCAACCTGTCTGACAATTGTAAGTCTTCTAATCGCTGTGCCAAGAGAAATCTGAATCACCCACTGAATCTTGCAGACGTTGTTGTACAATTTTGTCCCGTTGCTTTTATGGACTCTCTATAGGCTTTATGTCTCCACACCACCCGATAGCCTCATAGACAGTAAAAGATTGCCTGCGACCTTCTCCTCCTGTCCATACGGTAATTTCTCTACTGTGCGACAGAGAGTCGCAGGTTATGACGCAATCGTTATACATTTTCGTGTTTCTTTAGAAATAATTAATGGACAAATGGAGTCTTTAAACGCCTCAGATGTAAAGTTATTCGCTGTCAAAGTGACACCAAAATGAATGGGAGTCAATGGAATGCTAACAGCAGGTGGGGGTCCGCTAACCAATGGCGGTGCCCAGGGATGCTTCAATAAAATATGAAACCCTGCCCCCCTCCTTAGAACCCCAAGGCGACATCTAGTGTATATATCTATGGTCAGCGTTAAGGCACAATACTGCCACCTGGGAGCTCAACCAGGTACTGGCACTGGAGTATTTATATGTGGTGTTATCATAAGAGAACAGTTCATTTTAAATATTGCGTTATATCGTCACACACTAAATTAACACGATATTGATAATTGTTGTTTTGAATATCACACATTATCGTCAATACCGGTATTTCCCGACACTCCTAATTCAGATAAACAATATTCCGCTTATCTTTGACTTTTTTTTTTGTGGAAGGTTTTATTCTGCTTGTGACACTGTATGCTACAAAATCATGATTGTTTTTTGTTTTTAAACAACCAAGCGTTTTTGAGCGTGAATTTATCCATAACGGATACAAACAATAACTGCCCCATTAGAAATGAAATGTAAACAAAGGAGTTACAATCCATATTACAATGTTATTGCTTTGTTGGACTAAAAGTTCTCTATGGGATGTCTTCAGTGGACCCTTACCTTTCTAACTAAACCGGGATTTACAGCTGTGGATGCCTTTATGACTCGTTTATACAACAAATCTGGTATGTACTGCATTTTGATTATGTATGTTTTGCTTGTTCCTGATGTGGCGCATGCGCGAGCGGCGACACGGTCTCTTTGCGCGTCCTTAGCTGTGTTTGTTTGTTTTATTAATTGTTTTACAATCCATCAATATTGACGGTTAAAGTAAGTCTTTTTATTTAGATAGATGAATGTTCAGGGCTCAGAATGAAGCCGAACTCAGTTATCTTGCTGGTGATTTTGATCACTTATGCTGCCGGTTACAATCACTACATGCATAGTGACCAGGGAGCGCGAATCACCTACACACGAGACTTTCTGCTAAATTTTAAATCCCCTGTAACGCGATTTCATCCCTATGACACATCGTTGTTACCACCGGAATGTGTCAGAGGCAACAACGTTAAAGCAAGGAAACGTGGCAGGAAAGGAGGAATCCAGGAACGAGTGAAAAGACAGCCCTACAGACAATCACTTCGAACTATCATGCTCGGCAATGTCCAAAGCCTAAGGAATAAGGCAGATGAGTTGCGGGCATGCACTCAGTATCTCACCGAATACCGGCAATCCTGCCTAATCTGCCTGACAGAAAGCTGGCTTACCGATACAGACTCTACCTCATCGGTCGAACTAGAGGGCTACATGCTGGTGAGGATGGACCTTAATCAGAACTCCGGGAAAAGGAAAGGTGGAGGTGTGTGCGTGTTTGTTAATAATACATACTGTAACCCTGGTCATATTACGATGAAGCATCAGATCTGTACGAAGTACATTGAACTATTAGCGCTTTCCTTAAGGCCTTATCATTTGCCTAGGGAAATACACCAAATCAGACTGTTTGTGTATATTGCGCCCTCCGCCAATACATTGGCCCCCGCCACTACGATTCCTGAACTTGTAACTAAAGCGGAGGAAGAGGCCCCCAAAGTAGCCAATTTTTTGTTGGGTGACTTTAATTCATGCAGTTTAAAGGAACATTTACCTACTTATCAACAATATGTCACCTGTTCAACACGCAATAAAGCATGCCTCGACCATTGTTATGGAAACATCCAGGATGCGTTTTACTCTAAGGCCCTGCCCGGTTTAGGGAATTCGGACCATAATATGATTAAACTTATACCAATATATGTGTTCCGCCTACGGCGTGAGAAATCAAAAAAGGTGAAGGTTAAATGCTGGACTGTTGTTGCGATTGAGGCACTTCAGGATTGCACAGATTGGAATGTAGTGACTGATGGGACTGACAATGTCAATGACGCAGCGTTCGCTATATCGGGGTATGTACAATTCTGTGAGGACGCAATCATCCCCCGAATGACTGTTAAGATGTTTCCTAATAATAAGCCCTGGGTTACCCCAGAGTTATAGCAACTCCTTAATGAGAAAAAGCGTGTGTTTAAATCAGGAGGGAGTAGAGAAGGGAAAAAGACAGTGCAGAAAAAAATTAAAAGTAAAATCAATAACTGTAAAGCAGCATATAAACATAAGTTAGAAAACTTTATTAAAGGTGATCCTAGGAGAGCTTGGCAGGGAGTCCAATCTATCACAGGATATAAGCCCAAGAAGCATTCGTTGGTAGCAGAGAATAATTTTAATATGGCAAATGAATTAAATGATTTTTATTGTCGATTTGATATATATGATTTTAAAGCTGAACAGAATGAGACCATTACAGAAATAAGAGACATGAAGGGTATAGATATTGATATCGCCTTGGACGAGGTCAAATTCTATTTTAGACGTGTAAATCTTCGTAAAGCTTGTGGACCTGATGGTATCAGCTGCAGGACACTAAAGGTGTGTGTGTCACGTTCGGGATACAGGGAGACACGATGAGAGAACCAAATGCGAGTACGTCTTTATTAAAGGGGCAATCCAAAGAATAAACAGTCCAGGCAGGGGTCGATACCAAACAAAACATAAACAAGGACACAAGGCAAGAGCACAACAAGAGACGGACGTGAATAAACAAGGACTCTGTGTTAAATACCGAGACAGATCGGGTATAAATACACAGGGAGAGACAAACACTAATGGGGAATTGACAGAGTGTACTGATTGATAACCAGTGACAGCTGGGTGCAATGATTTAGGCAGAGACGTGAGGAATGTGGTTAATGAAGTGACAGACACCGTGGGGAAGGAGGACATCTAGTGGATACCAGGGCCAGGCTAACAGAGAAGAACAGGGACAGGAGTGAACACAAAAACATGAAGCAAAAAACAACATGAAGCCCCCCAGGGCGGAGCAGAGGACCACCACAGCCGTATGGCAAGGAATGAAGCCCCCCAGGGCAGAGAAGAAGACCACCACAGCCGTATGGTCAGGAATGAAGCCCCCCAGGGCGGAGCAGGAGACCACCACAACCGTGTGGTCGGGACAAACGCCCCCCAGGGCGGAGCAGAAGACCACCACAACCATGTGGTCAGGGCGGAAGCCCCCCAGGGCGGAGCAGAAGACCACCACGTCTGTGTGGTGGAGACCAGAGTCCCCCAGGGCGGAGCAGAAGACCACCACATCCGTGCGGCCGGACCAACAGGAGGACGAGTCTGGTTGGGCAAGTCTGAAACAAAGAATCTGAACAAGTTAAGAGTAGCCTCCGTGGCCACAACAGGATCAGTCGGATGCTCATAGAGTTCGACTGAGACCTGACGAGGTTCTGGAAGTCCCGCAGAGGCATGGAGAGATTCCGGTAATCCAGCAGAGACAAGGAGAGGCTCCAGTAATTCGGCAGAGACAAGGAGAGGCTCTGGTAATCCCATGGTGTTTAGACTGTTATACCGAGACAGATCGGGTATAAATACACAGGGAGAGACAAACGCTAATGGGGAATTGACAGAGTGTAATGATTGATAACCAGTGACAGCTGGGTGCAATGATTTAGGCAGAGACGTGAGGAATGTGGTTAATGAAGTGACAGACACCGTGGGGAAGGAGGACATCTAGTGGATACCCAGGGAACACAACCCAGACACTGTGACAGTGTGCTGATCAGTTGGCTCAGCCTTTCCATAGGTTGTTTCAGCTGTCATTAGATACAGGTGTTATTCCCATCTTATGGAAACAATCTTTAATAGTGGCTGTGCCTAAAAACAATAGACCTAAGGAGTTTAATGATCTGCGCCCTGTTGCCCTTACCTCTGCAGTTATGAAATGTTTTGAAAAAATAATTTTAAAACGACTTCTCCAAGAGGTTTCACCCCTTTTAGACCCGAATCAATTTGCCTATCGTGCAGAGAGAGGTGTTGAGGATGCACTGCTATCTTTGATTAACAGCACTCATGAGCACCTTGAACATGCTCAGAGCCTGGTCAAGATTGTGTTCATTGACTTTAGTAGTGCTTTTAATATGATCCAACCTCACTTGTTGGTGAGAAAACTACTGCATTTGTGAGTAAATCCCCAAATGATTTTATGGATCTATGACTTCTTTACAGATCGTAGTCAGAAAGTCAGATTTAATTCATGTATATCATCCTCAAAAATGATAAACACAGGGGCACCTCAAGGGTGTGTTCTGTCGCCTATCCTATACACATTATATACCAATAATCGTCAAGCTTCCTCTTCAGCTCACAATTATTTTAAATATGCTGACGACACAGCATTGGTTGGTTTTTTAAAGTCGGACATTTCTTCTGTGAGAGGTTTTCAGAGAGATTGAGAGGACCACCACAGCCACAACCACGGAGAGAAAATTTTCTGGAAATCAATGTGAAGAAAACAAAAGAGATGGTCATAAATTTTAGTAAAAACAGAATGATAATTCCACCCTCTAATATTAATGGTGAATTAGTGGAGAGGGTCTCAATGTATAAATACCTGGGAGTGGAAATTGATTCTAAATTAACTTTTAATGAATGTGCACTGACTACACAGTGACTACAACAAAACTAAGAAAATGCACCAGCGGATGTACTCCCTCAGGAAATTATATAATTTTAGATTAGAAAAGCACATTCTTGTAATGTTTTATAAAAGTCTACTTCAGAGTGTTCTGTCCTTTGGCCTCAACTGTGTGTTTGGTGCATGTTAAGGACCAAAGGAAACTGCAGCGCATGATTAAGATGGCCAGCAGGATCATTGGATCATTGACCAGGTGTCGGCAGCTCAGTTGTACAATGAGCTTATTTCAAAAAAGACTGACCAAATCCTTACTCACCCTCTATATCATAAATTCATGAGAAGTAATAGGTCAACTGGTAGAATTTTACAACGGAGAATTACAACAGAAAGGTATAATAAATAATTTGTCCCCATAGCGATCAGATTGTATAATGATCAAGCACATCGTAAACTATCATAGTTTTAGTTACCTGTTTATATATTATATATTTTTAATGTTAAATGTTGGATTGTAATTTTGTACTTGGATTGTAATTTTCATTTTTGTAGTATTATTTCTTTTTGTCTTTATTGTTCTATTTATAGACTGTTGTGTATTATGTGTTGTGTTTTGTTTTTGAAGAATATGTTGTGATAAGTGCGCGTAATGAATGAATGACCATATGAATTTCCCCTTGTGGGACAAAAAAGTTTACCTTGACCTTGACCTTGACCTTTTGATGTGTACTGCTTACACAAATTTTGCAAATACATTGTTTATAAGCTTTCCATTGAAAAACAGGGATCTATTGTCAATTCTTGATGCTTAGATCTTTAGAATGATATATAGTCAAGATTGATTTTGTCCCTTTTAATTTAATCTGTTTAATCTGTTAACCCTCTTAACACACTTTTTGTGTTAACACACTGTTTGATTTAAAAGCAGCACAAATTAAAATGTGTTGTCCTTAACTAGATGCACAGATAAGGAAGTAGTCTAGAATCAAATGATTTGTTTCAAATCTGTTATTTTTATACTCAATTTAACAACAACAAAAAAAGTGTAGTAAAATAAACACCTAAATGTGTATTTTGGACTTTTTTTCAATACAAGAGTTGTTTTTTAAAAGAAATTGTGTACTGGTTTTACATTGCCTGTATCTTTAAGGATCATAAATCATTTTACTCATTTGTTCAGTCCACACAAGTGAGGGTGAGATGATGGAGCTGCTTGCAGATCTCTCTGTCATTAGCTGTACAAGTGTTTTAGGGGAATCTTCCATTAGAAGCTAAAAGAGTGCAAATAAAAAGATCCATTTGTTATGTAAAAAAATACAGTATACAGCAAGCTACAAATTCTTTTTTTAAATGGTGGAGATGTGGCAGAAAGCTTCTCAAACTTGATCATGAGAATCACACTGTGGCTACAGCGTTTCATTATTCAGATGTGATTTCTTTCTCTATATATGTATATAAAACCATAGATGGAGAGGAGAATCCTGGTTTTCGTCCAGGCCGTGGAACACTGGACCAGCTCTATACCCTCTACAGGGTGCTGGAGGGTTCATGGGAGTTTGCCCAACCAGTCCACATGTGCTTTGTGGATTTGGAGAAGGCATTCGACTGTGTCCCTCGCGGCGGCCTGTGGAGGGTGCTCCGGGAGTATGGGGTCCGGGGCCCTTTGCTAAGGGCTATCCGGTCCCTGTACGACCGGAGCAGGAGCTTGGTTCGTATTGCCAGCAGTAAGTCAGAATTGTTCCCGGTGTGTGTTGGACTCCGGCAGGGCTGCCCTTTGTCGCCGGTTCTGTTCATGATTTTTATGGACAGAATTTCTAGGCGCAGCCAGGGGCCGGAGGGGGTCAGGTTTGGTGACGACACGATTTCGTCTCTGCTCTTTGCGGATGATGTTGTCGTGTTGGCCTCATCAAGCCAGGACCTTCAGCATGCACTGGGACGGTTTGCAGCCGAGTGTGAAGTGGCTGGGATGAGAATCAGCACCTCCAAATCCGAGGCCATGGTCCTCAGTCGGAAAAGGGTGGCTTGCCCACTTCAGGTTGGTGGAGAGTTCCTGCCTCAAGTGGAGGAGTTTAAGTATCTTGGGGTCTTGTTCACGAGTGAGGGAAGGATGGAACGGGAGATTGACAGACGGATCGGTGCAGCTTCTGCAGTAATGCGGTCGATGTACCGGTCTGTCGTGGTGAAGAAAGAGCTGAGCCGCAAGGCAAAGCTCTCGATTTACCGGTCAATCTACGTTCCTACTCTCACCTACGGTCATGAGCTTTGGGTCATGACCGAAAGGACAAGATCCCGGATACAGGCGGCCGAAATGAGCTTTCTCCGCAGGGTGGCTGGGCGATCCCTTAGAGATAGGGTGAGAAGCTCAGTCACCCGGGAGGAGCTCAGAGTAGAGCCGCTGCTCCTCCATATCGAGAGGGGTCAGCTGAGGTGGCTCGGGCATCTGTTCCGGATGCCTCCTGGACGCCTTCCCGGGAAGGTGTTTCGGGCGCGTCCCACTGGGAGGAGACCCCGGGGAAGACCTAGGACACGCAGGAAAGACTATGTCTCCCGGCTGGCCTGGGAACGCCTCGGTGTCCCCCCAGAAGAGCTGGAGGAAGTGTCTAGGGAGAGGGAAGTCTGGGGTTCTCTGCTTAGACTGCTGCCCCCGCGACCCGGCCCCGGATAAGCGGAAGAAGATGGATGGATGGATGGAAAACCATAGATGACATAAGACTCAATAAAAATGGGTTTCCACTAATGGTTCTCGTTGTGTTGGCACAGATCACACTGCCTCTCATGTGTGGAAATACTGTTGACTGCATACTCTGTACAATTCACCTTGACCATCTACAGATTATTACAAACTTGGAAAAAAAGACATTTTGGAAATAATTACTATCAAATACACAATCACCTATCTTCCAAGTATCATAGATCTACAACATTAAGCTGATGCTGATATGAGAATCCTGAAAAAAAAAAGTATCATGGTTTCCACAAAATATTAAAAGGGTCATATGATGCAATTTCAATTTTTCCATTCTCTTTGGACTATTACAAGCTCTAAAGTTTCAAATCCAAAGAGATATTCTTCATTAAAGTTAATACTTGTCCACGCCTCCTAAAATGGCTCATTTAAACATGCCACAACATGTCTACATCATTATGTGGGAAGATTTGCATAACGCTGCCCAAATGTTCATGCAAAGAAAGAAGGCATACCTTTTATTCTCGCTGTGGCCGCTGGTGCCATGTCGTGGAGATGCTGTGTGTTTCATTGTGAAAGCAAAACTAATTTGTTTGGCCTTCCAAAAGAGGATGATATCTGCTTCATCATGCCTAGAGCTGATACGTGCTGGTCATTGAGAAAATACATAAACTGCACGCTTTGGATCATGGGATCCGATATCACCGTGGATGAAGTGGTCATCACATGTGGTTGCCGCAAGCCTCTGGCCACTCTTTTGTTGAATATGCCGGCCATTCCTAACTCTAGCTCCCGGCTGTTCCTCACTCAAGCAGCGGGCCGTTTTTTACTCTAGCCCCCAGCCGTTCCTCAGTCAAGCAGCGGGCCATTCCTAACTCAAGCCGTGGGCCATTCCTCACTCATGCCGCCAGCCGTTCCTAACTCTAGCCACCGGCCGTTCCTCACTCAAGCCATGGGCTGTTCCTTACTCAAGTTCCTGGCCGTTCCTAACTCTAGCCCCTGACCATTCCTCACTCAAGCAGCGGTCCATTCCTAACTCTATCCCCTGGCCATTCCACACTCAAGCCATGGGCTATTCCTCACTCAATCTCCTGGCTGTACCTAACTCTAGCCCCTGACTGTTCCTCACTCAAGCCGCAGGCCATTCCTCATTCTAGCTACTGGCCGTTCCTCAGTCAAGCCCCCGGCCATTCCTCACTCAAGCCGTGGGCTATTACTCACTTGCCGCCAGCCATTCCTCACTCAAGCCCCCCGGCGTGGCCCCGCCCTGCAGCCAGTATCTGATTGGAACAATGATCTATGGGACGGACTTAGTTGGCTCGCTTAAAACCAAATATCACGAACAGATAAGTGCTCTTTTGCCTTTGTTGTTGACCGCGCTTCAGCATGCGCACCTTCACCGCACCATCGAGCATTTTGGTAACCAAATACTCAGTTGAAGTTTCGTGACTGCAGAAGTCTTCAAAGTCTTGCAAACCTACTTCCACAGCTCCTGTGTAACCAGGCAACCTCCATTTACCACGAGGGGTCTCCCAAAAAGATATAATCAAGGAAGATTGCCAGCCAATCAGCAACAGGAGTCCGTCAGGAAGAAAAGTGAACCCCACTTTCCAGCAAACAAACTAAGTCTTCTATCTGCTGAAATCTGTGCTGAATTGATCCTAAGAAGTAAAGAAAAGACAAATCTCTGCTTTGTGAGTCTCTCAGGTTGCAGTTTCAAGAACTGATAGCGAATAACTTACAGTACTAAACTTTTGGAACTTCATGCAAACTCTGTGTGACAAGTGGGGCGGGGCCGAGAGCCATGGGAACAGGAGCGAGGCCGATGGAGTGATTGGAAATGAGCGACACCTGCTCGACCCACCAGTCTCGAGTCCCACGGAGGAGATGGAAGGATATAAAAAAAGGAGCGACGACAGTGACGGATGAGAGAGGACCAGGCCTGGGTTTTAGTTGTGTTTGGTTTTTATTTGTGCTCATCAGTCGTCCGTGAGAGGCTAACGCGTTGTTTTGTCTTTATTTTGTCATTAAAGTTTCTATTTGATTGTTCGCCGGTTCCCGCCTCCTTCTTCCCGTGATCATGGAGTTTTAATGCGTTACACTCTGTTAACTCTCATCTTCAGAACTCATCTTGTGTGTGTGTGTGTGTGTGTGTGTGTCTGTGTGTTTTCATTAGTTTAGTTTAATGTATTAGAGTAGCTCAAATAAATTCATGTTTTATTATACAGAGTCATTGTCTTATGTTGTGTATTTTAAAGTGAAAACTTTGACTAAATCTTGTTACCTTGCTCACGGTTCACACAAACATCAATCTTGTATTATTGTCATTAGCCACAGAGTAGTACAAACAGAAATGATAAGATCTTCAGATTCGATTCCCTCCGAAAACCAGAGTTAAAAAAATTCCTTACAAGGGTTATGAATAGAGTTTGATTTAGTTGAAAGTAATTGTACATAATGTACTTTTATTATTCCAGTTAAAACATGTAACGTGTAACAAGGATACTAAAATTGTTACCAAAAGTCATTTTAAATTATCATTATATTTACATATACATTTAATCATTTAGCAGACGCTTTTATTCAAAGCGACTTACAAATGAGAACAATAGAAGCAATCAGATCAACAAGAGAACAACAACAGTAAACTAGTGCCATGACTCGTCTCAGTAGTCTACCACAGAACCTGTAGCTATGTTTTTTTTTCTTCCAGAATAGGATAGACAAGAAAAGGTCAGTGCTAGTGAAAAAGATGAGACTTTAGATGTTTTTTTGAAAATGAGTAAAGACTCAGCTGTTCGAATTGAGATTGGGAGGTCATTCCACCAGCTGGGCACATTCCAGGAAAAGGTCAGTGAGAGTGATTTTGAACCTCTTTGGGATGGCACCACAAGGCATTGTTTCCTTGCAGAACGCAAGTTTCTGGAGGGCGCATAAGTTTGAATTATTTCACAAATATCACTGGTTTTATTGTATTTTTAAATTAAATGCAGCCTTATGAGCATAAGAGACTTACTGACCCCAAACCTTTGAATTGTGTGTATACATATGAATATTGAGTAAGACTTTATTTTAAAGACCAATTCTCACTATTAACTAGTCTGCATATGACTAGCAAATTGGCTGTTAATTAGTACTTATAAAGCACATATTTATCTTGACCACTTAATAGGCTAGTGAATGTTAGTATATGAGCTCAGATATATTTTCACCCAAACCATTAGTGTTACATTTATGAACTTTCTGTACCCTTATTTGGTCACCTTCCTCCTTGTTTTGGTTAATTGATTACTCCCCACCTGTCTCCAGTTCCCTCATAACCTTCTGTGTGTTCAAATACCCGTTCTGTTCAGTTCCTCCTCGTCCGTGATTAAATGTATCGTATTGTGTATGTGAATGTGAATGCTGTTATTTGTTATATTGTATTGTCAGTAAAATCTTCATTTGATCCCGATCCTCCTCTAGCACTTTGTCTTTCGTTTAGCACACACCTAATTGTAACAATTAGTAAATCAGAGCCTATTTTTCTCTCCCTCTCAGTTTTACTGTCACACTCTCTCTCTGTAAGCTTTCAAAGAGGAAAAGCTCCCTGGAAAACCATCTCATATGAGAAGCGCAGAGCAGTCCAAGTTCATTTATACCCAAGTGAAACTTACTTAAAGCTCTTGCTGAGACATATTTTAACTTTGACACTGTTGAGTGTTTGGGTAAAAATGACAAGCTTTTGGTTTGTAATATCTGTCTGCCATTCTCTCTTGTTTGATAGAATGCTGAATGTTCCTCTAAAGATATAGTGTAGTATATGCTGGTAAAGCTAACTATAAGGGTATTTGAGATTTTTTATTTCCATCTGCTGTTATTATTATTATTTTTTTGAATGGAATCTAGTTGTGGGAATACAACTAGATAAAAAAAAAAAAAAGATTAAAATTATGAATTATTATTTTAATCAATTATTTAAATAATCTATAGATACTTATTACATCTGAATATTTTTTTTGTCTTTTTATTATAATTTTATTTATATATATATATATATATATATATATATATATATATATATATATATATATATAAAAAATTTAAATACTAAAGGTATTCTAAAGAAATTAATTCTCCTCTCTTCATGCATCTGAGGAATGGAACACAGATCTATGTGTTGAGTGGGCTTCAATGGCATGTATTGGTAAAAACAGAGAGAGAAAATTCAGAGTGTACAAATTACAGCAATTATTATACTGGTAGCTGGCTTATGATTGATAAAGGAGTGCATACTTCCCTGTACTATCAAAGAATGGCAAAAACCCTTCAAATGTATCAAAACTACTTGTAATCATGGAAAATGGCCCAAAATGGGAGTATGTCAGGAAAGAAAGTATGTTTTTAAAAGCTTTTCTTTGTCAAACAGCCTGAAAGAACAGTCAGTTCCCTCTGTGTAATACACATAAACCTACAGCAGCCATTCTTAAATTGCTGATAATTCCCTGAACATTTTTTGTGAAGTTATGGCATATTACTCATAACCTATATTGTCCTGTCAAAAGTTTATTATTTCGTTTTCTTTTGTTAATGGTAAGAGCACTGAAACAATATGCACTTCATTTTAAAAGGCCACATGGGGGTAATTTACAGCAATGAAAAAAATCTGCAAATGAATTGTGATTAATTACTTCAGCAGTTTAACTTTATTTTTATTTTTATTTTATTTTATTTTATTTATTAAATGAATGAGACTTTATAATTTAACCTTGGTAAAAAAACAAAAAACAAAAAACAAAAAAAAACAGTGCTGACAAGTAAAAAGCACCACAGTGTTAGATGGACACAAAACAGAGATAATATCAGTTCCCCTCAGCGTTTTCTTTTCTGTCTCCTCTTCTTCAGTCCATAATTGTATTTGCTGCCATCCTCCCTATTGGAAAATCTAGTATCCTCCACCTCAGAACTAATAACTGGGGTGGTGTTGCCGCAGTGGATAAGACACATGCCTTTGGAGTGAGAGACCCAGGTTCGAATCCACTGTGCTACACCAATGTGTCCCTGAGCAAGACACTTAACCCTTAGTTGCTCCAGAGGCGTGTGACCTCTGACATAATTAGCAATTGTAAGTCACTTTGGATAAAAGCGTCAGCTAAATGTAAATAAAGTTATGCCTGTTCTATAAAGACTGATAACCTAAAGTGTCAATGTCAAAGCATCTACTAGTGGTTGTAATTTACCATCACAGTGTTTCTACATACCCCAAATTGTTTTCGTAGAATGACGAGTAACGTCTCAGGTTACGAATGTAACCATGGTTCCCTGAGTAGGGAACGAGACACTGCGTCCTCTAGGGGGCGCTTTGGGGAACACCTTGCCGTGACCTGTGTCTGAAGCATACTTTGAAAAACACCAATGCGTTGGCCAGCGACAGCCTCTGACGTCACTACTGGCGCGACTATAAATAAGCGCCAGGAGAACATGTCATTTACTTCGTCTGAGGCTTGCGTCTGAAGCATGGCAGGGAGCTAGAGGATGCAGTGTCTCATTCCCTACTCAGGGAACCATGGTTACATTCGTAACCTGAGATGTTCCCTTTCAAGGGAACTTCGAACTGTGTCCTCTAGGGCAGTGCTTCCCAAACCTGTCCTGGAGGACCCCCTGCCCTGCACATTTTGTATGTCTCCCTAATCAGACACACCCAGTTTAGTTCTTGCAGTCTATACTAATGAGCTGATGAGTGGAATCAGGTGTGTTAGATAAGGGAGACATAAAAAATGTGCAGGACAGGGGGTTTGGGAAGCAGTGCTCTAGGGGGAGGTTTGGGGAACAGTATACCCACGCCACCATGCTGAGGGGAGTGCAGGCCAGAATCATGGCAAACACTAAGTACCAACTCTACCATTTCCATGGGAGTTGCCCCTGGGATGGTTAGACGGCTGTCCATGATATTATCCCTTACGGCCAAAGGCCTAAGCTACATACCCAGTTTTATTTGTTAGGGCCTCGGCCCGGGATAGAGCTAAAGGCTTGGAATCAGGAAGGATTCCTTCAAAGGGATACGGCTAAGAACCCAGTATTTATACAAGGTCTTGCCTGTCACACAAGGGCTATCACTTGCTTTCGCACAAGTTTGTTGAAGGAGCTGTCTCAACAGATCCCTGGTCGCTATACCCTGTTTAGATAGGTATCAGAGGATACATAAATGGAGTGGCGCCCAAGATGAACGGGGCTTTTTACCAACTCAAGAAAGGGCTGAAGTAACCACGCTAAGCCCTCACCATAAAGGATTTTAGAAAGAACGCAGAGCACTAGGGTGCGAACTTACCACAGTGTGGATTTCAGAAAGTGCGCAAAGACTTCACGTGCACACTTACCATAATATGGATTTTGAAATACTGTCCGGGAGGTGGCCAGGAGGCCCATCAGGGTGACCTGGCCGGACATCCATGAAATCCCCTGCAGTGCTGTGCCAGTTCTGATGATCAGCGAGGCTCCCGCAGAACCCTGTGATATAAGCCGCCTAATACCAGAGCACGAGGCCGGACGGTCGGTGCTGACGAGTGTTAGAAAATGCCGTAACTGGGCACTGTAAAGGAAACTCACAGAGTTTGTTAGTAGACACATAACCACCAGCAATTTAATACCCATAAGTATATACAGAAAGGGTTACATACTTACCCACCCTCCTGTACTGGAGCCCCGCTCACAGGGTGCCACCTTTTAGTCCGGACCATCAGTAAGGTGGTTACTATGAATATAGAACAACTAACCTCCTAACCTCGATCAGGTGGAGAGCTGGTGGTTACAGGGGAATTAGGCAGGGGAGGATAAAAATACCCAAAGGGAATATGTAGCTACCTAGGTATCGCTCCGATTCGGACGAGAACGCTGCCTCATCTGAATCACATCCCTCAGGTCCTGCTTACCTCCTCGTGACCCACGATTCCTCTTGCCCCTGCCCATAGGCGGGGGAGGAGCGCGAGCCACAACACTAGCCTTCTGCGCCAGTCTTTGATCCTCAGATCGAGACGGGCCAGGACCCCTGTGTTGTTCGGGCTCGGACCTGGACCTTCGTGGAATGAAGGATTTAAAGGCAGCTGAACGCTCCCTTGCCTCCCTGAACTTCTCGACCACCATCTCGACGGAGGAACCGAAAATTTCACAAGGTGAGACCAGAGCATTGAGAAGAAAGCCCCTTTCTTTCTTCCTGATGTCTGCCAGGTTCACCCACAGATGTCTTTCTGTTACCACCATGGCCGCCATAGACCTACCCATGGTGGAGGCGGCCTGCTTGGCAGCATGGAGAGAGAGGTCTGTGGTGCAGCGCAGCTTGGCTGATCCGCTGAAAGGCCCTCGCCTTTATCCAGGTCCTTCAGTAGGTCAGCCTGATAAGCCTGAAGCACTGCCATAATGTGCAACGAAGCCACAGCCTGACCTGCTGCTGCGTATGCTCTGCCATTTAAGCGGGATGTATCCTGGAGGGGCTTAGATGGCAAAGAGGGAGATTTAAGAGAGGATGTTTTTCCCCCACAGAGAGATAACTAGCCAGCGTCTCTTCTACAGGGGGCATCTTCTCATAGCCGTTTTCACGCATGCCCACGATGTTAGCATAACTAGTATGCTGAAACCGATGGATGCGAGAAGAAAACTGCCTCTTCCATTCTTTTTCGACTTCTGCGTCTAAATCAGGCAAGAATGGAAGGCTCACCTGGGCTGGAGTGCTATGGTCAGACAAATAACGCTCGCCGAGGCGACCAGCGGCGTCACTTTGCTGGCAAGCTTCCATGGCAAGTCCAACTTTGTCGTGGCGTGATCCATAACCTCTAACAGCTCCACATACGCAGGGCAGGAGGATTGAGAAGTCTCAGCCTCAGCTTCTCTGCCACCCTCAGACATCTCCTTCTCTTCCTGGGCAGAACTAACTTCAGTATCAGAAAGGGTTAATGACAACAATCTTTCTCCTGAAGTTCACTCTCGTCTAAAATTGCAGTTATAGTTTTATTGGATCTTAGTGCTGCGTTTGACACAATTGACCACAACATTCTTTTGCATAGACTTGAACACTTTGTTGGCATCAATGGAAGTGCATTAGCATGGTTTAATCGTACTTATATGACCACCATCAGTTCATAGCAGTGAATGAAGATGTATCTTATCGATCACAAGTGCAGTATGGAGTACCTCAAGGCTCAGTACTAGGGCCACTACTCTTCATGCTTTATATGTTACCCTTGGGAGATATCATCAGGAAACATGGTGTTAGCTTTCACTGTTATGCTGATGATACTCAGCTCTATATTTCTTCGCGGCCCGGTGAAACACACCAATTTAAAAAAAAATAATGGAATGCATAGTCGATATAAAAAACTGGATGACGAGTAATTTTTTGCTGCTAAATTTTGAAAAAACAGAGGTGTTAATTATAGGACCTAAAAACTCTGCTTGTAATAACCTAGAACACTGTCTAAGACTTGATGGTTGCTCTGTCAATTCTTCGTCATCAGTTAGGAACCTAGGTGTGCTATTTGATCGCAATCTTTCCTTAGAAAGCCACGTTTCTAGCATTTGTAAAACTGCATTTTTCCATCTCAAAAATATATCTAAATTACGGCCTATGCTCTCAATGTCAAATGCAGAAATGTTAATCCATGCATTTATGACCTCAAGGTTAGATTATTGTAATGCTTTATTGGGTGGTTGTTCTGCACACTTAGTAAACAAACTACAGCTAGTTCAAAATGCAGCAGCAAGAGTTCTTACTAGAACCAGGAAGTATGACCATTTTAGCCCGGTCCTGTCAACACTGCACTGGCTCCCTATCAAACATCGTATAGATTTTAAAATATTGCTTATTACTTATAAAGCCCTGAATGGTTTTGCACCTCTGTATTTGAATGAGCTCCTTTTACATTATAATCCTCTATGTCCGCTACGTTCTCAAAACTCAGGCAATTTGATAATACCTAGAATATCAACATCAACTGCGGGCGGCAGATCCTTTTCCTATTTGGTGCCTAAACTCTGGAATAACCTACCTAACATTGTTCGGGAGGCAGACACACCCCTGCAGTTTAAACCTAGATTAAAGACCCATCTCTTTAACCTGGCTAACAAATAAACATACTAATATGCTTTTAATATCCAAATCCGTTAAAGGATTTTTAGGCTGCATTAATTAGGTAAACCGGAACCGGAAACACTTCCCATAACACCCTATGTACTTGCTACATCATTAGAAGAATGGCATCTACGCTAATATTTGTCTGTTTCTCTCTTATTCCGAGGTCACCGTAGCCACCAGATCTAGTCTGTATCCAGATCAGAGGGTCACTGCAGTCACCCGGATCCAGTACGTATCCAGACCAGACGGTGGATCAGCACCTAGAAAGGACCTCTACTGCCCTGAAAGACAGCCGAGACCAGGACAACTAGAGCCTCAGATACAGATCCCCTGTAAAGACCTTGTCTCAGAGGACCACCAGGACAAGACCACAGGAAACATATGATTCTTCTGCACAATCTGACTTTGCTGCAGCCTGGAATTGAACTACTGGTTTCGTCTGGTCAGAGGAGAACTGGCCCCCCAACTGAGCCTGGTTTCTCCCAAGGTTTTTTTCTCCATTCTGTCACTGATGGAGTTTCGGTTCCTTGCCGCTGTCGCCTCTGGCTTGCTTAGTTGGGGTCACTTCATCTACAGCGATATCGTTGACTTGATTGCAAATAAATGCACAGACACTATTTAAACTGAACAGAGATGACATCACTGAATTCAATGATGAACTGCCTTTAACTATCATTTTGCATTATTGACACACTGTTTTCCTAATGAATGTTGTTCAGTTGCTTTGACGCAATGTATTTTGTTTAAAGCGCTATATAAATAAAGGTGACTTGACTTGACTTGACTTGACATGGATCACGATCATAGACAGTAAAAGAAATGGATACAGCGACCCCATTGGAACTCAATTGAGACAAGTGAAGCCCATTTTTTGCGATTTTTAGCACTTCAGTTTCTGACGCGCAGACTCAAACTAAGCTTGATGACGTCAGCAACCTGTCTGACAGATGTAAATCTTCTAGTAGCTGTGCGTGCAAACTGCCATCGTTAATCTTGCAGAGACTGCGAGCTTGAGCGGGGAGTTCTTTGGCGTGAGTGAGTAGGAGTAAGTATTCTGATTAATTATTTTGTATAGTATTTTAAAATGTAACGCCAGGGCTTGTATCTATGGGCTTCTCTCTTGACGTCTCCCCGATTGCCTGCGAGCTTCTCCTCCTGCCTGTACGGTAATTTCTCTACTGTGCGACAGAGAGTGGAGTGGTTATGACGCAATCGTTAGCCTATTTTTACAAGAACTGTTTCTACGGGGCCATAATGTAACATAGAAGGTAATGGAGCCCTTTATACATTGTCGTGTATCTTTAGAAATAAATAATGGACAAATGGAGTCTTTAAACGCCTCAGATGTAAAGTTATTCGCTGTCAAAGTGACGCCAAAATGAATGGAGTCAATGGGATGCTAACGCAAGTGAAGTTCTGCTACAAGATGGTGGCACGCGGCCGACTGACTTCCCGCCTGGTCACAATGAGGTGTTCACCAAAACCTCCTCTAGAGGACGGAGTTCAAAGTTACTATATATATATATATATATATATATATATATATATTATGCACTTATTTTGTCATATTGTTAGATTAAATTGTATCTATGGGCTTCTCTCTTGACGTCTCCCCGATTGCCTGCGAGCTTCTCCTCCTGCCTGTACGGTAATTTCTCTACTGTGCGACAGAGAGTGGAGTGGTTATGACGCAATCGTTAGCCTATTTTTACAAGAACTGTTTCTACGGGGCCATAATGTAACATAGAAGGTAATGGAGCCCTTTATACATTGTCGTGTATCTTTAGAAATAAATAATGGACAAATGGAGTCTTTAAACGCCTCAGATGTAAAGTTATTCGCTGTCAAAGTGACGCCAAAATGAATGGAGTCAATGGGATGCTAACGCAAGTGAAGTTCTGCTACAAGATGGTGGCACGCGGCCGACTGACTTCCCGCCTGGTCACAATGAGGTGTTCACCAAAACCTCCTCTAGAGGACGGAGTTCAAAGTTACTATATATATATATATATATATATATATATATTATGCACTTATTTTGTCATATTGTTAGATTAAATAGAAAGATTGTAAAAATCTCTCCCTACTTCAGTTCACATTCACACTATTATTTTACGGAGCTTTTTCAGTATGATAATACCAAAACAAAGATAAAAATAAATATATACCAAAATACCACCACCAACAGTTATTATTATTATTATTGTTATTATTATATAAAAGGTAAGCAAATCAGCCAATAAATATGTGTACTGTAAAAAAAAAAAAACCCTTTTGAATAATAATAGTTGGAAGAAGAAGATTATCTTTCAACAGTAAAATTACAATATTAATGTTTATGGCTGTCTTTATTTGCTTAAAATTGTTTTATTAGTTTTATTTTCAGTGAGACCTTAAGGCGCTATGCTCATTTGTTGAAAACTGATAAACATATAACTGTTTAACATAACAAATTTGGGAAGATGGTTGGCGCATATTATCTTTTTAAAAGAAGTGACCCACAGTGCTTGTGGAGTTTGTGTAGAGCAGCATTTCAGAGTCCAAATATGACTGAAATGGACGACAAGTGCAGAAACAGTGAACTTGGGTATTGTTAAAAAACAAACAAATGAACCACTAGGAACAGCTTTCTTGGCACCTATAGCACTTGAAAAGAGCCATCCAGCTGAATCCATAATGGGACAGCAAAGTGTCCTACAGTTGCGCACTTCAGGATCTCAGCAGATGCAGTTCATCATCCAAGTATTGTTCACCTGCTGTGTCATGAATACAGAGTGTTTGGATATCCTACTTGTTTGACATACTACTTTTGCATTCTGTGCAGCAGGGAAGTACATTTCTTCGGACACAGAGAGAGGGAGAATTTCAGCTCCGGATGCTCGTCTCTTGGGTTGGTTTGTGTCAGTCCATGAGGGAGCTGGTAAAGAACATCACCTTTCCCTGCCTCATTCTCTTTCCTTACCCTGACAAACAGCTTCTTTCAAGAGAAGACATGTGACTTCAGGTGTCTAGCTGTGCATTCAGGGACACCGTTAGTTTCACTCTGTGGTTTTCATGCATCGTCCCTAATCTGCAGAGAACAATCATTAGCAGTCAAGCTTTATAAATGATTATGACTGTAGACTACATAAACCATGCCATAAAAAGTTAGCCTAAAGTTGTTTCCTACATCAATGACCATTTAATGCTTCTCCTCCCACTTTCTCTAATTTGTATTCTGGTCATGGGGTGCTCTAGGTTTTTCCGCCCCTCCCCTCCCTTCCCTCCCCCTCTCTTTCTCCAACGCTCCACTTGTCCCTTGAATGGCAGCCTGATTTTATTTTATTTTTTTCTACATAGGCCCATTAAGCTCTGGAATTCCACTTTGCCAGTGAACCAAATCCATGTCTCTTCTGTCTTTCCCTATTGACTGTCTTGTGAATATACAAAATTGTTTGTGTCACCGCTCTGCCCTGCGCTCTCAGATGAAGAAACACTGCGGAATGATCTCTCCGTCGTTACGTGAACCCTTTCCTATATATGCCATTGCTTCCTGCTTTTCTCCTTCAAAATATGACTTAAATTAGTTCTTATCTTCTCCAGCAGAAGCCATTTCATGTGCATACAGTAGCTTAAATTAGATACATAAATGTACAGTAGCATAAAGGCTACATATTATTTTGTGCAGAGAATATTATACATTTCATGTACTGAGCAGTAGTAAATACATATTTAATTCTAACAAATTATAATATGAAACATATATTTGCTAATATATACACAACGAACCAAGCAAAATTTTTTACTATTGTTTACTCAAATTCCACTTTGTTTTCTGTCTTCTGGACAAATGGAAGTAGTGAAAATTTTCTTAATCACTATTTGTTCATTTCTAATTTCTCCTGTGTGTTGTTTTTTACATGCCAATCTATTATTGTGACGGAACCAGCCACTGTCTTAAGTGGGTTGTTCTTGGCCACCATGAGCTGCAGTGTAGAACAGACTTTATGTAACAGATCAAAGTGTGAGTTATAGTTACAATTAGGGTTAGACTTTTGACCTATAGACTTGTGAGATTGGCATCAATGTGAGCTCAGTGTCAGTATATAGATATTGGAGGAGGTGGATTAAGATCCATTCAAGTCCATTTGGTTCTTTTGAACATCTAATTTTGGCTCTTTACACACTCTGATATACAAATGAACTGATATACACATCAAAAGTGTGAGGCTTCCCTCCTGTGTATGACCTCTCTTCTTCTGTGGTCTTACCTCCCTCCCTAGATATCAAAGACAGTGAACATCAGGAGTTTTTTTTCACGTGTCTCTTTGATATTTTTGTAACTTGGTTTGCAGCTGCAACTGAGACATCAATATACCTGGTTTTCTAAATTATCTAAACATACTTAAAACAAAAAATGTACTTGTCAAATTGAATATTTTGCATTCTGTAACAGAATATATCTTGATTTAAGCAAATTTTTGTCTTGTATATTTTTTTCTTGTTTTTAGGCACAAACCTCACTAAATTGTTAAATCTATGCTTAACAGAAAAAAAAGAAAGTTACCAATGGGGTAAAAAATAAACTTGTTTCCCCCCTCAACAGAGTGGCTGACTAACAGAATAACTAACCAAGTAACTAAACATGACTGATGTGGTTCAGATGTATTTAAATGGATCCACTTCATCAGTGAAAAATGAAGCTCTTTTGTGCATGCGTCTGTGAGAGTGTGAAGGGTAAGTCGGATAGTTACAGATGTAATAATTTATATGCAAATCATCACAAGATTTTCCAGTAATGAAATGACATTGTGAAAAAGAACAAAAATCTCTTGGCGGTGAGTATTTAATTAATGCAATCAAAAGGTAGATAAGTTTGGTGATGAATATGCTATTGCATCAGACTAAAAACTGGACCGGAGTATAAAAAAAGGCATTTTTGTCCCCATCCAGTAGAACGTTAGGTAAAGGTTGTGTTGCTTGAAGCTTAAGGACATTCATGATTTCATTTTAATGCATATTCTACACCTTACCCTCTTTTTTTCTCTATTCGTATTAATAATGTAGGAAGGGTTCAACCATGGTGACCTTGTTGTTGCTATGTATGTCTTCTCCTAGTTTAGCCTCCTTATTCAAAGATGTGGAGTTCAGCGGTGAGCTTGGTGACAATGCCTCACAGGCATAAATCAGAGCTGCTGTGAGTGTAGGAATAAAATGCATATGAGAAATGTTCTGGCCTTGCATTCTTCAGGTGAAAAAGCTTTGAATTATTTTATTAAATGGACGCCACTGCAGAAAGGAATGCAGACTAAATAGAGAAATGCATGCGCACCAATTCTCATGTTTTAAGATTGCATTCAATGTGTCAGATGTGAAATGGAGATCATTTTCAGCATTTCTGTCTACATTATCCACCTCTCATCCGTCATCATCTGTTCTCTGACACAAACCATTTGGATAATTTTGCACAAACTGTGCATCTAGCCATGATGCCGTGTTCCTCTGAGAGTCTGATGATCTTGGTTACCATGCTCACAGTTGTTTCTTTGTTTTTACAAAGAAGTGTTGACTCATTATCTCCTGGATGCTAAGTATGGTAAGAAATGGACAGCATGAGGAAGAATGGTTGCCTGGGGTTGCTATCTACTCTTCTGAAGCTCCTTGTGCTTTTACGACCCTGTGAAGCAGACCATTCTTCATCATTATCTGTGGTTGTTAAGAAGCAGCCTCATCTGTATGCCCCTCATTCGACGCATGGCTTACTCACACAGCACACATTGACATTCAAGTCCAGGTGTGGCTCAACTACAAAAACACAGCTCTGCTTTAGACCAGAGCTATGTGCAAGAGATTTCAGACCTTTCTGTGATACATTAGATTTTTTTCTGGTTGCTTTTCTGAAACCTTCCTTGGTCTGGTGGCCATTTTGTTCTTACTTTTAATACTGTGTTGATAACAGTCCTGCTGGCTTTATATGGCACTGGACATGGCCAAAGCGCTTGCAGACAAGTGCCCGCTCCATGTCGGTAAGTGGTGAAATGGTACTCTGGCTTAATTAAGAGTAAGGCAGTCTGACCGCTAAGCCCTTTAAAGCAGTCGTCTATAGTGCTGTTTTCATCCATTCACAATAAATGATTTATTCCCCAACAGACCTGCATTGCTGTAAAGCAGAGCTATAACTGGGCACTTATTCCCTGCTTAAGCAGGTGGCATGACGCAAAGACTAGATGGCAGGCTTTCTCCAAAGGTAGCAACTCAGCAAAGTGACATGGTCCAGAACAACAGAGCCTTTCTTTTCCACAGCATGGTGTTACTTAATACCACTATGGGCCATCCGTGAACTAATTATATGGTAATGAAGCTGTCAAAATAAGGCTGATATTTATGAGCTTAGGTCGGCGAGCAGAACCCAATGAAAATATTTTCAGTGCAGTCATGTGATGATGCTTAGCTCATATATCTGTACCAAAATGTTTATTAGCTGATATTTATTTATTTGTTTGTTTATTTAGTAATATAGATGTTTTTGAAAGACATCTAACACCATGCCATAGAAAATGAAAGTAAAGGGACAGCCCCTCGTAGACGACAGCCGCATACAAAACATGAATTATAGTCTACGTAGGCCTGGTCCTCTCTTGTCCAACACTGTTGTCACTCCTTTTATCCTTCCGGAGCTCCTCCGTGGGACTCAAGACCGGTGAGTGGACCAGGTGTCGCACATTAGCATTTTCTCCACCGGCCTTGCTCTGTTCCCATGACTCTCAGCCTCGCCCCTCTCATCACATGTTATTTTTTTGTTGTTGGTAACTATATTTTGCTTTTGCAAAAGACCATAAGGTTTGGACCACACTGATGAGTCGTTTTCAGCTGGTTGTCTAATGGCTAGATGTGGACCTGGTCAGGCCTACAAGCCATAGTGCATCGCACCCACTTTGAATGAAACAAACCACATACAAGGTTACTTTGGAAGGAAACTTGCTTCCTTCTGCTCTGACAATGTTTCCTAATTCTGAGGATTGGTTTTTCCAGCAGGACAATGTTCCATGCCACATAGCCAGGTCAATCAAGGTGTGGATGGAGGACCACTAGATCAAGACCCTGTCATGGTCAGACCATTCTCCAAACATGAACCCCACTGAAAGCCAAGGAGTGTGTGCCAGGACTGGCATTAAGTCACCCAGCGGCAATGTGAAAGACTGGTGGAGAACATGCAGGGTCTGCATTTTCTGCAAATAAATGCTCTAAATGGCAATATGTTTATTTGGAATATGGAAGAAATCTCATCAGTAGCTTATAAAAGAAAACAAAAATGTTCATTTTACTCAAAAACATACCTATAAATATTAAAACCATGGAAACAGATAACTTTGCAGAGATTTTTTTTTCTCCCAGTCCTGTACATGTAAATAATATTTAGTAAATCTTAAAATGGATAACAATTCTACTATAAATTTTAATACCTAATTCCACTTGTAATATTTATTGTTAAATCAATGATTGCAGCTTTCTTTTTTTTTGTCATTTTCATTTCTGTGCCTTTTTAAAAATAGATTTTAATATTCACAGTTATCAGTTTATCTGTGGATTGCTTGCTAAAACATCCTCATCATGTTGTGAAAATACAGTAGCACTGCAGTGCAGGAAACATTCAGGGTATTTACCACTACGCTATCTTCATATTGGTAGATGTTCAGGAACTGTTAGTCATTCATTCTGGATTTGCATTTTATTAATGGAACCAGTTCTCATTTTCCAACCCTTCGTGTGGTTGGGAATTTCCTCTGTACAAATGTATGATTTTGACTGAAAGCCTATAGAATGCACACAGCTTTGGGATCCTGCACTGTCTCTGATTGATGGAGTGCAAGGTGGAGCAGCCTGTTCTCATCTTACAGATTCATGAGTCAATCACACAGCCGCAAATAACTCTGGCCAGCAGCATTTCTGCGGGAAAAATCGCCTGCAGGAGGTGGCATCCTGCACTGGATGAAATAAACGCAGGCTGTCCAGTAGACAGAAATCCCATGAGCCCTGTCGGAGATGCCATTGTGCTCTTTTAAAGGTGAATTTAAAGCCTAACCTCAGGAACAGTAAAGGTTAAGTAAAATCCTCTTTGAGGCCATATACTACAGTATGTGTTGTGTATGTGTGTGAAGGTAAGATGCAGTATAATAGAGCTGGACTGATCCTGTCCTTAAATTCAACCCATAAATTCAAATGCCATGATTTGGTTCAGCATGGACAGGTTTCATGGCTTGCTGAATTGAAGATTATGAGTAAACCTAAATTTCAGTCTGTTCCTCACACAAAACAATGAAATATAACTTAATATTGTGCAAAAGTCCTATTGACTTCTTTAATGATCCTTGTGCTTTTGCTAGCATGTTAATAGTAATTTCTTAGAAAACAGCAACCAGTTATTATTGTACAAAATTTGTTATGTTGTGTTCCACAGAAGAAAGAAACTTTTGGACATGAGGACATGAGAGGAAATTTCTTTAGACCTATTTCTCTGCAAATCCTTCTTAATGATCCAAATATTAGAAATAAGCTATTGAAGGTTATACACTTCATGTAAATAATTATTATTATTATTTAGACTTTACACTACAGTAGTCAGCTGCAAATATGTCTTGACCCCAGGTTTCTCAGTGGTTTACAGTAGTATCAAATGTACTTAAAAACGTACTAAAAGTTTACCAAAGTTTGACTCCAAGAAAGGCCCCATTTTCAAAATGGCAGCCGCCAGGTCCTTAAAATGACCATTACTCCTTTGTATTTCTCCTAGACCAGAAATATTGGTGCCTGATACATGTTTTGGCCATGTAATATTCTAATTAGCATATTTGCATGATAGATAATTGATTACAAGTACAATTATATATTAAAGCAATTGATTACAAGCATATTTATGGGAAACATATGTACAATTTCCCTACAGTACAGGTACATGTAAAAAAAAATTGAATATCATGGAAAAGTTCTTTATTTCTTTGTAATTTAATAAAAAAAATAAAAAAACTTTTTAATATCCTAGATTCATTGCACACAAACTGAAATTTTTAAAGAGTTTTTTGTTTGAGTTTTGATGGTTATGACTTACAGCTTCAGTATCTCAAAAATGTTGAATATTTTCTCAAAGATCAATCAAAAAACGATTTACAAAACAGAAATGTTCAAGATCTCCAAAGTAGGTTAAATTATGCACTCAATACTTGGTTGGGGCTCCTTTTGCAATTACTGCCTGTGGCACTGCAGGTTGCTTTGATAGCAGCCTTCAGCTCCTCTGTATTGTTTTTCAGATGTTACTTATCTTCCTCTTCACAATACCCCATAGATTCTTTGTGAGGTTCAGGTCAGGTGAGTTGGCTGGCCAATCAAGCATAGTAATATCATGGTCAGCAGACCACTTGGAAGTGGTTTTGGCACTGTGGGTAGGTGCTAAATTCCTGCTGCAAAATTGAATCAGCATCTCCATTAAGCTTGTCATTAGATGGAAGCATAAAGTTCTCCAAAATCTCCTGGTAGATGGCTGCATTGACTCTGGACTTGATAAAACACAATGGACCAACTCCAACAGACGTCACAGCAACCGAAATCATCACTGACTTCAGAAACTTCACACTGGACTTTAGATTCTGTGCCTCTCCAGTCTTCCTCCAGACTTTACTTTCATCTGAAAAGAGGACTGTGGACCACTGAGCAACAGTCCAGTTCTTTTTCTCCTTACCCCAGATGAGATGCTTCTGACGTTGTTTCTGGTTCAGGAGTGTCTTGGTTCTAGGAATGTGACAGCTGTAGCTCTTTTTCTGAAGATGTCCGAGTGTAGTGACTCTAGATGCGCTGACTCCGGCTTCCACTTCTTCAAGTCCACTTCTTGTGAAGGTCTCCCAAGTTCTTGAATTGGCTTTTCCTGACAATCTTCCCAAGGCTGAAGTCATCCCTGTTGCTTGTGCAACTTTTCCTACCACACTTTTTCCTTCCAGTCAACTTTCTATAAATATATTTTGATACAGTACTCTGTGAACAGCCATTCCTTTTAGCAGTAACCTTGTGTGGCTTACCCTCCTTGTGGAGGGTGTCGATGATTGTCTTCATGACAACTGTCAAGTCAGTAGTCTTTTCCATAATTGAGGTTGCATGTTCTGAACTAGCCCAGGAGGTACCCAGTATTTATACTCATAATTAATAAAACTAATCAAGCCCAAAATGGTATATTCAAATTTTTTGAGATACTGATTTTTTTATTTTCCTAAGCTGTAAGTCGTAACAAACAGAATTAAAACCAAAAACTCTTGAAATATTTATGTTTGTGTGCAATGAATATAGAATATACAAAAGTTTACTTTTTGAATTAAAATACAAAAAATAAAGAACTTTTCTTTTTTTAAGTAGCCAAGGATGAATTGGGTTTGAGCAAAATGGTATACACTGTGCTACCAACAACATTTCAATGAGTCAAGCAATATCAAATGTCAGTATTCTCTTCCACCATCTTCTGAATTGCTGAAAATTGTGAATTTAGTTTTGTTGGGTTTAGTATAATGCCACCTTTATACTCAAATACATCTATAGAGGATGCATTACGTATGTATTACCTTATTAAAATTAAAATGAGTGACCATTTTATAGGGTTCACATTAGATTTAGCTGACCCTTTTATCCAAAGCGACTTACAATTGTTATATATGTCAGAGGTTGCACGCCTGTGGAGCAACTAGAGGTTAAGTGTCTTGCTCAGGGACACATTGGTGTCTCACAGTGGATTCGAACCCGGGTCTCTCACACCAAAGTCATGTGTCTTATCCACTGCGCCAACACCACCCCATACAGGCATCCACATACTGTTCGGGCTTATTCAGGGTTGTTTATGATCAAAATTATACAACTCCAATTTAAGTTACTTTTGAGTGCAATAACTTTTACATTGAATGTAAAGTCTGTGTTTTAGCAAAAAACACGTACTGAGTAGGAGTTACATGACATAGGCTAAATTGTTTACATCTCTGGTTGACCTCAAACTATGATAAAACCTTACAGTATTCTCACAAAATCATGTATTCCATAATTATGTTATCATGTCAATGCAATTAAGACAAGTCCAATGGATTCATAGACTCAGAAAACATGGGGTTAGACACCAAGATTACTTAACTAAGTCAAATAATGATGGAGTTAGGATATTTTAAGGGCTTCCTGCCCAAATTGGATGCCATCTTGAAAATTACACCTTTCTAGTGGTCAAAGTTTGGTAAACTTTTAGTATGTTATTAAGGACACCTAATACTACAAAAAACAGCTGAGAAACCTTCTGTTAGAATTTTTTTAGGGTTAGGTGTTTTTTTTCATATATGCAGCCGCCTACAGCACATAAAAGTCTTTATAATGGTTTATCTTTATGACTGTAATTAATTATCTCTATATGATAACAAACTGCCATCTGTCTTCTTTCAAATAAGACTATAAAGTAAACAGAGAAAGTAAGTTTAGATTAAAAAAAAATACATTATAACCCTTTTCAAAATATTCCAGTGGAGCTCATGAGGGTTTCATTGTATGTGGAAATCTGCTGCATGAGAAGAGAGGATGACACATGTGAGTGGGATATATGAGGAGCGATGGAGGAAACTTTGATCTCTCTCACACACTAAGGCATTTGTACCTCCTAACCAGACAGGTCCTGTCACCCACCATATCTGCCATTTTTAGTATGCACACACACACAGGCACATGGACGTGCTAATGGAGAGATTGGGATTCTAGGTATGAGGGTCTTGTAACACAGCATTGGTCATCGTTTCCAGACAGCATGAATCACATCTTAGAAAAGGGTGGCGAAAATAAAGACACAGCTTGCTTCAGTCCCTCCTGCTTACCACACCCACACACACACACACAGAGCAAAGCACCTTTCAAAATGTCGAGTGTCTCTTTCCTGTGATTGCTTTACGGTACACAGCTTTTGCCTGGGCTCGTATATTTCTTCCACAGTAAGAAGCGCAAGCTCCAATTGACACAAAGCTGCAAATAAACACGGTATATTGTGACCCCTTGACTTCCTGTCCTGCTGCATTCAATGGCCTGATAAATAAAAGATTTGATTTAGCTTTACTACTACTTCTGCTTAAAGGATTCGGCCTTGTGAATCAAATTCCACTTCTGCAGGAGCTAAAAGCTGCCATAGCTGTGCCGTAGGAGCCGGTAAGTAGGGTGGCACTTTCCCAACATATTATTTATAGTCCTGTTTGCTCAGACTTTGAGTGATGCACACATGAAAAAAAAAAGCCAGACTCACTCCCAAAGTGCTCGCTGAATGTCAAAGACTAGCTTTGAATGTTAATTCTCCATATTTCTCAATGGGTTTTTTGAGCGTTCAGATAAGCTAAAATAAAGTATTCCTAATATGTTGGACCTTTTATTGAAAGTAGTCTACTTATACCTGAGACATGCCTTCAATTTTATAGACCTATAAGAGCTATATTTGTATTGTTTGAATTGGGGGAGGCGTTTGATAACAAGATATGTTTCTGACGACCCGAACAAGCATATAAGAATGATTTTAGAATAAAAACAATATCACTGTATTTTTTTGATTGTATAAATACAGCCATGCTAAGTTGTGAGAATTTTTAAAAAACATTAAAAAAAAAAAACTTTTCAACCAAAAACGTTTGAACTCTAGTGTATATACTGTGTGTGTAGAGGAAATCTAGCAGTATCTGATGCTTCACAATTCTCTTTACAGGTCCACTTGGATCTGAAAACCTGAAGTCCAATTTGAGACCTGAGCGGGTTTGGGTACAAAACTTCTGTCCTTGGACACAGGCCTCAGGTCTCAGGTAATTTAAAATAAATGTGCTTTTTTCAAATGGACCTGTTAAGACCCGAATACTTTCAAATTATCCCGGATGTGTGTGCTTGCACATTTGTGTTAAAAGTGAGGAATAAAAGAGCATACGTTTGTAACCTCGTACACAGAAATCATCTTATAGATATGAGATCCATCAGGAAAATCCACTCGCTTCAATATGCTGCGTATTCATGCAGGCCAGTATTCATTCATCCTTTTTATGTGCATTTTGCCACATCGGTATTGGGTAAGTGATTTTTGTTGAATTTTTTTTTTTTTTTTGTAATAATAATTGAAATAATTTATGTGAAGTGATTCGGGTCGATTCTGGTCAGGTACAGATTTAAGGACCCGAGAAGATCTCTAATCTGAAGCCATATGGTGACCAGCCAATGCAAACTGAGTATTTGGAACCACAAACTCAACAGTGTATCTTAGCAGACATTCTAATTACTATCCAACTCACTTTGCAGTTTACAGAGGCCATGTTGGCCACATCCTTTTCCACTCTAGTCCATACACAAACAGCTTGAACTGTTTCTTTTCTGACTTGGAACAGAGTAGCTACAACAGCTGGCTCCCATATACCCATGTTTTTGTTTTTTTGTTTTTTGCACCGCTACATAAAAGCCCTTTTGGAAACTTAGTTTTTAAGAGTCCAGTGTGTGTGATAATTATACTATTATATTCATCATCTGATCAACTCGTGCACTACATTGAACTGATGTCTGTGGAGGGTTGACTTTCGCAAGTCAAGCCTAGACACAAGTAAATGGTGAAGGTTTTGCCCAAATGAAATCTAAAGTCTTCAAATTCAGGACTAAACTGTGAGTCAAACAAAGTCCTAGTCTTGAGGCTGCATCTCAGTTCAGGGATTAATGAGAATGTTTGAAAGATCAACCATTAATCAGGTAGCATGACAAACCTACAAGCTACTGTAGGTCTATAATAATGAACCTTAGTCAGTGTGTTCGCCACTGCCCTGTCTTATTTTACCATGCTGGTTGGGGTAATGTTGATGTGTTTGCTACAGAGAAGTGAAATTAAGAACAAACAGTAACAAGCAGCTGTTTAATATCCTTTTTATTAAATGGCCATTACCATTTCCATTTTTCTTCTTTTGTTATTGTGCTTTTTACAAGACTAGGCCGTTTAAATGATTAAATATGAATAAATGAGCAATCAACAAAAATTTAATATTCTTTTAGACCATTATGCACCATGATACATGATAATGTTCATGCCTTAATTAAAAAAAAAAATCTAATTACATGACAAAGATATTAAGTGAGATGGCAACTAATTCTTTTATACAATATGTTCGATTTAAATAGAAATCTCTCATCTCTAAAATGATTGTTAATTATTATGAGGACAATAATGAAGGGTTCAAGTGCGAAGCACTGTAATTGTAATTGTAAGGATTTTTATTATTATTTTTCTGCCATAAAACTGATTGTACAGACCAAACCGTAAGGACTATAAACTTGAAACTTGGCCAAATGGTAGAGTTCAATTTAGGGAGAGATTGGCAATGACTCACCCCAATTGGCCAATAGGGGGTTTAATTTAATTTCAAGTTATATGCAAAATTTTCAGCTATTTTGAATTCTGTTCAACTTTTGCGAACTAGTCCTAGGGGTTTTCACCAAATCAGAACCAAACCAGTGCAGAAATGTGAGAGTGAAAATCAACAAAAAAGTTGGAATTTCGCATTTTGAAGTGGGCAGAGCAAAAAGCATGGCCACCATCGGAAAAGTTAACCAAAATTAAGATTAGAATGAAAATGGGTCGGCCTGTTTGACTCATGGCCCTAAAAGTCTGTAAGAAATTCAAAAGAAATCAGCCATTGGACAGCAATATCACGTATCACACTACATTCATAAATATGCAGCAATTGAGCAAGTCATAAAAAGTGACAAGCTAAGCAAGCATGGCAGAGAGCATCAGAACAGTGGAATAAAATGTCCGATACTTTTCAACATCTGCTTCTGCCATCATTTACTGAGCATTATTTTAAAAAAAAATTTTCATTATTTTATATGTATATGGCTCATGAACCTCTGCTGTCAATCAATTCATTTGTTAAGCATTTGAAATTATGTGAAAAAACCTACTTGAAGTGAAGTGACATTCAGCCAAGTATGGTGACCCATACTCAGAATTTGTGCTCTGCATTTAACCCATCCGAAATGCACACACACAGAGCAGTGAACACACACACACACACACTGTGAACACTCACCCGGAGCAGTGGGCAGCCATTTATGCTGCGGCGCCCGGGGAGCAGTTGGGGGTTCGATGCCTTGCTCAAGGGCACCTAAGTCATGGTATTGAGGGTGGAGAGAGAACTGTACATGCACTCCCCCCACCCACAATTCCTGCCGGCCCGGGACTCGAACTCACAACCTTTCGATTGGGAGTCCGACTCTCTAACCATTAGGCCACGACTTCCAATCTAGTCCTAGGTTTTCCACTCAACCTCAATAAAACCACTGCAGTACAATTCTCTGGACACCTCTAGATCAATAATTATCAAAAAATGTTGACCTTTACCCTTTGGGTAGCTATAACGAGGTAATTTTGAAAAGTAAATGTGTTCAGCATTCTACAAGAAATATTTTTCGGATTTTTTCTTGACAATTTTAAATCATAAAGTGAGCAAAATATATTAGAGAGACTGCACCACCTACAGGACATAATAACGCAAGGTCGTTAGATCCCTGCCAAAAGTGTTTGTATGTGTTAGACTATAAAGACTAAAGACTATAAGCCTTCTTGAGTTTAAACTAGCGCTACGACCCAGAATCTGCCCCACCTAAATTTACACTCAGGAGCTGCTACCTTTTATAAACTCTATAAGACTTCCATGCAGTAAGCATTTTGTTACTTACCATTTCGACCCCTTGGAATTATAAGGTTCTATCTGACATTTTTGTCAAAATTGAGTTATTCACATATTCTTATTCTGTGACAACTTATTTACATTATGTGATGTTTTATTTTAAGTTGTGTAAATTTTGGGATTTTATATTGAAAAAACAAAAAGGTTCTATCTACAGAAGTCTATGGAACACAAAAACTTTGAAGCTCAATATCTCAAAACTGCTCAGAACGCAGATATCAGGGTTCGGGGCTAATCACCTGCCTTTTGGGGTTGTGAATGTGTGTTTGGATGGTTTGACAGCTCACTGCGTCTGCCTGTTTGATTTGAGTTTTCCCCACCCTCCTTGTTTCTCCGTTGTTAACCTTAATTGTTCACCACCTGTTCTCAATGTTCTTCTAATTTCTTCCCTTTATAATTCCCTGTGTTTCTCTGTCCATTGCCAGACTGTTGCAACTCTTAACAATAGCTCGAGCTGGTCTGTGTACTCACCTCACCTTGTCTTGTCTTGTCTAGTCTTTAGGCTCCAGTGTCTTTTGCTGTTTTGCTCTGCCTCTTGTTCTCACGAATGCAGTACTCCTAGAAGATTCCAGCTCTCATTTCTCTGGGTCTCGGCTGTCGAACGAGCTAAGCTGTGGAACGATACTCCTCTGCCTTGTCTCATCTGCTTTCAATAAAGCTCTGTGTAAACCCGCAACTGAATCCAGCCCGTTTTTCCTGACAGAACAGTCTGGCCAATTATGGATTCAGTGGGATCTGATCCACTTCGCTCGGCTCTCATACAGCAGGGAGTTTGATTGGGTCAGCATGCCATCCAGCTCAACACCATTGCGCAGGATGTGGACGCTCTTAGTGCCCGAGTCTTCGAACTCCTCACACGGTTGGATAGCCTTCACCGAGAGGTGACGAGCCACACTGATGTTGTCAAGTGTCCAGAGGTCACTCCTTTCATGTCCACAGATGTTGTCAAGTGTCCAGAGGTCACTCCTGTCATGTCCACAGATGTTGTCAAGTGTCCAGAGATCACTCCTGTCATGTCCACAGATGTTGTCAAGTGTCCAGAGATCACTCCTGTCATGTCCACAGATGTTGTCAAGTGTCCAGAAGATGTTGTCAAGTGTCCAGAGATCTCTCCTGTCTTGTCCACAGATGTTGTCAAGTGTCCAGAGATGTTGTCAAGTGTCCAGAGATTCCTCCTGTCATGTCCACAGATGTTGTCAAGTGTCCAGAGATTCCTCCTGTCATGTCCACAGATGTTGTCAAGTGTCCAGAGATTACTCCTGTCATGTCCACAGATGTTGTCAAGTGTCCAGAGATCACATCTTCAGAGGTTGCCCCTACCTACTTTGTCGGTTTGGCCATAGAGATTGTTCCTGTCTTGTCAAGTTCTCAAGTGTTGTTCCTGCCGGTCACATCTGGGCCATGTAAAGTGTTCCTGCCTGTCCTGTCAGACCTATAGAGGTCATTCTTGCCAGTTGGGTCAAGGCCGTAGACGGTGTTCCTGCCTGTCAAGTTATGGTCATGTAAAATGTTCCTGTCGGTCCGGTTACGTCCTGAGGTCGTCTTTGCCAGTTGGGTCATGGCCGTGGAGATGTGTTCCTGTTTGCCTCGTCAAGCCTGCGGAGGTTGTTCCTGCTAGAGGTTGCGACCACAAGATCATACCAGACCAGCTGTCTGCTGCTTCTGACGAGTCCCTCAGAGGATGCTCCTGCTAGTTGTCAGCCATCTGAAGGGGCTATCCTGTCTGTTTTGTCCTGTCCTTTAAGGTTGTTTCTGTTTGTCTTGTCAAACCCATCGAGGTGGGCCCCTCTTTAGAGCGTCGGGTGACACTCCTGGGAGAGGGGGTACTGTCAGGGTTCGGGGCTAATCATCTGCCTTTTGGGGTTGTGAATGTGTGTTTGGATGGTTTGACAGCTCACTGCGTCTGCCTGTTTGATTTGAGTTTTCCCCGCCCTCCTTGTTTCTCCGTTGTTAACCTTAATTGTTCGCCACCTGTTCTTAATGTTCTTCTAATTTCTTCCCTTTATAATTCCCTGTGTTTCTCTGTCCATTGCCAGACTGTTGTAACTCTTACCAATAGCTCGAGCTGGTCTGTGTACAGTACTCGTCTTGTCTTGTCTTTAGGCTCCAGTGTCTTTTGCTGTTTTACTCTGCCTCTTGTTCTCACGAATGCAGTACTCCTAGAAGATTCCAGCTCTCATTTCTCTGGGTCTCGGCTGTCGAACGAGCTAAACTGTGGAACGATACTCATCTGCCTTGTCTTATCTGCTTTCAATAAAGCTCAGTGTAACCCGCAACTGAATCCAGCCCGTTTCTCCTGACAGCAGATAGAACCTTATAATTCCAAGGGGACGATTTGTTTCAGAAATCTACTTGTGCAACAGAATGTGTGTATGTGTAATCAATTAATTTCTCTCTCTCTCTGTGTGTAAGTGTATTCTCCATGGATGTATTTTAGTGCCAGCCATACATTTTGGGTTGAACTACACCCTAAAAGCATAGAATCTTAAAGGCCTTAAAGTACATGAACGCCAGTAATTGCTGCTTGCAGGTATATTTTAAAATGTATTTGCCATTGGAGAGCTTGTGTGTCCATACAAATCAGGTTTTGCCAGATATCATCTCTCATGCACTAGCTGTGATGTCTGATTAACAAACAACCGAAGACTTCTGTGAATTTGTTATATTTAATGATTCATGAAACTCCCTGGAACTTGCTTATGAGTTAGTGGTTTGAATCAGCTCATTGTGTCAGTGAATCAATCATTCAAAGTCATTAATGACTACATCACTGACTCCTCGCAGAACTGTGAATCAGTTTCCTGTTATATCTTATTCAGAATGAACCTGGAGCAGTTTCTTGTGACTTTCAGCAGTTTTGTTATCCACAGCCCTGTAGGCATGCTTGAGTTCTTTATATGAGGAATTCCTGCTTATGCATAACCCTTCTCTACAGATACAGTTCTACAGCGTCTCAAAATTCAGTATTCCATTTGACATGAAGGCCTTGCATCGTCTGTGCTCACTACACATAATGGTGTTGAAATTTTATGCCTTGCAGTCTTTGCTAACTTTGACTCCAAAGGACAAGCTGTTATAGACGTTGTCGATACCGTACCTTCAGCAATGGTGAAGACTGTCAAAGCCACATGCAGTTTTGAAGCTAAGTTGATAGAGTGGACGTTATCCATTGAATATTAAATAAAACCAAGCTACATTTTATTGACATGACTGTTGTGCTTTTTCCCATGTTAAGATAAATATATGCTGATTGATGTGCATGGCATATTTATAGAGTTTTTCACCTCCCTGTTTGTCTCACTTTGTGGCACAGCAGAACATCTGTCTCATAGAACTGTTCATTTATTCAAATTTTTTTTCCCCCGGAATTTGGAAATTCCCAGGCTGTTAATTAAAAACCATGAAAGAGAACACAGTACAACGTGCTGCGTCTGCCAGCCTGCTGTCCCCAGCAGCTCCAGCAGGATTTCATTCTCTCTCTCTCTCTCTTTCTCTCTCTCTCTCTCTGATGGAAGAGCAATTACAGTATTTTCTTACATTGTATATTTTTTACTATAATAATAATAATAATAATAATGAAAATAATGTAATATTCTACTGTTAATTTGATATATTTTACAATTATATTTCATACAGTATATGTATAGTTATGAATAAAGTATAAATCTCTAATATATTTTTGTAATGATCTTTAATATATGGATAAAGAAACAATTATATTAATAATGATGATAATAATAATAAAAATGAATGATAAATTCTGAAAATATTCTTTAAAATATGAAGTAGTCTGAGGCAAACAAGAATATACAATTTATTTTGTCTCTCACTCTGTCTCTTTCTGTTTCTCACTCACACGGACACACACAATCCCTAGGAGACAAAGTTATGAGGGGGAAGGTGACATATTTAACCCTCCTGGAGTTTTTTTTTCTTTTTCTCTTTTGGTGTCATCTTGGGCTTTTACCCAAGTGTGTAAAGTGTGCAATTTTTGACGTTTTCTATCAAGCTGCTAAAACATTCTAAAAGAGGAAGTCAGCTTTTATTTCTTTAAATATATTTATATCTATATCTTTAAATATGATCATATTTGCCATCCTAAATATGTTTCACAAATTCCACATCCACTGGCGTTTTTAGCCAAAAGTGAAGGTGATTTCCCCCACCCCCAAAACATCTGAAAGTGCATTTGCTTGTACCTAGCTGTTAACATCTGGGCAAATAACGATGCACTGACTGAGTGATATAATCAGAATGCCTTTCTCAATTGTATATGAACTGTAATGTTTTCCATTGTTCTCTTCTTAGGCAATGGTCTTTTTATTTCATTTTGAATAGGAAAACACATCAAGGCCAAGCAGATTAAAACTACATGAACTACACAAAAATGCACTATGTTAGAGCACGCACACACACATAAACACGACCAGCCAACGGTAGTAGTTTCAGCCCACGGTAGGCCTATGTAATATTACAACAGGAAAGATGTGCAAGTCCATTTTAAGCGCTAATAAGATGACTTCTTGAACACCAGTAATATTTTCACTTAGTGATTATATTTTTTAATACTTTGCAATAGATTAAATATAAGCCTCAGCTGACTGTGAGATGACAGGATATTTCAATTTGCCTTCAAGGCTTTTGCAATCCCATTATATGAAAATATAAAGAGCTGTCTGAGTCTGATGTATTGGACTGTGTCACACTGAATAAAGTGTAGTATGATGACATAGTTCTCTTACGAGAGCTCTCTCGTACTGCGTCTTAGCTAAGACGCTACGGGAAAAGTCTCTTTTCACGAAATACTGAAGCAAAAAATTATCCTTAATTTTGTATTTTTGTAAAGCGCATTTGCAGCAGTACACAGCCATAGGCGAGACGGCTCGTTCGCTCATTGGCTTGTTCTGCGGCAACTGCACAGCCTATCGAGCGCAGGCTGATGCAACATCAGACCAATAAGGGCGCTTCGCAATAAGGGCGCTCAACCTATAAAAGGAGCTCGAAAAGGCTGACTCACCTGATTTTTCATCTCTTCAGCGAAGCTCACGCATCGCTGGATCACGAGGAAGCAAGCGCCGTCTGGAAGAGCATATCAGCAGGACGAGCCATCCTGAAGCCGCTGGCATCGCCGCCTTCCACTGCCGTTCCTGCTGCGCTATCCGGCGCCCATATCCTTTACAATCCTTGTTCTGTAATATTCTGTGTGTGTGTTCGCCCTGCGACGCACATTCACAAAAGAGCTGCGTCTTTTTAAAGATGCCTTCGTGCGGCTCGTGCAGAACCCCGCTCAGCGAAGGAGATCGTCACGTCATCTGCGTCTCCTGTCTGGGTGAAGACCATGCAGCGCTCGCGCTCGCGCTCGCTGATGGCGGATGCCCTCATTGCGAGTTGATGCCTATGGTGACTCTGAGGACTCGCCTGGCATCCTTCTCGAAGCCTGCATCATCCGCTGCGCCGCAGCGCCGTAAGAAGCGCCGCTCGCAGCGCCTACCAGAACCGCCTCCAGCTCAGCCGAGCTCGCCGGTTCCCTCCGCTTCGCCGGTCTCCCCTGCATCGCTTCCCGATGCTCAGCGTCCGCTGCTTGCCGACGCGTCATCGGAGGAAGTGGATCTCAGGCCCGCATCGGAGGAAGAAGACACGTGCTCTCTGCTTGCTTCGGGCAGTGAGGGTTGGGCGAGCTCCGTGGATCTCGCGCCCGCTGCTCAGAGGCCCAGCAGACGGGGGGATATCGATAAGGAGCTGATGCGTGTACTCTCGTTGGCCGCGGCGAGCCTCGGCCTCAAGTAGTCTGCACCAGCGCCCCCTTCACATTCCCGGCTGGATGGTAGCTATCTTCCGGATGAGCGCTCTTCCTCAAGCTCAAAACATGCCCCTTTTCTTCCTGAGCTTCACGAAGAAGTGGCGAAGGCTTGGGACGCTCCATTCTCGGCGAGAATCCGCTCATCTGTTTCGTCAGCATTCTCCACACTGGACGGTGCTAAGAACAGAGGCTACCTGTCACTTCCGCCGGTGGAACAGGCTATAGCAGCGCACCTTTGCCCGCCCTCTGCTGGACGGCGGACTAAGGCGGCGTTGCTATCCAAAGCCTGCCGCATGACGTCATCACTGCTCGCACGGATATTCTCTGCTGCCGGCCATGGGACGTGTTATGGCTTCCGCTATGGTGGCTGAGAGGCATTTGTGGCTGACGCTTTCTGACATCAAGGAGTCTGAGCGCGCTGTGTTTCTTGACGCTCCGCTAACTCCTGCCGGCCTCTTTGGATCTTCCGTCAACGAGTTTGTGGAGAGATTCGCCGAGGACCAGAAAGCTTCACAGGCGTTCAAGCACTTCTTGCCGAAGCGCTCCAGTTCTGCAGCTATCCGCTCTAGACCGGCCCCACAGAGCTCTCAGTCACGCCCACCGCCTCCTGCTGCGCCATCACGACAGTGTCAGCAACGCAGCTCGGGACCCCGTTCTCGCTCTTCGAGCTGTCGCCCCGCGCCGCGGGAGCCGCGGCAGAGGATTGCGGTGAAGCCAGAAGCCCCGAAAGCATCCTAGCACTGCTGGGAAAGCGCCGGTGTTCGAGTTCCGCTGCGGCCGAGCTCTCACCCAAGCGCGCCGCTGTTGCAGTTCCAAGAGTTGTGACTGCCTCAGTGTCTTCTGCAATGCGCAAGCCTGCACGAGTGCCCGCTTGCCTGCACACAAAAGCCGTTATCACGGCTACCCAGATGTTTCACAAAAAGAGTTTTTCTTCTGGTGTTCCGGCCACGGCCGATGGTGCTATAAATGTTGTGACGATGCCCACTCCTCAGTGCCCATCTCCACATGTAAGCACAGCCCTACACACAGGGCTTGCGCCCATAATGTCAACTCAAGTCGGTCGCGCACACTACATAGTAAACGTGCCCACCCCTCAGTGCCCACAATTACTATGTCACACGCGTCATGTGGTTTCTGTAAAAACAAAACCCGTGCACGCTCGTCCGGCCACGGCCGATGGTGCTTTAAATGCAGTGACGATGCCCACTACCCAGTGCCCATCCCCGCATGTAAGCACAGCCCTGCACACAGGGCTAGGGCACATAAGATCGACACAGATCGGTCGAGCGCGCCGCATAGTAAACGTGCCCACTTCCCAGTGCCCACATACACTATGTCACTTACGGCGCGGGGCTTCTGTAAAAACGAGGCCCGTGCACGTACATTCTGCACAGGCAGACGGCGAGTTGAAAGTGGTAAAAGTGCACACATGCAGCCCACGGTTACTCGCAGATATATCGAGTCCCACGGGACCCGCTCAGCCTCCCTCCAGTCGGTTAAGCGCCGGAACGGGGTCGAGGATGAGCGATCTGCCCGCTGTGATCAGCGCGCTCCCCGCCTCAGATGCGCAGCACACTCGAGCGCCACCGTTGCCCAGTCAACAGAGCGCGTGTCGCATCCAGCCCTTAGCCATTGATGCAGATGCATGGTCAGCACTTCCAGGGGTTTCGGATTGGGTGCTAGGCATTATAAAGAGAGGCTACTCGCTACAGTTTTCTCGACGCCCACCGCGCTTTTCAGCGCGCGTCGAAACTACGGTCAAAACAGAAGTAGCACACATACTTCGGGCCGAAATATCAAAACTGTTGAGCAAAGGGGCTGTAGAGCCAGTGTCTCAAGCTCAAAGCGAGGGGGGGCTGTACAGCAGATACTTTCTGGTGCCCAAGAGAGACGGGGGTCTCAGGCCCATACTGGATCTAAGACAGCTGAACAAGGCATTGATGAAACGCAGTTTCAAAATGCTCACGACCAGGAAGCTCCTCGCGCAGATTCGCAGAGGGGACTGGTTCATGTCAATAGATCTGAAGGACGCGTATTTTCAAATACAGATAGCGTCAAACCACAGGCGGTTTTTGAGATTCGCCTTCGAGGGCCAGGCATACCAGTTTGCAGTCCTGCCATTCGGCTTGTCCGTAGCTCCTCGTACGTTTACGAGGTGCATGGATGCAGCGCTCGCTCCTCTCAGACTCAGAGGCATACGAGTGCTGAATTATTTGGACGACTGGCTGGTTCTGGCCCGATCACGAGCGGAGCTCGTGGACCACAGGGCCGTTTTACTCGATCACCTCGAGAAGCTCGGCCTCAGTGTCAATTGGGCGAAGAGTTCGCTGAACCCCAGTCAGACGATCCTGTTTCTGGGTATAGTTCTGAACTAGTGTTCCATGACGGCGCGACTGTCACCACAGCGCACGATGGGCATTCAGCGCGCAGCAAGTTCTTTCCGCTGCGGCGCGACTGTGTCGCTCAAACACTGTCAAAAGATGCTGGGTCTCATGGCCTCAGCATCTCTGGTTTTGCGGCTGGGCCTGCTCCGCATGCGCCCCCTGCAGTTCTGGCTGAAGGCTCGGGTGCCGCGCAGAGCGTGGGCGTCTGGCCGGCTGCATTTCAAGGTCGATCAGAGATGTGTTGCGGCTCTAGCACCTTGGACAGCGAACGGCTGGTACCAATCAGGTGTAAGCCTGGGGACTTCCCCGAGTGTGAAAATGGTGTCGACGGACGCCTCCACTTCGGGATGGGGAGCGCTGCTCGAAGGCAGACCGTCCTTTGGCCTATGGTCAGAACGGGAAAAGCTCTATCATATCAACTGCCTGGAAATGCTGGCAGTGGAGAACGCGCTGACGCTCTTTTGTCCCCATATCAAGGATCACCACGTCGTAGTCCGTTCGGACAACATGTCCGTGGTGTCCTACATAAATCGCCAGGGCGGTCTCGGGTCCCGAAACCTGTGCAGGCTGACGGAACGCCTCCTGATTTGGGCTCAACGCAACGTGCGCTCGCTGAGAGCAGTGCATGTGCCTGGACTGCAGAATCTGGGTCCAGACAGGCTGTCCAGAGGCAATGTCCCTACGGGCGAATGGTCTCTACACCCGCAAACAATCCGGCTGTTGTGGGAGAGATTGCGGTCTGTGACACACCGCAACACACCGTTTCGGGCTCAGGTTATTGCCCTGTCTGCCCTGCCGGTGTCAGGGGAGGATGGAGACTCGAGTCTTCTTTGCCCTGTCAGGGTTTTAAGAGCTCATGTGTCTCGCTCTGCTGCCTTTCGGCAGACGGAGCAGCTGTTTGTCTCGTTCGGTGGACGTTCCAAGGGAATGGCTGTTTCGAGACAGACTCTATCCAGATGGATAGTTGACGCCATAGCGTTAGCTTACGCTTCCAGGGGCCTTCAGTGCCCGTTGGGCGTCAGAGCACACTCCACAAGAGGCGTCGCCTCGTCGTGGGCGTGGTCTACTGGGATCTCCTTGCAGGATATATGTATGGCGGCGGGTTGGGCCTCGCGTCTACATTTATCAGGTTCTATAACCTGGAGGTTCCCGCCTTGCAAGCAAGGCTGCTGTCGGTATAGAAGAATCGGGGCCCTGAGGGGAATTCTGAGTTCATGAGCGCTATGCGCTGCCGACTGTTATATGGGCAGTATTGCGTAAGACCCGCATTGCCACATTGGTCAGGCCTTGCCTCGGCTGTGTGATGTCATATTGCCGCATCTACGGATGCTGCTAGATATGGGACGGAGGGCTTTCCCCCTTTTCTGTCCCGGACTCTCTGTGAGTCCCTCAGGTGACTATGCACTGTAAATCCTGGGCGTTGCTTCAGGTTTATTGGTGTGTGATCCCTGCGCGCACGGCGTTTTACATCGGGTTCCCGTAGCGTCTTAGCTAAGACGCAGTACGAGAGAGCTCTCGTAAGAGAACGTACTCGGTTACTAAACGTAACCTCGGTTCTCTCTAGAAGAGCGAACGAGTACTGCGTTCTCTGCCGTGTGTACGATTCACTCTGGTTCGCTTCGGCGATGAAATAAATCAGGTGAGTCAGCCTTTTCGAGCTCCTTTTATAGGTTGAGCCACACCCGTTTCGGCGGGAAGTGGCAAGAAGGGCGCGAAGCGCCCTTATTGGTCTGATGTTGCATCAGCCTGCGCTCGATAGGCTGTGCAGTTGCCGCAGAACAAGCCAATGAGCGAACGAGCCGTCTCGCCTATGGCTGTGTACTGCTGCAAATGCGCTTTACAAAAATACAAAATTAAGGATAATTTTTTGCTTCAGTATTTCGTGAAAAGAGACTTTTCCCGTAGCGTCTTAGCTAAGACGCAGTACTCGTTCGCTCTTCTAGAGAGAACCGAGGTTACGTTTAGTAACCGAGTACGTTATTAATGAAGGGTTGTCCCGATAGACGATAGAGTCTTCGCTGAAACACCAGTGTTTTGTTGTTCAGTGCACGTGCTCGCCAGGCCCAGTTAAGCACCCTTAAATGAAATCAATAGCATTCTCAGTTAATGTTGTAATAATGGCATTTCAATGCAGATTTGACAGACTATCCAGTGCTTTATGGTTTGGGCTCTGCAGATCGGTTTTTACTTCAACATCTTTTGCAGCGATGAGCAATGAAGCTAATCACAGACATATTTGTTGATTTCTTGAACTCAACAGCCAATCAGAAGCGTTTAAGGTAGAGTCCACTCACCCATTTTTCACCCATTTTTCGTTGAGGTGTTGCATTCAGTGCGAATTATCTCATTATAACAAAGTGTAGATATATATATCTACATCTTTAAAACTATGGAGCCAAAAGAGTCTCGATAAAGATAAATGCACACACTACATTCACATATGCACACACAGGATTCATACATGCACACACATAATTCATAAATACACACACAGGATACACAAATGCACGCAAAATTCACAAATGCACACACAAAATTTAAAAAGCACAGAAGATTCAGAAATGCACACAAAATTCAGAAATACACACACAATTCAGAAATGCAAACAACATTTACAAATGCGCTCAAGATTCACAAATGCACAGGACAAGATTCAGAAATGTATTTCTGATGCACACACACATATATCTTGATTTACAAACTGCTTGCGGTCTGTGAACTTCACTGCATTTGTGTGTGAATTTTGAGACTCCCCTGACTTGGTTCAACACACAAATGCCTTTTTTTAAACAGGGAATGATCTGCAAACAATCAGATATCTCCCTTGTTTTAGCCAATCACAAGAATGCACCCCACATGGGGGATTGTTTACTTATAAGCCAATCAGCGAACGACTCACTTTCCTCAGCGAACAACTCACTTTCCTCACGCAGCGAACGACTCACTTTCCTCAGCGAACGACTCACTTACCTCACGTAGCCGGCGACCCACTTTGCGCAGCAGGAGACTCACTTTCCGCAGCGGAGAGTCACTTTCCTCTCGCAGCGAACGACTCACTTTCCTCACGCAGCGAACGATTCACTTTCTTCACGAGTCATGCAGCGAACGACTCACTTTCCTCTCGCAGCGAACGACTCATTTTCCTCATGCAGTGAACGATTCACTTTCTTCACGAGTCATGCAGCGAACGACTCATTTTCCTCACGCAGCGAACCATTCACTTTCCTCACGAGTCATGCAGCGAACGACTCATTTTCCTCAGCGAACGATTCACTTTCCTCACGCAGCGATCAACTCACTTTCCTAAGCGAACAACTAACTTTCCTCACGCAGCCGGAGACCCACTTTTCGCAGTCGGAGAGTCACTTTCCTCTCGCAGCGGACCACTGACTCTCTCTTCATGTAGGGACCGAATATTATAATTAAAGTGACTTCTATATTGCATCCAAAAGAATATTTAGATATATTTAAATATTCAAAAAGGTGTATTTTTTTTTTTTACTTTCATTAAAATATTTCAATAAAATGAAATAATTGCCTATTGCAAATTTATGAATCCATGGTTAACTTTTTTTTCTGCAGTCACTGGGCTATATGTATTAAAACATTTTTAAATTTATATTTTGTAAAAAATAATAAAAAATAAACCTGAATTGTAATCTAAACATCTGTATTTTCATACAATTTCATAAATAAGTAGGCTATAATATGCTGCACCACAGGCATATTGCGCTGTGTGAACGCATTCAATGTGATTGGCTTATAAGTAAACAATCCCCCACGTGGAGTGCGTTCTTGTGATTGGCTAAAAGAAGGGAGATATCTGATTGGTTGCAGATCATTCCCTGTTTAAAAAAGGGCATTTGTGTGTCGAGCCAAGTCAAGGGAGTCACAAAATTCACACACAAATGCAGTGAAGTTCACAGACCGCAAGCAGTTTGTAAATCAAGATATATGTGTGTGTGCATCTGAAATACATTTCTGAATCTTGTCCTGTGCATTTGTGAATCTTGAGTGCATTTGTAAATGTTGTTTGCATTTCTGAATTGTGTGTGTATTTCTGAATTTTGTGTGCATTTTTTGAATTTTGTATGCATTTGTGAATCTTCTGTGCTTTTTAAATTTTGTGTGTGCATTTGTAAATTTTGTGCGCATTTGTGTATCCTGTGTTTGTATTTATGAATCATGTGTGTGCATGTATGAATCCTGTGTGTGCATATGTGAATGTAGTGTGTGCATTTATCTTTATTGAGACTCTTTTGGCTCCATATAAAACTGCCATGTTTAGCTTCACTTTGGTGATCATAAACCAAAATAACACACTTTACCATTGATGATAAACATCAGCATTTAAAGAAAACAGTCAAGCGAACTGCTGACTCCACTAAAATCTAGTAAAAACTAGTCAATTTTGACATTTGCTGATATTTACATCTACCTCATCCACAATCCCTGTTTATACACCAGTGACCCAGAATATAATAGGGCCAGTTTCATTTATATTCTCACCTGCCGGAGACTTACCTTTGGCTCGGCTTGGCACTGCTCCATCTGCCACACCCATTCTGGATGCCTGTGTATTCACTGCCTGATTCTGATCAGTCGGGCCAGATGCAGCAGCTGTTAATACAAAGTGTGCTGTGATTGGTTAGCTTGGCCAGTGTGTGTTGTGTTTGGTACCACTTGGTTTTTGGTCTGAAAATGTAATGCCCCTTACCATAGCTACCTGTGAGCTTCAGTGTAAATATTGCATCAAAATCAAACCAATTTGAGCATGATTTAAACCCAGATCATTGTAACCACTCTAAGTTCCTCTGCCTTGGGAAAGCTAGCGTGTTTGCGACGTTGCCTTCTCTTGTGCAGCTCAACCAGGTCTCATCCCATTCGTCTGTATTTATGATATCACAAATCCCGGAAAATATGCGTTGTAGTCCAAATAAGTCGTTTGTTGTAGTTTTTAAAAAGTGATTTATGTTAAATAAAATATCTCCTTTTGAATTTGACTTTAAGATTTGTAACTTTGCAGATCTTTTTTATGATTAAACAGCAACAATACAGACTAACATAACAGGACCCCATTAAATAACTGGCATTAGGAAAATGTATCTATCACTAAAGGTTTTATGCACCAAGCTGAATAAAGTTATATATAGAGAGAGGGAGAGAGAGAGAGAGAGAGAGAGAGAGAGAGAGAGAGAGAGAGAGAGAGAGAGATAATTTATATATAGTAGTAATGTACATGTTGTTTGACTATTTACAATGATAGCACATTAAGTAGCTACGCCTTTCATGATTAAAATTTAAAGTGTTTATCATCCTAACTACAGATAGTTCACTCAAAAATGCCTGCATACTTTAGAGTAGCTTCTTTTGAGTTCTGCAGTAAAACAAAAGTCAGGGGTTTAAAAAACATGAGGGTAAAATTATGTAATAATGTAAATCAGGGTTCTTTAATTAGTTTTCGCCGAGGGCCGAATTCAGCCAACAATACCAAGCCAAGAGCCACTGACTATATATATATATATATATATATATATAAAATTGTTATTATTATTACAATTATTATATTATTGTTGCTTTTTTATTAAAATAATCACAAGATGAATACAGTATTCAGATTTTTTCTCCCAGTAGTTTATTTTATTCAAACAATTATAAACATTTTTCCATTTAGATAAAGAAGAACCTTCCAGATGAATATTAAAAACAAATGAACAAGCAAATAAATCTCGATCTCCATGTCTGCCATGCAAATCAACTGTTCCTGCTCATTCTCAAACTGGATCTCTTCTCTCCACTTTCCCTAATTGCAGATTCAATTATTAGATTTGTCAATTTGAATATTTTTATGCTTAGATTTTTTTTTGTTGATCATCTATATTCATGTATTTTCCATGTGGACTTTTCTTTTCTACACACTGACCTTGTTTTTGCTTTGCACCGCTGGCATCTGGTGTAGACATGATGTAAGTTAATGTCGGTTTCTGATGCTGCATTTGAATTTTCATGCTACAGTATTTGAAATTAGCATGGGCCAAACTTTTTTCTCTCACTGGCCTGATGTTACCCCACGTGCTGCCTATTGAGGAACCCTGATGTTAATGATGACAAAATTCTGGGTTGACTATATTTTTAAGTAAATTAGTAGAAACATCACTTTGCAAAAAAAATAACAGTGAATGCTGCAATAAAATGCCTGAAAAATCCACATTCAGCAGATCAATAGCTTCCTGTTGGTCAATCAATCTCTTCAGATAAGATTCCCCCATTTTGTTGCTAAATATTACATGGTATGGTCAATGCAGACATTTACATGAACTTACTTTCTCAGTGGCTCTAATCCAATCAGAGAAGTATAGTAAGAATGATGTCCACTGTCTTGGACTCCAAGCACTGCACGGTGTTCACAGGCATCTGAGGATTAACATCTGCTCTTTCTTCAGCGATGATAACACTTCTCTAGAATATTACAACACAAGTAATTATTAAAAGAAATCTGTTGCATGTTAAGAGAAGCAATCAGTTATTCCTGTCTCAACATCCTGAGTGAAGTAAGCAACTAAAGTAGCAACAGAAGTGATAAACTGATTCTGTGTTTTGTGTTGTAGTCAGTTACATGTGTTTTTGCAGAGGTGAAAACCTGTACAAGTTCTAAACGCAGGACAGAGCTATTGCAGATAGTCTCAGACATACTAATGCATATTTATATGATTGTAGTACATTCTCATCGTAAAAATCACTGAAACTAGCTTATGTATTTAGTTAACCAAGGTTATTTGAAGACAACTTTTTTCTATAGAATCATAATACTAATAGTAAAACAAATTCCTCTTCACTCTAACATCCTTAAAGTAAAAAAACTAGTTTTGCTTATTAGAATACCATTCAGAAATAGAATTTGGAAACTAAAAATACAAACCTTTCTCCTTGTGTATGCTGGACCATCATCCTCTTCACCTTAACTTTAGGTGGTAGCTAAAGCCGAGTCTTGCATGTGAATTTAAGTCTCTTTAGGAACTTATGAATGCCTGCTAGGTAAAATAATAAAATGTAAATGTGCATCGATGCTTAAAATAAATATTTAACCAAAACGGTGCCATAGATCCACATCTCTTGGTAAATAATCCATTGTGATTAGCTGTTGTCAAAGTCCACAGCACAGAAGATAGACGGCATGTTGCAATTCGGTCCTACAAACGGTGGCAGCCACACCACTGTGTGACATCACCTGATATCTATGAATAATGTGTAGTTGATAGATTAGACTAATATTAGGCTGCTTTTAGCCACACCCTGGAGTTGGTTCACTCCCTGGCTATGGAAAATAAGTAAATAATTAAATAAATTGTCACAATAATATTGTGTATCGGCAATCTCACAGGCTGACGTTAGGACGATATGACTGGAGCATATTGCCAAACACTATATTAATGGTTATGTTACCTTTATGTGTGCTTTATTATTTAACGTACTGACAGTAGCTGACATTATAACAACAAGAATTAGAGAAGAAATATATAATCAATATTAATAGATTTGCAGTGACCTGCTTGTGCAGGGTAATCACATACTTGGCAACACACAGAATATAATGAACATTCAAACATTCATTAACACTCATAGTCTGTTGATATTGACTGTACTGTCTTAATATTTGCGGTCTCAGAGATCCCAGTACTGTGCTTGTAACTTGGGAAATATGACTGTTATCCAGTATAGTTGCGTTAGGTCTGTTGGGATCAAATACACACCAGTAAAAACATATCTGAGGTCTCTAAGACCCCAAACATAAGTAATAAATTTAATTATAAATCGTAAAAAAATTCTGTCATCATTTACTTACCCTCATGAGTCACCTGTATGACTTTGACTATGTAACTGTAATGATAAAAGACTTCCTATCATCGGGAAGAAGGAGGCGGGAACCGGCGGACAATCAAACAACATTTTAATAAAGCAAAATAAACACAAAACAGCGCACCAGCCCCTCACGGACGACTGGTGCGCGCAAATAAACACCAAAACACAACTAAAAGCCCAGGCCTGGTCCTCTCTCGTCCTTCACTGTCGTCGCTCCAGTTTTATATCCTTCCATCTCCTCCGTGGGCCTCGAGACCGGCGGGTCGAACAGGTGTAGCTCATCTCCAATCACTCCACCGGCCTCGCTCCCATGTCCCTCGGCCCCGCCCCACTCGTCACATACCCCCATCCCCCCTCGCAAGCCGGGGGGTACTCCCGAGACTGCGCTCTACTCCCCCCCCCCCTCCCTCCGGGGGGGACCGCTCACGGGGACCTGCGGGAACCTGGGGGTAGGACAGGCGAGGCGAGAGAAAAGGAGATAGAAGGAGGAGCGACAGAGACGAGAGAGGGGAGAGAGGAGAAAAAAAAAAAAAAAATTCCGGTTCCCAGACGCACCGCTGCTCGGCCCTCCACCAGCTGGGTGATCTCCTCCGCGGTGCCTGGCGGTGGCACTGGACGGCCCTCGGCGGACGGCACGACACTCCTCCGCCGCCCGGTGGACGGCGACGGCTCCTCCGGTTTTGGGCAGCCGGCAGGAGTCCCCCGTTCCCTGCTCCTCCCCATTCTGGTGGATGGCAGCAGGCTCCAGCCACCTGGCGAACGGCGCTGACTCCTCCGCTCCCTCACGGATGGCAGCCACCCCTCCAGATAGCGGGCGGTCGGCAGCGAGCTCGCCTGTCCCCGGCAACTCGCTCCAGTCCACCGCCTCGAGCGTCCATGGCGGCACACTCCTCGCCAGCTCGTTGGCACCGCGGATTCACCACAGCGGCGAGGGATCTTTTATGTTTTTCAGACAACATGCTGTGAAATATGCCTCAGAATGACACAGTAAAATAAATACTGACTGGAGATTTTCTGAGCTAGTATGGCGAGTTTGGCAGGTCTTGAGCCATTGACAAGGAAAAGCTGACTTGTTGCAGTTTGTCACAACTCAGACCTTTAAAGAAAAAATAGAATGGCGCCAAAAGCCATGATTCAGATTCCCCCTCCTTTCTGCAACACCAGCACAGAGCAAATTATGCTCATATTCAAAGTGACCTTTTGATGGAGATTAACATGGCATACCTCCTCAGCTAATTCAGTTAGTCATTCTGACACACCATTGATCATCAGGGAGAGCTAAGCTATTGAGACGTTGTCACGGCTGAGGTGTGCATAGCAAACATCATAGAGCGGGTTTCCTCCAATGGAATAAAAAAGAGGGAAAAGGGAGGGCAGCAACGGTTAACGTTATAGAGACGGAGATAAAGAACTCAAAATGACTTCCCTTTGACAACTTCATTCGCTCTGCCAAAGACCTTTAAGCTATCGCTGTATTCTCTATATTAGAATTTGCTACATAAATACACCTACGTCTTAAACATCTGTATATGTATGCCCATCTCTCTTCATTATCTAGTTTGTGTGGCGGTGCTGAATACTTTGAAATAGTAACATGTTGAGGGTGCAAATGGTAATACATCACAAGTCTAGCCATTGTCAGTGGTGAAATTTCTCACCTTCTCTCATTGCGTGTGTCAGCGGTTCACTCTCTGCAGCATGCAATAGCAGCAGTGAATGTACAGCAGAAGAAGCAAAATAGAGGCTTTATCTTCTCACCCACTCCCTCACTCGCACTTCCCCCCTTCTTTCTTTTTTTCTTGTGCTGTCAGCTCTATTAAATCTGTGTGAAAGTGCATGGAGAAGGAAATGCAAGTTTATCTTTACAAATTACGCTCTTTGCATTAAGCATTTCATCTTCTGATGAATTATCTCCAAAGTGAACTGCTGCTTGTGCCAATTCTTTTGCTAGCTCAATTAAATTCCTTTAAGCCTCTCAGAGTTGGTCATGATTGTGGCACAAAAAAATAAAATAAAAATAAAAACATTAAGAATACATGTGAATGAAAAGGAAATGAGGAAAATTGACATGTGTCCAAGCAATGTTTCATGAAGATGGACAAACCGCCAATATTGTCTAACCGCTCAAACAGCAGTCATTTTGTAGAGCAGACTGTTAGCTGAATACAAAGTATCTTGACGTATTTTTATTATATTATCTGTTGTGAGTTTTGATAAGCCTTACCCTTTGACGTGATTCATGTTACAATTTACCATGTTTTTATGTGCTGTTTTTATTACTTTATTTGTTAGTACTACTATTTTTGACTAAACTAATATGTGATTGGTGAGGGTAGGACCATTGTTGGCAATAATAATCTAAAACTGTGGTTCTCAAACAGGGGCTTCAGCAACCTTCTAAGGCAGGGGTGCCCAAACTTGGTCCTGGAGGGCTGAGTTTAGATCCAACGCCAATTAAACACACCTGAACCAGCTAATCAAGCTCTTACTAGGCATACTAGAAATTTCCCTGCAAGTATGGACAGTAAGGACACCGGCCCTCCAGGACCGAGTTTGGGCATCCCTGTTCTAAGGGAACCTCAAGATGACTTAGTGATTTAAAATAAGTCAAAACAAGCATTATAATAACTTAAAATAACTAAAAATCAGGCCATATATTTTTATTCACTCCCTTAACAACTTAGATATGTATACATATTAAATAACCAGGGCACAATCTTATCTATATATAAGGTAGCCTGATTATATTATGAAATTATTTTATTTCATTACAACATTATTTCTAGACCTGGAGAAGTCATGTAAATTAGTTATATTGTTAACAATTTTATGGCTAATGTTATTGTAATTTTTTGGCTCTAAGGGCATTTTTATTAGTGAATTTGTACAGTCGTGGCCAAAAGTTTTGAGAATTACATAAATATTGGAAATTGAAAAAGTTGCTGCTTAAGTTTTTATAATAGCAATTTGTATATACTCCAGAATGTTATGAAGAGTGATCAGATTAATTGCATAGTCCTTCTTTGCCATGAAAATTAACTTAATCCCAAAAAAACCTTTCCACTGCATTTCATTGCTGTCATTAAAGGACCTGCTGAGATCATTTCAGTAATCGTCTTGTTAACTCAGGTGAGAATGTTGACGAGCACAAGGCTGGAGATCATTATGTCAGGCTGATTGGGTTAGAATGGCAGACTTGACATGTTAAAAGGAGGGTGATGCTTGAAATCATTGTTCTTCCATTGTTAACCATGGTGACCTGCAAAGAAACGCGTGCAGCCATCATTGCGTTGCATAAAAATGGCTTCACAGGCAAGGATATTGTGGCTACTAAGATTGCACCTAAATCAACAATTTATAGGATCATCAAGAACTTCAAGGAAAGAGGTTCAATTCTTGTAAAGAAGGCTTCAGGGCGTCCAAGAAAGTCCAGCAAGCACCAGGATCGTCTCCTAAAGAGGATTCAGCTGCGGGATCGGGGTACCACCAGTGCAGAGCTTGCTCAGGAATGGCAGCAGGCAGGTGTGAGCGCATCTGCACGCACAGTGAGGCGAAGACTTTTGGAAGATGGCCTGGTGTCAAGAAGGGCAGCAAAGAAGCCACTTCTCTCCAAAAAAAACATCAGGGACAGATTGATCTTCTGCAGAAAGTATAGTGAATGGACTGCTGAGGACTGGGGCAAAGTCATATTCTCCGATGAAGCCCCTTTCCGATTGTTTGGGGCATCTGGAAAAAGGCTTGTCCGGAGAAGAAAAGGTGAGCGCTACCATCAGTCCTGTGTCATGCCAACAGTAAAGCATCCTGACACCATTCATGTGTGGGGTTGCTTCTCATCCAAGGGAGTGGGCTCACTCACAATACTGCCCAAAAACACAGCCATGAATAAAGAATGGTACCAAAACACCCTCCAACAGGAACTTCTTCCAACAATCCAACAACAGTTTGGTGAAGAACAATGCATTTTCCAGCACGATGGAGCACCGTGCCATAAGGCAAAAGTGATAACTAAGTGGCTCGGGGACCAGAATGTTGAAATTTTGGGTCCATGGCCTGGAAACTCCCCTGATCTTAATCCCATTGAGAACTTGTGGTCAATCCTCAAGAGGCGGGTGGACAAACAAAAACCCACTAATTCTGACAAATTCCAAGAAGTGATTATGAAAGAATGGGTTGCTATCAGTCAGGATTTGGCCCAGAAGTTGATTGAGAGCATGCCCAGTCGAATTGCAGAGGTCCTGAAAAAGAAGGGCCAACACTGCAAATACTGTCTCTTTGCATAAATTTCATGTAATTGTCGATAAAAGCCTTTGAACCGTATGAAGTGCTTGTAATTATATTTCAGTACATCACAGAAACAACTGAAACAAAGATCTAAAAGCAGTTTAGCAGCAAACTTTTTGAAAACAAATATTTATGTAATTCTCAAAACTTTTGGCCACGACTGTATTTTTTCTAGTCATGCCATGCTCTATGTTATTGGTTGGAAATTGCGAATGGAAAAATCATGCACCCTTAGGATGTTGTGGACAATGGGGGGCCTTGGATACATACATTTTCAGAACAACTTAAATAAAAGGAGCCATTTTTTCAAGAGGTAACAGTGTTGCATCATACAACGTTACATTGCCATATGTGATGTCAAACATGTTCTCCTAAAACGTATTGTCTCATATGTACAACTTGTATTAATTCAAACGGATTTGTTTGGATGGTTCATGTAAATGGATTCAAAACGAGTTGCTGATTTTAGTCCTTGTGCAGCCTTGTGCAGTGTTTTGAATTTAATCGCTGCTGTTCATTACGGTTTTCCCCTACTTTGGGAGGTGTTAGTTTTATTAGTTGTATTTGGTGTACATTTTTCTGTAATTTCCAATTTTTTATTTGTCCAAAACCCAACCAGTCTTTATAGGACATGCCTGAAAAAAAAAATCTATGTTTCTGGTACCTCCCATTGTACCATTTCATACGATCCAAGTCATACCATATCAGATGATTTTGCCAAGTGAATTATTATTGCTAATTGTAAAATTAATGTTTTTTTAAAGTGAAAGTGACATACAGCCAAGTATGGTGACCCATACTCAGAATTCGTGCTCTGCATTTAACCCATCCAAAGTGCACACACACAACGTGAACACACACCCGGAGCAGTGGGCAGCCATTTATGCTGCGGCACCCAGGTAGCAGTTGGGGGTTTGGTGCTTTGCTCAAGGACACCTAAGTCGTAGTATTGCTGGCCCAAGACTCGAACCCACAACCCTAGGGTTAGGAGTTAAAATCTCTAATTACTAGGCCATGACTTCCCCCTTTGTTAAGCAATATAAATGAATGCTTATTATTATTATTATTTTGCTCCTTTAGTTTCAGTGTAATTTACTACAGTACTCTATAGCTAGTAGTGTAGCAAACTAGTTTTAGACTGCTATAGCTTGATTGTAATTTATGTAGCTTGTTTCACGACAAGCTAGAGTTTAAAAATAGCTGGGTAAGAGACAAGCTTTAAGAACAGGAAGTAAGATTGGAGCACAATGGCGCAACAGCCCTTCACCCAGGTTGGCAGACAGACAAAGAGTAAGTGAGACAGAGAGGGAGTGAGACGGAAGCGCAAGGAAGAAAAACGATTCTTCCTGCTGCTCTTTTGTCAGGGCCTCTAGCACTCCATTAGATAATTGGTGTTGTGAGCTCTGTGCTTTCTGTCTCTCTGTTCTTGAGACAGTGCCTTGGAAGATACAGGAACCAGAGGGTGTGTGGCATACAGAGGCCACACATGGCCTCCCCAGGGCATCCTGCTGTTTAAAGTTGAGAGCAAGAAACAGCAGCATAGATCAGAGGTAGGTGGGGTTACTGCTTTATCTCAGCATGGTACTTTATCCAGGGTGATGGAGAATAGTGACATTTCTGAGTAAACCTCCTTCTGACTGTGGAACAGTCGATTCCTATCAAATGCTTGTAAGATAGTGTGTGTGAGGAGCTCATCCATTCACATGTTTCTCTCCAGTGCTTGTGGTTTGGTTCAGTGGTGTAGGCTGGTTTTGTATTTTGTATTTTAATCATAATTAAGTCATTAAATTAAACAAGTGAAGCTAACTATCATATTATCAAGAGCACTTAAAAATCTCAAATGTAGAATATCTGTAAAGTCCATTTTTGTCCTAATGGACATAGGATACTTATTGGTTTTGTGTGCATTTGTGGCATTGTGTATCTGAGCCAGGTGTCTTGTCCTTCCCTCGTGCATTATTGCTTAAATGCTTAATTTGCATATAACTATATTATATTTGCGCTGCACTCTCAAAATGAGTCTTACATTCATCAAACCATTATTATAAACCACATATGACCCTGTTGTGCCATCTGCAATGTTAATTTGATCACTTTTCTGTTCATATACGTGAAAAAAAATGTATATGGACAGGTTAGCATACTGTATACGGCTGCTTCAAAAGCAAATTATTTCTAGCAGTCAAGAAATTTGCAGTTAGAGTAGAGATATATGCTAGAGTCCCACAGTCAGTGAAAACTTGGAAATAACAGGGACGTTTTAAAAAATCATGCAGATTGGTAAAATCTTTGTTGTGAAAACACATTTTTGTTTTTAGCTGATAATTTTTGACTAGAGTAAAAGTTCTTGCCCCATAGTCAATTTGATTACATTAGTCTGTTGGTCATATTGGATGTGTATCCAGTATACAAAAATAATTGCTTTAAATACATAATTATAAAATAATAATAATGTTATTATTATTTAGACTGCTACTTAGTTTTGAGTCCAAGTCCTTAACCAACAGAGTTTGAGGGAGACATTTATTATTGTCTTGTTATCTTAATTTTATATTATTACTTATTTTTAATTTTGGTGTTACACATGACGTGAACTCGACTGTCCTTGGATAAAATACTAGTCAAAAATAGTTAAAAATGTCAGAGTCCATGTCAAGTTTGAGAACATATTTACCCGAGTTTGTGTCAAGTTCATTTAGAGTTTTCTCAAGTCTACTACTACTGCTAATAACAATAAAAAAAAAAAAAAATTCTATATATCCTATATATCCTTAATTCTTCATTAATTGAAAGGTCCAGTATGGCTGAAAGAGTCAATGTGTTGCAGTAATAATATTTTAGTTAAAATAAGTACATCTGGAACAATACAGTCAGTGATGCATATATGGATGGATTGAGATATACCAAGTATTTAACCTTAAAGTCAAAAGGAAACATCTGGCTGTGGGAAATACATTGAGAGTTATTCAAAAGACCTAAGGTACAAATATAGGATTTTTCGAGAGGTTCATGTCCTACTGTCCCGCAAATCTATGCCTATGGAGCAGTTGGTATTTTCTACAAATGTTTGTATCCTTGTACACCCACATGCTTTGTAGGTTATGTTTGTCTGTGGCCTTGATGTGTTGCACTATATGGGTCTGTCTCTCAACGGGAAGGTGTTACGATCGGAGACCCAGTGAAACGCAGGAGACGAGAGATCCAATCGCAAGGGTTTTAATGGGTAATCCAAAGAGAAATCAACAAGCAGGGGTCAAAACCAAAAATCCATCCAAACAAACAGGAATAGGAACAGGAACGGGAACAGGAACAGGAACGGGAACAGGAACTCAGAAGACGAGGAACTCGGAAGGCGAGGAAACTGGGTGACGGAAAGAAAGGACTCCATCAAGACAAACAGAAAAAGACCGGTTAATATAGGCAGGGTAATGGCTATCAAGTGAAGACACCTGAGTGCAATTAACAGGAGTGCAATTACTGTGATGAAGGGACAAGGCTTTGTGGGAATTGTAGTGCCTACGGTGAGGTGCCTATGGGGAAGTGAGACCACTAGTGGAGACTCAGGGAAACAGAGACCAGACAGCGTGACAGAAGGCCACCACCTGATCCTCTCTTCTAGTAGAGCAGAGGGGGTAGTGGGGGTTGGGGAATGGGTGCTTAAGGGAAGAATTTCCTTTATTTTCTCACTTTTATTCTGCATTTGATTTTATATGCAAAAGTTGTTTAAATATTAATACTTTCCACCTAAGAATTTCTAATTAAATAATATTAAAATAAATCTGCTAATGTCATACTAACAAAGATATCTTTCTATTCACTGCAATCTTTTCCATAATGCTCCATTTTGTATAAATGCTATCATTAGGTCATAATTATACTCTCCCTGGTCTAATGTGGATTTCCAACTTTGCTCTCATGCTCTTAACCTCCAAGGATGGAGATGCTCTGGGGAAGTGATCTAACTAAATATGATTAATAGAGTCCAAGTCCAGGAGGAAAGGTGCAGGATGAAAAGTAGAGGGCCTTGCAGTGTTCGCTATACTAATCTGTCCTCTTCTACCCACAGTTCCCTTGGAATTCAACTTTTTCACCGTGATTGGCCTTACTACAGTAGGTCAGAAAGTCCATCCTTACAGCTTTTAAAACACTGTATCCTTCACAGTAACTCTCACTGATGTCATTCATTCGTCTTTGTGATGTCACTTGTCCAATCAGGGTGAGGCATTTTTTTCCATCAGTGTTATTGTGGGGTGTTTGGTTCCTTCTGCTTGATAAGAAATCGCACAGGCGTAGGCTCCATTCCCTTGGTAGCAGCTCTACCGTGGTGGCTGACTGAGTTTGGACCTAATTAAGCTTTTTGAAGTAAATACTCCGCACTGTTGCATTCTAACTCCTGCTGTGGCTCACTGAGAGCATTCGGGGCTTTCGTGCTTTTGTCCCCAGGCTGAGGAAAGGCAGGCAGCTCACACTTTCATTAGATTCTCATTTGTTGATCTTCCCCATGAGCCTGTTCACCGCCTGCCATTGGAAGCAATTCAAAGGCTGTTTTTATGGTTAATTAAGACAGACGTATACAGTTTAACAAGTGTTTATTAAAAAAGTCAGTCATCTAGAGATGAGCTATGGATATGACTGCAGGGAGTTTGCAACAGTATTATTTAAAATGAGATCTGTTGTAGTTTTTCATAGATATTTTAAATTCGTTTTTATTTGTATATTTTCTGGTTTCAATTTTAGTTGAAATTTTGGTAACACTTTAAATTAGAAAAACTATTTACTATTGGCTAGCATACATATTTCTAGCATATTGCCGTTTATTAGTACTTATATAGCACATATTAATGCCTTATTCTGCATGACTATATACTAGATCCTTTAGGCCATATATCTTAATTGAAACTCTGCTATAGCCTGTGTGCTATAGCCGTAGGGAAAAAATGCTTTGTCGGAAATACAGGCTTAATCCTACCCCATTCCTAAACATAGTTACTAGAGCAACTACCTTACTTACTATCTATAAGCAGTGATAAGGAGTTTATTAAAGGAAAACTCTAATCCCTAATCTAAAGTGTTACTTTTTTTCTTCTTTTTTTTAAAGGGGGGGGGGGTACAATGGTGTTTCATGTATTCAGAGTTGTTCATATTGTTGAAGAGATGGATTCTCATGCTAAACATGGCCAAAGTTAAAAAAAATAATTGGGAGGCATGACAGAGAATTTCTGTGCTGAAAATCTTACTTCCGGGTTGGTAAAAGTTTTGGTTGTTTTTTTCAATCGTGGATCTAATGACGTAGACGAGAGAGGAACTCCTTATATGATCATTTCTCCAGGAAAAGCGCGCACACGTTCACCAGAGCAGAGCGAGACCGCGCACATCAATTCGCTTCATCGGGAGATCGTTGGTAGCGCTGCATAGGATTTGTTCGAGAATGTCTCCAAATAACTGTGTTTTTGGATGTGAGGGAAAGTTTTCCATGTTCAGCTTCCCAAAGAACCCAGCGTTACATGAACAGTGGATGCAGTTTGTTTTTTCCGGGGCAGCGACGGAGTGTAGTGCCTTTGAGTGTTCTTGTCATTTGAGTGACGAATGTTTTATAAACAAATCCCAAGTCGATGCTAGATTTGCACATCGTTTGCTATTAAAACATGGAGCGATCCCATTGATAAAAGACCCCATTCATGTAAGTATAGCTGCATCAGATTTCTGTCTTTTGTTGGAAATCAGCACATAAGTGAAAATATGTTAATGGAAACAACACGTATTATAACTCCACCCACCGCACGCCTCCAGGAGTTGACTTTTTCCAGAGAGAATCGGAAAGCTATATTTTTCTTTTATAAATATGATAAAACTAAAGACTTTTTGGATGTATGAAGGATGCAGTACTACTCTATAGGTACTCAAGATTAAGTCTTCCGGGTTTTGTGATGTCACAGAGCGGCCCATTAGAATATCATTAAAATAATTTCTGCCTACAGGAAATTTAAATGGTTGGGGAGTGCAAAGGGGCAAGATTGTGGGGATTGGTTGAGTGCATCAGACATGACAACGATGAAGAAGAAGCACTTCATGTTTTGTAGTACATAAAGTAATTAATATCTAACTATTACATTTGACAACAATGCATATTTACAGTACCTTTTGAATTTCAGGTGTGTGCAGCAGCCGTAAAAATTAAGCGATCCTCTTGTTCAATATCCTCTGGGTCTGAAACCGGCTCAGATTGATATGGTAACGCCATCATTAACTATACCAGAGCAGACGGAACTTGCTGCTTTGCTAAGGTGCGAGTCAGTACTGAAACACTGACTAAGCTGTTTGCCAATCACAACACCCTGGGAGAGCTAATCAATCACATCACATTTAGTTTTTTGGGAGGTGGGCCTGCATCAAACTAATTGAGATGTTTGTGCCAGGCTGGGGAGAAAGGTATTATAATAATGTAAATTATGTTTTTCGAACAACCAAGCATGTTCTAGTACACCCCCAAAACAAAATCAAGACTTTGTAAAAGAGCATATAGCACCCCTTTAACTAAAATAACCCTGGTTCATTTGATTGGGTTTGTTTACCGGTCTGGTACGGCGTCATGATACTCATACTGTGTGGTGAAGTACTTCAGAATGCCTTCTGGAACATGTTAACATAATGTTAAAAACTTCTGGAGAATTAAAGGGGAAAATGGATTTAGTCAATTACTATTATTATTATTTATTTATTTATTTTTTTGCTCAATAACAGGCAGGTTCATTAAGAGAGGGAGAACTTGGAGTTTGGAGTAGCACTAGTAGGGACGTCAAGCCTAGTGAGATTATGAAAAGCTGTTTGTGTCTGTGCCTAGAGAGGATTATTCTAGTAATACAGTTGTTATGGTAATGGTGAGCACACTCTATAATAAAGAACTCTGGGCTTCCGACCTGTGGCAAAGTGTGCTTCTAACTGATGCACTGACTTATTGCTGTGTGAATATGTGTAGATGCAGGCATGTAAAAATGTGCTCTTTGTCTTTTTTCATGTTCATTCATTCTGATCCTGTCTGATTGGCTGATCCGCAGTCACATCTTAATTGCAGTCAAATCCAATGATAAATCAAAAGGCACCTCTAAACACTGAGAAGTCTCAGCTGGGAAATGCTTGACATGTTAAATGTGCTCATTTATCTTCATTTACTCTAAAGTGCATTGAATATGTAGGAACATTTTATATTGCACTCAACCCCATTTATTTAATTTGTTAACCACCATGTCCTGATTCTGAAAGGCAGTGAACCACATATAGCACATTTTCCCCCCTCTTCAGTGTTTTTTTTTTTTTTGGGTGTGATATGCAGCTTTAAAGATTATATAGATTTTATATGAAACTATTGAACTAATAAACCGTGATCTATGTGGATATCTTGACTCAGAAGGAGGTGTGTTAGAAAACTTTCATTTTGTTAATGGTAAGATGGACAAATTTCTTATCTCTTCCTCTCCCTTTACCCACTCTCTCTCCCTCTGTTGCTTTCTCACTTAAAACATCTTAGCTGGACATTCCTCACAGATGAGGGCCTTTGACACTGAATGGACGGGGAGGCATGGTCCCCTTATTAACCTCTCCTTTTAGCAGAGCCAGTCTCTTCACACCAAGTCACTTCTCCTTATCGAACACACAGCACACAGGAGATTAAGGGCATAAAGAAGGAACGGACAGGCAGAATGGATGTGAACAACATGGGGCTGAATTAAAAAAGAATCATTATTGCAGTTTGGGGCTCTTTTAGATGTCAAAATTTACCAATTTTCTTATGCACCGTTCTTTCACATTTAAACGGAGAAGGTTGTCACACCTTTGTTTATTTTATTTTATTTTATTTTTATCTCTGTTTTTTTTTGTGTGTTTTTTTGACTGAAAAGCCTATACTGCGCTGTTACATGGCAGTTTGCCTATGCAACAACTTACTGCATATATTGTGCCCCATTATTGATGCATTTTGTTACAAAAGGTCAGCTTGTCTTATTTGTATTTATTATTTTTTACCAGATGGTATAAATGTTCTGAAACTACTTTTTAATTAATTAACCAAAAATTAAAATAATTAGTAAGAATTATAAAAATTTTAAAGAAACAAATATTTTACGATATTTTTTAAATAAGTCTCTTATGCTCAATAAGGCTGTAAAACACAAATATTGTAAAATAATATTACAATTAAAATGATTATTTAAAATGATTTTAAAAATAGGTAATGGATGTACACATGTATTAACTATAGTAATAACAATAAATTATGCATAATTACATGCATCTAACCCTAAACCAAACCCTCATCCTAACCCTAAACATATAGTAAGTATTTAGTTAATGAATATTACTCAAAACTTAAATGTGTAATGTAACAAGGACACCATAACATAAGTGTAACACAAAATTATTATCACAGTTTAAAAGTTTTCTATTTTAATATATTTAAGAGTAATATTTATTATTATGATGGTAATTATTCTAGTCTTCAGTGTTACATGATCTTTCAGAAATCATTGTATTATGCTGATTTGGTGCTTGTGTGTGTTTTTGTATATATATATATATATATATATATATATATATATATAGGACCTAAAATACTGTTAATATAAAGGAATTTGCCATATTCGCTAGATTATTTTAAATTGAGCATTGTGTTTTAGATTTAAAGGAAATAAACCTCTTTACTTCTGTAAACTTAACATATACTGTCCTGGCAGAAAAGTAACAGTACCTTTTCCTTTGTTCTGCAGATTTCTTCTTACAGTGTATTCATAAATGGAAATTAGTACAATATGTTGCGTTTCTTTTTAGTATTAAAATAAAAAAAAAATGATAAGGAAAACATCTCGATTATGTATGTAACATCTCTGTTAAGTATGGTAACCCTCGTTCACTGAATTTAGACGTCACGTCGGTGACCGACGAATTGGGATATTGCTTCGATAGACCAATCTACTTTGAGTGTAAACTAAACGAGCCAATGTACATTGGCATGCAATTATTGTATCCAGCTGCAGCTGATCACAACGTGAGTATAGGAAGACGACAGGTGCAATGCATACCAGGTTTTCACTGAGGAGCCGAGCTAGTGACACGGCTGCTCAGCGGTGGTATGGCAGCCGTGGTGATGGGACATGATGTCTCTGTTCCCTCCTTCAGGGAGCGAGGGTTACCATATGTAACTGAGACCTTCCCTTTTGGTCGGTCACTCACGACGTCTCGACAGTGACCAACAAATTGGTATTCCCTACCAAAGTGCCATGGATGCTGCCCCTTCCAGTGCCCTGTGTGAGCCACCTACACCAGAAGTCTGGCAGAAGTCTGCCGGGGAAACACGGGCTCTAAGGCTGGGTTCTAAGGCTGGGCTCTAAGGCCTACCGTGGCCTTTACACATTTAGGATCCACTTAGGTCTCTCATATGGAACCCAGCCTTCTACCAGTTTTCAATGATTCAGCAAGTCAAGGACTGGCGTGGATGCTCTGCCACGTCTAACTAACCGGGGCCTCTCAGTGCCACTACCTGTTTGAGGTAAGAACACAGGAAGATGCTGGCTCCACACGAAGGCTATAGAAACTAGCGAACGTGTTGGGGGTCGCCCAGTCAGCAGCTCTACAAATATCTGTCAGTGAGGCGCCCCGAGCCAGTGCCCAGGAGGATGCAACACTTCTAGTTGAGTAAGCTCACAACCTGAACAGGGCACACCCTGTGCCTGATAAACCATGATGATGGCATCCACAATCCAGTGGGCCATCCTCTGCATAGAGACAGCCTTCCCCTTCTGGATCATTGCCGCAGAGAGACCGTGACCACCGCTGCTGACTGCCATAACACCCGCACTCTTGCAATTACTCGAAGAGGAAGAGCAGTAGTAATGCATCACCGCTTGGCTCCAAAGTGAAAAGATGAATGAATGCGGCGCACTTGCTGCCTCTTATACCTGTGCTACGGGGTGTTGCAGTCAGATGTGGGGTGTGGCAGTCAGATGCAAAGTCTGCATGCCAATGCCCAATGGCTCATTTAGTTACACTCGAAGTGGATTGGTCTCACTGGGGAGACTCACAATTCATTGGTCACCGATGTTACCTGAGAGTGACTGACTGAAAAGGAACTACAATATAGTGAGAGCTACTGACATTTAACTGGCAGTACAACCCTCACTAAACTGTGATGTAAGCTTTTGATATAACTGGAATTTGAGAAAATACTTCAGTAAAATAGAGCAGACATGAACATCAGAACAAATAGATTTCTTTATTCCACAATACACTAATGGATTTTTAGGCTTCTGTATGCATCTTTTGTATCATATTACCCACACGCTGTGTTTGTAATCTCTGAACTAAACTAACAAGCCTGATAAAACAGTGGTTTCTCTGCCACTGCACGTATTTAAACTAATGATTGTTTAACAAACAAAATACAGCTAGAATCCAACGAAGATGATAGATGTGAAGGATTTGAATTTGTAATTAACTCTCACTTCATGTTACAGTTGAAAGAGATTCATTTTATTGTTGTTGTGTTTAGCACTGAGCTGTTTGCTGACTTCTCAGCTTTCAGGAAGCCAGAACGTGAGAACTGTTAACCGGTATAGATTTATACAAGCCTGTGTCTCATTTGTATTGCTCTTGCAGGCTCTCAAACACTCATCCACATACATACGCCTCACACTCGCTGCCTTATTTGACTCCCTGTTTCTCTCGGTTGATTAGCCTCTTGGCAGAGAATTACGCAAAATAATCTCTGATCGTGGCTCCCTTGCATACACAAACATCACACGCTACTTTGACATTGCCATTAACGATGGAAAAAGAAATAACTATGCAGAGAAGATTCCAAGGGATTTACTCCCTTTAAAAGTCTTTGATACGCCATTTGCATTTTGCATACTAAAATAGGTAAATTATTATCATTTGTTTCCGAAATGAAAATGTTTGTGCGAATTCCCCGTTTACCTCTAAACATTGCTCTGCGTGATTCACAGTCAGATGTGTTCAGTAGAAAAAAGCAGTGCTGAGCAGCCCCTGTCACACAAAATCTACATCATCTTACCCCTTAGGGAGATGTTCCTTTAAATACAGGAAAGCTAATGGTACCTTTAAATAAAAGTGAAGGAAAATAACCTGCATGCGGTAAGATGGAATTGTGGGTAGCATCAGCAAAGCTGTGATGATCTTCCACAAACAACCCTTTTTCTGTTGTGTACCACTATTTTTGTATGAATTCGGTGGTGTCTGTTTAGGAGAATGTGATCGCTGTCAGAACACTTTCTTCAGTTCATTGGGAAAGTTTTTCTGACATCAACTGAGAGAACAGACATTTACTTTACTGTCCTTTTGGTCAACAAGTGCACGTTATTGAACAAGCCAAAAGACGCGATCTGTGAAGTCATTTTTTATTGTATTTTTTTACTCAGCTGGACAGAAATTAGTCAATAAGTCAAAGCTCTTGTCAGTTTTTGTAAATTTGAAAAAAATTTAAAATTTTAATTTAAAATTCTACATGGTCCGTTGAAGATCCAAATAAGCTTAGCTGTCCACCGCTAAAATGATTTTGTTGTTTTGTTTAGAATATCAAAATCAGTGTTTACATGTGTGTACTGTGCTTATATAACATGTTTGTGTTGGAAGCATACACTAACAGTGTAAGTACAGGTCTTAGAGCCATTATTGTTAAAAGGCAGTTATTGTTGAACAGCTTCTAATGGCCTGATTGTAATGGGCAGTAAATTGTGAGGTTTGACCCTTTAAGTACCATTGAAAACTACATCACCCATGATTCTTCAAAGAAATTGAAACAAGCAAATCATGCCAAAAGAACACTTTAGTGCCTGTCCACTCCCATGATGCACAATGTAGCATAAAAAAGTCAGTCATCTATGTTCCAAAACTGCTTCAATATTTGTGTGTGTGTGTGTATCATATTTTCCAGTAAGCGTAAATATATTGTTTATACATACTCATCATATTTATTTAGTAGTACATATATAATAATTTTGGGTTACGATTTATTTTAAGGTATCCTTGTTACAGTGTAATTATACATACTGAGTAATATTAATCAACTACATGTACTTACTATATGATTAGGAATAGGGTCTGGCTTAGGGTTACTTGCATGCAATTATGCATAATTATTGTTAATTTAATAGTAAGGACATGTAACGTGTAGCAAGGACACCTTAAAATAAAGTGTTACCTAGTTTTGCATGTATCATTTTTATTTCAGTTACATCATTCACAGTTCATCACAGGATTGTAGGTAAGTATACAGTCTTGTACCTTTGTCTTTTTATCTGATTTTCAAATAATGTTTTGCTTCAGATCAAGGTTAGTAATGTTGTGAATTACCTCATAGCTTGTTGGTATTATTGATGGTTTATAAGTCGTTAAGAAAAAAAATGCTTCTGGAAAAAAAGGGGATTGTCACTAATGTGCTCTATAGCTCTTATTAATGGAATACTTGATTAGTCAATTATGGCATTTAGTGGTAAAATATTTCTATGTAATGGCCATTGTAAGGCAATAGCATATTACCATCTGTGTAGTGTATGTCCTTCATTGCTGTTTTTGTGTTCTGTCTCCCAGTGTTTCTATTAATAAGCTAAATTTTAAAGTCAATATTTGATGTATATATGTTTATTTATTTGCTACTGAAGCTGTGAAATAAGTGCAATATCCAACATATCATTATAACAAAATAAACCTTTGTGTTTTCTGTCAGGGAATGGAACACCCTGATTTTATTGTAATGACTGACTCACTATGCATTATCCCTTACATAATGACTATGTAATAGCTGCCATTATTTACAAAGGACAAAAAAAGCACAAAACAATATTAAGAAATGAGTTCATAGGACTGGTGCGTTGTTTTACAAGTTTTCTGGAGCAGAACAATCTGATAATCTTAAATCTCAAATATGGCAACTATGGTGTTGTATTACTTTTATTGAGCTTTTGTATAAAGTATCTCTAAAAGCATTTCTTATGGTTGTTCCAAAGGAAATAAATAAATAAAAAATATTGTATGTGTTTGGAATGACATGAGGGTGAATAAATTCTGTCAGAGTGATCCCTTTAAAGCTTGAAAATGAAATAGTTGGCATCATTACACTCCATGTCTTTCAATAACATCTGTCCTATTGCTTATACACTGAAGCAGAATGAAGAGCATCGGGCATCATGTTAAGATACTACCACTATGAGATCCAATTTCAGGTCAGAATGTGTGCATTTGATTGACAAGTTCTTATTCCCTAAATCCTCTTGATGTTAACCCCATGTTAATCTGTTTTGAAAGGCGGCGTCAGTCACATCTTTCAGACCAATATTCATTCTCCCTAAGGGATTGTTTCAGTTATTATCGGCAGTAAAGTATCAGCAGAAGAGGGGACAATACCTCTCATGTGCTGGAGTGTAATTTACTATGCCAAAGATAGAGAAGCCATTAAATCTGGTCATTCAGGCTTCCTCACACAGACAGAAGAGTTATTGAGGAGCTGACGCTCTCCAGAGCGCGTATAACACAGGACACCTGATCCAACATTTATCACTTCTTAAACAACAGCGACAAGCCTAGCAAAAATCAATTACACATCCACTCAGGATGGAGACACAGGCAGGCTGGGGGTGCAGAGAACCTTCAGCGTAATGGCACCAATCTGCCTGGATCTCTGAATGTCACTGACTTAACATCTCGCCCCGCATGCCTATGCATATACATGTGAACCCGCATGTGGGCAGCTGTTCAAGTGCAGTTCTTTTGCAACCATTCAGATGCCTAATTTACGCAATCTCGCTCTTTGTGGTCTGTGTGGGCTCGATGTTCCATTCCATTGGGGATGTATGATCTTTTCAGAGATGCTATGTGCTTCTAACACCATCCGTCACATGTGCCAAGCTCCTCTTGTTTGGGATCTGATGCGAAAGCAGTTTCAAAGGCTTTCGGCTGCCATTCTAAAAAAAAAAAAAAAAAAAAAATGAATCTGTTTTCTTAATTGCTACAGAAGGTTGCTGCTGTGCTCTCATCAACATAGCCTGAGACGTTTAAGACTTCTTAGCTGTATTATTCTGTTATCTGTCAGGGAAAATAACACACTCTCAATAGAGAAACAAACCTCTGGTGATGGATACCTATAATCCTTCTCTTGTGGCTTCTCTAAGTATGGAGGAAGCACTCTCGGATTATATGATAGTAATACACACACAATTGTTCTCACCCCTGTGCATGCGTGTGATAGTGTTCAAGGTGGATGAGATCCAGATGGCTGTGCTTGTTTGAAGCCCAGCACACCGTAACAAACCGCTTGGCCAGCTGCTCCACTCATCCAGGGCTGCTGCAGGATTTAGGCCAGGTCCTGGGAGCTCACACATACACAAGTGCTCACACAAGTGCCACACATACCCACACACACAACGGACAAATAAACACACACATATATAGACATTGAGCCATCATTTAGCTTGTTAGATTTGCTTTCATTAATTACAGCTGTCACGTTGTGTGATGTTTGGGTACTTTCATTTAGACATTACCAGCTTGAGAGAGCATTTTGATAATCTGGTTGAGACTGTCTGCATTTATTATGACTGTTTATAGTTTTGTGTAATTAAATCACTTTTATTGTGACTATTGAAAATACTGTCACCGTGTACTTGCACTCATGCCATTCCAACCTGTGTGAATTTCTTTTTTTTGAGGAACTGAAAAGTAGATACTTTTTCCCCATACAACAGGATGATTGGAGACTGCACTTGATGCAAAAATGATGAATGAAGCCCCACAAAGCATCATTAAAGTAGTCCATATGTTTCATGCCCTGTAATTTCTTCTAAAGTCTTCTGAAACTTTTTCACCTAAGCTGTAGCTTTCAATTCTCCATCTTGTGCATTCAAACCAATTAGGATGGGTATTGATGCAGAATTATTATTATACGTCACATGTGTCCTTCGTCGAATCCGCTGGCCACGCCGTTGTCTAACTTGCTGGCCATTCCTCACTCAAGTCATTAGTGTGTGACGCAATTTATGGAGGACTGTTTCTGAAACTGCAGACTAGCCTACAATGGGTCTGTGCTCAAAGGCTGTTCTATAAAGGCAGTTCCAACTTTGCAAGGACAGTCTGGAGCTTCTGACTCAAAGCCTGTAAGTACATGTTTTATATTTAAAGAATTTGCCACTGATGATTCAAACATGAATTTTAGGCAGTTTAGAGTAGCGTTTGTTTTTTGTCGTTTCTCAGACATGCAAATTTACGAGGTGCTATACGCAACACAACGCGTTAAAACTGTTTAATGTATTTTAATCAGTAATAATGTCCCCCCTATGGATGCAACAAATGCCTTGTTTGTATTGGGTTTTATTGGTTTTGTCTCGTTGTACTGGGAAATGGCATCAGAGTGTTTAGGGGTGTAACATTTCCATCGCACGCTTGAGGTATTCAGCCAATCACAACACACTGGATAGCACACATTACATCTACTGTATGTAGTCTAGACTTACTTGCTTAATAATGCAAATTACTTTTGTTTTTTGTTTTCACCAGGAAGCTTCAGCTCCAGCATTGGAAATAGAAGCCAGTTGTATTTCTTTCTTGAATCACCTTTGGAATGTAAAATGGTGTGAGGACTGTTTTCCAGTGACACAGACATACTATCATGAAGAGACCTGATTTGCTTTCATTCCTTACTGACAGATGATGTCAGCATTTGTTTTTCTCAGTTGCAGAGTGTCTGACATATTAGGAGCCATTGGTGTCCCCTCAGTAAGTCACAATCGTCCATGCAGTCATCAAGTTCATTCATCGCCAATGATGACTGGCCCCCTCCTGAGTCTAAGAATTATCATCAGGCTCTCTCATCCTTCCTCATAAGCATGAACTATTAGCCTGGTCTCTAATGCATCAATAGCCTTAAATACAAAGGAGAGAACAGCAAAAGCTTTTACAACGTTGATGATAATGGCAGGGCCCCTCTCAGAGAACAAATATGTGTAAGAAAATTTAATATTTGATTTGTTATTTTTGTAACAAAGAATAGTTTATCATGATTTTGCATTTACAAGTGCAGTCATAATCAAGCTACACTGGGTTTGTGCATTGTCGAGCTACACTATGTATGTCTCAATATACATGACACAATGCGCAATCATATTTTTGCAGGAATAATAAGCATTGCATATAACAACATATTACTGCTGTCAACCTCACAAGATTGAGGCCAGTTGCACAGTAGTCTAGTTAACAATTACATACTGGATGACGCTTAAACAAAATGGACTGGTATGACTTCAAGTGTTTGCATGACATTTTCAAAGATAAATTTTTGCTTTAGTCTAGTAGAAATCAAACTTTTAAACCCATGGTTAGGGCTAACCCTAACTCTTGAAATTCAATTGCAATTTAATTATTGCCAGTAACTCCATTATGTTTACTTCAATGGCAAGTCAAATTTTGTGCATATTAAGGGTTAATTATGAACCCTATCCAGTAACTCAAGATGTACATTTACAAAGAATGATTACATTTCCAGCAAACAATTACCATCTAATTATGTATCCAATGCCATTCTACCCACAAAAGTAATAAAAAAAAAATAAATAACTAAAAAAATCAGGGGTTTTATTTGGCTTATTGATATAATGCATTAATAATCTTCCCTAGGACCTCCCAAATGCCATCTGTGGTCCCAATAAAGATTTGCTGGGTCCTTCACAACTGAACATTCAAAATGAAGCGAAGGTGCTTAAGAAACACAATGAATTAATGAACTACCTCCCTTAGTCTTATAGTGGCAAGTGGTTTAAAATGACCAGCAACTCTTTATTTTTGATGTTTTGTTGTTGCTAACCATGTCTTCATGCCCAGTTTTTCAGTTTCCACCTCACTCTTTAACCTGCACAAAATTAAATTCTCTAAGAACAATATCAGGAGGGAGAAAAATAATCCTATGTGCTTGGAATATACACATACATAACACACATTCTCCAAAATACACCCATTTACGTCTCCTATTTGCAGTCAAAAGCATAGTCTGGTAGCTCTGGTGCCCTGGTCTATAATTATTACAAATGTACATGTTAAATGGTTAAGTGATAATCAAAAGACAAGTGAGTTTTACGTCTGCCTCCAAGGGATGGCAGCTCAGGTTGTAGTGTGATGGAAAAGGCCATTAACAGCAAACCTAACCACTTTTTTCAGATTGACTGGTGCGTGAACTACATATTGTATTGGCAGTGAAAATGATGAAATATTATATATACGATGGAGCTCATTAAAAGCATATTACAGTTTTAACCTTTTCCGTGCGCTTGAGAATGGCTTTTCACAAACCTTTTTTCAACAAACCTGAAGTTTGCACAAAAGTCAGTTGAAAGTTTCCACCCACACTAGAAATATAAAAAGATACTGTAATAGATAATTTTCAGACATTTATTGAACTCACTATCTTCCCCAACAACATTTGCTCTTTGTGTAAACAGGAAGTCACACAGCGCAGATCTGCTTTAGAGACAAACTCAGCAGAACATTTTCTGAATATCTGACCATCAATCTCTCTCAACCTTATTTGCCTAGAAATTGCTCCTCTATCCCTTTCCGTTTGAGAATCTTCTCGCTCAAGGCTGCCGTCGACTCCAACATATTGACGACCTGTTTGCCTCCCCAGACGAATGCATTAGTAATCTGCAGGCGAGGCTGCGTTGAGGAGATGGAGAGAGCATCTCATTGCACTCTGCAAACATCAACAGGCATGTACCATATTCATCGACCTTATCAGAGTGGTGCTCATCAGGGGCCTGGGCTCTTATGCCCCTCAGCATGGCTCCAGCAGTCCCACTCTGCCTTATTAGAGTGCCAGTGAGGCCTTCTTATCACCATGGCAATCTGCTGCTCATAAACAATGCAGCAGCCATGGGAGATCCACCTGGACCAGAGGAGACAGAGGGATTAATTCATGGAGGCCATGTACACACTCACACTAATCTACATGAATAGATACATTTATTCTCAAACTAATCAAGGAAATTAAGTGACAAATGTTGCAAAATCCCATTGAATTCTGAATCAGTTGTGGAAAAGACCATCCTCAGCCACTAAATAAAGGTATATAAATAATATATTAAATAATATACATGTACATACATATGTGTGTGTGTGTGTGTGTTCATACAATGGAAATCGTTGGTAACCAAAACATTCTTTTGGTTATTAACATTCTTTAAAAATATCTTTTTTTTTTCACACCCACAAATGAAAGCAAGAGCACCCTCAGCTGAATCTGTAATAACAGATATTGGTGAAACATATCTGGCAAATGCGTATTTGAGTTTGCGTTCTGGAGGCTCAGATTTCTATTTTTTGCAGTGTTGAATAATGTAATGTAGCCACAGACATATCTGACATCTGCATATAAATTTGTGTTTCACTCTCCAAATTGCAGTGATTGACATAGTGATAACCATAGCAATAGATGAGACAAAGATGCATGTCATCCTGGATGTGCATTGAGACTAGAGCATCCTCGCTCATTTCAGAAACACCCTCAGTGATTTGATTCTGGAACCCGGGCCTGTGCTGATTAGAGGTACAGTAGAAGTGTTAGAGGTGTAAGAAGTGATCTGAAGTGATGTGGTCCATTTTTCTTTACATTACCCCTCATTAGCTAAACATTCCTATACTGCACAAATGTGTATGTAAGGTTAAGTTTGGAATGATCTAAGCTTTCTTATCTGATTAACTAGATCAAAAGGTCCAACATTAACTTGCACAGTGACTCAACATTTGGTAACCCGATGGTAAACCACTTACTTCACACTGGACGAGAAGCACCAAGCCATAGCTTTCTCACGTTCAAGGCGACATTCAAAAATCGAATCGCCATATCTAATCAGCATACAGGCATGATGTGGTGTGGATAGGTTTTTGAACCATCATCAAACTGCCAGTGGCAAATTAATTTTGAGGTTGCCAATCAGATGTCAGGGGTGTCCGGTGTCTGGTTGGATCTACAGGAGGGAACATTTAACCTAGCTTAGACTTATCACAGTGCTAACTGGTTAACCTGTTAGAATAGTGTTAAAGGAGTCATACCCTCGTATTACCTTGGATACCTACTGCTGTATTATAGTCTTTCAGGCCCTTCTAAAAAAGAAAAGTGGAAAAAAAATAAACACAGAGCTCCTCAGACCCTTATCTCTGTAGGCATTATTGTCTCGCGAGATCTGATGCGATATTTTGGCTGTCGTGGACAGTCATTAAAATAATGCAAATGAGGGGCACGTTGATTGGTTGCAGGAAGGAGGGGGGTTGACACCGCAGGTAACGCTTTAGCATATGATTACAAATTGACATCATGGCACAAGTTGTGAATGAACGCAACCGGCTTCCCGGCCAGTGTATAAGTATGAGGCCCCGTTTAGGGCTTAAATCAAACTTCATTCACGCACACATATGAAACACGCTTGCATATATACTAAGTACTAGTCACACATACATGTATATGAACTATCTACGCACATAAAGTTACTCATATGAGACGTGAGCACAGCACACACACACAAATATAAGACGTGAGCACACACACACACAAACTAGATGGGGCCTCATGTAAGCGTTAGGCAATAAATAAACAATAACCGAATTCATGATGATCTCAGTCATTTGTTTTTTGCAAAGTACATTAGCAGCCATTCCCCATACTTCGAAGCTAATACTCCCGCCAGAGTTGTGCCTGGACGCATTCATTGAACGATAATTCATGAACTCGTTCATGTTTTGGACTGAACTGAACGTACCGCATTACTGCCTGATGATCGTTACTGTGAACTCGTTCATTCTGGTGTCTGTGAACGCCACGCTCTCTCAGTTTAACTTCGTTCAGTAGGATGCCAGATTTCTATAAAGCCTTCCAGGCGAAAACCCACCTAAAACCCACCTTAAACCGGCCTTAATATGTAGCGGAAAAAACACCCAATCTGGCAACACCAGACTCTCTTGTTCAAACTCGTTCATCAAAATGAACAAATCTTTTTTCGAGTCATTTCGTTCATTTAATGTTGCAGGGTAAATTTTTTTACGAATTAGTGCAATTTGCTTGATGGTAATGAACATTTAAACTGTTATCCATTGTATTTTATGTTGTTGGGTATCACAAAACGGAATATAATACGAAAAAGTAGGTACTATCTTGCAGCGGACTCCTTTCCCCCATAATGCATTGCATCACGTCACGTTGGGGAGAGAATTTACCAAAGCCGCCTTGAGAGCATTGAGAGTGACTAGAGAGAGACGAGTAGTAGACGAGAGTATTCAGATAGCGCAGATTATAGATAAATAGATAAATACATAGATATATAGATAGATAGACTACATATATAGATAGATAGACAGACAGACAGATAGATAGATATCGACCAACAGCGACCCAAGCGCACTCACTTCCCTACAGTAAAAGCTTTCCAGCGCAGTTTCCATGGGACAGCACCGCCCACACAAGCACCTGCCAAACACAGCGACACACACGCGGCTACGTTTGCAACAACATTTTCACCGGAGGAAGAGAGAAACGCTTAGAAACGTCCATATAGCTAGCATGATGCCTTCTATTTCTAGATGACAAAGACAACATTTACCAGTTCTACGACACTATGACAAAGGTTACTGGTACTTATCTGAACTAACGTCATGATCACTGCCACTAGATATAAAGAAAACGTTGATTTTTCACTCGGTGCTACTCAATGACAGTAAAAATAAATAAATAAATAAATAATAATAATATATATATATATATATATTTCCACTCATTCTCCTCGCACCATGCATTTAATTGGCTTTGACGGACATCAGTTCTTGGCAATTCCTCATTTGCCCTCTCACGTCTGGCAGGTTTGAAATTACACAGCTGCAGGTCATCATACATGTTGGCCCTTGCCACCTCTTCCTCATCCCAGTCAGTCGCTATAACGTTAGTTCTGATGCTGCGTTCCAGGCAGGTTTTTGAGCTCGTAATCACTATTTCATACACGACTAACGACTTTGTACCGTTCCAGGCAAGTTACGCCAAACTTTCTGAGTGCAAGGAATTGTAACTAGATTATTTTTTTTATTTATTGCAACGGTACATTGACCTAAAATCGTTTTTTCAACGTGTGCCACTTGCATAAACACTGCATCCGTAGGCAGTATTATCCGTAGGGGCTGTCATTGTTGTTTCACGTGCTGTGTGACCTCGGAACTCGGAGTACATCGATCTAGTACGAGACACGAGTTCACGGGTGGGAAGTCACGAGTTTGATTGTCGTTCCTGTGCACTTTCACGGGTTTAAGGTTGGAAAAACACGGGTTACGGGTTGCCTGGAACGCGGCATCATACTAGGCTAAGGCTACCTTTCCTCGACTTCTCCCCAACGTGACGTCATCGCCGAGTTGCATAAAAAAACGTTAATACCAAAAACTTAAAAAATAGGTCTTTAAGACTATTTTTGAGACATTTTAAAAATGATTTAAATATCTTGAGTGATTTATGTACCCATTAATCGAAAGTGGTGGTTAACCTGCAACATGGCCTTTAAGGGGCTTTAAATGTTACTATTAACTGGCAAATTCCCCGAACACATCAACCTACGCAATCTTGATCATATTCTGAATTAAGAAATCATTATAATGCAGTCAAAAGTCCGTTTTTGCAGTCCGTTTACAGGGAACATAAATAATTACTTCACCTCCAGTCTTTCGTTTATTTGTCTAGTGACAGACGCAATAGCATACAATAGCCGCATTAGCAGTTATGCTGTTTGTTACACACAGTAGAGCAATAAAAACACAGTCTTACCGTTTCAATTGCAGGCAATTTTGTTGGAATGGCGCTTTTCCCGAGCTTCGATGCCAACTTCGCCTGATATTGCCCCAAATTTGTGAAGGATTTCGGCGTACAATGTTTAGCACAAACACGTAACGATAAACCAGTGGAAGGGTTGAAGGAACCACGTCATTAAAAATTAATTTAATCCACTGGTCTCTGATAGCTAGGTCCGTTCTTGGTAGAGAAAACACATTTACATGTTGATTCTGGCAGTCAACCACAGAGCAACTCACGTGTGCACTACGTTCCAGCGTCTTTCTCGACTGAATATGAGGGGGAGAGGGGAAGGGCGAGCTTCCTGCTGCGGTGTCCATATATGGTATATCCTGCCCCGTCTTGACGTCAAGACGGGGAAGAAATCAAAATCTCTTATTTGAGTGCGCGTGCACGTGGGCTATTTTACAAACCCTGAGGTAAACAAACGCTTCACTTTTAAATATCGGCTTCCCGGCCAGTGTATAACCGTTAGGCAATCATAGCATACATTGATTCTCGTGGAAAAGTGAAAATTGTGGGTCATGACTCCTTTAACTGATTATACTGCTAATTACTTATTTACAAACTTCACCTGTTGTAACAGAGATTCAGTACAGCTACAAGAAGCTACCCCAGCTACAAGCAGGAAGGCTCTTTTGATTAGAAGAGCATAGCATGATAACATCACATACAATCACATCAATAACCCTTTGAGGTCCAAGGGGGAATGAATCTCACATGAAAGAACAGAGTAACATAATAATAGGAATGCGCTTTATGAGTTCACGATGTGGAGAACACTAAAAACTGTCTGTTAATTATTTTAAAAGCTCTGAAGGTGCAAAAAGAGGATGCAAATAGCAGAATATAAGGGATGCACTAATGTATCGGCAATAGCAATACAGTTTAAATGAATTTCCTCAAGTCATTGATATTTAAAAGCTTAAAGGCTCTGGCAGTGATGGTGTGATATCATCACTTTGGCTTTTCAGTGGCACAAGTGGCTGAGCAATTTGAATTACAAACACAGTTAATGAATTTATTCATTTTAAACCATTTAGCCAGATAATGAAAAAAGCCATTTAGAGCTCAACACTTACCACTCACATTGTAATTGCTGCATACGTCTGTGGATACAGAAAACGCCTGTGTCACTTACTCACGGTAGATCGGCAGAAAATGGCCATCTGCCACAGCATGGCCTCTTTGAATGTGATTCTTATCTTGCGTATTAATGTTCTCTCTAAATACACCATCCAGAACTAAAGGGAACTAGTCTTGGGTCTATTACCATCTGTTTTTCCCATTTTCCCTTTTCCTTCCACCATGCAAGGAAACATCAGACAAAGATGCTGAGTCATTCCCAGATCAATTCAAATTAATGCTGTTCGGGCGTGAGTTGCAGATTTTAGCACTCCAGAAATGGGGTTTGACTGCGTGCCTTTCTTCCAATTCCTTTTTTATACAAATAATGTAAAAATCAATAGCTGTGGTCAGCATATGCACTTGGAGTGGTGGGATTTCGATTTCGGCTGAGGAGTTGGAAAGGAGGGAAAGCCTAACATCCGTCTGGACCGCCGAGTGAGATCAGCTAGCTACGGTATTCTGCGAGTAGCGCTAACCACGCACACTGCTTCTTTTATTAGTCAATACATCATTTTACTTAGCCAATAACACAGTCCCTCACACAAAAGATAATGGATGTTCCTCCCGGTTGCCGTGGGATCTGCTGCAGTGGTAATGTAGATTAATTCACTGCAAACTGATTGATTTTTCCTTCTCTGTCGGAGTCATTTGTTTTTTCCTCATCGCTGTGGTCAGCTACTGTAACTGCCCACCTGTGCAAAGAGGCTTTGGTACTAAGTCAAATTAGTAGTAACTAAAGGCATTGAAATTGGTGCTGCCCCACAATCCCTTGCTCTGCTTTATCTTCATCCCTGTGCAGCGGCCTGACAGACTGCTTCAGTGGCTGATAGAGGCATTGGTGACCCGTGTCGACCCTCCATCACTGCCAGTCAGCACTTCTGTGAGGTCAGGGCTGAGGCACCACAGAGTGTCCCATTAAATATACATAGCAAAATAAAACACTAAAGATAAAGTAGGAAGCTAGAAAGCAGAGGCCACACACCTCAATCTGTCACTTCGGCCTACCGCCAGAGACGATGGGAGGACAGTGTGAAAAAAGGAAAAGGTTCTGGAACCAAGAGTACTCCTGCAGGCAAAGATTCTCTTATGCTGCGTTTCCACCGAAATTACCCGGAACATTTGTACCAGGAACTTTTTTTCCCAGGAACTTTTTTTTCCCCCAGACCTGTAGCTTTCTGCGTTTCCAACACGGTCTAAAGTACTGGGAAGATTACAAGACAACTACTTACTTTTAAAATTACATTTCATGACATAATAACTTTAGAACTGGGACTGGAGTCACTGTGTAATCACACACGCTGTATTGTTTCATCAGAGTGTTTACGGCAGCCGCTGCCACACATTCACACTTTGATGTGGGGTGCTTTAAAAGGGTAAGCGCCATGGAAGAGTGTGGGAAGCAGAACAGATCACACGTGTGAGTTCAGTTAAGTGACTTCCGCAGGCCAGATTTACCTCAGCGTGTAGCTTTGTTTGGATGAGATTGATAACTATTGGAATGCAAATCGGATTCATCAAACTGATTGATTTCTCAATCCCTCAAATTTTTTTTTTTTGGGGGGGGGGGGAGGGGGTGTCTGGGGTGGATTCACAAATTTTATACTTATCAAATTATTTATCTAAAGGAATATTCCAAGCAGTGCAAGTTAAACAACTGACAGCATGTGTGACGTAATGTTGATTACTACATAAATTAGGATGCTTCTCAGTCAGCTCCCTAGTTCAGTAGTCTGGGCACTTATCAGGGAGTTGTCCATTTTAAGGGCTGTCTCAGTCGCAAAATCTTTCCAGTGCACTGGAACCTATGCTCCCTGAAAAATCCCACAATGCACTGCTAAAACTAGGGAGCATCGATGCTCACTATGCTCCCTTACCAGAAATTACATCTCATTTCTGAAACAATATTTAAAAAAGTAAAATCATATTGGCCTCAATATTTTGAAAGGTTGGGTCATATACTGTGTATTTGTGTAGATTTAACACATTAATTTAATTTATTAGTCATGATGAAAAAAAAAATTATGCACATGCACATGCCCTGCCCTAGACCTACGTGTCATTGATTGGTTAGTTGATTGTTGATGAATATGATGCAGGGCAACAACTCACAGTGTGAAGTAGCCTGTAGAATCAGAGGTGTGTCCAAAAGTGGCACTAGACACCCCAGACATCTGTTTGACTTATTTGCTACTGGCAGTTTGATGATTGAGATTTCATTTCACTTGTTGAGAAAGTTTTTTTTTTTTTTTTACATACACATTGTTAATATATTAACATTAATATTAAGAAGGATAAGTTGGACGCACAATGTACAAGAAGTGCAGCGCTGTTCAAAATCCTGCTGTGCCACACATATTATTCCATTAAATTATATTATATTTGTCTTGCATCGTTGTTAATGCACATAATGACTTTCACCCTAGGCTGGAAGAGTGTGTATAGAATTTTTCAATAATGCATTTGTCTGTCTGTGGACTGAGTAAAGTCCATACTTCATATGGATTGATAATGTAGATTGCCCTTACCATTTCCATTTGCAGTCTTTATATAACAAATCTCACTGACCCCCATTCTTTTCATTCTTGAAGTGAGGTTTGCGCCTGTGTGGTGATTAGATTCAGTGAATACATTTTAGACTTAGGGCTGAGACGATTATAATCGTGATTAATCGCATCCAAAATAAAAGTTTGTATTTGCATAATAAATGTGTGTGTACTCTCACTGTGTATGATTATTTTATATATATAAATACACACACATGCTTGTATATATTTAAGAAATATTTGCATGTATATACTGTAGCTAAATAGTATATACTAGTGTTGTCAAAAGACCCGGTACTTCGGTATCAAGTCGGTACTAAAAAAATGTAAATGTGACAGTACCAGGTTTTTTTAAGTACCGGTAGTACCGAGGTCCCGTTCAAACCCGGTTCAGCGCTATGATTTCCGCGAAGCAGAAAACGAGGACGGAATCTCAAAATCCAGTCATGAAAATGAAACTTACATTTTAATATGGACAGTCATGGAATTTGTCAAAGTTAGCATAAATTAATCAAATCAAATCTTCATATGGACCAGTATCTTTAAATGTTAAGCCGCAAATGTTGCTTGAAATATGAATCCGTGTTCTGCGCGTCTCTGTGTGAATTAACGAATGGCAGACGTGCGGGTTTGTTTACTACATAGACCGAAGCGCATGACGCTTGCATTAATTTCAGCATCTTAGCTTCAGAGTTCTCTCTCCATCAAGCGATCTTTTCAGTTTCTCACACATGCAAAAGAGAGAGAGAGCGAGAGTCTTACCACGCTGAATCGACACGCTATATGTAGACTATTCTTTATTGTCTTTTCCTGTAATGGAGTTCATTTAGAATTATTCATATTCATTTTTGAGCAAGCAGAAGACATACCGGTTTCTCCGGTAGTGGGCGGAGCTAATGCGCAAATGGCAATTTCATTGGCTGGCGCTGATTTAGTACCTTCCCTGTTTTGATTTCAGCAAATCAGTTTGACCGAACGCAGACAACGTGATTAATATTCATGAACCCAGCAGCTCATCAATTCATAGTGCATTGTATATACATTAGTATGATAGTAGAATTAGTAGTAGTATTATCTTTTAATAATAATTATTATGAATAATAATTAATATGATCTATTACTATTTTTTTTACAGAAACCATCAATGACCAAAAATATCTTAAGCATCACCACCAGTTTTAAGTTCAGTTAAAATGACAAATATGCATTCATTAGGCCTAAAAGTTAATTTTTACATAAAGGCATTGTGCTAGAAATATTACTATTATTTAGTAAAATGTATGTGATACTGCTACTACTGTTGAAAAAAATTATAAAACTTTGTTTTTTTTAAGAAATAAATCACAATATTTCTTACATGTTTTAATTTTAATAGAAAATCCCCTTTATTTACCAGAAAGAAAATGTGTTTAAATTTCATAAATTAAAAGACAAATTAAATTGAATTGGTGAAACTTGTTTACTGTTTTTCATAATAATATAACTTGTAGAAAAACTTTAAACACAATTGTAAATAAGTATAAAGAATGGCATTGGTTTTATTTTTAGTGCTAAAAAGTTTTTTTTTAATTAGCATATTTTTGTGTTTTGCTTTGGTACCGAAATTGGTACCGAGAAGCGTGGATTTTCACTGGTATCGGTACCGAATACTGAAATTTTGGTACCGTGACAACACTAGTATATACTGTATGTATATATATATATGTAAATATTTTTCTTAAATATATACATGCACGTATGTGTTTTTAAATATACAAAATAATTATACACAGTACACAGACATTTATTATGTAAATACAAACTTTTATTTTGGATGCGATTACTCATGATTATAATCGTCACAGCCCTATTTAGACTTTCACTTTGAATGTGAGAACATGGCTGCATGGAGGATCTTTTCCAATGTGCAACCCAGCCTATTTTAAGGAAATGGTTTACCATATTGTTTAGGTTTTCTAAACAACTCCTGCAGTTGAATCAATGTGTAAGCTAACATTAGACCTTTTGCTCCATTACAGTTAATGTAATTTTTTCTTTTGGGGTAAATAAACAAAAAGTATACAGTTTATTAACGAAACAATGGCACACACACACACGTATATATATATATATATATATATATATATATATATATATATATATATATATATATATATATATATATATATATATATATATATATATATAAATATATATATATATATATATAAACATTCATACTAGACTAGAAAAAAGAAATACTCTGAAACCCAAGTAAATTTACACTAACTGAGAAAGTCAAAAAGTGTTTTCCGTGCTCTCCCAATGCACTAATTCTCCTTCATGGCATGGACCCTCTTTATTAGCCTTGGCCACCCCTTTGCCAGCCTACAGTATGTTATTTAAAAGACATTTAGTCAAATGTTTTAAATTACTACATTCATCATAAAGTGATTTTCTGTCATTTGTAAACAGGCACCTAAGAGTACCCATAAATATCTATAGGACCAAGGGGACTAAATTCAAACTGAAAGTAAAATCATCCCAGTTCTTTTAGCCTCTCCGCCCATGTTTAATGGCTCCCCTGGTCTCAGTCACACCCTCATTACCTCCCCGCATCCTGGATCTCCCGAACGGATGGCAAAATCACTCCCAAACAGCTTGGGTTCTCCTGAAACCACAGTTAGTTTTAAAGCCATTCCATACAGGCTGGGAGATGGATGGAAGAGGAGCATTAACATGCTGAGTTCAAGGCTTGCTCTCCTCTCTCCTCTCCTCTCTTCCATTGAGTCCAGCAGTGGAGATCTAATTACAGAATCTGAACAGAGGTAGAGGGTCAATAATGAATGTTAATGTGCAGTGTTTCAGCCTCACCACCATTGTGAGCCTTTTATCTGTGTGGGTGTGCGCTCAGAGAAATCGGCCTTGTCAAAGATGACATGGCATCCTGTCTGGCATCTGCCCTGGCACCTCTGATGAAGGTCATTCAGTGGCGGTGACAGCGATGAATGCAGCCCTACTGATTGTGCTCTGCGTCTGATGATTAAGAGAAGTTTAAATGAGGTTTGGCTCGGCTTGCTGTGGAGTCTGCATTGACGCTCTTTATACAGCGGTATTAAAGAGCTGTTCTGTGAATGTCCTCGGGGTCCATTGTAAAGAATGATGAAAAATGAAAATGAATCTTTCATGAGATTTGGCGCAGTTGACTGGACAATATATTTTGTTGTGATTTGCAATAACAAAACAGCAGAATGACATTTTCCTGCCTTGTAGTGAAAATTTATATTGTGATTAAAATGGGTATATGGATTTTTTGCCTCGTGTTACAGAAGATCAAAGGCCATCTAATGGCATGGGCCCTGAAAAATGGCTTCAGTAGGTCAAAATGTCATTAACCTTTAGAGGCAGAGCGGTCCTTGTGTCCACACTTCCTCCCTCTTTTCATGCAACTGCCATGAAACTGAGAGCAACAGATACAAAGATGCAACTTAAAGGAGGATAAAATAATATGGAATGTATGAGTACTGTCAAAAAGATGAATTTTTCATCCTGACAATGTATGATGCTTGCAGTACAGAGTTCACTGTGGATGGAGCCATATCAAATGAAATTGCATTCAGTACTGAGAATTAAAATATGATTTAACATATTTAAATTCATTAAAAAAAAATAACAGATTGCTTTTGAGATTTTAAGAATCAACAAAAGATTTATCAATACCTATATTTTTGACTATCTTTAATCTCTCTGGTTGTTATCCCAATATGATGTCAGCAAAGACTGTAAGAAATTTCAATACTTTTGTTTCAATAATTTCAATATGTACTTTTTGTTGGAACACATTTGGAAACCGTGATGCATGTAAAAACCATTTCCCATTAATCCTGCAACAGAAACAGCAACGGGCCAATAAGAGCTTACCGGCAGGCCATAAATACTCACCCTCCTCCATGTTTGGGCTAATTGCTCAGGCTGCATTATCACCCACTGACTTGAAGCTGACCACCGAGCATTGCTTTGAGTCTTTTCGGTCCCTTATGTGGGATATGTGCGTCTGTTTCCATGTGTGTGCATTGTGTGCCATGCATGGGTGGTTTGCTCCTGCACTACGGCTCCACTTTTCGCTGACTGTGCAGCATCATGGAGATGCGGCTACCTTCACAGTGGGACAGTGGCAAAATTACTGCTGTCATTCCTGCATTGCCTGACTGCCGTTGGATTTGTGGTGGTACAGGAAAATGATGTGATAGATTTATTCTCCAACAGGGTGCATGGCTCTTATGATGCATACCAATCAGACAGTTTCTCAATTTTAAGAATAAACCTATCACTCTCACCTCTGCATATATTTGCCTTTAAAATGCCCTGCAGAGGACCACTGTTTTTGATGTCCAGTATACATTTCTGTGGTTCCCTGATGTGAGATGCATGCATAGGAAAATCAATAAAGCACATTTAAGTAACTCCCGTTATAAATATTACATGAACTACATCCCTTGTTCATTTTGTCATTCCTTATTCAGTGTAGCCAATCTAAATGGATGGGATTGCAATATCACTTGCCAAAGCTCAAAACAGCTGAGAGCATTTTAAGGGAAATTGCCATCATTTGGCTCTCAACCATGGCACATGGAAAGTGGAGGTCAGAGGAGTAATTTGTAGAAATTGGCAGACTATGTCAGTTGCTGCTGTTTGTGCAGTTTCTCATTCTGGCCAGAGATGGCAGCAGCGAACCCTGTTGTATGACTGCTACGTTCTCCTCCCAGACTTATATAAAATGATCTTGGCTGGCTTTTGAAGTGTCACCATCTGCTTGTTTACATTTATGCTATTAAAGAGGATGTAGAGGCATAAATTGAAGGAAAAAAGCAATGTTAGATAAAACAACAACAACAACAACAACAACACATTATTTCAGTATTTGGTAGAGTGTTGTAGTGCCTGTTTTGATCTCTCTGCTAACTTTGGCTCTATGAAAGATTAATTACTACTGAACATTAAACGTTCTCTCAGCCAAGCCAGACAAGAACCTCCCATGTTTAATAATAGTATCCAAAAGGATAATGCAAGAATCATAACCAACAACTGTTTCAGGAGTAAAAGAGGTTAGTGTGCACATGTTTGTTTACGTGTGTGAGTATGTGTGCAGTAGGACAGGCAGTAATTTGGCTTTTATTCAAAGCAGCCACTTCCAATTCCACCATGCTTCAGGGAGCAAGGGACAGAAATTACTTTAAAGAACAATAACAGATGTAAGCAAGGGTATTGTTAAAGGTTCATCATGCACTAAAGAGGTTTGGTGGCCCACTGCATTGAGTACAGATGCGAGTTATGTTCGTAGTCCTGTGTTTAAAGAGCAGGCGACAAGCGCCTCAGGATAAACATGTCGCTGACTGACATCACTCAACCCCAACTCTGTGATTTCTGTGTGCTGTTGTGAGCCGAGCCGAGCCTGGTCTGCTGGGAAATGCACAGTATGATCTAATCTACCACGTGACGCGTGTCCTGATGTGTTTCTGTGAACATGTTTGTATGGTTCAACACATAATTCATGTACAGTGAATTCACATGGGAAGATTAACATCATAAGGTGAGAGTGACAATTTATGTCTGATTTAATCTGAGCAAATACAGTGGGATTTAAAAGGCCACAATCAGAAGATTTAAAGATGTAGAATTGAATTTTAACCTGAAAATAAACCTGAATAGGTCAAATTTTATTCTGTTGAATATTTATTCTAATATTTTTTAAGTAATGTGTGTGTGTGTGTGTGTGTAATATTAAAAAGTATCCAAATATAGTAAATACAAATAACATAATAGTAAAAATTTAACCAATATCAGTCTGTATAACAGTTGATACTGGGCTGTTCAATTGTGCTTGCTCGTTTGCCCTATTTTTTTTTTAATTTAGGTTACTTTTATATATAATGTAACATATACTAATGTATATATAATATAATCAAATATCTCATACAAATCACATATCATATAAAATTATTTTATAACAATAACCTATTTTTCACAATGTATATTATAATGATGTGATTTTGTAGGATTTAAGATGATTCATTTTAGTTTTAATTGTTTATTATTATTATTATTAAATTTAAATTACCTTTATACATAATATAAAAAATATTAATTATAAATAATATATAATATAAAATAATTTTGATAACAATAATTCATTTTTTAAACTATATATTTTGATGTGATGCCTAAATTCATTTTGTAGCATTTAAGATTATTGTTTTCAAATTACTTTTGCCGTCATTTTACGCTCATGTTAAGTAAATTTTTAATAGCAACTGATTTTTAGAACTATACATTATAGTACTGTGATGTATTTTAATATGACTGATTTTAAGTTTTAAACGTCTTAATTGAAATGTATTTATGTAAAATAGTGTAGAAATGAAATATCCCTTTATTGGTCATCAGCTATAACAAAAGTGCAAAAGGTTGACATACCAAATTCAAAATTCATTTTCAGTTCATCTTTACAGAAATTATGCACATAATATATTTTGTCATAAAAAAAGGCGTTAAATGAGATAAAAAATGCAAAACAGAAACATTTTCAAAAATAGGCATTTGAAGCCCACTGCATTGTGTCTGAAAACATCTCCAGTGGAGAATGGAGCTGCTGGTGGTTGGCATTTTCAAAGCTCTGGCCACCGAACCATGTATCCTCTCTGCGAGCACTGCCTTAGTTCTGTCCCAGATCACTTTCATCACAAGGCTAGTGTCTAATCAATCAAGTGGAAAAAAAGAGTCACAGTCAGCAATGAAATCGCCATGAAGTACTGTCTGGATCCAGGATGAAAACCCACAGACCGGCACACTTGTACCGTTAAATCAGTTGATTTCCAATGGATTTGCCAGTTTTACATGTGCTATTATATTAAGCACCTCATTGATCTCACCCGAGCCAATTGTACCAGCAAATTCCTACCTGTGAGTCCGGCCGTTGCCAAAATCAGCATTCAGAGCTACCACCCACCACTGCAGGATTTGGATTTAGGCTGTCCCACACGTCGTTGCCTTTTAATGTCCATCTTGTGCACGTAGTTGAATTAGATGTTCTCTGATCCATGTCATGGCTAATGTAATAAGGTGCACCCTGACACAAGAAAGAGAGGCGTGATTAGATAAGCATTCAGAGCAACTGCACCATGTGACACACCCTGACACTCAGCATGTGTTCACAACTTGCGTGCCACGACACTAAAAAAAATCCACCCTTTAACATATTTTTTGATGTAACAGCTCATGAAATTGACATGAAACAGTGACAAGTGTGCTCACTATGTGAAAGAGCCGTGAAGGCATTACTCACTTGTGATGTCTTTATGTCCCGCGACATTCATTTCCATTAGACGAGGTCTGAACTCATAAAAGTTATTGGATCTAATAGCATTGATACGAATGCCACGCTATACACAGTCTCCGAAAGAGCGCTCAATTATTCACCCAGTTGTCAACTCCCTGGTGCCTAAATGCTTGCCTATCTGTGTGACACGAACCACACACCATATGATTATACTAATGTATAATTATATAACCATGCATACATACATATAGCTTGGTAGACTACAAATGCTGCGATTCCAGCTGCCAATGTCAAGAACATTAGCATTGAGGTATTGTTGGGACATAAAGGTAGAGTGAGGTTTGTTTCAGAGCCTGTCTGAGCATTAAAGAACATGTCAGTGTCTGCGAGGGAAGCTGGCAGACATTTATAGCCGTTGAGTGATGCAATTGTGGACTGATGGAGAAGATGGTTAGGCTCCTCTAGAGCCCACAGGCATGTTCAGTAATCAATGCACACTTAAAAAAGGAGGATAAACAGGAGAAAAACGAGATGGTTAGGCGGAAAACAGCCCAACGACTGCAATCTAGTGATGCTGATTATCATAAAGCTGGTTACTGAGATGTCATGGGGTGTACAGTAACAAAGCTCAGCCTAGATTTGTGTTTTTCCTGTTCTTCTTTCTTAACTTTAGGCTTATTTTCGTCTTAAGACCCTGAACTAGCGCTGTCTTTCCCACAGAACTGCCTACGCATGTTGACTCATTGCCTGTGGCCAAAGATTGACTCGACTCTCGGTTTGCGGTGTAAAAAAAAAGAACTTGTTTTGGAAAGTGAGTGAGATGGATATTAGCCAGGCAGAGGAGATTATTGAAGTCTTTCCTGTTGCAGGTTATCCTCTGGCACTTTAAACTCAGTTTTTGTCATGATTAGTAACAGCACCAGTGAGATTCATTTCTCAGGTCATTGTCCAGACAGACTACTCAGATGCTAGCATCACATAGCTACGTGGTGAGGAATGATTGACAGCTGTTTGAATAATAGAAAAGCACCCTGCATGTTTAACTGTGGGATTCTATTTGCTGCTCACATTTTCATTAGCAATTAATTCTACCAGGGAGCACAGCAACACATGAGGATGCCTCTAATTCATGTTTACTGATGTGTAAATTCTCTGTAATCTGAATAGCTTTGTTAAAATGTCAGGGATGCTATTTTGTGTGGCTTCAAAGCGCCATCCACAGATATTGCTGCCAATTTGTTCGTTCACAATTTTTATTTATAGACGTTTGCATGTTTTTACAAAAAGCTATATTGCAGACTAATCAGCATCACAAAAGAGAATTAAATTAGCTTATAAACAATTCTAAATTGTTCTGATTATTTAGGGGTGCACTGATGTTTCACTGATTCTTTACTATTAAACCTGAATTAAAACAATAATAAAATCAATCTAATGTACAATATAAAAAAACTTTATTTCTGGTAATACTAATAAAAAATATATATATTTTGTGAATTGCTAAAGAGAGTTGCTGGTGGGTAGATGGATTTGATAACACATTGGCAAGTACTGAAGCTTGTTAGTTATCGTTTTGGATGACTGAGACCAGCATCCGCCATCTTTGACCTTGGAATTTCGGTAGCTTGCAAATGGATCTTGTTTCGATCACTTTCAGCCTGGATGCGTACAGTGTGAGCATCCTTCATTTGCTGTCTAATGTTGACAAAACTATGGTGTGGGTATGGTGAGGTGTGGGCCTTTGGCTGTCATGAGACACTATGTCACTCAAAGGTGCTTTGACTCATTTCCTCTCTCCACATCTGGTTTTTCCTCTTTGTCTCTGATGACTTTATTAGATTTGGGCATGCTCTCTTAATCAAAAAACCGTACGGACATGTCAAGAGAGAGTGCAGAGCCACTCCCTCCCTGTTTTGTTCTGCTAAAATATATCCATCTTCTGACATAATCTCTGGTTTCTCTCAGGACATGGATCATCTGGGTTTTAGTGGGCGATTTGATTTATAACTCTTTTTAACCCATTCCTCTCCTGTCCTCTGGTCATTATGCTCGCCTCATCTGTCCGGCACCTACTCTCGGTTTGTTTGTGGATTCTCTTACCCTCCTTGAGCTGCAGGGTCTTGCCAGGGCCTCTTTGATTGCAGTGTTTAATGAGAGGCAGCCACCACAGAGAAAGAGAGACAGGAAATCCATAACCCAGAGAATAGTAAACCCTGCCAGCCATTAATCACTGACAGCAGTGCTCCTCCATGGCCTTCACCGCTGACAAAACCCTCCCTTTTTCATCCTCCCTGGGAATGTGCGCCAGTCCTGCACGTAACACATAGCAGACTAGACACACTTGGCCTGTTAAACACCCCACAACCAGTCAGCAACCGACCCATCCAGTGCACATCCCTAAACCAACCCATCACATGCACACACAGCCCCGAGGGGACGTTCGAGCACTGATCCAGCCTTCAACAGTGAATGCGACTGCCTCAGAGAGTTAAATCAATGTGCTCAACTGTCCCTTTGCATGAGTCTCAGCGTTCTATATGAACACAGCTGATCCAGCAGGCTGCTCTTGAATGCCACTTGTGGCTGATGGTAGTTTAGGACCCACACACAAAAGCTTATAAATATTATGTAATGATATGACACGTGTTTGTTTGAGGCAAATTTGTGTGTCCAAACATAACTGACCTATAAAGCGATAAAAGCACTCTCTTTATGTAAATCTGAGCTTTTGTCCAAACCCGCCGTGACTGCATCAAGCAACAGGACATTTCACTGTCTATTTATATGGCCACGCCCACTGTCAAATCTGATTGGTCTAAAAATCCTGCTTCTCATAACTGTATATTGGACATCAAATATCATATTTGCAAATGCTGTTCTGTATGCTTTTAAACCAGTAAGTCTATTAATTGTCTAATTGATTTATTAAAATATTTTATTCTTAAATAATAATTTAATTTTTTATATTGATTATTATATGTATAATTATAATTATAAATACAAAGACAATTCCGATATATAATCATAATTGTATACTAATTGCAATAATAATAATAATAATAAAAAAATTAGAAAATGAAGAAAAAGAAAAATAAGAAGAAGAAGACAAAGAATGAAACATTTGGGGAAAATATAACATTGTTATTGCATATTTAAATTTTATTTATTATGATAATTACATTAATGCGTTAATAATAATAATAATAATAATAATTAATCTGAAACATTTGGGAAAATTAACTTGTTGTTATAACACATTTTAATTATTTTTGTTATAATTTAATACATTTATTAAGTCTATTAATTAAATTCCTTCTCTCATGTTTTCTGTGCACAGGTGCTCTATAGATATAAGACTTTCTGAGGTTTTTGGGAGAATGTTGCTTGTAAATATTTCACCTGTGCTGGAACACAAGTCAGAAAAAGCTTGTGTTCAGTTTAGTAAAGAATCGTTTTTTGCTCTTGTTCCAGTAGCAGCGCAGGTAGTATGGTTGTGAGGGAGTTGGCGTATAGTCGACAGGATGCCAGTCTTGGAGAAACAAGAAACATCTCCCCACTGCAATTGCTGAGGGATCTCTGCCCAATCTGATTACTGCATTCGTCAAGTCACCACCCTGTTCTGCAACTAAACAAAGCCAACACAAGATAAGACCCTGCTGACTCCTTTAACACCGCTTGAAACAATTCCCCACAAATTTAAATCCCCCACCCCCACTCTAACCTAATGCACACAGGGAAGGGAACACATTGAAAAATATTGGAAATGCTTTCCGTTCTGCTTATTTGATGGACAGAAGACAAAGGTCTACATTACAATCAAGCTCTAATGCATTGCATTACACATGCCACATCCTCAAATGACTTCTGGTCATGTCCCAGTGGCTACCCTGAAAGACTGCAACTGAAGCTCAGTGTTTGTGGATTTTCCTATTACAAGACTGTCCCAGCTCTTTATTTTTCTGGTTGTTATATTGCTTGTTCCTAAAGGCTCAATTCTAGAGTGATTGCTGACTATAGTTCTTGAAGCCTGGATTGGGTTTATACCAATATGTCTTGTAATGCTCCTCAGTGAATGTCTTATTGGGAGCTTAACAGTCTGACATTCCTTATCAGGAACTGATGGTGATAAATGGCATGATCAGTGTAATCTTCTACACATATGTTTACATCATTATGAAAATTATTTTTTTTAATCTGAAAAGAATCTCATGTTTCAGGATTCAAATCAAGAAAGGATGGTGTTGCACCTGCTTAGAAATGGTAAGCTTCCTAAAAATGCCTGTATCAATTTTTCATTTTATGTTCATAATTAATAACAGATGTTCAGTTTGTAGTCCCAGTTTTTTTTGAACCATTGATTCTTTATTTCTGTAACACTTTAGTTTGGGTACCAGTTCTCACTATGAACTTACTATTAACTATGACTTTTGCCTCAATAAACTCCTAATTTGCTTTAGGTATAGGATTAAAGGACCTAAAATTCTAATATGCAGAGTAAGGCATTAATATGTGCTTTATAAGTACTAATACACATGCATGCTAATAAGCAGCTAGTTAAAAGTGAGAATTGGTCCCTAAACTAAAGTGTTAGCCCTATTTCTAATTATTATTATTATTTGGATTTATGAATAAAATAAGATCTGTATTACAATTACCTGAAGAGTCTGATGGTGTTACATTGTCAAATAAGATTCTTAGTCAAAATAACATAAAACATTTTTATTAATATTACTATTATTATTATTATTATTTTAACCAGTGTCTCATCTGGTGTTATTATTATTATTACACAAGTATTATTATTATTTCACATATTTTTTGTATAGGTGTTAAAAATTTGTAACTAATGTTGTGAATGTCCCTTCAACATTGAAGGCATTTGTTAACCACTGACATTATTCTACTTATGTATACTAAACCACTATTTTAAAAACCCATTAGAAATTCCTGAGGGAAAACTATTGCAAATTATTCTTCCGGTTTGACATCATAACTGAAGGGCTCTATTGCAATAAAGAATAATTTGCTGTCTGTGAACAGCGTGACATAATTAGTGCCTCCTCAACATCATGAAAATGATGCCCTAAACCATACAGAGCCAAACAGACACAAGACTGTGTTGAAGCTTATTAGAAATGTTAGATCATATAACAGAAGTTTAAGGATACAATATTTCATCATTAATTTATATTATTCAATAACTAAGCATTTAGAGCGGATATGAGCGTGTTTAAATTGAGCTATTCCTGCAACTTTCATTTACACTATGGTCCAAACCAGGCCATGTCATCAATGCAGTATTGGGATGCAACATTCTTTTTTAACTATGCCTTCAAAAGACAAATGAACAGCAGGTCCCATTGTGAATATGTATGAAGATGCATCTTTTGCGTTTCATTGTGTTCAGTAATCATACTTTCATAAATTCTCTCTCATGTACCTTTAAAAGCCAAAGAGCGAACAGAGCATGAGGCTTTGGAAGAGGAATCATAATGCTCAGACTAAATATGCTGCACATCTGACAAAATAATGTTGTATGTTGTAAGCAGTTATAGTAAACATTTGGGATATAAATACATAAGTGAATATAATGTTATGATTTGTAATGGGAAGCCCCATTAAAATGCTGTCTTAACATAATCTTGTATTGAGTAATGACTTTGAATTTTCAAAGTCTAAATGAGGAAATAATTATTTTGCTGAAATTAGAAAAAACTCTGGGGAACTCATAAAAATGAATCAAGATACAGGTCCATCAAAAAGGAAACGGAAAAGGAAAGGAATTAAACACATGCACACAAAACTGATCATGATTATGTACAGTAATCATATAGTTTCTGAGGAAAAAAAATAACCTTTTAAATGTAATGCACCCGTTGTATGATGTTTTTCCAGATGTCAAAGAAGACCAAAACAGCTGATTCATTCTGGCCCCTTTCACAGGAGACAGGTACTCTAAATTAGATTTTATTTGCATCCCAAACAACATCCGTGCTGATGAAGACACATCAACACAGAGCAAAGATTCCCCCAGCCCCAGAAAGCATGCATGTCTTCTCACGCCTCACCATAAGTGTCTGAGGAACTCACACCTTGTGTATTAAAAATACCTCTGGTTTCACATGTGTAGCGATTGGGCCTGTTACCAATGCAATTTTTTGACGTGGAGGGACGAGCCATTGAACCATGCAACTATTGAGTACAAAGCTGGAGGTTCCCAAGAGAGCTTTGGCCCACTTTTCTTGTCAAAAGATAATAGCTAACTGAGCAGAAGAAGGGGACATCGAACATATTGGTTTTTGAGCATTCTGTTTAGTGTTCCTCTCTGAAAAAATCCCATACCCGCCAGATGGTGCCCAAAGAGCTATTTACAGATGAATTTGAATAATTTAACTTGTATTTATGCACATTTACATTTATTTACTTGTGTGCAATGTTCTATTAGGTATTCCTAACTACTATGCACAGCACATGTATTAAAATGTATTACAGTGTACTGTACATGTTGGATACTTATGTTTTGTTGTTAAAATGCAACACATTTGCGATTTGTTTATTTTAGATAGCAACAGTAAAGACTACAAACAATGCAGAGAAGACTGAGGTGGTGGATGGCTACTTGTTAGTGAACTGCTAGGTTTGCATGCAGTATTCATACACTATTCATAGACAGTCCTGTGGTGATCCTACCCATGATGCTTACCTTAACCTTTGTAGGCACAAATGTGAATCTAGTTGTATTCACAATGTGTTATATTTACATGAAATGCTTGAAAACAATATGTTAGGTTTAATGTAAAAGCAGGAATGCAAAGCTTTTTATTTTTATAACATTATATTTAAGTCTTCCCTTAAAACGTGTGTACAATTTGATCCGTAAAGCACTATATATATATATATATATATAAGACATTATTTAGTTGTAAGTACTTAAGGTTATTTAATATACTTCACTTCTTACAAATCATAGCTATTTTCTGTTTAATCACTGGGAAGAAGAGGCTTTTTAAAATTCTGAGTATTATATAGATATATATCTCCAGCTAAATTTATTTATTGTCTGTTGTGATTCAATAGCAACAAGATCTCTCATGCCGGGGTTTCTCTCATTAGTAGTTGTAAAGAAAAGTGGAGATATAACGCTTTCAACAGGAAACAGAAATCTATCACTCTGCTCCACACGTATATAGGCCTACTAGTTTTCCAGACCGTCTTTTAGTCTTGGTGTTGCTTGGCGACAAACAGAGCTTGACATTTCTTTTGGAACTAATTTAGTTTGTGGAAAACAAATATACTAACTAATCAGTTTGGAAATGGAAGTTACTTGATACTAATTGCTGTACTTGTTTAAAGAATTGTTCAGCATTTCAGCAGCACTGAATAATTTGAAAACTGCGGGCTCCTGCCTATCGCCAAATCACAGCCATGCTGATGTTGTTCTTCCATATTACTTAGTATAAATGCACACTGACAGTTTACATTACAGTGGCCATGTGACACGTATACGGTGCAAGTACAATTACACGTTTAATTAAATAGCAATAGCCTATCAAGGACTATTTTATTATCAAAAACAGATTTATAGAATAAATTACAAATAAACTGCATGCACTCAAATGACTCCTTGCTTATCACGATATTGCTTATCAACATGCACACTGTAATGTGAAGTGTGATAAAATGCTTTTATTCGTGGCGAGCACGATCACGGCTAAAGCTGTTTCCTCATCTGTATGTGGAGTTGTTAATAACGGTGAGCGCTGTCCAAGGTGCTGCAGCGCTCTCGCCCCGCCCGTCTCCATCACGCACTAACCGGGAGACACGTGACGCGATGTGCTGACAGTCCCTGGCAAAGCTCGCCTGAGAAACACATCGCACCTTGTCTTGCACACAGAACAGGGAGCGAAATCTTCTATTTTATATACACCGAAAATAAACTAACATTTACATTGGATCGTTTCTGAAGGATGAATCGTTTTGTACTGAATCTTAATTGGTTGTTGGCTCCGTTTTGAATAATTTTTTCATTTTATTTTTTAAATCTATTGGAACTTAGGAGATCCGCATAGGCAATTTCTTCTGCTCATTCGACACCGATGCAGTGTTTTTATTTATTTATTTTTTATTTTTATTTTTTAATCAGATGAAAGCCTGAATCGATGTGGAGGAAATCAACCAGATTCATCAGTGAGGTTAACCTGTCAAGAGGCTCACAATGGTCCATTTCTCAAGGTAAAATAATTAAGCATTGTGTAAATGTAATTTGAAGGCGTATTTGAAGTTATGAGCCGTTTTCGGTGAGAGTTATGGTTGTGCTTCACGCGCTCACTGCAGTCACGCGCAGGTGAGATGATGCAGCTGGGCTTCATTTCTGTGTAATTTCGCTCTATGGCCGATTCATTCCTGTTTACAGCTGGCCCTTGCTTCATCTTAAGCGACATCTGATGACTCCCTATATTTCCTGGTCGCAGCGTCTGAAAGAGAGCACGGTAGAGGCGTGTTAAAGGTGTCTTTCTAGCTCTGTTTGAACAGATGGTGGTTGATTATTGGCTGTATTGCGCATCTGAGTCATCATCAATTTTAATCAAAGGAAAGGAAAAATGGAGGAAAATTGCTATTGTTTGATAGTAAATTTTAAATGGCATCTATTTGTTTTGTAAGATCCCGTTGTTGTGTAAATCGCTATTAGGATGATCGTGGGTTGTTCGAGACTCCATCTATAGTAGCTACTGATAGCAAGGCATTACCGTAATCGTTTCGAGAATACGGTAAATAAGACTGCGTTCTCTACATTAATCGCATATGATATGTTGTGTAAGATCCATCTGTGAAAGGGGGTCGGTTGTTATCTTGCTAAGTAGCCCCGTGTAAACCTGACAGTAAACACATAGGAATTCAAGCATGAACTGATTGGTTGAGATCAGTTGACAGACAGCCCAGAGGCCAGACGATTGCAGTGTCATTAATGCTTAAGAGGCGCGCGATAAGCCCCCGCCCTAGGCTCATTTTGGGATGCAGGTCTTGAACCGAGCGAGGTTCACTGAATCAAACGAGATTTCCCCATTGCACACTGTACCGATGTTGTCCTCCGTTCGGACCTTTTGTCAGACTGCACATATCCTCCTGCTGAAATAACTGTAAATATGATTGCCTGTATGTCTGACTCGGCTGCAAAAATAGTCATAATTATAAAGGAAAAGAATGCGAAATACCAAAAAAAAAAAAAAAAAAAAAAAATTTCAGTGGTTAATTGTAAGACTACCATACCATACCTTACGATGTGATTTAGTAGTAAAATATATAGTAACACTTTTTATACATAAAAATATACTCATAAAAATATATACATAACTTCTTTAAACTTAAAAAAAGTACTAAATAAATATTTTATGGAGACCATTTACATATGTAGACTACTATTAAGCTTATGGGGGGATTTTAAGTTTTGTTTTATGCTGTGCACATTGTAGGGTTTTATGTTGCATGTCATATTAATTAGTTAATATTTACAGCATTATTTAAGTGTATGTGTAAGTGTATATGTTTGTGTGGAAACACTGCAATATATATATATATATATATATATATATATATGTGTGTGTGTGTGTGTGTGTGTGTGTGTGTGTGTGTGTGTAAAATATATAATGACCAGAATGCTTCATGTAATGTATACTTTACATACCCATTTTGCAGCAGCAGCTATATCCATGTCATGAGAGAATCTCTCTAAGATTAAAACAAAGTGGTATGGAATAGCCATACTCCAATAAAAAAAATAAAAAAAGATAATAATAATAATAATAAAAAATCCATTGGATACCATTTTATACTCTTTATTTTACTTAAAGCTACTTTGATTTAACCCAATATACCTCTGAAAATTATATATTTGTTTTTGCCTTTTTTGATTATTAAATTATTAAATCATTATTTGATACTGTGGAGAAAAAACAGCAGCCACCTGATGAAATACACAGGAGTTTTCTGGTTCATAAACCATGAATTATACTGAGAATATACATGAATTATATTGAGAATTATAGTGAGAAAAGCAAATAAAAAGTACTGCTGTAATTGAAGATTAATGCAATCAATATCAGCGTGAAATTTGAGGTTTCAATATCAGTATCACTATGAAATTGTGGTTTTGTGTATGAATGATTGTGTTGTGTATTCTATCTATCTTTTTAAAAGTGGCCACCTTATCTTTCTTTTCCAATAAAGAAATTAAGATGTTCTTTTTCATTCTTTTCAGATTATGGATCAATATGTCAAAACGGATGTGAGTTGAAGGTTTGTGAACACTGAGGGCCCTATTCGGGCCTACACGTTAACTCTGCAAAGTGTACTTTTTTCTGCTTTTGATTAGGGCTGACTTTAGTCCTACACAATGACTTTTAACTAGATTTAAAAGACCCTGACATTAATGTCCCTGTATACCCCTAATGAACTCTATGATGTACAGCATTACACATGGCTGCAATTTATAGATACTTTGATGACTCGGCCCCGCTGTAGCACATCTGGATCCCACTGAAGGTTTTTTTAAGCTAAACAGTAGCCTTATTTTTTTATTTCAGTAGACCAGTATTTGGGCTTTAGCGAGACCCTTTATTGTTCTGATTGGTATATTTAGATTTTGAAAAAGAGTTGGCCGTAACACAGGCCTTCTCCCTCTCTCAGTGAACAATGAGTAAATTACCCAAAATGCATACCAGTCCTGTATGTTATAGAGAGCTCTGTTACACTTTAGGAGCACATCACTAAGAGAGCTGAATCATTTTAGTTTTTGATTAGTTCTATTGTTAGTTCTAACTTCCTTAACTATTCACAATGAGCTTCTCAATGCGGAACGGGGCACATCTAATCTGGATAGGCTTACTGGTTTGTTGCCTTGTCGACATGGGGGCCAGTATGGAGTTCACCGGTGCAGAAGGCCAGTGGGCACGGTTTCCTATGTGGAACGCTTGCTGTGAAAGCGAAATGAGTTTCAACATGAAGACCAAAAGCGCTCATGGACTTTTAGTGTACTTTGACGACGAGGGATTCTGTGACTTTTTGGAACTGCTCATCCACAACGGTAGACTCAGTTTGCGGTTCTCCATCTTCTGCGCCGAGCCGGCAACTGTGCTGTCTGATACCGCCGTCAATGACAGCCGCTGGCACGCTGTGACCTTGCGCAGGAATTTCAAAAAAACTACGTTAGTTGTGGACGAAGAGATCAAGTGGGTGGAGGTTAAGTCGAAAAGGAGGGACATGACGGTCTTCAGCCATTTATTCATAGGGGGGATACCTCGTGAGCTGCGATCTGTAGCATTACGCCTAACGTCTTCAGCCATCAAAGATCAGGTCCCCTACAAAGGATGGATAACCAATCTGAGGGTGAACAGTTCCGAGCCGCCACTTATTGGTAGTGAGGGAGTCAACAGCGGCATTTGCGAAACTGACCACATTTGCCTGAATGGAGGAGTCTGCAGCATTGTCAATGATGAACCCATTTGCAACTGCTCCGAAACTGGATTCCAGGGAAAAGACTGCAGTGAAGGTAAGAGGCCTGGATTCGTCGTCTCCATTGTTGAGGTGTTGAAATGTCTTTTCAAACACAGCCTTTTCACTTCTGTTTTCATTTTAACATTGCACTAGTTTCTCAGAGGCAGTGCATGCTACATCATGTCTGTTCCTGGCCTCCACTATGGGCCCAGTACATTACATGATTAGATTACCACTGATCTCAGTCGGAAAAAGCCAATGATCTGAAGGAGATCATTTAAATAGGCTTTAGTGCCGTCTGTGTCAATTCCGGAGCATCAATGAAAGCCTGTGTTTTTGATAACAAGATGTCAGCAGAGGCTTCTTGCTCTTTTTTATGCTAAATTAACTTAATATACTATTGACACTGCTCTGGCATTACAATTAAGTACAAAAATGATGAGTTGAATACATGCACACAAGCCCATGATTGAAGTATGATGATTTGAATATTATTCTCCGTCTGAATTTAAGGAGTTGGGTGCTCTAATTATATAATCAGCCAGATGTTCCATAGAGTCACTGTAATGACTTAGCCAAAGTTACAATTTCAATATCACAGGAAAAATAATGGCATACTCAATACAGTATTCAGCAACCATCACAAAGCATTTTTTAATCCAGCTTTACAAGAAAACCTCCTCTACTGCACTTACAGAGTTATTTTAATTACAGAAGTGATTAAAACAATTGATGATGTAACTAAATAGGGGGAGACCATTTCTAATTCTGTCTTTTGAAAACGGATGGTTGAACGCATATTACAAGAATTCAGATTTTAATGCAAAGTCAGTTCCCTTTTGAATATGTATGTTTTGGTTGGTTTCCTAGTTTGACTTACTCCCTTGGTGTCTGATTTCACTGTTTTTATGTTCTTTCCATCTTTTTCTTCATTTTTACAACTTCTCTATGGACTGATCTTGATGTTGATTGATATAGTCTGGGTTAGGTCGAAAGCCGAAGAGGCACCATGTTGCCAAGGAAACTACATACCCACTGAGTAAATGTTGCCCTCCTAAAGCACAACAGAGAGACAGTATGTTTCACTGACAAATGTTCAAACTAGAATAGCAGTCTTGTTGTGGTACAGTGTTCACTGGGCTTTCAGCTAAATGCATCGTCTAGTGGATTTGATGAGATTATGACAAAAGGGCAGGGCCCTCAGATGCTCAGCAGCTGCCTAAAATCAAGATGCACCGCTCTCCAGCCCCTGTGCTGGTAGGATTGCGCATCTTTGCCGGGTGAGTCAGAATAGACCTGCCCACGCAGCTTGGAGTGGCCTCCATCACACGCTTTTGGATGACACATAAGGATATGTGGAGATGGTGGAGGCTACAGGACGTGTAGCTCTTGATCAGTAGTGTTATTTATTTATTATTGGCAGTTCTTGAGGTTAGTGGTGCTAGGCGTTTTTTTTTCACTGTAGTCTCCTTTGATGATTTTATTGGTCAGTGCAAAAATGAGTTGTTTATCAGATTAGTTAGATTCAAAAATCTACCATGCATTTTATTAGATTAACTGAAATACACTCTTAAAAATAAAGGTTCCATATGAAGAACCACCATTTGAGTTCCCCAGAGAACCGTTTAGTTAAAAATATTTTTTGGCAAAGGATATTTAAATAATGTAATAACTTTTTTCACTGAAAATATATATATATTTTTTTTTGCAATGGAACGTTTCCATGGATGTAAGAATTTCTTCATGGAACCATAGATTATGATCCTTCCTTGTTCTGTCAGAATTGTGCAGATGACCTTTCATTATGTCTTTTTCTGTTTTTGTTATGAGAGCAATGACAAATCTCCAAATGGCACCAGGCAGGACAGGAAATCCATTATAAAGGATTAATTCCTCAAATGAAATAGATATAGAGCCAACGTGGTGTTCATTAAAATGACAGCATCGTTTTAAACTCCTCTTAGCCTAAATCTGTCCTTGCTTTGGTTATTAATGCAAATCTGGCCCATGAAGCTCCTGCTGAGGGGAAAGCAGGCTACTTTTTGTAATTTTGTGTGTTGTCAGCTTGATAACCGAGGTGACCTTTTGCCAATAAAACTTTTTTTTTTGTGGATAAATAAAGGGATAGCTGCATATTAAATGACTCATTGATGAATGGCTAGCTTTTTCATTTAGATATATGTGCTGCTCGCTTTATCTCTGTCGTCATGGAAAAAAATTGCAGTGTGGTGAGAGCATGTGTACGTGTTTGTAGATCTCAGGCAGGAAAGGGTGGTATGTGGATTAAATATGTCCTTTCTCTCCACACGTCCACTCTGTCATGCTCTTGACAGGCAGTTGTGGTAATAACCTTCTTTAGCAGAGCAGGTGTGGGGCTCTCAGCGGGAGAGGTAGTCCGCACTGCAAAGAATAACAGTGCTACGGGTAATGAGATATTTTTGCCCTGCTGGGGTTAGAGAAAGGGCCTTATTTTGTGTTATTATGGTTAATGCTCTTACAAGTCTGAATTGGAAAGCCAAAAGGGTCTGCTCTGTATCAGCTTGCAGCCATTGTTACCTTATCTTTATGCTCTATTAACTGTATAATGTGCTCCGTCTCCTGGTTAAAGATGGCTGTAAGGTATCTGCGATTGACGTCCATGTGGTTTCATATGCTAGGAGACTTTGGTTGGAGAATTGGATTGTGTTGGAGGACTTGTTTACAACAGCGATTAGATTGTTTCACCTCATCTCTTATCTTTTGTGGTGGAGCTAACATTGTAAGGGTCGGTCGGTCCCTGGCTGTGCGCTGTGTCGTTTAATGATGCAGTCATATTTTAAATGCATTTTTTTTACCTCTGCTTTGGACCTATGCAAATTAACTAGGGTGATGTAGTGTAGTGTACACCCATTAACCTCTTGCTAATGAAATTAAGGACCTGCTTTAATTGGATCCATCAGCATCTTAATTTTAATGACTTATTTAATCATGTCACAAGGGGCCTGTTTTGAAGATGACAGAAGAGAGACTTTGAAAGGATAGTTCGCCAAAAAAAAACAAAAAAAAAATGTGTTGCCATTTACTTGATCCAATGTCGTTCCAAACCTGTACAACTTACTTTCCTCCATGAAACCACAGCATATTTTAAACCATTTTTATCCATGCAGCATAAATCAGTAGAGGCCCAAAACATTTGTAACTCATTGGTTTTCACTGTATGGACAATAACGGTTTAAAATATGTTGCGTGTTTCGCAGAATTTTAGGTGAACTGTCTCTTTATGTCAACAGACATTTATGTCACCTGTACATTGGAATACCTACTTAAATTAAGCAAATATTTGCAAAGTGGAAAACTGGAAATGGATTAATTCACTATAAGGCATTCCAGTATAAAATCCATTGACTAACGGATCACTGTATGGACAAAAACTTCCTTTTTGTTCCACAGAACAAAAAAAAGTACATAAAAGTACATACATTTATCAAATACTATTAATCAGAAACAGAAAATGGATTGAGTAAGACTTACCAGTATAAAAATCTCTTGATTATTGGATTACCCATTGATTCACTGTTTAGAGGAAAACTGACTTTGTGCTCAACAGAACACAAAGTTGTACAGGTTTGAACATAGATATGTATAGCTAGATGCCCTATTAGTGGCTGTTTCTATGGGCCACTATACATAAGCCGTCCACCATATTGGAATGTCAAAGCCGGTCCATAAACATTCGAGAGCAAGGTACAGGTGCATCTGAACTACAACTGTAGTAATATGCACATGATTATCTACATCTTCAGTAGACTTCAGAAGATGCTTTTGCTTAATTATGCCATTAGATAACAAGGCATTTAAAATTTTCTAACGTTTTAAAAACCTGTAAACCAACACATTCTTACCTGTGAAGGTTTATCCATTTTTTGTGGAATTTAAATCTAGGTGATTTTTAAAATCAGATGCTGCAGTATGTTGTTGTATCTTGAAATTAATTGATTGTTATTGGGAGTAACGACATATAGACCATTCAAAGATGGCGGACGAATTGACTTGTCTGGAGAGGTCGAATGTGGCATCTACCTATACATATGGGTTTGAATAAATGGTGACAGAATTTCTATTTTGGGTAAACTGACCCTTAAGCCAAAAGACATTTGTGTAATCAGCGCATTACAATGACCACACATAAATGAAGCAAATTCAAACAATGTTGGTCAAAAATATAATATATAAAATATTTTGACTATTATAATATCTATGGGTTCTCCCCATGTTGTGCAACTGACTTTTACCTTCCTTGATCTGGCAACATCACTTGATAATCTTGAATGGAGGGGGAGCCCGTGTCAAATACACTGTATATTGAGAATTCCCCTATCAGTGGCGGATGAACCCTTTCCAGATGGACTAAGCTCACTAATCTCTCTGTACTGTAGATGACTGCAATATGGAACTTGCTGCACATTGCTCCCTGTGGGGGAAATGTTAAACTAGATTTGGTAAAATCCCCATCACTGGCACAATGACAAAGCGCTATATTTAGAAGATTTTACAATGAGTACTTTTGTTTTGAATATATTTTCCAGTGGTTTCTGTTTGACTATGGGCAAAACTCACTAATATTTAGTCAAATGGGATTTGGATGTTTCTTTAGGATATCAAATGCAGAAGAACCTGTACCGCACATTCACCCCGTTTCAACTGTATGGTCATTATCAGAGTTTTTGAGGTTTTATTAAATCGTTGTTGACAGCTACATCTTAAGTGACTTTGCCGCTGTGCTATGTGGAGCGTACGCTCATCATATGATCCCTTTGGGCAAGTTCCATGCGTGTGCTTTTGAAAGTAACATGCTCTGACTTACTAAAAATTGCTTTAAACGAGCATCTGGAGCTGCAGTCCGGTTTGTAAAGGGCTGCATGAGTGCGGGCGTCACATCATGCTGGAGTAAGGGTTAGTGTGTGTGTGTGTAGGTCATCCTCAATTTCTATTTCTTATTCTCTGCCAAATTCAGGGCAATATGCAAGGGCAGCACTTAAAAGAAGCTGTCAGCTCAATGAAAGCCTGCATGTCTTTGGCTCCGTGTGAGCTCTGCAGTGCTAAGGAGAGGCTACATGATCCTGATCTGTCAGTCAGTGAAATGTAAATACAACCGCTGTTCGGTCAGCCTGCCTCTGAGAAGACCAGCCGGAGCGTATATGTCCGAGTGTGTGTGGTGTTCTTCCAGAATGGCTGCTGCTTCCACACACACAAATACTGTATATCTATATTTCGGCCTTGGTCTAGCAGGTTTTGTAAGAGAGAATGTGGCACACATGTTTCTGCATTATGCAGGATGGGCTGAAGCACAAAATCAATAGAGTGGGTCCTTGAAACTGCTGTGGAGTCAGTGTAGATGGCTAGTTAGTGTTTTGTGATGGTTTAAGCTAATTCAACTGTTTAGGATTTGTTTTTGTAGTATTACTTTTATCCCTCCGAGCTGTTTTTTTTTTGTCAGTGGGATGAGTTTGCACATTTGTCAAACCAAGTAGGGTTTGTCAGTCTCTTCATAAGCTGATAAGAGAGGATAGAAAATCACCTGTCATTTATCACTGCAACACTAACAGCTAAATATTTCTTTGTCATATTTTCTGGCATGGCACTCTTTTATGTTTATGTTTTCTTTATTCATACATTCATCAGCATTTTTGTTTTCGTGGCAGTAGTGGTGCATGCAATTTGAGTTTGGTCGGGTGGAGGAACCGGCTGCGGTAAGTCCCGGGTCATTATTCTCCTCCTCAAGATGCAAAACACGGAGGTAGGATTGGATGCTTTAACTTTAAGATAGCCAAGTCCATTTTTAGGGAGTCTTGGGTGAGTTGATCCAGGGACTGAAAGTGTCACCAGAAGTAAAAGGTGTGATGAATGAATGCATGTATGAAGGTAATGTACTCTTTTTGTTTTAGAACAGAAAAATGGTATTTCAATGTAAAGGGGGTAATAACATGACATGCATATGCATATTCAGGTATTGTAAATTTCTTTATTACTGACCTGACTGAATGATGTTGTTTTCTCTTAGTAGGTTCATTTTGCATCATCTACAGGCATTTTTCTTTCCAAACATGTGCATGTTTCACATATAGCCCCTGTAAATTCCCCTCACACACAACCATGAATGCCATTTAAAATTATAAATATTAATTCAAAGGATTCAAATTGTTTTGAACAGTCCTTCAAAAAAAATAAAATTAGTCATAATAATAAAATAAGATTTTCCTTAGGGAAAACAGCATATTTATCTTTAATTTGCTTTCTGTAAAACAGCTTCTGTGAAATTAGGGGTCCCACCATTTTTCTCCGTCTTCCAGTTAATTATGATGTGCATGTTTGAGCATGGTCATTGATATACTGTGAAGAGTCAATTTCACCATGTGTTTTATCAGCTTTTGAATGACTTAATAATGTGTTATCATCATCTCACCATGGAACAACGCTCTTTCAGAGTGCTGTAGACACAATGAGATTAGATCTTGAGGAGGACAGAGGACACTTAAAGTCAAATAAACCCTCTAGTCTCCACATTTTCCATGGTAATGAATGTTTGGCCTGGGCACAGGATGATAAGACGCATGGTAACCACGGTAATCCTCAAGGCTGGGCCACCTTCCAGTCTGCATGCTTCTTAATCAATGTCTCCTTCTTTCTCTTCACGCCTCGGCCGCCCCTCCAGAAGAGGCCTATGTAGGAGGTGGGTAGACATATTTTTCTTTTCTATTTTCTTTTCATCCGACCCGTCCCTACTCATGCACTTCTCTCTGTCTTCATATTTCAACCCTTTCTTTTAGAAATATTCTGTATTTCCTATTTATTTGAATTCGGTACAAAAACAGTAAGTGGAACTGGTGTACAACACAGGTAAAAGGTATCCAACTTCAGTTGAAAGCGCTTCCTTAATTAGAGGTTGTCAGTAAACACATGCTTCACTCAAATCGATGCACATGGTTCAAGAAACCAGAGGCTGGAGCAAAGCTTGTTTACATTCCATCTAAAGATACAGAAACATGACTGTAGCTCCTAATATGAGCTTCTGAAACCCTTATATAGTGAATAAATTACAGTACATGGAAATTCACATCCATACATTAGGAAGCGTTCACTGCAATGGAAAACCTGGACAGTCGTTGACAGGTAAGTACCATAAACAGCTAAAAAACTCTCCTATTTCTTACTAACAATTCCAAATACAGTTTATAGTTTTATAGTGATTCAGATTCATTCTTTTAGAGGTATTACTATATATTTTGGCTGTGGCTCACAGGAACCTAAACAGACGTGAAATGGGTAATATTGATTTATCCCAATATAAGCTGTAGATATTTTGTTATTGAATTGACACATTTTTGTGTGCAACCTAACTTAATTTTGCTAAGATCCAATCTGTGTATTTTTCATCTTCTTCCTGTGGAAGGTTGACCAGGCGGACAACATGTTTGATCTATGGTGACAGCAAAGTGATATATATTTTTTTTTCTAATCTAGATTTGTCTCTTTCGAGTGTGACCAATAAAGCATTGCAACCGCTGGGTTGAGGAAATGCTTTTTGAATGTTCCCTCACACCCACTCTCTCCCTCACCTCTTGACCCACCCCAAACCCCCCTCCCCCCATCCCGCACCGCAGGCATCCTCTGTCCAGACGATGCCCGCGTGTCAGTGTGACAGAAAACCTTCCCATGATCCCGTTCTCTGTGCTGACTGTGCTCTTGTCTTCCCTTAAGGTCTTGCGCACCTGATGATGGGCGACCAAGGTATGGGTTTAATTTTTTACTCACCTTTTTGCCTCCATCAGCCACTCCCTCCTCCATCTCTCAGCCTCTCTCTCTCTCACTGTCTTGTACTGAATCCTCCTCATCTTCCTTCACTGCTGGTAGGGATTTACTGGGGCTGCTTTCTTTCTGGCTTGGCGCTGAGTCAATGGATGGTTTGGTCTTTTCCATTATTTCCCCACCCTCTCCTATGTCTCTCATTCACTCTCTCTCTCTCTCTCTCTCTCTCTCTGTCTATTCGCTTTAACTTCCCTTCAACCCATCATGCCACTTCTTTTGCACTTTAGTTTTTTTTTCTCCGTCATTCTCTCAACAGTCCCAAAATTCCATTGGTGCTTGCCAACTTCATTTTCATATAGAGGGGGAAAAATACTTTCAACCCAGTGGATGATGTGAGTTACAGGGACTTCTCTCAGGGGTTTGTTCACTCTTTGTAAATGTTCTAGTCTGTATTCTCGAGCTCCAAAACTGGAAAGCATTAGCCGTCTGTTCGATATTCATGCATTCTCCCTCATCTCTCTCATTGTCGTGTTCTGGCATGTATCACGATAGGAAGCTTCCATCTCCTCTTGCCTGCCCTTTCTCTTTTTGTCTGCAATGCATGGAGTCTCTTCTGAACGTAACCTTTCATTTTTCTGTCTCTGAATCTAACACGCGACCATGATTCTGACTGTTGCCTCTTTCCTCTCCTTTGTATTTTCCTGTATCTCTCTGGACTTTCTCTTCATGGAACCATTATATCAATATCATAGGGAAAAGAAAAGGTATATAATGCTTCTTTCATACTATGTAATGGTGTAGTTTAACTTGAGCTCTTTAAGCTCTTCATGTATACCCCTGTACCTGTGGCTTTACACATTCTTCTGTTTATTCATGTGTTTGTGGTACTGAAGTCACACTGATTTTTCTCTGTCAATCCCTATAAATATGATGAGGGACTGGAAGGTAGGTGAGATGTCATGAAAATGGGAATGCGTCATTGTGCAGTTTGTCAACGAATGTAATGTAGGATTAGGAAGGAAAACAGCACAATTTTAATGAGTCTGCTAGTAAAATTGAGTTGTCTAGAAAATCAATGCACAGAAAATGTAGATGCATTATTATTGGCAACATAAAATGTTTTAATTTTTAAAAATTAATTAAGGCAATTAACCATTTGTCATAATCTACAGTATAACAAAATAATAATAAAAATATAGATCGATCTCTATATGGATAGAACAAAGGTCTCAATAGATAGAGAGGTTTATCGCCATTATTTATACATATAAAAAATCTGCATGAAATATTGACTACACAAAGGAGTTAATGAGGGCACATTTAAAAGCATTCATTATAAATAAATGTGTTGCCAGATCATCAAAAAAAAAAAAAATAAATAAATCAGGTAAGAGGTAATATTCGTATTTTCATATTCTGCTGGCATTAGTCTCTTTAAGAACATTCCATACAGTCTGTACGCACCAATGCATATTAATTTAGTAGCACTTTACTGCTCTTTGATATTATATTACAACTTTTGAAGAGCCCGGTGAGATCCAGCTAAGGTAAGTGGACAGCACCTGGCACTATCACAACTGCAAGTACTCACATCCTGCACTCGGCTAACAGATCACTGCATGCTGGTTTATCCACTGAACTTTAAACACACATAGACTGATGGGGTTATTCACCTTGGTTTGAAATATGAGGGATCACGGATAAGCGGATCAGGTAGGTGTGCTCTCTGTCTTTGGCGGGTCTCTTTGATTGTGCTCTGTAAGGCACTGACACCCAGGCCATCTCACTATCCTGAATGGGCTAATGCCCACAGGAGTTGTGGGGGCTTCAGGCTTCTCTTAGCACATTTGAATACATTTTCAGAGGCATTTATATTTTCTCTCATTCCATTTTCTCATAGAAAATTGATTTTCATCTTTCTATAAAATTGAATGAAATGGTGCGTGTGGTGGCTGACCTTGCCAGCAGGGTCACACTGGCATTATCAAATGAATTTTGCATTGTGTTACTTTTATGTGGATATATGTTTGTGTAAGGACCACATTTGTTAGAGAGAAGGGAAATGAAGTGAAATTTGCATTTCTTGTTCATTTATATTCTGTTTACCATTCTCATAGCATCTTCCTAACTGCACACATTTCGTTTTGTGGTTCAGTGAAGTCCTGCAATTAAAATTAAAACAATTACAACACAAATTTACCAATAACTGCAGCATAATTGATTACAAGGCAGCACATAATAAAATCAGAGATTCAGGAAAACTTCTGTTTCATCTCGATCTTAATATTGGGATGTTCAGTTGAGCTCTGCATGGCTAAGAATATAAATGACCAACATGTCTGAAATTTATTGTAAAAGTCAGTAAATATATACATATAAAATCTCTATACTTATTACTTTCTTATACATGTTAATTGAGTGCCAGAACTAAATAACAGAGTAAACATTTTCAGTTGCAGTTTTAAATTTGAATTAAGCTATGACCAAATATTATAGCTGAAGATATGAAAAAGGTTTTAGTATTAGAAATTCTGTGTCATTTAAATGTGTGTTTAAACGTGAGATAAAGTTCTTAAGGGAAAAATATGAAAAGCGCATTTATCACCATGCGATTTCACATGCTTGTCATCTTAGCATTTATAATGAAAGTTTGGTCTGGTTTTCAAAAAGAGCACTGCAAGATTTGGAATGTTACAAAAACAGTCTATGCAAAGTTCTTACAGCAGACTGAAGAAAAATCATTTAATTGATCATTTAAAAAACCTAATGTTGAATAACTAATAATTTATTTGATTTGATTGAACTGCAACAGTTACGTTGTTAAATGTAAATTCTCAGCTAAACTAAACTGTAGTTGTACTAAACTGTAAATGTATCCTCTTCTTTTACCTAAGTTTTCTGTCTTTGTAATTCATATGACATAATATGTTACTATGTCATTATGTTTAGAGACCTTGAAGATCAGGAGTTCTTGGAGCAGTGTCCTTACATTTGGCATGAATGAACTTTAAGCCCTCACAGACATTTTTTGATGCTATATGTGTGCTTCTCTCTGGGAATGCATAAACCCATTTTTACTTGCCATTAGCCGGTTCGAAGACAAGTGCAAATATCTTATTTAAATAAGTGGCAAACAACATGGTGGGTCTAATTGCTGTCATTTCACATGGAGAGAGTCTGTGAAGCTGAATCGCTGCTGCAGGCGCTGTAATGCCCGCAGACTCCAAATTAGAATTCTGTAAGTCTAATTGACATGGCAGCATAAAGAATACCAGCAGCTTGGATATTTATGGTAAATCCTTTGAATTGTAATCTGCACCTGTTTAAATGAGCTATGTTGTGGTAGATGTATCAAATTTGTTCTATTCGTGAAAGGTCTTTGTGCATTGGCTCTCATGTCGGTTGCGAGTGAAATCATCCAGACAGCTTGTTCCATTTAGCATTTTTAGCTTTTGCTATAATCTAGAAAAATGCTGTGCTAGCAGCTTACAGTCGTTTCTTCATTGCAGAGAAATGTGCCTCAGATACCATCACTCACTTGTGTCATTGTCACAGATGAGTGTGATAGGAAGAAGAAAGCCTGCTGTGACGTGTTGATCAATACGTATTTAAAATCCCATTACGCCTGCCGTTGCACATCGGATGCCTCGTTAATGTAATTACAAAAGTGGAACGGCCTCTTAAATTACTACAACTGTACCTTTGCTGACTTGCAACTGTTGCATTCATTCATACACTGTGATGTATTAAATGAAACGCAGAGAAAATAATGTAAGTCTGCACTGGTGGAAAACACCACCGGGTTTCTGTTCTGGAAAAAGAAAAATGACAATCCTGCTAGCTTAACCACAATGTCAATATTTAGAAATAAATCAATATCGCTACCTCACAGACACTGGTGATTAAAGATTAAAAGATGGTAATCTACTCTGTACTCTGGCTTCATGTGAGACTTAGTGTACAGGCTAAAAACAAGTAGGAACTCACCAACTCTTTATCTTAATTGTAGCATAAGTCACACAAGGTCACACATTTTGGTTATAAGCACTTTCTGCAATCTAACAGCCGCTCAGCCATCACAAATCCCATCACCTTACTCTGTTCTCATTCAATGCTCTTTGACACAAAACCTCAAATACTTTTTTATGTGGAAGAGAGGCAGTGTTTCAGGCATGCTGCCAGTTGGAACTGATGTTGTGTAGCTTGAAGTATAAAAAAGCAAAGAAAGAAAGAAAAAAAATTCTGGAGGAAGTTTATTTTGTGTTATTTATGGATTTAATACTGCCTCCAGACTCCCAGTCTTCATATCTTAAAGACACCAGTCCTATGCTAGACCTTATCTCAAATTGGGTGCACATTTCAATCAAACATAGAATTTCAATTGGAATCATTTTGGATGATATTTCACTTAAAATATATAAATAAATGGGAGGGGGGGGGGGGGGGGCATTAAACATCAATGTCAAGTGGCCTAATGTTGTATTTTTGTGTAATAGGAGAGTTTTGTTTGTAGGCATTTCCTTTGCAGATTACTAGTCATGTATTTTTGGAGGAGGTCATTCTTTCTCGAACATGTCTGATGCACTCTCCACAAATCTTTTCAAACCACTTCAAACTGAAAACAAGACTTGTGTAGCAGAAACAACTGAGATAATACAGGTAAAGGGAGACACTTTATGGCAAATCATCAATGGTGTTGGTTTTCAAATGTGATCCATATGGCTTCATCAATACCTCACTATTTTACTGTAGGCAATCTTAAAGATTCCAGATAAAAAAAAAATAGTCCATTATGAAAGACAAAACAATTGGTCCAGTGTAGCCAAACTATCTTTGAAATACAAATTAATGTGGATGAATGACAGGGACATAAAAATGGACTCACATTGGTGAGTAGATGTTAGATGTAATGGTGTTCTCCATTCATGTAAAATATCAGCCTACACAGAACATGGACTTAATGCAGTTAGCAGATGAGTGTCTGATATACATTATTGTTATCATGGATGGCGGTGACAATTAGTAAACTAAAACTAACTGCTGAATGCAGTGATTGACCAATGAGAGTTAAGAATTCCAGAGAGCTGTTTAGAAATTTTAGCTGAGGTATTCTTAAACAAGCATGCATGAAAAAATTCATAAATTAATTAATAAGCGCTGTAAAAAAAAAAACAAAAAAAAAAACACTCGTTTGTTGCTAGTGTATATATTGCATCAACTAATGTTATCAAATTGAAAATTACTGTACAGTGTTGCTGAATTTTTTATTTATTTGTTTTTTCAACAAAATGATAGAGTATGTGATTAAACCCAAGTGTTCCACTTTATCTGTATCCATCCTACACCTACAGTTTGACAGTGTTTTCAGCAGATAATACAACCGATTTATGGCGGTGGTTATATCCCAACATTTATTCAATTGGAGCAGTCTGTAATGGAGGACAGCTCATTTCATAGGGTTCAGAGGCATGGCTAACCCCATCAGCGCAGCAGACATTTTAGGATTGTGTCTGGGCTAAAGGTGCTGAATGCTGAGACAGTCAGGGGACTGCGATGAGTTCACCGTCGCCATTTATGTAGAGCTGATCATTGTTAATAAGATGATTTTCTCATTCAATTCCTGTAATGGAATCAAAAAGTAATCAGCAGATGTCATTCATGCATTTTGGGGATGGGGGGAATCTTTGGGAAAGGCGAAAGGATTTCTTGATAGGTCAGTCTAGCTGCTGAGAGACACTTTAATCTTAAATGCCACTGTGCCAGACCGATTCAAAATGTATTATCCACCTCTTCCAAATGGATTTAAACTGAACATTGACATCATTGGCCCCAATTTGCAAGTGTGGACGCAGTGTGCTGAAATCAAGGAATATAATATTCACATTGATATTTAGAGAATCAAGCCACAATATTGTGTAGATGGTTTTTAATTTATGTGGTGCAATAAATTATATATATTTTTTTCTAATTGAGTTAGTTTTCTTCCTTGTTTATCTCTTTATGCAAATTAAAGTGGCATAGAAAAAAAAATCTCTATTCCAGGAAGAAACAATATCATAGAATATTTTTTTAACTCTGACATTTATATTTGCTGTGAGCCATGCCATTGTCAAGTAATAGCTAGCAACATTAGATTATTATACATAATTAGGAATATAATTATATTTAATAGCATATTTATTTCAAGCATTACATTTAAGACCTAAATGACCCTCATCAATGACAACAGTGTGATATTACCAGATTTTATAGCCATACGTGTTGCACTGCAAAGTGTTATATTGCAATCAGTGAGGCAAAATAGGGCAAAAAAGACTATGTAATGAGAGGGAGGAATAGATAGGCTCAGTCTTTCTCTCCTTTGGATTTGATGCAACACTGTTATCTTGTTGAAGGAGAGGAACATGCTGATCCTAATTTGCTGGAGCAATGCTCGCTGGCAGTATTTTTCCATCAGGTCAAGCTATTTTGAAAAACCCTCAAGGTGTGATAGTGCTTGGACTCATTGTTGTGGTGTGCCTGCCAGAATGTCATTACCAGCATTGGTAGGTGGGTTCTATCCTCATCCACTGCACTGCACGTTCACATGCGTGCTGTGCTGAGTTGATAGCTGATATAACCTTTTGGACGAGATTTAGGATATTGGCCTGTAAACATTTAATTAGTTGAAGTCTGTCACTGGTTTTTGATAGTGATTGGCATTCTTGATTTGTTTGCAGTGTTGGGGAAGATGCCATAACAGAAGTGGTTCAACTACAATCAAGTGTTTCATTAGCTTTATTTCTTTTTTCTTTTTTGCATAAAAGTATAAAGAACTTAATTATGGGGGTAATATCTTTTTTAAATGTATATGTAATGTAGACATGGCAGAAGCTGAATGGTGTTCATGACGTTAAGATCCATCTGCCTTTAAAAAAAAAAAAAAAAAAGCAATGACAAACAATCCAAAACGGCAGGCAGAATTACATGCTCAAAATCCTGGCTAAGTTCTAAACACAGCAGAGCAGACAATCTGCAAATAAATCCAAATCAGTAATTAAACGGGGAATAATCCGAAAGTCAGGCAAAAGAGGTTGATACAAGGGCAGGGTGAAAACATGGGCAGTAAAGATCACTTTGATAAAGCAGAATGGTAGCACTTGGCAATGGGGGTATGGAGCATGGTTCAAATACAATATTAAAAGGAAATGGCTGAATGGGATGAATTGTCCATGGACTGAGGTGTGACAGAATAATAATGCAATATAATTAATAATATGCAGAGAACCATATTATTGTATTATAATTCTTATAATAATCATCAGTGGCAAATCCTTTACATATGAAGGAACATACTTACAGGCTGTGAGTCAGCATTTTTTGTCAGAACACCGGCATTGTAGGCTACTGGTTCAGGAAACAGTCCTCGTCCTCCATAAAATGCATTGCACACATCTAAATATTTGGTTTGAACTGTTATAATACAGTGTTGTAAATACAACTTAACCACTGATTTCTAGTTGTGTTGACGTGGCGCTGGCGGTGGCGGTAATAATACTACAGCTAGAATCAAAGTTACGACCTTCTTTCTTTGCTTGAACATTTGGGTGGTGTTACGCAAACCTTCCTACACAGTGATGTAGACATGTTGAGGTGTATTTAAACGAGCCGTTTTAGGGGGGCGTGGACGAGTCTTAACTTTTATAAAGAATATCTCTTTGGGTTTGAGACTTTAGTCTTTGCAACTTTAGGGATCTATTCACGAACAGCTTGTAACACTCTAAAGAGAAAGGAAAACTTGAAATCGCATCATATGACCCCTTTAATAAATCTGAATGTCAGGAAGTAGAATTAAAGTTAAGTAAAATCAAATTCAGTTGATTCAAAGGCTTTTTTGATAGTTTTTTATAAAGGTGTAAAATACCTTAAAGGTTGAAGTTTTATAGATTCAGTACATTTCTCTTTCTATTATTTCGATTCAAATTCCAATTCAGTTTCCTGTGGGGCATGGACAATTAAATTAAGATTTACTCTAATAAATAAAGGAAGCTAAAAATTTTGTGCAGCCATACCAAATACAGCTAAAATCTAGATGACACCAGATTGAGATGAATGGTTAGTTTTCTCCAGGTGTTATACATAGATGTTTTGGATCCTGCAGCTGTTTTTGAGCTTTGCATTAAACATAGAAGCAGGAAGTCGTGACAACCTTTTAAAAACGAAACCCGGAAAAAAGAATAAAAGAAAACAAAAAGAGAAATCATTGGCAACACAAGTCAATACACAACGGACACACAAGCTCCCCAGGTGAGCTAGATGGAGATCAGACATTGAATCGATAGCCTGAGTGACTGAGGTGATGGAAAACTATATCCTGGGCGGACGAGTCACAGTCCCTGAGGCAGAGGGGTGGGGGCCCTAAGCTGAGTTTGCACAACCGTTTCATTTTCAGCGGGAATACGTCTGACCTTGGTTATTTAAGATTAGCATAAATCTCCCATGAGTAGAGCTGGCAGTATCTCACTCCCTGTCGTGCCACTTATCTTCATAGAGCATCGTTTGCTAGCAGCCAAATTGTCAAGAGATTATTTTTACTTTATTTATTCTTTTATACCTTGGTAGCAGATGTGATATCGTGATTTATTGTTGTTTCAGCAAGTTGATGCCAGGAATAAACAGGACGCTTATCTGTATTCTAATTTCTGATAGAGCTCCTACAATAAAGCACTTTAGCCAGCGTGACCTTTTAAAAGCTATTAAGCATACAAACATGCGCATTTGAAAATGAACCTTAAATACACACACGCGCGCACACAAAGTTTTTTTTAAGCTCTGAAGTGATGCATGGTGACAGCTTGTGTATTGAAAAGCAGTAAATATGCATGAGAAAGGCTGCTAAGCATTTTCCTCTTCACAGTCGGTGGATTGTGAAGATAGATGTGGATTGTGTGACTCACATCTCATTAGTCATTCATAGTCACTGCTTTAAGTGCCATATGTGAACTTCAGATTCAGGTAAGAAAAAATAAATAAATAAAATAACCAGGCGGATCCCTGCGGCTTCTTGCCCTTAAAGGTTTGCGATGCAAAAAGATGAACAGACAGTCATCTTCTGTGCGATTGATTGATAGGTATTTTAATGAAACCATAAACGGCTGCTTTCCCCCATTTCAACTGCAAATTCAAGCCGTACTCTTGAGGTTATTGTAATACCTTAATTAACAGAACACATGAATGCGTAAAGGCCTCACAAGGGAAAATATGTTTAAATCCTTCTGTTTAGCCTACTTTGATGAATTTCAAATTACTCACACTGAAGGAATGGGGAGCACCCCTGCAGGACAATGAGCTCATGCCATTTCCCCATTCCTCTTGACCTGCCAAATCTGTGGTGGCCAGCACCAGCCGGCCTCCCTGGGGGTGTGCGGGTACTCATTAATCTCCGGCCCACAGTCCCAAAGTGGGCAGAGTAATTGTTTAATAGTAGATACTGAGAGATCATGACTCTCATCGTTTGACATTTATGAGGTCATCAGTGTTTCTCTACATTAATGTACATATTTATTCACACGACACAACTGGGGCTTTACTGATATCCGGCGAACCGCACAGCCAGCTGAACATAATAAGGGTATCTGCGTGACATTTCTAATGAGTGTATAATTTACTCAACAACGCAATTATATCACTGATATAACGATGGGTTGTGATTGACATTGTGTGTATTTTAATAACAAACTACAGTGACATGTTTCACACGGAAGTGTTGTGTGTCTTTCCCTCGCTGATACTCCTTCTGTTTGCTTAATTATTTTACTAATTATTCTGTAATGGCATAATGTTTGCCACTCTATATGTCAACTCTAAAAAATAGGTTGCTATTTATATTTTTGACACAGGCTGGGGGCTCTCTGAGTTTCAATGAGTGTGGATTGCTAATTTTTCATCAGGGTATAATTATTGATTTGAGCCATGGACTGGCTGTATTTACGCCCTTATTAAAACTGAAACCTCTGGGGTGGTTTTCTCACGTCCTGCTGACCACTTCAGTCAATGAATGGTTGTGACCAGAATCTCTTAAAGGAAAGGTTCACCCAAAAATTATCATTCTGTTATCATTTTCATGCCATTTCAAACCTATATGATTTTATATGAATATATGAAACAACACTGCACCTCACTGACCTTTATCGTATGGCAAAAACACTAATTTATTACTTTCTTCTGTGTAATACAAAAAAATATTTTGAACAATGCCTTTTGGGGGTTTATTTGTTCATACAATGAAAGCCAATTGGGACCAATGTTTCTTTTGAACTGCACAGAAGAAAGGCAGTTATACTGGTTTGGAACAACAAGAGGGCGAGTAAATGATGAATGAATTTGCATTTCTAGCTGAACTGTCAGTTCTGGAAGCACAGACATGTCATGAAAATCAATCAGTGGTGGCATGATCAAAATTGAATATAGTGATAAAGTTGACTGAAGTAGCAAACTCTGCTAGTTAGGTTTTATAAAAGAGAGAAGACTGTTTTCCTGTGATCGTCAGTCGCTGCCTGGCCAATTCATTTAGGTTGACTTAACAGAGAGACCTCTTGGATTGGCTGTCTCAATCTAAAAGTATGGCCCATCACATTTTTAATAGCAAACACAAGATGGGCTCACTGCCACAGTGGCTCTGGGGCTGATCATTTGTCTCGTGTGGAGAGTGGAGCAGTAAATCAGCCCTGGCTGGGGATGTGACGTCTTGGACGGGGATAATTTGTGCTCATTCTGTTCTGGAGAAACTGGGCCAGAGATCATTAGGCCATAAATCATGCCAAAGACGGATGCAAATGTAAAAGAACAGGAAACACAAAAACACAATCCTGAGTTAAGACTGGAAATGGAAACAGTGTGCTCTGTTAAATGACTTCCTGGGCTGGTTTAGGTGGAAATTTTCCTTGAGCAACAAACTTTTTAGAATTAGTTCTTAAAAGACTTTGAAGTAGTGATTCTCATTTTTGAAGTATGTTTTGAAGGGGTCATATGATGGGATTTCAAATTTTCCTTTCTCTTTGGAGTGTTACAACCTCTTGGTGAAGTTCTGTAAAGTTGCAAAGACTAAAGTCTCAAATCCAAAGAGACATTGTTTATCAAATTTAAAATGGCTCATTCAAACACGCAGCCACATGTCTATATCATTATGTGGAAATATTTGCATAATGCCGCCCACATGTTCATGCAAAGAAAAAAGGTGTGGTTTCAGTAACCACAGTTAGTGTTAAAGCAGCCATGTCAAGGAGATACTGTGTGTTTCTAGGCGAAAGCAAAAAGCACTTTATTTGTCCTTCCGAAAGTAGATGCATTTAGAAATCTTTAAGATTACTTACAACAGGACAGCAACGCATTTTATGGATGACCATTTCGTGAACCCAGGAGAGGAGGTAATTCTGACTTTGCTACGACAATATGGCGCTTCAGAATCAGCTACTGGAAGTATGTTTTGTTATTAGTTTAAATATTTGCCATTGAATATTCAAATGTCGAGTTTTGCACATCGTGTGTGTGTGTGTGTGTGTGTGTGTGAGAGAGAGAGAGCCAGCTGTCTTAACCGTCCGTGGCTTGTGTACTGCAAACACATATGAACTTCATCACTGTCTGTCACGCGACTCTGTTGGTAACTGATGGTAAAACTAGTGAAATTATTAACTGTCTTTACATTTATTTTGAAATATGAAGCTTGCGATTATGAAAAGGGGCGTTACATTTCTGATGAGTGCTTGCGGTGTTCAGCCAATCACAATGCACAAGGCCAGTTGGCCAATCAGAGCTGACTGCGCTTGTCTGAAGGAGGGACTTTGTATAAAATGACGCGTTTGAGAGAAGTGGAGTATAGAGGACCTACAATAATATACAGTATTTTACACCAAATACACAAAATAATGATAGTTAAAAAAGTATCATATAACCACTTTAATTAAATATAACAAGCATTCTGCGAAGGACAGTGGAGAAGAACAGATTTTTTCATGTCATCTTACAGTGCATTATTTGAGGAGTGTTTTTTTGTTTACAAACAGTTGGTGTAAGTGGTATGATCATGTATCTTTGATTGAGGGGAAATGGGAGTACTTTACATGTAAGTTGTTGCTTAGAAACTCATTGCTGCCTTTTTATTTTACCCTCTGAATGTCTCGGAGCAGGATTTGATGATGAAATGTGAGATAGCTGTGTGCAGTGAAGCTATTGTATGTATATGAAAATTCAGCTTTGCCATCACAGGAATAAATTACATTTTAAAATAGAAAACTGTTCTTTCAAATATGTAATATTTCACAATGTCAATGACTATTTTATTTTTCATTAGTGCAAAAAAAAAGAAAAAAAAAGAAACATAATTATTCAAAACTTTTGACTGATTAAAATATTATAATATTTATCAGTATTTTTTTGTCAAATAATTAAAGTATTATTATTATTATTATTATTATTCAATTTATACAAGTTAACTGTATCACTTTATTTTTGTACTTGTTGTGCAGTCTAATATTTTTCTTTGTCACTGTAGAGTTGTAATAGAATTCTAGAAGTATGATTCAAAGTCGAATATAAGATTTATTTATTTATTTATTTATTATTATTATTTTTTCATTATTTGTGCTGGGAACACTTTAGTTTAGGGACCAATTCTCACTATTAACTGGTTGTTTATTAGTACTTATAGCTGTTTATTAGTACTTATAAAGTATATATTAATGCCTTCTGCGTGACCATGTTTTAGATCCCTTAATCCTACCCCATACCTAAACTTAACAACTACCTTTTTTAACTTTTAATAAGCAGCAAATTAGGAGTTTGAGGCAAAAGTTGTAGTTAATAGTTAGTTAATAGTGAGAATTGTTCCCCAAACTAAAGTGTGACCTTTCCAAATAAGACAGTCGACTCTTTCCACCCTGCTTTTGTGTATACTCTTAATTTATACCCCGAAGCGGTGCAGCAAAGGATGAACGCCCTGTGTTATAAACAGTGTCATGTACGACCAGTCTTGCATAATCAGTTCATCCCAAAATGAACCAGAGGCATTTGAACATTGTCACTTAAAGGGATAGTTCACCCAAAAATGAAAATTTGATGTCTATCTGGCAGATATTTATGGCGGATCGCGGAGTTATAAGTGCATTATTGCCACCTATCTCTTAAGTGGACCATTGAATTGAGATTGTAGATAGAGTGTCCATTTGGTGGTGATAATGTACTTATAAGTCTCCGATCCACAGTAAAGAAAGAAGAAGATACATCATGAATCTGCTGTTGAGAACGCGCCCAGGACACACTCAGGACAGTTTGAACATTTCAGACATTGTGTGAATCAGAGGTAAAAAAAAACAATATAAATACTGTTCAGTTTCTTGCACAGACCGATTGTTTTGTGTCTTTACACATCAATTTATCATCATGAGCCGCAGGGTTTAATTTGGTTTTGTTTGTGTAAGTTTTTTTTTTACTCTCAAAGATGTGATTCCCATCCACTTACACTATGAGACTGACATACTGCAGTGGTTTGTGTTAAAAATCTTTGTTTGTGTTCTACTGAAGAAACAAAGTCACCTGCATCTTGGATGCCCTGGGAGTAAGCAGATAAACATAAACATTTTATTTTTGAGTGTGAACTATCCCTTTAACTTCTGTTGCTTCACGGAGTAATATACTGAAATTAATATTAGTCACAGAAGAGGTGCAGATTTTGCAATAAATAATAATAAAAAATAGACTGCATTAATTAACATTTTGTCGAAATCTCTAATAAATTTCATGTTATTCTGTTAAGTTGTATGTTTGGAATCATGGGAGAGTCATGATGTCTATTTGACACAAACAAACAAACAAAAAATGTTGATTCTCAATTTATCCAGAATTGTGCATCCCAACTCCTATAGGTGACTGACTGTTTGTCTCGTGACTTACAGTGACGGGCAAATAGTAATTGTGAGCCCTGACGTATGTTAATAACAATTTATAAACATATGTTATTAAAAAGTGGTCAACTTGATTAACGTCTTTATTCAAAACATGCAGCATCTTTGTCATTAGCTATGATTCCATCACTTTACACATTTCTTTTCAGCAATATAAAAATTTCTTATCACACCAGAAACTAGCAAAATTTTGGAAAAATACCCTTAATTTGCAAAAAAAGTTTTTTTATGCACGCTTGAGGTGGTTTTTGACTTGCGTATTAGAGTTAATGCGAATAATGGGAGGTGGAAACACATTTACCAAATAAATTCCATTACTTGGCGCGATGGGATAGCATAACTTGACTAACCATCGGACCGATTTTGTTGCACAGCATCTGAAATGTTATGGTTATTCTGAAATGCCACAGTCTGTTGTCAAAGTATCTCTTTATAATTGCCTCCCAGAACTGTCTTACATGACTGCATTCCCAAACAGCAGGCATCCACTTCCAAAAGCAATGACAGCATTTATTGTTTTATTTCTTTTGGACTCGTTAGAAGGAAATGGTGCTTATTTGCAAATGTTTTATGTGATATTCCGGTTTTCCACACTGACTGGGGTGGGGGATGGAGCAGGTGCGGGTGCAGTCATATTTCAAGGGATGCTGGTCCCTCGGTTCTGCAGAATGACACGCATCAGATGCTATTTAGAAGTGGGTATACGCAATGCTGATTGATAAAGAAATGGGATGCATACCTGCATATACCATGTACTACACCACCGCCTTGAGCTTTACACTTACCGGCTAGAGATAGATGCTTGTACCCTTTCGCTTTACCCTTCACAACTGCTCTCTCCTGCTGGCTTTGTTTACAGAGACAGGAAGGATATTATACACCTCTATGTATGCATATTCCATCCTTGTAAATGATTTAAATGTATGTTGTTTGCTCTTTTCTTGCAATTCAAGGCATATTGATTCTGCCCTACATCCTTGGGCACTAAGATCTATTCAATATTCATCCATCGAATTCATTCATCCAGCTTGTTTTGGTTTCTAAGATCCCTTTTTAATTTGGGTGGGAACATTCACAGTAGTGGGAAGATGCAAAGAGTGCTTTTGGTGTGGGTTGTGTTGAAACTATTAAAGAACTGTATGATACTTGAATGATGTAAAACAAAAGATTTTATGTGAGAGGAGTTGTCGTGGTTACTAGAAAAGGTCTTAAACAGTAGCTGATGTTCCCCTTGGGACCGAAGAGAAGACCAGCATCACACGGAGAACGGTTGCCTAGCAATGCTGGAGGAGTAGTTGTTTGACTGGCTGTGGAAGGCGGTGCTATTCAAAGTATATCTAGTCATATTCAAATGAAAAGCATTTTTGGATCTTCAATATTTGACGTTATGCAGAGCTAGGCAGGTAAATGGGTGACGGATACAAATAATGTTGCATCTCTTGCTCTGTCTTTTTGTTCTTCCTGTATTTGCAAACAATGTAGTGCAGAGCAATCTTCATTAATCCTATTTCATAATGCTTTTGCTAATTGATTAAAAGGTGATTGCTGAAAGGTATAACATGTTCTGGCTGCATTGGTCCGTCTGGGTTCTAATTGATTTTTAATTGAGTCTTTCTTTCTTTGAATCTGTATCTCCAATTAATGCTTTTTAAAATGATTGGATAAGTAAGGCTGTTTTCTTTCATAAGATTTCCAATAATCCATATTCATGACTGGTATGGTGTTATGTTAATGAATTGGAGCTCTTTACACTGGGTAGAAATGAGTTCTCTCTCCTCTTTGCTCCTCGTGATAAGTGTGAAGCACGCCGCGCTCGAGTGGAGAGTGAGCTTTGGAATACATTTAGATTCCCACCACAAGAACAACCTGTCAAATTGGAAATATGGAAATATGACAGCTTATTGAATCCTTGGCAATTTAATGAAGAATGATATTTGATAGGCAAAGCATTTTTGTCAAAAGCAATTATACAAATCGTGCCTGTGCCAAGCCTGGCAAAAACAGCTTTGATTCTGATTTCTTTTCCGTTCATTCTGTCTTCAGATGTACATACGTGCATTCATACCATAATTTGAGTGAGAATCAGAGGAAGAGAGAGAGAAGAGAACAGGCTGGCATCCACAGCATGTGCCAAAAACCATAATACCTCACAGAGAAAGCACTCAGCGAACTGAGAAGAGCAAATGGACCAGATGTCAAAAGAGCAACTTTGCTTTGTAGCCTGTGCTGAAACAGAGTAAGCCTCTTTCTAATTTAACAAGGGCACACCAACCGGGTTGATGTTGTGTGCTCTTCTCTGTAAATTATATATTTTTCTTGTTCTTTTATGATGTGGACCATACCTCGTATTCCTCAAAACCAAAGTTTTGCTTCAGCTCAGTATCAAATGTATTATACTGAGTATTATACTGAGTACAAAATAAAAAAAAGTCAATAAAAGACATCGGGGGACCAATGCTCATTTTAAAAAGAAAGAAAATACAGGTTTGAAATGACATAAAGGTGACAGAATAATTTTTGGTGTCTAATCCTTTTACATCAAAACTGCAACACTTGTCAAAACTTTCAAAACTCGGTCAACTGTTGAGTCCAGGTAGTCACTGTGCTGATTCAGTGAAATTGCAAATGTGCTGCGGCCATTCGCAGGAGTATCTATTTCCCATGGTGGCACTTTAATCCTCCACCACTCGCAACGTGAATAAGTGCCCGTATGGTTTCACATGACCCATGTCTGATACTTCATTGGGGAAGGGAGCTAATTTGTCTTCCCAAATGGATTTAGTTTGTCAGGGATTTAACTAAATTGAAAGCGGGGAAGAAGAGATGTAGAAGAACAGCAAGAGATCTGTTAAGGTGGTGCTGTTACTGCTGACAGACTTTGCTGTGGCGACTGGGATATTGCAGCCATTTCTCACTGCCACTGCGGCTGCGGGAGCCACAGGATGCAGAGCAGAGATCCCTGTGTATAAGGCCATTAGGGACCTGGGCAACCACTGAGCCTAAGGGAAAAAACACTTCACCCAGACACAGCCTGCAGCCAAAACACTGTGTGTGTGTGCCCAGGCACTTGCCTATTCATCCAGCTGTTCATTATAACGCTCGTGTATACACTGCCTCAATATTTAATGGTTCTGTGATTGACTCATCTCTACCTCAGTGCAGTCAATGCCACGGGAGAGATGGGAAGGGGAGGTCACTGAACTGTCCATTCTTTTCCTTTAACAGCCAAGGATGTAATCCAAGGCTTTTGAATGTTGTCTCGCTTTACTGTCCTCACTAGCTTTGTTATAATAGCATGGAGCTGCAAGCTCATTTCCTGAATCAAATGGTCTTCGTGAGTGGCAGGATACGGGAGGCCTTACAGAAAGGCCTGTCAGCCACATTAATAATAGAGGACTCAAATTGCCCAAACGAAGCTGCAGCAAGGAAAATCAATGTGGAAAATGATTGCTGGAAGCTATTTTGTGAAAGGAAGACCTAGAGTCTCATTGTTTGTCTCGCTTTCAACCATTTTGAGCCGTGATTTAGCGCAGTACAATAGGGGATCTGTAGAGGGGGTTTGGTAAAAATTCACCTTCGACTGCTAGCTTGATGCTTCCTTCATAGATTGATATCTGTAAAAAATGTCAGTGTCTACATGTTTATGTCATCTCATTTTAAATTGGAAGACACTAGTGAATCATTTGTGGAGAAATGCCCAAAATCTGAATTTGCATTTTAGATTTATATAATCCTTTAGAATGTATACACTACCGTTCAACCTTACCTTTTTTTTTAAGAAATTAAAACTTTTATTCAGCAAGAATGCATTAAATTCATTACAAAAAATATATATATTTAAACCTTTCCATTCATCAAAGAATCTTGAAAAAGATTATGTTTTCCACAAAAGCATTAAGTCTCTGAGCATCAAATCAGCATATTAGAATGATTTCTCAAGGATCAGGATATCATAAAGACTAAAGCAATGCATGCTGAAATTTCAGCTTTCAAATAGAAAAATGAAATTGTAATTAGAAAACAGCTGTTTCAAATTTTAATATCACAAAATTACTATAATATGTAATTTATGTAATATTACTATAATATGTAATTTATGTAATGTTATTTTCAGGGTCTTATATATATATATATATATATATATATATATATATATATATGTGTGTGTGTGTGTGTGTGTGTGTGTCATTTCTATGTGTAGCGTTGTTTTATGCTGTCATGAGCAAGTTACAGGAAAACATCCTGACTCACCAAGATCTTCCTGTTTAAAGACCTTGCTGTCCTTCTTGCTCCCGAGGTGAATCATGAGAGCGGTGTAGTATGATGTATATAGAAGGTTTGTATGATTTTTCATAGGTGGACTGTTTGTGTCAGCAGGAGGGAGAGGGTCTGTGGGCTGCTGTGGTTGGGGAAACTGATTTCATCAGTCCTGACTCCTACTGTTGTTGCCTAGACAAAAGTGCCTGATGAGAATTTTCTCTCAAGACAATGACAATGATCATGATAAATGCTCTCAAAATGGCTGCATATTTATCATCCGCTGTTAACTCTATATTCTCATTTTATGCAGTTAGTGCTTTTACAAAAAAAAAAAAAAAACGTATATATATATATATATATATATATATATATATATATATATATATATATGTGTGTGTGTGTTCATCAAAATGAGCAGGGGAAAAGTGAGACTGCAGAGTTTTTGTTATCAAATTGATCATTATAAGCTTTATCTCACTCACAGTGTGCCAGAGAAAACAAACGGTGCTGTCAGCCGCAGCACATCACCCATAATTCCTCGTCCTTTTTGCTCCATAAACAGTTGTTCCATCCACACCGACCTTGGCGAGAGAGATAAATAAGTGGAATTAATTTGTTGCTGGGGCGACAGGGAGGCGTAACGAAGAGCACTGCCTGTTATTAATGTCCCTCCTGGCTGTGGCCGCACCCCCAAGGACCATAGACACTCGAAGAAGAGGTCAGGACAGAGGGAGGGGTGACCGGTCCAGTGGGCAGCACAGTGAGAAGGCTCAGGGTGATAGAATGCACAAAGAGGCCACTGAGAGCCCGAGGCAGAGACAGATGATCTGCCAGATTGACAGGAAATTAGACTGAAAGCTGGTAGATATGCCAACGGGTGCTATCTCTCCACAGAGTACTGCTTTTTGATAAGACTGGACTCGTTATACGCAAGGATGCGTTTAGTGCGTCAATGTTAGGTGTGCTTTTGTAAAATTTTACATTGTGTCAGGCAAGTCTTAATATTGAGCCAAGCAATCCAGTCCTCGTTCCCCGGTTCGGTTAATTGAACCTGGCGAGAAGTAGGGCAATGTCGCATAAATGGTGATTGACCTCGATAAATTTGAGGCAACTCTGGTGTGCGAGTGGAGGGCCGACCAGACACTTTTCTATGGCAGACCCGGTAATTAGCTTTAATTTCCTACCTTTATGGCTCATCATTAAAATTAAGACTCCCAGTAACGCATTTATTTCCCTTCTCCGGAACAGTAGATGTTCCTTGCAAAAAAAAAAAAAAAACATTTAGACGAGAATTTACATTTTAACGATTATTCAAGCTGCTGTTTCAGTGAAATGTGATGCACGCCGTGTGACTGTATCTGATTTTTACAATATGCAACACGTCCAATTAGCACAGCTACTGTAAGCTACCGTGGGCCCGTGCACCACAGGATGACCAGTGCGACTCATAGTGAAGAGGATGGTAGGAGACAGCAATTATATCATCTCACCCACTTCCCTCAGATGGAGGTATAAATCTCCATCCACTCTTGGAGGAAGTATTGTTTTGCACATAAATTTCAAAGGATTACTCATTCCGGTAATTCAAGAATAGGCAGTGCATTATAGGGCTCCAGCAGGCCGAGTGATAATTAATTGTCTGTACTTTTGAAGATGCAGTGGGCATAGCTGCCTTACAATCATGTTTATATCTGGACCTTGCCGGAATGGAGCGGTTAATGCTCCTAATAAAGCATGTGCGATTAAAATGTGTGATCTATGGTAAATTTTCAGGGACGTGATGGAAAGTCAAGTCACACTTCATTTCGCAGGGTTCTTTGTTCTTATATAGATGGTGACTTAAAACCAGGTCTGTGCAAAGTGTTCTCTGTGCAGATTAGTTTTTTACAATTGATTATGTGCATTACTCAGTGACGAATACACATCTTTCAAGCTCTTCACACAGTTAGTGCAGCAGCCGTGTCTGTGGTCTAAAGTTGCTAATTGCTTTTCAATTGCGTTGATACGAAATGCATTCATTGACCATATTATTTACAGTTGCTTTTCTGAACCAACTAAGCCACTACCAAAATTCTATTTACAAATCTGCATATATTTCCATAAATTTCCTAATTGTTTTATACATGTTTTATCACTATGCTTTTTTACAGTAATACATTACTGAAGAATTAAAAAAAAAAAAAAAACTTTTAATCGTTATAACTAAAAATGTTATATACATCTAACAGTGAACAGTACTTGTACAGCCATAATTAATATTTAAATGCTAATTTCAGCATTTATACAAATATATTTATATAAAACACTATATGCAAAATTTGCATGTGTTAACATACATAGTGAACAAACCAAACTTAACAAGGATTAATTAATGCTGTTAAAATGTATTGTTCATTGTTAATTCACGTTCGCTAATGAAGAATGATATGTTTTAACTAATGTTAACAAATGAGACCTTATTGTTGATTCCACTTTTAGCTGAAAACCACCCTGAAGCTGAGAACATATTTGATAAATTGTGTAATAATCTATATAAAAAGTTGAAATAGCCTGCCTTTTTATAATGATTCTGTTACTTAAACATGGCTGACAGAGGAAGTAGTGACTGGACGCATCTGTAACTGGGTCACAATGCAGAATGCATCATTTAATTCTAGGATAACCTTCATGCAAGACTTGTGTGTGTTGAAGAATAAGTGAAGAAAATAGCTTTTCACCACTGTTTTACAGTTGTAGTGTAACTAGTGTAGTGTAGTTACAGTTGCATAACATTCCTTAATCCCAGGAATTTCTTATAAAGTATAAGACTTCTATTCATTTGATAAGATGTACCAGATGATGCAGTGAATGCAGGATATGCAGATGTATCTGCAGAGGATTGTCAAGGACGGACCAGGCATGCAAAGAGATTGCATCACAGGTGCATAACAATACATGTGCTGTTCAGATCCAAGATAATATAATAAAACATTTGTAAAACTTCACAGTAGTGCTCTGCATGCTAAAGGCAGGGTAGGTGATTTGGTTTGAAAAACATTTTTTGTTATGCTGGTTGAAAGTCTCTTTATTTATATCGTCTGTGGAAGGTGTAGGATGATAAAATGTTTGTCCAATCATACGATGATAGGCTGTCCTACCTGCCTGTCAATGTATGTTTTTGTATACATCATCAGTGGATTCCATTATACTATTGCAGACTAAGGGGCCGTTCACATATCGCGCCTAAAACGTGTGGAAAAAGCTAGGCACGCCGCTTTATCCTTCTTTCCAAAGCGCTCGGGCAGAAGCGCTCCTGAGGCGTCTGCCGTTGCTAAGCAACAATGACGCGCTTTCTCTATGAAGACGCGGAAATTTCAGCAAAGGATAAATGGATTTGCAGCACTAAAAATTGCTCGCAGTAGCTCTGCTACTAAATTTATTTCAAAATGGCAATTCATATACAGCTATGATCAGCTGTTCCTTCATCTTGGCTGAGCTTTCAACGTTGTTACGGGAAAGGAGGAAGCTGATTGGTTAGTTCTTGCCACATGACCCGCGGTGCATTTGCGGCATTCTGAAAAGTTTAGATGTTTTTAACTCGATGCGGTGTGGACGCGCCTGGAAAAAACAGGCGCGTCGCAACCGCGCCGCTTCCATTATGAGCGCGCATACCGCACGCCTACATTGGAAATAACGGACTTGAGCATGCAAAAGACGCGATAAGAAAACGGCACCTAAGGGCCCTATTTTAACGATCTTAACACAAAGTGAAATTCTTTTGTTTTTAATATTTGGCATGTCTGTGTGATGCGCATCCCTGTGTGTAATAAGCAAAGTCAACACGAACTGTGGACCCGCCCAGAGGCACATTTTCTACCAACGCGCTCTTTAAATAACAAAAAAAAAATATTGCACCATTGACTTTAGACTTTAGACCAGGTTTGAGTTGGTCTATGGCACAGTCTATTTTCAGCTCCTCAAAATAGCAATGCATCAGCAATACGCCTGACCAGCACGCCCATGGGCGCACAAATGGGCGCAAATGCATTTGCTAATTAAACGATGTGGCGCTGTACGAGAAAATGCGAACGCCGCCGGACTGAAACTAGCAAACACACTTGCGCTGCGCCTTGCGTCGCATTGCGCCGGGTGTATGATAGGGCCCTGTGTGACAATGGAAGCTGTGGAAGGCAGAATCAGAAACTCAAGTAATTTATGCACAAGTGTTTTATTAACTAAACACTAATGCAAACTAATGTAACAAACAAACAATCATACATACAATCACTCATACAGGGGAAAGAGCAAATGAGATTTGATGGATGATACCATCAGAAAATCCAGAGAATGAAGCTATGAAAAGAGTCAGTTAACCACCTAAGTAAAACAATCAGCGCTCTTTATAAAGGGGTCTAGAGTTTATACTAAACCTCTGTTTTGTTTAGTTAAATGTATGATACTTGCATTTCCTTGGCCTGAAATGAACGTCTGGATGCAAAGTCTTGATGGTTTGGAGGTTCGGTGGTGTAGGAGTCGCAATCACGTTCTACCTATTTTGAAGGGTGATGAATTCCAAAGATGTCCTGACTTGATGGTGATTGGGAGTTTCTTCCCAGCGGAAAGTGAAAAGAACTAAGAGAGATGTAAGCTGAGATCTTTGCTTAATGGAAATGCATGAGGCCTGGTGCAGACTTCGGGGTCCAAAAGAGTTCTGAAGGCTCTCAGGATGGGCTTGTCCAATGAGAAAGGCTGAATTCCAAGCTGGAGGTTGGAACTAATGAAGAGTTTTACAACCCTTTGTGTGAAATCATGGCAATTTGCAAAATGGACCTCAAGTCTGGGGTTCAAGAGCAGAATCTTCAAGATTCTTAGAATACTAATATATTGCTTATGTACCAACATATAATACAAACTCTCGTTTAGATCATCAGAAGACGAATTCATAGATACTAAACATAGTAAGATTACATATAGGTAAGATTAAATAAATGAGCATAAAAAGCATAAAATTCAACAGACAATACACAAGAACAGCAATAATATACACAATGACCTAAAGGATATGAGTGTTCATTCAAATAGAGGTTTTCTTATGAACTTATTAGAGAAGAGTTCCTTTTTATGCACATTATGTGTCTGTTTTTGAGAGACTTGAGTTAATAGTTGCTTTGCCACATTCCTGAGAGCCATAAACTAGCATTATCAAGATAGCGTGCCTTTGGTTGCTGTGGAACTAGAGGCCTGTTCTGCCTTTTTTGAGGTGATAGTTGCATTTCCGTGGAAGGGTGCATAGACCCTTTGGTTAGATGAGGGGGCATTAAATATATAATTGATAAATATAACAAATATTTGTGTGTCTGATTGGTCATATTTGTGTGTCTGATTGGTCCAAATTCTACACAGTTATTATTGTAATATAATGCACTTTGTACTGTAATATTTTCTCACTGGTGGATTAGACATGAGGTAATCTGACAACATTGCAATCAGTCCTCCACCAACGCCATCTCTCATCATGTTGCTGGTTAGCCTCTGGTCTGCTTTTGGAGGAGGTGTGGCTTTTCAGATTGATTATGCAGGCAGGGTGGGATACATTATTTTTTACAGCTTTTGATTAATACATATTTGATATACATAAAACTTGTAAATACATAAGTTATATACAATAGAGTAAGAGTAAGTTTGTGATAGTGCACGATAACTAATGCATTAACCAATAAATTGATCTTTTTTATTTTTATTTCATTGATACACCTAGTATATGGCTTCTTGCATTTGGTATTTTAAGGTTAGTGTGTTTTGAGTGACAAAATGTTGCTGGCTGAGAGCACTTGCTCTTCAATGGTTGAAGGAGTTTATGATAAATATTGGTTTTACATCAGGTGGAGTTTTGGTGCACACTAGAAGTCAGATTTACTGATGTGTCAGACTTTGTGTTGTGAACTGTGTGAGGAGACTAAAAAAAGTGTGGTCAGTATTGAGAAATGCACGTCACCAATTGATGTTTGAAAAATATAACATTTAAATTATTGGCTACAGTATGAGACAGCTGTACGGTATTGATTGAACGTTAAAGACTGTTTATGTATGTGAAGCTTTTATTGTTTAGAGTAGTTGGTCTTTACAACCATAAATTTCCAGTACAACAGTATGCAAATCTTTTCCTGCACAGTAATTACTCATAATAAGTAATAAGGGATCCAGCTGAAACTGAGTTTTGTTTGCTGTTGTTCGTACATCTGTGTTCTTTGTTTATGTTATAATGCCCACAATGCCTTGTTTGCCTCCATGGATCAATTCCAGACAACCTGGCAATGTGTCACAGTAACTGAATGAAACTGAAGCAAGATTAACTTTGATACCCTCCAAAACTCTGGCCCCGATTATTTTTTGTGAACTCTGCTATAAGACCGAATTGGACTGAAGGTTAATATCTGGAGCGTGCATTCATTTGCATACATTTGCATCCATTGACAGTAACGGGCCATCCATCTGAGTATGGTTCAAGAGAGCAATAAGTGATGTGCGAGAGGGACAGCAGATGAGTGAATGAATCTGTGAGCGTTCAGAAGCGTGACCTCACCGGTGATTGATCGTGTATGTGAGTGTAAGAGTGTGATCTCATAGGCTATCAGGTTACTGCAGACCACCACAAAGTAGTGAACGGCAGACGTGGAGTCTGATGCAGCTCCTGTGAACAAGAGAGAGTGAACATCCACGGGTGTGAGTGTGATGTTTACAGAGCCCACAGTCACGCCGCCCTCCTTCTCATCAGATGGGGGTCCTAGGCAGGCCCTGTCGCCTGGCAACCCACTGAAATAGCCCAGGACATGTCATGGGGGAGAGGATTACACTGTAATCAGGTTGCAAGGTCACAGTGAGAGAGCGAGCGCCAGAGAGAGAGAGAGAGAGAGAGAGAGAAATTCATTGCTGCAGAATATAGAATTTCATGCTTTTGGTTGAACTTCATTCATCAAGGTGTCTGTTGATTGGGCATGCAGCCATGGGGATGAAGAGGTAAAGGTTGCTGGAGAGCATGGTGAAGTGGGATGATGGCAGGGTTGGGGAGGAGAAAATGCCCTCAGGAGTAATTGGATGGGGAGAGAGGATGCTCAGGACATGAATTGTACACTGAACAACTGGGCAGGTGTCGTCTGGGTGCTGGCAAGTGGTTGAAATTGATTTGAGAGTGTATTTAATTTCAAACTTCAATCAAGTCGATCTTCGGTAGAAATGTTTGAAACTTTTTTGAGGGGTTATTTGCAGCATTCTAACCCTTTCTTCTCCTCCTGATGAGATGGTACTCTTTAATTTAGATAACTTAGACACAAAATATAGCAGAGAGAAGCAGCCCATTCCCTTCCAATTTATTTATTTTGTTTGGTTATTATTTTAACCCTGGCCTGTGACTGGGACTAATGAGCTATTGAAACACATTTGGGGAGGTGCCACGTTTGAGGCGGGAGGTGGGGAAGGATTCAGAGAGAAAATTGAGAGAGGAAAAATGTGGGTTTAAATAATGACAAATCACCCTGACTGATAGAAGTGTAAGATTGCTTTTACTGATGGGAAGAGAAAATATTACGGCCTCTTCTCTGGGAAATTGAAAGGGTATAAATAAATTATATTTTAAGGGAGGGAGGGTGGAGTCAATGAAGAAAATTGGAGAGGGAGCAAGAAAGAGAGAAGGAATAAGGGAGGTAGGAAGAAAGGCAGAGCTACAAACTGTCCAGGCCACACTGGGTGAAAAGGATGAGGAGATATTGATTGTAACACATATCCCTTCAGATTATGGGTATTAATATAAGAGCGTTGCAAACATATATTTTACTGGTGGTCTCAGTACATAATACTGTGAGATGGTGCAAGCAGGATGTTTCTTGAAGGTATAGTGTGTCCAAAATGAAAATTCTGAAATGATTTATTTACCCTCATGTGCTTCAAGTGTATGATTGATTGATTGATTGATTGATTTTGTGGTTCTATATAACTCAAGTTTTGACAAATATGTATATTCAATATAATGAAAATGAATAAGGACTGAAGCTTGAAAACTCAAAAATTATTCCCACTACTAATTGCTTATTAGCATGCATATTACTAACATATTCGCTGTTTATTAATACCTATAAAGCACAAATGAATACCTTATTGCACCAAACCAGTATTAACCAGCCTGAATAATCATTGAGATTCATGCTGATTTAAGCTGTAGACAATCTTGCTCCATCTTACTGTCATACTGCATTTATTACTCATCATGTCTGTGTCACACGTTGTTCACCTCCCTTCTCTCTCGCAACTCGTCAACCATATATTCATAGTCAGCAAGAGCTATGCATATACTTCCCCATTAACACATTTACCCACAACATATACATAACACTGTGCACATGGAACACGTTGGCAGTTGACAAACTTGCACACACACACACCTATTGAAGAACTATTGCTTTAACAAATGGCTTATATTTCACATTCAGGCCTACATTTAATCACAAACTGACTCTAATGAACAACGTAAATCTAATAGTGAAATGCCTTAAACCATACACATGTGGTTTGGGGTTGCGCTACATATGGGATATACTATAACAGTCCTCATATGACATGAATATGCTGTTACATTTTGAAATAAACATGCAAACATGTGATTTCACTTGCATATCATATTGAGTGCGTGGGGTGGGATTCTGGTATTTATGCCATTGCATTTTTCAGTGTAATTGCGTTTCATGGTTCAGCTAAGATATGAGTGGGAGCATATGTGCATATCAAAAACAGCATTTGCTTTGCTTATTAAATATGCATTTGAAGTATTGGTATACCACATTGCAATGTAGCGGCATGCTCAACCTCTTGCATCTGTCTTTGAGGTGCTACCATGAATGGAAAAGAGTCATTACATGTTGAGGTTATAGCTTCATCCTTTGCACAGATGTTGTGCCCTTTTAAGTCATGATTGTGTTTGAGGCATTTCTGTCAGAGCATAAATTTTCTCTGAATCTCTAAAAAAAAAACGCTCTGTAATGGAGGACGTGTGTGAATGTTTGCGACCAGCAGTCCACATGGTGATGGGTTTACCATGACTGAAGCCTCTTTTTTATTTATTTTGGGTTTAGATACGATGTGGGTGTGTGACTGTGTCTGTTCCCTTCCTCCATTCACCTCTCTCTTTACATCTATCCCTGCCTTCAGTCTCCCTCTTTCACATCTTCCCCTCTTCCCCCCTTTCTATTCCATACACAATCGATTTTGCTCTCTGACAGACAGTGGTTGCTTTTGATCCTAATCCTGTTATCTGTTTATACTGTGTCCTCAACATGGTGGCTGATGAGATTTCAATGCATTACTGTCACCCAGTCGCTGACAGCTCGACATCTGTATGTGTGGCTATGTGTTTGTTGCCCGCTGCGAGTGCAGTAGAAAGTCTGATGTAGGTGGATTACTTTATTTTTTATCACTGGTTTCAGGGTTTGTTTACTGGTGGGAATGTTGGACTCCTGTACATAAAATGGTATGTTACTTTACCTCAGTTCAATGCTAGCGCACTACTAAAATGATTATTGCTTGCCTGCTGGGCTTCCAAACACAGAACACGCTCGGTTTTAAGCCATGCATTTAGTTTTTAAATGGATTCTAGCTTCGTTTGCTCATCCTCATGTCATTTCAAACATGTTTGACTTTTTAGAATACAAAAGGAGATATTGTATTCAATGAATTTGAAGTAGGGTTGCATGTTTGATCAGGAATACTGTTGGCTGACACCGAATGATTGTCGTTATTCACTGAAAATTTGTGTGTTCCATGGAAGACAGAAAGCCATATGAGTTTCAAAATACTAATGATGACAGAATTGTCATTTTTTGGGCACCTGTTTTGTGATAGCAATATAAAACGATAAAAATGACAAACTACTAAACCACAAAAAAAAAAAATTCACAATTTGTAAAAATGTAAATTAAAATGAAAACAGAAAATATAACAATAAGAGCTAATTAAATATTAATAAGTACTATATAAGTACATAAATAATACTTAAAAACACAATTTGGTGTACTTTTCCTTTAAGAGAGGTTTTGCAATATTTTTCTCGCAGCTTGCTCCAATTGATGTCAGGGTTGCACTTTATTTTACAGTACGTGTACTAACATGTACTTATAGTGTACTTACAATGTATTTATCTAAGAAAGTTCTGGTAATACAAGGTAACTACATGGGGTAGGGTTAGGTTTAGGGGTAGGTTCAGGGTTAGTACCTAGTTATTATATAGTTATTGTAATTACTATAATAAGTACCTAGTATGTACATGAGGAACAGGACTGTAAAATAAAGTGCTACCGATGTCAGTTAGCTTACTGGTAGCCGTGTGCATCTTAAATGTGTGCCAAAGGCAGGCCATCTCTGTAACCTCTAAAAATAAGCTCAGAAAAGGCACAAGTGCATCAAACTGAATTGTGTATTCAAGAGACACATCAATTAGTCATGATGGTCGAGACCGAGAGAAGCATCCCTAAAGAGTTTATGCATCACAGCTCTGAATATCCTCCCTTCTTCTCTCCTCTTTTCTCTTGATTTCTTGCACTTGCTGTCTTTTGACTGAATATTTTTCTCCTTGTCCTTCTGCCTCTATCTCTCTCTCAGTCATTCACTCCTCTTCTTTCTTGTTTGCATTTTACCTATCCATTTATCTATCTTTCCTCTTTTCATGTCCGTCTCTTGACTATCACTAAATGATGTATTGCTGAGTCTAGGCAGGATGAGCGCCAGCAGTGATAAAGAAGCGTGCTGCCTCCGTTTTCTGCGTCCTCCATTTTGATTCAGTGGAGCTGTCCATGCAGATATGCGCCGAGGCATGCACATCGACACACTCCTGTGACTATAGCAGCACGCACACACAATCTAAGGTGCAGTGGTTGTCAAGCAAGTTTGAATGCCTTTCAGTCTTTCTCAGAAAGGCTCAGGCAAAGTCGTACTTGAAATAATGGAGGGAGGCGTAATAGAGGAAGATGGTGTGGATGGCTCTGTTCCAAAACCTAGTGTGCAGCCTATGTAGACAGCGGGGGGAAAAGAGAGAAAAATGAAGCAGGGAAAGTGTTGATTACAATGTCATTCTAATTAAAAACCATCTGTTTTACCTAATACTTGCGTGTTGTGTATATTTTATGCTTATTCAAACACACATTGTTAGCTTAGCAACATTGAAATTAAAAAAATAATACTGATTATAAGCTTTTGAGTTATTTTCGATATTTAGTCTACATCTAGACAATCAGGTGCAATCATTCCACATTTCACACTTTCATTTGATAAAAGCTTTTGTCAGATTTGAAGAAATGATGACAGAAAATACTGTGCCGTTGTAAAGTAAAATGTATTTCTCAAATTATAGTAGTAATAATAATGATAATTATTATTTTTATTACCATGATTTTTTTCATCCATTTTTTTTAATTTATACATTATACAAGTTCTGTTGTGCAGCACCTTATTTGACAAAAAAATAAAATGCAATGTTTTGTTGTAAATTAATTGTTATCTTTTCATTTGATCATATTTTTAAAAGATCGATTAAATTCTTAAATTTCAATTAATTCATTTTTAATTCATGGAGCTTTAAATAAAAAGGTAAAAAAAATACTCTTGTGGCATTTACTTGTAATCAAACATGTTATGCTTACATTAATGGGGAAGGAAAGCATTCTACATGTTTATTAGACCTTCAAAATAAATATATAACCTTGAAATTAAATCTGCCTAGACTAATTTCAATCATTACATTTTTTCAGTGTTTTATTTGATGTGCTTTGTGTGAGTGCTATTTTTGTGACACACAGAATTCTTGCTTATGTGCAGTATTCCAATAATTGAGTTTCTATTTCAGTTAGCTTACTTCCTTAGAACACAGCTGCCAATGTAGGCATCAGACAGCAAGGGTAGCAAGTGTTGGGTATTGTTTGAATTTTATTGATTCTGATTCTGATTTCGATTCTGCTTATCAATTTTGATTCTTAAAGATTCCTATTTTGGATTCAAATAAGAAAAAAAAAATGAAGTGGAACATTTAGATGCCAAACATGTTTATTCTGTGTATTTTTTACAAAGCATTCTGTTGCAGCTACATAAGCAAAAATCTTACAGAACACTTACAAGAGGAACTTTTGCCTATGGTTTTAACAAAAGTACCACATCAAAAACAAATAGACTATAAGATACATTTTAAACATTAAATTGTTAAACCCCTCCGAGGACCTCAGATGACGACAACCTTAATTTAACTGAATTGAAGTAAACAGTCAAAATTTTTTCAGGTACAGACATTGAAATCAAAAGTTTAAAAACACTGCATAGTTTTATTTTCAGAAATAAAATATAGATTAATCCTCATTAAAGTTACGGAAGATATTCAAATGTTTTTTAGGCTGCTGTCTCTTTAACTCTGAACAAACACAGATTTAAAATACTAAGTGTGTTCGACTTGAACCAGCGCTGCCCAGACCGATGACATGAAAATACCACAAGATTGAATCAAAAGCATACTGAGCTATCTGCTCTCTATAGCTCTTGCAGTACTTTGATGGCATACACAGAACGGTCTGTGCAGCGCTGCTTCAAGTCGAACACACCTACTGTTACACATGCGTTTTCTTTCTCATATCTTTATGTTCATTTAAGACAAAAAAGTCTGTGTCGGTTCTTGATACCCAACCCTAGTAGCAAGCTAAGTTTTGGAACAGAACTGATGTGGAGACCAAACTGTCTTTTCCTTAATAATTTTAAATGAATGTCACTTTGTTAACTTAGCAACGTGCCAACACCAAACTCTATTGAAATCCATTTTGAAATGAGATTATTTGTGTGTGGAGCTATATTTGTATGCTGATAATGAGTTGCTGTCTACGTAACGTTCAAAATTGGTTTTAGAGCTGAGCGATGTGGATGTGGAGACACACACTGTCTTTTCCTTCATCATCACAAATAAACACTTAGACTGACAGTCTGATGGAGCCCCTTAGCATTGGGTTGCTATAGAAACACCAGTACTTTCGAAGATGACCCAAATTAGTTTTCCAGCAGCCATGCGTAGATGGTCACCACCTGGGAGGGTGAAGGAAAGAAGGGAGGAACAGAGTAGAAAGCAGAGGAGGTTAGCGAAAGAACGTACAAATGGAATGAAATGCTAGAGAGAGACAGGAGAGGTTTAGTCTGAGAGAAATAGAAAGCAGAAGATGATTCCAGCTGGTGATAGACAGATGTGATGAAGTCATGACAGGGGACAGAAGAGAGAAAGTGACAGAACAAAGCCTTGTGATTTGATACAGTATAGAATGTGTCAAGATGACATACTGTTTGAAGGTAGAGATTGGTTTGCTGGAGAACCATCTCCATTTTTAAAGGCCACTCCGAGGTGGTGGTGCTGTCATTGACCGAGGCATTGTAACATAAATGTTTAGAACTCAAAAAGCTTATTACAAGCCTACGCTCAGATTAGCTTTACCGCATGCCACACACTAATCAGACCAGAAAATACGGCGGGGATTACACGCAAACAAACTTCCCCCGCCACACAAGCGCCATTGTGAACGCTGAGTAACTTACTTCGAGCCTATCAAAGGCTTGTTATTTAGGGGAGAAAGATACTTAATGCCAGCCATCAATGTTAAGGAAAAGCTAAAAGATTCTGTCTGCTTTCATATTGGGCTAAAGTGTGTTCCATTATTGATTGAAGTCTTAATAGACTGCCCGTCTCAGGAAACACAATCACTGAAATTGATCCAGACATGTCAATAGCTTGTCATGGGCCGAAGAATGTTACACCTGGTGAAAACCGGGGCGAAGGAAATCAAATAAGTCAATTAGCATGCAGGGAAATTTCCCAGCTGGACTCATTCCTTTAGGTTCATGAGAGGGGGAGGTTGCCCAGCAACCAAGAAATGAATTAGTCGGTGTCCTCTCTTGGTGTGTCGTGGACACATTTCATTCCTGACCTCTTCCTCAAGTCCATCTGTTTTGGTCCACACAACTGGCAGACAGATAAAAGTCACTTAATGAATTCATTGAAGCCAAAGTGAAGGAAATGTGACACTGATGGTCTATTTTTCTTACTGGCTTACCTGAGATTTGGAGGGATTGTGTGACGTATGAGGGAACCCTGCTGGTTACTGACCGGTTAGAAGACCAGTTCAAATTGAATTGCACATAAAATAAAAAAAATAAAAAAAATGCAGCTATGAGATTAAACCAGCATGAATTTCTGTGCCGTTTCAGGCTGGTTTAGATGGTAGCTATGCTGTTTACAAGCAAAAAATAACTGAAAACATTCATTGAATAAATACTGATTGCATGGTGTTATTTTAGTTTAGAGTGTATTCTTTTTCTTCTGTTTTTCTTAGTGTCAACCAGTATGGATTGTTTTGATTGTTGATGCCACTATCTAAGAGAGCAGCATGGCTGATGGCTGAAACAAAGCCAATATACAGTATAAAGTATGATATTATACTGTTTAATTTAAAGGTAGTAAATAACACATGCTACGATGGAATGTGTATTTTTTTCCACATAATATTTAAATAAACTATAAATCATTTGAAAAATGAATAAATATAAAAAACTATTAAACAATAAAAATTAATTTGAAATGACAAATATTGATTATATATCAATATTGACAATATACTGGTCTTAGCAATATATAGGTTGATCAGTAGTTAACGTTTTTTAATTATAATGTTTTCTTTATTTTGAAATGATTTTAAAATAGACTTTTATGTGTCTTTTTTGTCTTTATCTTAGCTATACAAATCACTTTGAATTACGGTTGTGAATGAAATGTGCTATATATACCTGTTTAAATAAACTCAGTTGCAAAGCTGGCTGACCAAGGAGGTCTTGTTGGTTTAGCTAGTAAACACATCTGTTGGGGATACCAGCACTCCACAATCGAAAGCACAAAATATATTGGTCTTTTCATTTGGTTGCGTTTTATTTTGAGATTTTACTGGACCAGAAAGGGTGCGGATGAGTGGAGCTGCCACTGACTAGAGGGGAGGATAATACTTTTTTTGAGTAAATATTGTCCCTAGTTGGAGATTTGTGACTTGGATAAAATCTGAATCATGAAGGCAATGAAATAGATTGACAAACAGCTGTCTTTATCAATTGGGAGTTGGTGAAATGACTTTCCGGGCCAATTTAACCCCTGGAAGCACACGCATTTCTGCAAGTTTGTGTGGAGAAAGCTGTGCTATTTTCCTGGAGTGGAAAGAGAGAACTAACACAGATATAAGTCTTGACAAATGTGAATGTGACCCAAACATGGCGTAAAAAAAAAAGGAAAGCCACTCCATCCCTGCTGGAACTCTCTGGATATGTTAAACCCTTTATCTGTGTTGCACCATGCGCTGCGTAGGCCCCTGGTGTGATATGTGTGCAAGTGTGAGCGCTTTGGATAAATATATTTGCCTTCACACTTTAGAACAACGATGAGCTGATATCTGTATTCACACAATGCACAGGCTATTTGAGATTCATGTCTCACATGGAGACAAAACCGATTCCATCCAAAATGGGGGCACCTTCTGCAACCCCCGAACCTCGGCAACACATGCAATCAAAGAGTTCATTTAGTCTAGAAGGGAAAACAAAAGATAAATTCTGGTTTTAGATCTAAAGCAAAGGCTGTTATCCTCTCCTATGCTGTGTGCGCTGTTTGCCGATATTAAACCTCTCATTAGATTCAAACACTTCCCCTTAAACACGATAAGCCCAAGGCAACACTTTCTAATTAGTTTATGTGGCCCGCTGGTGACTCAAGACGTTGTTTTATTTTTCCTTTTTTGGCAGCAAAGTGTCATTATCACTCGTGCTGATCTTTTTGGAAGCGCTTTTGGCCTGGTTGGCTCCAGTGTGTGTTGATGCACTTGTTAGCGAGAGGAAGTGGCTGCTGTGAAGGAATATCTAGAGGCTAGTGGAGCAAAGTGGAGCAGCTTACATTCATATGCAATGCATGTTATGTTGCCCGTGTCTAGTAATGCACAAATGTGGCTGCTATTTAATGTTGCTGAAGCTACTTGCTAAGGTACAAGCTAAGCTACAAACTACACACGGTTAAAGTTGTTCAGCAAGACTCCCAAACAAAAAAGAAACTCCACATTAACAACATATTTTGTCAAAAACAGCTAAAAGGGACAAAAAGTCTTTAGAGGGATAGTTCACCCAAAAAGGAAACTTCTGTCATTACTCACTCTCATGTTGTTTTAAACCAGTATGACTTCCATTCTTCTGAGGAACACAAAAGAAGATATTTCAGACAACTGTTTTTGTTCATAAAATTAAAGTCTGTGGAGTCCAAATTGGAAAAAACATGGACGAAAAAAACACTTTTATGTATTTTCAAAAAATATTTCATGTTTCACTGAAGAAACAAAGACATGCAGATTTAGAGTGGCGCGTGCAGGTAAAGGACAAATTCTATATTTTTGGGTGAACTGTCTATTTAAGACAAAATTAAATAAAATCAGTCAAATAATTTTTTTTTTCTGATTTCCATTGTTGGTGTAGCTACAACATTTGGCTTTTGGATAAGAGTACAGTCACCCTTTTACTGGTTAGCTTATATATCTAAATAGTTAGCTACGCTATAATCTTAAAAAACAAAAATGTAATATGGCTCTCTGGAAACCTGATTCTGATTTTTCAGTCATGATGTTCAGGGGTCAAACATTTCCATAAATTATATTGACCTGTGTCCATGGCAATGCTGTATAAAGGCCCCTTCACACCAAGAGCTACAACGATAACTATTTTTGTGTCCATACCAATGCACAATAATGTTTTGTTAATTATAAGTGCACACTGCAGTTATGCTGTCTACCACTTTAAATACTTGTCGGATGGACTCTGATTGACTGTTTGTTATCGTTCATAAGAGAACATATCTTTCTGATATAATACCCAATGATATTGCTTCTCTGTGTCGATATTGTTATGGCTGTGATAGTTATAGTTAATAGTTATTATAATTATTGTCCTCAGTGTAAATGACTCTTAACTGACTACTCCTTAACATACCTACAATATGTTTTCTACATAGCTCTGCTTTAGTTTGGATCAGTTAGTAATCATGTATTTATATACTGAAAAAAAACTGGCTATATCATTATAGCAGTTTTTCAAACAGCCTTTGCTAGTTCATTAGCTTAGGACTGTTTACCTCTTGTTAAGCGAGCATATTATCTGTGTTTAACGTATCTTCTTTCAGCATTCTTTGCTGTTGCATAAGGCGAGAACAGAGTGCCAGGTAATTATGGAGTTTTTGGCCGGCTTCTGGAACATCTCAGCCTTTTAACACAGCTCATTAAAAACCGTGGCCATTGAACCAAAGTCTACACAATGTCCATTCAGCGCTGCTAAAACACCTTATTCATTGTAGCGAATCAGATGGAGTCAGAATGGGTAACAAAGCACAGCATTAAAATCAGTGAATGCAGCTGATACTCGACCGGAACCAAAGAGCGACAGGAGCATCAACTGAGGCACATTGACTGGGCCTCCCTTGTGAAATCTCTGCCCTGGCTGCCAGTCACACCAGACATCCACACGTCACTGTGTGAGTGGTTCGGGTGACCACTGGGGCTGCTTCTTCTCCTAGCAGCGCTGACAGCCGGTCAACTGGCTTTAGAGAGCCAAGACCGATGTCAGCTCGCATGCAGAGTTGTCTAAGTGACCTTGGGCATGCCCGTTGAGACGGCCAGGGAGAGCAGGATGAGATGTCCATACAAAACCGAGCATTTTTTTACTTTTACATTTTCACTCAGCACAATCTGTCATTCTAGTTTCACTCAGTTCTCTTTCTGTATCCCAAGATCATTGTTTTTCCAAAGATATGAAATTTTCACGATTCTCTCACTCTTTTTCCTTTCTCCTCCATGACCTGCTGAGTTCAGGAGAGAATTTATCCTCCGGGGATGCCTGGCTAAGTGTCAACCTCAGCATTTCTCCATAGTGTTCCTGTTTACCTTTCACTGTGAGTTAATACTCTGTCAACACCATTAATCCCCAGCATAATAGGGAGCGTCTGCCAGCGTCCAGAGTGTTTACCAGGCTGCCGACAGCTCCCCAAGATTGATTCAGTGATGCTTTATGTCCAGCAGTCTGATCTAATGACACGGCTGTAAATTCCCAGCATGGAATGGCCACGGCTGCAGTGCCTATAGTGGTTTTGTGAAGTTTGTTCTACCAGACTGGGTTCAACCTCACATCTGTTTACTGTACCGCGCCATGTATTTTATTGGGACCCATTTAACACTTCTGTTAGCGAATGTCAGGTACAGACAGCTGATGTACTTTTTTCCTCACACTTGGCTCACTCTCTACAGAGGGACTGACTAAAACCCAGATACATTTTCTTAACTGTCTATGTGTGTCTATATGTGTCAGATAGAGAACACGAGTGGGTGTCTGAAATCACAATGACAGACAGCCACACGAATGAGTGTGTCTGTCTGTCAGTCACATGTTTTGAGGATGTCTGTGTTTGTGTGTGAAGGTCTGTAAACTGTCTTCTGTTTGGTGCTGAGAGCTTCGATAGGTGGGGTGAAACATAATCTCTTTTCGATTTCTCCATGAAACTGGTTCACTGTCATAACCCCAATCCCTCTCAAAGAAACTGCCAATTTGGGCCATGGGGCCTTGTGACTACGGTGCAGTCTGGGTCTGAATCTGGAGAGCCTGATAATAGAGCAAGTGTGTTAGTCACATCTCCCACCCTCCTCCTCTCATTGCTGTGTTCTTATTAGCAGTCATCTATTTTTAGCATCTTTGCAATGAATGTGTAGGATTTTGTTTTGGGTTATTTTCAGGTGTCATGCATATAATTATGCTTTTTGGGTTCAATCAGCAGTCCAGGTTCATTTGGTGCCCTAGACAGATTCAGACCAAAGGCCATGACCATAACTTATTCAATAAATATTTCAATATATGAATTCAATATGAAATAGTATAATGTTATAGCTTTTGTTTAGCTTGCCATGTGTAACTGGTTGCCAGTCAGAGATCACCATGTATTTTGAATTTACTGTATGGAAAAGAGAAGCTTTAGCATTTAGCTAATGGCTCCTTTTTTATTTTATGAGAACAAAATCATGACTTTATTCAACATCCTTAATCCTACCTAATACCTAAAATACCTTACTAACTATTATGTTAGGTAAAAAACGTTAGCCTGAATGCACTGTAAGTCGCTTTGGATAAAAGCGTCTTCTGAAAGCATAAATTGAATTTAATTACATTTTCTATTTAATTTAACTATTAATAAGCAGCAAATTAGTCATAGTAAATAGTGAATAAGTGTTCCCTATTCTAAAGTGTTTCCAGCTGGGGTCAAATACCTAGCGTTCACACCATGTCATAAATACTGTAACTCTGAAAGGACAAAATTATGACGTTCTTCTCTGAGATGTTCATGTCCTAGGACTGGAAATTATGTTTTTCTATGACAACACTGTCAACGCCTAAATTAATCTGCAGCAAGTCAGGTACAGTGGTCACATGATGATACAAGTAGAAGCTCTCAGAAAATTCCCAGTTTACAGATGCTAATTATGAGTTCTACAAGGACATTAATGCTTTTTCCTAGTTGGAATCTTGTAATTATGGTAATTGCAACATGGGATTAATGCACCTATACATACCTGGTTAACTGTAAAAAGAGCTGGCCTTTGAAGTACCATCTGGCTGATGTCTGTATTGTAGCTGACAACTTTTCTGTGAAGAGCAAAAATTAAAGTTACAGTCTTTATAAGGACATCTGACTTTAGGGTTTACATTTAAGTGTGCAGTGTGCCAGTCAATAAAGTGATCATTCTCAGAACAGGTCTCAGTTAACCCACATGACATACTGCTGATCTGGAGGTGGGATAGGTGTACATTTTTGTGCATGCTTTATTGGCGTGCATCTTGAGACAAGACAATGGCACTGACATCTTTTAAGACATGTCAGTACAACGTATTTTTAGAAAAGACAGCTTGAACTAGCATTTTAGTCTTGGACTAGCTTTAAGCCTTGTCCGTGAGAAAACTAGCTAGCTAACGGGTGAGAAATGTCCCATCGTTTAGACAAACAACAGTTTTCTCTTATCACAAACAGTCCTTTGAGGGAAAGAAAGGCACATTAAAAGTAAAGGGCACAAAAGAACGTCCAAAAAAAATTAATTTCCACCTCATTCACAGCACCTTGAATTCACACACAGTCAATAGTGTGGGGAGGCGTGGTCAGGAAATAAACTTAATAAGATGAGTTAATTTATCTTAAATTATTCAAAAGTTCAAATGTGTATACAAGTTAGTAGAATCTTTAATGCAGTCAAACTTAAATGTAAGTATATTGTAATTTAATTGTTTAATTAGATACAAAAAATCAGGGCATATTGTATTTAGAAAATTAATTTTATTTTATTATTATTTACTATTTCATATTAGTGGGAAAGGGCATTTTTGTAATCCTGTTATTCCTCTTTGTGTAAAGTTTTCTTACATTATTATGAATTAATGTAAAAGCAAAATAGCATAATTCACCAGAGCTCAATGTTTTTCAGAAAAGCGATAAGCATCTGTTATCGCCTCTGGTGGGATGTAAATTGTGTATCTTAGATCTTTCCATCTCTCCCTTTTGTTCTCAGAAGGACAATGTTGATCTTTGATAACGTACAGTGTTGAATGACTGCAATGCTCATTCCCTCCCCATGCTCATATTAGCACAGTCATATTTGACTGACAGCCTGCCATGGAATTACACTTGCTGCTGCATGGTTCGCACGTCTGTGATGATTGTGGTTGAGGGAATGACATCTATTGAGATTTCAGTGGATGCCATTAAATCACCCCTTTACTCGACCCCCCCCCCCATCTTAGCAGTAAAAACTCGCCTCAGGAGCCAAACCAAGATAATGGCTTTCCCATTACAAAAACACCAATATTTGTAAGACTGCACACTTGCCACAAACCTACAGGGGCTGAGGTAGGAATTACATTTTCAATTACATTACAAGACAAGTCGACCAAGATGAATGACAGATTTCTACTTTCTTTTTGTCAAAACCCAATCACATATCCATCCAATCGAAGCCACTGATGTCTTTCGACTCTGTTCTCTCTGTAAATGCATGGCTTTGGTTGTTGCATTTACTTATTTATTTAATCTAGATGAGGGAGACAGGAGAAGAGCTTGAAAACTGTGACAGAGGAGAGCGATTTTGTTAGCAGGGCAGTCATGTGGAGTGTGATAAGTGACGGGGGCTGTGCTTGTGCGTGTACGTTGAGCAGTGGAGCATGTGTTAGCACAGCTAGTAGTCACTTTATAAATGTGTGCATCACATGGCCTACAAGCCAGGTCACCTTCCATCCACTGGACAGGTAACATTCCCAAATGACCGCAGAGATGAGAGGGTTGTTTCTTAAATGCATTTCTGCACAGCAAAAAGTCTAACTTTTAAGTTGAAACATCATTAAAACCAGGTAAGTTTTCTTGAGAACCAACTGTGTGTAAGATAAAAGACTGGTTTTGAGAGAATATGTCTCTATAAGTGTATTTTGCTGTTGTGGTTGAACAGCTAAGGTACAATGTAGGTCACCTGGCAAAGTTTCATTTAATAAACACAGCAACAAAAATGTAATATTTTATTGAAAAGTGTTATTATCTTTTGCAAGGATTTTTAGATGTTATTTTGGAAAACAAGTAAAGTTGGGGTCGGTAAAAAAAGGTAGGTTTTTTTTTTTTAAAGACATCTGTTATGCTTACAAAGGCTGCATTTATTTGATCAAAAATACCGTAGAGTAAAATTGTGAAATATTATTACAATTTAAAAGAATTGTTTTTACATTTTAAATGTAATTTATTCCTGTGATGGCAAAGCTGAATTTTCAGGAGCAATTACTTCAATCAGTGTCACATGATCCTTCAGAAATCATTCTAAAATGCTGATTTGGTGCTCAAGAAATGTTTCTTATTATTATCAATATTGAACACAGTTGTGCTGCTTAGTATTTGTGTGGAAATAATGACATATTTCTTTCAGTATACTTTAATGAATTGAAAGTTAAAAAGAACTGCATTTATTTGAGATTGAAATATATTTCATTTTAATATTGGACTATGGGAAGCTGCTCGGACAAGTTACAATTCATTTTCCCTGAGAGTGACGGACAGAAAAGAAAAGTTCGAGCCCAGAGAAATGAAGTGAGCTTCTAAGAGCTAGAGTACTTTATTTTGTCATTATACACTTATATAAGGAACTCCCTTATATAAGACCTTATACACGACCTCCCTTATACACGACCTTCATCACTCCAGATGAAGGTCGTGTGACCGAAACGTTGTGCGATTAAAATTTATTTTGCAAGTTAAGATAGTATGCGGGAGTTCCTTATATGTTGAAACGACCTACCTGGTCTTATTTTTCTACGCACATATTACTTACAGGTGTGCGATGGAGTTCGTTCACTAGTCATTATACACTTAAAATGATAATTTAAATGTAACTATAATCTAATTAGGTAATTTGAATGTAATTCTAACAAAATACAGTTAACTTTTTGTATTCTGATTACATAACACCAAATATTCTGTCACTCCACAAGCCTGGTCGACTGCCCTGCTTAGATGCTCTGTGATTTATTCCAGCGAGCAATATAAAAAAAAAAATGAAATGAAGTGGCTGAGAGAAAATTAAAGACGAGGAGATTGAGAGAAGTAAAGACAGAGAAGCCCCGGTCTCTAATTTAACTTATATAAGCACATAAACACTTGAGGCATGAAATGAACAATTGCATAGTTTACAGAGGCAGAATTATGTAGATGAAGTGAAGGTAGAAGGAAGGGAAGCTTATCAGAGAGCAGCAGGGCTGTTCCCTCAGCTCGTCTCTGGGTGTGTGTGTTTATGGATCAGGAGTCATTCATAAAGCCCTAGCTGAGGTGTTTACGTGTGTTTTCGTCTGTGTATATGGAAATGAAGGAAGCTGGGGCCCGGAGTGAGACTGAACCTCTACCTGAGGAGGGTGCAGCTTTCAAATGCCTCGTCCCGTCGTTTAGTCTTCATGCCAAGCTACACGGCCCCCTATTTATCATTCCAGTAGCTTTGGCGTTTTGTTGCTTTTGGTCTTCACACTGTGGAGAATTTGATTACCATAGCGTTCAGGAGGAGGAGACGCAGACCTGAGTGTAATCGTCTTGTTTGTCTCGACTGGTGTTTGGAAATGAAAGGTAGTTTTGTGCTCTAACTACTGTAAGTGTTTCATATCCACCATAAGGTACAAGAACACTTTGATGTCTTTAGTTGGTAGTAGGTTCTGTTGCGTTTGCAATGCAGTGACTTGGTTGTTCTGAAGCGTAGATGTCCCATGTCCTGTCTTTGCTGTCATCTGTCTCTATGGGTGGTCTATTAAATTCCCTTCTTTGATCTGTTAAGCACGGAGGGGAGATTTCGCACAGAAAATGAGCAGTTGCGTCTCCCTTCCCAACTGCCTCAACCTGCTCTTGTTTTCCTCTGCACCAGCAATTACCATTGGGGCTTGCCGACACCCTCCCTCCTTCCCTCCTCAGTCTGTAGTTTCTGTGGAGAATGGGAGGTGAAGGGCGCATGTGTAAAGCACACTGATGTGTTAATCACATTTTTCAGTGTGTTCGGTTGGTGCCGTCTTGCTGTGAAGCAGTGTACAGCGCTGCAGCGCTAACTGTCAAGTCTTCCATCACGGATGGTAAAATAGCTACTGGAGCGACAGAAGCGACCACAGTTTCTGTGAGAGGAGAGAAAAGAGGAAACAAGCATAGCTATGCTTTCATTAAGAAGGGATGGTTCACACTGACCCATCAAAAAAAAAAACATCTGTACACTCTTTAAAATAAAGGTGCTTCTAAAAGTTCTTCAAGGTTTTTCTTTTTTCTTTTTTTAATGGTTCATAGAAGAACCATATTTGGTTCCACAAAGAACCATTCAGTCAAAGGTACTGTAAACCATCTATTTCTTACCCTTTTATAATCTGAAGAACTTTCTTTCGCCAAAAAGAATGGTTCTTTATCGAACCATTTAGACAAAAAGGTTCTTCCATGGCATCGTGAAGCACCATTATTTTTTTGAGTATATTTTGTGATCCAGTGAAATTTGAGTTTAGGAAAAACAATAAAAATGGTTTGTCAGATGGGGAAAGAACTTAAAATGTATGAAGCTGAACTTTTTACTTTCAAACCAAGCAGCTTTCTGTTAGTCAATGCAGGGGATTCACTTGACTAACTTAAACCGTATGCCCAATCTGCTTTTTTTCGCAAAAAAATTACGGAAAAACTGTAAATGTGATTGCAACTTTACAAAATTCAAAAATACAGAATTCTAGACCAATGACTGTCTTCGCGAGTGAGTCAGTGAACTGTTCGGCTGATTCGTTCAAAAACACTGATTCATTCAGAGGCGTAACAAGTGGCTGAGTGAATCATTCAGTCCATCCATTTCTAAGCACTGATCCATCTGAGAACTAAACAAGTGAATTTCTTTATGAGTGAATCATTAAATTTTCTCAGCTACTGCTCTGATTCATTTTCAACTATTTTCGTAGCCAGACAAAAATAAGTAAACGGCACTATTATGCATAAAATGTAAGTACTTCAATTTTAACCTATTGTTTATTAATTAATTGTAGAGAAGTAATATCATAGTTGTGTTGTTGGCCAGAGTTTCACTAAAGCAACACTGGCACTCTTACTCATAGAATATTGGCATACAGTCATTTTCACGAATGCCATTTTGATAGTGTGTTAGCGCAGTGTGAACTAGCCTAGACTCCTACATATGGAGTTCAGTGAGCTTCATGAATGAAAGGAGAGAAGAAATAGAGGCAGCTCTTTGAGGGTCACACCTGGGAGAAACAGTACAAACGATGTGGTCACTCCATTAGTGGTTACCTTACACAGATATGCTTTTGTGAGGTTGTAAATATAGAGGATCGATAACCTACAGTCTAACTGACAAAAAAGCAGAGAAATGCATTTAAAGATGGAAACTAGCAGAGAGCTGTGTTACGTTTTTGTATTCAAGCTTCTAAAAATACACCAGTGCTGAGAGGACAGCTTCCCACACAGTGTCAAACAGAGCTTACTTTAGCGATCTGCTGAGTGGTGGAAATCTGGTCTGAGATAATGGCATTGATATGCAGTAGGGATGAGAGAGCGCTGCATGCTGGCTCTATTGGCAGTGTCTGCTGTGATGGGAAGGTCTATCATGAAAGTGTGTGTATGTGTATGTGTGCGCATTGATCAGTTGTGAAGCTGTTCTGGCACGTATAGACTGTATGCCATATTGCGTCCATGCTGGAGAGCTTCAGCAGAGAGGGTAGTGCTCTGAGTACTGAGATTCTGAGCTTTCCTCCCTGCTGTTATTCAATATCAGCACAGACCCATGCATCCACATTCACGGTCTGACGATAACATAAAATTACACTCATGCAGCACTGAGATCTGACTGAGTATACAAAAAACACCTCTCTCACAATCTCTCCTTCTGTCCGTGGGAATCTTGACAGTCTGTACACTCCCACCTCCTGTTTTTCTTTTAGGAACAGTTCACCCAAAAACAGAAATGCTGTTATTTTCTCAACCTTGTGTCATTTAGATAACTGACTTCTGTTGGACATGAATTAAGTTTTTTGGTTTGAGAATATAATTGGCCTTTTTCCATAATTAAATCATGTTCAGTTTTGTTACCATTTCTCGAATGTAATAAATTACTCCAAAAGAGTTTCCAGAAATTATTTCGAAAGACAGAGAAGGCAGTATAATATATCTACTGACTATACTTGTATAGCACAAACAGACAAAACGAAAGGCTCTTCTTTCTGATATTTTTTTGTGAATTACAAACCTACAGTGTCCAAGTACATAGTCTGATTTCTAAATAATTAAACTCTTATGAGCCAGTTCTTTCTAGTGAATCGAAAACATACAGTGCAACCGGTATAGTCCAGTTCCTGAATGAATGACTCTAAGTTGGTTATTTTTAGTGAATTTAAATTATAGTGGGCATCCATTGCATTCCAGTTTCCCAAATAAATTAGTTTTACAAGCAGGCTCTTTTTAGTTAACCCTAACCCTAACCCAGTGCGATAGGGTTGGCGCTTTGAGGATAATTTCCCACTGGTTAATCAACAAGGGACAACATCGGTAATACCAGTATCACTTTGGGGTGGGGTGGGGTGGTCCTCTTTTCCTTGCTTTCAAATAGCTTTTAAATGTGTGCGCGTTATACTTTCACTTTTGAATTAACGGCAATTGGCAATTCCACGTCAATTGCTTGAATGAAAAAATAAAATAAAAAAACTGATATTGAATACATACAGTAACTTTTATTAACATAATGAATAAGAATACCACCATGCAGGCTGAAAAAACTGAAAATCGGCAAACTGTGGACCCAAACAAATAAGAACCATGAACGTTTACTGCTTAGCCAATATTAGAACATTTTTAAAATGAATAAGAAAATAAAATAGGCCTAATTAAATTACACAAAGATTAAATAAAATAAAACCATATAAATAAGAAACGAATGTAAAAAAAAAACTTCCAAAATGATCTTAGCCTACATAAATAACAAGTCAGCACTCTAAAAATAAAGTAATAATAAAATAATAAAACTTTAAAAAGGCATTTATTAACAGTGCTTGCAGAGTTATTTTTTTTATTTTTTTGACTGCTCAACGTCGGCTTCCTCCTCATTTTGTTCTCTCTCTTCTCTCACGGGGTGCGTTGACGGCGCTTTCCTACCGAGGATGACCGTTTCTTGGTCTCTTCAACATTCGGGTCGTAGTCATCCCGGTAACGTGGGTCCAGGAATGTCCAGTTCAAGTTGTCTCGCGTATAACTGTGTGTTCACACCGCCACCGTCAAAGTGGCCGGAAGTCATTCATTTTCAATGTGAGCTGGCGTCGAGGAGCAGCATCTGAGATTGTTCATGTTCCTGGTGAGTTGCTGATGTGCAGTAACGATATAGGAATAATAATCTAATGATATAATAAATAATAGTACAGTAGTCCCTGTTTACTTTTAAACAAATTTCCTTGATTATACTTGCATTAAGTAATGTTTATTCTTGATTATATTTACTTAAGTAATATTTTCAATGCAGGACTTTTACTTTTATCAGAGTATTTTTACAGTGCTTTATACATTATTAGGTAAAGGATCTTAATACTTCGTTCACAACAATATTTAATGAAGTTGAGTTATAACGTTACCCTCATTGTGGTTAGTCTGCACAAGTTTAACAAGCTTGTTTGCTTTGAGGCCACTTTAAATACAAGATAAGCATTCGATCTGCGTCAGAGCGTCAGAGCGCGGTGTGAACGCACAGTAAGCTGCCGGCTTGCTTCTGGCAGAGCTTCATATTTATAATATGATGCCGGCTTTCAGGTTGGCTGCTAGTTTTCCATCCTTATCCCATTGTTTCCTCTTTAATAAAACGCAGCACAGGGAGAAGAGATGACGCAGTTATGCTGATCTGTGATGTGACTGTCTCTTGGCACGCAGCCACAATGCGTTCAGTTTTTAATTATAGTGTATGCTCTGTTTTAAAATAAATTATTTATAATTATTATTTTGACTTAATTCAAATAAATATTTAAGAAAAAACGAATACTTTAAAAAATCTAAACAACGGTGGAGGCGGTGTCACGGTGGAAAGTGATGTAACCGGTGTTGTGGCTTAAAGCCCGTAACACCATCAACACCATCTGCGGCAAGCCTACAGTGCAACCAGTATAATTCAATTCCCAAATAAATGACTTGTACATGCAGGTTATTCTTAGTGAATCAAAGCATACTGTGTAAGCAGTGCAGTTCCTGAATGTATGACCTTGTCTCTGTTCTTTTTAATGAATCAAAAGAATACAGCACAGTATAGTCCAATTCCTGAACTAATGACTCATAGAGTAATTGACATATGACTAAAGATATACCAAATGGGGTTTGTCAATATATTATTTTACAAATTTATAGTTCGGAAAATCATTGGATTGCAGATGGTAATTTTTTTTAACATTTTCATTCAAACTGTTCCTTTAACATCTATCTCTTGCGCTGTCTCTCTCTCTCTTTCTCTCTCCTGATTGATCTTCTCTGTTACTCAGTTCAGGCGTGTTTCTGTTCTACTTTTGCTCTCTCTGAGGCTCTTTTTTTTCTGCTGATCTCTCCATCTCCCCACCTCTGTTTTTCTCGATGTATGTTTATGTCCATGTCTCGCTCCCCCTCTTCTCTCTCTCTCTCTCACTCTCACTTTCATTAATGAGGTGCTCTGAGGTCTTGTGCGCAAGGAATTGGCAGAACACTGGGACATATGGTAGGGACTGAGTGAGAGGGTTGGCTGCTGGTTTGATGCTCCAGAGAGGTAGCTGGCTCTGACAGGTCAGACAGGTCCCAACGCATGGAAGAGGACTTTCCAAAATAAAAGTGCCTGCATGGGTTTCTCGAGAAGAGCTGTGAAATAAATAACGAACTGAATCTTCTCCTTGAAATTGAGATAAGATCTGAAGATTTTACGTCACTCAACCACGGGCTTCTCAAATTTGATGTGGTGTCCTAGAGAATGCCAGCATTTAAAAACGCTGAGCCTCCACACCTGCAAGAAAGGGAGAGCGATAGAGAGAGGGAGTTCAAAAGTTGAGACGGATTCGTTAGGAGAGGAAGAGATGCCTCTAGGACGGCAGGCTGCGTGTCTGTGTGATGCCGGTTTGTCTCCTTGCATTTGCATAAGAAAGGCTGTAATGAGGTGCTGTGGAGGTGGATAGAGCGTTTTGAAGTGAGTTGTGACTTTGCGCTGCATGTTCCACAGATTCATGGCTATTTTTTGAGAGATATGTGTTTGGAGCGTTTAGCTAAAGGTGCCTGGTCACAGCTGAATATAGAAAGACATTTAATAGTACCATATCTCAGAATGATAATTAGACTCCTTGTTCATGAAAACTGGAGCTATAAAACTTGGATTTTTTTTCCCCCAGTGAACCTCAGATGAGTGAATGCATTTTCAACCTCAAAAAAGCACCAAGCCTTTTTCGTTTTTGAATAGAAGACATTATGATGTTTATGGGAGATCAGTTGCCAAATTCATGTTTTAAGGTGGAGAAGCACAGTATTTGCATGTACTGTTTTGTAAAAGATGTGCTTTCAGTCTCATCAGTACTGAATCATTAGAATGATTTTCCAAAACCTTCAGTTTTAGTTTTACCAGATATGAGCTCTTATCTCAGCAAAGAAAGACTCAAATATTATTTCTCTCCCTGAAATGGAAAACTGCCATTTGGAGAAATTGTAATTTCAGATTGAACTGCATACACGATATAGCTGCCTCGACAGCTGAAATAATGAGCCAGCCAGTCTTTTGTGCTTTTTGTATCTTCCCCCGTCTGATCCCATTCACTGGCAGATTTATGATGTGAGGAATAATCAATCAAACAATAAATCAATATTCAACAAAACACATCTGTGGCCAGTCAAGTGTAAAACGCTCCTCCATAGCGCCAGCTCAGAATAGCTTGATGGGTCTCGGCTATGCTCTGAGATGGATAAATTTTGATATCTGGCCTTATCAAGGTCGGAGCAGCTAAGTAGATTGAATAAACTTGTCACACATAATATAGTGCCATGTCTGAACGTACGGGGGAAGAAAACGTCACACAGGGAAATGAACTGGAATTATGGGCGTAATGGTTCCTTGCTATCCAACAATATGTATTAATATTTATATTATGTCCGTTGATGCAGTGATTGTACTTGAGGCACTTCTTAGTAGCTGAAAGAGCTAAATGGCAGTATAACTAGACCTCAGAGTCAGTTTAATGGTATCGTTCCTGTCCACGGCCCATAGCCCCCGGTATATATTTAGCTTGGGTAATTGCGGTGTTATTATCTTCTGTTGTTGTCATTCCTGTTGTTTTTCTTGCCATTGTTAGATTGAGACTGGGCTGCGGCTTTGGAGCTGCTCTCATTAACTCACTGTGCTATCATCTCCAGTTGCAAAACAAAGCCCCTGAGTAAGTGTACTGTTCACTGGGAGCCACTTTGACCTCTTCTCTCCTTTACTCTGATAGCCCCTATACTGGATGTGCAGTGATGTACAGTACATCTAGTTTACATACTCCTGATTTTCACTAAGAAATTGTTAGTAAATAACAGACAAAACAAAAAACAAAGTAACTGCATTAACCATGAGATTTAAATATTATTTTCTTGTAAAACGTACTCCCAGTAGTGTTTTCTTTACAACTTTCTTTACAAAATCTGTTTTTACGTTTTTTGAAAGTTAGTTATAAATTTTTTTGTACTGCCGTGAAGAAACAACCGAATCCATACTTTTTTTTTATTTTTACTTGATGAATGGAAAGTTCAAAAGAACAGTATTTATTTAAAATAAAAAGTGTTATGAATAGTAATCATTATAAATTGACTTACTGTCACATTTGATCTATTTAATGCAGTCATATTCATTGCTTAATAGTATATTAACAAAACAAAATTAACTATATATATGCTGTTTATACATTTACTGTGTATAATCACATTTATGTTATTATGTTTAATTTAATTTTTAATTATTCTGTTTAGAAGTTTGCATAATGTTTTCATCATGGCAGTACTAATTAAAGTAAACAACACAATTATAAGAATCTTGCAAAAGATACATAAACGTATACGCAGAACTGTATACCTAATGTGTACCTTATGCCACAGATTACATTTAATTCTGTGAAGGTGAGTGTCACAAAATTAACATAAAAACCACACACACACAGACACACACACACATACATACCTAGTGCAAATTGTTTGGGGATGCACTGCACTTCTATGAATAAGAGAGGAGGACAATATTTTGCTCAAATTTTAAGGCTGGTTGCTCAGGGAAAGAAGGTGTGAAAAATTGAGAGAGGCGAAGTGAAGGCTGGTGATAAATGATAGAAAGTGTGGTTGTGTTATGGAAGAGGGAGAAGGAAATGTGTGAATCCACATGCATGTAATATGAGCTTACTTAATTGCTTCTGCTTCTCCCCAGAACACATTGCATCCTTGATATTTCCAAAAGATTTTAAGGGAGTTTCCTCACAGCATTACAATAAAGCAGCAAAGGTTTTTTGTTTAGAAAAGATCACATTCTTTTATGCAGGTCAGAACAAAAGTGTTTCAAAATCATTAAAAGGGACAGTGTAACCAAAAATGAACTCATGTCATTCAAAACTCTTTGGAAGACAAAAGAAGATATTTATTAGAATGAACAAGCTGCTTATATTTTCGATATACTGAAGAAAAAAAATGTTGGTGAAAAAAATTGTCCCTCTGAAATTAATACTAAATTTGATTACAAAGAAATGGCAAGAAACACAATAAATTAAAAGTTACATTTGGAAAGACTGAAGCCATGTATCTTTAAAAAAAAAAAAAAAGGCATAATATATCTAATTTGACAATGCAGAATTAAAAATTAGTTTATGCACTTTTCAAAACAACAAAAGCAGTCAAGTCAAAAGTATTTAAAAAATATGTTCAAACATCCCATTTTATGTCAAAAAACTTGACGTACAGTAAGCTCCAACAAGATGATATTTACATATACTGCTTTTACGCACTCAAAAAGTGAACTTCCTCATCATAGATTTACTTTCAGCTGTCATGATTGCATTACACCTTCCATAGCTATGCCATTCATATCATATTTTGTGAGAAATCTTGATGTGCTAGAGCAAAACAGGACTCAAAAAATGATTAAGAAACAAGCATTGTTTTTTATTTAGCCAGCGTTGTATAATCTGTGTTTTTAATTCCAACTTAAAAACAGAACAGCTGTGGTCATTTTTAAACCCCAAACAGTTACAGTAGGCTATAGAATATTGTGTGGAGTGATTTAATACTGTGGTCCAGTTAGACGTCATTATTAAATAAAAGAACGATAGCTTGTGTTTAACTGTATGCTGTTACCCCACCCCCTTTCTCAGGCAGATAAAATAAAAGTAGCTAAGCTATTACTTGAATGGGTTTGTAAGTAATCTTGATCTAGTGGGCAAGCTTGAAGAAGTGTATCCTCCAACTAAATTTATCTGTGCCCAGAGCCTCAGTCTCCCTTTCAGCCCCACTGTCGTTTATCTCCGCTCTTGTATTCCCTACAGCGTGAATGGGGCCATGGTGGTAAAGCTATATGTGATTTGCCATAACATACCTCTGGAGAGCCTGCAAAGGTCATTTGGCTAAAACACAAAGAGAGGAAGAATCAAAGCATACAGATAAAATGAATGCACTGGCCACTGAGGTACATGGTTGACAGGTGAATCATTTACACTTTATTCAATGACAGTGCAGTATTTCTCTACGGATTACGAATTCAAATAAGTCTGTGGGCTAGTGCTGAAATTGCTTTACTTCATCTTACATATTAATTCCCCATAACTGTGAGCGAACTTGCATCTTATGAAAAATCTATGTAGAAGGCTTTGACAGTTTAACTGGTGCCTAGTTCCTGTTCAGTCTGACATCAAATGTTCATTTATAGTTAAAAATCAGCCTACAGTCAGAGAAGATGCTGTGATTTTTTACTACTGTATGTCCATAAAAAATAAAAAAAAGGTCAGGCTCAGATGGAAAAAATATGGGTATGTCGAAATGGCTTTATGAGAAAAAAAGTATTAATTCATCACCACCGCTGCAGTACTGCTAATTAGACAAATTCTGTCATATTGCGAGTATTACTTGCAGCAAAATACAGATAATTAAAGTTGACACTATTGTCAGAAGTGTACTTTTTTTTTGTAAATATCCCACCCTTACTGGGGAGTCATTAAATAATGGCTTTTCGTAAAGCTCTTTTTTTCAGACTGTGAAGGGGAAACATAGTGCAAGCTTGTCTTCCTGTAACATGGGAGTTCTCAATGCTTGACTGGCTGTTTTGTCGCCTGTAGCAGCTTTGAGGTAACAAGCCCACAGACATGCTGCCCCCAACGTTCCTGTCTAAATTTAAACTGATGAAGAGATAATTGCTCAGTCAGCAGCATACAAGGCATCACTCCATAAGTGCGAACAGAAGCTAAAGCAGTGTTTCTCAGAATTTACTTTGGACATCACTGAAATCTATTACGCATAATACAGAATCATCCTGTATTTAAGACTTAAAAAAAACATTCTGTATAGCCATATGTTTGTCCATTATTCGCAGGCATACATCGTATGACTCCTGTTAAACTCCCTTTCCCTCTAAATTTCGTCAACCAATGTGAGGAGCTTTCAGGAGTGATGATAATACTGTGCCGAGGACGAAGAACTGTGAAGTGCTCTTCCGCCATACATTATAGGTATCATTTTTTATTAGAAAATTGTCACATTTTATTTTGTGTCACCATACTTACTTGTGTAACTACTCATGTAACCATCTTTAAATAGGGAAAACATGGAAGTGTTTGGTAGCTTCTAAATTCATCCCTGTTTGGATCCTAATAAACAATAAAGTCTTAAAAGCTGTCAATACTTATTTTGTTAATTTTTTTTAATTTTTTTATTTTAGTTCAAAGTGCCATTGTTTAATAAAATGCTTTATTACAGTATATATTACAGAAGTATATTATATTACAGAATATTTCTCTTTCAGATAAATGTTGTTCCTTTATACTCATCAAAGAATCCTGAAAAAAAGACTACAGTTTCCTAAAAAATATCAACAATAAGAATTTTTTATTTATTTATTTATTTATGTATGAACAACAGAATGCTGATTAAAAATGTCATAATGCTGCTGTTCCAAATTAATAGTTAAAGCAGCAGATGGGGTAGAAATGCAGTGTCAGTAGGTTGATAGACAAATTATACAGCATTTGATGTCATGGATCGTACTTCAATCCTACAAAGAAAAGGACCTACTTTAGCATTTTGTGTGACACATTTGGGTGCAGATTGTTTGGCGAATGTGAAAGCAAGCTTTACAAAAAAAAGCTATTATTGAAAGATGAGGCAGTGCCAGTTATATTGGACTTGACAGCAAATACACAAGCAATCCTTTCACATTCAAAAAGTCTAACCAATCATAGCAGACACCAACATATTGTCTTAAAGGCAGAATATCAAAAACAGCCATTTTAATCATGTAAAGAAGAGGAAGGATAGAACATATAATGTTATACTAAATTACAGCTGGTTTTGCAGCAGGAAGATTGACTAACATGAAAATAGACTATGGATAGCCTACAGTGCAGGAAAAAAGGTACAGTACATTGAGTGTAAATGGAGGCACACATTGGTTCCACCAAGTGTAAATAGCAACAAATATCATCTTGTTTGCATTAAGAGCAAATGGAAGTAATGTGCTGTGTGTACGAAGGGTAAATTGCCTGAATAGTGGCAGTTAGAAAAAATTGCCTTTATGGTTGGTGTAAACAGACACTGCCAAAGATTAATGATAACAGGTAGGATATGGCTTTTTAAACCACAAACAGAAAATACATGTTATGTTATTTATTTACATTTATCTGACGCTTTTATCCAAAGCAACTTACAATTGCTATATATATGTCAGAGGTCGCACACCTCTGGAGCAACTAGGGATTAAGTGTCTTGCTCAGGGACACATTGGTGTCTCACACTGGATTCGAACCCAGGTCTCTCACACCAATGGCATGTGTCTTATCCACTGTGCCAACACCACCCCCCATGTTATGCAGAAATCAGAGCAAACTGCTATGTGCTATTGCGCGAAGAAGTGATTGGAGGTCACTTTTATCCAACAGATATTATAATGCTGTATTTAAATAAGCCTTCTTGGTTATTTGCTCTTGAAGATGAAGATTTGATTTCCTGTAAGAGTATTTGCAGAGATCAAATCAGATGAAAGATTGGAGAGGGAAGTCCCAACAGAGACTGATGGTGCTGAAAGACTCATGAAGCACTCTGTTACTGGCATTTAAATGGGGATTTGAGGGGATTTTGTTGTCATTATGGGCATCCAATATATACATACCTGTGTGAAACAGTGTGTGTATGGCCCAGTATGTGTGTGTGTTGGTGCAAAAGCCAGTTTGTGTGTGCTGGTGCGACTCAGAGGGCGCCTTCCTGCACTGAGTCACTTTATAGCTGACTAAGTGGTATATAGAGGAGGTGGAAGAGAGCCAGATACAGCACCACCCTTTGGCTCTTTGTGCACACACACAAACACTTCATCAGCTGAGGAAAAAAGCTTATTTAACTCGAACTGGACACAGGAAGGGTGATGAAGGATGGAGAAAGAGATGGAGTAAATGAGCCTTGTTGATATCTCCAGGGTTTATCTTAAGAATATTCCAGATAATTCCAGAGCAAATGAGCTGGTCTTATGGTGTGTTAGGTTAATTGTGTTGCAGATTCCTGGATTTATGGTAATTTGGTTCAGTCTTGCTGTAAATTGCCTGTTAAACTCATTAATATTCCTGATGAGAAGTAGACTCAGTTCTGCTCTGTAATAATGAAATTATATTTACCGGTAGCTGTGGAGATAGGACTTCACACTTTATTAATGGGCGCCTCTTCAGTTTATATTTTAACCAAGTTCCCAAAATACACTTGGATCTGGGTGACAGTAGGAGTTGTTTGTGCAAATGGGAAGAGGAGTTAGAGTGTGCGCGACTGGTTTCTGTGCCAGCACACTTACAGTAATGGGTCTCGCTGACTGATTTGGTAATTATGTCCTGATATGTGTGGCTGCTTTATTTATGGCCACCATCATCAAGGACCTTGGTTCTCATTCATGAGCAAGATGGCTCTGACCTCAATCTCTTAGCTGTGTTTGCACATACTGACAGCAATCAATCTCTCAGATTGACTGTGGTGAGTTCCTACTACATTTGACCCCTTTAGTATGACTTTAGACTGGCTTTTGGCTTTGTACAGGTAGGTCGTTTGAAATAAGCAAGTCTTGTGTCGAGTAAGCATGGGAGCTGATTATATTATGGTAAGTCATCTACTCCATATTACTATGTATGTAATGGAGGGCTCCATATGCTCACATATCTAAAGGGTAAATGACATATAAAAGCATCCACTACAAATGAAAAAGTGATTTAATGTTGGATTCATATGGTTTTGGAAATTTTTTAAACCATTTTCAAGAAAGGTTTCAATGTAATGACTCCAAAAAGTCATATGATGCAACAAAGTATTATCACATTTTGCTTAAATGTACAGTACATGTGTATTTTTTATTTATTCATTTTTTTTCTTTTCAATCTAAAATGTATTTATTTATTTTTGTTATGTCGTGAATTATTATTTCATAAGTATCATAATACTAAGGTTTCGGAAAGCCACAATTGCATGGCATTTTACAACCTTGCCTTGTTATGAAAAGTTCTGTTATGAAATATTTTAAGAGACGTATTTATCTTGACACACCGTCGTGAGGGTCTGCAGGTGTCCTCTCTGTGATGCCATTTCGTTTTTTTCTTGCATGTAGGTTGGAGCACATTTCTATTGTTTTCACAGTTTTCATAATCTTTAAAAAAATATTAATAAAGGATTATGAGAAAGTGTCTTTTTTAAACAAGTTTTTAATAAAGAATAGCTACATTATATCACCTTGACATCTTTATGCCCCAAAAATATCAAATGTTATTTCAGAAATTAAAAATGTGCTTATTATACAAGAGGTTTGATTCTTTATTGTATTTATGAATTGCATTTTTATTTTATTATTGAATAAATAAATATATTGGCCAAAAAAAATCTTTCATCTTTCTAACCGGACTTTTATATTGCACTATATTGCCTTGCTTGCTTTGGTATTGATGCATCTCTTTAAACAGAAAGAAAAAAAAAAAAACATTGGTCTGCTCTCAGCTTATCTGCTTTGTTTCTCCATGTTCTTGCAGAGAGAGAGGAGTACGTGGCCACCTTCAAGGGTTCAGAGTATTTCTGTTATGACCTATCCCCAAACCCCATCCAGAGCAGTAGCGATGAGATTACGCTCTCCTTCAAGACCCTGCAGCGCAATGGACTGATGCTCCACACCGGAAAATCCGCAGACTACGTCAACTTGGCGCTGAAGAATGGTGCCGTCTCACTGGTCATCAACCTGGGCTCTGGGGCCTTCGAGGCCCTGGTGGAGCCCGTCAATGGGAAATTTAATGACAATGCCTGGCATGATGTGAAGGTTACCAGGAACCTTCGTCAGGTAACCGCGCAGAAAAGGCAGAGGTCGAGATTGGACACATTCAGATTCAGATTAGCAGCATCAAACTAACCCTCAGACATTATTTAACTGTATTTAACCACTTAAATCTAGACCAGGGTCAGAAACTAACTTTTCCATTAAGGGGCAATATTTGCCCTCTGGAACTGATTCCCAGAAGCAATTTGACCTTTGTAAGGGAAATTTACCTAATCAAATATGTGTTATGCTTACTTAAATTTAACCAGTTACTTCAATCAGTTACAATACTGTAGACTGTTACTAATAAAGTATGACTGTTTAATGCTCCACATATACATCTAATTACACAAATATTGCATAATGTAAATTGTCTATAAATTAAAACTAATTACAGGGTGAAGCTGCAATATCATGATTGTTGATTATTGCTCTTGATATTGCAATACTGATTATTAATGTTGATTTATAGAAAGCTTTTTGTGGGGATATAATCACTAAAGCTATCTACACTGCTAATTCAGTCTCTTACTTACAACTTTAAAGCACTTTGTTGTTTATTAATGAGAGAATCTGCAACTTCAGATTTCAGAATTCTGTCAATGAGAGCGCACACTGAACAACTCCGGCGTTTTCAGTGGTGACGAGTCCAGACGTCATACTCCAATGTGTGCCAATGGTTGTAACACTCAACACTGCAAGCAATGCATAAAAATAAATATAATGCAACGTGAGCAAATCTACTGTAATGCAGAAATCAACTTGTTTACTTTAAGCATGACAGATGTAATTGATCTAGCTTAATTGTGCAGGGGGCAATTTTTGCCCTTTAATCTTGAATTTGAGGGGCATTTTTGCCCCAAGCCCCTGTAAATTTCTGACCCTGATCAAGAAATACACCCATTTAAAATATAAATTTTTAAAATGTATTTGAAAGTTGCTTAAAGACGAGACTAAAAGAGAAAGTTCTAGGAATTTGGTGCACTTTTAACATTTTAAATTAGCACTAGAGCTAATTTATGTAGCACAGAGCAGAGCTGATGTAAAAAGATGCTTCCGATATTAAAGTCTTCATGTAGCAGCCATGAATTCATCTTTCAGACATGAGTCAACATACCTTTAACTCTGTTCCCCTTGACTAATATTTAAATTCAATCTCAGATGCTACGGCATCCATATTTTACTGTCACTATTTGATAGCGCCACCTCTCACTACATTACATGAGTACGTCACCTGTCAGTGCAGAACACTTTTGAAGTGTCAAGACTTGGAAAAGATCCTAGATGTGTGGCACAAAGTTGGATAGGACAGGCAGTAAACATAAAAAGCTCTGGTGCATTCTGTCACCAGTAAAGTTAGCGAAGAGCCAGGAATAGGAAGAGACAGTGTTTAGAACAGAATAGACTAGATCCGTCCCAGAGGAACTCCACGGTGCAGATCTAGTCTGCTTCTCCTTTCCTTCTCTTCTTTTGCCCTTTTTAAATGTTTACTAACCTGCTTTTGGGGAAAGAAACTAACCTTTCATCCATGGAATGTGTCATTTACTAACCTGTTACCTCTTACTAACGTGCAACGCTGATGTACTAACCTTGGCAAGAGACCATCTTTTTTGATTGAGGAGCGGTGTTCTGTTCACAGTTTTTTAATTTCCTTTCTCCCCCCTTTTCCACAAAGCACTCAGGCATTGGACACGCTATGGTAAACAAACTACATTGTTCGGTAGATATCATTCTAATTGTTTCTTAGTTTGGGTTTGCCGTGTGTCTATTTTCCTTTTTTTGAAACGTAGACATCAATTCTAAACAAAAAAAGGGGGAAAATGCGGTTGGTACTCTTTACGCTTACTTCCCCTGCCCTGCCCAAATTCCCCATTTCTTTTTCTTCTCATTAGTTGGGTTTCCTCAACTCTTTATGTGCCGTCCATCTTTTCTTTTGTTCTTAGCTTATCTTGCATCTTTTCCTTCTTTGGGTTCTTTTGCATAAGGTTTTGCTCACCGATCGGTCTCGGCTGGCTGGCTCTGAGTTTTTTCATTGGTCCAGCTAGCTTTGAGGCCCGTTGTTCAGCATGGTGTGCATCCTGGCCACCCCGTGTACTAACACCTATGCTCCGTCAGTACATTTGAGGCTGGCATGGGTGGCCGGTCATCATCGTCTGTTGTAGTTTTTTACTTTCTTTCTTCATGTGAACACGCTTATGCATGTTGACACTTCTGCTGTGATTGGTCTCATGAGCTACGTCGTGTTTGTGTCCTTCTCCCTCCCATTCTCTCTTTACTTATTCCTGTGCAATCTAATCTGTGAGAATAATTGTTCTCTCTAACCAACCATTGCTTGCATGTGGAGAGGGAGGGATAATGAAGCATGCATCCATTCAACCAGATCTGTGAGATGTGTACCTCTAATTGCCTGTGCTTTCATTTCTAACCTCTTAGCACGCCGTGTTGTTTGTTTTACCTCATACAATAACATTGTAAACTGCTGAAACTACTCACACGCACTGGATTCAAGCAATACTAACTCTCAGAAACACACCTACTACTAACACCATTTTTGTGTCTGCTGATTTATTTTTTGTGCTCTATTAATGGCACCACTAACATTGAGCCTGGGCTAATGTGCCGCAGACTTCCTCAGCTCAGACTTACTAGAAGTTAATGCCAAAAACGTAAATCTAGAAAGATAAAAAAAAAATATATATTATATATATATATATATGTGAACAAATGAATAAGAATTCCTGGAACAGACATGAAAATGGGTTCACATTAAACCAATAAAAAGAGAATAAATAAATGCATAAATGAGAAGCATTAAAGGCAAAAACAAAACAAAATCGAGCATCCAAATCCTTACGAGGGGGGACCAAAGCCCTGTAACAGTATTCAAGTTATATGTGAGTATAGCGTGTCCTTTCCCTGTGCTTTGTTGTGTAGGTTACAATATCCGTGGATGGAATTCTGACCACCACTGGATATACACAAGAGGACTACACCATGCTAGGCTCGGATGACTTTTTCTATGTCGGGGGTAGTCCCAGCACTGCTGATCTGCCCGGATCCCCCGTTAGCAACAACTTTATGGGCTGCCTGAAAGAGGTAAGTGCTCTGGAAAAAGTCATTCCATCCAGAAATCTTCCAGTAATTGAATCAAATTTTATTGTTAATGTATTCATTTACTTTTTGAATGGTAGAAAAATATGGCTAATTCACTATATACTGATTTATTACTGTACTGATTTAACTAGTTTCTTTTTATTGAAAACTATCCTCTAAAATATTCATTTATTTTTGGAACGAAAAAGAGAGATGCTACATTGCAGCATTTTACAGACATTTACTGTCTGTAAAGACACATGAGTTTATATGTTTGACTGACGTCAATGCTGTGCTGCTGTCTCAGAAATATAGGATTTCTATAGGATTTAGACTTTCTATAGAATGTGTCCCAGTACACATTATGGTTATGCTGCTCTCTCTGGCCCGTGTAAACCCGTAACACGTCACGTACACTAACAACTGAGGGAATTATTTATCACTCGCCACGGACTCAGGAGCCGAAACACAATGGCAGGGTTGAAATGCATTCTGTAATTAACATTGCTGATGAGGTTTCCTCACATCTGAAGACTGTTAATTTGAAAATGGGTCACAGATCGTCAACAGCGACAGAACTAACATATAAACAAGAGTGTGACAAATAGGATAAATAAGTAAATAATACATTTCAGTTCATGTGAAAATTAAAAGCCTGTCTAATGAAATACATTCAAATCACTCAATTTCCAGCAATATTTGATGGGTCTGCATGAGAAATCATCTGTCCATTACCTCACATGTTCTTGACATGAGCTATCTGTGATCATAATACTCCTCCGAGGAAAACCATAGAGAAAATATCGTCTCATCCATCAGCTTCTATCCTACATGTTAGACTCGCATCTCTGTGGAATGGGTTGTCCTCTGATACGCCAGCTGGTGAAGTAAATAGCTGTTCTGACTGCCAGAAAGTCAGAAATGCTTTTGATGTTATAAACAGATATTAAGTGCCAGCTATTTTTGTTTTATATATAGAAAAATTAATCTTTATGTAACCTTGGTTTGCCTATGAAAAGCAGTTAAATTGAGCTGATTGTGATTGATTTATGAAACGGAGACAATGAAGCACTGCTCTTGGTTGAACTTAAGGTGCTATAGCTCTTTGTGATTTATTCATTAACCTTTAGACCCACAATTAGAGAGAGATGCTCACTGGCATTTACCTTTTTAGTCTATTTATCACATCCAATTTTACACAGTCTAGGTCACTAGACTTATCATTGGTCGCCATGTGACCCAACACAGCAACAAATTTGTTTATTGCATTTGGTAAAAATAAATAAATAAATAATACTAATGTTTGTAGTAGGGGTGTAACGGTATGCAAAGATCACGGTTTGGTATGTACCTCGGTTTTAAAGTCACGGTTCGGTTCATTTTCGGTACAGTAAGGGAAAGAAATGCAAACATTAAACTGCAGGTTGTTTATTACTATACACTTTTTTTAAATACTTTTTAATAAAAAATATATAAAATAAAAATAGAATAAGAAATAAAATACTGCTGCAAAGTTCTCCACTAAATAAAATTCTCTCAGTCTCAAACCAATATCATATAATAAAATATAAATAAATAACTATGATTACAGTGCAGCATTACCAATCCCAGCTTGTAGGCCTGCTTTACCAGAATACAAGAATTCGTGCTTCCAACACGCTTGCGTGTCGCTTGAAAAATAGGCATCGGTTCTATTTCTAGCATGCACTTGTTTTCCGCACGCAGGCAGTCTGCAAGCTCTAACCTGTTAACATGGGAGCCGAATTAAAAATGGACACGCCACGCATCCAGTGTGTCGCCGGCCTTAGAATCAGCTGCAGGGCGGGATTTGCGCAGTGTTGCCAGGGCAAAAAAGCAACCAGGCCTGTGAAAACAAGCCCAAAACAAGCGACTTTTTTATGTTCCGCGCACAATAGTGGTGGAAATTATGATTCTTTCAAGAGATTCATTCATTTTCAGTTCGTTCACCAAAATGATTCGTTCAGAATCGTTCACTGACTCATTCAGTTTTCATTTCTTTGTATTACACAAAATATGCCAGCAGGTGGCAAAAAAGAGTGAATTATGTGTTATGTCTTAAGTCAATGAACGTATTCACTTGTTACAAAAACTGATCTGGCTTTATTAAAATGTGTGCATAATCGCATCCAATACATAAAGTCTAATTAACTTGTTCAGATGAACCAAGCACGAGGTTTTCTTGCCTAATTAGCATTTTAATTGTTTGGTCAGATAGGTTGTATATTATATATTCACATTCACAAATCGGGGATTAAACGTGGAGTTCTGTATGCTAAATATCAAAACAAGTGTATGTGCACAGTACCTGTAACTGCGCTCTGCATTTTGCAAGATTGACATGCTAAATAGCAGACTAACCTGGTTTAGTCTCATTCATTTTGTTCATGAACGAGATAAGCTATACCAGTTCATTTAATTCACGAACGAAGTATCCGTTCATTCAACTCATTCACGAACGACATGCCAGTTCAGTCATTTTATTCACGAACGAGATGTACTAAATAATTCAACTCCTTCACGAACGACATGGGTATCAGTTCACTCAGTCATTTCGTTCACGAACGATAAGATCTCTAGATCTCGTTCAGACTCATTTGAATCTCGTTCAGTGAAGGCCGTATTCGCTCACTACATTCAACAAATCACATGCTCTGTCACATCTCATACTTGAAGGTTATTGGCTCGAGGTTGAGTAAGTCTTTGACAGGATGAAATGGTTGTTAACCGGTTCACCGAGCTGCGCATGCGCTGCTAATAGACCCGCGCTGCTGTGGAGGGAGGAACTTCAGTGAATGAGAAATATGAGTCAGTGGATTGCTTGAAAGAGAACGATTCGTTCACCTAAAAGATTCATTCAAAAAGAACGATTCGTTCATGAAAGACACATCACTAGCGCACAAAATATTGCATTCCGTCATTCGGTACACACGTGCACCGTACCGAAAGCCCTGTACCGAAACGGTCCGGTACGAATACAAGTACCGTTACACCCCTAGTTTGTAGTAAAAATGTGTACAAAAAAAAATACAAAAATAAAAAAATCTACTAAAATTGCATAGTTTTGTTCGGGGTTTCCATAGATGAAGGTATGTTTTGGAAACTGCAGACATACTGTAGATTGAATAGGAAAGTTATCTATCTATCTATCTATCTATCTATCTATCTATCTATCTATCTATATATAATTTTCATTTTCATGTCCCCTTGTTATGTCTGTTTTGGGTTTTGTTCATGTTTTCTTGTCTGTTTATAGTCATTGTTTCTGTCTAGTCATGTGATTCCCTGTTCCCTTATGTGTCTTGTTTCTATTGGTTGTCTAGTTCTGTATTGCTTGTCATGTGACCCTATAGTTTAATATAAGTAGCCCTCATGTTGCCATTGTCTCTTGTCTGTCTTTGTACTGTGTAAGCTGCTGTTGGTGAGTTGTTTTCATGTCTTTGCCATGCCAAGTCTTTTTCATGTTTTTGCCAAAACCAAGCCTTGCTCCTTGTGTTTTGGCTCACTTTAAGATTTTTTTTAAACTGCACTTGGGTTCATGACAACTTGCCTTCAGTGGAATAATTATTAAACTTTTTTACATTAAGATTACCTGTGATGTCCTTGAACCCTTCATGTAAAGTTAATCCAACAAATTTTAATAACTTAATGAATATAATTTTTTTTTATACTGTACATTATAATATTGTGATGACTAAATTTACATTTAACATTAAAACATATTGATTTTAGTTTAGTCTTTTATTTTTATTTAGTTATATAAAATATAACAGAATTATAATATAGTGATTTATGGTTATTATACATTGAATTATCTTCTTATCATCTATTATTATTATTATTATTATTTTTATTATTATTATTTATTGCATTTTTATATATAATAAGCATAGATTTTTGGGGGGTTGTCTGTAGATTTCGTGGAATAGACCTGGAACTATTTTTTGAAAACCAGTAGTTTAGATGTACTGTAGATCCTGGTTTTAGACAGCGGAATCTAATGCATCAAATAGACAATAATACAAGTGCCTTTCTTAATGCAAATGTAACACTTTAAATGCTCACAAATTCTTACAAGAGGCACAAACATGAAAAAATGTCATTTTGTAAAATTTTGGAAGCATTGGATCAGTGCAGACTGCCCATTTGTTTCCCTTCTAAGCCTCCAGCCTTCATTTCAAAACCAATCCACAAGCAATCAATCAGTGTCAAAACATGAAAGTGCGGCCTAGTGTAAGCTGTGGTCTGCTGCCTCGTGTAGGCTTTTGGTGTCTCTTTTCTGTGCTTAGGCGTTATCATTTTCGCAGATTATCAGCAGGCCTGAGGTCATTGACCTGTGTTAACAAACACTCCAGTGCTTTGAACTCATGAACAAGAATTAATACTAAGAGGATTCTGAATGGATACTCTTCTTGGTTCATTCACAAGCTTTACTGGCATTAAAAGGACCACTGTGTGTAGGCAGTACAAGGGATCTTTTGACATTTTATTTTGTCATTATTTTGCTTTGCAAAGGTCATGTTCAATACATACGCGAGTACTTATTTACGGCAAGGTTGATTTATTCAGGCATTTAGAGCAGGGTGCACAAGATGCTCATTCATCATTCGTGCATTTGTTTTAATGCGCCCCTCCTCTCCGGGGCATTTGGTCAGTGCTTTCCAGGCTCCTGATTGTTCAGATCAGGTGGTACATACAGATGTGTCGTCCCTGCCCCTAACCTCCCATCTGTAATGCACTCTTCTCCGGCGGCCATGTTGTGCAGTGTTTTATAACAGATCGCTTGTGTTTTTCCCCCATGAAGCGGGAAAGAGGAAGGGGGTGGGATTCACTCCTGTAGCCCATTAATGGCTGGAAAGGCTCTTGTGCCTGCCTGTGATTGGCATTTCTGAAGCATCATCAATAAGCTTTTATTGCATCCGCATACCATTATGTTCTTCCTGGCAAGGGCTCAAATGAAATCGAAACTGAATTAAAAGAGTGTTGTCGTGAACACTTCACAGTCTGGTGCTCAGGTTTATATCACAGAGTTTTGGCTTTGTGGAGGAGCGACCGAAAGAGCTTTGCCTCACATTCTGAAAGGGCAGAAAATGCTCTGTTATTTGATTCCATCTGGATTGAATAGTAAAACAACACCAGGAAGCTCGAATGATTACATACCCAGTATAGTACAAGATAAATATAGTAAGCATATGTACTTTTTATCTCGAGACACTAGACAAGTGTAAATATCAAAGTTTCTTTTTAATTGCTGAAATAGCAATTAATTTATTTATAAATCTGGAATTATTTGTTTTTATACTGTAATATCATGAGTTTTAATCACCACACAGATGCCAGAGGAGACTGATGGTTATTTGTTAAAAATGCACCTGAAATAGGCAAGAAATTACGTTTGTTGCCTAAATAACCAATCATTATCAGTAACCTCTCAAACTAAGCTTTTAGTGTCACTTCAGTGTCATTGAACCTACTTGTGATCAATGCAGCAGTCAAAGGAAGGATTTCACATATAGTCAAAATATTGATTTTGAATAGTTTTTTCATTTATTATAAATGCAAATATTACATGCAAATTCACCAACAAATTATATTTATCTGTAGCTCCAGTCAGGAGTGACAGTATTGGGTTTCTGGGCCTTTTGAACAAATTTGGTTGAACATTGTATAATAGTGGAACAGAGTTTAACGCTATTAATGTGATTTCTACCCCTTGTCCAACACTACTGTTTCTAATTGCAAGACACAGTAACATACATTAAACAATGTGATATAGGGTTTGGATTTTTGCTGTTAACTTAATGGAAGTCTGTTTTTCTTCTCTTCTCACATAAAGGTTGTGTACAAGAACAATGATGTAAGGCTCGAGCTGTCTCGACTGGCAAAGCTAGGAGACCCCAAAATGAAAGTGAGCGGTGTGGTGGCCTTCAAATGTGAGAACGTGGCTACCCTAGATCCTGTCACCTTCGAGACGCCAGAGTCATTCATTACCCTTGACAAGTGGTCCGCCAAAAAAGCCGGTTCCATCTCCTTCGACTTCCGCACCACTGAGCCCAACGGGCTTCTCCTCTTCAGCCATGGAAAACCCAAACCGCAGCTGCAGAAAGACCCCAAGAGCCCCAAAACCTTAAAGGTGGATTTCTTCGCCATTGAGATGCTGGACGGCCACCTGTACCTTCTGCTCGACATGGGCTCGGGCACCACCAAAACCCGTGCTGTCAACAAAAAAGTCAACGATGGGGAATGGTACCACGTGGACTTTCAGAGAGACGGAAGATCAGGTAGAATTTGGCTCTGTGACTTAATTGCACAGCTGTTCTTTTGTTCTGGTAATGTATTCAATGTATGGTTAGATATTGGCTGATATTCAAGGTCTTCGAAATATTAACAGCAGTGCTCTCTTACGCTCGCATGAACACAGTCATAACCATGCCTTCCGGAGCTCACTGTCAGGCAGGCATTTGAATATGAACAGGACACGCAGTCCTTCCTGTCTTCCTCCTCCTTTCTTGCTCTGTCTTCTCTGGCAGAGTTACCATGGAAACCAGATTTGGTTTCCCAAAGGAGAGAGCGCGCACAGCTCTGCGAAGTAAAGACATTCATCCCTAACTCTCCCGCTATTTCCCTTTTCCTTGCATGTCAATGCTGTTTGCCTGGAGTCAAAAGGAACGGCCTTTGGTACCCGTTCATTTTCTCATTTCTGTGAAAAAGTGGGAAAAGGCTCTATTGATCCGTGGTTATTGCGAATCTCTCATCTTCTCTTTCTGGATGTAGAAACGCCAGTCACCTGCATTAGTTCTGACATATACTGCAAGATTAAATTGTGAAAGTTATAAGGAGAAAATTAAATAGCTTTTGGAGCAACTATGAAATCAGATTTATAAAATAAGAGTGGTATTTTTGTTTCATGCACATATAGTATTCAACTGGGATTGGATACGGTTTCGTAAGGAGCACAGGTCTCTTTTTTTTCATGGGTTTAAACTGTGTTTTTCATCAAATCATCGTTTTTATCCACAGGGCTCGGTTTGATCTTGTTCTCCAGGCTTTATTGCTGCACAATCCAGTAGCTGTCATTGTGAGTTCAGGCACATTTTGAAAGAGAGAATAAACCTTTTCTCTTAGTAGCATTTCATGGGTATCTGAAACACCATTGACAGATGGGACCTTGCATTTAAGGCCCACAGAATGAGCTTTGTCACTCTCCCGCCTGCGTGAATTGGCTGCCTACGCAAGCCATTTGATCATATAGCCATCCTGGTGCAGGGTGAGTGTGTGTGTGGGCATGCTGGTGTTTTTGCACACGGTTGTGCATTTGCATATGTGTCTATTAATGAGAATATGTGCATATGTACACGTATAGATGTATTTCAGGGGCGTTTTTGATGAGAGAATATAGAAATATGAGATTGGGTGGTGTATAAACCACATTTTTCTAAAGTGACACCATACAACACAAATTGGCCTGAATTAATGGGTCAAACTGGTGGAAATGGACAGGCTAAGTACAAAGCAAACACACCCACTCAGACATCACCACTTTCGGTCACTTCTGAATTGAAACAAACTGGAAGTGATGATACATGAGTGATGATTTAGTGACCATTTAGCTCAGTTAAATGAAAGCTGCACTTCCATGCCTGCGATCATCATAAAACCTGCAGTGTTTACAGAGGATTTGTTGGCTAATGGTACAAAAAGAAGCTTAATTTTAATAATAATTGCCAAACATCAGTTACCAGTAACAATTCACACAAGTTATGCGTTTAATACTATACTACTGCAGTTTTTAATTTATCAGCAATATTAAAAACAGTTTAAACTTGATGAGATTTTAATGTGATTTGGTTTTTAAAAAAATTGTGAAGTCATTAACTCTTTGTAACATTTGTATTTGTTGCATTGACAAATAATCTGTTCTGTATCTGTATTCATATAGAATTAGATGAGGGTGGGCTGAAACTAGATGTGTGTCAACTAAGTGAAGAGCCCATTTTTAACTCTGTTAATTTATACAATTTAAAACTTAAATTGTAGTTTATACAGTAATTTATTTTTTAAAGTATTTTTTTAAGCAAATCTCTTATGAAGACTTATTTGATCAAAACTATTGTAAACGTAGTAAAATTGTAGTGTGTAGTTGTGAATGGTAGTTTAGTTCCCATATAGCAAATATTCATTGTATAATAAACAATCTAAATTAAGAATTATTCTTTTAAAAAAATTGAAAAAGGGGGGGAAAATGTTATATAATATCTTGAAAATATAATATCTTAAAATAAAATGGTGTGGTGTAATGTTACTCACCTTTGCATTGCATTTTTTAAGCTATTTTTGAGCCCTTCTGAATAAGATACTTGACTTCAAGCACATCCATAAGAAATAGTATGTTAATATAATGCCTACAAAAAAATTGTACAGCATCGATTGTTTGTTGATAGTGCAAGATAAATTCCATACACGTTTCAAGCCAACACCGTGTGAACATCAAATGAACTGGAACATAAATTTACATTGGAATGAAAAAAGCAAATGGGACGTTGCCTCCTTTTTCAGAAATCCACTATAGTTAACTGGTCTGTGTATATTTGTGCATGTGCACATAAATTAAAACCGGCCCAGCATTAGGCCTTGCTATAATCACTGAGCAGAGTGAATGAAAGTCGAGATGATGGTGAATCCTCATCATTGATGACCCGGGGGAGATGTTTGGCTGCTGTTTAGGGGTACAGTCGCCAAGTGCACAAAACAGGACAAGATAATGTATGTGTGTGTGTTTGTATGTGTGTGTATGTGGGATGGGGGTGGGGGGTGAGCACAAGACGAGGAGAAAGAGCCGCTATGCCTCATCAAATCCACACAGACTTATTACCGACTTAGAGGAAAATGAAATTCTTATTTACTAACACTGTTAGCATGTTACAAGTAGCATCTCTGCAGTGATGTATCAAGTGGAATAGAACGGAAAGCACTATTTCAGCGTATTTGTCAAAAAACGCTTGGCAGGGAAGAAGTTACACGGAGCATAATTATAATTTACTGTGCCTCCATGTCTGCTCGTTTAGTGTTTCTGCCATTTCTTTGGGTTTGCCTGTGAATAATGAGTCAGATACAGGAGGCCGTAATCAGTCTATGGAATCACATTTAATCTCAAAGTGAATTTTTCTCCCTCTCGGTGACGCAGATCTGAGTTCAGGCCCAGAGCTCTACATCACAGACTGGAAAGCATAGCAGAACGATACTGCAGCCATTCATTCAAATCCCACAATAGCCATTAATGATGAAAATAAATCATAGATCTGAGAACAAATACATCCTTTTCTGGAGCTTGGTACACATATAAATGCACATACTCACTAACAGTTCAGCTTTTTGCTCTGATCTATTTACATAAGAATTATAATGAAAATCCATACATTTTTGGCCAGTGTTTGTTTAGATTTTAGAGCCATTTATAGTCCGAGTTACCATTTGCATACTGACTTAAAGTCACAAGTCACCAAAAGATAAACAAAAGTCATACCAGTAATCAGTGCCGTTTCTAGGAATAGGCAAGCTAGGCGGTCACCTAGGACACCACCAGCTGAAAGGGGTACCAATGAGCTTTCATACTGGCACTACATTGCTACATTTTAGCAGGGTTGTGATAAAGAGTGGCATGGTCACCCTGAAATATGACTGCCGCCCCCACTGGATCCCCCAACATCATTGGGCTAGAGTACTGTCAATCTGACAATGCCTGTATGCCATTGGATCAGAGCGCTGTCAATTGCTGTCTGATTGTTGTGTGCAAAGTTTGCATTTGGAGCCATCATCAACGCCATTAAATCAATGGGCTCTGTCATTGCTTTGGCAAGAAAATGTTTTTTTTGTTTGTTTTTTTTTTGCCATGCAATAAAGCTTCAAAGGCCAAATTAAAATATTGGTACAGTAAATAAAGTGCACAAAATCAGTATTTTGTTTAGGCAATATTTGTGGCAGCTGATAAATCATGTTGTGAGATTTGTCAAATTTGAGTTTTTGCGCCAACGCATTGTTAAAGGGTCAGTGTGTCATGTAATATCCCCATAAAAACACTTTAACAGGCAATAAAAAAATTGTGATATAGTAAAAATCATTAATTCACAAGATCAGTACATGCTTTATTAAACCACTTTGTTAAGTTTAATTCAAACTTACAGAAGAGTCAAAATACTGAATCAATTAAATCCCTTAATGGGAACAGTGTCATTCACATGGAAGGAAGAGCGTCACATTATTTAAAGGGGAAGTTCACACGTTAATGAGTAGCAAAGGATTAAGTAGCTGCACTGATTACTTTTATGCCACTGATCGGGCTTTTATATGTAGTTTGGGGTAACAAAGGGTTTTATAGTGTTGACGGAAATAATAATGCAATAACTGACACTTTAAATCAAGCAACAACAACAAAACAATTGAACAAAAAACAGATAAATACAAAAAGTAGCCATTGATAATATTTAAACATATCCAAATCCAAATGTAATAAAATTAAGTTATGTGTGATTTATGTGCAAATCCTGTTGCATTGGCTTAGCTACTAGGGATTGTTACATCAGGCTATACAGACATCTAGTTGCAATACAATGATATTACAGCTAATAAATTGTGCAAAATGTTTATCTTAACAGTAAATTTACAAATAATGCATTCAGATTTGTGAAACTCGCAATGTACTGAATCTCCACAAATTAGTGTTGTTACTATGACAACCAATTTGAATGTGACAAGAAACTGGTGTCTGAAAATAATATACATATTAGTGCTGGGCAAAGATTATAAAAAAACAAAAAAAATCATGATTAATCGCACTATTGTCTGAGATTAATCGCATTGTTATTCACAAAACTAATAATGCATTCAAAAGTAGTGTATTGTATTTTTTTCTCATTTAAAAGTAGGCCTAATGCTATATGAACTAAAGTGTAATAACATTTGGTTGGCAAACACTTTAAACAAATAAGGTAAAGCCTAAATATCAACTTATAACATTAATGTAATTAAATTAAATATAAAACAACCCATTTGTTACTTCCAGGACATTAACGTTAAAAAAATAATAATTTATAGTTTGTTATAGAAAAACAAGTTATGCTTAGAGTCCAGAGCCTTGATCATAGCATTATAACAGGAATCTTCAGAGTAGAGACCTGCATGATCATGGGACTCATCGCAGCAGAGTGTGGTGCAGGACAACACTTGATGGGCAGGTAGAGACTTGTGTGTGTGGGATACGGGAGAATAATTAGGGTGTGCTCACACTAGGCAATCATAACCGTGCCGGAGCACGTTTGACCCCCAAAGCCTGGTTCGTTTGACTAGTGTGATCGCTTTGTTTAGCAGTCCCTGGCTCAATTGGAAGAGAGGGGTATGAGCGCGGTGCAGTTATATATAGATCAGTCTGCGAGAGAGCTTCTCTGCTGTATTCACGTGCTATCAGAAACTTCCTATTTCTCACTTATAAAGTCATGATTACGAGCTCGTTGCATTCTTTTCTGTTAAAAAAACAGTGGACAGTGGTTTGTGAATGTAGATGCTTAGCCTAATTTGATGAAGAGCATCCCCTCCTGTGACCTACGATTTGTCTATACAGTATGTGTATTCAGAGCCAGTGAGCAACAGACCTTCATAATAATAAAAAACTGCGTTAATGCGAGATAAAATAATATTCGGCATTAGTCAATGTTTTAATGCGATAATAACGCATTAACTTGCCCAGCCCTATATATTATATATATATATATATATATATATATATATATATATATATATATATATATATATATATATATATATATATATATATATATATATATATATATATATATATTATCTGGGGGAGCGCCAATAGGGATTTCGCCTAGGGCCTCAAATTGGCTAGAAACAGCCCTTCCAGTAATAGTAACCCAATAAAATTTGACCTTGTGGGGCCATTTTCTTTAATTTATTTTTTGGTTCCCATGAGGATATGAGCTTATAAATCATACAGAATGATCTAAAATGAAAGTTTTCTGTAAGGGGGAGGAATAGGGGTAAGGGGATAGAAAATACAGTTTGACCAGTATAAAGCCTATATAAGCCAATAGGATGTCCCCATAAAACACTGTCCTTTGTAAAGAAAAATCCATACTGTAACTGCACACTAAGCTTATTTTGACTGATATTTCAGCAACAAACATTTGTCAAGGTACCATTTCCTCAAAATAGAGTTTTGTAATAAAGTACAGTATAAAATAAAATAAAATAAAGTAAGTAAAGTCGATAATGGATAAGTAAAGTCAGTAATTATTCACAGGTGAAAAATGGTAACATCGCAATTAGTGTATCAAATATTTTGTTAATAACCAACCGTGTCTTGATCTATTAAAACAATTAAGGTCACAAACTGATCTGTTTGTCATTACATTTCCTACCTAGACAAACTTAACAAACAATGAAGCATAAATAAGTCCTAAAAGACACCAGCCACATACCCGTACCCAACTCGTCTACGATTATAAAAACTGCTTGTTGCCCAAACATTGGTCAAAACAGGCTTCTGAGGCTTTTTCCCTAACTTGCACCTCCATGAGATGTTGCTTTAGTGCTTTGTTAAATAAGCTGTCCCTTTAATATGTTGCATGCCTTACAGTGCCACCTCCAGCTGACCACTCGGTTACAGTCACACTAATTTGCCTTTATAACAGAAGCTGCATTTTTGTCACTAAAGAAATAAGGTTTTGGCACTGCAAAGACGGCATCTTTCATTCTAAGCTGCCTTTTATTGAGTTTGGACTGAGTGTTGGACACTAATAAACAGGATTCCGCAGTGGCCAGCGCTTTGCGTTAATCCCTACCTGTTCTCTCCTATCTTGCCAGTAATGGCTGTTCTTTTGTAACCGCCTTCAAGGCGTGAATAATGGTAGTGCACAGTGGTGGAAAATAAGAAGGAAAATTCTGAATTGACGACTGCGTATAAATGCCTGTTTGTTGGAGTCGCCAGGAAAACAATGAGGACGATTATTGAACTCGTGAAAGCGTTTTAGCGTTATTAGACCGAATGAAAGACTCGCCTCACCTGAGAGCACTGTATTTTTGCTTTTTATATTAACCACTGTTGTAAAAGCGGTATTTTAGACATAAACCATAAAAGCAGAGGGCGGACTGACAAATAATTTGTGAGAACTGAAACCGTTACAGCCAATAAATTAGATATGAATTGAGCTCAGCTTTTATTCTGTTGTATGCCCTTTTGATAGCGATGACTATGCAGTGAATGTGCTACATATTGTCTACTGTTGCTATGGAGACTGCTTTTGAATTTTTGTCTTTGTGTAAGGGTTTGCACTCTCAGTTCAAGACAGCACAAAACAGATTATAACATGAAAGCTTGTGCACATATATGAATGTTAATCCATCTGTGATGGTTTTTGTGACTGTGAGGCCTTATTTCCAACAATATGTAACATTTAAATGATTACTGTATACATCCAGTAACAGTATACACACAATATCATACTGTACAGAGGACTTTATTATAAAGATTCCCTTAACAAAATACTGTTTGTAATGAAATAAATATGTAAAAAACAATTATTTTGAATGTAATTTAAATTAGTCTTTCTATTCCAACAGTTTTAATACATTAAAAAAGTGCATATCTTAACCAGAAATTAAAGCTAAAGACTTCTCAATGGCTCAAATTTTGTCCTGGGCTTCCTATTTTTTCAAGCTCCAGTCTTGTTCACAACTCATATTTTTTGCTATTGACATCTATATCAAGCTGATTTGATCATCCGCAGAGTGAATTTATACTCAACACATTCCTACAAATGCAAAACTGACAGATCAGTGCTATATGCGCTGTTATGACAAATAGTGACAAAGTGTTGCTCTGAAATCATCTGTCGCACTTCCAAGCTTAAACATGAATATACAGTAGCTACATCATTTCAAATTTACTTTGAGGATTCTGAAACGGAGAGATTTTTGTCTGCATTTTGTGCTTTGAAAGCAAATGGGGTTTTCTTTAGAGGAAAGAATGAAGGATAATTTCAATACCCTTAAAGAGCCTCATTTGCATAGTCTGTAATTTGCATATATAATTTCTCATTAAAGCTGAATCAAACTTTTTAGAAGTTGCTGAAATAGCATCTAAACATCAAGTTAAACAAATGAAATTTGCTCCTTGTGGTTTTGTGACAGGTACCATTTCCGTCAACTCGATCCGTACTCCCTACAATGCTCCCGGTGAGAGTGAGATCCTGGACTTGGACGACATGCTCTACTTGGGCGGCCTGCCAGAGGACCGTGCCGGCCTGATCTTCCCTACGGAGGTCTGGACTGCACTCCTAAATTATGGTTATGTGGGCTGTGTGCGAGATCTGTTCATGGACGGCCAGAGCAAGGACATCCGGCGAATAGCGGAGGCTCAGAGAGCTGTCGGGGTGAAGCCGTCCTGCTCTAAAGAACCTCCCAAACAGTGTCTAAGCAACCCCTGCCTGAACAGCGGCACCTGCAGAGAGGGCTGGAACCGATATGTATGTGACTGCTCGGGGACGGGCTATCTGGGACGCTCCTGTGAGAGAGGTGAGTACCTGTATTTTGCATGTAGAGTCTAGATTTTGATCTTACATTGTGTCACTTGACACTCATATCTATGATGGCCATGACTGACAACAGTTTTGATGTAAGCTTGACTTCTGTTTTCTGTTTTTGTAGTACCTCCCACAGTGAAATCTCATTGGTGTAAAATCTACCATTACATAGTAGTGGACTACAAAAGCATTTAATCATATTTGGTCACCAAAGCCACAATTAAAATATATGAATTTCATTGTATTAGAATAAAATTTTATTTAAAAAATATATGAAATAGTCTGATCTCAAAACAAATGATGCAAGAACTTTTCTATTTAACTTTTTTTTTTCTTAACCACTTGCATGAGACTAACAAACTTACTTTTAATGGCAAGACACTGTAGGCAAAACCATTGTTTTCATGGCTCTGGCAATTTTGATATGTTGGGCTATTTTGCTTCTATAACTTGCCTTATTTCAGACTCCAAAATACACATTTAAGTGTTTATTTTATAGCATTTTATCTATTTCCATCTGTATTCTGGTATTGCCTATTTTGCATCTGATTTCAAATACATATCAATTTTCTTAAAAGCACTTAAATACAATAAACATTGTATTCATATATATATATATATATATATATATATATATATATATATATTCTGAAGGTTTTTACAGAGGGGTTTGTTCATATATCACTCACCTGATATATATTTAAAATCTTATACCCTAAAAACACATGGTGAGATTTTTTGTTGCTGTTGTCAGTATTTTCTGTTGTATAGAGTGAAAATAAAAAATCATATATCCAAAATCACCTCTGTAAAAACCTTTAATATTCAGAATTCTGTTCTGGAAATGTATGCAAATTAGTGCATAGTTAAACATAACATTTCAGAATATTTGTCATACAAAACAAATGCCATGATGTACTGTAATTAATTAATTGGGGAAGAATCGTGATATCTATTAGTTAAAATGTTCATCCTATTCACCTTAAATGCTTTGTTTGAGAAGTGCACTATATTTCTATCACATAAATGCCAGTTTTTATTTTTATTTTATTTTTAATTACAAGGACCTCCTACATTTTGAAGTGTGGCTTAAATAGCCAAATACTTTTTAGGGATAAACCATGTATTTTCTCATTCGCTGTGATTTTGTTACTTAGTGCATTCTTTCTCTTTCACTGAAGGACTTAAATAATCAGTGCTTCTATGAAAGATCTATACACTCATTCTTTCTCTCATGACGTGTAAAGACGTGGCACTCATTCAGATATATTTTGTCCATTATGATGCGTAGGGGAGGGTGACATTCACCTCTTTGTCACCTCGGCCTTAGCATAGAAGAATATCTCTCTTTGTCAGCTCATCCTTGACAGTGTGGAAGAAAGTGCAGCTGAGCTGACGTTACTGTTACCGTGGTAATTGTTTTTCTCTTCAGTCTATGTCATCTTCAGAGAGAGCCACTCAAGCATGGATTATGTTTTGCCTTCTGTCTCCCTCCCTAGCAGAATTTTAATTCTGTTGTTTTTCCAGATGAACAAAGCAGCCAGCGTTCACTCCCTCACTCCTAAAAAGGAAGCCAGTGAGAGCTCTAAGTACAGCTATGCATTTGGATCCCTTATAGGCATTTTCTTATATTCATTCTGGCTGGCCTGCGTGAAGTGCTTTAAGCTATAGTGGCTAATTCTTTAATGGAAGTGCATCTCTCTTGAGCTTGTTGCTGTTGTCCGGACACTGATATCACCCTGCAGCAAAGCCACTACTGTGGGAAAATACAATCAATTATATGCGCATTGTTGAAGCTCTGTGCAGGAATTATGGAAATGATTCGGTCAATTAAGCCATCAAAGATGGCTTGCTTTATCATCACCCGAGCAAAGTTCACCGCAATAGGCATCAGAAAGAGATTGGTGCAATCTGGTGCAGTTAAGGGTGTTGCCAGCTTTCTCCAGATGCACATTTATAAGATTCCAGTCACAGAAAACAGCTTTTTGTGCAGCGGTAGAATGGAGAAATTAAATTAGATAGACGTACAGAGAAATGAGTAAGTATTTGAGAGATGAGAGACAAAGAGACAAAAAGAGACTGATAAGTGTTAATCTTGTCAGCAACATTATTAATGGAAATGTTTGTTAAAGTTTTATATATTTGTCAATGATAATGAAGATGAGATGACAAAGATGCTTAATGACAATTTAATCAGTTTAATTAAAACATGCTTAAAATATGATGAGGGAAAGATGACTACGATATTAATGCAGCAAATGGTTTTAGAAGAAGATGCATGCAGAAAGAACTGGTTGATAAGATCTAATTATAGTATGTTGAAAGAGCTGAACAGCAGTGTGTGTGTGTGTGTGTGTGTGTGTGTGTGTGTGTGTGTGTGTGTGTGTGTGTGTGTGTGTGCGTGTGTGTGTGTGTGTGTGTGTGTATTTAACAGATAATGAAGCAAGCTGACAGACAAACTTGAGTGCTAGTCAGAATGAGCAAGTTGTTGTTGCCATAACACGTTACACTTCAGAAATATTCTGAAAAGTTTCTAAAGCGGAAGATTAATAACAGTCTTTAATGCATGAAGAACACATTTGATCTTAACTAATTACATAAAATGTTTTACTTATATAAATATATTACATAATTGCAAATGAATATGAACAATTATTATATACTGTATATTTCAGCCTACAATCTAACAAAAATTTGACTACACATTACTGAAATGTAAAACATTTTTTGTTTAATGTATACTAAAAGAAATTAAAATGTAGAATATTATAAAGAATATTAAAATGTTGTGTATATATATATATATATATATATATATATTTTTTTTTTATACACACACACACACACACACATATACATATACATATACATATATATGTATATGTATATGTATATGTATATGTATATGTGTGTGTGTGTGTGTATAAAATATTTATTTAATGTAAAGTAATTTAATGTACAGTAGATTAGAGTTAGATCGGAGTAAACTGGACAAAATTAATGAATATGAAATGAAGAAAAATTGGGGAATTTTTGAGGGGATTGTTGTTTGCTTAAAGTGTGGATTAGTAAAATGTTGTTTTATTTAAAAAATAATGATAAATGATAATTCTATGTACTGTATATTTCAGTCCAAATTAATGAATATGACACGACAAAAGGCTACATTTTTAGGACAAAAAAAGAGGAAAAAAACACTGAAATTGAACCCCACCGACAGATGTAGACAGGGTGAGTTAGGGTGAGCAAAAGAAAAAAAAGTTCTCTGAGCAAGCCATTACATTCACAGTTGGCCCTGCCCAGCTATCTGAGGTGAAATAAACTCAGTGCATAAATCCATAACCACCCAGCTACTCTCAGGGCTTGACTTACTTGAACAAAGCATTGAAAGGAAAACAAACGCCCCAGAATAACATCTGCCCTAATTTCCTGTTATGTCTACAAGGGTCCTAATGGGCTCTTATAGTGACTAAACTTAGCGTGTAACCTCTGCACCTGATAGTTCTGCAAACAGAGTTTTACCCTACAGCGTTCATTTTGTTTAGAGAGGAGATAGGATGTGCTACAAGCGGGTTCAAACAGCCAAGTCATTATAGACTTCACTTTTATTTCCCACAGCCACACCTGCTTGATTTTGCACGGTTGGCATGTCGTTCATTTTGATTCCCATGTCAGTATTTGTTTCATTACCCCATCCGCTGCCTGCTTTTAGATTTCATGAGGTGTAGTGTTGCGAGCAGAAAAATTCTAACATGCATTTATGGCGAAGGTTCCATCGGCTTGCGGGAACTCACCACGAGCAATCCTGAATAATGTATGATGCCTCTGAGCCAACTCATCCTGTTTATCATGATTGTTGAACATACATTTCCCTAATCCCTGTGGCAACCATAGCTCCTGTGCACTGCAGTATTCCAACAGGGAGGGCCTGCGGCTCCAGCATGGGATTGCTGACTCTCTGGATGTCACCTTGCAAGCTAAACTCAAAGAAGTTCAAAATTCAGGGAGAGTGTATTCAGATGTAGGCAGATTAGACCATTTGCATGTCTGTGAATGTGAGATGGAGGCGTGGCCTAGTAGTGATTAACAAATGCACTATGAAATGTTGAGGACCTATGCAGGTGATGCAAATCTGCGTCTGGCATTTCCTTAAACTGCTCTTCCCTGCAGCATTTCCAGTTCTTTTTCTGTTATCCCTATCAGTTAAAGGGCAAAAAGTCTAACAATAATAATAATAATAACAGTAAAAGGTTATTCTGGGGGCCATCACTTTACAAACTATTGTAGAGCATGCTATATGTCTCCAGTAAAGATGACAATCATGTTAAATAATGATTTACTTTGTTAAAATGTTATCAAATTATGTAAATATAAGTATGTGAAAATTGTCATTTTGCATATCAAGGATACATGAAATGCAATTTCATGAAATTAGCTTTAGCAAGTCAGACTTTTATGTCAGCACAGACAGAAATGTATTTAAAAAAAAATCTTTATCATTCAGCAAATATTGCTGTACTGTATGTGATACAACTAAAACCATAAAATGGCATTACTATATTTTATTTCAGCTAGTTGCCAAAGTAGCATTTCATGTTTTAATTTAGTTTAAGTACTAAAATAACTACAACTAAAACTCAAGAAAAAAAAGTCATAAATAATAATAATAATAATAATAATAATAACACACACACACACACAACAAAGTTACTAAATCTAAAATTATTCCAACTAGCTGACAAGACAACATCTCTAATTTTCATTTAGTAGTTGAATTACTAATAGAACTAAAACTAGATAAACTAAAACTAAAAAACTAAATAGACATATTAAAAAAAACACAAAACAAAATTCCTATAACTGAAATAAAAACAAAAAATATTAAATCTTATTCAAAAATAAATTAAATAATAATTAACATAAAATAAAATTATATCGATGATACTAGAAAAACACTGGAAAGTGATTTATGGATTGGCACATCATGTAATTTAGGCCAGTTTTATTTTATTTATTTATTTTGTTTTGTCTGAGATAGAGTAGAAAAAGTGCTTCATGTGAGATTATGAATCATAATCAGAATCAGAATCAGAATGAGCTTTATTACCAGGTATGTTTACACCTACAAGGAATTTATTTTCATGACAGAAGCTCCGCAGTGCAACAGAATGACAGCGACAGAACAAAAAACACATTTTAAAAGAATAAAAAAAAAATACAAAAATACAAATAAGTAGGTATTATGTGGTTATGTGGGAGCTTGATGGAAAGGAGACAAACGGATGAGGTATATATTCCTGCGTAGCTGTGAGTGTCTCCATTTTCATGGCTGATTCTGCATATCAGAGCTGAGCTGGACGGCACAGAGCACTAAATGAAAGTAGCAACAGATGGAGGGGCAGATGGAGAGAGTGACCAGCCATGTACACTCCTTTCTACCTGTGGTCCTCCAGTTCCGTCTCTCTCATTACAGACCAGGAGAGCGGCACTTTGAGGAGATTTCGTGACTAGTCAGTGCTTGTTGTGACAAGATTTGCCTCTAATTGAGAGATCTGTGTCATCTATCTATCTATCTATCTATCTATCTATCTATCTATCTATCTATCTATCTATCTATCTATCTATCTATCTATCTATCTATCTATCTATAATAGAAACAATGAGTAAAACCCTTTTCATTTTAAATTATGTCCAGTTGCTATCATTTGTTATCAAATGGGTTGTCAAATATTTTTTTTAAAAATCAAGGTACAATTTTATATATTTTATATAATATATATTTTTATTATCAGTGTTTCTACAACTAAGGGAACTATAATACTTAGATTTCAGCTGTTTTTTTTCTTTTTTTTCTGTATGAAAGGTAAAATTGAAAAGCATTATTATCACCTGTTTGTGCTTCTCTTGACATTTTTTGTATTATAATCTGCCCAGATCAAGACTTTCAGTCTAAAATATAGAAAAATAAATAAATAAATAAATAAATAAAGTGATCTATACAAAGTGTGCGAATAATTTTTAACTACATTAATACAAAATATGAGAAATGAAACATTAAAAAAACCTTGGGGGGAAAAAAGTGGTAAATAGGTCTATTGTGAACAACATTTCTATTGTGCATTTATAATTTTTCAATTATGTGTTTTAAAGGTTTATAAAATACTATATGTAAAAAACTTTATTTTATTTTAAAAATTAACAAATTTCCACAATTATTTGATATGTTGTGGAAGTGGTATTATGACAGAAGTACTCATAAAACTTCCATAATATTGCTGTCCTACACTGTTGGGAATTGTTAGTAGATATATTAAAACAGTTAAGGAGAGTTATTTTAAGTCCACAGCATCCAAAAGTGCCTTTGACATCTTTTTCTAGTGTCTAAATTTATGAACGGTTGAGCTCCGTCGATCAGTCCCTCAATTCTGTCGTTTCCTATCCTCCCTCTGTTCCATCTCCATGCTGTTTTCTTAGCATGTTTCTTCATTTGAAATCTCTGCAGACCTCTCCGAGGCACAGAGAGCATCGCTTCCATCTTGTCCAGATTGGATGTGATGTGTGGGCTGTCGAGCGGTGCAGATGCCATACTGCTGCGCTCTCCCGCTGTGTGACTGCATAGTGCTGTCTGAGGAGGCAATGAGGGTCTTTCTGAACCACTGGCCATACCTCTCTTTTCATTATCCTCTCTCCTGGTGTGAGACTGCTGCACTTGAGACGAGAGGGGGGGCTCGTTTGTCAAGCTGTCATTGTTTTGAGGCTGCCTCCTCTGTGGAGCAGGCCTTGGTGGGGAAGGCTAGTTTGGGGTTTAGGGTTAAAGGCTACAGTGGGAGCTCCAGCTCGGAGTAGGTGGGCACCTGTTTTGTGGTGCATCCTAGTGGTTGTTAAAGTCGACATGATATGGTATTTGAGATCCTTCTGTTATTTTTAGATGTAACTTCTGTAACATAGGGTTATGGAAGCGTATGGGTAGCAATATTCAGTTTGGAATGTAATATGCAAAATGACAATGCAATATGTAAAATGGCAATGCATTTCTGTATTTACATTTACATTTTCCAATACATTTGTGCAACGTTTGGTGCAAAATGAAAATTAAATTGCATAATTTTCATTTGCCATTTCATACACCAGTTTTAATATGTAAAATGAATACTAATTTGAACGCTTTATAAGTTGCAAAATTAAAATGAAAATGTATTACAGAAATGATTAGATATGTAAAACATGTTCAAGCAAAAACTGTGGCAAAATTATCATTTAAATTCTATTTTTCTTAAATGCATTAACACTCACAGTCAAGACACTTACGATTGCATTTTCATTCAATGTCCCGCAATGAATGTAGCAAAATTCAATGTCCACATTGAAAATGCATTCCGAGCCGATCACGTGTCCGCCCCCTCCCACCAATGTCAATCACTGCGTGAACAAGGCGGGGCTTGCAGAAGGTCAAGAGACTCAAATCTCAAGAAGAGGATTCAAGTGAGAGAACATGGAAAAGACAGTTGGTCCGTGTACTTTTTGATCATTTCAGTTTATGGCTTCAATATTTCATTCGCACTTGTGGGCGGAGCTGAAATGCTGCTTTCATCTGATTGGTCGAATCGCTCCACCTTCAGCTCGGTCTTTTCATTCTTTCAGGCAGAATAAGAGTCAGTGCGAGTGAAGCACTGTAATGTCTGAAACTACACTCACTGTTAATTAGAGTAATATTTGAATCAGTTGATGCTGGCCACATAATTCTTAAATACTGTTTATTACTACATTTATTTGATAAAATCAGTGCAAGTAAAGCCACTAGTATTGTAAAATATTATTACAATTTAAAATAACTTCTTTTGATTTTAATATATTTTGAAATGCAATTTATTTATGTAATAGCAAAGCTGAATTTTCAGCAGCCATTACTCCAGTCTTCAGCATTTTACAATATTTTCTGAAGGACCATGTGACACTGAAGACATTATTATCGATGTTGAAAGCAGATGTGCTGCTTAATATTTTTGTGGAAATCATGATATTGTGCTATTTTTCTAGAATCTTTGATCCAAAGAACAGCATTTATTTGAAATAATAATAATATTTTTAATAAACTTTACTGTCATAAAATAAATAAAAAGGAATAAAAATATTAGTTTAGGGCTGCAACAAATAAAAATAAACAACTGAAATAAATATTAACTAAATAAAAAAAGGGCTGAAATTCTACATGCCATAAAAGTAATGGTATATTTATGTGCATATGACAACTATGCTTACAAATTAACTAACTAATTCTTCCTACTAATATAAATGAACAAGAAAATAAATAACAGTAATGCATTACTATGATAATGAGAAGTGAATTACTGCTTTGTGGTTCACATGGTTTGTACTTTTGTTTGTTATTCTGTAAGGTTTATCTTTTAAAATATTTTTTGAAGATAATTTATAGCATAATCTGCATGGATACATCCTGCAGTTTGTGCAGTGTTTGGAGGGAAACACTGGGCAGGAGGTAAGAATAGAAGTAGTAGAAGTGCATGTTGAAGAACATGGGCGAAAAGCTATGAAACATAAAGCTAACATTATGCATTCTTGCAGGCCTCTCAAAAATTGAGTACAGTTACATTGACAAAGCTGCTGTAAGGTGGAGCTTGTTGGGTAAATCAATGTTTTGCAAGAGTTGAGACACATAATACTCGTGCAACATGACTAGGGTATTTTTTGTCAATGGCAACATTGTCTCACGCACTCTCTCTTCCTCAGGGGGTGAATGTACATCGCTACACTGATTTGTATGCATGCTACCATACTTGTGTTCCTGTCTTCGTCTTGTTTACCGCTGTCTCTCTCTCTGTGTTTGCTCTCGGGCTCGGCAATGGTGTAACAGAAACAGGGGATGCTGAAATGAGACAGGCACCAAAATTACAGGAAGATCATGTGTCTGTGTGTGTGTGAAGAAGAGTTCAGCCTAATTGGTGATAGCCTGCAGCCTCGTCATCTCCAGAGCTTCCTCACAAGCGAGTGATGTCTCTGTACTGGTTCCATGCCAGATGTTGTCCTCTGGCTGAGAGGCCGGTCTTTGCACAGAGGCAGATGTGTCCGGCCTCCATTATCGTGCTTAATTATCTAGGCATATACACAGTACCAAGTGCCTCATCGGACCTATTTGGGTTTTTTTCTGCCTCTTTTGTCTCTATTTTTTAAACAAAAGTCTCATACTCAGCGCTTTTGTGGTTCTGTACCCCTTTTCCACCAAAAATGTGCTAGTGATCTGCAAACTACTTTTAGAATTGGCCCTTGTTTCTCCCCTAATAGCAGAACACAGATATAACTACTAGTGATTCAAAATTAGCATGTTAATGAATACGGTTAATATTTTTCATTTTAGCAGCATTAAAAATATTTAACACCGTCAACACAAGGGCGGAGCTAAGGTTGGCCAAGTGCTGCTTCTGTTGTTTTTTTTTTTTGTTTGTTTTTTTGACAAGTATTGCATTTATTTAGACGCAAAATGTCTTTACGACCACATCAAACGGGAGACTTTGACGCACACTCCAACTTCACCTCAGCGCCAGGCGTTAGTCAAACAAGTGCGGAAAAGGTACAGATGATGAGGAGCTTCAGAGGAACAACAGTGAGCTGCATTCAGATGACATGTTGTCAGGCCGTATGTCAGTAAAAAACAATTTTCCTGTCCTGTCAGCCGTTATACCGTGCTCGTAACCTGTGCTCTTCAAATGCAAACACAAACACAGTGACACACGCTGTATTATATTAAAGCACTACAACATATTAAAGCAAAATTAAACTATGAGCTTGCAATGTCGTAGTAATGTCATCAGTTAAGTAAGGAAGTTACCAAAAAAATGGCTATTAAAGCTGCCTTCAAACTGTGCATATAATTATTTGTCAAATGAGTCAGATTTAAGAACATGTCTCTAAAATGCGTTGGTTTTCAACCTGTCCTGTCCAGCACCGTCTCCCTAATCTAACAAACTCGATTCAGCTGGTCAGCTCATTACTAGAGCCTTATAGACCTGAAGTGGGTCAGAAAAGATAAAGAGTTGTGAGAAAATATGATGCATGTCAAACACTCATCATGTTCAGAAGATTTTGACGATTAATCATGATAAAATTCCCCACGGTTAGTATTACCGTTTCATCTTTTAATTATTATTAAAACCGTATTAGATGACCACGATTTGAACAATTCGCGACAAATAAATACTGTCCAGCATAAAACACAGTTTTAAGTAACTGTCCTATGTGTGCAGAGCACGAAGAGTAGTTTCAATTTGAGTGAAAACAGTTCAGAATAGCTGGGAGGTTTTAGAAGAGTGCTAAGGGAATTATACAAATGAATATATGAATTAATTAATTATATGGATGTCCCTTTGAAGATTCTGACTGTCTTCAGAAACAATTCCATGGCATTTTGTTTTCATCTTCGCTCCATGTAATACCTAAAGGAAATGTTCTTAATCGCAATACTGCTTTGTCCACGGAGGTTACGGTTACGGGAAACCACTCTAATTCAGCTTTTCCATAAGCGCCACCTAATGTTAGCAAGTGGATTTACAGAGAATTCTATTTACATTTAGCTTGTGTGCAGTTTCTGTCTGTCCAAAAATGGATGGAATTTGCAAGCTCTGCTGTAAATTTTGACCGGTTGATGAAAAACAAGCTTATGTGGATTCTACACATTTAAACAATTCAGATAAGTTATCAAGAATTATTTATGGAGCAGATAAAATACATATAATAATTTATTAAACAATTATCATTTTGACATATCTTTTCTTTATTCAAAGGCTGAATTGTGAGGCTTTTATTACTTTATTACCTTTTTATTAAACTTTTTCAAACTTTATTTGAACATTTACATTAGCTATTTCAACATGCTATTAAACTGTTGTCATCCAAGTTGTCAATTACTTTTTTAACATCTCCAGCACATTTTAAAAATACAGTGATAATACTGATAACCGTGATAAATTTGGTCACTATAATCGTGATAAGAATTACATAAGCTGCAGCTCCTAAAGCAATCAAAAAAACCTAATAACCAGCTGCTGTCATGTCTGTTTATCAAAGAACATAAGAACCTCTTAGAGACATCAGTAGTATTGGTTTCAGTAGCCGGGTTTCCATCCAATGTTGCAAATTTATCTTATGCACAAAATTGGAGTATCTCACAAAACATTTGCGAACAAGCACCGTTTCCAACCAACAAGTCAAAGAGAACAAAATCGTCACTTCCTGATAAACTGGCACTATACATCACTAAAAGTAGGAGAAGCTACTGAATATAGTAATTTACCGTCCCATAGCGCAAAGTCACATTATTTTTTGATGTGCTTGGAGGAATTTATTTGCAAAATGCATATCCATCTCGCATTATTTGCATTAACCTTATTTCGCAGAAGACAAACCACCTCAAGTCAGCGTTAAAACATTTTTGCGAATTAAGGCATTTTTATTCGAAATTCAGCATTTCCACCACTTAATTTTGATGGAAAACTTCAACATGTGCATAAAAGCAGGGTGAAGGAAACCCAGCTACTCATACTCACCTTCAGACATAAAAAAGATGACACTATTCAAAAAATATTCTGTCTTTATATTATTTATAAATTAATTTGAAGATTGAATGTGAAATTATTGTAATATAAAAGTATATTTAAAAACTTTAATTTTAGGTGGGATTAATAGTGATTAATTTCAGGAAAAAAATAATAATCGATTGACAGCACTAATAACTACTGTAATAATTACAACACAGTACTGTATTTGCCAAGTACCATTTTATACAATATTTGTAAATAATAGCCTGTAATTTTATTGTAACCATGGTTCTCACGCAATGTTATACAATTCAAGGTAACATTGCCTTGGGTAAAATAATATAGCTTCTGCATCCGGCTTCGGCACACTGTCAGTTGGCATGAGTCTCCTCCTCTCTTTCTGGTCTGTATATTTCTGATTGAGCAGCTGGTGAGATTATGCCAGTCGCTCTGAGACCTTGACTATCTCCCATTGCAAATGAGATGTCTTGAGATCCGGCCCACTAAATTGAATCGCTCAGTGAAATAATTGAGATACGAATAAACAGATTAAAGCAATGGACGGCGGTAAACGGTGCTTCAAAAGCCCCTCAGCAGGAATACATTATATGGTGTCTTGATAAATACTGCTTTGCAATAAAAAGAACAAATAAAATGTGGTTTATAATGAGTAATTTTTATGGCCTTTATCTTCTGGTTAGACTGAGCAGCTCTGTGCTACTGTTGTGCAATGCTGTAGAGAATTTCACTGTCTGGCTATAAAACATTTTAGTAACCAGTCATTCATCTGTCGCAATCAATACTAGGGTTTATGATCAGCCACAGAGCTGCTGTCATTGCCTACCACCTATTTTTTTGTGTGTGTTTTTCCTAAATTCTCTCTCCTCTTCTCTCTTTCAGATGCCACCATCCTCAGTTATGATGGCAGTAAGTTCATGAAGATCCATTTGCCAGTAGTGATGCACACAGAAGCAGAAGACGTGTCGTTGCGCTTCCGTTCCCAGCGTGCCTATGGTGTTCTCATGGCAACCACCTCCCGGAACTCAGCAGACACTCTGAGACTGGAGCTGGACGGAGGGCGTGTCCGACTCACTGTCAATCTAGGTACATCAGCCAATTGGATCGCTCACCTTAATAGTTAACACCACACATAGATATGAACAAGCATGGTATATTTTGGTTTCAGTTTGCAGGCATATTACTACACTATTTGTTTAATCTATTGTCTATGTTAATAAGATTTACAGTGTAAGAGTTCTTTTTGCCAATATTTCCCTTTATTATTCAGGTAACTCCTAAACGTTTACTTGCCTATGGGGACATATCATTGACTATTAGGCTATTGTTTTTATATACAGCTAATTATATATACTATAGACTATTAGACTATAACTATTATATTATATTAATTATATTACCGTTCAAAAGTTTGCAAGTTAATAAGACCACAGAAATGAATATTTGCATACTTCAAGGATGCATTAAATTGATCAAAGTGACAGTAAAGACAAATGATTCTATTATATTTCTTTGAACTTTGTACTGGCTTTGCCATCACAGGAATAAATTGCATTTTGAAGTATATTAAAATAGAACATTTGTTTTAAACCGTAACCGTATTTTATTGAATTTTGATCAAATAAATGCAGACTTGTTGAGCATAAGAGACTTCATTCAAAAACAAAAAATCTTAAGCTTTTGAACTATATTATATTATATTATATTATATTATATTATATTATATTATATTATATTATATTATATTATATTATATTATATTATATTATATTATATTATATTATATGTTAGATTTATATATTTTTTAAAAATGAGAACATTGCTGGGTGTTCCTAAACTGGGGCTTTGTCCAGTTTAGCTCATTTTGGGGTATACATTCATATGTACACACACATATACATTAAACATTTTGCAATCCTTGTGTGTTGAAGAGAAGGATGTAAAACCTTCAATTGCCAGAGTCTGCGGCCAAGCGCTCACTCCCAGATGAGCACGCTGTAGACTTTCCCTACCAGAGAGTGCACAGTCCCTACCTTATACTGATACACAATAGTCCTACTCCTGCATACTATAGACTCCCCGCTAGAGCATTACACGTGTCAGGAGTACTGACAAGCCATTGTTCCGCCCAGTACATTTCATTTACATTTCCCCAGAAGCCACTACACTTTCCTCCCTCGTTTGCACAGCTTAATATTATACAGTCTTGCTCCACTCATAAAGCACCACCTCTGCTTTTCACGAGTTCAAGCTAGTTCAGACTAAATAAATTTGAACATCAGTCGTTTAACTGTCCTCCCACATCATGCCAGGTATTTCTCATGCAAAACTGAGCTAAAAAAGTTCCTCTGCAGAAATGTGCAGAACCAAACATTCCTTTGCTAAGATAAATTGTCAGCCATTCCCATCTGGCAGTGTGACATACACTGTGCCATTAAACATGTCCTCTTGCATATAGCATGTCTAAAACCTTCCAGTAGTCCCGGCGGGCTCAAACCTACACACCTCCGCACACACAAACAGACACGCACCCACGCAAACACCAATCATTCCTTCTGTCCCAGAGGGTACTGCACTCCCTGTTAGGGTGGACACACGTTGCTCTCTGGCTGTTAGCTGCCACGATTTTCACTGTGGTTGACGACACGCGACGGGCTGCAGCCTCATGGGAAAAAGAGAGAGCTGGATTTGTGTAATGCTCTGAATTCCTCTCGGCCCTCCACTCCATCATAGAACACACTGAAGCATGGGACAGCCCGGACTGTGCACGAGAAATATCGATTCTCCATTCTAGAAAGACGCTTTGCAAAAGATAGTAATGGGAAAGGGGGGCCTCCTCCTAGGATTCAAGCAAGGTTTTATATTATACAGTACCAGCCAGAACAAAAGCCGTTGTATTTTACTGTTCAGTAAGGAGTCTCAGTGGTACTGTACTTTCCAGTGTTTTAAAGACAGTTCACCTTGAGTTTTTTTTTTTTTTTTTTTTTTTTTAGATTTAGGTTTTAAGTGTTAAGTCAAATTCCAATGGGAACATAGATGTTTGGAAAAGCAGTTAACATCTCGAATTTAAAGTGATATCAGGGCTCGATAGTAAGTGTGAGAGAGTTTTGGGCCACTTGACAGGCCAATTTTACATTCATTGATTTGTATGCCTTAAAACTTAACAGTTTGGTCTTATTTGAAGTAGCAAACATTGTTGTGACAAATTATCTTGATTTGTGACTACCATAATAATATCAAGCTTGCTAGTATTGAAATTGCATCTTCAGTAAGAATGATTATGATTTAATGATGGGTATACTGTAAATAATTTAAATTAGATTTTAAAAAATAATAATAATTTAGCATTTACTAAATCAAATAAAAAAAAATATTTTCTAGCATTTCATGTTTAGCACATAAAATAAATTTCTTGCAAATATAAACATGTAAAGTGATCTTTCTTTTGTCTTGGAGCCAGTGAAGTAGCGCAAGTAAAAACAATGTGAGAAAAATCCTTATTGTTGAGCCCTGAAGAAAATTTGTTTAAAAGCGGTATTAGTAGCGTTAATAATGAACGTGCTAGTATATACTGTCTTTAGGGAAATTACTGACAGATACTGTTCTCAGCAGATCTCAGTACTCAAGTACTGTTCTTTTTTTTTCTTTTTCTTTTTTTGTGCACACACACAAACTTTGCCCATACTAGCTTTCCTTGAAGCTTCACTGTGAGAGATTGCTATAAAACTATAAATTATTCCTATATTTATTCATGCACATGGGGTTCTTCTCACATGCAAGCAGGAAAAGTGAACCTCAAGTCAAGGGCTGTGAGTTTTTGGAGTGTTTTTATCTACAGGAGCATTTCTTAAATTCAGCTCTTCTCCCAAGGGTCTAAGGCTTTCTGTGGACACGCTCTGGTGCTCTGCTGCGACATGTCCAGAAACACAATTTTTTCCCCTGTTTCTTATCTTTTGGCCTCTTTCCCATTTCCAAATTCTTCAAATATGAGTCGTTCTTTAATTCCTCTGTTTTGGCTCATTAAAGGGAAATGCTTTAAAAAAAAAGTGCATATCAGAGCATCAGCAGCGCCATTGGCGAGGAAAGGCAGTTTCTCTGTCAAGATTCTCTCTCTTTTCTGCTTCCTGAGCCGCTTTCTGAGCTAACCCAGAGAGCAAATTAATCAATTACCTCTGAATATTCAGTAGTCCTGAGAGTAGTATGAAACTGGGTATAATCACATTTCAATTCATGCCAAATTTCCCTAATTCTAAATATATTATGGCACAGTGAAGGCATGAATATTATTTAGCGCAGACAGCGAGTCCATATCCACTCCACCTGGGGTTCATTATCAGCACACAGGAGGTAGAAAAGAAAGAGTATGTATCTGGTCAGTGAAACAGCACTTCTCCGTTCCACCTGGTTTGCGTGTCTGTCCCCAGTTTGTGGGCGATGTGTTGTAATGGATGTCTGCAGTCATAACCTTGAAGGCTGAATTTACATCTTGTCTGTTCTCCCCCATCTAGACTGTATCAGGATAAACTGTACTACCAGTAAGTGACTTATCCCCTCTCTTCCTCTTCTCTCTGCCTCTATGATGCTGAACCAAAGTGCCCTCTATAACTGTGCTGTTCATTTGTATGTATGTGCGTGCGCGTGTTTGCTTTCAGAAGTGTAAAACATTGCGGTTACGAGGCCTCTGTTTTGCGGCCAGCAGAACTTTGAGAGGTGTTTCCAAAGAGCAAGCTAGCTGTCAGGTACGGCTAGTTTTTGCCTGTGGGCTGCAGGAGCCTTCAGGCTCCCTGGCAGCCATTTTCTAGGAATGTGAGCTGATGGAGCTGACTGGAATGAGAGGAGAAGCGATTAAGTTTCTCACTCACAGATCACACTCCAGCTCATGCCGTTTCCAATAACCCTCACAAAGATCATTTCTTCAGAGAGCCTCTCTTCAAATCCCTCCTCAGCCCCGAGCTTGAGAGCCATTGTCTGCCTTTTTGTTGCTTCATGGTCACTGCAGAAGGAGAGACCATCAGGAAGTATTAGTTTTTTGGCGGGAAGAGAAAAATGTAGCTATTTTTTGAGAATCATTAGGTTGATCCATGCCTATATGTATTTATTTCCTTTTTTTGCAACAAAATAATTTGATTATAGAATCTTAACCGGGTCTTTTTCATACACTAATGGCATACATAGAGCACAGCTGTTAGACTCATGATAAAAGTAGTCCATATGGTGTATGCTATATTCTAATTCTTCTGAAGTCATACAATATTTCAATAAAATTATGCAGTGTCAGTCTTCCTCTACAGTGAGCTGTTGATTGGAAAACTGTTATGACTGGATCATTGAATCAAATTTGATTAATAAATCAAACTACTTTAAAAGAGACAATCATGTACTGATTCAGTTTACTGACTAGTCAAGGTCTCTTTTTTTTGGAGCTTAACAGATGTTAACGGCATATTAAAGGCAGGGTAGGTAATACGATGGAAGTCGTGGCCTAATGGTTAGAGAGTCGGACTCCCAATTGAAAGGTTGTGAGTTCGAGTCCCGGGCCGGCAGGAATTGTGGGTGGGGGGAGTGCATGTACAGTTCTCTCTCCACCCTCAATACCACGACTTAGGTGCCCTTGAGCAAGGCATCGAACCCCCAACTGCTCCCCGGGCGCCGCAGCATAAATGGCTGCCCACTGCTCCGGGTGTGTGCTCACAGTGTGTGTGTGTGTTCACTGCTCTGTGTGTGTGCATTTCGGATGGGTTAAATGCAGAGCACAAATTCTGAGTATGGGTCACCATACTTGGCTGAATGTCACTTCACTTCACTAATACATGTATAAACAACTTTCTTCCAAATTTGTTTAAACTTTCTATATATATCAATGCATAATTAAAATGTAAGTACTCTGATAAAAAGAGTATAAAAATCGAGTGACTCTAGACCGTTTAATCTGTATTAAACACAGCTCATTATTTCCATTTCGGGACGAAACATAGGATTGGCTTAGGCGACTGTCACTCTCTCGCAACCATGGCAACCACCCTTTTGCCACACATGACCTGCCCACTTGAGCGCGCACGTTTGATTTGAGGAATTGAACAGGCACGGATCCTAGGAATAGCAAAACAATGGCAGAGAAACAGCAAGCAAAATTCACAGTACCAGCCTATGCAGTTAGTGAAGGCAAACCAGGCAAAAAAAGGAAGACAGTAACAGTACAAGAAAAGGCAATGAACAAAAAGTCTTTGGATAAACAAAGAAATAAAACGCGAGTTAAAACCGGCGTGGCTTTCCAGCGATGGCAAGAACTGAGGGAACTCAAGGGGCTGAAAAGTGACTCCTTGATGGCTTTATTTCTGCTGGACAGGTAAATCTTTCTTTTTGTATTTTGATCATACATATTTTTTTTCATGAAGCATGTGTCATTAGCACACGTAGCTGCGTAATATAGCTAACATAACATTACTTAGCGAGCCATAGTAGAGGCTTTGGAAGGAGCCCAGAAGGGAGGGGATGGAGTGAATGGAAATAATGAGCTGTCTTTAAAACAGTCGTGAGAGGTCTACAGTCACTCGATTTTTATACTTTCTTTTTCAGAGTACTTACATTTTAATTATGTATTGATATATAAATAAAGTTTAAACAAATTTGGAAAAAAAGTTTTTTATACATTTTTTTACCTACCCTGCCTTTAAATGGCATAAACTATGGCATAACATTTTTATATAGGGGACTATATATTAATTTACCTCTTTTTTTTCTTCTTTCCTATGATTGACATGTATATTCTGTTTTTCACAGACTTTTTTTCCCTGGGGGAAATATATATGTATATAATGTAAATATAAAACAGCAGACAGGCTTATTGAAAGTGCAAATTCATTTTCTGCCAGCAGGAGGCACTTTAAGTGCAGCAGAAATAGGGGTTTCCATTGTAACGGCTATAATCAAAACAGCCCTGCGCTTATGAATTATTACTTTCTCAGACATTATGGGAAAGATTAAATTAAAATGACATCAAAACTTTTCTGAAGACAATCGGTTCCCTTTAAAAAAAAAAGATAAATTTATATAAAAACACCCGTGCAGTGTTTTAATTTTGAAACGTGCAGTGCTCATTATTATTCAACGAAGTCAAAGCATTTGTGAAAATCTATTTGTGGTGGTCAATTTGTTGATATTGTGGATGCCACAAATAAGTCAATGTATGTGAAACCCAGCTAAACATTTGCCTTTTGTTTTCCACTTAAAAAATAACAGCAGATTTGAATCAATGTGAGGATGAGTTAATTATGCCAGATTTCAGATGTGCTTCAGATGTGGTACTGGAAGAAGAACAAAAAGAGATGCAATGAGATAGATCGGTTTTCTCCATCTCTGCAGGCTTTGCCAGTCTATTTTTTCGCTCTTTTTTTGGTTGAAAACTCCAGCCTTCCCTTGCATTGATTCTCCAAAAGCCTCAGGCTAATTAATGGCAGTCTCTAAAGGCTCTTTCAAAGGAGTCTTTGTTAATTTTTGTGTTTGCTTGTTTCCGGTACGTATCTCTTTGCGTGACTCATCAGAGAATGTTATGTTCCCAAACTGCCATTGCTCATTCACATTCAAAGAATGAACGTAATGATCAGCAACCTCATCATCAAACTAATATGGTTCTGCATCCAAATTTGGCCTTTTACTGTTGCATAGTAACAAAAGCGAATTTGTTCATTCACAGAAGTAGGCGAGCCTGAGTTTCTTGTCCAATCAAGAGCATCCAGACATTTCAAGGATTTTACCTTTAATCACATCATCTGATAAAGTGTTTTGTCCATTGGTCTTACCAAGTATATATTGCTTGTGAGACTTTACAGGCTTTTGTGAGCGGATTATTGTTTTCTTATTTCATTTCGACCCTGATCTCTGTATATTGGCTAATTTGACAATAAGGCAGTCATCTGTGTTAACCTGAATGCCAAAGATAACAAAGCACCTGAGCTTTCTCAAGGGGCTTTGCCATATCCTTTTGTCTACTCCCTCTGCATATGAGGAACACAACAAACTCTGACACCGTAATCTTATAAACACTCCCGAATTAGAGTAAGCATTCTAAGATTTTTGCCACAATTTTGCTGTCTGAGACGAATTTTAAAGATTGTAAAATGTTTATTTTCAATTTTGTTGTCATAGGGCAAATTCTACAGACTTGAATCTCTTAGTGTGACATGCTGATTCTCAAATAAGATGTCAGACGGGACACAGTCTGCCCAGTCAATGACGTATATCGTAAAATCTGTTGATGTCACACAATCTGTCTTGGCTTTTCTCACTTGGCTCATAATCATACAGTCTGACAAGCTGCATTCATAGCTACAAAGGATTTACTGTACATGCCTCCATGCTTCCTAGATGTTTGTTTTTTGTTATTTGTCACATGATCCTTCTGTGATCATTCTTATATCTGATTTTACACTTAAGAAATATTTCCTCTTATTATCAATATTCAAAACCATTGTACAGCTTAATATTTTAGTGGAATTCTTTAATGAATAAAATGTTTAAATAACAGCATTTATTTAAAATTAAAATTTTTGAAACTTTATAAATGTCGGTGACATTTTACAATTAGGTTCATCAGTTAAGTAAGGGATAATGTACATCCATCAGGTTTTTATCACAGAATAAGCAGTTATTCTGCATATACACATGAAAGAGACTGCAGCTGGCCTCAACAATCTTCTCTTGCTGTGAGAGACAAAGGTGACTCCGTGTGTATTTAATCCTTCAAATATTTGATTACGCGTTGTGTCATGTATGCTTAGACCGATAAAGACTGTAACTCAACTACGCAATAACCTGCTATAGCTCAATTATAATGCTGATTGTAAATGTCCTTACTTAGACAGATGTACTGCAAATATGATACATTCTTAATTAAAAATAGCTAAACAGAGCATAACATAATTGAACAGAAGGTGTTATTATAGGCACATTAATGCCCATTAACCATAGATAATGTGCAAACTGAATGCATGTAAGATGTATCTGACTGGTCGGTATTTTTTAAAGCAGACATTGAGCTGCCAAGCCTCATATCAAAAGTGGAACTATATTTTCCAAAGACAGCACAGGTGAAATCCAAGAACACACCCTGTGTGAACTGCCCTTTGCACATTGACATGTCCCCCAACAGCAGATCGCATGAACAAATTCCAGTCTGATTATTTAATAACACCTTGCGATACTTCTCCACAGAAACGTGTTTACTGATGACAAGACATTTCGATGCATTCAGGACATCCTTTACCAGAATCAAGATATTCCTGTTAATTCAAAAAGACTTCATTTCTTTGAAACATCCTACTCCATAAATATGCAGCAGCGTTGCCATTTACTGAAGCAGTTGTTCATAAATATGAAGTGGCGATGCTCCTGTTTAATTTGTGATGCAGATAGAACGGCAGACAGGGTGAAAAGCGATGCAAGCCCTCCGAGCTTGAGCGAGCCACACCACTTTTTGTTTTGTTTGTTTGTCTGTATTTACTGATCTTTACATGGTGTGGCTGACTGTCTATATCTCACACATTGTGAGTTTGTCCTTTGAGAATAGTATTAAAAGCCAGTTTATTTAAACAGGTCCCACAGTTTCAGCCCTAATCTGCCCTAATTTCTGAGTGATGGAGTAGATGGAGTCACATCATGATGCCCCCTGTTCCATCACAGCCTCAGTATCCCAGTTTTCCTCAGTGATGTTCAGATCTGGGCAGGACGGATGACTTTGTTTGAACCACTGGGCATCGGACCCGAAACCTTTTATGTCACATGATTGGCTCTTTATATGATTTGTTCCTTCCTAATCAAGACCCAATTTTGTCTCCAAAAGCGAGCCATCAGGAGTCCCAGGGGTTCAAAGAGATACTCTGTCCTCTCAACAACTCAGCAGTCTGCACAGCAACGGCATCATTTGTGTACCAAATATATGTATTTTTACCCCGATGGGACTACATGCTGTTGATGTGGAAATAAAGTTACCAGAATATTCTCACTTGCATCTATTCCTTAGAGGGGAACAGTTGAAATGGGCACAAGCCATCAAGCAGTCACCTCTACGAAGCATAGTCTTGCTGATTGTGCTGGGTGTTTTGGCATCGAAGAAGCAAAACAGCTCTAGCTTGACGATGTGTGAAACACAAAGTTGCCGGGAGCTGTCAGGATCCTCCACATCTCCCTCACAGTTGGGCATCTACCCACACAGTAAGGAGCCTTGGGAGATAATTATACACAACTACATATGAACACAGAGGAAGCTGGAAAAGGTGTGAATGGTCCCATGAAAACCACAGGAACCAATTCCCCATCGATAGTGAAGAAGGAAACTCTGGTATGTCTGAAGAGTGGTTTGTCACCTGCCGGTACAGTTGGTACAGTAAGATCTTAACAATTCAGAAATGGAAAAGTTTCACAAGGTGGTCCCCTGCTGAGAGTTTACCTTTTAACACAACACACAGAAAACGAGTCTGACTCGGTGCGTTGCTTGTTTACATTCTGTTATTTCAATTCACCCAGAAAACAAATTGAGTAAGATGTTTTTCAGAGCTATTATGAACCCTTATGTCATTCATTTTGTTGTGTTTATTGATTTTTTTTTCCACTGAGGAGCTGAAAGAGAAAAACAGTATCTGTTTGATTCATGTGGTCAGTGAGATGATTTTTTATTTTTATTTTATTTTTAAGTAATGAATGCTTTTATTCATCAGGGGATGCATTAAATTGATTAAAAAGTGACTGTTAAGACATTTATAATGCTACAAAACATTTATATTTCTAGTAAATGCTGTTCTTTCAAACTTTCTGTTCATCAAGGAATAGGCCTACTGGACAAATTTATATGTTAAATCTTCCCGTTAGAACGTCAGAAACAGGGCATTGATGGCAGCCATTTAGTTTTTTCATAGGATGTTTATAGTTTTAAGTTGACTAAACCTTCAGAATACATGTGCTTTTATTTTCTTGTTCTGTTTTTCTTCTGCTATCCTTAATAAAATGTTGTTTTTATTTGTTTCTGTTTTTAAAAGTCATTCCTTTTCCACCTCACTCGGGAAGTGAAAAGAGAGCACCCTTTTTTCTGTTTGGTAAATGTAGGCGTCAGAAACAGGCCATGGATGGTGGCCATTTAGTTTTTCTAGCACATGTGGGCATTCATGGATTTTAAGTCAATCCAACCTTCAAAATAAATGAGCTTTTGTGGTGCTACAGTATTAGTCTTGTTGCATCTTTTTCAGTGTGAGTGTTGTTATGCTCAAGGACATGGCTTCTAATTGTCTGAATCTATGACAGAAAGACAGAATCAGGGATTCTGAGCAAAAGGAGATGTTTTATCCCGTGGGGAAACAGAAGCAGGGGTTTTACATGTTTGAACAGCCTGCTATTGTGCAGTCTCATCTCTCTCTTTTTGTATCCTCATTAATTATCTTTGTCAGCCATAGATACTCCTGTCATTAGTGCGTGTGTGTGTGTGCGTGTGCATGTGCGTGTGTGTGTGTGTGTGTGTGTGTGTTTATGAGCGTTGTTCCTCTTCTGACACAAAGAACAAGCCGTTGCCAATTAGGGACTCTGTCTACCCCTGGGTGACAGTGTGTTCAACTAAGAGCGTGCTGTCACATCAGCTCGTGGGTTGTTAATATGGTCTGAGTGTCAGCAGGATGAAAGATGTATATTTAGAAACTAGTGGGGTCATGATACGCTCATGGCTAAATCAGGCTATAGGTTGAGAGCAGCATTTTGGCTGGTTAGAGGTTTGCACTTCAGGAATCCAAATTTTCACCTTGGGTCTCTGACATTTAGAGTTGCACCATCGAAATGGTTCAGCTGTTCGGATTTTGATGACCTTTAAATTATTTTCTATAAAAACTGCTTCATACGACAGAATGAAATGTGAGGCGTATTGGTTTAAGGTTGGAGTTTTATATTGCGGTTATTTATAATGCCGTGATGTGAAAGTTAATGTTTTAACCTGCTGCGCTCTTTTAATAAACAGAAACACAGCCTGCTTCTCCCGGTTTGAATTATAATTTAACCTAGCAGTACCTTTTTTTTTCAGTAACCATAATAAAAAAAAAATTAAATCCATCACACACGGGTGGTTGCAGACAACTGAAATCTCTATGCTATTTTGTCACTTTTGACAGGATTTTGGCCCTGATCCATGGTTAATTGCAATGCTTAGTAAAAATAGAAAAATTGAGTTGTAACACATCCATATTTAAAAAATGCCAGTCGATCAAAGAGTTTGTAAAATGCCTTTAGCATTGCTGATTCGTCAGTGCCAGTAGAGCTGAATTACTGTGTCCTCAATATGAAGCCAACCTGCCTCAAAATGGCTGCCTGCACTTGTTTCACATGGGTATCGTTCTTAGCTGGATGAGCTAGATATGAATATATCTCATCTCTCCTGGATTTGTGTGTCTGTGTGTGCTCGTCTTGCTAGCCCTGTCCTGTCAGTGCTTTAGCCAGCCCCTGCCCGCCTCTGTCTTATTTAACTCTGCCCTCTCTCTCCACCCTGGGAGATGAGAATCAAAGTGACCGGACACACGCAACCATCTGCCCCAGTTCTATGGCAACGAGCTGCCCTCCCAGACAGAGAGAGATGCTTTTTGTCTTTGCTGCTTGTGAGTTTGTCTGAACACAACTTCCTAATAAAGGCATAGCAGCCCTGAACCTTTAGCTGTCTCTCCAGCTGTCCAATCACATGCTGTCACCTTTTCACATGCATCCTTTTGCAGCGATGGTCAGAGGTCTAAAACAATCACGTCATGTCTTGTATATCGCCGGAGGCTTAACAGTACTGCCCCTTTGTGTTACCTCTCAATGGACGCTTTTTCTTTATCTTAGATCTGCAAAGATTCCTTTAGGGGTCGCTGTTGCATAGTCTGAAACCTTACGTGCTGCTGCTTTTCTTGCCATTAGAGCTGGCTCATAGCCGGCCGATCTGGATTCATAATTGAGAGCAGGGAGGGATAGAAAATCGATTGGGAGCCTGGCAGTTTTTTAATGGCGACTCTTTTTACCTGTTATCAAGTGAGATGGGCTGCAGTGGCCTCTGACAATGACACGCTGTAGTTTGCAGCAGTTTGACTGATTAGGAGAGACAACGACGTGTCAAAGAGAGGCAGAGCGGCTGAAATCACAAAGCCTGCAGGCTCCTCTTTACGCGCTCTGATCATCTAGTGGGAGCTCGATTGGAGCCTGGAGGTCCAGGGGCCCCCGTCAAACTCGCTGCACACGCACACGGGATAAGAGGGGGCTCTACAGGCGAGAAATTGCTTTCTCGAATCGAGTTTACAGTCTGTATAGGTTTTTGGATGCATTTCCTAAACCACTCAGGAATTGTAAGAACGTGAGACGCATATGTAGCTGAACATCTCGACTGACATCACACATGCAGACCGGTCCCTCAAGAAGGGCCTTTGTAAAAACAGTTACATGGCTCCATCTAGTGGTGGAAAGGGGATCATTCTTTTCACTGCACTCTATAGTCATAGTTCGGCAAGACCGAATTCATAACAAGGCTGTTGTAGAGATCATAAAATGAACCACAGGACATAGATAGATCTGTAGTGTGAATGCGATGTGTGAGAGTTTCATTTCCTCTGCTATTTCTTCTTTTTCTCTACATGGATATCAGTCACATCTCTTTTTAGTTTATCCCGTTTCACAACCCCTCTCTTTCACAAGAGTCTCTCTATCACTCTCTCTTTCTCTGTGCTCTTTGTGTTAATCACTGTGTGGGACATGTTATAGGTAAAGGTCCAGAGACCATATTTGCTGGCCAGAACTTGAATGACAACGAATGGCACACAGTTCGTGTCATCAGAAGAGGCAAAAGTCTGAAGCTAACGGTGGATGACCTGCAGCCCTCTGAAGGTACAGCACATTCTCCCATCTTAAGACTCACACTCACACACATGCAAATTTGAAAGTGAGTATCCTATGCCTTATGATGTGTAGAACACTTGAAGTTGGAGTTGGAAGGATGAAGGTTAATGTCTCACCTTATATGAATATAAATGTGATCAATGCTTTATTTTGAATTAGAAAGTTACCTTAACAACATACCAAAATTTTAGATTGCAATGGCAAATAAAACTTCAAATTTGACCTGTTTAATAGTGACCTAGTTTAAATTTGTTTTTGAATTTACATTATTAAAATATTTCCTGTTGGTTTGTATGTCCCTGCCATCCAAACATTTGGGATCTGATAAAAAAAAAAATACTGTAAAAGAAAGCAACATTTTGAAATATTATATTAATATTAATATGTTTTAAAATGTAATTAATTCATATGATGGTAAAGTTGAATTTTTTTAACAAACATTACTCCAGTCTTCAGTGGCACATGATCTTACAGAAATCATTCTAAAATGCTGTCTTTACTGAAAAGATTATAAGAATATTATCAATACTAAAGACAGTTGTGATGCTTAATTCTTATAAAAACAACAGTAATAAGTATTAATTAATTATATAAATTAATTTACTTATATAAAATAAGAAATTATTTCTTCGTTGGTATTGTTATTGGGTGTGTGAAAGTTTTAACAGGGTCGTGAAACATAGAAACAAAATGTTCTAGATATTTACTCTGAAATAGCATACACCACGTTTCAAAACTCAAATCTAACTCTCCAGTTTAAAATATTAATTATTCTTTTGATAAATGAGTTTGAAATCGGGACAAACATGACATTGCAAGGACTAAATGATTAACTTCACACTGTCCTTTTTAGTAGTGTGTAAACAATCTGATGTCAATATTGGGATTATTTTAGATACAGAAATCGTTCAAAACTTTCAATTCAAATACATTTCATGACTCCTTTCAAAATCCCATGTAAGATAAATCACCTGTAGTGTTTATAAATCTCAGGGACGAACCACAAATTATTACATGTTCATAATTATTTTCTTTAAGTTATTGCATGTACTCTTTGTTAACGGTCTAGTGGAAGGGCCTTTTGTGAAGAGATATGTTGGCTCACTTCCAATAGCCTTCCCTCAGTGCTCCTCAAGGGCAAAAACACCTTTTGCAATTTGCCCACGGAATGAAGCATCATAAGAAAAAGGTAGTTCTTTCCCACAGTGCAGTACAATCATCTTTAGTTTCTTGCTGAACTTACTGGTGTGTATTCGACACTTTGAAATAGACTTGGTATTTCGCTCAATACTGATGCATTCAGAGGCCAAACCACTGAGGGAATGCATTATACTCGCATAACCTTACTGATTTTAGAGAGAAAGAACTTCCGCTTTGGAAGCTTTAAATGAGTTTTTTTTTTAATATTTAAGGGCTTTCTCTCCCACTGGATTGCAGAAAGGTGAACTTAACCTTTTTTCCTTCACATTTCCTAAAATACTTCTAACATTCTTCCAACTCTTCATTCTTTTAGGTTTTGTTTAATAAAACTTGGCCCTTTCGGCAACACTGTGGCCCTGTCCCAGATATCTCACTTTGTGTACATGCGGTCTTGCAAAAATTGTCAACATGCCCGTGAATTCCACAAAACTTTATGGTGTTGTTCTACTACATGACAGTCTATACTGTATGCAGCATTACCTAACCCTTTTGGGACAGGGCCTGTTTGACAGTCTCCCCTTTCTACATTAAATCTGTTTTTCGATTATTCGCCCTGTAAGGTCAAATCACTGGAGACCATACGCAGCTGGAGTTCCACAATGTGGAAACGGGCATCGTTACAGAGAAGCGTTATATGCCCGCTGTGCCCTCCAACTTCATTGGACACCTGCAGGGTTTGACCTTCAATGGCATGTCCTACATTGACCTGTGCAAGAACGGCGACATTGACTACTGCGAATTGAATGCCATGATCGGCTACAAGAGCATCGTGGCAGACCCGGTGACCTTCAAGTCTCGCTCTAGCTATGTGACTTTGCCCACCCTTCAGGCCTACTACTCCATGCACCTGTTCTTCCAGTTTAAGACCACTTCACCAGATGGCCTCATCCTGTACAACCGAGGAGATGGCAATGACTTCATAGTAGTAGAGCTGGTTAAAGGGTATGCTCCACCATGTTTGATTGGAATGCATTGAACATTTGAAAAGTCCTTCACTAATTGTCTTCATGACCGTTTGCATGCAGATATCTCCATTATGTGTCAGACCTTGGAAATGGAGCTCATCTCATCAAAGGGAATTCCAACACACCACTGAATGACAATCACTGGCACAATGTGATGATCTCACGAGATACAAACAACCTCCATACGGTCAAAATAGACACTAAAATCACCACACAGACTACCATGGGAGCCAAGAACCTGGATCTGAAAGGTACTTTTGATGTTTTCTAAATGAGAATGATCTCTGGATGATATGAACTAATGCCGATATTGATTAATGCCGATAACTATTTTTATCATGCATTAACGCAGTTTTTTTATTATGAAAGTCTGTTGACAAGACAAATCATGAGTCATGCACCCGATTAAATTATTTAGGCTAAGCATCAGCATTCACAAACCACTGTCCACTGTTATTTTTAACAGAAAAGAATGCAACAAGTTTCTAATAACGACTTCATAATCTCCGACTGCTAAACGGAGTGATCACACTAGTCAAACAAACCAGGCTTTGTGGTTTATGATTGCCTAGTGTGAGCACACCCTCATTATTCTCCCGTATCCCACACACACATGAGTCTCTACCTGCCCATCAAGTGTTGTCCCGCGCCACACTCTGCTGCGATGGGTCCTGCGATCATGCATGTCTCTACTCAGAAGATGCCTGTTATAATGTTATGATCGAGGATCTGGACTCTGAGCATAACTTGTTTTTCTATTACAAACTATAAAATAGTTTCTATAAAAATGTTAATGTCCTGGCAGTGACGAATAGCTTGTTTTATATTTAATTTAATAACATTAATGTTATGAGTTAGGATTTACAAGAAATATTGTAAGTGCTTCTATAGAAAAGGAATACTGCTATAAAAAGCACATTATTTGTTTAAAGTGTTTGCAAACCAAATGTGACCCTGGACCACAAAACCAATCTTAAGTGTCAATTTTTTGAAATTGAGATTCATACATCATCTGTATGCTGAATAAATCTGAATCGGACAATATTTGATACAACTATTTGAAAATCTGGAATCTGAGGGTGCAAAGAAATCTAAATACTGAGAAAATCACCTTTGAAATTGTCCAGATGAATTCTTAGCAAAGCATATTAAACATCAAAAATAAATTTTTGATATATATTCAGTAGGACATTTACAAAATATCTTCATGGAACATGATCTTTACTTAATGTCCTGATGATTTTTGGCATAGAAAATTGATAATTTTGACCCATTCAGTGTATTTTTGGCTATTGCTACAAATATACCCCAGCGACTTAAGTCTGGTTTTGTGCTCCAGGGTTACAAATGTTACAAATGCACAATACACTACTTTCGCCAGCCATTATTAGTTTTGTGCACAACAATACGATTAATTGGTATTTATTTGCAGACAGTCATCCGATTAATTGCAGCAATCATGCGATTAATTGCGAAACATTTATCATTATATTATATTGGGTGTACAGTACTATTTAAAAGTTTTGGGTCTGTAAGAATTTTATTTATTTATTCATTTTTAATCAGAAAGAGTAATAATGTGAACTATTATTTGTTATAAATTTTTGTGACTGAAGCAGCATTTTCTGCAGCTATAACTAGTCTTCAGCGTCACATGATCTTTCAGAAATGATTTTGTAACAATTTTGAAAACGTAATATTTTAGAAATGGCAAGTATTTGTAACATTGTAAATGTCTATCAAGTGCGATAAATGTAATGCATATTTGCATATTTTAATGTCCTTAAAAAAAAAAGCATACTGTGTGTGTTCTTTACCTCACATTGACATTCACATTGTTGTGTATTGCAACAATCAAATGAACCAGCAGGGGGCAATGGTGTAGCTTTTCTATGGGCATTTGAAATATCATGCTCAACATAGTTGAATTGAAAAGACATTGTCAATCAGAGCATAATATTTCCTGTCTTTACAGGTGATTTGTATGTGGGAGGTGTGGCCAAAGAGATGTATAAGGACTTGCCAAAGCTGGTGCATTCTAAAGAGGGCTTCCAAGGCTGCTTGGCATCTGTAGACCTGAACGGCCGTTTGCCAGACCTGCTGTCAGACGCACTGTCCAACGCCGGCCAGGTGGAGAGAGGATGCGAAGGTGAGGAAAATGGTATGAATGAAACATACACCAGGTCGGCTTAGCGAGTTCCCTCGCTTGATGACTACATTCTCCAATCCTTGTTTCCTCTCATGCACTTGTTCATCCTTGCTGCTTCTTGTTCTCTTCATCTGTTTTGTGTTTTCTTCATGCTGGGCCAGTTTTAACCGGTTTCAGGATTCTGTGTTCTACTGTTGGCAACAGGGGTGTAAATTAGGGGTGAATGCTATGGACAAATCCTACTCATTGCCAAGAGATCTTGTGTTTTTTCCAAGCTGTAACAGGACTGCTGCGAGAACTATGCCATAAATATGCCATTTTGTCTTTTGTCCTTAACAGATGAATCGAATGCATTAAAACGGAAAAATGCAGTGCAATCGTTCCAAAAGGGAAAACTAATTTAAAAGAGGCCTACAAGAAAAATCATGAGATTTATTAACAGTGATATTGTGCAGCAACACGCCATATTAAAATGGTTTCTGAAGGATAACATGACACTGAAGAATGGAGTTATGGCTGCTGAAAATCCATCACAGAAATAAATTATAGTTGTTTAAAATTGTAATATTTCACAGTATAGCTGTTTATAATGTATTTTGGATCAAATAAATGCAACTACTGTGAGCATAAGAGACACGTATCAAGCTCTAATGCATAAGAATGCATCAAATCTAAACAAAGACAGCCTAACACCACAACAATAGAACAGTACTATAATAAATATGTTTACCTGGCTATCTAAATTGAGACTTATCATAGAGTGCTATTATTTTAAAGTGAATTAATTATCCTAACTACAGTCAAAAACCATATGTTTAATGTTAAAAGAAATCCTGTTTTTTACATTGCAACTTTTTTTTTTTTTTGTGCAATTTTGTCTGGCAAAATACACAGACACATTGTTTTTATATGGCCATCAGTGCTAATATTTGCTAAGAACCACAACAGTACAAGAGCATATAAACCTTACAACATGAATGCAAGTATTTATTTTCTAAGTCATTATTGGATCACATTTACATGGCTGTAAACGGTGCTTCTGTTCAAACCAAACCTACGCTACTGGCTTTTATCACATCTGATCCTGTTCTCTCTCCTCATCTCTAACTCCACATCTCTTCTTCCCTGGGTCTCTGTCTGCTTTCTTCATTTCCTCTCTCTGTTCCCTTACATTTTTAACGACTTAATTTGTTATAATCACAGACATTCCAGTGCCTCTACTAACATCTTATTTATTTTGTTTTGTTTTTTCTTTTTCGTTTGGCTGACAAAAGTTGCATTGCTGAAAGCTGACTTGCAAGGTAGATAGCCATATGTGTGTCTTAACCAATGCCCCCTCTTCCCCTACTCCAGTGTGACCGTCTGATGTCGTAGATCACGTTATCTCTGTAAATACAAGCACCGTCTGCACTCCTTGTATTTACAGCCTCCCGGCTTTTACCTGTCTCAGAGTGTCCTGTGTTGTAGGATACCCTCACTTACCTGTCACTTCTCTTTTCATTGAAGCGTACATCTGTTCTGTTGTTTACTGGAGGCATGCCCCCCCCCCCTTCCCTCTTCTGACAGTGCCCCCCTCCACCCACTGCATGCGGTTTCAACTCCTTTCACACCAAAATGCAATGGAAATAGTCTATTGCCTTTAGCCCCCAATTAGGGCTTTAAGAATAGATGGAATTTCCCAAGCGGTTAGGGAATCTCTCTCATGAGTTTGAAGGCAGATTACTCCGCTCAGATATATTTTGGGGGTTGAAAGAAGCTTGTCAGGGGAGCGAGCCAACCCTCTGTTTCTCTGCCTGAGACTTTAAATGAGCTTCGCTCAGACAGATCAGGTGAGACAGGAAGAGTGCAGCTCATCTGGATCGTATCGGCGGCTGTCGTAGCATCTCTCTCTCTCCTCCTCCTGCTTCTCCCTGCCAGACTCGCTTCACCTCCGAGTCAAGTGGCCAAGCCCCAAATGTGCGACTGATTGGCCAAATGGCTGAGTGATGGAGAGGAGGGAGCGTTTGAGGGCCAGGGGCCTGTTTTACATGCTGGCTGAAGTAATGAGAGAAATGAGAACAGAAGTGTTTCTGCAGGCTGTAATATGCCTGGCCCGTCGCCCCATCGCTTCGCTTCTGTAGACGAACACAAAATGAGCTGTTCCAGATGGCCCCCATTTATCTTACAGCAGCCCTAAGTCCCCAGGGAGTGCTGCTGCTTTAAACCCACCTCAGCATTACTAGGAGCAGATGTTATTATCACACTGGGGCCTGTATTATTACTGCAGCCAATACACTGCACATTACCGCCAATGCTACTCTGTCTCACAGCCACTGGTGCAATGCTTGAATTGCACTAATCAAGTCACCTGTCCACATTTAATGTCTTCTTGAGTAATGAGACCGATTAAGGTGCACTCTGTATTTTTTATTTGTTTTTTACCTTGTTAAAAAAGTTTTAAATGGTACTTTTTAAAAATCGTGCTCACCTGAGACTCAATACTACACTCTCAGAAATAAAGGGACAAAAGCTGGAGCGGTGTCTTTTTAAAAGGTACTCAAATCTAACTTTAGGGTACTAATATGCATCCTTTTGGGTTAAATAAGGTACAAAGGTGTGCCTTTTGAAAGGGTATCACCCCAATGACAACTTTTGTACCTTCTTTTTTTCAGAATGTAGCTGATTTAATTTACATGGAGCAGTTTGCCTCATGAGAGCAGACATGTTGAGATTGCTAACCTCCCTATTATTATATACTTTTAATAAGTTAATCATGACTTGCTGCAAATAGCATGTTTTTACAGTGCCATTTACTACAGGTATTTGCTGTTTGAGTAATGCTACACTAATGTTCAAAAGTTTGAGGTCAGTTTATTTATTTGTTTTTCGTTTTTTTTAAAGAAATGTATACTTTTATTCAGCAAGGTTGAATTAAACTGGTCAAAAGTTACAACATTTATATTAATCGAAGAATCATGAAAAAAGTATAATAGTTTACACAAATATTAAGCAGTTTAATAAAGAGGTTTAAAAAGCAGTTTTAATAATTAATAATATATACAATAATAAGCATATTTTTTTAACAATGATAATAATAATAAATAAATAAATGTTTCTTCAGCACCAAATTAGAATATCAGAATAATTTATGAAGGCTCATTTGATGCTGAAGACCTGAATAATGGCTAAAAAAAAATCAGCTTTGCCGTCAAAGGAATAAATTACATTTTAAAATGTATTCAAATAGAAAACGGTTATTTTAAAGTTTTAATATTTTGCAGTATTACTACTTTTATTGTATTTGTATTCAATAAATGTAGCCTTGGTAAGCATAAGAGACTCTTATTAAAAATTAAAAATCTTACTGACCCAAAATTATGAGCGGAAGTGTACTTAAAAGCCACTAGGTGTCAGTGTACGTCTAAAAGGACATCCTAATATGGCCACTTTCTTATTAATATAACATGTGAAAAGCAGTATGTCAGATGAGTAGTTTGTCTGTAAATGTAGTATTTGTAAATATGCCAGGTGTGCACCCATTGGACATTGTATCAAATTTGTTAATGGTGGGAAACAGTGATGTAGCTGACATCATAGGTCATTGCCAACATATATACTGTATATAGTGTGTCTAGTCTGTATTCTTACTACACATATGCATCAATTATCAAATGTACTTTTTAACACTCATGCAGTAATTTCTTTATCACATGTAGTACATACTCTGTGCATTGTGTCAGATGCAGCTAGCGCAACATAAACTACAATTTATTGAGTGTACCTTTTGGTGAATGCCGTGGTTCATGAATTTAAGATAATGACACAATATAATCTAAAATAAGCACATTCATAATGCTATATAAAATCGCACTGAAATGGAAAAGATTTATACATTTCTTTTTCTTGTACAGTAGTAACAATTAAATGTAACACATTTATGTGCATCTTTTAATTTATTTATAAAATATTTTCTTCACCCAATTGAGATCCCTAAAGTGTGTATGGGAAAGATTAATATTTAGTTAAACAGAAGATTTTCTCCTCACTGGTAGTTGTTGTTGTTGTTGTTGTTGTTTTGTTTTAATAGGGGACTGAGCAGATGGGATGGTTCTGTGTGCCTGTTTCTGCTGCAATAAAAGCTTTTCACTTGTCTGGATTTTTATGTCGTAAGGGGCCTATGAATTTATATACCTCTTTTTCTGTTTCTCTCTCTCTCTCTCTCTACACTACTCTGTCATCGGTCTCTTTAGGTCCCAGCACTACCTGTCAAGAGGATTCCTGCTCCAATCAGGGCGTGTGTCTGCAGCAGTGGGAGGGGTTCAGTTGCGACTGCAGCATGACATCATTTGGAGGGCCGCTCTGCAATGACCGTGAGTCTATCACCTCTCCTTCTTTACAGCTACTGTAGGGAAACCCAGCGCACTGATCCAGAACCACCTATATTGGTTTGTCAATGGATGAGAGCACATGCACCGCTATTATTTATGGTATTCTAACAAACATCAGCCAGTTTGATGATTATTGTATTTTTTGAAAATGGTATTGAATATATAAACTGTGAAAAATAAACATGCATATGTTCATTTGATTCATATTCACATCAGATGTGAATCACATTGAATTAAAATGGAATCTCAGTGACCTTTAGAAAGGGGCTATTTCCAGAACTGGATACTAGCGAGCTGTGTAACTCCCTACTGCACAGAATACACCACATGCTCCATAAAAACATTTAAAAATGGTTATTGTGCGTTTATAAAATGGTTATTTGGATTTCAGTAAATAATATGTTAGTATTCCATTCTGAACATTGTTGTTCTTACAGCATACTTTCAAAATCTTGCAGTCTTCTACTACACCACTAGAGGGGGTTGGTGGACAATGCGTAGATGGGGATCTGCTCCATGCTGTATATCATTAGATGCTGCAATAAGCTAAAAGAAAATATTTAGTAGACTGTTTCTCATAGATATAAATTATATCTAGAAGGAAACATTGCATAAGCATGTGTGGGCATTTCTGAATGGATTTGTAATATTGAGCTGTACTCTGACAATAGCATTGACTGAATTTGGTGTGAAAACCTCTAGTGCTTGTAGCCTGGGAAAGTGCTGAGTGCCAGGAATCTGAAGCAGGGTGAAACTCCTTGAGATGGTTTACGGAAAAGAGCTAATGCAGACTCAAGCCATGCACAGCTAATCCATTCTGCGGGTTTACCAAACTGATAAGAGCCCGCCTTTGTTCAGGAGGAAGAAGCCACATAGATGGCTTGCATTACATCATCCGCATCCCCACACCTCGCTGGAATCTATTCAGTGTGTTTTTTAGAGATGAGAATGGCAGAGGACGATAGGATCACTTTGCTACCTAATTAGAATTATAAAGAAAATCACATTTCTTTTCGTTTACCCCCCCCCCCCCCCCCCCCCCACACACACACACACACACACACACACACACACACACACATAAACACACAGTGATAAATTAAATAAATTGGTGGATTTACACATTTCGCCTTCATTGTTGTGTGTAAGCCCCTGTGTTAATGATTACAGACTGAATTCATCTTTTACTGGGCACTTATTTGAGCAAGGATTATATGTGCACACAATATTAATGTTCCTGCACGGTCATATGCTCATGCGCACACACACAAAGGCTCATTTAGATGGTTAGAAGCCCAGTGATCATCAGGCCGTGAAGGCAGTGCAAAGAGAAAGAGGCTTTGTCTGAGCATAGTGGCAGAGAGGAAAGCCTGGGTTAGACACTCAGACGTGGAAATGCATGACCACATCATTCCACCTCAAGACCTGCACTACATACACTACAACCCCATAGTTGTCCCAGGTATGGACACTCTGAAACAAGCTTTCACTAACACATACACATGCGCGCACTGATCAATACACAGATCCCTGCGGGGTGGGTGCAGTGTCCAGAATGAACAGTCGCACGCGCCAAATACGAGGAAAAATGAGGAGTGACTCACCTTTATTTAACAGCTTTATTCACAAATTATTTGTTTTGAGTACATTTGTAAGAACATTTGTAGAAAAGTTCTTGTATTAATCCACCGATATAAAAATTTGATGTACAAAATAATGATCTACATGTTGTTTTTGTTAAATTGAGAGATAATGACCAAATTAGTAATATTTATATTTTCACTATTTTTAATTAATGACATTAACATTTTTGTTAAAAAAATATTGCTTTAGGGATAGTAAGATATCTTTAATATTTAACTAAATAATCACATTTTTATGATGACAAATGCATGAATATTGTTATAATTTATTATTCATAACCATATTTTAATATACGAAAAAACATGGCTTCATGCCCTGTAGGAATTTATAAGCTGGTGAATTTTCTCAATTTCTATTTTTACGCAAGAAAATAAAAACTGAATCCAGAGGTGTTAAGTATTTCAATATATGTAATTAATTACTGTACTTGAGTATATTTTTGGCTACTTTGTAGTTTTACTGAGAATCATAGATAATAGCAACATTTACTCTTTACTTCACTACATTTGTAATGAGCGTTGCAAGTACCACATCCTATATGATGTCTATGTTGCAATTACACATTACATTTTGCATGGCCCCTAGCTTTTTCTGCAGCAGTTTATTTCTGCTTTTAAAGAAGTGATATCGCCAACTACAGGGTATTAAAAGTACTATATCTTGTGTGTTTTGCCCTTACTCCCCCAAACTTGACAACAAGGCTATTTTATGTGAATTCGAGATTCCTTAGCAATGGCAATGAGGCTGAAACCAGGTCATCCAGTGCAAGAATGCGTTGACTTTTTAATTTAAACATTTTATTATTATTATTATTATTGTTGTTTTTCCCACTATTTTCCTGTATTCCACTATTTGTATTACTGTAAAATGTTCAGTAATAAACAAATTAAGCAATAAATAAATAAATAAATACAAATTACCTAACATGTTTTATTTATCCATTATACTGAAGATACCTTTTTGAAGGATTTTGTAGTTTTTGTTGTTGTTGTTGTTTTGTTCGGATTTTTTATGTTTTTGTTTTTTGATGTGTTCCGTTGTAGTTTGGTTTTCGAAAATAATCGTGACTACTGTCCTCACAAGTCAACTCTTTCTTGTTTTTCATTGGCAAATCTCTTTGACTAGTGCATCTTTGAGCCTATATGCAGTATGAGTAAAAAACTGTACTGTTAAAATCACATATTCTAAGACTTTTACTCAAGTTGTTGTCAAGTTGTCATTTGTAGTGAAGTAATTTTTCAGATACTCTTTACACCTCTGACTAAATCTAATTTATAAAATGACAAATGTACAGTATGTTTAAGTATTAATATTACATGTTTAAACAATAAACCACAGAAAAAATATTTCATGGTCTGTAGGAAGTATTAGGCTGTTTTCTCAATCTCTTCATCATTGGAATTTGTGGCAAAAGTCAATTCTGAACGCTGGTTGGGTGCATTTGTCCATTAGTCTCATCATGCATGGACTCAAAACACATCAGATCTGAATGGCTACTAACAACATGAACAGTTTGGTTTGAGCTGGTTATCAAAGAACACTTTAGAAAACTAGAAAGGGGAAATAGCAGTTCCGGGGTTCTCCACTGAATGCATAACTGATTTGCTTGGTCTAAATACTATTAAAGACCCAGAGCATAGATAAGAGACGAAAGAATTACATGATTAAAAATGACCACAGCTGTAAAGAAAAATGTGAAGAGATAAATGAATTGTGCTATTCATGACAGCAGTGTACTCATCTGCTTTTTAACCGAACAATATGTTTTTAAATATGTGCTTCATTTTTAATTAGCTTGTTGCTTATCAAATATCTTGTTTCTTAATAAACAACATCCCACTGGTTACTGGAGCATCATGGGTTGGGGGGGGGGGGTTGATTCATGCTTTCTGTAGTCAATGAATAGATGGGGAGATGGAAAAGTAGAAGAAAATGATTGTAGGGTTCATTACTTATCTGTTCTCTTTTGACTTCATAAAACATTCCTCCTTTCTTCATAAAAAACGAGCAAAACGAGAGAAAGAAAAAACAGACCTTTCCACTTATTTCTCCCTTACTGTTTGAAATACTTGAAACCTTTTTTTTCTACACAGAATGAAAGTGCCAGTATTAAAACATGCTCTATTTCCTTTGAATCTGCTTTTGAGGTCAGCTGAAAAAAGAAATGGATTGGCTCAAACATGTGACTGCCAGAGAATGGCAAGGGTCCTCTGCTCAAAGCAATACAGTGTTTGCCGTTAGGTGGCAGCCTTGTAAACAGAAAATATAGCACATGCTCATTTTGCATGCTGGGTTCTCATATTCTTTTAATATCTCAGGGAAGGAATTAGCTTGCTATGAATGCAGGCAACTGGTTCCCAAATGATTTCATAAACCTCTGGATATGATGTTTCATTGCGTACAACACTGTGCATTGCTCAAGACGCAGTGATAAAATTGTCATCCAAATAGAGCAGTTTCAGCTCCTGATGCAGTCTGTCTTGGAGCCCCTGGCGAGGCAGCTCTGATCACCCGGCTTTGTCAACTTTAATTATACAGTGCTAACGATGCTCAAAGCTGAGATGAGGGAGAAACAACGATCTCCTTGTGTGAGAAGAGATGACACCAGTGTCACATTTAGTGCATCTTTCTTCACACTCCAACTGGAGTCTCTGTGGAGAAGCACACCTGCAGTCTTCCTCCTTGTACCAACAAGCAAACACACCCACAGCATGGGGTGCACATGAGGGGGAGGGTGAAACTTGCACAATATTTATTTAGTGTGTTCTTTTTTGTTTTATTTGTTGGTGACAAACTCACAGTTATAAATCAGAGATACACTGTATTTGGGGTTTTGACTGATTTACTTTTAAACTGCTCATTTACACATCCTATTCCACTCTTTAGTAGAATAAATTGGGTTTTTACCTAGAACAGTGGTTCTCAACTGAAGGGTAGTGACCAGTCATGGACAGTAGTGTAAAAAAATTAAGCTAAATGCTAACCATATAATTGTGCAAGTAAATTCTAAATCTTGACTTACATTTTATTCTGTGAAACAGAAAGAAAATATTTTGAGTAATCAAATGAAAGTCAGTAGGGTTCAACATTGTTTTTTACTCCATTGTATGAACAAAAATAGTAAAAAAAAAAAAAAAAAGGTAAAATATGGTCATTTGGGTTCCACAGAAGAAATAAAGTTGTACTAGATTGGAGGTTAAATGATGACAGAATGTATTTTTTGGGTGAACTGCCCCTTTAAGCAAATGTTTCCTGTGTCTTTTTATTGTTGACGTCAAAGCCTGGGCATCAATCTAAGCAGTATTTTGACTTGGTACAAATCAGGCAGATGGCAACATGATTAGGTTGCATGACTTGTCCTCATTTTCATAAACTGTAAAATTAATCTGTTTTATCCCAAAATCTGCAAACAAAATGTCAAACTACAAAACACCTTGCAAATTTATTCTGATAAAAACAGACTACAATTACAATCCTTACTTGAAACACTGAAGCAACTGTTGCATCTTGCAAGAAAGACTGCTATTGAATCAAGCCAGGCACTGTCCATGGTGCTGAAGTGCGCCCAGTGAGAGAACTCATTCAGCTACACAATGGCCCAAGAGGGACGAGTATATCAAGGTTTAACTAGTTTGTGAAGGGAAAAGGAGCCCACACTCTCTGTATTCCAGCTGGACTCTTCTCGAGCCACCCCTCTGTCAAGGAGAAACGAAGACAGGAAGAGCAAAAGAACGATTAGGAGGATGAGACAAGAGATCCCCTTCCACAGCTGCACGCGCCTCCCTGATGATCGTGGGGGAGGGAAGGAGGAAAAGAGGGGGAGGAAAACTCAGCCAAGCTTCACCGTTCTCTGTTTCCCCTTCTCTTCATTCAGAGGGTCTTTTCCTCTAAGCATGCTGCTTACGAATGCTTCCGCTACAGAGACACTGTAAGGAGTGAGAGAAGAGGAAGACTTAACGCTGACATTTTCAGAAACTATGACAACCTTTTTCACGTGCAGACCACTTGAACACTTTTGCCCTTTCTTGCTTCTCTCTTTCTGTTCTCCTGTGATGTGTCTGCTGATGTTTCCTCTGAGAGTCAGTGCGGTCTCAGCCAGCCAGGCAGCAGCAGCTCTTGTGTGGTGTGTGTGAGAGAGAATATGTGTGTCGTTTGGGGAGGGGGAGAGGCACTCTGTATTGAGTTAAATGCTGCAGTGGCGATCTCGTCTTGTGTGTGCCATAGCTTCTGGTAGTCTCCCCGCTCCTCTTCTTTTCTCTCAACGGGGATAACGAGGGATGCTTCCTTGTCTTCATGGGATACAGCTGGGATTCATGTGATAGGAAAAGTCCAGGACTGCTGGGAGGTCTGTAACAAAGGCTGCACACTCTTTTCTCCCTCTTCTCAAATACACCACTACGCCTTCCTTACTGGAGTACTGGATTGGATTATGTGGTTTCTTTCTTTTTCTTCCTGCAGGATTTTGTGTTTTTGAATGCCATGAACAGAGGGATATAAACAAGGATCATTAACCTTCTGAAGTTTACCTTATCTATGCTCTTTTTTTTTTTTAATCGATATCTCGGAAGAATTCTGTTGAAGTTCCCTCTCCATGTGGATTCGGCACGTGCTGTTTTTCTGTCTCTCCATCAGTGATTGGGCTGTTGCATGGTCAGGAACCAAGGCTTGAGCGGGACATGGGTTGCCAGGTGGTCTAAGGACGCCCCTCTTTAAAGTCCCTGCACTCCGGTAGCATGCTGCGTCTGTGGCCCTGCGGGGCTCCTGGTGGTCTTGCTTCCATCCTGCTCCGCATCAGCCTGCGTGTGGCTCTCTGGCTGCCACCGCTGACATTGGGGTCAGTCCTGGCTCTGGCTGAGGGGCCTGGGGAGCTGTACGTCCCTCAACATATGCCTCATCACCTCATGCCTGCCGCCAGATCCCACGCCCCCCTGCGGGCAGGACATGGTGCGTAGCTTATTCAACTGCCACATTCACCTTCTCACCACTTTGCCATTCAGTAACCTTTCGTTCCTAGAGCTTCTGTTTTCTGTGTGCTGAGATTTTAGCATAAGAAACGATATCATGCACTTGTAATCTCAGGGTAATTGCAGAGCTCTGTAAGTGCACTTGCGCAATTATGTGGTCAGGATGCAAATGCGATCTTTAAGCGGTGTTTGTGAACATTATGCAGATGCATTATGCAGAGTACAAATGTTGAGAGCATAATGTAGGCTGCACCACAATCACTTAGCGACCAGCGATTCAGCCTTATGTTATGCTGACTATCCTTGAATACATGCATCTTTGTGTTATTTCTAGGGGCCATTGAGGGGGTTGTGTTTATATAAGCACTGGGGCAACATCCTTGGCCTCTCCTGTTCAAAAGGCCACATCCGTGCACACCGACTTGAGCTGACCTTTGACATGATGAAATTATATTCAAATTGCATCGTGGTCATCGTAGCATGTTGTGTTGTGTGTGGATTTAATGCAGCGAACCAGCCAATTGGGTCTAGAAGGGACAGTGGACAGGCATTTTTTTGCTACTATTAGACCCGAGAGCTATCCTAAGATTTTCACACTTGGGGACCCCCCCACACCTCCTTTGAAACTATATTACTTCTACATTCCCATTAAATCCCACTGGCCACCACTCTTGAGACCGGTATACAGTATAAATTGAACACCTTCAGCTTTATTGCACCAGACCCCCCCCCTCCCAGTTTGTGTTGTAATGTCTCGTTGCGGCTGGCTGTTTAAAACTATCAGGGCGATTTCCACGCTATGTGTGCAGAGGGGCTTGAGCTGTCAGTATGTGATCCACTGCACTTATATAATGAGACCTGGCTGCATCTCAGCATTATCCTCACAGAAAATGCTTTGATAAAAAAAAAAAATAATAAATAAAAAAAATTACTATTGAATAGAGGCAGGAGGAAGAGAGTGGAAGCTTGTGAAGTGAGACGAGTCATTTATCATCCTTTCTGAAAGGCTCTTAGTTTTTTTCTCTACCTCCTTGCCTCTCTCCCTATCTCTCTTTCCTTCTGTCTTTGTCATATTCTTCTTTTCTCTCTCTGTGTGTGTGTGTGTGTGTGTGTGTGTGTGTGTGTGTGTGTGTGTGTGTGTGTGTGTGTGACACAGCTGGCGTCTCTAATGGCAGGGTGTGCTGAGATCACAGAGCCCCGCTGCTCGAATGCGTCCCCCCAGGCAGCGAGGCAGCGCATCAGGGTCCATTGCTTCTGCCTCTGCCTCCCTCCCAGCCAAGCTAATCTAAACCTCTCAAACCTCCGGACCTCTTTTGGCAAAGAATATTCAGCGACATTGTTCACAGCTGAGCATAATTCACAAGCTCTGATAATAATAAACTGAAACCGCTTCCGGCTATGTGTCTGCTATGCTATTTACAGCACCAGTGGACACCACCTCAGCCAAACTGCAAATCTGTCCAGCCCTACCTGCTTCAGCACTGTTTTAGTTCACCGCGACAAGGAGTTTGAGAACATCACGAGTTCTGTTGTTGCAGCAAAATTATCATTTAAAAACCATTTACATTTGGTTATGTGGAGTGCAGAAAATTGTGTGCACCAGAAAATGTGTCCTCTCTCCCACTGAAATGACTGGATGGGAACTAAAAAATAAATAAAAACAGAAAGCGAGGCAAATTATCAGAAGTTAACCTGGGCTCCAGCAAAGTGGGGTTTCCACCACAGTTTTCCCCCTCTCAATTTGCTGCAGTCTTGCACTTTTATCTCCTATTTCCTCCACAGTTACACTGACAAATATAACAGAAGCTACATTTAGATGAAGTTATACTGTAGAAGAACGCTGCATTCTCTCACACCTACAGTAAAATGATCGAACCATGTAGGTTCAACATTACTCCCCCTCATTCTTAAAAAAAAATGTGTTCGTGTGAGTGTTTTCTTTCTTGCATGTTTCCAAAGGCTATTAATGACTATGTGAGCTGCTTTAGTATGCTGCCCCTCTCTTTCTCTCTCCTCCATCACTGTAAATCTGAGTACAGTTGGAGTAAGTGAGCTTATGAGGTTGAGTAACCTTCCTCTATGTATCTCTGTCTTATTTGCTCTCTTTTATGTCAGAGCTATAGTTTGAGAAGCCTGAATTGCTGTAATGAGAGGGAAGCATGGATTTTGCTTGTGAATGGTGCTGTGCCCGGCTATATATGATACTGAGAGGCTGAGAATTGGAAGCGTAGGCTGTTTTGACTAAGAGGGAGATAGAGGGAATTAAAAGAGGCAAAAGGATGAGCAGAGTGGTCAAAGTCTACATGTACTTGACAGTGTTATTCCACTGGGAACAATACAGCATCACCACTAGCAAACAGTGAGACATTGAGTGACTTTACAGGGCTGCAAGCTGAACTCTATAGTGGGTGCATCGTGTATGGGTGTGCGAGTTTATATGAAAAAGACATATCATCCCCTTGATAGTATGGAGGTGATTGATTCTTTAAATGCTATACACTCTCCCAAGAGAATCTGCAGAAAAAGAAGGAGAGAGAGAGAGAGAGAGAAAAAGAAGGAACAATAGCTTTGGTGTGTAATCTAAACCCAGTCGAGCCAAACCTCCAGAGATTTCTCATTATGTCACTGTAGCTCACACATGGGGCTCAGGGAGGCTTAGACTGGATGTACTGATACACACACACACACACAAACACACAAACACACACCTGCAGAGATTATTACACATGCTTCCGTCTAATAAGAAAGTTATTTTTTAATTCATCACTCAAAGTCGACATACATTAGCTAGCTTAGTTTTTTTTTTTTGTATCTTCCTTCATTCTTTCCTTCCTCTTAATTTGCTTTCTCCCTATCTTTACTTCAGCCTTTTCCTCCCTTCTTCCTTTCTTTTTCCTTCTCATCCTTTCTTTCCTCCTAACTTTTTCCTTCTTTCGTTCCTCCCCATTTTTCCTTCATTCATTTTCCCATCTTTTTCTCCTCTTCCTTAATTTCTTCACTTGTTCCTTTTGTTTGTTTGACATTCTTTCCTTCCTAATTGCTTTTTACTCTCCTCCTTTCCTCCTATTTTCCTTCTCTATTTTTTCCATCTTTTCTTTCCTCCTTCATTTTTGCCATTCTTTAATTTAATTCCTCCCTTACTTCCCTCCTTTCTTCTTTACTTTCTTTCTTCTCCCATTTTCTTCCATTCTTTCCTTTACTTCCCTGCTTTTTCTTTCATCCTCTGCTTCATTCATTCCTTTAATTTCATCATCTGGCATTTATTTTTGTTTCTTTCTTTCTTTACTCCGAGTACCTTCTTTCTTTTCCTCCTTTTTTCTATCTCTGCTTAAATTTTAAATTCTTTTAAATTCTTGTCATTTGTCCGTCTCACCTTCCTTTCATTCTAACTTTCTTCCTTTTTTCCTTTTTTCCTTTTCTGCTTTCATTTCTTTTCTCATTCCTAAATACTCCTTCCATACAAAATACAAAAAGTGCAAATCATACACAATACTGTACACTCACAAGATAAATTTACACGCTCACACACCCCGAGGCTAAGCCTCATCTTCTCCCAAACCCCCTGGACGTGCTCAGGAGCCGAAAGCTCGTTATAAAAACACAAAGCAAATCAAAACAACATCCACTAAAGTGCCACAGCAGGCAGGCTTTCAGCCAGCACAGCATTGACTGCTCATTCCCAGCTCTACCCTAATTAGCCCTGGAAAGGTCAGCAGGAGCTCTACCACGACCACAAACCCCAATGCTCCCTGCCTCTTTCACTCTTCAGTGGTCTCTTTTCACATATGAACTGTTGTTTTTTTCTGAGTCTGTGAGGGAGCATATAGTCGTCTGTGGCAAGTATCCTCAAAGGTTAATTGTTCTGCTATAATATGCTGTATAACGCACTGCTATCCAGATTTGTAGAAAATTCAGTTTGTGCCAGGCTGTTGTCTTTAAATTACATTGCACTAAACATGAAATTAATCAGAAGACTTTACATTTCACAGTGGGTTTTATTGTTTTATTAGTTCTGATTCATTCAGCCCCCTCAGGTCTGACAATAAAAACTGACAAGAGTATTAAAGAAATGAAAGGAACATGTTTTGACAATGCCAATGATACATGTAAAAATCAAACCCATGAGGCATACAGGAACTGAACAGTGTTGGAGCTGTCCATGTGGACTCTCGACTGTGTCCTGAGGCAGCCAAGCACCCACCCACCATAGAGCCTAAACTCTCTCCCAACCGGAGATGGAGTCTCTTTCAGTCAGCCGGAGGATTCCTTCACATGCAGACAATAAAACCATGTGTTGCACTAGACCGGTCATAAACATGACGTCAGGTTTTGAAACCTGCGTCTTAAGTCGATTCTAGGAGAGGGAGGGAGGGAGAAACCGCGGTCAAATTTACGAACGCTTCTCTCTTGCTGTTTCTGCGGAAGATAACGGCCAGTTTACTACACACACATATGCAAAGATACACATATTCATCTACACATCCGCACCCTCTTAGGTTGGCCAGTGTTCCGCTCGAGCTGTTGCCTGTAATTACCCAGTTGGTGTGGAGCACTGTGGTGTCAGTCTGGTAATTGGAGCTGCAGTAATTCACTTTTTAATTGCCTGTTTATTATTGCAGAAGCCTCAGTTTTGTAGTTGCAGCACAGCTCGCACTGAATGTTTAATAAACAAATACAATGTCACAGACTCATATTTCACGTAAACATTATAATTGCTTCACATAAAAAACCATCAGCACACTCACTCTTGCCCACACACACCTATTCTTCTCAGCATAATGGAACAAAAACAATTTTCTGTCCATTACCTGCCAGGTGGATAAGGTAGCAGAACACACAGATAACAATACACCACATACCTGTAAAACATACAGTGGGGTCCAAAAACTTTTTTTTTACCTGGAAACAAACAGAAAACACAGTTTGAAAAATTTTAAATATAGGGAGAATATGGGGGGAGAATATGAATTATATGTATAGTTGCAGGGGACAAACTGTACAGTATACTAGACATTTAGAAATTTAATGTAAATTGTTCAATTCTAATTTAAATTATGCTAATATATATATATAACATTTACATTACATTTAGTCATTTAGCAGATGCTTTTATCCAAAGCGACTTACAAATGAGGACAGTGGAAGCAATCAAAAACAACAAAAGAGCAATGATATATAAGTGTCAGGGAAACATACGGATTCAATTTGCAAGTACAACTCAGATTTATTTCAAGTCTGAAGCACCACTCGGCTGAGGCCGAGACTAGGAGAAGGATAAGGGGAACAGTCACACGAGCCTCCAGCCCCTCCACCAGGCAAGGTAATTGAGGAGGACCAGCACACACGGTCCCAGCGTCAGAGCCGACGCAACGTCAGATGGGAGTACAGCACAAAGGGTCCAAGCGTCGGTACTGACACAACGTCTGAGCTGAGAGTCTCTTGTAGGGCACTGAGTATTCTGGCAATATCAGGGCAGGAACTAGGGAACAGAAGACTGCAGAAACAAGAGGCTGAGAGCAAGCAGCAGAGAAGGTGAACTGAAATCACTAAACAAAACTTGGAGCCTAAGAAAACACAGCAAGACAAGACTAACTACAGGTCGCAAAGTGTAGCTCATTACACCACAACCGTCGGACACCAGACTACACATGAGGGGGAACTTAAAAAGAGGGAGAGTTAAGGAATAAACTAGTCACAGGTGTGACAGAGGCTGAGGTAGTAATTGGGATAACAATGGAGAGGGAGTGGCAAAGACAACGAGCACATGGTGAACCGTCAAACACAACAAAAACCTGCTGATCAGACCGAAGTCATGACAATAAGTGCTATAACAAGTCACACATAGCAAGGACTTTTAAATAATATAATAAATACAAAGAAAACATATAGAATAGAAAAAGAATAGAGCAAGCTAGTTTTTTTATTTTTTGTAATTGTATAAAAAATGAAAAGAAAATAGAATACAAAAAGATTAGAAATGTACCGGCAGGTGTTTTTTTTTTTTTTTTTTTTTTTTTTAAAGAGAGAATAGAATAGTGTAGAATAGTGAGTGCAAAAGTTAGAGGGTCAAATAAAGATGGAAGAGATGGGTTTTAAGATGATTCTTGAAGATGGCTAAGGACTCAGCTGCTTGGATTGAGTTGAGGAGGTCATTCCCCCAGGAGGGAACATTTAATTTAAAAGTCCGTAAAAGTGACTTTGTGCTTCTTTGGGATGGCACGTAAGTCTGAAGTAATAAATATAGGTAAATAGGTGCAGAACAAGTGGTGGTTTTGAGGCAAGCATCAATGCCTTGAATTTTATGCGAGCAGCTATTGGAAGCCAGTGCAAATTGATAAACAGAGGTGTGACATGTATTCTTTTTGGCTCATTAAAAATTTATCTTGCTGCTGCGTTCTGGATTAATTGTAAAGGTTTTATAGAACTGTCTGGAAGACCTGCCAAGAGAGCATTGCAATAGTCCAGCCAGGACAGAACAAGAGCTTGAACAAGGAGTTGTGCAGCATGTTCCGAAAGAAAGGGCCTGATCTTCTTGATGTTGAATAATAATAATAATAATAATATAATATATATATATATATATATTATTTATTGTATTTTTTTTTTGAAAATGGTAAAATTTAAAGGCAGGGTAGGTAAAAAATGTATAAAAAACTTTTTTCCTAAATTTGTTTAAACTTTATTTATATATCAATACATAATTAAAATGTAAGTACTCTGAAAAAGAAAGTATAAAAATTGAGTGTCTGTAGACCTCTCACGACTGTTTTAAAGACAGCTCATTATTTCCATTCACTCCACCCCCTCCCTTCTGGGCTCCTAGCAAAACCTCTACTATGGCTCGCTAAGTAATGTTATGTTAGCTATATTACGCAGCTACGTGTGCTAATGACACATGCTTCATGAAAAAATAAACAAAAAAATATGTATGATCAAAATACAAAAAGAAAGATTTACCTGTCCAGCAGAAATAAAGCCATCAAAGAGTCCTTTTTCAGCCCCTTGAGTTCCCTCAGTTCTCGCCATCGCTGGAAAGCCACGCCGATATTAACTCGCGTTTTATTTCTTTGTTTATCCAAAGATTTTTTTGTTCATTGCCTTTTCTTGTACTGTTACTGTCTTCCTTTTTTTTGCCTGGTTTGCCTTCACTAACTGCATAGGCTGGTACTGTGAATTTTGCTTGCTGTTTCTCTGCCATTGTTTTGGTATTCCTAGGATCCGTGCCTCTTGAATTCCTCAAATCAAATGTACGGCGCAAGTGGGCAGGTCATGTGTGGCAAAAGGGTGGTTGCCATGGTTGCGAGAGAGTGACAGTCGCCTAAGCCAATCCTATGTTTCGTCCCGATTGGAAATAATGAGCTGTGTTTAATACAGATTAAACGGTCTAGAGTCACTCGATTTTTATACTCTTTTTATCAGAGTACTTACATTTTAATTATGCATTGATATATATAGAAAGTTTAAACAAATTTGGAAGAAAGTTGTTTATAAATTTATTACCTACCCTGCCTTTAAGAGTAGTCTCAGACAATTTTATGACGCCACTGTACGGCACATTTTACCCATATGATTATACGTTTGAAACATTCTTAAGCCACTTGCAGTGTTCTTGAGACTTGTGAAGGTTACAGTTACAGCATGCCATTTCATTTTCGGTGGTTTGAAGTGTTACTTTTAGATTTTTGTATACTTCTCTGTGTGGGGTCTTCACTTTGCCATCTGTTTATTTTGACAGCATTTTCATACCAGTGGGGTGCATGTGTGTTTGCGCGCGCGCGCGTGTGTGTGTGTGTGTGTACTCACGCGATACATTTGATGTGCAGAACTGGATTGTAGTGTGTGTGCATGTGTGTGCGTGTGTGTTTGCCCACTGGGTGAATGACTCCAACCCTGCAGAGTTTGACTGATGTTCCTCATACCTGCATGCAAGTAGGAGGTGGGCAAACCAACACAATGCACAGTAATTTTAGACCAAACTGCCAGGGCCCTCATAATGCGTCTGTTCTAAGGAAAGAGGCATCTAGGGACATGAAGCAGAATCGAGTGGGAGCTCAATTCATTTCCCATTCCAAGACACTAGCACATTGTTTTGTGTATCTGAAATGTTTATAGATGAAAAGTCAGCTCAGCGCAGCTTATAAATATTGTGTTTTCAGCAGTATGATGAGCCCCCAAGACAATGACTGTATTGGATGTTGTTGATTTTACATTTAAACATGGATCTGAGAAATCAGATGATAAAATATGAATTGTTCCATGCTCATATAGTTTGAAGAGGGGACTAGGGGATCGGGAAATTACACAACAGATTCAAACTCAGATTATGTCTTGATGTGTTAAAGCACACATGCTAACACATAGGCTACATTAAAGGGAACTTTTGCAGTCTTGTGCAAATAAAGAGTCTTAAAGGTATAATTCACTGAAAAATTAACATTCTGTTTTTATTTAATTGCCCTCATGTTTTTTCAAACCTGTATGCCAACAGCATGAGGGCTAATAAATGATGACAGAATGTTCATTTTTGGGTGAACTATTCTTTTAAGCAAAAGTAGTATTTTAGTTTGTGAATAAAAGTGGAGAGGGATCCAAATGGAGCCTCCAAGACCCTGGCAGAAGAAGAAGCTAGTGCGTAATTTAATTTCACCAGCACATAAAGGAGATTAAAGCTATGATGGGATTCCAGAGGGCCAGGTAATATCTATCTCATTAGAACAGCTCTCCCAAGCATTCACACACAGCTTTTCTATGGGGTAGCAGTCGGCCTTCTCTCCTTTGCCTTTTCCTGCTGATTGACCTTAGAAGGGCGCTGGAGTGGAAAGACCCACATAGTTGTAAGGTAGCGAGGGTCTTCTTTAAAACCCAGACCCAGCTGTCCACCCAGCCGAGATGATGGAACATATTTAAGGGGCTAATGGTCTGGCTTGCACAAAGAGCCTGCCTCATTTAACAGCATCAGAAAATAGACTTCAGAGAAGAGGTTTAACCCCGTTAGAGGGAGGCCAGCAAGCTCCTTAACCACATCAGGGATGGGAGTGAAAAGTCAGGCTGAGGGAGATAAGAAAAGAAAGAAAGAAAGAAAGAAAAGAGGGTGCCTTGGAGAAGCTCCCAAGTAGTCGGGATAAGAGCCAACTGCACAAACAGAATCCAACAGATATTTTCAGCATTTCACCATTTCATTGATAGTGAATGTGGAGAAATGACAGAAAACAATGGAGAGAAAAGGGGAAAATAAGATCAGATTCAAACCCTTTTGCAACACATCTTGGTTCTGAAGCATTTGTCACTATACAGTGCTTCCAAGAATACAGCGGGTATTTTAAGAGAATTATTTCACAGCTCTTTGTATTTCATAGCACTTCACAGACTAAATTATTTCAGCATTATCAATAATTCATGCTCATTTATTTACTTAATCAGTGGCTGCTTTAAAAAAATGGATAATGTTCAGTCAGCGCCCTCTGAATGAAGTACTAATCACTCTGTTAGTGGTTTCTTTTACGATTGGTTGTCTCTTAAAAGGATAGTTGGCCCAATATTGTCATTATTTACCCACCTTCATGTCGTCCCATGCCTGCAAGACTTTCTTTTCTTCAGGGAAACACAACATAAGATATGAAAACACATTATTTCACAGTGTATAACTGTATAATTTTGCACAATTACAGGGAACTGATCCTCAACAAAATCATAACCCTATAGTAACTACATGTTGTTAATAATATCACTTGGTATTTAAATAATTACTCTCTAACAAGGATAACTTACAATTTATATATTTAAAAAAATGACTATTTGTTTTATTAGCCTATACAGTTGGGGATTTACTATGTGAAGACATAATAAGGGAAGACATTCTTCAAAATATTATTAAGTCTTGTTTGGAGGACATGAAGGTAAGTAAATGATGCCTGAATTTTCATCTTTGGGTGAACTATCCCTTCCAATGCATGTATGAGTCAGATGTCATCTTGTATTTTTAAAAGGTGATTGCGCTTTGATTAACTTTCAGTACACTGTGCATTACCTATTTGTGCCAGTAAATCTCTGCACAGCTTTACGCTTCCCTTCCCAGGCAAATCCATTCACTCACCCACAGCTGTGAGTTGCAGTCATACTGAGCGACAGATATGAGGCAGGCAGCCGTAGCGGTTCACACGAAACAGATTTCAGCAGAGCCGAAATCTCATCCGTTTGCTCTCCCTATCCGCTTCACATACATGATGGCCTGTGCGCATATGTGTGTGTGAAGTTCAACCATCTGAGCCCCGCTAATGAGCAGAGCTCATTTCCCTGCATTTCAAACAAGCCCGACTAGGGAGTCATCACTAACCAGGCGTTAGTCTGCGTGTGAATCCGTGAGTGCTCCTGAACATTTGTGTACCCGTGTAAGCGAATGTGCCTGCCCCGAGGGTGTTGTTTTCGGAGGGGGTCAAGCTGATCGCTGACGCGGTGTGAAACAGTCTCATTGAGATGAGTTCAAGGGGGCCGGCAAGAGCCCGCAGGTGAAAATCACACAGAGTGGAGCTAATGAACACGGCTCTGCAAATAGAGAAACGTGCCAGGAAATAACCCAGCCCTTTTGAAACCACTCTCAGCACTTTGCTCTTCTGAGAGCTCCGGCCTCCTCTGGGTTTTTTCGCCGCACTGCTTCGCCGCCCGTCTTATCTGCATCTGGAGCTCAGAAGCGCAGCAGTCACGCTCCGCAGAGAGGAGAGTGTTGAAGTGAGTCTCACATCTCCCAAGGCTGTTATCTTGAGGTTGATGAGCTCTTTGCTCTGCGAACATTACCCCGACTGCACCTGCCACAGTCGAAGCGCTTTCGCCCCTGTTTTGCTATTGAATTCACGCCTGATCAAGAGAGCTAGCGCAATCCGCCAGTTAATGAGATCAGCTCCATTAGTAGTGTCTCTCTCTATCTCTCGATGCAAAAAGCTTGACGTTGATTTCCCATTGAAACCTTCCTGCAGGCGTTGAATCACAGTGACCCTGCTCACAGTAAGCTACCTGCCTCTGACACTGTAATTAGCTCCATCAGGCATTAGCACTCATCTCGCTGAGCAGGAATAGATGTCTGGTCTGTGCCGTGTTTGCCCACCTTTGGCAGAATAAATGCATGTAGAAGTAGGTGCTGGGCTGGGGGCTAAGGGACTGGATTGATTGTCCGGTGTGTCGGCGGGTGAAGAGAGCGGCTGTAATCAGCTCAATCAGCCCCGGGCTTGGATGGGGGGTTGTGTGCGTTGAGTGGTTGTAGCAAAGCAACTCTGTTTAGCTCATGCTTCAGCAGACACAGGTGCTCCTGGTGACATCAACTTACCAAGGGTCAGATAAGGGCTATAATTTAGCCAATCAGGGACCAGCAGGGGCTGTCTGGCACTCTGATGGGTTCATCAAGAAACTCCCGCGCTGCATGTAATGGAGTAGGGCCGTGCATATGCATGGAAATACTTTTCCCACTTACTTTGATGTTCTTACACTTAATATTCTGTTTATCTCTCTTTCTCATTCTGCAGCGGGAACCACATACATATTTGGACGTGACGGAGGGCTCATTGTGTACACATGGCCGCCCAACGACAGGCCGAGCACACGAGCTGACCGACTGGCTGTCGGCTTTAGCACCCAGCAGAAGGATGCAGTGCTGGTTAGGGTGGACAGCTCTTCTGGCTTGGGAGACTACCTGCAGCTTCAGATTGTGAGTTTTACACAAACAAACACACACTTACTGTTGGGTCACAAAGTTTGAAGCCACTTGTGATAATTATCAAGTGAAAATTTTATTTAAATAATTTACATGTATTTCAGATTTGATTGGTATTTAATACAAACCCATTTTTCTTTAATGCAGCAGCAACAAACTGCATGAATTGAACAAGTTTGTGTCAACCCTGATGATCATGTTATCCAGCATTATTTGAGAATTATCCAGTGGGTTGAAAGAACATCTGACCGTCTGTGCAAAGAGTCGCATGATAGATGCCACAAATATAGTCATTTAGACCAAGAACTATTGCAGAATCCCGAATACACTCAAATAATATTGGACTTGAACATAATATTGAATATTGAACTAATTTCTCTCAGAAAATGTATCAAATAATTGAAAATAATTGGCAAGAATCATGATTTAAACTTGGAATTTTTAATTGGAAAGAGTATTTTCTCGTTTTATTTTAAATTAGGAAAACTATTATTATTATTTCTATTTTTTATGCTATGAAAATTTGGTGTTGAAACTATTTTTGCTCAGAAATTGAACTAAATTTCACAATAATTTAATAATTTACAATGAATCGGCAAATAACATTAATTTAAACTTGGAAGACTGAAATTGTATTTTTTATTTATTTTTTATTTTTTTTGTAAAAGGTATGCCAATAATCTGTTTTATTTTCATCTATGAAAAATTTACTTTTTTTACATTTTATGTCATGAAATTTTGGTATTTAATTTTTACTTAGAAATTGTTACTACATTTTTACAAATAATTACAAAGAATCACACATTAATTTAAACTTGGAATTTTGAAGTACAGTAGAAATATAATTTTATGGTGTAGTTATTGTTCATTTTACGTCAGAGTTTCTGTTTTGATTTAAATGTTTCAGACTTTTCAAACTTTATTTCCAGGGTTTAAATAAAATAAAAAAGTCCCAGATTTTCAATATGGTCAATATGGACATTTGGTCCCAACTGTTTGAACTTGCTCAAACCTGCACAGATTTTTCTTGAGCATCCCTGCTGTACATTCATTCTCACACAAACCCCAGAGTAGAAATTCACAGAAAATCATGCTCCGATGAGCCCTGTGAATGATCATTAGGGTAATCATAGTGTTCTACACCACCTCCAACACTCCAAGTGCTGGTCTGTTTTAGAAAGCTGCAGCGCCTCAGCTCGCCCTCATGAATAAAATCTGTATAATGTTCAGAATAGAAGGCTCTACCAGTGCTTGCTCAGAGGATGCTATTTGATAGAACCCGCATTTCCTAAGACATGCTGTGCTGGAGGAGTGGGAGGTGGAGGAGGTGGAGGATGGAAAAGTGTTTGGCACTGAGCTTCGAAGAGTTGTATGTGTTTTTATTTATTTATTTTGCATGCGTTCTGTTTTTTTGACGCCCACTCCTGCTGTAATCACAAACTTGATTCCCAAAAGAATCAGCTCTCTCTCTCAGGGGTGGCATCATGGCGTGACGGTTGCATGACTGCCTCAGCAAATGCGTTCCGAGCTCGGTGAGGTAATGATTTCTCTAGCTGAGCCCTGGAGTTAACAACGCGTGCTGGTGTCTATTTATGGTGTACTTCACGTTTTTATTTAAAGGGGTAGTTCACCTAAAAATGAAAACCTCATCTTATTTAAAATTCCAAATTGGATTTTCTCTTTAAAAAAAAAACACACACAAGTATTTTTTTTAAAGAGTATCCTGACAATTCTATTCAATAAAATAAAAGTAAATGAGAACTGGGGTTGTCAAGCTTTAAAAAAAGAAAATTGTCTTTTTTTTTTTTATGATCCATTTGTGTTCATTTTGAAGCTCATTATCCTGTTCTGATTTTCTTTTTCATGGAAGAAAGAAATTCCTGTTTTAACACAATTTTCGTGACATAATTTTATTTCTAGTGAACTTCCTATAATAAAATACATTTTCTCCACCAAAGTTTGCATGCCCTGTGCCCTGTGTAAATTTGCAGCGTGGATATGTTGCTTCAGTATTTGTTATCGATCAGCAAAATCACAGAAGCTCAGAGCACAAGAATGATATGGGATGCCAAGTAGACTGTGCCGTGGGTTATGATTTACCATCTCATGTACTCGGAACATTGTGTTCCTCGCTTCTCGGTTCAGATATGCGCTTTAGAATGAAAGGTGGTAGGTAGCAGTGATGTCTTCGTGAAATGCGTCTTAAAATGAGCTCGCAGGAGTTGCGTAAGCCCAAGATATGTAACACTTTACATAATGCCTGTAATTAAGATTATCACAGATGATATATTTCCATATATTGGCATGACAATTAATCAGGCATCCATGACTGATGTATGGCTTTTTGGCATAGGGATGGCAGGGAATGTTTATGAGCAAATTAAAGGCCCTTAATGTCTTGATGTGATTAGCGGTGGATATCTAGGCTAATTCTAATGTGTGACTGGTGGAGTCTCTGCAGTGCTACGTCTGCCATTTTTGATGCTTGTTGGACTGATGGCTGCTAAGCCAGCATAAAAGGTATTTACTAAATGAATCAGCCTTGTGTAGGAGGGTAAATTAGCTGTACCTACATCGCTAACCGTCCATAAAGCAGATATCCAATACCATTTTTACTCCATAATTAACAAGGGGGAAAAATATTTTCCCTTGCATTTCCGTTAATTATATTTAGGCACTTACAAGATTATGTATGTCAGTATTGACATCAATGGCGAGACTGTTCAGTGATGTAACGGAATGTTTTGATAAACCTGTCTGTACGCTGGGAGGATATCATTATCCAGAGACTGCCTTTCTGAAAGTGAATTAACTTAGGATCATTGACCATGTTAATGAGCGGCCCTTGATGTCCTGATTTTTCAAACAGACAGTGGCATCCCTCCCCCCGCGCCACGTTTATGCTTATGACCCTAAACACTTGTGACAGAGTTCATTTAAATCTCATCATATCACCATCACTGGGGATTATCGTTAGTCATCGTTCACCCCAAATCATTGAGCCACTTGCTCATGCAGAGAGAGAGAGAGAGAGAGAGAGAGGGAGAGAGAGAAAGAGAGAGAGAGAAAGAGAGAGAGAGAAAGAGAGAAATAACAAGACGGATAGGGAGAACTGTAAGGAATGGTGAGACAGGCACTGTACAGAAAAAGAAAACATTGGTACACATTCTTTCACTCAGCATAACATCACATTTTAAGGGGTAATGGCCTATTAAATGCATTTCTTCTGCTCAGGATGAGCTTGCCAGCTGCTCGAACCCATGGCCAAATGCCCCGCAGACCACCTGGCCATTTGTGGCAGCCTTGCAAGCCGCCAAGCAGGACAGGAGCAAAGGAGAAATGGATGATGACTGTAAAGGAGTCAAAGCCAAGTGATTATACCCCTGGGGTTGACCAGATCACTAGCACTTTCTGACCTCTTACACTCTTGATGGCAAATGATTGTGTGTGTGTGTGTGTGTGTGTGTGTGTGTGTGTGTGTGTGTGTGTGTGTGTGTGTGTGTGTGTGTGAGCATGCGGGCAGTCTAATGAGCACATCAGTCTAATTGAAGAATGGTGACGATCACAGCTAACTCAGCAGTGTTAGGTACAGAGGTGTGAACAGTAGCACTGAAAAGAAGATAGAGAATGTGTGTGAGAGAGAAGGAGAGAAAGGAAGCCTTCCGAGAGCACCTGTGCTGAGATGTTAGCAGAACGGGAACACTGAACATGTTAAAGTGATAGTTTACTCAAAAAGCTTGTATCACTTATTCCTCCATGGCAAACAAAGTGTGAATTTTTGAAGAATACACTGGAAGTGAATGGAGACTAAAAAACTGTGAAAAAAGCATCACAAAATGATCTTCAAAGTGGTCAGTGTGACTTGTATGCTATATTACCAGTATTTTTGAGCCATATAATATCATCGTCTCGAATGCAGTGGTGTCATTACCACTTAAGCTATTTGTGATCAGAGAACCAATATTGTAAAGCATCAGTGTGCCATATTTTTGTAGTATATGTAACTTGTCCATATGACACTACAATTCAAAAGTTTTTAATGTTGGATGCATTTATTTGATCAAATATGCAGAAATATTATTACCATTTTAAAATTATTTTCTATTTTAATGTTTTAAAATGTGATTTATCTCTGGGATAGCAAAGCTGAATTTTCAGCAGCCATTATTCCAGTCTTCAGTGTCTCACATAATCCTTCAGAAATAGTTCTAATATGCTGATGTGTGCCCAAGAAGATTTTTCATTTTTATCTGTTGAAAACAGTTGTGCTGCTTAATATTTTCTGTGGAACCTGCAATAATATTTTCAGGATTATTTGATGAAAAGAAAGATTAGCATTATTTATGTAGAAGTCTTTGCTGTCTCTTTTGATCAGTGTATTATGCCATTGCCTTCTAAAGGAAAGCATGAATTTCTTTGTTTCAAAAAAGACCCAAACTTTTGAACGGTAGTGTATGTAGTCCATTTAAATTCTTCAGCAGAAGAAAAGATCAGTGCATTAACTTAACTTTCATAGTTTTAAATTACACACTTTCATATGGCAAAACATATGACAGCAGAAGTCTATGTAGAGTGTAAAGCACAATTCATATGGACCAGTTTCATGATATGATTATGCTGCATCTTTGTAGTTTTAGTGCATTACAGATCCAGTTCAGATTCACTTTGTATGAAAAAAGATAATATTTTCCAGGATATTATATAAAAAATAAATAAATAAAAAAATAAAAAAATTGTGTTTCAGTGAAGAAAGATAATTTCCATTTTCAGGGGAACTGTTCCTTTAAAATAGGGAAATTGATATTGGATCCATATAAATCCTTTTTTTTTTTACCATATTTTTTGTATATTTTGTAATTTTTGATGTTTTGTAATATTTTTGATGTCTCCAGTCAGAGTGACTCAGGGCAGCCGGAGAGAAACATGCTCACACATGCACGCACAGTTACTCACATTTAGATGGAGGTGAAAGTGAAAGACAGCGACAGATGCAGATTTTCTGCTTCACATGTGTCTGAGTGGGCAGGACATACCTGGTCAGACATGAGTGACGTGTGACATGGCTCTGAGTGACAGCAAAGTGTCTACTGACCTCATACCATCAGTGCAGACTAAGCCTGTCTCCACCCAGCAGCATAGATGGAAACAGCCAGTGCTTTGGAAAAATGCCATTTTGTTTCTCTTAGTTGAAACCCAGCGGCACTTGTTTCCTCTCTCCACTTACCTGGATAATTTGAGTATAAGTCACTCATGCGCTCTGTCATTTTAACATACCGTCAAACTATATGCCAGGTCATTATACAATTTATGAGTGGTATGGAGAACAGTTTGAGTGGCCACAGACGATTTAATGTTTGGTCTTCGTCAGCCATTTTGCCTTGAATAAGTGCACCATATGGCAAACTGTGCCTTTGCTATCTTTAGTATCTGAAAGGATAAGCAGACAGATGGCAGCAGAAGTAAAAGCCGAATATTTAAATTTATTCATCAAAATAAAAGAGACAGGTGTTCTTTTAAATGCTCTCTTTATGACAAACTCAGCCCACTCGTTCTTTTGCTTAAAAAAAGATTTTTTTACCACGCTTTTTTCTTCAGATTAGAGTCAGTGCATGAAAGAATGTGTTACTATTGAAGCCCAGTGATGGGTTGACAAGGATCACTACAAAAATAGCAGTGCTCCTGTCTGACGTGGATTTGTCTATTGTAATATGAAATTATATTGTCTGCGAGAGATATTGCATTCAGGTCAGCGCTTGGATTTGGTTGTTGTTGGGGGTTTTTTTCTCAGGAAGTTGCAGCAGTGGGGAGACAATGTGCATGACTTCTTGGATATCTTCTGTAGTAAACAACGCCCATAGAATGCATTTGGTTTTCAGGTTCGAGAGGAACTAGGACAGAGTGCTATTTTCAGTTGTTAGAGGACTTGGAAAAGAATTCTCTGCTGCCAAAAAGATTCATGATCTCACCAGATCCAGTCCTTACCAGAAGATAAAGAGAGATTGCGAGAGCCAGTAAATACTAGAGCAGGAGAAAGAGACACGAAGAGAGAAGGAGGAAGGGGTGAAACAACAAGAACTGCTTGCCAAAGTGGAATTATTCTGCGGACACAACAAATTTATCTGTTTCACCAAACCTGCAGTACTCAAACATAAGGGCACATGCTCTCTGGAGCGTGTCACACACGGTGTGATATTTTGATCTAATATCAAACACAGGTTATTTATGAGAGCGTATATTGCTTGTCTGGGTGTTCTATCCAATTAAGCGCATTCCCTTGGTGTTAGCTTGAGCATAACTGAGAGGCTCTTTATGTAAAGTGGCTGAGGTTTTCTGGATGCACCAGCTCATTTAAGCTGAATGCCATGGCAGATCAGCATCCCCGCTGTGGCACACACACTCCGTCATACTCCATAAGCTTCTGCCTGCACCTTTTCCTAAAATAAGACACATCATTAGTGGCTCTTCTGTCCTCCAGGTTTCCGGAGCAACCGTCCCAGACCTTGTGTGTGTGTGTGTGTGTGTGTGTGTGTGTGTGTGTGTGTGTGTGGCTCCTCTTGATGGAAATGTTCTGCCTTTTTCTAATATCAGTTATTCCATTGATTTATTTGTAGCTTAGAAGGATAGTTCACCCAAAAATGAAAATTGTCATCATTTACTCACCCTTATGTTTTTACACACCAGTGAAATTTTCTTTGTGGAACACAAAAGAAGATATGTTGAAGTCAGTGGGTGGTTTTGGACCCCATTGAACTTCATTATATAGACAAAAACAGTTACATTTCTGAAATATCTTTTTCACAGCTTGTGTTTCAGGTTTGGAATGACATTAGGGTAAGTAAATGATGATAGAATTTCCATTTTAGGAAAATCCTGCCGCTTGGTAAACCGCCACTTTAAGTCAAGACCCCACAGGCAATTTTTTTTTAAAGCACTGATCAATATGAAATTGTGGGCTATTTGGCTTTAATAACTTGTCTTCTTCATTCAAATATACACATTTTATTACACGTTATCTATTTATGTCTGTAGATTTAAATTACAATGCATATCTTTAACGGCCATTTTCTCAAAATGAGTTTTTTTTAAGCACTTAGCCAGAAATCTAGCACTTACATACACCAAACTTTCCAGTTTTATTCCTATCTATATTCTGAAAGTTTTTTCAGTGATTAAAATATAAAAAATCCCCTCTCTGAACACATTTAGCTCTCAAGATATCAACAAAACATGACATTTTAACCAATATTCCAGATTTCAGGTCTGGAATGCAAATTGGTGTATTTTTAATTAGGTAATGCCTCATCTGCATATTTAAACATAACATTTAAAAAAAACGTGTAATAAAAAAATGTACTGACTTAATGTACTGTGAATATAAAAATTGGGAAGTGAGGTGATTTATTTATTTTTTTCACCTGTGGTGTCTTGCCTTAAGTAATAAATAAATATTTGGTAACAAGTATACTTTTAAGCACAAGAAACCTGCTGCTCTAAAATATATATTCTCAAGTTCAGAGCAACTGAATTATTTTTGTGTCTGGCAAGAGGAGGTCGTTGTAGTTCCTGAGTAGATGAAATGCTCTGTCAATCAGGATGGCACCATGGTTGACATCTAATTGCCTACAAGAAACGAGAGAACTCTAGAGAACAGTGTTGCTATAACAACCCCCATTGAGTCTAATGAGAATCCAGTTGTATTAGTTCTTTATATTTAGAGCTGCACTGCAGGTCTCAGTGGAGAGGTGACATGAAGCTTGAGACGGACAGGAACGGCCGAGAAGCAGCTGTGTGGAACCAGGCCTTCCTTTTAAATGACACCCCATCCTTCTCTCGCTTTAGGGATCATTTAGCGAACACCAAATCCTGAGCAGAGCACCCAAAACATTTGTTATTCTGTGATAATCTGGGATTTGGTGTCACGGCTCACTTTTGCTCTCCCCTCCCTTATGTTTAGCCCCTGAGGCATTCATAATAGAGCCGTCTTTTTTTTTTTTTAACAGAAAATTCTGCGAAACTGGGGCATTATCACGTCCGGGACTGAATGTAGGACGTTGGGTGTCTCTCTTAAACTATGCCCACTTTAAGTTGCAGGAAGAAGACCCCTGTGAAAGTCCAAACCCACTCATACTAATTAAAAATGCTTACAGACTTAATTTGCATGTCCACGTTCCCCCTGGCAAGGATGGTGTTGATTCAACGCTGCCATTTCCGAGTTTTCAAAAGGCCTGCCACCCTCTGTGTTGGTCCCAGCCACCAAACTGAGAATGAAGGATGAGGTCAGCTACCCGAAGGGATGGCCTGGACGGAAGGGTGAAAGAGAGGTCATTCTCCAATTAGAAGGGGGCGTGGCATGTCACAGCCCGTTAGAATGCAGGCCAAGCTCTCACATCACTTCCCTGACCACAAAGCTGAAAAAATGGGCAGGGAGTGAGAGATTGGCCCTGGAGAAATGATGTTAGAGAGCACAGAGAAGGGTGAAGGAGACACTGCCCCATTGTTCCCGGTGATGGAAAGAGGATAGGGCTAACAGGCAGAGTCTGTCTTCATTATGAAGTGTGAGAGGCGGAAGGAACATCCAGCTTCTGCCCAGCTGGAGATGACAACATAGGTGTGTGTGTGTGTGTGTGTGTGTGTGTGTGTGTGTGTGTGTGTGTGTGTGTGTGTGTGTGTGTGTGTGTGTTCGTGTGTGTGTCAGAAAAAGAGACCTTGTGAGTATCCAGACAAAAACGCACATCTCCTGGGAGGGTATAATGAAATCTGGTGTTGAGATCTGTCCTCTGCTTGCTCTCTTCCTGCAGATAGGTGTGAATTAGGGGAATTCACAAAGGGATCTTCTCATGCACACCTCATTTCATTATTTTCAAATGCCATATGTAGCTTTTGCAATCTGCAACAAATCAATCGAAAGGACCACACGTTCCCACAGCAGCCCATTTTAATTTTTTTTTAACTAATGGCCTCCATCTGTCGTAAACATGTCAAATAACAATTTTCATGATTGCTTGCACTTATGTGCAGGCTTGTAATAGCGTTCATAACAAGTTTGCAACAAGTTTTTTTGTTAACCAAGTAGTGCATGTAGGCACGCAGGTCATCAAGCAGAGCACAGAGTGGGCATAGTTACGTAGTTTTATATAAGACAAGCACCAAGTGGATGGAGTGAGTTATTATTAAGATGTCCTTTCATGAGAAGTGATTGTTTGCACATGAACATGTTTTATTGTAATTAGCAAAAGACAACCCACCCACTGAGCTGCATCAAATAGGAAACCATTAAGGATTGAGGCCATCTAGTGGTGTGGAAGTGAAGCACACAGTGTGATTTCACTCTCACTGCTCGCATTAATAATACAGAAACATACATTGATGAGAATTTACACTGAAAATGACAAGCATCGCATCAGAATACAGATTAGATTCCGTTTCAGTGAGACTGTCACACATTATTCTGTATGACCAGCATATTGCCTTGAGGCTCTGATTTGGAGGGGAAAAATCTTATAAGGTTATTTTTTTTCCTGTGATTTCCTGTGATTCGATTATGTTATCTGCCTGGAGGCTTGTTGAGAAACTTTTGAACATGAACGGGAATGAAAAAGTTGTATTATTTAGTTTACAAGGATTGATGTGTGACACAGTCAATTTTATTTTGACATCTGTAGCCGTTGTGCCACCCTCTTTAAAATTATGGATTGCTACTGGTAATATTGTTTTGCCATAAATGTAGCATGTAAGTTTATGTATTTCCATCTGTGTTGTTTTATACACACATATATGTATGGATAGATAGATAGATAGATAGATAGATAGATAGATAGATAGATAGATAGATAGATAGATAGATAGATAGATAGATAGATAGATAGATAGATAGATAGATAGAAAACCCATCAGCTTAGTATGGGGTTCTGATTATATATATATATATATATATATATATATATATATATATATATATATATATATATATATATATATGGGTTTTGTATCACCCTGCAGGATTGATTCAAAGGGGATTGAGTTGAAATTATTTTAAGATATGAGAAGAAAGAGGACACGGGTGATACGAGAGACAGGATATCAATTGCCTTTGACTGTAGCGTCATTTATTAATCGCAGTATTCTATAAAGCTATATAATGTTTTTGTATAATCAGCATTTGGCTGTTTAATTGAACATTGTAGAAGCTATCAGCTACAGTATGTCTCTCATATCACTCATTTTCATTCTTGTAATTAAATACTTTCAACTGAAATCAATATTTCATGTCCATTTATTTCTTTAATTGGTAAGTAATCATGTAATGACCAGGATGGTGTACAGTCAACCGATCATTAATCCAAAATAAACTACTTTAGGGTGATATTTGATCCTCCCGCTGCACGATGGTGTCCTGATCGACCGGTCAGGATTTATTAACCTGTACATCAATTACGCATCACATTCCAAATGCAATAATACACACTAAATTTGATTTCATGCAATATTTACTAAATGTCTGAACCAAAACCATAGTATTCTCTCTATATACACAGACATAACAAATATATTGCCATTAATTATTGTCAAAAGAGAATAGCAGAACTGCTAAAATGGAGAAAAAATACTTGCCAGTTTCTTTATTACTATTCATTTCCTTCATGTAATAGCCTCATTAAAACATAAATTATAGATATTTTTGTTATTAAATATGAATGCCGCCTTTTGCTGGCAAATTAAAGTGGTGGTAAATCTTTCTGATGCATTGTGCTGTCAGTAGAAATTGCGCACAGGCTGATAAACTATCACCTTGTTTGGTCCTAAATAAATTCGGTACATCTGTTATTCTGCCAGTTAAGATGGAGTATAACTGCTTCTTTATAAAAGCCTTTATTAATAATCAAAAATTGTCTTCTTCAAGGTTGCTAAAACAGAGTGATGATCATTAAATCTGATGCTCATATGCTAAAATAAGCCAGTGCATACTTGAAGCTTTATGTTGGCGGAATAAATCAGAACAAAATGACTATGATATAATCTTAAAGTCCTCTTGTTTTATCTCCCTCCCTCTTTCTTACTTTTTTACCCTTTCTCTATCTATCTTTACAGGAAAGAGGAAATATCAAAGTGGTGTTCAATGTGGGCACCGATGACATAAACATTGAAGAAACCTCAAAGTTTGTAAATGATGGAAAGTACCACATAATTCGCTTTACGAGAAGTGGTGGTAACGCCACCTTGCAGGTGGATGATCTACCAGTCATTGAGCGCTACCCAACAGGTAAGAGCCCTCAGCCTTTATATGCATGTTCACACACACACACACACTCACGCATAATCTCAGCCATGCAGCTATGCACAACGGGAACAATAAAAGGCTGGCAGAGCTCAGGAAAAAGAGTCTGAATCACAGGGTTAAGAATAAAATGCCTTTGTCTATGATTGTGGTTTCTCACAGTTAAAAAAAAAGGTAACCCTGGTTTCCTTTCCAAATGTCAGCAGAGATGATTGCTCTTGGGGCTTTAGAAGGCTGAAAATGTCAGAGCCAGGGTTATCAAATTTGCCAGCCTCTCAGTCGCCTGAAAAGCCCTGACAAAAGCTTGACAAGAGATCAGAGATGAGAAATAATCCCATTGCTCTCGTTTCTCAATCATAATGAAAAGGAGAGTCTTTAATTTGTATTTTACTTCAAGCTCTTCTTAAACCATCTCTTCCATTACAGAGATTATTTGCTCTTGATCTTCGCAAACCTCTTTTCTTCTCGGGAGCAGACGTGATAGATTGTTGGTGGTAAATGTTAGAGTGTTCGATGACTGAAGTGGTAATGAAGCTTGGAAAATCTCATGCTTCCCATAAGTGCTACGTTGCTCATCATTGCATTCAATACAGCTTGTCATTAAATTCAAAATGCGCAGGGAAATGCAAATGTATACTCGTGAGACACAGCTGTAGATACATTGCGTGCATACAATTGCATTTTGTGTTATTTAATTTGGAGAACTGTAAGATTCTTAACAGGATTATCCAAATCCAAGAGTTGACATTTTGTATTTACAACAGCTTAGGCAAACTAGGACATACGCTGAAACAAAATAGCATGGAAATAGACATAAGTTCGTGGAAACAGGACTATAAAGAATATAGAGGGACAGAAATAGAAACAGACACAGAGAGAGGGACTCTTTTTTTCTAGTCGAGACCCTCTCATTATTTAAGTGTAAACAAACAACCCAAATACCAACAGCATCTTTCATTTGGAGTGGAAGACAATTGCTTGTTATTTTCTCTCCGCTTCCTGTTTCCATTGTGTCTGTGGATTTAGTGAGCAGTGCACTTGTGATTGCCCAAATACTAATGCATCGTATGTCCGTAGCAGAATGGATGAGACTTTTCCAATGAAATATATGAAAAAAAGAAGATTAGTCATGACCGCTTCATTTTAATCAGCGATTAATTGACTCCTCTCTGCATTAAGCGAGATAATAAATGCATAGAATTTAAATTGACAGTGAGGGAGAATAAAATGGGGAGTTTGTTTATCTTGAACAATTAGCTCTGTAACTAGTATAGCTTTAGCATACAAAGAAATCGTGCCTTTTTTTCCTCCCACTCTTGACCTATGCTGTCATTCTTTCACCTGACCAATTGTATTGTAATGCACTTGTAATGCAGTAATTACATTTAGTAATAACGGATGTATTAAACTAAACTAAGAAATGGAATTTACAAAGTAAAACACATATTTGTATATTTAACTTCCTTCTCATCAATTCATCCCCCTTAAGTTTTGTCCATTTTACTTATTTACTTGTTTTTACTTAAATTAAAATGGATTAAATCAAATTAAAATAAAACTTCAACCAAAATAGCATCCCTGAATGTGCATCAGGAGTGTTTTTCATCATTTTTAATTGTTATTTTAGTAGAATGGGGAGCTCTTTGGTCTGACACTGACTGGCAGAAAAGATAATACTTTAAGCAATAGTTCACCAAAATACGAAGATTATGCAGAACACAAACTTTTTTATTTGTAATTTTATTTAACTTTTTATTTAATTATTTTTTGGATGAATTTGGCTGTTTTTAATTTAAATGCAACCCAAAACAACACAGGACCCCACTTACTTTTATTGTACCGCTCAAAAAGAAACAAAAAAAGGAAACATTTCGTATGAATATTCATTTTTGGGTGAACTATCCCTTTAATTTTACTTAATGCCTACATGAAATGTAGGATAGAGAGTGAAATAAAATGCAGTGCCTGTTTTCAGCAAACGTGATGAAAAATTCTTAGTTCTGACAGCTTAGGTAATCACACAAATTTAAAAAATTTAAATTTAAATATTTTTAAAGGAACTTTGATGAAATTTGAGGGCCACAACCCCATATATAGCATTTAATATCACTTGTGCTTTTTGGCCATCTGTAGACATTTTACCGTATTTTTCGGACTATAAGTCGCACCTGAGTATAAGTCGCATCAGTCCAAAAATACGTCATGATGAGGGAAAAAACATATATAAGTCGCACTGGACTATAAGTCGCATTTATTTAGAATCAAGAACCAAAAGAAAACATTACCATCTACAGCCACGAGAGGGCGCTCTATGCTGCTTAGTGTAGGCTACAGGAGCAGTGAGCAGCATAAAACGCCCTCTCGTGGCTGTAGACGGTAATGTTTTCTATTGCTTCATTTCTCTTGGTTCATGTCATATTAATTTTGATAAATAAGTCGCATCTGACTATAAGTCGCAGGACCAGCCAAACTATGAAAAAAAGTGTGACTTATAGTCCGGAAAATACGGTAAATGGATGCAAGCACTTAAGTAGACCTTTTTCACATTTAGTTTAAAAAAAAAAATGTTCCTGACAAAATTACCGCCATACAGCTACTGCTGGGCACAAAATGGCCACAGCATGAGGTTTGTACTGGCAGAGGGATAAATTGAGGTGTTGTTGCTGTCCTTGAAAATCACTGTGTATTGCCTAACATTACAAAAGGATGCAGAACACATATAAAAGCACAGAAATGTTTTCTTGGATCATTTAGATGCCTTTGCTGAAACAGGAAAGTGTCACAGCCTATGATTTAGAAAGGAAAAGTGTTCAGACTATTAGCATGCTAAGCTAACTTGTCAGTCATTTTCACTTTACCAAGAGTCCCTAAGGCAACTGCCCCCTCATTTTAAACAGAACATGACCACTGTGTGTGTAAGTGTATGAGTGGGTTGGTGTGCGTGTGTGCGTGCATGTGTGTTTATGTGCATTCAAGCAATCATGCGCACAACTTGCCCTTAGTCATCCGGTCCTACTTCAAGAGCTCCTATTGCTTTTTTCCCCTTCTTGTCTTGTTTCTTTTAAGCTATGATTTGAGACAAATTGCTCCTTTCACTCTTGATTACTGTAGGTAAAGTGCACAAGTGGACATAAATCAAAGTTCGACCTGACAGCAAATGGTAGGAGAGAGAAAATGACAGAATTAAGGTGGGGGGGGGGGGGGGGGTAAAAATGAGTGAAAGTAAAAGGAAAGGGGGACTCATTGCAATAGACTAAGACTAAGACAATAGACTAAGTTTCTCACAGCAGAATATCGGCACTCTCAAACTCAAGTCCAGAATCAAGCACTCCATCTGTCCTTACGTGCAGCCCTGTGAGAAGCCTTATTTCCCTGTCTGCGGGTGTTCTCCTCCTGCAATCACCTATCAAAAACAGTATTGTACTGTGTTTGAGAAGCAATTTAGTCATGTCATTTCAGTGTCGGATACAGAATAAAGAGCTTTACCTCAAAAGTGCAGTCGACTAGAGCAGCCATACTCATGTAAGGAGGTATACGCTTAAATTACTTTAAAGGAATGATTTGCCAAAATGTCTCACCTTTGTCATTTCAATCCTAACCAGGGCCGTCGCTAGTGGGATAAAGGTGGTGACTATTATAGGGGCCCACGGCTGAAGGGGGGCCCCCAGGCGATTTCAACCGACTGCCCGAGACCAGCATAAGAAGACGGCCTTGCGCTGCGTCACAAAAGCTTATCAATTGCACATGTTTTAAGTCAATTTAAACACTCAAAACAGTGCATTCATACACAAGACGTGGAAAAACTCAACTGAGAGCTTGCACGCCGAGTTCGTGGCACACACGGAGAGCTGCGCAAAAACCGAAACGAGCTCTTCTTTGCTTCATCCCATGCCTAAACGAACAAATACACCTTACCAGTTTAAACATAGAAACACAAAAATACATTAAAAGCTCAATTCAGCATCCATGCTGTTCTGTGCTCACAGCGCGCCAAATTGAGTTTGATCACTTCTTGCTCTTGAAACGACAAATAGATACAAAAACTCGTCTTTGCGAGTATCTTCTCAAAAATGGTCAGTTATGTCTTAAGTGAAAGTAAACAGTTGAGAAAAAATCAGATGACTATCATTTTATAGAATGGGTCTAATTTAGTAGCTGCTGTCAGTGTCCTTAATGCTAATCAAATAAATTAAATGGGAGAAAATCATTTACTGCTCTTTACTGAATTCCTTAGTAGTTTTAACAAGAATTAATCTTAAATAATGTTTAATTTCTACATTGAAGACTATGCAATGCTATTTAGTTTCTGTACCTGGACAACTACAACCTTGAAAACACTTAAACAATGTTTCATTTGTTTATTTGTGCTATTTGCACAATTTCAAACAGGGCCCACGGGTACAACCTGCAAACCCCAGCTACGGCCCTGATCCTGACGTTCATTCTTCTGTAGAACACGAAATGAAATAGTTTGTATAATGTCTTAAAAGAGCATCCTACACATTTCTTCTTTTGTGTTCCACTGAAGAAAGAAAGCCATGTAGGTGTGAAGATAGAATTTTCAGTTCTTTCAGTGTAGTGTGTAGTATTTGTGCTTATGTATATAGGAAATGAGGACACATTAAAATGGAAATTTGCTAGTAATTCTCACACTGAATTTTTCACATTATAGCCTTCGGGATGTCTTGCTACTCTACTTTTGTTACATCTCGTTGAGGAAATATTTTCATGAATTCATATTTTAATCGCATATAGAGAGAGTGCAACTCATTTTTGATTGACAAATAACAAGTTAATGGCTCAAAGAGTAAAAATTTGTACTCTAATTATACTCTTTGGAAATCTGAGCATGTCAAGTTTATGTTGAATTTTTCAGTGAAGTCAGGAGTGGTAATTATGTGTGGGCCGTAATGGGAAAGAAGTAAATGTTTTCAAGTAATCGCAATTCAATAGAGCTACCGTAGCTGGCTCAGCCTGGAAATGTTGCATAAATATCTGCATTTAAGCACAGCTTCTACTCGAGATCATGTGGTGCCCACTGTAGGGAACGAGTACCTAAACGTGTGAATATAGACATCTCTGAGGTCAAGCTTTTGATAGAGCAATTTCAGATTCACATGGGGGAACATGAATAGTGACTGATCTTACATGCATTACTGATTAACTGATAATCTGTCTGTTGTTTTAATCCTCTGAGTGTTTTTTTTTCTGCTACTTTGATGTTTTAAAATGTATTGTGATCTGATAATGTGAGATTTATCATATCAAAATGGACTGAAAATACCTTAGATTAGATAGCAAATGTGAAGCTAAAATCAAATTGGTTGCAAAACGCTGGAATGTACTGTAATGACAATATTTAGATTAAAATGAGCTAGTTTTCATGTATAACTAGATGAAAAATCTGCTAAAAAGATTTAAAAGATTACCATTTTGTAAATGTCTTATGTAAAGGAGTGATATTGTGTATAAACGTGATTGAGTTTGGTTGGTTTCTCTTAACACAAGAAGAGTAGGTGCATATTTAACATAGTGCTTCTATTAAAATAGGGTTAATTTGTTTGCTTAAATTTTAATTGTATGAAAAGCTTCATCATTCTTATGTATGCAACCTTGATGTTCCGAATTTAAAAAAAAAAAAAATGAAAGAAAAATAAGAGAAAAAAAACAGACAGTTAAGGTATGTTTCACTGTAGGTTTTAATCTTTGACCTTTCAGATTTTAACAATGAAATGTCTCTTTAAACTTTAAAGGCAACATTGATAACGAACGCCTGGCGATTGCTAGACAGCGAATCCCATATCGGCTTGGTCGAGTAGTTGACGAATGGCTACTCGACAAAGGTAAAAACACTGATTAAAACTTTAAATAAAAGATAATTTGATCATAAGCAAGTGATATTTTGCACAGCAAATAAACCATCTAAAACATAAATCCCCAGTATAACCAAGTTTAAAAATTAAACAAATGTAGTTTGTAATATTTGCACTGTACAGTTCAATAATGTGTTGTTATACTGTACTTGTAAACCTGTCAGAGGTTAAAGGGACTGGTAATATACTGATAACTGAAGTCAGTTCAATCTTTAACCAAATATGTTTACATCATTAAAATACTTATTTAAATAATGTTATTTTGCAGCAGTAATAATCTAAATGACTAATTAAAGTACACGTCCACAGTTGAAATTATTTGAATTCATAATGATGTACACACACCATTTAATTTATATATGCATATCTTATCATGCTAAACATATTTCTTTTGGAAACTGCTAAAGTGCACAGTTAAAAACTCAAAGCAAATGTCTCTTAAATAGCTTCAATGATTATTGGCATCAGATATGAAGTCCCTTTAACAAGCAAGTTAAACACACCAGAAGGGAAAAGATTGAATGCATGCTGCAATGTATGTAACAAATTGAATCGTTCAAAGTGTTTTGTTTTCAAGTTTGCTTGTTTTCTTGCTTTCTCTTTTCAATGGAATTATAACCATGATGAATCATTTGTAATGTTTCATGTAGCTGTAAAGCCATTCTCACATAAACCATATTTCAGTCTAATTCATTTAAATTGCCATTTCCCTTGCTGAAAGGCAATCTCAATAACATTTACTAGACCTGTGCATACAGGCTTTGTAACTTACAATAAACTGTTGTATTTAAAGATTAAAAGTAATTTTCTCATGGAAAAAGGGGACATTTGTACTTTTTACAGATGAAGAATATTTTTGTCTCTCATCGTAGTATGTATTTGATTGTCCTTTTAGCAAAGTCCCATTGATTTTTTTTTTTTTTTTTTTTGGGACCCAGCTTTCTCATCCCCTTCATTTATTTACTTTGTGCCAACAGCAGCCATTAAATTACAGTCGATAAATTACCAGTGTTGCTGTTAGCATTAGTGTAATTTATTGCTTCATGATCCCCAGGGAAAATTACAGTTATGGTTGTTGTGTGTTTTACCATCAGGACTTCCATCAGTTCAGTTTTCTCGTGTGCGTGTGTGCGTGTGCGCGTCTATGTTTGTTAGCGTGTGCATGTGTATGTGTGCGTCTCCATGGCATAGGGGAGCGGGCCATTGAACACTCTTGTATTTTCTGTAACATTCTTCCCCGGCAGGTCGGCAGCTCACCATCTTCAACAGTCAGACCACCATAAAGATTGGAGGCTGGGAGAAGGGCAGTCGGCCCTTCCAGGGCCAGCTCTCAGGGCTTTACTACAATGGCCTAAAAGTGCTCAACATGGCTGCTGAGGGCGACCCAAACATACGTGTGGAGGGTAGTGCCCGGCTGGTGGGAGATATGCCCTCCTCGTCTATTACGCCTCAGTCCAGCGCCTCTGCCACAGGCAACCGCTCGGAAACGTCACCCTCCATCAACGACATCACCACTACAACCGCATCCAACCGCCAGGGCAAGCAGACGACAACTCCACAGGTCAGCCGCCACTTTATTCTAGTCCAATATCCCGTGAAAGCTGATGCTGGCATTTGATTTAAATTTTTTCCTTGTCAGAATAACACTAGTGCTTTGCATTCATGGAAAATTTGAAATCAACAGCGAATTTAACAGATGCACTCAGTGATTGCTGTACATATTTTTGGAATCATGCAACGTCAAACGTTTTCCATTAACACTGTAAAAAATGTGCTGTTTTACAGTCAGACATAGTAAAGAACATAGACAAAGTAAAGGTGTGCAGTAAAAGTGGTTACTGAAATGATTAATGATCAGTATTAGGCTGGTCATGTGATCTCAAAAAGTCTGCCCCCATGAGGCGTCCTGCTTCATTTTAAATAACATTAATATGTCTTCATCCTATGTGAGTGCACATGATGATATTATATGTTTACGTAAACATATTTTTCCAAATTAACATTTGTTTGTTTTTGTGTAAAATGTTTTAATGAGGAAAAAATTGCTGAGTGCACCTTTAAAATGGAGTTTTCCGGGCTCTGAAAAATTTCTCATGCCATTAAAAATGTTGTGCTAGTTGTGAAATTAAAATTCTAGGTGCTGCTTTTAGGCAGAGTAAAACTTGCATGCCGATCATAGCGATGCCTGAGCAAATGAATCTTCAGTTGACAAATTGGTCCAAATTCACTAGAATAGGTCTCACTTTGAATGATTATTTTTAAAAACACTTTCAGTACAATAAAGGATTGAAAAGGTCATGAAGAGGTGATGAAGATTCCGTTGGCTCAGAGTGTTGGAACCGACAGGTGCATTTAGATTGCAGCAGACATGTTGTGTGTTGTCTGGGTCTCTATGCTGTTACAGGCTGGCTACATCATTACTCTTGGCCTTGCTCTTTATTCATCTCACATATACAGTACTCACTCAGCTTCTCTTTCACCATCCAAAACATTACAAGTGGTGTTCCAATAAGTGACCCAGACAGCAACAAGGCCGGTTTAAACTGAACTCCATGCTCTCTCAAGCAAAAGAGGCCTCGAGACTAAGACCAAGGCACTTAAAGACAAGCCCGTGGCTGGATCGCATATTACCAAACGGGCAAAGGGTTTCAGCCCAGCACAATTCAATTGCTTTCTGACATAAAGTGATTGGCCCATTTCTTTTGTGGATGTGCTGGGGCTCAGGATGAGAGAGTGTGCCGGGGGATGCTGGGAGACTAGAGTCAGTCAATAAGTCTGTGTAAACAGAGAGAGCCCACAGGCAAATGGAATCAGGGCCATAAAGGGGAGAAATCAGTTGGGAAGGGTGTAGGTGGACGTGCTTTCTCCTTTATAACTTTAAGGTCTTCTCTTGCCGGTCTTTCTCTCTCTGAGTCGAGCACAAGGCATCATTCAGGGCCCTGACAGGGAGCTCTAATTACGGTGGCGCTGTAATTACATGTCAGAGCAGGAGGCTGAGCAGGGTGATTGACAGGCTTGCCAAGGCCAGTTCAGTCTTGTCTCCTCGATTTTATGCACTGTGATTTAGCCTCCACAACAATAAAATCGTAATTTGATATAGTTAAAACTGATTCTGGCACTGCATATTAAATTACCTCCCTGCTCAAGGGCACTCCAGGCACGTCGTGTGAAAGTGATAGTTGTGCAATAACAGATATTTCGATCTATTAGCGCCCAATCGTGATGTTGGCTTATCATGGCCTTGTGTGTGGATTGCATTACAAAATGGTGGGCTCGCCGCCCTCCGCACACCGTTGATGATGGTAAATGTTGCCATGGAAATATGAGACTCCTCTCTTCTCAGCACAGCAGTGTCTACACCACTCTCTAAGTCTGTGCCATCTGTGCTCCATTATCATCCATTCCAATCTCTTTCTCTCTCTCTGCACAGCTGTGCTGTCCAAATCAACTACTTCGTTTTTTTTTTTAAGATGGATTTTAAATATCTAATTAACGATAAATACTGAATAGAGAGGGATACGAAATCAAAGAGGAGTTTGTGGTTCTTTGATTACAGACCTTTGTGATGAACATTAGACTAGAGCGGCCATCAGACCAGAGAGCTCTCTGTAATAACAGCTAATGGAACTTCTTGGGCTCTTCATCTTCTTAACATTTTTCGAGGTCTCCCCCTTAAACATCCTCGATTTAGCAGAGACTTGGAAGACGGGCTAAAGGAATTCAAGTGGCGCTTGAGAGTGTGAAAATTGCTGTGCATTATGCTGAAGAATAGTGAGCTGCATAGATATATAATAGTTCAATCTGTATGAAAAGTTTGTGAATTGGAAGAACTGAAAAATTAACGCAGATTATTATTATTTGATTAGATTAGATTATGTGGGTCAATGACATACAATACTGTGCACAAGAAAGAAAAGGGAAAATCTTTCAAATATAAGAAAAAAAACTAGCTTAAAAAACCTGTCAAGTTGTAAAAAAAAAAAAAAAAATACCTTTGGTGTATAGTTTTACATCATAGTTTTTGGGGAGTCACACCACATTATATTTTATATTCTAAACTAACCACAAAAATAAAAATGATTCTTATTTCAGAAATCAATAACATGCTCATCATAGATGACATTCAAGATATTAAAGTCATTTTGTGTCACTGCATTTTTTATGAGCATCACATCACTAAACCATATAATTAATGTTTGATTAGTGAGCTCAAGTACAGAATCTTAAATATTCTTATTCTATTTCATAATATTGCTTTGTTTTAAATAGAAAAATCCTAAAATGTTCTGTTTGTTTCCAGCTTTAAGTCCCGGACTGTCAGTGTGGCCTTTGTAGATAAAGGTGCTGTAGATAATAGAGATTATTTTTTTGTACAAATGGTTTACAAAAGGAAATAGTATTTCTTGCAGATCAATTGATTTGCTTGTAATACAGCAAATTTGTGTGTAGTGTAAATGAGATCTGTAGTCTTTGGAATAATTTAGCATACTGCGCATGGCCAGTTTTTTTTTTCGTTTAATGGCTTCAGATCTGCTCTGTGAGAACACCTAATCTTAAAATGACGTGTGGAGCTTGGATTATCCTCAGATAAACTGGTTTTGCTATTGTCTGACTGGCTCACACTATATAAGCTTTTTAAAGAAGCGTTAATGATAGAAATTCCGCAAGAAGAGAAGCGCTGTGTTTCACTCGTTCAAACAGCAGACACAACAAACAAACAACTGAGGCCGTCTCAAAGGAGCCCAACATGCATGCACAGTCTGCTTGTGACTGACAGATGAGATGTTTAATATTTCTATCAGAAGTTGATTTCCTTTGTGACTACCACCCGCACGAGTGATGTTCCGAAGTTTCAGCTTTTTTATTATCTTCTTTATCTTTTGTCCCACTCCTTCTCTTAGTTTTTTTCTTCTCTGAAGTATACTTTCTCTGCATTTTACCTGTTACATCACCACGTTTATGGATATGTCACTGGTCTGTCTTGTTTTTGATGCCTTGTTTCTGATATCCCTTCCACATCAGTGGCCGTGGTGTTTGGCTTGATGGGATTTGGCATGCCAGGAACCCGTGTGTTTATTCTGATCTACAGGGACATCTTACTGCAGCGGGCCGTCAGGCTATGTGCTGGGCTTTAAATAATAAATGAGCATTTCCTGTGTGAGCCGTGCATGTCATTAAACACCCTAGGGTATCTTTTAGATCTAGAGATGGGCAGAGGGCAGTGAAGCACCACTTCTCTGCCTAGAAAATGGCAGCGTGGGTGTGTGCCACGTGAGAGTCATGCATTTATAGATGCCCTGTGTTGCCGCCAAGTGGATTTGATTCCATCAGATGCAAAATAGGTCATATTTATTTTCCTCTTAGTGGAAGAATTCACTGGGAATTACTGTAATGTGTTTACAATGTGTGGTCCTGGTGTCATTACAAATCAGTTCTAGCATGGAAATTGCAAGTGGAAATTGTGTTTAAATTAGTTTTGTTTTGCCTTTTTTATTTAATTTATTTTGCTCAACTACAGTATGTGTATGTGTATGTGTGTGTGTGTATTCTGTCAAACCTAGGAATACTTTGTGGGATGAAATGAATATGAAAAATGTCTCTAGAACAGGGCTATTCAATTTGGGGCCTGAATACGGGCCGCCAATCATTTTCATCCGGCCTGAGGAAGAGTGCGCAGGTCACACGTACACCGTGAATTGATTTTGCACTAATTTGTTTGTCCACAAGGTGCCAACGCTGGCACAGGCCAGCCGAAAAAGGAAAGGAAGAGATGCAATAACAACAATCTACTGGAGACTGCAACATCAATAGACGGCAGCGCTGACAAGTGCTTGTGTGAGGCACCAAAAGAACCAAATGCAATTCACGATATTGCTTAATTTTGAATTCCCAGAAAATTTTATGTATATTACCCAGTAATAAACATAAATATTTTAATGCAAATGCTGTACTTTGTCCTCAATTTTATGTGCATGTGTGTACATGCATAAAGCTTCATGTGTAGTCTAATGAGGTACCCACTCTTTCATTCTATTGCATCAGGAGGGCAGGAGAATGTTCGGCTCAGATAGATTTAAACTGGTTCAGATTCCTGTGCCCGTTTTTCCACTTGTGTCTAATTAATGGATCCCGCGACTTGCCCTGCATGCACTGTTGTCCCAGTGCTCATTTACACTGACCTCTTAAATCAGTCAATCAATACGATTGTTTGAGCTGGCACAAAGTGAATAATAAAATGGACTATTGCTCAGCTACTTTTCCGGAGGTGGTAGATATTGCAAACAGCTATTTATCTGTGTGCTTTTGCATAATGACAACCTTGTTAATTGACAAAAAGCTTTTCATGTCTCTTGTGTGGTCTTCATGATTTGTGTTCCAACCTGTCATCCCTAATCTCTAATGTGTGTCGCCGTCGAGACCTTGGCTCAGTTTATGTTCCTTTTTATGAATTCAGTCACATTCATAATGTAATGGTTGCGTTTGTTGCCAGTGCGCAGATTCTGCAGACGCAGGGGACAAATAGAATCCTGTGAGACTGACCATGGTGCGAGTAAAACATTTGCCTACAGCATATCTGTCTTTATCTGTTCCGACCCCTCCTTTCTCAGTTGGCGTGTACGTGCTTAAAGAACAAATTTGAATGCGAGTTAAACAAGCATTTGTGCTGGTTAGTTTAGCGGGCGGAGGCATTTAGATGGAGCTGAATAACCCAAGGTCCCAGAGGATCAGGAGGGCCGGTGGAGATGAAAACTGAGCTTTTTCAGTCCGTTGTGTAACATTCACTTTCTCGAATGTATTTTGAGAGTATGCATGCATGTTTGATGTTAGATTGTAGGTTGTGTTTCATGGCAGGGTAGAAGGTGTGCAACCTCCCTCCTATCCATATACATGCATCAATCTCTTTCTAAAAAAACGCTATAATAAAATGTCTCCAGCTGAGCAAACCCTTAGCAACCTCAAGCCGAGTGGCAATGGAGATTGGCTGAGATGAGTCAGGTGATCAGCTTGCAGTCGTACCGTATTTTCCCTCTCTCTCTCCCGCCTCTATCCTTGTGTATCTTTCTCGTTTTCTCTCCTCCCTCTCTTACGCCTTCCCTCCCTCTCTCTCTCTCTCTTCTAGTCTGTAGAAGGCACTCATAGTCTCTCCTGATGCACAGACAATTTATCATCCCTATCTGCTTACCAAAGTAGGATTTCTCCAGTCATCACTTTTGATCTGACAGAGCGGACTTTATTTTACTGGTGTGGGGCTTTTTTATTGCTCTAGGAGCAGGGACGGGGAAATCAGAGAGGGGGAGAGGACAAACTCTCACCAAAACAGAAAAGCAAAGCTGTGTAGAGGAAGCAGACAGTGTAGCCAGGCTGCCATCATGGATGCGAGGTGGCATTGTTCCTCATCCCAGGTAGTCTCTCTTTCTCACGGTCCTTCTCCATCCAGCCATCATCGCATGCAGTCTTTGATGTTGTCATATCCATGCAGTGAAAGAGGCATGCACCATTTGTCTGCAGCGCTCTGCACATAGAGCAAGTGAGAGAGAGAGAGAGAGAGGGGCAGCAGGGAGAGAGTTAAGGTAAAAGAAGGAAAACTTGCAGTGCATTTGTGAGCATGCATGAGGTTGGCATCATTAGTCGCCGATGTCCACATCTGTTGCAGCCAAATTTTCATTTCCAGTCATTCGTGGCATGCACTATTCTTCTCCTCCTTAACTAGACGCTTCCTTTTGTCATCTCGACCGCCCACTTACGCTGTCATTTGTGCCATCCTTTTTTGATCTGCATCTCATTTTATTCTGCCCCTCATTAAAAGTGTGTGAAGATCAAGTGCTCTCCTCCAGTAAAGTTTAGCCCAGAGTGCTGTGAACAGGTGTGTAAATTGTGTTGCGTGTAGTCTGCAGGTTGCCTCCTCTCTTTCCTTGTATAAAATTTAGAGCTTCAGTCTGTAACAGCATGTTCTGTCTGTTGGCTGCGTGTATGATCAGATTTATTTATGCCCACTTGGATGACCTCTGGGATGTTACTTGTAATGGCTACTTGTGACTCATATGTCTTCTTTGTTTATTTTTTAAGTGTTATATTGCTTGTACATAATATAGAAGACCTCAATTGTATTTAACTTAGAGACATTATCTTTTTACAATTTTTTAAAAGCCTTTTCATTTACTCAAGTCAATTTGAATTGCCATTTCCAACCTAATTACTTAAGCATGTTTTTATATTTCTTATTGAAACTTGAAACTAACCAGAAAAAAAAATAGGTGTGAACTAGATTTTATCCTTCTGGAATCGACTGGACAACACAGTTAATGTTATAAACCAGAAAAGAAGCACGACTGAATGCTTTTAGTGAGTTTGTTAAAAAAAAAAAAACTATTCGGCTAATGGTTAACATTATCAAACATTCAATTAATATCTATGAAGACAAAAACTGTTTCTTTGGAATAGAATCCACCAATGTATCATTAACAAGACAAGCAGAAACACGAATTAAAAAATTAAATGTCATTTAGATTTTATGTAACCTTTAATAAGAGAGTAATAATTAGGAGTTATAAATAACCAAGGTATTGTAAAGCTTTTGAATGTGCTGAAATAATCTATTTTCTAAATGAGAATTATTCTTAATTTGATTTTGAAGACCTGCACCGGAAACCATCTTAATTTCTATCTTCTATGAAAGGTCCAGATTCTCTATTACTCATCTCAGTACGACAATAGGTGATGGGAGACGGAATGTGTGTGTGTATGTGTGTGTTTAGCTCTTTTAAATCTTTCACAAGTTGAATCTTACATACAGGATGTCAGTGAGCGCATATATGGAGGCCCTGTGGGCCAGCTCTATATATTCCTGTACACGCTGGCTTTATACAAGCAAGTGTATCTCCATTGTGTTTCCTGCATTTTTTTCTTTTTTCAACTGTTCTTGTTAGAGAATACTGCAGTGCATCAGTGGCCATTTTTTTATTCATTGTATGAGCTCTCAGTATTTTAAAAAACACCACTCTCAGCGAACTGAGGCTGCATTTAGCACCAGGACCTATATCTATGAATATTCAGACTTCATTAGCGGTGCTGCTAAGTTAGCTGGCAGACTTTGATGTTCTTCTGCTTTCTCTCACTCTTACTTTCTCTCACACTGGCTGGAGGAAAGGAATATGGAGAAAAAGATAAAGGAAAAACAGGTAGCGAGAAATCAATGGTTTGCTTTGCAGGTCCCAACTGAGCCACCAAGGCAATTCAGCTTTTATTTCGTATCATTTTGAACAGGCTGAATCTTCATGTCACCATAGCAACAACAACAGACAGCGCACTGTTCTGAGATATTCGTATTCGTGGTGGAGTACTAGCATCTTAAAGACTGAAAGAGAAAGAGATAGAGAGATGGAGGTGAATGTGAGCATCTGAGCCTGGCCATCTCAGATGGGCTGTAAAATTTATAGTTTTTTTTTTTTTTTTGAGTGCAAATGATTACAGAGCAAGGACTTGAGTTATGTGACATATTTTAGATGGAAATTGAGAGAACTGTTAGAGGGTTTTGAGGGTCAGTATTTGCAGACTACAAAATTAAGAGTAAGAGCCTGAATATGACCACAAAATAGTGTTACTGAGCAGTTGGCTGGAACTGCTAGACAATATAGATAATAACATAAAACCTAGGTTGGTTTAGGTAGGGTGGCCATATGCGCCGTTCATACGGGACACGTCCCAGCCAGGATTTTAATAATGCCTAAAATATCCAGGTTTTGGCAATTTGTACTGTGCAGGTTGATCATTGTGTAACATTCATGAGAGCTATAAAGAGCAGAGCAGACGGCTCCTTATGCTTTCGAATCGCTTTCACGTGTTCCTTTTTCATTTGACTTGAAGCATTGTTGCGCACTTAGTTTTTTGGGGGGGATTTGTTATGGGATTTAAATCCTGTCATGATTCAAACTGAAAATAAAGGTCTGAAAGGTTGAAACTAAGTGTTCGAAAACTAAAAAACTTACAAAAAAAAGTTTTGCAAGATCGAAAAATAAGATTTGCAAGCTTGCAAAATGTAAAAAAATAAAAACATCTCTGCAAACATTGTTGTTTTTGAGATTTCCTTCTTCAGAACTGCAACATTTTTTTACGATGTTGCGCAAAGAATTTTTCTGAGTTTCATAATTTGTCAGTGTTCTCCCACTGTATTAGATTGTTTTCCAGGTTTGAAACCTTGTAAATGGTGATCTGAAAACTGGTGTGCGAATGTGTGAAAAAAAGTTTTGAAACTCTGAAAACAGAGTTTTGCAGGCTTGCACAGTGGTAAAAAAAATTAAATCTCTTCAAACATAATTTTGTTTTTGAGTTTTCCTTCTTCAGAAGTGCAACACTCTTTTTAATGGTGTTATGCAATCATTTTTTCAGAGTTTCGAATTTGTCACTGTTCTCCCAGTGTATAGTTTGTTTTCAAGATTTGAAACCTTGTAAATAGTGATCTGAAAATTGGTGTACGAATAGATTACAGTACATTACATTTGCACTCCTATTGCAGACAACTTTTTCAGAGCTGAGTTTACACTCAGTTGCGAGCTTGTGACTCACGTGATTTGTGGCAGCGTTGTCACGCAGCTCTGCTCTGAAACTCTGAATCTCAGACTGAGCGAAAATGAAGCTTCGCAACCTCGCAACTAAAAATAAAAAAAAGCCTGGAGGGAGGGCCTTCTGCTCTTGGCCAATGCTTTGCTTTCTGCTGACGTACAGTCCAATCACAAGTCGTATTTACTGGAAAGGTGGGATTGACCGACTGCTCCGCCAATGACAAAAGCGCACAGGATAGATTTCTGGCCACAAGGCGGTCCCGTCTAGGATGGCGTGCGGTTCGGTTCTAAAATAAGGTTACCGACTTATCGCTGGAATTCACCATACAATTGCCAGTAGCCACTGAGTTTACCACTGATAGGCCGGCGGTGCATCAGTATATACACTCACCTCACTTTCCTCAGATGGCGACTCACTTTCCTCACGCAGCAAACGACTCACTTTCCTCACGCAGTGGACCACTGACTCTCTTTTCATGTAGAGACCGAATATTACAATTAAAGTGACTTCTATAGTGCATCCAAAAGAATATTTAGATATTATATTTAAATATTCAGAAAGGTGTACAGTGTATTTTTTTACTTTCATTAAAATATTTCAGTAAAATTATAAATAATTGTCTATTACAAATTTATGAATGCATGGTTAACTTTTTTCTGCAATCACTATAGGCTATATCTATTGAGACATTTTAAAATCTATATTTTGTAAAAATAATAAAAATAAACCTGAATTATAATGTAAACATCTGTATTTTCATATATTATATAAGTAGTATATATATAACATATAAGTATATATATAACATAAATAAGTAGGCTAATAAATATATAATGTTTAAAACATATGATAAACTATTTGTTCTCCACCACATTACTAAATTGATACTGTGTGTGTGTGAAAGAGAGTGCTTTCTGCATTGAGGATATTCTGTAGTCTCAGACCTTCGTTTGGGTAAATCTTTACTGGATTGTCTGTACTCAATCCTTATCCATCTTCAAGAATCAGCTTAAAACACATCTCTTCCAAATTTATTTGACCCTCTAAATTTAACACTCACTATTCTTAAAATAAAGAATAATATTAAGTTTTCTAATCTTTTGTATTCTATCGGTTTTCTTTTATTATACAATTAACAAAGGCAATAAAAGACCTCTAATAGCTTGCTCTATTCTTTTTATATTCTGTTTTCTTTTTTCTTTATTATATTATTTAAAAGCCTTTGTTACGTGTAAGCTAATTGAGACTTGTTATAGCACTTGTATATCATTGCTCTTTTGTTGTTTTTTATTGCTTCCAATGTCCTCATAGGCTGTTTGTGACGGATTGAGAGAGGATAGAGCTGACATTTTGACTCACCGACTTTGCAAAAACCCAACAAAAACACGTCCTAAGAGTCCAAAAGCATTCACTGCGCAATGAAGCCTGTTAGAATTAATAAATACAGTTAGAATGTCCTTATAGTTTAAGCCATGAAAAAAAAATGTTTTACGTTTTTATATTCATTAAACATTAAGCAATTCTTGAGTATCAGCACATGTGCGCGAGCACAAATGTGCTATTAATTTTGTAGCTACAACAGTGCATAGTAAGGGGCCGTTCACATATCGCGTCTTTTGCGCGCTCAAGCTTGTTATTTCCAATGTAGGCGCGCGGTATGCGCACTCATAATGGAAGCGACGGTGAGACGCGTTCGTTTTTTCTAGGCGCGTCCGCCGTCCGCGCCGCATCGAGTTAAAAACATCTCACCTTTTCAGAATGCTGCAAGCGCACTGCAGGTCATGTGACAAGAACCAACCAATCAGCTTCATCCTTTCCCGTAACAACGTTGAAAGCTCAGCCAAGATGAAGGAATTTTGAAATAAATTTAGTAGCAGAGCTACTGCAAGCGATTTTTAGTGCTGCAAATCCATTTATCCTTTGCTGAAATTTTCGCGTCTTCATGGAGAGAGCAGGTCATGGTTGCTTAGCAACAGCAGATGCCTTAGGAGCGCAACTGCCCGAGCGCTTTGGAAAGAAGGAGTGTTTTGTTCCTTGAATTCATCAGATTTTCAACGATTTAAGTGAGCCAGTGATTCAACAGTCCATTCAAATGGACTCTCTTGTTTCCTTTCTAATAGAATCAGCCATTTTGAACGAAAAGTTTGATTTTAATGATTCAAAAACCATGGTTTTAACCTGTCACCTACTGGCGGTTTTATTGTCATCATTATTTATCCATGACGGGCCTAAACCAGACAAGGTTGCCAGCACTAGCCTACTACCAGCACACACACACACAAAAAAAAAAAACACATTTAGCTAAATATTTACCAAAATTCATAAATTTCAGGCCCCAGAAGGAAAAAAGCTTATAAATAACAGTTCATTTAATAAGGCAATTTTTCAATAAAACCTTTTTAAAAATTATGATTTTGTAATTTGTAATCATTATGTGAAATTAGCTACAAGACCAACCCCACGCCCCCCGAAAAAGAAACTGAGTTGAGGAAAGTGAGTTGTTCGCTGCGTGAGGTGAGTGTGTATACTGATGCACCGCCGGACTATCAGTGGTAAATTCAGTGGATACCGGCAATTGTATGGTGAATTCCAGCGACAAGTCGGTAACCTTTTTTAAATTTTAGGACCGTTTATTTTGCGTATCCTGTGCGCTTTTGTCATTGGCGGAGTAGTCGGTCATCCCACCTTTCCAGTAAATACAACTTGTGATTGAACTGTACGTCAGGAGACAGCAAAGCATTGGCCAAGTTGTGAGCTTGCGAAGCTTCATTTTCGCTCAGTCTGAGTTTCAGAGTTTCAGAGCAGAAAATGCTGCCACAAATCACGTGAGTCGCAAGCTCGCAACTGAGTGGGCGTATCTCCGCAAAGTGGGTGTTGTAAACTCAGCTCTGAAAAAATTGTCTGCAAATGTAATGCAATGTAATAAGTTTCGCCCTTTCGAACCTCAGTTTTCAGTTTTTAAAACTTTTTTTCACCTATTCGCACCCCAGTTTTCAGATCACTATTTACAAGGTTTCAAATCTTGAAAACAAATTATACATTGGGAGAACAGTGACAAATTCCAAATTCGAAACTCTGAAAAAATGATTGCATAACTCCATTAAAAAGAATGTTGCACTTCCGAAAAAGGAAAACTCAAAAACTAAATTGTTTGAAAATATTTAATTTTTTTTACCACTTTGCAAGCCTGCAAAGCTCTGTTTTCAGAGTTTCAAAACTTTTTTTCACACATTCGCACACCAGTTTTCAGATCACCATTTACAAGGTTTCAAACCTGGAAAACAATTTAATACAGTGGGAGAACACTGACAAATTTGAAACAAAAAAAAAAATTCTTTGCCCAACATTAAAAATGTTGCAGTTCTGAAGAAGGAAATCTCAAAAACAACATAATGTTTGCAGAGATATTTTTATTTTTTTTTACATTTTGCAAGCTTGCAAATCTTATTTTTCGATCTTGCAAAACTTTTTTTTGTAAGATTTTGAGTTTTCGAACACTTAGTTTCAACCTTTCAGACCTTTTTTTCAGTTTTAAATCATGGCAGGATTTAAATCCCATAATTTGTGCGCAGCAATGCTTCAAATCAATTGAATGAACAAACACGTGCGCATATTTGCATCGTTTTGATCATTCCCTCTAGATCTCACCTTCTCACACGCAGCCCCACGATTGGTCGATTATGTACAATACATGCATTTTATTTGTCAAACTGCTCTGGATGTTTTAGGAAATATTAAAATCCTGGCCGGGACATGTCCCATATGAATGGCACATATGGCCACCCTAGTTTAGGGTTGGAGAGTTCAGTGGGTCAGATCCACCCACTTCCTGTTCCTGTCTTATCCAGGGCATGTACAGTTGGCTCAGTCAGGTCCTGCGTTTAGTCTGTGTCAGGTCTTACTTTTTAGTTGAGTCTTGCAACTAAGAGGTAATTGGAATGGGCTGAATGGAGGTGGAGCTTGAAAAGTGAGTGTTTTGCGTGTGCATGTGTGTTGAGGTAACTCCTTTCTCATTAGGGCACAGCTGGTTCCCTCAGCGTTCACAGGTGAACCGAGTTCCATCTTCTCTCTCTCCCTCTGCTCTGCCGCCCATTTTGGCTCTGTGTCACATCTCTTATTGTGCCTGTTGGCAGTGCAGTAATTAAGATCAAGCAAAACGGAGTGTGCTACTGTGCACGTGGTGTCTGTGTGTGTGCATAAATTATGCTCTGATAGCACACACAGTCTCTTACATGTCGCACTGTAGTTATTCAGCAGGAGGAAAATGGACAGTCATAATGTAGGCCGCTTCTGTCCCTCTCACCCGCCTCAGCACAGCTGTTGAGTGGGCAGTGGATGGAGAATGGCGATCTCAGGCAGATGGATGCTGAAGGCTCGGTCTTAGTCATACGTGACATTTCTGCAGAAAACAGCCTAACGCTCAAGTGCTTGTGTAACACCACATCTGAGGACTTAGATTCGAGTTTTGACACTTTGCTGTGGGGCAGTGTTTCCAAAAGTGGAAAGAGTGAAAGAGAAGGATGGTTTCAGGCAATCAGCTGTGTGAGAGGAATTCAAATGCAGATCCTAACAAAGGTTTGGGTGGAGCATGTTCATGTAAAGCCTCCAGTTACAATGTCATGTAGTTATTTAGAAGATCCCTGTCTGCTCTATACAATTAGGGCTTGGCGGTATACAAGTTTTTCCATTTTGATCCTATTTTAAATATAAATACATAAAAATATTTTAATCTATTTGGTTTCAATTACTGTTTATATGTGCTGTTTCATAACATTATTGCAACCAAAGAGTTAACTGTGACCAAATAGATTAAAAACGCTTCAATGTAAGATCTACAAATTCAAAACATGAAAAAAAAATCTACTTAAGATAGTCAAGGCATGTTTTCTATAACATGTATTTTAATGCATTCAAAATGCCATTTGAGTATGTCCTTGAAAATTTTTGAGTGAGCACACAAATATGTGAATTCCAGGTTCTGAATTATAGTTGAAAAGGATAGTTTTTACTGGAACAAAATAATTCAAGGAAGGATCTCTAAACTCGTCTAATGACGTGTTATTTAGGAAACATAATTACAATGTCTTTGAAGTTTGGGGTCAGAAAAGAAATGAATACTTTTATTCAGCAAAGATGCACTAAATTGACTAGAAGTGACAGTAAAGATATGTATAATGTTACTAAAGTTACAAATATATATTTTTTTGTTTATTCATCAGAAAACTAAAAAAAAAGTTAAGGAATAAATTAAATTTTAAAATATATGAAAATAGAAAACAGTTATAAATTGTAGTAATATTTCACAATAATACTATTTTACAGTATTTTTTTATCAAATTAATGCAGCCTGGGTTAGAGTAACAGATTCCTTTCAAAAATATTTTTTAATAATATTTCCAACCCCAAACTTTTGAACAGCAGTATATGTTGTTAAAATTCAATATATGTTGCCAAGCTCTACTTACATGTTAGGATGTCCTCATCCCACTCCTCCTTCACCATTCTAGAACTCCCTCCTTTCTGTCTGTGGTCATCTCAAGAGAGGGAACACTGTGTCTAAGTTGTCTGTCATGCTTAAGCCTATGCATTATTAAGACTGTGTAACTTACCCCATCTCTTTTATCAGAAACATTTCAGTTGACTACTTAATTCAGTGTCTATGGTAATTGAGGTCTTTTATGCATTACATGTCAGTTCACAGAATGAGAGACAGAGCGGTATGGATGACTTCACCCATCGGCCTGTGGTTCCCAGGACCTATATTTTATTATTCTTTCTCTCTCTAAAGTCAGGCAGACACATGCTGCTGCTGGCCTTTAGCGAGGGCTCTGTTGTGCACTCCTGCTGCAACACATTACCTCCATGTCTCCCAGCCTTCCAGCAGCAGCAGCAGCAGCACATAAACCAGCACTGTAACGTCAGGGATCTAAATTATTCACCCGCACTGACCTACTTGCAGGGTGTTTGAGAGCTGGGAGTGAACAGATATCACTGCAAGGAAAATGGCAACCATGTGATTATAGCAACCAGTTTAAAACAACTGTGCAGGGTGCCCTCCCACTCCCATTTTCCTCTCCCTTTCGTCTCTTTCTCTTTCTCTTTCCGTGTTGTTTCATGTGGTCCTCGTGGCTGTGATGATGGTGAAAGGTCCTGATTGGCGTGGGCATTGCCCCGCAGCCTTGTGGGCAGACTGTGTGAGCTCAGAGAGACAAATCAATGTCTTTCCTCCCTGCGCGCACACACTCAGCCAGTCCTGCATTTCTATTGGGACAAACACACATGCCTGTACACGTTTGGCCAGCTGGCGAATGTATACACACTCTGGCTAATTGCAGAAAGAGAGAGAGAAGTGTGAAGACTGGCACTAAATGGATGCCACCAGAGCGACGTCGTCAGATGGAATTTTCTGCCGTAGCACTGAGAGCAACGTCGAACTCGCTGCCTTTTTGCATAGTTGATGGAGAATTCCTGCACAGAGAGACGTTCTGAGCTATTAAACCTCAGTCGGATACCATCTTTGGAATTCAAACCGTGAAATCTCAACATGGCTTTCTTTCCCTTCGGAACCATCACTGGAGCAGAGGCAAGATTTCCTTCAGTATTTGGTGTTGTGCGCGACTCAGCACCGTGTGTTTTCATTGATAGGGCTTGTCTTTAGATTTGCTTCCTATGGTTTTATTTCAGATTAAAAGACATGTTTGATGAGATTGTTTTCCAGCGGGAAGGAATGATGTGAGGGAATTTGATACTCCTCACACCACATGTTCCTGCGTGACTGTCTTTATTAAGTAAACTGCTGGCAAAATTGCATTTGTCAAGGGATTTGTGAAATCTTTGTGTATGTGCGAGAATGTGTTTGTGCTGCTTTAAACAATATTTCCGACTGCCTTGATTTGGAAGTCTCTCCAGACTGTACAATAAGGAGATATGAGCACAGAAACAGTAGTTTTTGCAGAAATGTTGTGACCTTTGATGGTTAGGATAACTTTGATCACGCCTGTGAGTCAAAGCAAAGAGGACTTGTGAGAGATGTCAGAGTGGAAGTAGAGAGGACATTTCCTTTTTCGCTCCTCTCTCTCTCTTTCACAGCATGAGGCCTTAGATGACACAGCAGCCCTATAAAACTGTAATAATGCCACTAGGTGTTTTGACTAACCCTTCGTCTCTTCTATGTCTCTCTGGTACAGGATGATCTTCTGGTAGCGTCGGCAGAATGTCCCAGCGACGATGAGGACATTGACCCTTGCGACCCAAGTTCAGGTGGGTTAGGTCAGTCATCTTTCTTTTATATTATTACCGTCCATATGTATTCTTTTGTTTCAAAATTGTTCACCATTTTTCCATCATTCTGTTTGAAACCACTCCATGAAAGATTATTTGACTACAGTACAAGTAAAATAACGCAAATCCATTTTCTGTGTAGTGTCTGCTTACAATAATTTGGGGGTGAATCAATCCTTACATTTGACATTTTACAAATCATTACAAAAGTGGTGTTAAAATGCCAAATGGCAGCATTTCTCACAAATTCAGCCAAGTGGATACATTGTACAGCGGAAAAATAAAAACAGTCCGAGAAATAATGTGTCCATTGTGTCATGTGCAATGAAATTCCAGCAAGAAGTAATTTTCCTGTTCACACTGAATGCGAAAATTCAACGCAACACAACAGCCAATCATAACAGCGAGAGCGAAGTGAAGAGCGTAAAAACCTAGAACACTTGTTGTATTTTCAGCACTTCAGTGAGGCGCCATCCATTTTGTGGTGTTCCTTTTGGATCTTGAGGGATTTGTCACCTTTATTTATATAGCGCTTTAAACAAAATACATTGCGTCAAAGCAACTGAACAACATTCATTAGGAAAACAGTGTCAATAATGCAAAAATGATAGTTAAAGGCAGTTCATCATTGGATTCAGTTATGTCATCTCTGTTCAGTTAAATAGTGTCTGTGCATTTATTTGCAATCAAGTCAACGATATCACTGTAGATGAAGTGACCCCAACTAAGCAAGCCAGAGGCGACAGCGGCAAGGAACCGAAACTCCATCGGTGACAGAATGGAGAAAAAAACCTTGGGAGAAACCAGGCTCAGTTGGGGGGCCAGTTCTCCTCTGACCAGACGAAACCAGTAGTTCAATTCCAGGCTGCAGCAAAGTCAGATTGTGCAGAAGAATCATCTGTTTCCTGTAGTCTTGTCCTGGTGCTCCTCTGAGACAAGGTCTTTACAGGGGATCTGTATCTGGGGCTCTAGTTGTCCTGGTCTCCGCTGTCTTTCAGGGATGTAGAGGTCCTTTCTAGGTGCTGATCCACCATCTGGTCTGGATACGTACTGGATCCGGGTGACTACAGTGACCCTCTGATCTGGACACAGACTGGATCTGGTGGCCACGGTGACCTCGGAACAAGAGAGAAACAGACAAATATTAGCGTAGATGCCATTCTTCTAATCATTCTTCAATAGCAAGTACATAGGTTGTTATGGGAAGTGTTTCCGGTTCCGGTTTACCTAATTAATGCAGCCTAAAAATCCTTTAACGGATTTGGATAATAAAAGCATATTAGTATGTTATGTGTATGCCAGGTTAAAGAGATGGGTCTTTAATCTAGATTTAAACTGCAAGAGTGTGTCTGCCTCCCGAACAATGTTAGGTAGGTTATTCCAGAGTTTGGGCGCCAAATAGGAAAAGGATCTGCCGCCTGCAGTTGATTTTGATATTCTAGGTATTATCAAATTGCCTGAGTTTTGAGAACGTAGCGGACGTAGAGGATTATAATGTAAAAGGAGCTCATTCAAATACTGAGGTGCTAAACCATTCAGGGCTTTATAAGTAATAAGCAATATTTTAAAATCTATGCGATGCTTGATAGGGAGCCAGTGCAGTGTTGACAGGACCGGGCTAATATGGTCATACTTCCTGGTTCTAGTAAGAACTCTTGCTGCTGCATTTTGGACTAGCTGTAGTTTGTTTACTAAGCGTGCAGAACAACCACCCAATAAAGCATTACAATAATCTAACCTTGAGGTCATAAATGCATGGATTAACATTTCTGCATTTGACATTGAGAGCATAGGCCGTAATTTAGATATATTTTTGAGATGGAAAAATGCAGTTTTACAAATGCTAGAAATGTGGCTTCCTAAGGAAAGATTGCGATCAAGTAGCACACCTAGGTTCCTAACTGATGACGAAGAATTGACAGAGCAACCATCCATTCTTAGACAGTGTTCTAGGTTATTACAAGCAGAGTTTTTAGGTCCTATAATTAACACCTCTGTTTTTTCAGAATTTAGCAGTAAGAAATTACTCGTCATCCAGTTTTTTATATCGACTATGCAATCCATTAGTTTTTCAAATTGGTGTGTTTCACCGGGCTGCGAAGAAATATAGAGCTGAGTATCATCAGCATAACAGTGAAAGCTAACACCATGTTTCTTGATGATATCTCCCAAGGGTAACATATAAAGCGTGAAGAGTAGCGGCCCTAGTACTGAGCCTTGAGGTACTCCATACTGCACTTGTGATCGATAGGATACATCTTCATTCACTGCTACGAACTGATGTCGGTCATATAAGTACGATTTAAACCATGCTAATGCACTTCCACTGATGCCAACAAAGTATTCAAGTCTATGCAAAAGAATGTTGTGGTCAATTGTGTCAAACGCAGCACTAAGATCCAATAAAACTAATAGAGAGATACACCCACGATCAGATGATAAGAGCAGATCATTTGTAACTCTAAGAAGAGCAGTCTCAGTACTATGATACGGTCTAAATCCTGACTGGAAATCCTCACATATACCATTTTTCTCTAAGAAGGAATATAATTGTGTGGATACCACCTTTTCTAGTATCTTGGACAGAAAAGGGAGATTCGAGATTGGTCTATAATTAACTAGTTCTTTGGGGTCAAGTTGTGTTTTTTTGATGAGAGGCTTAATAACAGCCAGTTTGAAGGTTTTGGGGACATGTCCTAATGACAATGAGGAATTAATAATAGTCAGAAGAGGATCTATGACTTCTGGAAGCACCTCTTTCAGGAGCTTAGATGGTATAGGGTCTAACATACATGTTGTTGGTTTAGATGATTTAACAAGTTTATACAATTCTTCCTCTCCTATAGTAGAGAATGAGTGGAACTGTTCCTCAGGGGGTCTATAGTGCACTGTCTGATGTGATACTGTAGCTGACGGCTGAATGGTTGCAATTTTATCTCTAATAGTATCGATTTTAGAAGTAAAGTAGTTCATAAAGTCATTACTGCTGTGGTGTTGGGAAATGTCAACACTTGTTGAGGCTTTATTTTTCGTTAATTTAGCCACTGTATTGAATAAATACCTGGGGTTATGTTTGTTTTCTTCTAAAAGAGAAGAAAAGTAATCGGATCTAGCAGTTTTTAATGCTTTTCTGTAGGATATGTTACTTTCCCGCCAAATCTAAATTTAGAGTATGATTTCGACAATGAGTAGGTCCTGAAACGTGTTGTCTAACACCAATAGAGTTCAGAATGTCTATAAATGCTGATCACAATGCATCGTTTTCATTATCAACATGGATATTAAAATCACCAACTATTAAAACTTTATCTGCAGCCAGAACTAACTCGGATGTAAAATCACCAAACTCTTTAATAAAGTCTGTATGGTGCCCTGGTGGCCTGTATACAGTAGCCAGTACAAACATAACAGGGGATTTATCATTAACATTTGTTTCTTTGGATAATGTTATATGAAGTACCATTACTTCAAACGAGTTATACTTGAAGCCTGCCCTCTGAGAAATCCTGAAATCGTTGTTATAAATTGAAGCAACACCTCCACCTTTGCCTTTTAGACGTGGCTAATGTTTATAACAGTAATCTTGGGGGGTGGACTCATTTAAAATAATGTAATCATCAGGTTTTAGCCAGGTTTCTGTCAAACAGAGTACATCTATATTATGATCAGTGATCATATTATTTACAAAAAGTGTTTTCGTAGAAAGGGATCTGATATTCAATAAGCCAAGCTTTATCATTTGTTTATCCATATTGCTTCTGTTTTTTATTTGTTGAACCTCAATTAAATTGTTAATCTTAACTTGATTTGGACGTTTTTTGTATTTTCTAGTTCGGGGAACAGACACAGTCTCTATAGTGTGATATCTAGGTGAAAGAGTCTCTATGTGCTGAGAATTAACTGACCTCTGTGACGGGAGGCAGCTAGCAGACGGTCGGTTTAGCCAGTCTGTCTGCTTCCTGACCTGGGCCCCAGTTAGTCAAGTATAAACACTAAGACTATTTGCCATATTTCTAGAGAGAAGAGTGGCGCCACCCCAGGAGGGATGAAGACCATCTCTTTTAAACAGGTCAGGTCTGCCCCAAAAGCTCGTCCAATTGTCTATGAAACCTATGTTATTCTGTGGGCACCACTTAGACATCCAGCCATTGAGTGATGACAATCTGCTATGCATCTCATCACCACGGTAAGCAGGGAGGGGACCAGAGCATATTACAGTGTCTGACATCGTGCTTGCAAGTTCACACACCTCTTTAATGTTATTTTTAGTGATCTCCGACTGGCGAAGTCGAACATCATTAGCGCCGGCATGAATAACAATCTTACTGTATTTACGTTTAGCATTAGCCAGCACTTTTAAATTTGCCAAGATGTCAGGCGCTCTGGCTCCTGGTAAACATTTGACTATGGTGGCTGGTGTCTCTATATTCACGTTCCATACAATAGAATCACCAATAACTAGAGCACTTTCATCAGGTTTCTCAGTGGGTGCATCACTGAGTGGGGAAAACCTGTTTAATGTTTTGATCGGAACAGAAGAGCGGTGTTTTGACCCACGACTACGCTGCCTCACCGTCACCCAGTTGCCCTGCTGCTGGGGCTCTGTTTCCGGAACCGAACAATGTACAGGAATCCCTGAGCTAGACGCATCCAAAGCCATATCTAGAGCCCTAACATTCTTACTGTCCTCAATTAAAGTTTGGATGTGTGTCTCTAATTCTGAAATCTTCTCTGTCAGCCTAACTATTTCCCTGCATTTATCACATGTGAATCCCTCATCAGCGACAGAGATAGATAAACTGTACATGTGGCAAGAGGTGCAAGAAACAATGATAGGAGAAGCCATTACTCACCGTGCTTGATGAAAATTCTTACTGCGGTTGTTTGATGAACTTGTGAAAAACTGGAGCGAGGGAGAGGAGAAAAGAAAACAGCGATAGGTTCGAATGAAAACGCTAATGACAAGCTAACGAGTGCTAACGCTTTGCAGGTGTACTGCACTCACGGATATAAAATAAAAGTGAACGATCAAAGTTAATCTGATAAGATTGATCGATAATATCAGAAATATGGTGTGAATTAAGTTATATTTTACCACTTTAAAAAACAGAGAGTGATAGTAAGATAAAGATTCTAGAGAAAAAAATTAAATAAAAACAGCTACACGGAGCTACAATTTGCTACAGAAGGCCAACAGGAAGTAGAGAAAACACTGTCCAACAGCGATTTGTCATATCCGATGTTTCTCAGCTTCCAAAAACAACCTTTACTAGGCTCATCTATGTTTGATGTTTAAAAATCCGAAGCTGCTGTGCAGAAATAGAAAATGTAGCGGCATTCACCGCTTGTTGCAGCTAGTTTAAACAGGAGCTCAGATTAACTCGAAAAAGCTTTTATCGTTTTGTTGCCAGTTAGGACTCGCTGTTACCTGAGCTGAGTTGTTGCTTGTGTGCTCATTTATCAAAGTATTCACAGTGTGCACTGAAATATATGTTTGTATAATCTGCCTTTTCCTCTTTAAACAGACTTTAATATCTCATTTAACCAAATTAAATCCTTTACCCTGTTTTTGTGCTGTAAATATAGTTTTTTTAATTTTCTTTTTGGCACAGAGGGAGCTCATTGCTTTGATGAGTTTTTAAATAGGTCATTATATTAAACAAACTTAAACTTGTGCCTGTCATCAAATTTCTTTGTGCTTCTGTATAATTTCAGCTCACATATTTTATTTTGACAGTTACATAAAACATATGCTAAAGCCTATTTTATTTTATTTTTTATTTTACCCATAATCGCTATTGTATGTCATTGCTTGTGTGCAGGTTAAAAAGACCTGGTGAATTTTGTTGAGGTATAAATTCAGAAAAGGCCAGAGAGCATGCTAGCGTAGCACATACTGCGTTTCTCATTTCTCCACGCAGCGGGCACATCCTGGTTACTCAGTCGACTGCGCAAACCACTTTCGACATGAAAAATGAAGCACAAAGGTTAACCCAATCTGGGTTCCTTCAGATGGCTTAGTTACAACCGCTAGTGGCCCATGCAGCAGTCATATTATACATGGGGCAATGAAAGCATGTCCATGACATAATAGAAAAACATGCTAACAAATCAGGCAATGTTCTTGATAATAAGCACAGAAAACAGAAGAAACATGTTGGCCAAAGCTCAGAAGGTCTCAGATAAATGATGTAACAGATCCCCAAAGTGTCCTCCTTCCACACAACATTTCTAAAAACAGAGCAGAGGTCGCCATCCATAATTCCCTGCTGTACTTTGTCATCTTCTCATTTCCTGCACCTGCGGGTTGCAGAGGATCGGGCCTAAGCTGTAAACGGCTTTGTCACAGGTGTTGTTTTGTCGAGCATTTGCGCACAGCCTGCAGCCGCACTGTCTCTCAGTTACTGTACCCTCTCCAACAGACATAAATCAGAAGAAACTATACCACACTATTCTACCTACCATACTACTCTCTGTGCCAGGGATAAATAGCCAGGAAGTGAGATTTACTCAATGGTCACGACTCATGGGAAATCTGCAACATATCCATTCTGATCGCTCTGTGTTAACCAGATGTGTTTTGTAACCATTTGCTAAGTAAAGTGTGTTAGCACAAGCTTACACTACAAGTTTTCCATTCGGTGTTGGCTAATAGTAAATATATATATAACAAGTGGGGCTGCACGATTTATCGAAATTGAATCAAAATCACGATTCGACAGAAGCTGCGATTGTCATGCGTATCTTTCAGTGAAGCACTGAAACTCCAAATACGCCCCGAAGAAGAAACCCAGGAAATGCCTATAGTGGTAGCTGGATAAACAGCAGATTTAACTGCTTTTAATGATTCAACATGACTAATAAACACATGACTATGACAATATCTGAGTTATTATTATTATAATTTTCATTAAAATAAAGTATATTTGTATATATTTTTTTATTTGTTATAAATGCAATGCCTTTATCACTGCTTAGAATTCTATGAAATATGTTGTGTGCCTTATTCTGTGTAAGAAGCCAATTCTCAGTGGGATATCTAATCTCATCAGGAGAGAAATCAATTTGGAAAAGAAATATTGATTTTTGGGTTACTTTCAAGTTTTTTCTAGCTTCATTCCTCTTAGTATTTTTAGTCCGCTCAGAACTGGGCTATAGAATAATATTGTTACTGTGTGAAAGAAGTAAGAACAATAACTTAAAGGTTTTTAAGAAAGGGGCAATCAGCTGGTCATTATTGCAAATTAAATCTTGACAGGGTGATAGACGACCCCAACGTGGAGTTAATTAAATGGCTTCTAACCATATGAATATGCAAATATGTTGACATGAAATATTGATGTGTGTTGAAGTTATTATTTTACCTGAGTGTTGTCTTAAAACGCGTTAGTTTACAAAACAAATGGCTTAGCAACAAGATAAGCACCCCAACAATATTATAGTCCTATTATTGCAATAAAACAGAAGTAGCAATGAATCAATTCTTTAGTATTGTGATGTACAAGGTTCCCAACCCTGATCCCTGGAGTATCCCCAACTAAGCATATTTTGTATGTTTCCCAAATTAGACTCACCTGAATCTCTACTAACATTGTGTTAGTAGAGACATCAAGACCTGAAATGGATGTGTCAAAGAGAGACGTCCAAAATGTATATTGTTGGGTTACTCCAGGAATAGGGTTGGGAACCAGTGGGAGATTTTATTTCCTACCCCAATCAAACACGGGGCCAATAGGGTCCATAGCTCCTAGGAGCATGGTTGGAGAAGTCTGTCGTTCCACTGGAAGCAGTGTTTATTTTAACAGCAGATTTTGATTTAGTTTTAGTCTTTTGACAAATTATATAGGTTTGATGTTAAGGTTGCATCATGAAACAGACACAGATTTAACTGCTGTCACACACATGAACAATTTATATAAATAAATTTAAATGAATCCTTATTAGGGTTACTAAAGTAATTCAGTCAAGAGCAATGAGTGATTTTCTCTCTTTGTTTTGTTGCTTGAGTAACATTAATGACAGACAACAGCAACTAAATTAGGCTGCTTTCCCTTTAAAACTGAATGCACAGGTGCTTTATACTGATACACATTCGATATTCTTTTTTATTTGTTTACACATCCTGTATTCTCCCAACTGTTCACTTAAGACGTAACCGAGTGTATTTACATGAATACTCATCAAAACATACAATTCGACACAATTTTTCTGTTAATGCGACGTGAAAGAGAGCCAAATTCAGTACTCGTTGTGTGAGAGTTGCTTTTCTGTGTGCGTGACTCAGGTGTGTGCATTTAGAAAACCTGACCGAATTGAGTTTTGATTGGCGTCATCATGCTTTTCAAATTTATCCATGTGTCTGCTCTTCTCTTTCTCCCAGATATTGACTTTTTTTACTTTTAGCTTACTGTATGTCCCACCGGATAGATCAATAGGCTGTTACAGTTCAAATGTTAGCGTCTAACCCCTTAACCATGCAGGAGATTCATTCGGGCTGGATTACTTCCCATAAATTGTCCCTGTTTAACATTTTTGTCCGTTTTTTTTTTCCTTGATGAAAATGTCAATAGATTTTCGTCATAGTTTTTGACATTCAAAAATGCGAAATTTATGACAAATTATTCGTCAATGAAATGATCCCTGACTGGAAGATCGAGTTAAGCAGTGTTTTTGGTTACCCAATTGACCTGACTAATATTTAGCATTGCCATGAATGATGGTGCATATTGGGAAATAGCTAAAAAAGTGAACTGCCAACTGAAAGCCCCAAGTACCAATCAGAATCAAGTGTTCTAGGAAGCTCTGTAATAATAGTTAATGTTAAATGAACCCTGTGATTGTAATGAAGGGTTTCTCTCTCTTTTCCTTTCCTTTGTGTCCACAGCTCGACCTCCACTGCCTGAGGCCAAGGGTTACCCCAGCCCAGAAGTGATTCGGGAGTCCAGCAGCACCACGGGCATGGTCGTAGGCATTGTCGCGGCAGCCGCCCTTTGCATCCTAATCTTGCTTTACGCCATGTACAAATACCGAAATCGTGATGAAGGCTCGTACCACGTGGATGAGAGCCGTAACTACATTAGTAATTCTGCCACACAGCCCAACGGAGCCGCCGTCAAAGAAAAGCCTATTGGCGTGCCCAAAAATAAAAAAGATAAAAAGAACAAGGACAAGGAGTACTACGTCTGATCTCACAGACTTTCTCCCCGCCCCTTACAACCCAACCATAGATCTTGTGCTCTGAACTCACACACAAAAGGGGAGGGGAGATCCACCTGTGTATAACAATTGTGAAAAAAAAAAATTTGAAAAAGACAAAACTGTCTTAGATTGACCTAAGACACAATATACTGTTACTAACAACAAGAAAACATAATTTATAACCAAGCACACCAGAACTTTACTAAGCTGAAAAGTGTGAAAAGAACTGCTCAAGAAGAATCCACGTAGTCAATACAGTTGTGGATCACTGAGAGACAAGGCCATTGGTTAGAATTAAGTGTATTTCATATTATGTTGCCTGTATATGTGTTGCCGGAATATTTTCGTTCTAAAGCCAGACAAACCATCTGCAACAATCCAAACAGACATTCACCAATGGGACAGACGGAAAAGGAATGAAGGACTTTAAAATGAGATGCTTCCTATGATTTTTAAATCAGCCAAAGTATTTGACTCCCTTTTCTGATGGCAGTATTCCAGGTTTGGATGAGAAAGGACCGCTCCTTGTAGGATCCGAACTGATTTCCATTCGGTGGACAGAACCTTGGTGTCATAGAGAATTGTGGAGGCCTTAAATATCAATCCAAGTGTAAAGGATGGATGGATTTTCTTTCTGTTTGTATGTTTGTCAAATGATGACAGATGACGACAAGGAATACCGGGGCCATTCGGGATAGATTGAGGAAAATCTCCATGCACGTAAAGTATCTTATTACATGTTTATATACGGTGCAAAGACTATCTGTGTGCTCTCTGGACTGTGGCTGAAGTGGTGTTTTATAGCCTGTTAAATAGATGATGCCAACTACAGTATACCTGCTCTTCAAACTTTTTTTTTTTTTTTAAGAAAAAACCAAGGTGAAAATAAATGAAAAACAGAAAATTCAATGTTAATGTGTTGCTATAGCGATAGAACCTTTTCTGCCATTAGCTATACAGTTTTTATTTTCCCTCCTTTATGTGCATCTCCAACATCTGTTCTTTTTTTTTTTTTGACATACTCCTTCCTTTTTGTTTATTTCTTTGTTTGTTTTAATTTATTTTTATTTTTTCTTTGCAATTGCTGTTGTGTCAACATTAAAAGACGAGTATGAGTATAGGTTTTGGAAAGCAAACAGACATGTGGAAAACAAGATTTTGGACTGTTTAAGCAATATCCTCTTGCTTGTCTTAGTGACCAAACAATTTATGCATGGTATTTAGGACTCCGAGTCTGCAGAGAGACAATATCATAATTTCAAAAAGTAACAAATGAATTCAGCCCCCCCAAAACTGAGTATTGGATTATAGCTAAAAAGCACAAAGACACAAAAACAAACCTTCAAAAGTGTTGCAAACATTCTTCTCTCTGCTATCTTGTACTGTGTGGAATGTACAAGAGGTATAAACTATGACATTCTGAATAAAATGTTGCTTTTTGTTTTTTGCGTGTTTTTTATTTGTGTACAATTTTTCTATAATACCTTCTTTTGTTTTTATTGTGACAATTATTTGATGAACTCAAAGTGAAGATTTATTATGAAAAAAAAATAGTTTTGAAAAATCTAATGAATAAATAAAATATTAAGACCTATGACAGCATCTGTTCTTTGTTCTTTATATATAAAACACATTAAAGGGCTTTAGAGAATGTTGTGGTGTTCAATTATTTATTTCTTCATTGTTTTTACGCATTTTTTTAAGAGCCATGTTATGTTAATTCAACAACAAAATACTTTGATGAATCTTTATCTTTAAATCTCCACACACGTGACATCAGAAATTAAACTTTTTCGAAGCGTCAGCTCTTTTTAGTTTCACTTAGTACAGTACTTTGTTACACTATAACATCCTGTTAATAAACAAAAAAACGCTACTTTATGGTTAAAAAAAAAAAAAATCCCAGGGAGCCCTGTGGGGTGTGTTGAGCTGTGTACAGATATTGAATGAAGCTATCGATCGGGCATAACAAAGAAAACACACAGTTCTGTAATTTTTTTTATCCAAGAAAAAGATGTCATGATAAAAGCTCTGGCAGAGGTGGACAGTGAGGCGGATGGTTCAGGATACTGCTTCTCTTTAATTTTCCGCACAGGAGGAGGCCACGGAACAGCTGGTGTGAAATAACTACCCCTACTGGGAGGCATGCGCTGTAATTTATGATTCATGAATTATTCACACCCGCCATAGACTTTTCATCAGGCCTCATTTCAACATTCTTTGCGGAGGGAGTGTGGGAGGGAGGGGCAGCTGGACTGGAGGTCTGTCAGAGCCGGCCTTGAAAAAAACCTCTGTGATGGTTTTATTTAATTGTCATAATCAAAGTTGGTGGTTGGGGGGGGTCACAAATGTGGACTGTAGATGATCTTTTGTTATCAAAAGAACTTGTGTTATTAATCATGTGTAGTTTTGGGATTCAAATATGGTTTTTAAAATTGCATGCGGTTTTAAGATATATAAAAAGACTCCATCTCTTTCAGTACTGGCATCATTCATCATGAGGTTTCACCTTGAAGGTTCTGTATGATTGATTTCAGGACATAGCACCTTGAATTTAACACCCTGTTCTCTTGTCCTCAACTTGATATTTTTCTCGGTCTCTAAAATCGACCTGACATATGAACATTTAAGCAGTTTGACATTTGTTACTGTTCTGTGAATGTAAAAAATATTTTCAGTGGTGGGCTTAGTTTAATAAATGGCTCTCATTACCTGGGTCTAAAAAATATTCAATTAAACCAAGATATTATATATATATATATATATATATATATATATATATATATATATATATATATATATATATATATATATACAATGTGACTATGAGACGATTTACAGAAAACGTACTCGGTTACTAAACGTAACCTCGGTTCTCTCTAGAAGAGCGAACGAGTACTGCGTCTTAGCTAAGACGCTACGGGAAAAGTCTCTTTTCACGAAATACTGAAGCAAAAAATTATCCTTAATTTTGTATTTTTGTAAAGCGCATTTGCAGCAGTACACAGCCATAGGCGAGACGGCTCGTTCGCTCATTGGCTTGTTCTGCGGCAACTGCACAGCCTATCGAGCGCGGGCTGATGCAACATTAGACCAATAAGGGCGCTTCGCGCCCTTCTTGCCACTTCCCGCCGAAACGGGTGTGGCCCAACCTATAAAAGGAGCTCGAAAAGGCTGACTCACCTGATTTATTTCATCGCCGAAGCGAACCAGAGTGAATCGTGCGCACGGCAGAGAACGCAGTACTCGTTCGCTCTTCTAGAGAGAACCGAGGTTACGTTTAGTAACCGAGTACGTTCTCTTACGAGAGCTCTCTCGTACTGCGTCTTAGCTAAGACGCTACGGGAACCCAGTGTAAAACGCCGTGCGCGCAGGGATCACACACCAATAAACCTGAAGCAACGCCCAGGATTTACAGTGCACAGTCACCTGAGGGACTCGCAGAGAGTCCAGGACAGAAAAGGGAAAAAGCCCTCCGTCCCATATCTAGCAGCATCCGTAGATGCGGCAATATGACGTCACACAGCCGAGGCAAGGCCTGACCAATGTGGCAATGCGGGTCTTACGCAATACTGCCCATATAACAGTCGGCAGCGCATAGCGCTCGTGAACTCAGAATTCCCCTCAGGGCCCTGATTCGCCTATACCGACAGCAGCCTTGCTTGCAAGGCGGGAACCTCCAGGTTATAGAACCTGATAAATGTAGACGGCGAGGCCCAACCTGCCGCCATACATATATCCTGCAAGGAGATCCCAGTAGACCATGCCCACGACGAGGCGATGCCTCTTGTGGAGTGTGCTCTGACGCCCAACGGGCACTGAAGGCCCCTGGAAGCGTAAGCTAACGCTATGGCGTCAACTATCCATCTGGATAGAGTCTGTCTCGAAACAGCCATTCCCTTGGAACGCCCACCGAACGAGACAAATAGCTGCTTCGTCTGCCGAAAGGCAGCAGAGCGAGACACATAAGCTCTTAAAACCCTGACAGGGCAAAGAAGACTCGAGTCTCCATCCTCCCCTGACACCGGCAGGGCAGACAGGGCAATAACCTGAGCCCGAAACGGTGTGTTGAGGGATTTCGGCACATAACCGTGCCTAGGTTTGAGTATGACTGGAGCCCAAACTCCAACCACGACTGGCTCACCGAGAGCGCGTGCAAATCACCCACACACTTCACAGAAGCGAGAGCCAACAAGAATACTGTCTTGAACGACAGATGCTGAAGGCTAATCGATTGGATAGGCTTGAAAGGGGGACCTTTCAAGGCCTCCAAAACCGCCGCGAGGTCCCACATAGGGACTGACGGAGGTCTGGGAGGATTCAGCCTCCTAGCTCCTCTGAGGAACCGGATGACTAAATCATTCCTTCCTATTGACTGACCGGACGCCGTTTCAGAAAACGCCGCGATGGCAGCCACATAAACTTTGAGCGTGGATGGGGCTCTGCCCTTATCCAACAGCTCCTGAAGGAAGGAGAGGACCTCCGTCACCTCACAACTAAGGGGTGAATAACCTCGAGCTGTGCACCAGCTGGAGAACACCGACCACTTCGAGGCATACAGACGTCGTGTCGACGGAGCTCTAGCCTGAGTGATGGTATTTAGCACTCTCACTGCGAGATCAGCGGGTAACCATTGAGTGCCCATACATAGAGGGACCACAACTCCGGTTGAGGGTGCCAAATCGAGCCCCTGGCCTGCGAGAGGAGGTCTCTCCTCAATGGTACCGGCCACGGGGCGACATCTGCTAACTGCATCAAATCTGGGAACCATGGTTGGTTCTTCCAAAGAGGTGCTACAAGCAGTATTGAACATCTCGTTTCTCTCACCCGTTCTATCACCTGCGGAAGGAGGGAGACGGGAGGGAACGCATAAAGCGGGCAGCACGGCCATCTCCATGACAGCGCGCTTTCGTTCTTGGAAAAGAACGCGGGGCAGTGAGCGTCTTCATGGGACGCAAAGAGGTCCACCTCCGCCATGCCAAATCTCTGCCACAACAGCCGGACTGTTTGCGGGTGTAGAGACCATTCGCCCGTAGGAACATTGCCTCTGGACAGCCTGTCTGGACCCAGATTCTGCAGTCCAGGCACATGCACTGCTCTCAGCGAGCACACGTTGCGCTGAGCCCAAATCAGGAGGCGTTCCGTCAGCCTGCACAGGTTTCGGGACCCGAGACCGACCTGGCGATTTATGTAGGACACCACGGACATGTTGTCCGAACGGACTATGACGTGGTGGTCCTTGATATGGGGACAAAAGCGCGTCAGCGCGTTCTCCACTGCCAGCATTTCCAGGCAGTTGATATGATGGAGCTTTTCCCATTCTGACCATAGGCCAAAGGACGGTCTGCCTTCGAGCAGCGCTCCCCATCCCGAAGTGGAGGCGTCCGTCGACACCATTTTCACACTCGGGGAAGCCCCCAGGCTTACACCTGATCGGTACCAGCCGTTCGCTGTCCAAGGTGCTAGAGCCGCAACACAGCTCTGATCGACCTTGAAATGCAGCCGGCCAGACGCCCACGCTCTGCGCGGCACCCGAGCCTTCAGCCAGAACTGCAGGGGGCGCATGCGGAGCAGGCCCAGCCGCAGAACCGGAGATGCTGAGGCCATGAAACCCAGCATCTTTTGACAGTGTTTGAGCGACACAGTCGCGCCACAGCGGAAAGAACTCGCTGCACGCTGAATGCCCATCGCGCGCTGTGGTGACAGCCGCGCCGTCATGGAACACGAGTTCAGAACTATACCCAGAAACAGGATCGTCTGACTGGGGTTCAGTGAACTCTTCACCCAATTGACACTGAGGCCGAGCTTCTCGAGGTGATCGAGTAAAACGGCTCTGTGGTCCATGAGCTCCGCTCATGATCGGGCCAGAACCAGCCAGTCGTCCAAATAATTCAGCACTCGTGTGCCTCTGAGTCTAAGAGGAGCGAGCGCTGCAGCCATGCACCTCGTAAACGTACGAGGAGCTACGGACAAGCCGAATGGCAGGACTGCAAACTGGTATGCCTGGCCCTCGAAGGCGAATCTCAAATATCGCCTGTGGTTTGACGCTATCTGTATTTGAAAATACGCGTCCTTCAGATCTATTGACATGAACCAGTCCCCTCTGCGAATCTGCGCGAGGAGCTTCCTGGTCGTGAGCATTTTGAAACTGCGTTTCATCAATGCCTGTTCAGCTGTCTTAGATCCAGTATGGGCCGGAGACATCTCTTGGGCACCAGAAAGTATCTGCTGTACAGCCCCCCCTCGCTTTGAGACACAGGCTCTACAGCCCCTTTGCTCAACAGTTTTGATATTTCGGCCCGAAGTATGTGTGCTACTTCTGTTTTGACCGTAGTTTCGACGCGCGCTGAAAAGCACGGTGGGCGTCGAGAAAACTGTAGCGTGTAGCCTCTCTTTATAATGCCTAGCACCCAATCCGAAACCCCTGGAAGCACTGACCATGCATTTGCATGAATGGCTAAGGGCTGGATGCGAAACGCGCTCTGTTGACTGGGCAACGGCGGCGCTCGAGTGTGCTGCGCATCTGAGGCGGGGAGCGCGTTGATCACAGCGGGCAGATCGCTCTTCCTCGACCCCGTTCCGGCGCTTAACCGACTGGAGGGAGGCTGAGCGGGTCCCGTGGGACTCGATATATCTGCGAGTAACCGTGGGCTGCATGTGTGCACTTTTACCACTTTAAACTCGCTGTCTGCCTGTGCAGAATGTACGTGCACGGGCCTCGTTTTTACAGAAGCCCCGCGCCGTATGTGACATAGTGTATGTGGGCACTGGGAAGTGGGCACGTTTACTATGCGGCGCGCTCGACCGATCTGTGTCGATCTTATGTGCGCTAGCCCTGTGTGCAGGGCTGTGCTTATATGTGGAGATGGGCACTGGGTAGTGGGCATCGTCACTGCATTTATAGCACCATCGGCCGTGGCCGGACGAGCACGCACAGGTTTCGTTTTTACAGAAACCACATGACGCGTGTGACATAGTAATAGTGGGCACTGAGGGGTGGGCACGTTTACTATGCAGTGTGCGCGACCGACTTGAGTCGACATTATGGGCGCAGGCCCTGTGTGCAGGGCTGTGCTTACATGTGGAGATGGGCACTGAGGAGTGGGCATCGTCACTACATTTATAGCACCATCGGCCGTGGCCGGACGAACGTGCACGGGTTTCGTTTTTACAGAAACCACATGACGCGTGTGACATAGTGATTGTGGGCACTGAGGAGTGGGCACGTCTACTATGTAGTGCGCGTGATCGACTTGAGTCGCTTTTATAGGCGCGAGCCCTGTGTGAAGGGCTGTGCTTATATGCGGAGATGGGCACTGAGCAGTGGGCATCGTCACTACATTTATAGCACCATCGGCCGTGGCCGGGACACCAGAAATTACACCTTTTTCGGGAAATATCTGGGTAGCCGTGATAACGGTTTTCGTGTGCAGGCAAGCGGGCAACCGTACAGGCTTGCGCATTGCAAACAACGCTGAAACAGTCACAATCTCTGGAAACTGAAACAGCGGCGCGCTTAGGTGAGAGCCCGGCCGCAGCGGAACTCGTACACCGGCGCTTCGATGAAGCAGCCATCGTGTGTAGTGCCGACGCAGCGTCATGCAGCATGCGTAGATGGCTTTCCCAGGATGGCTTCGGGGCTCCCGGCCTCACCGTAATCCTCTGCCGCGGTCCCCGCGGCGCGGGGCGACGGCCAGTAGAGCGAGAACGGGGGTCTCGAGCTGCGTTGCTGAAGCTGTTGTGATAACGGCTTTTGTGTGCAGGCAAGCGGGCAACTGTGCAGGCTTGCGCATTGCAGAAAACGCTGAGACAGTCACAATTCATGGAACTGAAAACAGCGGCGCGCTTGGGTGAGAGCTCGGCCACAGCGGAACTCGTACACCTGCGCTTCGATGAAGCAGCCATCGTTAGTAGCGCCGACGCAACGTCACACAGGAGGCTTTAGATGGCAACACCGCTTTTGCCGCCGTCCAGCAGAGGGCGGACAAAGGTGCGTCGCTATCGCCTGTTCCACCGGCGGAAGTGAGTGGTAGTTCCTGTTTTTAGCATCATCAGTGTGGAGAATGCTAGTGAGACAGACGAACGAGTTCGTGCTGAATATGGAGCGTTCCAAGCCTTCGCCACCTCTTCGTGAAGCTCAGGAAGAAATGAGGCGGGCTTTGAGAAGTACGCTCATCCGAAAGGGAAATACCATCCAGCCGGGAACGAGAGGGGGGGGCGCTGGTGCAAACCACTCGCGGCCGAGACTCATCGCGGCCAACACGATCATTCGCCCCGGCTCCTTCTCGATGTCAGCTCGTCTGCTGGGCTTCTGAGCAGAAGGCGCGAGATCCTCGGAGCTCGCCCAGCCCTCACTGCCCGAAGCTAGCAGAGAGCGCGTGTCCTCTTCCCCCGACGCGGCCCTGAGATCGACTTCCTCGGACGACGCGCCGGCAAACAGCGGGCGCTGCCCACCGGGAAGCGATGCAGGGGGGGCCGGTGAAGCAGGGCGAACCGGCGAGCTCGGTTGAGCTGAAGACGGTTCCGGAATCCGCTGGAAGCGATGCTTTTACGGCGCCTCAGCGCAGCGGAGAATGCAGGCTCAGAGAAAAAGGCCAGGCGAGTCCTCAGAGTCACCATGGCAACAGCTCGCAGTGGGGGCATCCGCCGTCAGCGAGCGAGCGCTGCATGATCTTCACCCAGGCAGGAGACACAGATGACGTACCGGTCTCCCTCGCTGAGTGGGGCTCTGACGAGCCGCAGGAAGGCATCTTAAAAAAGACGCGAGCTCTTTTACGAGTGTGCGTCGCAGGGCGAACACACACACACACATAAAGAACAGCTTGTATATAACAGGATTGAAAGGATATAGGCGCCGGATAGCGCAGCAGGAACAGCAATGGAAGGCGGCGATGCCAGCAGCTTCAGAATGGCTCGTCCTGCTGATGTGCTTTCTCAGACGGCGCTTGCTTCCTCCGTGATCCAGCGATGCGTGAGCTTCGCTGAAGAGATGAAAAATCAGGTGAGTCAGCCTTTTCGAGCTCCTTTTATAGGTTGGGCCACACCCGTTTCGGCGGGAAGTGGCAAGAAGGGCGCGAAGCGCCCTTATTGGTCTGATGTTGCATCAGCCCGCGCTCGATAGGCTGTGCAGTTGCCGCAGAACAAGCCAATGAGCGAACGAGCCGTCTCGCCTATGGCTGTGTACTGCTGCAAATGCGCTTTACAAAAATACAAAATTAAGGATAATTTTTTGCTTCAGTATTTCGTGAAAAGAGACTTTTCCCGTAGCGTCTTAGCTAAGACGCAGTACGAGAGAGCTCTCGTAAGAGAACCACACTAGCTATGATTATCACTCACTAAAAATAATGATATATGAAAATGAGCGTTTGAAAATGGCTGAAGGGTTAAGCGTACGCAGAAGCTTCTTGGTGAGGTTCTCCTTCTTATAAGGGCTAAAGCAAAGGCAATGAACACATACATTTTTAATAAACCTAGTGATGGACTTATATAACAGATTGATGTTTATTCCTCCCGATCTGTTAGCAGGCAAACTTCCCAGAGCACTGAAAATCTCAGAACTCTTTACACACGTACTTATCTAACAGCATCTGTGCTGTGCAAATGATTCTTTGCCAACAGGATAGTAGACTTTTACAGAGTTTAAAAATCAAAATGAGAATAAATATTTTTATTTAAAGATTGTCGAAATTGTAATTTTGTGAATAGAAATCAAATGCAAATGTTCTTGACCAGCTCTTGCTGATTCTCACTCTCATCACACCACTATCTTTGTGCTGAAATGATGTCATTTCAGCTCACACACACTGTTCTGAACACCCCCTCTGCCAAGCATCATCACTACGTCACTGCAGCCCCCGTTAATGCTTCAAAGGGTATTTCACTCAGTTTAGCCATTATCTTGTTTTATATTTTTAAAGCATTATAACATTCTTCCATTCTGCTTCTATAGCTTTTAATCCTACCCTCAGCCCTATACTTTGGCTCTGATCTGAGTCTGAGTGTATTTGTGATGGGACAACCTTTTTTTCAGAACAATGGAAGACAGGACAGGGCTGAAAGGGCATTAAGACTTTGAAAAATCTGTTTGAAAACAATCATCAATTTAGCATTTCCTTTTGGTACCACTAGTGAGTCAGCGTTTCATCACCTCATGCTGTTAGAACAAGAGCCAAATATCTAGCATGGGAATTCAGCAAAATACACAGTTGATCTTAGATCTAATTTAACATGATTTTAGTTAATTGGGTACAACCTGAGGGGCAGCTGGGAATAGCAGAACGTTATGGGTCTGTTGAAATCGCTACCTTTATAGGTCATTTTTTTACGCTCACTTGGAAATTTTAAGATTGGAGATTTTGTATGCCCAAAACTTTTAAATGAGCTGAAATGGCTATTTATTTTGTTTTTCTCAATCACTTTGGCCTACTGTATATATATTGAAATGGTCTTAACATTCTCCAAATTGTAAATGCAATTGTTACAACTGTTTTATGGGACATAATAGTAAATTGCCCAAAAAATCATGCTCCAAACCCTAGTTACTGTATCAGTAAATTGGCCACAAAATGGCAGTCAACCCTGGAAATGTTTGTTATAGAAAAATTTTGTTGACACTCTGAGTTATGTCTGTGTGAATAACACTGAACTTTTTAAAAACAGATTTCAACAGTAGGTAAAAGTTTACTGGGAAAAGTCAATACTGTAGTATGCAGAAAAATAATAATGCATTGATTTTTTTCTAGCACTGTCTTCATGTAAATAGAAAATGTTCTGCATCACAGATATTTATGGAATTTACATCCATGTCTGACAGACTGGATCATTTTGCATGTGATGGCTAACATGCATAAACAATGTTTATAAGTTATGAAGAGTATGACAATTTCACTGGGAATCAACTCATTAGTTTTAATCAGCAATTCATGTGAATTGTGCAAACTTCACACACATGCCAAAACGCGAGCTTGCTTAAATGAATAAGAAATTCAAATCTGTTGTGAACAAAAAACTAAACGTTTCAAGATTTGATCTTATTGTTTGCAGATAATAATCTCAGAGAGAAGTGAGCCAAAGTGATTGAGGAACAACAATACTTTTTATTGGATTATTTATCATTGTTGATATTGTTGTCATTTAGTTTGATTTATTTTATTCAATGGTTCCTTGATTATTTGTGATGTACAGCCCTTTAGAGTTACTGTGTAACCTGAAAACTGCTCTATAAATAAATACATACAAATACAATAAAAATACAGTAAATATAAAGGCTTCATAACAAAAATGATTGACACAATTTTCCTCAGCTCTGCTTTCTCTCCAATATAATAACTGTTTTCTGAGGTCAAGAAATACAATGTTATCATGTCCTTCAGCAGTTGCAACAGAAAATTCGGGAAATTAGCGGTTGCAATCAAAAAATTACTTTTCAGTTGTACTGTAGCTTTTAACATACCTTCTGATGCTAATTCACTATTATTTCATGCTGAAGCTTGCAGCTAGAATGAACTTGAAAAGATGAACTATTCACTCGTGCTCCACACAGTGCTCTCCTTTGAACTTCAATCAATTCATCAATTCTGATGTGTTGGGAAGCGAGAGCCGAATCTAAATGCTGGAGTTGATTCCATTTGACGGAATCGTTTCCAGCTTATGGAATGAACTCTCTTTAACTCTCTGGTATCGTTTGGTCATTTTATACAAACATTTTTTTTTTAATTCAAATTTTTTATAATAATAACTTCAGAGGAATGATATGAAACTCAATGACTTTATGGCAATCGGTTTGTGGTCTCAGTCTCAGAAATCACACCCACGGACCATTGGCAAAACGTCTGATGCATGAGACTTATGTGTAAGTTTCTTTAACATTCTACCTGGAAACAAAGATACCATGGCGCCAAATCCCCTCACGAAAGAAGAAAGCCTCTGTGTTTACCACTGTGATGATGAGCGCTTATCAGGATCAGCTAAATGCTGGATTTTCAAAAGTATGTGAAATATTTAATGTTCATGGCAAAGAATCTTTAAAATATGTCAGAGAGTTTTACACACCCATCTGTTAATGGGGCGACACTTCCACGCCTCAAAATGTGATAAACGAAATGAACTATGACTGTTTGACCGACATGTCAAACAACCTCATAGGCAGGCCTTGGCCAATGAAAGCTGCCATGAATTCCAGACCTTCAGTCTGAAGTGAATACACACACTAAATAAACTGGTGTGGCTTTAACAATATGGCAATATTGAGCCAGAAAACTCAAATAAGAGGTTGAAATCAGATTGATTAACCTCTGATAAAGCATTCCTGTCCATTTATGTTACATTTACGTTGAATGTTGAATTTTGATGTTATGTGTAACAAAATGTCTTTCTCTGTGTTCAGGTTTGACCATATTAAAATTAATGCAGAAACTGACATTTCAAACAATCGACAATCTTTTTTTTACTCCTACCAGACAGAACTAATCTGCTTTTTTGTTCTTTTTTTTTTTACCTCCAGCTGTGATCTTTGGAGAGTCTTTGGCCACTCAAGCTCACCTTCCTCACCTTACATTAGACACACTTCTTCTTCCAGGCAGATTTGTAATACCTTTTGTTGATTGTATCTTCTTAATTATTGCCCCGATGGTGAAAATGGGGATTTTAAATGCTTTAGCTATTTTCTTACAGCCACTTTCTGTTTTGTCACATCAGAACTATAATCTTTTTTGTAATGGATGATTAGGGGCATTTGGCCTTTGTGTCCTTCTACTTATAAACATGTGGAACAGGAAGTCATGGCTGGAGAATTTCATGCTCCTAGTCACCCTGGTGTGCTAACTTTTTTTTTTAGTTTTATTTATTTTTTATATGAATGGGAATATACTTCAGAGATACTTGGGGAAGTCATGGCCTAGTGGTTAGAGAATTTGACTTCTAACTCTAAGGTTGTGTGTTTGAATCTCGGGCCGGCAATACCATGACTGATGTGCCCTTGAGCAAGGCACTGAACCCCAAACTGCTCCCCAGGTGCTGCAGAATAAATGGCTGCCCACTGCTCTGGATTTGTGTTCACTGCTGTGTGTGTGTGCACTTTGAAAGGGTTAAATGCAGAGCGTGAATTCTGAGTATGGATCACCATACTTGGCTGTATGTCACTTTTCACTTTCATATTTTACTCATAAGAATTTCTAGGCGTGCCAATAATTGTGGCCAACATGCATTGGAGAAAAACATTTATTTCATAATGTGAGTTTCTCCCCAATTTCAGTTGTTTTACTTCAATGATAGGTTAGAGTTTTGTGTATTTTTTGAATGAAAGATCAAATAGATAAACAATGCAGATTTATTTTCACAGCTACCTTTGCTCATATGCAGCAAGGGTGCCAATATTAGTGGTTGGCACTGTATAACTATTTCTGGCCTCAGGGAGAAATAGGCCAATCAAACAGAGAATCCATGGGACATCTAAAAATAGAATTTTAGTAAAAAGGACGGCGACGACCAGTTGGCAGCTGAACAATCACAGGTAAAACTGAGTTCCCAGCCAAGCTGGGACTACAGATATTAAAATTTCCACCCTTAGGGAGAAATAGGCAGATTAAATAGACAAAATCCGTGCCTGTAACCTTGGCATGGCTTTGGGACGACGTTACAGCCCAAATTTTAGACAGGAAGCACTGATTGACAGTGCCTGCAGGTCACCCACTCGCTTGACCAACGCTAATGACAATAGGAAGGCGGTCTTAAGTAACATGGGCCTCAGATCGGCTGAAAGGAGTGGCTTAAAGGGATAGCACTCAGGACTACGGATATGTCCCAGGTCGTTACGGTCTGAGGATGAGGAGGATTCAATCTCCGGGCACCCTTCAAAAAAATTGCCTGCAATAGCTGCCCCATAAACTTTGAGCCGGGAAGGTGCGTGCCTGTTGTCCAACAACTCTAGCAAAAAAATCAGCATGTGGGACATGTCACAAGAACCCGGTCCAGGCTTCGTGCTGCACACCAGTCATAGACGACTGACCATTTAAGGCCATAAAGATGTATCGTAGATGGTGCTGTAGCTTCTAATATGGTGTTGCTCACTCTCATTTGGAGCTGCATAGGCTACCATTGAAGCTCCAGAGCTCTACAGCTCTGGCCGGGGGTGCCAATTATGCCTTGTGGAGAAATAGATTGGGCAGTGCAAGTTGTCTTCTGAGGCAAAGAGGTCAACCTCTGCCTTCCAGAAGACAGACCAGATTATCTGAAACATCAGAGGATGTAGTGTTAATTCTCTAGGAACTACATTGCCTCCGGACTGCAGACTAATAGCATGCGATAATTAACGCGATATAGAAATGTATATAAATTCTGCTGGATCATGCCCAGTAGGAGGCCATTCCTCTGGTGGACTGTGCCCTCACCCCTATAGGGCATTGCAAGCCTTTTTTTATAAAGTAGCTTGTCAGTGAACTACGGCTCTGTGTAGTAAATGCCTTTCCATCTGAAAGCATGTGATGGAGATTTACTACTAATCACAAAACTGGTTTTACTGAATAAATAAGCTTGACAATTACATGTGATTTATCATGCAGCCCTAGTCCAGACTGCCCCACACATGTACCGCTCTGACTGAGAGGAGTCTTCTCTGTGCCCAAAGTAGGAGGCTTCGAGCCATCCTGTAAAGGGAATGTGACCTGAGACTACCTTGGTGGTTGAAATAGGCTACCACTGTCATGTTGTCTGATTTGACCATGATATGGTGCACTCTTAAGGCTGGCAGGAAGGTTTTCAGGGCCAGAAAAATTGTCATCATTTTAAGGCTGCTAATATGAAGGCACTGATCCACTGACCAGGACCAGAAGCCAGACAGTCCTTTAACAGGGTGCCCCAACCTGTGGTGGAGGCATCCATTGAAACTACCTTCCTTCTGGAGGTCAGTCCCAACTGCACACCTGGTTGAAACAGGCAAGAAGTTGTCCAAGGGGCCACAGCTTTGATAAAGTGATGGATTACCCTGACATAAAGCCAAGCCAGGTGCCAGGCGAGGGATTGGACCTGGACTTTGAGCCAAAATTGGAGAGGCTGCATGTGAAGCAGGTAGTTGCCATTAGGCCGAGCATCCTCTGGAAACTCCTGAGGGGAAGCAAATTCCCTGGCTTGAAAGATGGTACCATTTGCTAAATAACGCTGTTCAGACATAAACCATGCCCGCATTCAGGCCAAGTCTATAACAGTCCCCAGAAAGACCATTCGCTGTCTGGGAGACAAATGACTCTTGTACGGGTTGATTTTCAACCCGATGGCACCAGATTGCTGGTCAGCAGTGATCTGTGTGCGATTAGCTCCTGTACTGATCTGGCTAAAACCAGCAAGTCGTCGAGGTCAACCACTTACTCAAATCTCTAGGTCTATGGCGGGGGGTTATGTGGATATGAAAGTATGCAGCTTTCAGATGCACTGTCAGAAACCAGTCCTCGGGACAAACCCGAGCAAGGATCTATTTCCAAGTCAACATCCTGAATGGCCATCTGATAAGAGACTGATTCAGAAGTCTTATATCTGTGCCCGTCATCATTCTTCGGCACGAGGAAGTAGCAGCTGAAAATCCTGACTTGCTGCAGCACCTTTTGCAAGCAATGTTTGTACTTCAGACCGAAGAACATGAGCTTCACTGTCCCATTCCGAAGTGTTAATAAATACGTCTGAAACGAGGTGGTAACCTCATTTTAAAGTATTAAGAACCCATTTTGAAACACCGGGAATGGCTGCCCAAGCCTTAAACCAGGTGGCAAGAGGTTCTAATTTTACAGCTGGAAGTTCACTGTACCCTTGGGCGTGCACTGCACTTAAAGGATGTGACCAGCTTGAATAAAACTTCCATCACTCAGTGTTGAATGGAGGGATGGAGAGTGAGCGCAAGCTTACTTAGAGGGAGTTCCAGCATCAGCGAGAACTGATCCTTCCTTTTCCTCTCAAAAGTGCTTTGCTAAGTTAATGCTCTCTTAGTGAGAGCAGTCAGCCCCTGTGAGTGCAGCCTTGGTGTGTCTGTACTGCGCCCATCTTTAGATCCGCCTAAAATGATACAACAGCTCAATGCAGACAAGGGGCACAAGTCCTCACGTGTAAAACACACTGGTGGATCAGTGTTTTGTAGTAAGGGTGAAGCACCTATGCCAGCGTACAAATCACTCAAGCCCTATTTCTCAGCCTGGAACTTCACAGTTTCATCCTCCAAGTCAAGTAGTGAGTATAGGAGGGGCAGGGGCCATCTTCATTGAAAAAGGCAAACCGTGAGCAAAGCAGAACAAGATACACGCTCTCATCATGAAAGTGATCTGTCTCAGTAAGCACAGCCCCAGTGTGGCCATGGCCCAGGTGAGCTGCGTACTCAAAACTGAAGTTGTCAATGATATAGAATCATTGGTGACAGCATTCTCCGTTGATCCGCCTAAAAGATTGAACCTCTTAAAGCAGTTGTATCTGTACCGGCATGAATCACTCAATCCTTGTCGCTCAATCTGTGAGTTTGTCATTTCTTCCTCCGAGGCAGCTGAGAGGGGAGAAATAGGAGGGACGGGGTCACCTTCATTGAAGAAAGCGATCCACGAGTGAAACAGGGACAGACTCATGATTTTGCAGTGAAAGCAGCTAGCAATCACATCCTCAGTGGCACACACACAAATATGAAGCTGTCAGCAATACAGAATCATTGGTGAGAGCATTCTACTTTTATCCGCCTAGAAGGATTGAACCGCTCGATGTAATGGCACTGATCCTTATGTGTAAAATACACCAGCAGATCAAAGTGGTGGGGGAGAGTGAACACACAGGGTCTACGCCAACATGAGATTACACAACCCAGTTGCTCAGTTCCAAGACTCACAGTTTCTTTTGTCCGAGCTTGATGGGAAAGGAGAAACGAGGGTGGGGCTGCCTTCATTGAAGGCGATTCGCGAGAGGAGAGGAGCGAGACTCATGCTATCAGTGAGCTCATTCCATTTCAGTGAGCTCGCAGTCTCTGCATGGGCGCTGTCCAGACACGTGACACACTAACTTTGCCCGTGTGCCATAACATTTGGAACAACATCGCTAGAAAATTTGCTCAGAAATTTGCTCAGACTTATATAGAGGTATGCGAAACTGTGCAATGATCATGCTGAATTTCACTGTTCCTCTCTCACTGTATGACAGCAGCTGAACAACTCCATTTTGCATTGGATGAGTGACATTTTTGACCGTGATGTCATGGTCAACTGTACATATTGATTAAAGTTAAAATAGTGCATCATTCAGATTTGCCTTCGGTTAACATGAAAGTATAAACGAGGGATCCAACAAAAAATAATGTTAGCCAATTCTTTTTTAATAGTTAATCGGTTGGTGTCTTTTATCAACTAGCTTGTCAAATGTGTTAAAAGTATTACTGCATGTTAGGGCTGGGTTATATGACAAACTGTGAATCGATTGAACTTTTTCTAAATCGTTTGCATAGATTGGCCAGTCGGGGTAAGCAAATATATCCATGCCATGCAGCTTTTAGTGGGCAGAAATGATTGGAATGTTGGAGTGGAAAAGGAAGCATGGATGAATGAGTAATAGGATGTGATGTGCTTGGTGCAATTGCACTTATTATAAGTGTATGTGTCCTCTATACATCTATAGCTCTCATTAGATTCAGTGGTTGGAGTTTGGTTAATACTCCTTGACAAGTTCTGTTGCTACTTTCTGACTACGTTTCTGGCTACATTTAAAATCAAAATATATTGATCATTTATTAATTGCTGTAATGCTAAAATGTTTGTTTTCATTTTCCAAATAGGTGGCCAGTGATTGATAAATAAATATTTGATTGCTGAATATTGTACTCTAATTGAAGTAGTTGTTTAGTAGAATCATTATTTTGCATACATTGCATGAATGACTGCCTGACACATAATATATTATTATATTTATAATTTACAATCAAATTAATTAGAAACTAGTTGCTATGAATGCAGGAGCCTTCAGTTGTCTTCTTATGAATGTCTTGTTTGTCATTGAGTCAGTGTTGCTGATGCAAGGTAGGCCCTTCTTTACCAAACACCAATTAACTAAATTAGGATACAATTATAAGTTATTTGCAAACAGTTAATCATTAAACTGTTGGTTACTTTAAAACTAACCTTCATCTGGGAGATCACAGGGATATGTGAATATTTGATCTGTTAACTGGTTGCATATGTCAGATTTATTGCATGACTCATGCAGAGTCATGACTGCATGACTGTTGTTATCAAATTCCCCGACTGAGTCAGTGTAATGGTGAAGGGATAGATAAAATAGGCCACTTGATGGAAGGTCCGCAAAGAAATTCCATGCTGCCTTGTAGAAGTATTTTTTTTGTATTTTTCAAATAAAAAAATACAGTAGTTTATTTTGATACTTGGTGTGGCTGCTGTATTTTGTAGTTTATTTTTGTACACTTAAAATTAAGGTATTTGGGATTTTTTTTAAATGCCTTTTGATGTATCTTTGCCCAAACCTGGACATAGGACCAATGTTTAGGAGCCATAATCACGGAAATCGCCACAGTTGTTTCTTGATGGCAATCTTTCGGCCGAAAACAGCGAAAAATTTGTCCTAGGCTTTAGGGTATAACACGCTGAAATTTACAACTTGCATTAAAGGGATAGTTCAATGGCAGAACCACTGATTTCACATGGACTATTTTAACGATGTCCTTTCTGTGCCAAAAAACTTTCAGTTGAGTTTCTGTCTATGTATCTGAGAAAGAATATCTTGATTTGTGTTACAAAGATGAACAAAGGTCTTACGGGTTTAGAACGACATGAGGGTGAGTAATTAATGAATTTAAATAATTTTCATTGTTTTCAAGTTTTAATCCTCATTTTGGGCAATTTTCCTACATAAAAAATTGCAGCTAAATACAGTTCATTGATGCACAAACGTGTATTTGTTCTGTGTGTATATAAAAAGAACAAACTAATCTTATAAACTATGATTTAGCTTAACGGGTGAAACTGCCTTGGTTTTTGTTTTGTTTTTTCGCAATGGAAAGTTCTGAGCACCGCTTCTACAACATGCAAGATGCTCATAATAATCAATGAATACTAAGGAAATTTAAATGGATGCAAGCCTCCATATCCTCACAAAAAAATTAACTCTAATGATTGCTCTAGTGATTGAAAATTAAAAGGAAAAAAAAACTTTGGAATCGATTCCATATCCAGGAGTCGGACTCAGCCTGCCAGGCGGCAAATCTGAGCCTGTCCCAATACCCAAACTTATGGTCTTGGCATGTCACTGGTGGTGAGCTTGAAGCAGCCGCAGCAATGTTTGCTGTGAAAATTCCATTAGAAAAAAAACTAAAAAAACAATAGAAACCCAAACAAAATCACCTCCTTGTCCAGTCAAACTAGAGGTCTGGAACTAAGTGTAATATAGCAAACCTTGTTTAAATTATAATGGATATATACTCACACCCAGGGAATAAATAGTGTTAGCTATTTTAAAATTCTTTGCCTACCCCCATGTAGTGACCTTATGTGAGATTTAATCTATTTATTCAGAAGCTGGCGTGACCGAGGCAATGATTTCTTGAGTTCAATAAATGTGGATATTCTCAGCAGCGAACATGATTTATCAAAGGTTGCATCTGCTGTCTGACAGCGATGATAGATAACCCTACGGACAACTCTTTACATCTGAAGCGAGAAAGAGATCATTGGAGTTTTTGTTGCTTGCTCCCTGCATCAGTAGAGCAGAGATTGTTATCACTCTGAGTGATATCAATGGGTTAATTACAATAATAATATATAGAAAATGAAAATGTTGTCCTCAACAGGAGAAAAAATGTCAGAGATGGCTAAAGTTGCGAGAACAGGTAAGATTCATTTAATTGACATAATTACATCCATCACTCATATCACATCCATATATGTATATATATATATGTTTTTTTATGATAATATCTGAACTGAGTCTCGCCATTTTTAGCTGCACAAAGCCATATTCATCTGTCAACCTCTCTGCAAGTTTTATTTCCATACTTTCATTAGCTTGTTACAGGTGTCCCAGCCACTGAATGATTGCCGTGCTCCGTCTGGGGAGGGTGGAGGACAGGAGAGTTTATGCTGAGGTTATCACTCATCTTGGGCACACAGTCCTGAAATACTCACTTTTTTGTGTTAATTTCTTTAGGTCCAACGCATCAAATCTGTCAAAAGCTGCTGAAATGATCTGAGAATGAAAGTAGCAAAAAAAATATATATTCCATTTTCCCAAATTGTAGATATGAGAGCTGTGTAATTAACTGTGAAAAAGCCCATCTCTGTATAATTGTTTTTTTGACTCATCATATGCTCAGGGCCACAAAGGCAAGCTTGTCTTATCTTTCTTCCAGAGTTCTAAATACAAAAAGAATCCTTCTGAATTCCAATGAATACAAATAACAGGTCACAGTGTAATGTGGTTCTCCATTTTGCTCAAGTCTTTAAGAGCCCGGCAGATTATAAAAGGGAGGGGAAAAAACAATTGACTTTGCTTTTCCTTACCTGTCAAAACAAGAGAAAAAATGAGAGGTTTTCTTCCTACCTCTATCTCCTTCCCAGCCTGCTGACAGCTCTATAAATCATTATAAAATAATTGTGTGTTTTAATTAAATGTGAGGTGGTTGCTATCAGTATTCAGGGCTTTGGCACAGACGTTTTGTGTGCTTTTGAGGATGTGTGTGTGAGACTCATCTGTGCTCCAGTGCACAGGGTGGGGGCAATAACTCAGGCCTGGGGGGACAGCTATAGGCAGACTGGTGTAAATACTGGCCCCTGGTTTGAGGAGAAGGACCTTGGTGATGGCAGTGCTGTAATTGAATGCTCTGTGTATTGTGTTATTACAGTCTGCAGTGTCATATTTCATGCATGGCTGTGGCGGAGTGCACTGGAGTGGGGTTGACATCCTTATCGGGGGAGAGCTGTCTCAAATGGGGTCGTGAATGGGAGATGGTCGATGGAAGCGGAGAAGCACGAGACTAGCTTCAAAATCATCACCAGAGGCGGTCGGACTGATCCATGCCTCGTTCTCCATCTTAAACTTAGTCAAATCAGCTCATATATCTCAGCTAATGTTCAGTAACATGGCCAAATATCCGGGAATTCATTTCAGACATTGTATTGATGATGAACCTGGGAAATGTCATTTTTTAAAGTGAGTAGATGAATGGCGGCATATAAATCCTATATGATAAGTGTACTTTAGGATGGAGAACATACCAGAGCACTGTGGATTTTTCATTACTACCACATTTCAGTGGTTCATTTTCAAGCTGAACAGACAAACCAAGGACTGTTTTGGGTTTTATTTTGTCTTTGCAGGTATTTGAATATGATAACATATGAAAATGATAACATATGAAGGAGAGAAAATCCAGGATTTTGTCTAGGACTAATTAGGAAGTGTTTGTGTTCAGTAAGCTGTCAGTGCCTGTACATTAGGAATTCATCTTAAATAATCCAGCTGTGTTATAGCTTTGCATGAAAATGCATTGCTTAAGATTAATAGCATAGAGGCTTCTGAAAAAATTGATGTTGAAAAGAACTGCAGAGGTATTTCAGTAGGAATATTGTCCATCCTATATAAATCCGTATATGAGGCTTATAATACTGTGACATTATCCCTCTTTTTTGTTGTTACGCCAGAATTTACGTGCAAAATATTTTGTCCAATTTCAATGGGGATTTGACATGTTAAAACATAAGCTTTGCCAACAGGAGGTTTCAGTCTTATCAAGTCGATTAAAGCTATGCTTGTTGCCTAGATAGAAAATTGCTGCCTGGGGCAATTGCCAAGATGGTTGCCAAGTGAATTCAGTGAATTGAAATGAATGATTCATTTGTGTGATTTAAAGTGATAATTCACTTAAGAAATCTGTCTTTAACACAACCAAGTTCCAAGTTGCGCTGTTATTTAGTTATGTATTAATTGATTTTTCAGTGGAACATGAAAGGAACCATTTTTAAGAATCTTGACACTCTTTTCTAGTTCATAGTCATCACTGCTGACACAACTATATTTCTTTATGTTATAGAAATAATTTTGCAAACATTTAACAGATGATAAACTATAGCTGTGAAAGAAATGAAACACATCAGCACAGATCCTGCAGAGATATACCTATTGCTTGCTCTCAAGAGCGTAGCTTCCAACCAGTAATATTCTTTTAAATGTGTTGCTGTTGAAGATAACCCTTATTATAGGATGACTTTAACCTGGATGGTAAAAAGCAAAATGCAATTTAAAACTCCTAGCCAAACATGTGAGTGAGAAGGAGCCACATCCTATGACCTTGAGTATTGTGAATACTTAAACAGTAAGATTTTCCACCCAGAACCACAGTTACCAATCTCATTTCAAGACGGGCTGTACCATGCCAATGGCCTTGCAATCATAAACACGGTTGGATGTCGATGACATTGCCTTTTTTCCATATGATGCCCCATCTCAAAAGCTGCTTACGATAGACCTGTTACACCATCAAAGAAAATAAAAGAATACAATTCATGTTCACAATATGGCCTACCGACAGGGGCTCTGTACACTTCTGCTGTTGTCCTTTGATGAGATAGCCCTATCACTGCAGTAGGACGATTTCCAACCAGAGGATGGAATGGCAAGCCTTCCCATCAAATCACACACTTCCAGTAGTGAAGAGGGGCGATGATGCGTGTGCCGAGAAGCAACAAGAAAGTGTTTATATTGTGATTGGTTCCACATCCCAGATGGCTTCATAATTATCAGAATGTACATGTTTAAAGCCTTTTTAAATGTAATCATCTTACACAATGCAATTAGTCTAGCAGATCGTGTTTGTATTTTCAGAGTTTTTTTTAACGTTATGTTACTGGTGCCACTGCTGCATAGAACACTAATCATAAACGGATATCTCGTGATCTCTGCAGCGTGGAAATAGACACAAAGAGCTGGCTTCTTTTTTCTCCAGGGCAAAGAAAAGGCTTATCACTCAGACAGAAGCATGAAAGGGACGGCTAAACCAGGACACCAAGTACAACACATCATCTTCTTCTTATTGCTTGTCATTCCTTCCATCCTTTTCATCTTTATTATTAGCACTGCTTCCATTTTGAAGTACATCTCTTTTTTTCCCTCTCATCCCCCCTGCTGTACCTGAAAGATAAATTGGGAAGGTTTGCCTGAGGCTTGACCAAATCTTCTGGAAGGTACATGTAGGTGTTCTGGTGAAGACAGCGTGCTTTAAAGCCACGGCAGTGATGCCATCAGCATATAATTGATTCCTCACACTGATCAAAGATATACTGCGGTAGGATATTTTTATATTCATAGTTATGGGACCAATTTTATAATAACATGCTTCCTCTGTGCTTAATGAGCTCAAAAGTGTGACATCTATTCTTTGGAAAAGTACAGAGGTTATAATTTCAGGTGGGGTTTTGTATAACTTATAATTTTACTAACTTTACAACATTTATTAATCTAGGTCAATGCTATTTTCTACATGAAGTAATACATTTATAACATTTCAAGTTATAAATTAACAGCTTCATGCATTATGAATGAACATTAACGATGAACAGTTGTATATTTATACATTTATAAATACCAATGTTAATGAATTTAACTTTTTTTGTAAATGGGGTAGCAAAAATGACTGCTCCCAGCTACATTTTGTGCTATTTTTATACTAAATCGGGCCTTTTTAGCTTTAGCCACCAAGGAGAAAACTAACTTACATTTTTGTGAACTCTGTGAGTGGATTGTATTTTCAGGCAAACCTAATAAAAAAAACGGCAAAACACTCAGGGAGAGAGTTCCATTGATTTTTAAATCTTCATTCAGGTGTTTCACAGGTCAGAAAGTGACCTCTTCTATTTCCGCTGGCGATGGCACAGCTGAGCCTCTGGGCTGTCTGTCTATCCGAGCACTGACCCTAGAGAAGACTGCAGAGCCCTGACATTTCTCTGGATGGAATATGAATGGCAGGGTGCCAGGAAACTGTTCTAGATTATAAAACCTGCACATGTGAGGATGGACAATGAAGCCTTTTGATTGAGACTTGCACTCAAAGTCCAAATCAGTGTATCAGTAAACGTACACTACTCACCAAAACTGCATTTATTTAATCAGTAAAAAACAGTATTCTGAATTATTAGTAAAATTTAATATAACTGATTTCCATTTTATCATTTTTATTCCTATGATTGCACAGCTGACTTTCCAGCAGCAATTACATTACATTACATATGATGTGCCACTTCATATTTTTGTGGAAATTGTGATATTTTCCCCAATCCCACCAAATCAGCCTATCAGAATGATTTCTGAAGGATCATATGACACTGAAGACAGAGTAATAGATGAAAATTCAGCTTTGCATTTTAAAATATATTCAAATAAAAAAACAGTCATTTTAAATTGTAATAATATCCTAACCTAACACTTTGGTGAGATTAAGAGACTTTTTTCAGAAATACAAAAAAATGATAATTATTCCTAAATCTTAATCTTAATTATATACTTATTTTAATATAGTTTTGAAAAAAACAGTAAATAAATAAATAAAGCTTTGTCATCATCATGTACTTACCGTAATGTTAAAGAAGAAATACGTTTTTGAAGTGATATGGGGGTGAGTAAATAACTGATTTTTTTTTATTTTATTTTTTTTGTGAACCATCCCATTAAAAAAAAAATGTAAACATCTGGAATCTAAGAGAGTTGCTCCAGTACGATAATATTCTGTTTGAATTTACTCAGTTGTGATAGCTGTAATAGAATTTACTCGGTACTTATAATAGTTGGGAATTTTGCCAGTTTTGTCAAATAACTGCTTCACCACTCATGTTAACACTCATTGATATGCATGACTGTGTGCTACATTTGAATAAATGCTCTCATTGTGTAGCGCAGGGGCCAGCCAGTCAAACAGATGAGAGAGGCTGTTCTCATGCACTGAGTGTACCTGGCAGACAGGTATGTGGGACACCTCTACTGTCGTGGGTGATTGACTGAGGAACTACATTGACATTTTGAAAAGAGCTTGACAGATGAGAGACTCTTCACCTACCATCACAAAATAAATTGGGCTTCCTATCAGCTGTAACCTTTAAAGTGTGTGTTTACCTGCGTTTGTGTGTGTTTCCATGAAAACCAACAAAACCCGACCAAGGTGCATCAGCATGCTAAACGCTAGAATCACAGGAAATGTGTGCTAGTCTCATATGCGAAAAAATTAATCTAGTAAGGCAGAATTTCATGACATAATAGGCGCTCTCCTGCTGCAAAGGCTGTTCCAAAAAGTATGCAACTTAATTATGCTGCCTCCTAAGATATTTTGGCCAAATTCCAAGGCAGCATCGATCAACATGTGAAGCATGTGAAATAATTTTACTACTGAGTATTGTCTTTAACTTCACTTAATATGATGATAGTGTTACATGTTAATTATGTCATTATTTGATTACTTGATGTTGACGCAAAAGTTTTTTATTTATTTATTTAAAATAATTATAATAATTTAAACTGTCTGAAAGAACCAGTTCACAACAAAGAACTGGACTTCCCCTTCACTAGTAGATGTCCAGACCAACCCAATCTCATGGGAAACCGTAACTATTTTAAAAGGATACGATTTCATATAAATTCATATGATGTGAATCGTACAAAAACATATGACTTTTAGAAAAAGGAAGTATGAAGGTCCACCATAACCTCACCCCTAAACACAACCATCACTGGAATTTAGGCAAATCATAAGAATTCATTTCTGTAGTTGTTAACATTTGTGAGTATTTGCTGCATGTTTCTGTATTTGTTTATGTTGTGTGTATTTGCAGTGAATTTCTGTATTTGTTTGCATTGTGAATCTTTTCAGCGAGTTTCTACATTTGGATTGTGAATATTTGCAGTGTGTTTCTGTATTTGTTTGCACTGTAAGTATTTGCAGTGAATGTCTGTCTTAGTTGTGAATATTTGCAGCATGTTTCTGTATTTGTTTACATAGTGAGCATTTGCAGCATGTGTCGTCAAACTGATGAAGATGTTTTCTCAATTTGCTTGTGTTTTTTTCTATTTGAATGTGTTTTGATTTTTGTTTTTTGGCTGCAGCGTGTTCTCTCCCGGCACCCAATTTTTTTTTTTTTTTTGTAAAAAATATATGTAAATACTCCACCAAAAATCTCCTTGAGTCCATATAAGGCAGATATTTGGGACCCTCAAAGCTGATGATTCTTAAATCACGGATAATGAACATAAGTTAAGCTTGATGAAAACACAAAGTTAAACAGAAGCACGGAGGACTGTCACTGATTCGTCAACTGGAGTCATGTGGATTACAGTCATTTTCATTATGAGTGGTATTTGAAGCATCAGTTTTGAGAGGGCCATCTTTTTGCATTAGATGGACTCACAGAGATGGCATATTTTTTCTAAAAACTCCTTGCAGTGTTCCACAAAAGAAAGAAAGTCATATACATCTCGGATGTAATGAGGGTGAAAAAAATGATGGAAGAATTTTTATTTTTGGGTGAAGTATCCCTAAGGTATTGCATTGTGCAAAGCACAGCATTTAAGAGCAGAGCTAATAACACCAGCATGACCTCAAGTGCATAATTTAAGGTAAATAGATCACTCCACATTGACGTACCTCTGTGCACTTGTATTCAGTGTGACATGGAGCTATGAAACCCAGGTAAATGGTGCATTGTTCATCACAGTAGAGAAGGCAGGCAAGAGCTCAATCTCTCTGACTACCCTCATCGCTCTGTTGTGTGTCATCGGGCAGTGGGTGAAGTCAGAGTAGCTGTCATTTGTTTTGGCCCGTCATAATCATTTCCTGACTTCATGTTTCTTTCCACTGTGTCACTCTCACTCACCATGATCATTACTCACAGAGCCAATCATGCTTTATCCTCATGCCATCAATCACAGACAGTCCCACCCTCTCTGTACCAGCCGGTTATGTGACAGCCGATCTAATGCATCATGCCAGGGTCTCTGGGAGCAAAACGATAGAAAAAACAGACAAGGTGAATAAATGTGATTGTGTGTGGGTGCTTTTAAATGTGTGCAGGTTAGAACATGTGGCTCAGCAGGTAGGTTTGAATGTTGATGAATACTTTGACGGCTTTGGCTTATGTCAATGAGGGCATGTGTGTATGTAGTGGCACCACACACCTGTCTGTCACAGCATGGGATTTTACAGTATTTATTCATTTCACTCAATACATAACGGTGTCAGTACTACTGATATGTTGGCATCCTTGAATAGAAATAAGGAGATGGGTGAATTGTTTTGTTTATTTTTTTTTCTGTCCCAGAATTTCTTTCCAGCACTACGTTTTTTTGTTTGTTTGTTTGTTTTTTTCTTAATTCACTTTTGGAAGGTTATGCCAGCCCTGAATGGTCGTTTTTCTCCTGGTGACAGAGAGAATTCCAGAGTGAAATTCAGCTCCTTCGTGATTCCATGGGAATTTTTGGGCTCATGCAGATTAGAAAGAGAGACAGAGTAAAGAATGAATCATTTAGAAAGGAAAGGTGCGAGGTTTCTAGTGTCTGACAGCAGTGCTTTGAAGTCCGCCTCTCTGTAGAGGGTTGAGTGTGTCTTGGTAGGGATGTTCTGCAGTTTGGATAAAAGGGCCGTGAGAGAAACACAGAAGGAAAACATCAGTAGAATCCAACGCGGCATGGGAACGCGTGTTGGACGTAAAGTTTCAGAATATTGTCCTTTAGATAGAAAGTAGTATTCTCCATCCACCATGCTGCCAGATATTTCGAGAATAAAGTGAAAGGAAAAACCTGCTGTGAGAATATAATAATGCAGTTGCATAAGAAGATGAGGCACTTGAAAAGTGGTTTTAAAGTTAATTTGGTAACACATGCAGTTAAATAAATTCAACAATGCTATTTTTGTGTTAATGCAGTTAACACATTTATTCAGTTTTACATCTTAACTGCTTCATTCTCTTTTTGCATGTTTACACTTTTGCAAGAGGCAGAGGAGCACAAAATCATGTATCAATATTTAGGTATCATCCAAACTCAACAAGAAATATCACCTAAACACTGAAACACACTGCAATATTTGTAAGCATTAAAGAGTGCTAGAAATCCAGCAGAAAAAGCAATTTGTCAAGAAAGTTATTGGATATTATTGGAACTTCATTCACTTTTGCAGTCCCTGTGTGTTTTGATGATATTGTATATATATATGTGTGGACACCGTTAGAAATCTACTACATGTTTTTTACACATATGCAATGCACATATATTTTACCACGAGTGTTGTCCGTGTTTTCTTTGAAATAGCTTAGAATGTGTTAACGTTGCATATTCTAATTGACCAACAGCTTTAGAGTGTTTCTGTTCAGAGTGTTTCTGTTCACTATGCAGCATTTTACATTAGAGGACCTATTAGTGTCCTACCATTATTAAAATGAGACTCCCCTACTGTTCTAAGCACAGGCTTGTATGTTAAATACAGAGAGAAAGGTCTGGATGATGTACTAAAACAAAAAGTAGGTAGGACACTCAGGCAGCCAGAGGAAGAGATGGATGTAAGGAAGTGTATTAGCACCTGTGACATTTGAGAGGTATCAGAAATGCACATGGCATGCTGATCACAGCTAATTAGCTAATTAGCTGATCAAACATTGGATGCTCTCCTCTAATGGCATCGGCACGCACTTAACATCTATCTCTCAATCTCTCTCTGTCTCCCTGCTTTAATTCTTTAATTCCACTCACTGTGCATTCTGTTTCAGGAACTGAATTACAATTAAAGCATTCCATGATTGGTGCAGGGGTGTCACAATATACCAGTACTGATGATAACTGTGATATATGAAAATGAAATATTGATATGTTGTCAAACTACACATACAGTAATATTGTAAATAATCCAGCAACATATGGTTGACACTCAACCGTAGTAGGCGGTGGTCATTCTTCAACAGTTCATTCTTTTTGTATGCTTTCGTACAGTTATGGTTACTAACTCTCTCGGCCTCCCTGTGCTTATAATTTGAGTAATCGTGTAGGGAATATCTAATGGTGTCAGCATAGGTCCAAGATGACTCAATACCATCCAGTGTAACATAAAATGACCTTTGTATATATGGACCCATATTGAAGTTATATACAGTCAGTAACAGCATATATTATATGCAGATGTTTTCCTATGGGTCATTTGACCAAGTGTAAGAAAGTCAGGGAAGACCATAGTGAGAACACTTTTTCTCCTTTGAGTGGGAACACAAATATCCAGGGTTGCCTTGAGAATACAAAAGGGTGAATGAATTGGAAAGATGATGCTGTCAAATGTTTCGTTTCCACTGCTTTCCCCACACATAATAAAGTCACGAAACCCCACATTTCTATTTTTAAGTATGGGGGGTTAAAAGCCCGACTCTGTACTTTCCTAAAAGAGAATTTTAGATTCTTCTCTCCAGAGACAATTCTTTGAGAGAGACTTTTTGTGTTACTTCTGTGCGAGAGGACAGATTTTGCACAGCAAACTTCAACGGAGACGGCAACTAACAACTCAGACAGCGCTCTCCAGCTCGCTCTCTCCATTAGAAGTAGAGGAGAACAGAGTCGTGGGTGAAACTTCAAGGGGGCAATTCAATGTTAGAGTCTGACATGGCAGACCATAAATTCAGCAAGAACCCTCACCAACTCATTGTTACACCCCAAACACCTCAGACATAAATAGCCAACAGGGAGAGTTTATGAACATCTAGTTGAATTTACAGCCCCTAAAGTTAGTGTTAAATAATGTGTGTGATTTGCTGACTCATCACAGTAGAAAAAAATTAAATACATTACCCTCCCCAGGGAGAGGGGCAAATCGACAACAGTGCAAAACGGAAACAATAAAAAAAGAAGCTAGCTTCATTCGAGCAGGTGAATACAAGGAACACACATGAGATGTGTACATGCAGTGTGACAGACTGTGGACAGCATCAAAACTGTTCAAAATCAGTTCAAAACTGTGAGCTGCCAGGTGTGTACCAAGACATTTAGCAGTTAAAATAATAACTCACTCTCCACAAAAGCAAATTCTTGCACCACAAATTCTATCTAAGAAGAACTCTGGAAGTCATGAAATATTGAATGCTTCATGTTTGCGGTTGCCTTGACCCCATCTAACCTTCATAGATTGATATGATTTATGCATTGATTCAGGTCAGCGGCTGCAAATGCAATCTTGAGGTGGTTTTTAACCCCTCGTGTTTCGCAGAGAAAGGCTTTTTCAGCATATCCCTTTCCCCATTTAAAGTTTAAATGATGCTGTAAAATTGATTGCTGTTCATTATTGCAGAAGGTCACCATTTGTCCAATAAGCATTGATGAGGTTTTCACCTCTGGTCATTGATTTCAGTGGCGCTAAAGCTGCCGCTTGTAAATTTACGCACATCTTCGGTTGGCTCTGTCAAGATTCACAACTCAATGTGCATGTCGAATTATCTAAACGTGCAGTAATGTACAAGACTGCCATCTATGCTGATGTTTGCTTTGAATCAAGGACAAAACCTAGTCATGTGGTATCACTTAATGAACTTTGTTTAACATCCATACAAACATGTGTGTAAAAAATCTTTTAAGTCCTTGAGCCTTATATTTAAGTCAATTACTAATGAATTCCAAACACATTATTTTTCAAATTCAACCCAGTTAGTATTCATTAAATGACACCGAATAGTTATTCTCCGATCAAACAGGATTATCTGGAGTGCAGTTAAAGAGCAACACAAGCCTCCTTCAGGCAGAGGTAATGACTATGAAGGACTTGTGTAATGAAATGAAGGACAATGCAGAAATGTTCAACCATGACTGGGATTTTCAAAGCATCTGCTGAATTCAAAAAGCTTTTGCCATGTCACTCATACATAACTCAAACAGTGTAGATATATGAAACTAGCTCGTTCTAGATCTAAATAGGCCTACATAACTAATATCTATATACATTGGGGTCCAAGCATCTGAGACCATTTAATACATCTGTTTTACAAATAGGCCTATACATTATATTTTATATATTTTTTTAATGCTAAAATCAAATATTGCAATTTATATTATAAAAAAATGTATTATATTTTATATATAAATATTACATCTCTTTATTGTAATTAACTTTAATTGTAACTATTATGTTATTAACGGCTTGCTTTTTACTTTTAGTATGCAAGTATATAACTATCATCAGCATACATGTGACAGTTTACAGTAGGTGTAAAACATTGATTAACATTCATTTAATTAAAAAACTACATGATATGATATGATATGATATGTGATAAGATAAATTAAAACATTTACATAAATTACACAAATTGTAACATTTGGTGTGTGTGTATATATGTGTGTGTGTGTGTGTGTGTGTGTGTGTGTGTGTGTGTGTGTATATATGCACACACACACACAGTATATATGGAATAGTCTGATATATATGCACTTTTTTTAATCAATATCAGTCACAATGTGAAGGTAAGTAAACTAGAGCAATTTAACGTAGAATAAAATGCCCTACAGTGCCCTGCTTATTCCATACCTCACAAAAACGGATACTTTGAGGGATCTTAAAAAACTACTCAAGAGAAGAAAAAGTGGATTGGAAACAGAAAAAAATCTTCCTAATGGCATAATTTTAAAAGAAACCCAGTTCCACGGAAGAAAGCTGGACCAAAACTCTTGACTTGACAAAATGTCAACATGTTTTCCTCAGGAGAGCATGCTACTTTGTCCTCTCTTCTCAAAGCTGAACGCTTGGTTTGCTCCTGGATGTGGAATGTTAATGAGGTTGATGGGTTTGATTGGGTTGGGGTGGGAGAGAGAGGAAAATGAGGGACAGAGAAAGAGAAGACTGCCAGAGCGTGAAGGAGTATGTCACTCATAAGAATTTCCCGCACCCTCCTTTCATGATACAATAATAGACTCAAGGAAAAAAGAACTGGCTTTGTTTGACTTCACCAGTCCAAGACATAACATGTTTTGCTGCATGTCATCTGCTGATGTCAACAACTGCCGAAACAACCATTGTTAGAAAGTAGTATTCCACGGATCCAATTCTCCTGTGCTTCTTCACTGCCAGCGCATGCCAATACACACAACAGCATCTCTACGGACCCTACCTTTTAGAAATGAAGAAAAGCAACCTTGTGTTTCAGTGAGTCACGGCCTGGATGACATCATAGTCACTATTTTCATTTTAAATAGATACTTAATTGAGCTAATTTTACATATTTGCAATGTCAAGTAACATTGAATTAAAGGAATAGTTCACTCAAAAGGGACAATTTGCTGAAACCTTCCTCACACCAGGGCCATCCAAGCTGTATGTAGATGAGTTTGTTTCATCATCCAGACAGATTTGAAGAACTTTAACATTACATTACTCTGCAGTGAATGGGTGCCGTCAGAATGAGAGTTCAAAGAGCTGATAAAAACACAATATTTCCACAAGTAATCCACATGACTCCAGTCCATCAGATAACATCTTGTGAATTGGAAGGCTTCATGTTTGTAAGAAATAAATCCATCATAATGGCATTATAACTTCAACCTGTCAATTCTGGCCAAAATATGAGTTCATAATCCATAATAGTCCAGTGATAAAGTCCATCCCCTGTTGTCTTCTCACATCACAATCCACCAGTATATTTGTTTAGAACATATATATTTGTTCTAAACTATTTTTATATTTGTTTAGAACATATACAGTATATTTGTTTTTGGTGTGCATATCTCTCTTGATACAGAAAAGATAACTTTTTCACTTGAGAATGCAATATTATGAATAGAGGACTTTATTTTATCTGGAAGCAACAGTTTAAAGTTAAAAACAACTTATTACAAACCTGCAGGTTTTCACTTCACAAGAAATGAATCAATGGACTGGAGTCATGTGGATTCCTGTGATGTTTTTATCAGATGTTTGAACTCTCATTCGGTGGTGCCCATTCACTGCAGAGGATTAACTGATAAGGCCAAATCTGTTCCCAAGATGAAGAAAAAAATCATTTTCAGCTATTTACATTTTTAGGTGAACTATACATTTAATAAAAAAGAAATTCTGAAGACTCTGCAGTATACTGTTACTAACAGACACCTTCTCAAAATTGAAAAAGCAAACAGATGCAACAGCACATTACAATGCTAATTTTTGGACAAGATCCACTATGTTCAGACCTGCTTGAGGGGGAAAAAAGTTATAAAATCCTTCATTATCCCAAAGTCCCCGTACACCTGAGCCCTTGGCGCTTTTTTGCTCCTGCCAATGAAAGAGTGTGAAGAGAATCAGGTAGCTGTCAGAGCGTATCTTATCATGTCTCCACAGAAAGACACAATATGTCTCTGCTGATGGTCTTGAAAACAGAGTGAGATCTGTGAGGTATTTCTTGCTTAAACAACAGAACAGACTGGTCAAGTTCAGAGGCTGTATATGTGTGCTCATGAATTAAATAACTCTCGTATTGTTGTACTATACTAATTTACATGTATCTTTTACACCGTTGCTCCAAGCAGATGCTTTTTTGTGCAGCAATATGGTCTTTTTTCAACCCCATTATCAGATGCTACATCTTTTGGGGCTACTGTATCCACGGAAGCAAGAACAAAATTGAAGATCTCATCAGCAAGGGAGCACATCACTAGGAAAGCAGAATGCCGTAGCCTACGCTGTGTGTAGGCAGATAGCACAAGGCTCCAGGCAGATAGACATCAGGCTATGAACATCCAGATCACAGCTTGCAGCTGGCTCAAAGCTAAGTACAACATCCAGAGGTGACGGTATGTGAGGGCAAATGGGTAAAAGTTGTTTCATTTTAAAGATATAGATGGATTAGGGTTCATTTCCCCACATAAAACAAATATACTTTGCAACATAAGGTAAACTTTGTGAAATTATCAACATGAAATCTTACTCTGCTCAACCATACATATAACACAGGGTTTTGGATTGTAAGCAAACATGAACAGTTGCACAAAATGTAGGTTGACATGAATAGGTTACAACAGTAATGCCATACTGCACAGAAGGGTGTCTGGCGATTAGGCCTGGTTAGTTTCACTTGTGGTCCTCTCCTGCCCCCTGCTGACCTGTTGTGTGTAACGACAATGCAATGTCAAGTTCAATATGCAGTGCTGGTGATGATATGCAAATGAACATTTTTATTATTAATCAGTCTTTTTGTCTTGTTTTTCAGAAAACATATCTGATCTACTTGAGAAGTAATGTTTGGAAGATAATACACCTTTGCACAGATAATATCATTTTTTAAAGCAATTTTTTACCCCGTAAATATTTTTTTCCTATTTTAAACATTAACATCAATTATCAGTTTATCTTGTTTTAAGCATGCTATTTATTATTAAGTGTTTTTCAAAACACTTAAGAATACTTAATATCTAAAAACAATATTAAGTAGTTGACAGAGTTATTATCGTTAAACATAAAACATTTTTGCCATTTAAAAATGAATCTGAAATATAGGAAATATTAGATGTTAAACCTGAATTTATTTCAGTTAGTTGCAACATTTCTAATTTGTCATTTATTTTAAGCTGAAGCATTAAAATTACTAACTGGAAATAAAAATTAATAAATACTAAAACTAAAATTAATAAAAAATTAAAATGAATAAAGTGCATAGTAAAATTACTAAAAATGTAACTAAAATTAAAACGAAATTTAAAAAGGAAACATAAAAGTGAATACAAAATATTAATAAAAACAATAATAGTATATAAATAATGTTGGTATTATTATGTCAAGTATGTAAGTATGTCACATGTATCTGTTACATTCATTTTTTGCTCACCTTTACCTTTTATTACAGTAGCTCTGTGGTTTCCTGTGCACTGTTGTGTATTCACCTGGGCTTGATAAGACAGGAACGGTCCTCTGATTGCCTAACCCACCCAGCTATTTTTAGCACCTTCACCATCCTTATCATCAAGGTAAAATAAGAATGTTGCTGAGAGGGCTTAAATACGTATTTCAAACAGATTCATTGACATAGATAGGTGAAGATGATGAAAGTGGAGACAGCTGAGTGCAATTAACAGGTGTGCAATTAACAGTGATGAAAGGGACAAAGGCTTGTGGGAAAATGTAGTGCCTGCAGTGGGGTGACTATGGGGAAGTGAGACCACTAGTGGACACCCAGGGAAACACAGACCAGACACTGTGACATTACCCCCTCCTCTAGGGAGCAGCTACTAGATGCTCCACCGAACACAAGAACAGACCAAGGAACACAGAGACCAGGAGGGAGGTGGACCAGCGGAGGACCAGGGGGAGGGATGGAGGGCCAGGTCCATAGAGTCAAGTCAAGTCACCTTTATTTATATAGCGCTTTAAACAAAATACATTGCGTCAAAGCAACTGAACAACATTCATTAGGAAAACAGTGTGTCAATAATGCAAAATGATAGTTAAAGGCAGTTCATCATTGAATTCAGTTATGTCATCTCTGTTCAGTTAAATAGTGTCTGTGCATTTATTTGCAATCAAGTCAACGATATCGCTGTAGATGAAGTGACCCCAACTAAGCAAGCCAGAGGCGACAGCGGCAAGGAAACGAAACTCCATCGGTGACAGAATGGAGAAAAAAACCTTGGGAGAAACCAGGCTCAGTTGGGGGGCCAGTTCTCCTCTGACCAGACGAAACCAGTAGTTCAATTCCAGGCTGCAGCAAAGTCAGATTGTGCAGAAGAATCATCTGTTTCCTGTAGTCTTGTCCTGGTGCTCCTCTGAGACAAGGTCTTTACAGGGGATCTGTATCTGGGGCTCTAGTTGTCCTGGTCTCGGCTGTCTTTCAGGGCAGTAGAGGTCCACCATCTGGTCTGGATACGTACTGGATCCTGGTGACTGCAGTGACCCTCTGATCTGGATACAGACTGGATCTGGTGGCTACGGTGACCTCGGAATAAGAGAGAAACTGACAAATATTAGCGTAGATGCCATTCTTCTAATGATGTAGCAAGTACATAGGGTGTTATGGGAAGTGTTTCCGGTTCCGGTTTACCTAATTAATGCAGCCTAAAAATCCTTTAACGGATTTGGATATTAAAAGCATATTAGTATGTTATGTGTAAGCGAGGTTAAAGAGATGGGTCTTTAATCTAGATTTATACTGCAAGAGTGTGTCTGCCTCCCGAACAATGTTAGGTAGGTTATTCCAGAGTTTAGGCGCCAAATAGGAAAAGGATCTGCCGCCCGTAGTTGATTTTGATATTCTAGGTATTATCAAATTGCCTGAGTTCTGAGAACGTAGCGGACATAGAGGATTATAATGTAAAAGGAGCTCATTCAAATACTGAGGTGCAAAACCATTCAGGGCTTTATAAGTAATAAGCAATATTTTAAAATCTATACGATGTTTGATAGGGAGCCAGTGCAGTGTTGACAGGACCGGGCTAATATGGTCATGCTTCCTGGTTCTAGTAAGAACTCTTGCTGCTGCATTTTGGACTAGCTGTAGTTTGTTTACTAAGTGTGCAGAACAACCACCCAATAAAGCATTACAATAATCTAACCTTGAGTTCATAAATACATGGATTAACATTTCTGCATTTGACATTGAGAGCATAGGCCGTAATTTAGATATATTTTTGAGATGGAAAAATGCAGTTTTACAAAACAGAGGGAAACAGAGAGAAACAAAAACAAAACAACAACAAAACGAAGAGGCCAGGAGGGAACGGAAAGTTCAGGGGCCCAGGGCAGAGCCGACAGGGCAGGAATCCAGGGTGGACCAGGTGGAAATGGAGCCCACCGGGATGGCGCAGAGGACCACCACAGCCGAGCAGACGAGACAGAAGCCCACCAGGGTGGCGCAGAAGACCACCACAGTGGGATCGATGGCACAGGAGAGCAAGTCTGGTTAGGTAAGCCTGAAATAGAGAACATGAACAGGTTAAGGGTGGCCTCCGTGGCCCTGATGAGATGGTAGATAATCTCCTGTAATGGCCATGACAGGGCAGGCGGTGAGTTCCTGGATGGAGATGTGAAGAGGCTCTGGTAGTTCAGCAGAGACGTGAAGAGGCTCTGGTAGTTCAGCAGAGATATGAAGAGGACTGGATTTGACTGGGTTCAGGAAGATCAACGGTGGCTTGACTTCGTTCAGGAAGATCAACGGTGACTTGACTTGACTCAGGAAGATCAACTGTGACTTGACTTTGCTCATGAAAATCATTGGTGACTTGCCTTTGCCCATGAAGAACACTGGTGACTTGACCTTGCCCATGAAGAACACTGGTGACTTGACCTTGCCCATGAAGAACACTGGTGACTTGACCTTGCCCATGAAGAACACTGGTGACTTGACCTTGCCCATGAATAACACTGATGACTCGACTCCTGAGGTCTAACTGTGGTAATGCTTGACTCATGAGTGTTAATGGTGACTTGACCTGACTCAGGATGGTCAACGGGGACCTGACTCGGCTCAGGACGGTCAACAGGGACCTGACTCGACTCAGGACGGTCAACGGGGACCTTACTCGACTCAGGACGGTCAACGGGGACCTGATTCGACTCTGGAGTGCATCATCATTGTATCCCAATCCTACCGCCAGGGTCCAGAATACTTGCGCCAAACCACCCACCTCAATCCCCTTTTGACGGAGGGTGGTTAAGTTTGAAAGTCTCCCCATCCGCTCCTCTATGTTGGCTGGGGAATGGATACATACGAAATCCCACACCACTGGATCTTGGCATGATGGAGTCCTTCTGTAATGAATGCACACCGGAAACAAGAGATCCAAATGCAGTGTTTTAATGGGTAATCCAAAAATCAATATCCAAAACAGGCAAGAGATCATAACCATAAATCAGTCCAAAACAAAAAAACAAGAACCAAGAAAAACACAGGGAACATGAGAAAGCCGGGTGACGGAAGACAAGAACTCCATTAACAGATAGAAACAGACCGGTTTATATAGACAGGTGAAGATGATGAAAGTGGAGACAGCTGAGTGCAATTAACAGGTGTGCAATTAACAGTGATGAAAGGGACAAAGGCTTGTGGGAAAATGTAGTGCCTGCAGTGGGGTGACTATGGGAAAGTGAGACCACTAGTGGACACCCAGGGAAACACAGACCAGACACTGTGACAATAATAAGTTTATCTCCTTCAAAGATTTAACATTCAGTTATGCTATTCCTAAAAGAGAATCTATTCCTTGTTTACATATAAAGGAGGTAATCAGGAATAATATATATATATTAATTACATTATGCTTCAACCTTCTGCATTTGTCACTCAGATCAGAACAGTTTCGCCTTCAAAAAGAATGTTAATAAATAATAATAAATGCATGTATAATGCTGATAAATTCTTAGTATAGATACATTGATGTACCTGAATTTTTTTTTTTTAATTCACACATCTGTGTCCAATGTAACCTCTGTACCTATAGATACTTACCTCCACTCCTTATGGTATTGTAGTCCTGTTCAGAATTTTTGGTTGGGGTTTATAGAGAAATTGCATATTCTACTTGGAATTGAAATACTATTTTCTCCTTCGTTTTGTTTGGAAGGATCATTTTTGAAGAGTGATGTTGCTCCACATTATGTAAAATTAGTTAACATTGCTCTAATTCTAGCTAAAAAGCTATTCTCCAGCATTGGAAAACTAAGCTGGCGTTAAATATTGGTTACATTATTAGAATACATGGTAATGAAAAGAGTGGCTGCTGTTAGGAAGAATATTAGATTTTATGTGGAAAATATAGCATTATAAATATGCTTTTCTTCTCCCTTTTAGCCCTTCTTGTGTGTGGAAATACTATTAGGTACTTACTATCTGTTGAAGGCCGGATTTTTTATGAATAAATCTATATAACTTATATTATTAAATATGTACAATGCGAATTGTATACTGAGCGATTGGCATCATGTTGTTGTTGTCGTTGTTTTCTTCTCCTTTTTGTGTGTACATGTGTGTGTTATATGTCTTTTGTGCATTGAAGTAAAATGTGTTATAATAAAAAAAGAATACAATAAAACTGCTGCTCAAAGGGAACAAAGGGATGTTCAAAAAAATCCAATTTTATAGTATGTTTTTCTTGAAGCCACTAAAGTTGAATTCTACGTTCAGGTCGAATAAAGAGAATTTAGCAATAATAGCAATAAAAACACCCTTCCCCTACTAACTCCTCCTCAAGGTTATCCATTTTATAAAGCCCACAGTTGAACAGCTCTCTGGCATGGCTGCATTCCAAACACGGCACTTTTAACACAACTACACACAAGCAGCAATGCACAAATGCACAACAATTAAAACAATTAGATTTTTTTTAAAAGGCGGTCAAGCTTAGAATTTTAGCAGTAAAGATTATTATTACATTTACCACAATTTGAAATGAGAAGAGATTGAGAAAGATAGAGAGAGTTACATTATGTTACAATTAGTTTTGTAGGTAGAAAAATAAGTGTTAGTTTAACCAAAAACCATAATTTCGATTTGGTTGGTATAATAACATTATATTTTTTCATTGTTAACGTAATTGCTCTAAAATATTCATGCATTAAAATCAGGCCATGCTTCATTGTAAAAACCACCCTAAGAGTCCTATGACCAACTTTAAAACTTGAATGGAAATCACACCAAAATGCCATCCCATAATGCCCGGATGTCACCACATTTTTACAAAGAATTACTTGCGATCTAATTTGTACCATAAATTTAATCAGCTTTCATTTAGCCCTTCTTTATTTTATGCATCTTAAAAAAACCTGTGTCCATTAATATTTTTATCAAATTTTAACTGCACTGGAATTAGCTGAGAGTGCACGCGTGTGTATCTGTTTGGTGTCAGTGTCTGAACACGCAGTCCACTACTATCAAACTTGCACATGTCAGACTCAAACAAAGTTTTAAGACTAAACAGCTCCGGTCATTCCCTGAGTAAGACCAGCACTCACAAGCCAACTAGCGTCAAACCAGCTGTAATTCATATAATGACAAACATTACAGCTTCCCATACATGATATTCAGAAAAGGAATTTGTACACAAGCACTCATTTTTGAAAAGGGAAATAACTACCAAGTAGTTCACGCAGTACTTTCAACAAAAAGTAACAATGGTAGCTACACAATTAATATTGCCAATGGGAGACTGCTTTATATGTAGCTTTTCTGGGACTTTCAGAGCTTAGTATAGATGGGGAGGACCGCATTCACTTTTTGAAGAAAAGGATGAGAGGAGAGAAATAAGGATTTGGAGGGGAGGAATGAACAAAACATTTGTTTGTTATCAGAGGACCTCTCTCCCAAGGTCTCCCTTGGCTCTGGCTGTAGAGCTTCTGACCAGAACGCCTCTCAGAAAGAGATCAGCCTCCCTGCGGCTTCACTAGAACAGACCACTACGACCAGAAAACACCACTCAAACAGACTCTTAACGAAGACCAATCTTCTCCCAGCCCTCACCTGAACATCAGCGGAGCCCAGGAGGCACTAAAGGCCTCAGTTCACAAACACTGTACAAACCATTCCACCTGGAAAGAGAAGATGACAAAGAGGATGGTCTTGTTGATGATGCTGTGCTTTAGTCTTGGCTGGTTCGTGTCAAACACAGAAGGCATGCTTGTTGGATCTCATTTCTGCTCATTCAATGGTTCGACTTGTAATTTCTTCTGTCTGGGCAACAATGTCCATGAGATGCCAAGACATATACCGGAAAACACGACTTTTGTGTGAGTATAAAAACACACACACGTTACAATGCATGTATAGTTATAACATCTAGATGTAGCATTTCACATTAGAAACATCACTTCAAATATTATGATGCTTCCTAGTTCTGGATGTTGTAGCTATAGTATGTATGTGTTTATTATTGTTAACTAAAACCATGAAAAAATGTTTTCATGAATTGAATTTAAATAAAAAATGTAGATGTTAGATATTAATTCTCTAAAAAATAATGGATGCATATTATATATTATAAATAATTAATAGAAATAAATATTACATATTAGATAAAAATAAACAGACATGTCGCATTGGGAACTAAGTGAAAAATATGATTATATAATAAATAATTAATTTAAATAAATCTTAAATATTAGATTTTAAAAAACTTGGCAAGTAAAAGAAAAATGTACTACAATTACTCAAATTAAAACAATTAAAATAAAACTGAAAATATTAAATTAACAGCTAATTCTAAATATTAATAAACATTATAATATTATATAAATAATACCAAAATAATACTGATATTGTGTGAATAAAATGTAATAAAATGTAAGCACATAAATCAGAATAATCAGTTTTATTCAAAATATAATGATTACAAGTTACTATAAAATAGTATTAAACAACAAATAATTAAATATGAAGACTTTTCATGTATTACATACAATTATTTTATTTATCATTTTTCTAATTCAAAACAAATGATATTGCATGATATTTAATGAACTTTTTCTACATTTATTCAATAAATAAGAATTTTAATGAAACCTAATAAACGTAATGAAAGTGATAAACACCATTCAAAAGCTTGACAGTCTAATTTAAAACCCGAGATTCTCAGTGACATTGTTATTGTTCCAGAGCTTGTTATTGTGGTTTGGAGAGAATGTGATTGACAAGGAATCTTTTGTGAGTCCCCAAATATTTTTTGTAATCTCAAGTCTACAGTTGCTCATACAAATTCTCAAGCCTGACATGGGGAGTGTGTTTTTAATGTCAAATGCTTTTCTTGTGTTCCATGAAGTCATTTGTTATTTCAACCAGTCAAAAAGAGAGAGGGGTAAACATGAAGATGAAATAAAACCATCTTTTGTTCCACAAGCAGGTTAATCAGGATTGTATTTCTTTTTTGCACTGACTGCCATTCAGTTTAGATAAGTTTGCCCAGCTCAATCTATCTGAAGATGCCCACCGGGATCACACATTTCAACCTGACAGGGCCTTTGTGCTCTGAGCCTCACTATGGCTGTCTGCGCTTTGGGTTAATTACTTGATTTTTCCATTTTGGAAAAAGCACCAAGAGCTTTTCAGCTTGTGTGTCTCAGCGTGTCAGACTCTGTACTCAGGACTGCAAGAGCGAACAGTGCTGTGCTTGATAGGAATAGTTCATGCTGCAGATGTTTTCTCTCTTTATAACTGTAAATATCAAGGCAAATGTCTCTGAAACATTGCACTCTTCTGTAGTGTGTAATTTCTGCACCACTAAAAACACCAAACGGAATTACAAAAATAAAAACTTCCTCCATCAGGCATTTAGCTAACCCCACCACAAACCCAGTCAGGAACAAATAAGTAAAAATAACAAGGATCAAAACATTCAAACTATGATATAACAAAGATCTGAATCTTTCATATCTGTATCTCTTATACCAACACATATTACTTAACCGCATGCTTTACAAGGCATTCATGTCCAGAGTGCTTTGTGTTATTGTGCTGTCTGCGTTTTTTGAGGGATTACAGGAATGAATATCCACAGGAAAAACACACAGACGCTAATGACAGCATGCAATAAGAATTACCCACAAATCTTGACAGTAAATAGATTATTTGCAGTCTGTAAATAGGCCACTGGTAAATGTGTTTCCATTTCTCAAAACATTTCGCATCTTGAATGACCTAGTTTCTGCTATGACTCATTCTGCTCATACTAACTTTCATGAGAACCTATTAGATTCCTGAAGTGGAAGATTGGTGTAAGTTCACAACTATACTTGGAAAGAGTCTTTTAGAGCATGCACGCACACAGATGCACGCACGCACACTCGCACACAAAGAGAGATATTCTAAATTTAAACTAGCCCAATCTCATGAGAAAATGAAGCTGGTATGGCTTGAAAGCATGAATCTGTGCAATGTGATTTATATATAAACTTATGATTTTAAGAGGGAAAAAAAGTAAGCATGAAAGTCCAGATTCATGCTAATTAGCCTCCAATTTGCCAACATGTTAAACAGTTACAAATTGCCATGAGAGTGTTTTGATTTTAGCAAGTGTTTCTGCTTTTTATTGTCAACGTTATAATGGAACGGAGAAAGACCACTCAATTAAAACAAAATAGGAGAATTTGTAGTATACTCTCCATTCAAGTAAATAGCAGTTGTGAATGTGCCCTTTACCTAGAAATTCTCACCAAAAGGGTTGCAGTGTCTTCTGACTTATTAAATTAGATTCAAATTAAGTGATTGGCGATCTGATGAAAGCAGGAAAAAACTGCTATTACTGAAATAGAATCATAATACCACATTCACCCCTGAATAGACTGTGCTATTTATAACTATAACACTTTGATGGTAACAAATTGTTGGATGGCGAATCACATCTCTTCTGTCTAATTTTGAGCAGGGAGATCAAGCTGACAGAGATCAGAGTGTTTCACCGAGCAGCCCTGTCTGAACTACATGAGCTGAAGAGAATGTGAGTGCAAAGAGTGAAGGACACCAAGCTGTTTACTATTAAAACTTGGAAGTGTATTTTCAGCAAGAAACCACATGGAGATTAGAAAGAATTCAATCAATTATTTAAAACCTAGAGAAATTGCTACTGAATGCTCACAACTGTTCTTGGCTTTTGGCTTAGTTTTCACTTAATGCAAAACCGCATATAAACACATGATATTTAGTCTTGTTTGAATATGTTTAGACTTTGATATGGAACATTATGTTTAACAGTGACCCAAACACATATGTATCACAGTATCAAAACTGCAAAACCTGAGAGAGAGTGTTTTTTTTTTCTTATTCAGAGATATATATACAGTTTTATTTTATATATATATATATATATATATATATATATATATATAATTTATTTATATATATATATTTTTTTTTTTTTACTGAAAATTTACCTCAAGCCAACCAAGATGTAGATGAGTTTGTTTCTTCATCGAAACAGATTTGGAGAATGTGTGTGTCCAGTGAATGGGTGCCGTCAGAATGAGAGTCCAAACAGCTGATGAAAATGTCACAATGATATACAGGAAATCCACAAAACTCCAGTCTATCAGTTAATATCTTTGAAAGGGAAAAGCTGCAAATCCATAATTACGGTATTTGAACTGGCCAAAATCCCTCGTAATGTTTCCTCCAGTGAAAAAGTTCATCTCACATAAAAATCCACGGTGTGTAATGTGTTTTCAGATATAAATGGTGTTTGATCTGTGCATATTTCTCTCCTGATTCAGATTTTCACAGGAGAAAGCAATTTTATAGATAGAGGATGTGGATAGATATTTTAGCTAGAAGTGATTATTTGAAGTTCTAAACACATTAATGATGGATTAGTTTCACACAGCTTACTGCTTTACAAGATGTTAACTGATGGACTGAAGTCATGTAGATTCCTTGTGGATTATTATGAACTGTTTGAACTCTTATTCTGTCGGCACCCATTCACTGTATTTAATCCATTAGTGAGCAAGTCATGTGAAGTGATGCTATTCTTTTTTCCAAATCTGTGACACTGAAGAAACAGACTGATCTACATCTTAGATGGCCTAAAGGTGATTATATTTTCAGCTTATTTTCATATTTGGGTGAATTATTCCTTTAAAGAAATCATCAAGCAAATAGTGCACATTCTGCATCGTGGTTTTTAAGATTTTGTAAAAATTTTGTCATATTGCAACCAGTTTTTATAAAGCTTTAGACATAATATCTGTTGCTCTATGATTATTATTTTTCTTCTCAGAGTGGTGTCCGAGAATGGTGCTCTTGAGCGAATTGAACCCTTTGCTTTCTCTAACCTGACAGAGCTACAGGAAATGTATGTTGCTGCACTACGTGTGGAAATTACGTCCATTTACATTCTTGTCAAAACATTTTAAAATTGTATGTTAAAATTGGAACCAAAATCTATAGTAAATAATATGCAAAATCATTTCTATAAATACGAAAGATCATTTCTATATATCTATCTATCTATCTAATCAGAACTATTACAAAATCAAAAAACCTTGTGACGCTCAAAGATGCCTTCTGGAGACTTCCAAAGCTACGGTATCTGTGAGTTCTTTTCTGTCTTCATTACTCTTGTCTAGTAAACTCTGAATCATTGTGGTCTCATGCTGTGGTTCAGCAATTTAAAGGGAGTATATTACAAAGACAAAATACAAATGTCTCTCTGATGTATTACATTCATTAATCTTGTCTGTGTGTGTGTTCCTTTAGGACTATATCAAACACTGGTCTTAAAGCCCTGCCTGATTTCTCCCAGATCAACTCTGCTGCTCTTGAATTTCTTTTGTAAGCCTCTACTCATGCTGTCACTGTCTTAATGTATATTTTACTTGGTTCGGCTGGATTAATATTCAAAAAGGATACAGTTTGTAAAAATTTACAAAGAAATGATCATATAGTACAGCTGACCTGTGTAAAAAAAAAAATCTATGCTATATCAATACTATGTTACAGTGATCTACAAGATAACATTCACATAGATAAGATTCCTCGTAACGCTTTCCTCGGATTGACCAGTGCCACCATAACTGAGCTGTAAGTATGCGAGACTGTGCGATTGAGTTATTCTTTATGTGAAGAGTGAATAATATGATGGGCTGTTGAATTATTGAAAAAGCAATGCACACACTTAAATTGAATAAAGTTTGTCTTGGAGTGCATAACAAACAATAAACTTATTTATCTGAATTATATTCCAGCAAAATGATACGTAATGATTTTTTTTTTTTTTTATCATACACAAACATTGAACTTTTAGTTACCAGATTAATGAACACAATATATTAACACATTTTTACTGTATATACATGCTGTTCTTTTGAACTTTCTATCAATTCAAAGGATTTTGGTTGTCACAAAATAATATTAAGTAAGTAGCACAACTGTAACACTGATGATAATGAGAAATGTTTCTTGAGCACCAAATCAGCATATTAGAATGATTTCTGAAGGGTCATGTGACACTGACTTCTTAATAAAATAAAAAAATAATAATAAAAACTTACCAACCGCAAACTTTTGAAAACTGTACTCTTGCAGGAGACTAACAAAGAACGGGATCCGTGCGTTAGAGAGCTATGCATTCAATGGTACCAGAATTGAAAAACTGTGAGTTCTGTTACATATTTTATATATTCATAAATTAGCATCTCACATAAAACCGCTAATCTTTCATCTAATCAGTGTCTCTCTCTTTCTCACAGCTTTCTCATGGGAAACCAGCAGCTGAGTCATATCGACAGATATGCCTTTAAAGGAGCTGAAGGCCCCATCGTTCTGTAAGCATGAACAACTCTGACTTTCAACAACAATACAACTCACCAGCTGGAGCACCACACACCCACTCTGTGTCCTCAGGACAAAATCTCACAGCAATGCCTGTTTCACTCACACTAACCTCTGTACCTGGTTTAGTTCAACAACAAGTTAAATACACCCAATCCGGCAGTAGACACTGAAATGGCTGCTGTCATTACAGGGACATCTCACATACAGCTGTCCACACCCTGCCAGAAAACATGCTGAGGACTCTTAAGCTTCTGACGGCCATCTCTGTCTACTCTCTAAAGAAGCTTCCCAGCCTGGAGCTGTTTACTGAGCTCACGCAGGCCAACCTGACCTACCCCAGCCACTGCTGTGCCTTCAAAAACTTCACTAAGAACAAGTCAGTTACACACTGCTTTAAAAAAAAAAAAGTTTATTCCGTCAAAATCCTTATATCATTCCAAAACACTGTGGTTTTCTTTCTTTTACAAAAGGAGATACCTGGCAGAATGTTTACATTGCTCTTTCCATACAGTTTTATTACTAATTAGATGGTGCAGAAGCTGCCAAAATCACCAAAAAGCACCATAAAAGTCTGAAAACTTGGTATGATTTTCATTTAAATGAGCATCTGTTAAGACACAAATATTTATTTATTTTTTTCTAATCTTTCTATCTTCTAATCTTTTCTATCCACTCTGAATAAAGCTGGCTATCCAAGATTTGCACCTTTAGTCAAATGCCCAGAGCCACTGTTGTTACATAAAACTAAGATTTGGTGGCAGTCACATAGTATTACTCAAGTATTTTGCTAAGCAACAGTGAATCTGGAACCGACTCTCTTGTCTCTGCATTTTTGTGTTTGATATGGTTTAATCAAAGCGGCAACCTACTGGTCTCTCTCTTGAAACCAAAACAGAAGTGACTTAAACTACAATTCATCGAAAGAGAGTCAGTCTCATTTTTTTTTTTATATATAACTCATCCGTTTAAATTTTTTAAAGATTAAAGTTCAGCATAATGAAGAGTGTGGCCACTTGAGTGACAGGTGGGTTGCCGCTGCTGTCACTGCCGTCAAGTAAGGTGGGCGTGGTTTTAGCAACTAGCTCTACCAACTTCCCACCTCTTTGCCCATTTTCGATTATCAAGGAGTGACGCGCTGCCGATATGGGGACAGCTGACTCTGTCCACTTTGGGCTTCAAAAATGCACTTCAGAAACCTACAGGTGACATCACGGACACTGCGTCCATGTTTTTATACAGTCTATGTGTCTAATAAGCACTATAGCTAATTCAAAAATCTGAACAGCTGTTTGAAAGTATGTAAATACTGTTTTTCCTTCCTTTTTCCCCTGTGACAAGCAGGGGTCAGAAACAGAACATTCTGCAGCATTTTGAGTATCATAGTAATTTTGGCCTTTGAGCCACCTACTGTCAGAGAGTGAATTTGCATTTTCATTTATCCTTTCTGATGTTTTCTTCTGCATTGGTCTGAACAGACAAATGAAATGCAAAAATTGGACCGAATATTTTTGTAAACCATCCAATACAATCTCATGGCAATGCATAAATATTTAACCTTTTCCCACGCTCACCGTGGGACACCCCTCAAGCGCAGGGCACCAGTTGCCCTGCCCTAAGGACGGCCCTGCCTTCTCTAAATTCCAAGTTTTCTAAAGTCAAGAAGAGACCAAAAGATTGTACTGGACAGCTTTTATGATGCTTTTTTGTCATTTGTGATTCACTTTCATTGTTTGGAAGAGAGACAAAGAGGATTGAAACAACATGAGGTTAAGTAAATGGTGATGGAATATTTTCTTGAAAACTCATCCATACTCTCATATGTTATTTCTGTTTTCACAGGTCTGTGAACAATCAAATGTGTAACAATTCTGGTGCCCCATTCCTAGAGCCATACTTTTTTGAAGACCACTGTAAGGATGTAATAAAAGTGACCTGCTACCCCACACCAGACGCATTCAACCCCTGTGAGGACATCATGGGTTTTACATTCCTGCGGGTTCTAATCTGGTTCATCAGTATATTGGCCATCGTGGGCAACTGTGCTGTCCTCCTGGTGCTCCTTTCAAGCCGCTACAAACTGACTGTTCCTAGGTTTTTAATGTGCCACCTGGCATTTGCAGACCTTTGCATGGGCAGTTACCTGTTGATCATTGCTGCAAAGGACATTGACACACAGTCCCGCTACTACAACTATGGCATCGACTGGCAGACAGGAGTTGGGTGCCATGTGGCAGGCTTCTTCACGGTCTTCTCCAGCGAGCTGTCTGTTTACACTCTGACTGCCATTACTCTGGAGCGCTGGCACACCATCACTTACGCCATGCAGCGGGAACGTCAGATGCGCCTGCGCCATGCCTGCGCAATAATGGCGGCTGGGTGGCTGTTTGCCCTGCTTACTGCTCTGATGCCTGTTTTTGGAGTGAGTAGCTACAAGAAGACCAGCATCTGCCTGCCAATGGATGTAGAAACGGTGATTTCACAAGGTTACGTGGTGCTGTTGCTTCTTCTCAATGTAGCTGCTTTTCTAATCGTATGTGTCTGTTATATGCGCATCTACCTTACCGTCCACAATCCCACCTTCGTTCCTGCCAATGCAGACATGCGTATAGCAAAGCGCATGGCTGTGCTCATCTTCACTGACTTCCTGTGTATGGCTCCCATCTCGTTTTTTGCCATCTCCGCAGCCTTAAAACTACCGCTAATCACCGTTTCTCACGCCAAAGTCTTGCTAGTGCTTTTTTACCCCATAAATTCCTGCTCGAACCCGTTTCTCTACGCCTTCTTCACCAAAACCTTCAAGAGGGATTTCTTCATTCTGACTAGCCAATTCGGCTGCTTTAAAACACGTGCGCACATTTACCGCACAGAGATCTCTTCAGGGCAAAACGGAGCCAAGGTGCCTTCACCAAAGACTAGTGATGGAACACTGTATTCCCTTGGTCACATCGCCCAAGTGTACTGACCACTAATCAGTCCACCAAAATATGCTGCTTGGACGCTGAAATGAGGATAAATAGGGAAAAACATGGAATCTGGATATGAAATTCTTGAAGGTTTCTATGGTGTGGAATAGGGTAAAGGCATCTCATATTGATAGTGCTTGACTTCTCAGGTCAAACGATTCAGATGTCTTTAGAAATAATTCGACCATTTACAAGATGCTGCTTGATTGGCCTTTGATATCCTGATAGGCGTATCCTTGATGTCCAGCATGCATTAATGCGCCAAAATTGAGATTAGGTGATATCTTTACTATGAATAATGTAGATCTCTACATCTTTTAACAAGGATGCAGCATTACTAGGCATGCAGCAAATACTTCTGAACTGTTCTTGTGGAAAAGTTATTAAATTTAAAGGTATAGTTAGTATAATGAAAATTTTGTCATTATTAACTCACATTGTTTCAAACTTGTATGTGTTTTCTTTTGAGGAAAACAATCAATTTTTTTTTTTTCTGGTCCATACAATGAAAGTCGATGGGATCCAGTGTTGTTTTGGATTAAACTGACTTTCATTATAATGGACAAAGACAACTGAAACACTCTTCAGAGTAACTTTTGAGATTACATGGAAGAAATATAGTCATACAATTTTAAAAACTGAATTTTTATTCTATCTATCTATCCCTTTAAGATACGCTGATACTTGTGGCAAAGGGAGAAAATGCACCAAAAAAATAAAATAAATAAATAAATAAAAAAACAAAAAAAGACAGAAGGAAAGAAATTGTGAATCATGAGGAGTGTGTTTGGTATATTTGTTCATGTATAATAGCTAAAAACAGTAGTCTTCATTTAAAAAAAATAAATACACAATATAAAAACCTCTTGATCCTTTCAAACTGTTTTGGTGTCTTATTTAAGTTCTCATGTGTGCTGAAACTAAAAAGACATTTATAGCCCTAGCCATCACCCCTTCTTATCACAAATATTTCAGTCCTTTAGCACTGCATGGAATGATTTGTTCAAGGTCACAATAACCTCGCAGGCCAACCGCAGTAAGAGAGAGGATCTCAGAGAAAGTATAAGAGTGTTAAGTTGAATGGACTTATGGTACATCTAATGAATCCTTCACTGGACATCTACAAGAAAGTAAAGCGGAGTCTGCTTACATGAACTGAGGCACAATATAAATTCCAAGTTAGGAGAGTTTCCCTCTCTCCAAGTCTTGACTCTGTTATCTTTGCACCTGCAATAATGTTTAAGCTCTGAGACAGAGAGCTGTTGTTCTGCCTTTTTTTTTTTTTTGGCGGCAGCAATGTTTGCCTCAGTGTTGGAGTGGAGCAATGGGAGTGTGTGGCAGTTACAGCAGCTGTGCAATACAGCACCTTGAACTCAAACCTCAGATGGGCCGAGGAAGTCCACACACAAAAAAAAAACGAGGAATCTGTTATGAAGATATGGCTCATGTATCAAGGCCAGGGGTTCAATACCGCAAGTCAAGGGAACAGCAGACTGTGAGCAAACCACACACAGAGAATGCAGAGAGCAGTTACTGCAACCATTATAACTTTCAAATCATTTAAAAAAAAATACATTTTAGGAGATAATCATTACTTCTAAAAAACCCATGCCTGTGGCCTACTTTACATTTTAATTCCTACACCACAGTGAGGACCAAGCTTCAGCACAAAATGCATGCTTTTACAATAATTAGTGACTATTTAATGTATTAATGTATTATAAGAATATAAGTGTTTTAGGATTTCTGTGAATATCAAGTACGTGACTACAACTGAACACTGGGTGGCGCTGTAATCCTCCAAAAGCATAAAGCAAGACATGCACACTTGCATACTACTTACTATTGCTCCATAATAGTGTATATATTCTGTGCACGCCAGTAAGTACGCAAATATTCTCTATGCATACATTACCCACGGTGAAAAACTTGTGGAAGAGCATTCCAAAATGCAATGCGCTTGACGTGACCTTCCCGTTACAGTGTGATGGATGATCCTAAAAGAATATCAGCTCAGCTGTGATTTACACCTCTTTCATGGCTCATTATTTGATTGGACCAGCAAACGTTGACAATTTTAGACAAACTGGATCAAAAATGCAATAAAAGCAGGGTTTATTTCTTATATTATATGGTACTGTTTAAACATTATTCCATTTTATTTTCACTTACCATTTTTCTTTAAAAATGCACTCAGCATACAGTGTATAATCCAGCAGTATTCATTTAGTAATTTATATGGACCATAGCATTAGAGGGAAAGTTCACCCTGTCATCATTTACTCAACCTCATGTCTTTCCAAACCTGTATGAGTTGCTTTCTAATGTTGAACATAAAAGAAGATATTTTAAAGGTAATCAAACAGTTGGTGGTTGCCATTGACTTCCATAGTATTTTTTTTCCTACTAAGGAAGTCAATGGAAACCACCAACTGTTTGATTACCTTTAAAATATTGATTTTGGGTGGACTATCCCTTAAGGCCTGTTCACGACAATGACAATAAGGATAAATATGAAGTTTGAATGATCATTCCCCTCTAATATAGGGAAGTCCACAACACACCTGTAATGATAACATACAGCAGACACAAAAAATGTCTTGCAGATGTCAAATAGATGTCTCTGTGAAGTTCTAGTGCTAACAGGCTGAAGACATAACTGCAGCGTGCGCTTACAATAATGTTGTTGTCTTTTAGTGCGGAAGCTAATATTGTTCTTGTGGTGAACGTGTCTTTAAACTAAATTTGACCTTTTGCCTGAAGCGGAGGTCGGATTTGCTTCAAAATGGAAAGATGATAGTTTTCCGGTGTCTGGTGATTCTAGTCAAATTAACACATTGCTTACAGTGCACATTTTTATATTTAGTTGCATTTAAAATGTTTCAGTTTAATTCAGTCAATCTTTTTACCCCATTTTAACAAGAGAGCATCAAAACGGATGTTAGAATTCATCATGGCAACGTGCATCGGTTACTCAGGAAAAGAGGTTTATGATTGTCGCAATTTACCCCCTAGTGGCACTCATATGGAACTTTCGAAATGGTCTTGAAGCAGCAATTACCTTCTGCCTATTTACCATGGTAAAATAAATAATGAATGTATGAATTTGAAAAGAATTATTAATAACCGCTCATTTTATAGAAATAGTGTTATAAAAATCTGATTCGAAACTTCCACATACACATATGAACAGAACTCCGGTACTAGCCTCTCCATTGGAAATTAATTACTTCAGGTCTCTTGTTTGTTTGAGAAAAAGCCACTTTACACTTTTAATTGAATGATGATATACCTAGACAGCGCACTTACATTATAGAGACGTCTATTTGACATATCTGCATGATGTTTTTTTTTATTTTTATAGTGTTTCCTCATCTGGAATACAGTATATGTCTATAGGGCGTTTCCTATCAGATGTCAAATAGACATTTAGAAGATGTCTTTAAAGATGTTTATGGTTTAAAATGTTTGTTAAACTAACATCTTATAGATCTATCAGATCAGTCTATCAGATGTTTGTAGACAGCAGATGCTTTCCAGATGAAGATATCTTTAGCAGACATGTGGGAAAGTCAACAACAAACAACTACATCAGTAAAAAGAAAGACTATTTTATTTCTTTAATAACCTTATATAATGCAACAATTGCATATCTTTGGCAAAAATAAACTTTATAAACTTTTTATTAACAGAGGTTAGCTTACAAAATCAAAAAATCAGGTTCAGACTGCCACATATATGGCAGAAGAACATGTCAAAATTGATGGCGAAGTGGCAACTCAGTTAGTGGACCTCATCTTAATAATAACAATAACAATAATTAATAGGCAGCTGTTTTTAGAATTGGCCTCAAATTCTAAAACTACTGCTCGGTTCCCCTCCCTGCATTAATACTTGCATTCTGTAATTAGCACTATTTACAGCTGGGAGGGGACTAATTGGCAGCCATGGTTAAAGTGACAGGGAAAGAGCTTCATAAGGATAGGCAGTTTTAAAGTAATCAACTCAAAACAGAAAGTTCAGGTTTGCCAGTGTAGGGGGGCAAAGGGCAGTTATACTTCATAATTTCACATGCTTGGGTATATAAAATCCTAATGTAGCCTCAAACAAACACTTAAAAACCTGATATTAAACAAACAAACATTCTAGATCACAGGGAACGCACAGCCAGGCAAGTTTTGTGAGCAGCAACTTTGGCAGTCTCAAAGGGGACAAAAAAAAAACACCACTTTGGGTTAAACATGGCCGGGAGTCAGAAGAGTTCTTAGTGGCACAATTCTCAGTTCACATCCAGTAGGCTCTCTCCCATTACTGTCATGCTCCTCAAATATACTGTCCAATCTCCCCAGCTTCACTTCCTGTGATCCTTTCTCCCATGATCCGGACCATCCAGAAGCTTTAAAGATGGGAGAATGTCTTTGTCTCTGCTTGGAGGCGCATTTACTGTGCAGTTCACATTGTCTCTGGTTTCACCTGAATCCCTGGGAACTCTCTGGAGGTCTGGAGCAGCACAGCGCCAGTTCAAAAGCAGCAATGGAAAGTGGCGATTCACAGAGCTCCCCCTGCTGGAGACTTTGTCACACAGTTTAAACCAAGAAAAAGATGGAAAAGGCCTGATTTGTGGGTAGAAGTGACCCAAAAAGTCAGAGCAGGGAGGGGAGAGATTGGCTCAAATCTTACAGTAGAGGTAAAGAGGTTCTTGTTTTGATTGGCCGCTATTTAGTATGCTCCAAAAGCAAGCTATATGTGCATGGGCAATGATTCAATCAAGTCAGTTCACATGGAAAAGGACAAAACCTGATTATACAGATTGCTAGCATCTGAGAAACATTGTGGCTGATGTGCATGCAACAAAAGCTGTATCCTTCAAGCTGTTCTCCAGTCATAGTGGTCAGGATGGGGATGCAAAACCGATCCAATCAGGATGCACGGGAGGAGCCACATGGTTTTGACATCATAACTGCGGCAGCAAAAGCCTCCCAGGGGCATGCCGTCACCACCACACGAGATATAAACAAGCAGTACAAAAATAAAATAATTACAGGTACTTAGGTCAACTAATTATTGCATTTCTTATTTTGTATCATGTTTAGATTATGATCCAAAATCAATGGCACTTTCAAATTTCACTTTTTTTAAGCAGTTTTTCCCCTCTATAGTTGAGAAGCATGAGAGGTCTTGGGAGCTTGTAAAATCCATGCATTAATTTTCCATATAAATAAGTTTGTGTTGATTTAGAGGTGGAAGCATGCAAATCTTGAAGGTTTTTTTTTTTAACCAGTGTCTCTCTCTCTCTCTCTTTGTCTTTCTTTTATGATTAACATCTTCAAACTCTCTTACTGTTAAACTCAAATGATATGGGCCATTCATTCAAATCGGTTTCTTTTTTTTTTTTTGTAGATAAAACCTGTCAGTATGGCTTTTCTCTCCTGTGTTTGTATTGCCATGTTTGATGAGTGGACCAGAATGATATCCCAGTTAAAAAGACAAAAGGAAAGAAAACATCCCAACAATTACAAACAAGAAGGAAGATGCACCAAACCAGAAGAGAGAGGTTGGACTGGCCAGAGGATAGAGTTACAGAATCCAGGTCATTTCCTACTGAGTTTCCTGCTCTTGCGTCTTGAGGCGACTAAACTTGTGCGAATACCGGCCAGGTGTAGGAGAGAGCCAGCCGCCTCCTTGAGCTCTTCATCCACATCTGGCCGACAATCTCTTCTGCTCCTCTTCCCTAAAAGTGGATCCTGCAGTGGGCTGTGTTGCCATTGGGCCAGGCCTTCTCTCTCCTGATCACGGTGCAGAGCCAGGCTGAAGTTGACCGGCTGTGAATGAGGCATCTGGCGAGGGCAGGGTGGGACAGGGGTGCTGCTGTAGTTGTGATCCTGCTTTGGATCTCGACTCACAACCACCAAGTCCCTTCGAGAGAGATCTATGGGTCCTTCTTGGTCATCTGGGTCTGAGAAATCATAAGCAGAGTGATAACTGATGATCAGAGACAATATTATGAATAACAGTATGAACAAACTATACGATACGGAATAAGTAATTTATACAGAAGCACAATAGTAGGTACACATCCTACATTTATTATGTTCACATTTATATAAATATATTAATATTCAGATTTTTCATTGAAATTTAATTTTATCAAAATGTTTTGCTTTAAAATGTGCTTATATAATTAATATTTGTGGATAATCCATTAAAAGTATTTAATTTCTCATTTATTTTGATTATCAAACTCAAATTTAATTATGTTCTTTTATTTGAATTAACACAATTTTTAGTTTATTATATTTTGAACTTGATAGAAACGAACCAAAAGAAATCGTTACACACACACACACACACACACAGTACAGTGGGGAAAATATATATTTGATCCTGTGCTGATTTAGTAAGTTTGCCCACTTACAAAGAAATTAAGGTTATGTATTTTTTAATGGTAGGTTTATTTTTACATAGAATACAAATACAATACAGTACAGAATGCAAACCAAAAAAAAAAAAATCTAGAAAAAAATACAACACATAAAGGTTAGAATTTGATTTGCATTTCAGTAAGTGAAATAAGTATTTGATCCCCAAGCAAAACATGACTTATTTTTGCATTAGTATTGGTGCAGAAACCTTTGTTGGCAAGCAAAGAGGTAAGACGTTTTTTGTAGTTGGTCACCAGGCTTGCATACATCTCAGGAGGGATTTTTTTCCACTCCTCTTTACAGATTCTCTCTAAATCCTTAAGGTTTCTTTGCTGTCGTTTGGGAACTCGACGTTTCAGCTCCCTCCACAGATTTTCTATAGGATTGAGGTCTGGAGACTGGCTAGGCCACTTTATGACCTTAATGTGCTTCTTCTTGAGCCACTCCTTTGTTGTCTTGGTGTTTTGGGTCACTGTCATGCTGTAAGACTTATCCATGACCCATATTCAGTGTTCTGACTGAGAAAAGGAGGTTCTCATCCAAAACTTTACAGTACATGGCCCTGTCCATTTGCACTTCAATGCGGTGAAGTCATCCTGTACCCTTAGCAGAAAAACAGCCCCAAAGCATAAGGTTTCCACCTCTGTGCTTGACTGTAGGGATGGTGTTCTTGGGGTCATAGTCAGCATTTCTCTCCCTCCAAACACGGCGAGTCGAGTTAATGGCAAAGAGCTCAGTTTTGGGCTCATCTGACCACTTTCTCCCAAGTCTTCTCTGAATCATTTTGATGTTCTTTGGCAAACTTTAAACAGGCCTTTACATGTGCCTTCTTGAGCAAGGGGACCTTGCAGGCACTGCAGGATTTCAGTTCAATGCGGCATAGTGTGTTACCAATGTTCTGCTTGGTGACGGTGGTCCCAACTGCCTTAAGATAATTAACAAGCTCCTCCCATGTATTTTGGAGCTGATCCCTCACCTTTTTCGTAATTATCTATCTTTCAAGATCTACAATCTTGTCTCTGACATCCTTTGACAGCTCTTGCCCATGGTGGTGGGAGAGGTTTGAATGGAAGATACAGATTGTGTGGACAGGTGTCTTATACACCTAATGAGCTGACATTAGGAATAACTTCTTAAAGTTGCAGGACTTATCGGTGTTCCACATGGGCACGTAACCAATCTTTACGAGCCAGAATTCTTGCTGGTTGGTAGGGGATCAAATACTTATTTAGGCCCCATCACAAAACAGAAACGGCACTTGTTAAAATTACAAATGACTTGCTTCTTGTGTCAGACCAAGGCCGCATCTCATTCCTAGTATTACTTGATCTTTGTGCTGCGTTCGACATCATGATCATGACATACTCATAGATTTATTACAAATTTATACAGGTATTCATGGGTGGGTTTAAGTTGGTTTAGAATAGATCTTCTCTGTACAATCACTATCACTTTGTTGATTTAAACAGGTAGTCATCTCAATTATAAACTGTAAAGTATAGAGTGCCACAAGGATCTGTCCTAGTTCCTCTGCTATTTTTAATATACATGTTTACTCCTTGGTAATATTTTTTTTTTTTTTAATTATTAAAAAAAAGGAATTAGTTTCCATTGTTATGCTGATGATACTCAACTAAATACATCTCAACAAGACCAGATTAAACTTCTAAATTATCTAAGCTAAAGGAGTGTATAATATTTTTAAAAGATTAGATGAACAATATTTGTTTCCTATTAAATTAGGGTAAGACAGAGATATTACTTATTGGACCAAAAATCAGTACACAGAATCTCTTGGATTACAATTTGCAACTAGATGCGTGTACTATTACTTCCTCTACAGTCAAAAATCTGGGTGTTATATTAGACAGCAACTTGTCTTTTGAAAATCATATTTCCCATGTTACAAAAACAGCATTCTTCCATCTCAGAAACACTGCCAAGCATCTTCAATAAACAAGCTACAGGTAGTCCAAAATGCAGCGGCTACAGTCCTTATCAGGTCAAGAAAATATAATCATATTACCCCAATTTTACAGTCTCTGCACTGGCTACCTATTAAGTTCTGTATCAGTTACAAAATATTACTTACCTAGAAGACCTGTAATAGTTCAGCTCCTACGTACCAAACTAGTCTTCAACCACGTTACAATCAATCATGCTTCCTAAGGTCACAAAACTCTGGACTTTTGGTAGTAAGCAAAGTCCACTAAAGGAGCTAGAGATTTTTCGCCTATGGCTCACAAACTTTGGAACAGTTTTTCTGATAACATTTGGGGTTCAGACACATTCTGTCTGTTTAAATCTAGGTTAAACACACATCTCTTTGGCCAATCATTCAATAATACATCTTACAATGTTGTACTGCAGTTATAACTGATCAAATGGACATTATTATTCCTTAGCTTGGGTTGAACAAATCATTTTTGCTTGGTTGGAACAGCAGCTACGCTAATTTGTCTCTATTTGTTTATCGGTTTTTAACTAGGAGTTAAACAATTTTCAGTCTGGATCCAGCCCTTACAAAGACCTGTGATGACCAAACACCTGAAAAGAGATGATGCAAACCCCTCAGAGGACCTCAGATGATGCCAACCCTGAAACAACATAAACTACCAAATTTTGTTTTGTTTTTTATTTTGCTGTTAAGTGTTCATCGTCTGTTTGGTTACGTCATTAACTGAATTTTACCTTACATTTCTGCCTTATGAACATCAATTTGACAGTCACCACTGATAAGCTACTACTAAATATATTGTAGAAACTAAATTTCCTGTAAAGCTGCTTTGCAACTATTAGTATTGAGAAAATCACTATAGAAAATAGACTTAAACTGAATTTAATAAATTATTTCATTTTCTGAAATGCAAAAATTCTAACCTTTCTATAATGTGTTTTTTGGTTGATAATCTGTCTCTATTCGTCAAAATAAACCTAACATAAAAATTACAGAACCTTTATTTCTTTGTAAGTGGGCAAATTTACAAAATCAGCAGGGGATTAAATAATTATTTTCCCCACTGAACACATATTTATTTGATAGAAGTCAATGCTAATGCTCATCAAGGATGAATTTGTTTGATCAACAATAGAATACAAACAAAAATTTTTTGAAATATTATAATTTAAAATAACTGTTTTCTACTTGAATATATTTCAAATGCAATTATTCCTGTGATGGCAAAGCTGACTTTCATTACCTCAGTCTTTTTCATATGAAATTATTTTAATATGCAGTGATAATAAAGTGCTAAAGATTTTTTAAAATTATTAATACCAATGTTGAAAACAGTTTTTCTTATATTATATAATAAAATAAAGCAATACTTAAAAGAACAGCCTTCATTTGAAATACAAATGTAACAAATAGATTGTTCTAACACTATTTTTAATTGGATGATCCGTTTAAAGCCAATAAACACATACACGTGATTGCTGTGATTATGTGAACAAGTACCTAGATGCATATCTTGATTAAAATAAACCTGATGTAAAACATGAATAAAAAGAAGGGACAAACAAAATAGGACAAAAATGAGGTGTTGGTATATGTGATGGTGTTTTCTTACATGAGTTTATGTTCTGCTCAGAGGCAGATTTTAACAGCATCATGGCAGTGGCAGCATCAAAATCACATTCTGTAAAGAGAAAGAAATGTTTGATGCAAACAAGTATCGACTACGTGATGTGTTTGTGTGTGTGTTTAAGTGAATGAGTCACTTCCACCCAGGAGCGAAAAAGTCTCTCTCTAATTTCAAAGTACCAGTGCCTTTGTTGTCAAGGTTACCAAATACATGAAAGAGATGGCATCTATGTGCACAGTTTAGAAGCACTAAGTATGGGGTGAGAGGAACAAAATGAGTTGAGATGAGTGATGTCTTCAGTGTGTGATGATACGTCTAATAATGGTGTGAAAAAAATGTGACCAGGTCATAGATTTTCCGATCAGGCCTGATGAAGTCTACTAACCTTTTAGGGCACAGCCCTGCTCTGATGTGAAAAGATGATGAGGAGGAGACGAGGCACTACAGAAGAGAGCGAAAGAATGAGAAGATAATTAACAAATCTTGAGTAAAGACATTTGGAAATATGATTAAAGGATGAATATGCAACAAAACTAAAGAATGTCACATTTTATTATTGGGCCTTTAGACACACACCCGTTTTACCAAATAAAAAGGACAGCACTTTTACAGTTCATCCCACAATTTAATCTGAGCATAAGTATTGGAAAGGTTGAATTTGAGGCAGATATAAAAGATTAAAAGCTAATATTTAGTTGCAGATCCCTTGCATGCAATCAGAGCAGTGAGTTTGCAACCCAAAGACATAACCAGACTCTGCAGCCAATTCCAACTGTTGCTTGTTTTGAGGAGTTTCTTTCTCTAGTCTCCTTTTCAGATGGCGAAATTAATGTTCAATCTGATTTAAATCTGGAGATTGATTTGGGCCATCTAAGACTTTACATTTCTTTGCCCTGATAAAGTCCTTGACTGAACTGGCAGGGTGTTTTGGGTCTTTGTCCTGATCCAATATGAAGTGCTTTCTAATGAGTTTGGTGGCATTTTCTTGAATATTGGTAGCCAAGATGATCTTGTACCCTTCCAAATTTATTCTGCTACTGCCATCATACATTCATTCATCATTAAAATGAAGAGGTCCTGTTCTAGAGAGCATGCATGCCCATGCCATGAAACCACCTCCACCACGCTTTACAGTTGAGGTTGTATGCTTAAGATCATTTGCAGTTCCCTTTTTTCTCCACACTTGCTTTCCAATCGCTTAGATAAAGGTTAATCTTTGTCTCATCGGTCCATCAACTCATTTCCAAAACTCTACTGGCTCACAATTTTGAAGAATCTTGCCCTTCTATTTTTGGTCCTGATCAGAGGTTTGCATCTTTCAGTGTAGCTTCTGTAATTCTGTGTCAAATTCTCCTGCGGACTGTAGATTGACAGAGCATCACCCCAGCTTTCTGGAGGTTGTTGGAGATTTTACAGACATGTATTTTAGGGTTCATTTTCACAGCTTTTATGATTTTTCTGTCATCAACTACTGTTGTTTTTCTCAGCCGATCAGGTCGTCGTTGGTTGCTGATGTCGCCGGTAGTTTCCAAAGTCTTGATTTCTCCACGCCCTTTGTTTTTCCTATAGTTCTAATTGACTTCCTCTTTTCTTTTAGCATCCAAATTGCTTGCTTTTCTTTCAGAGTTGGCTTCCTTGTCTTCATCCTGGTTTGTGTGTGTCATCATCGAATGCAAGACTTAGAATGCAGAAGCAATGGATATAACTGATAAGACATTCCCTGCTTTTAATATCTGAAGAATTAATGCAACAGGACACAGCTGAACACATAGAAAGACCTCTGAGGCAATTGTTCCAATACTTATGCTCACATCAGATAGGGAGATGAAACTCTAAAAGTGCTGATCTTAGCTGGTTAAATATCTTTGTGTTGAAATTCCCAATAATAAAACAGATTTGTTAAATATCTTTTTATTCATTATACAGTATATATATATATATTGATTTCAATGTTAAGTCAATGTAAAGACGCGTTTACGCGCGTCTGGAGGTCTCGCGGCGCGGTAAACGCGAATTCGCCTCATTTGCGCATCTAGTTACACGAGATTCTGAGTTATGAAAAAGACCATTGCAAGCTGACAGCGACCAGCTTTTGTGGTGGAAAATTGGCAGTAATACCCCCACTTTGCGCACTTGTACCTGAGTGTACCTGGGACATCAGTGCGGTCGGAGTGTGTCTTCTCAACGGCTGGACATATAGTGAATAAAAAACGCTCTGTTCTGGACACCGAAAATGTTGATCAACTTGTTTTCCTGTCCAATAAATTTGTAATGGCCCTAGCCTTTTTGCGCATTTATGCCTGCCTAGTGCCGCCTAAACTAAGTGTCTGTTACGTTCAATAAAAAAAACACACATGGCCAGCTCAAGTCCATTTTAAAAGTTTCATTTTTTGAATAGTTGTTTGAAATGGATGGAATCATTATTTAAAATAATCTTGGAGATTTTTGAATTGCCTAAATCATAAATGCAGCCGGGTTGAAGCCTGCAGTGATGTTTTTCTTTTGTTATGGCAGCAGTCCCCTCTGCATACAGTATATATTTTTTCGAGAATGTTGCACTCCTGTTGCTGTTTGTTATTCTGCACGAAATTTCATGCCAGTAAATAAGAAATATTGCTGACTTGTGCGTTTCCAGCGCTCTCTTTACGTTCGTCCGTTATTTGACGTTGAAAAAGGAAACGTCTTTTTTTTAGACATGGAAAATCGATTTTACAATCGATTTAATGAACACTTGTGTCTTAAAAATCGAAAATGATTTTTCACAAAAGTGACAGCCCTAATATATATATATATTATATAACCATTAGCCAATACTTCTTTTTTATTATTATTTAAAGACTCAAAACAGTAAAATATTATAATGTGGTGTAAGGATTTAATTTTCTTGATGGTAAAAATTTGATGATCCAACTCTGCGATCTAATGAATTGCTTGTGTTGTCAAATAATTAATATGCTAAAATGTGTGTACCATATTTAAAATAAATTACATAAATAGCAATATTATTTTACAGACCAATTTTCACTATTAACTAGTTGCTTATTAGCATGCATATTACTAGCATATTGGCTGTTTATTGTTACATAAAAAGCACATATTAATGACTTATTCTGCATGACTACATTTTAAATCCCTACCCAATACCTAAAGTTACAACTACCTTACTATATATTAATAAACAGCAAAATAGGAGTTTGAGGAAAAATTTATAGCAATACAGTGCAAATAAAAGTAAAAAAAAAAAACCTGTCTAAAGTACTTCATCTTTCATATTTTTCTTTCCTAAGATAGTTATTTAAAAATCCACTTTAAAACTTGTATTAATTAATTTAAATCAAACTGTTTGATTCAAAAACCAATCGATTCACAGTTAGTTTACAGATTCACACTACTATATTATAAATACATAGGAAAAACAACATATAAGACAACTAATACATCCACCTGTGACCGCAGCTGAATATACATTTCATATTAATGCAAAAAGCTGGACTATTTTTGGTAACTAACCCACGTTAAACATAAGCGAAGTATCATGACACATCAAAACTAATTCGCTCCCATTATGTTCAACAAAGATGTCTACACTGAAAGTGCTTGTCTGTGACCGTTCATAGAGTAAATCTCTGAAATCCTAGCAAGCAGTATGCTTACTATCCTAGTAAGAAGACTGAAACCTGGATAAATGTCAGAATTATCCATTTGTCACATAATCAGGCCAGTGTTTTTACCTAGGAGGGGATGCGGGGGGAGTGCAGAAGGCATGTGCATTCGGGAAGTGCTGTTTCTTCAGGGCTTGCATCAACATGGGCCGGAACTCAGGGTGAACACACCACAGAGAGCCTTTCCCATTGGTCTAGAAGGGACAGAGAGGGGAGGAGTCAGAACCGCAAGAAGCAAGCATGAAATCAGCATGCTGGGGTAAGGAGAAAGCTCAGGTTAAATTGACAACAGGACCATCTGTCTCTCTATATGTACACTGTGCATTAATAAGGACATCATACATTAGCTGCAAATGATTATTTTAAACCATTATGAAGCTATAATGACCACATGGGAAGCATGTGTAACGGTGGCTCCTATAGTGTTGGGAGTATTTGTGTGTGTGAATAAAGGACTCATCACCCTTTGTCTGAGGTGTGGTCCTGCAGGGGGAATATGACCTTGACTCGCTTCACTAGCAGTGCTCATAAACAGGAAAGAGAAAACATTGCCATGGTAACAGACACCAGGGCTGAGACATATGAAACCCACAGATTCACACAATGTCACACATTAATGAAACATACTGTCCGCACCATTCCATAAATCATTTTGCCATCTACGGTCCACGTATAAGAAATGAAAACATCTGCCTCAGTTCATTTAACTGGCTGTGTGCTCTGCTTTGAACACATCGGTTTTTAAAAAAGCCCTAAACCATTATCCCTCTTGACAGCCCTGTTAGTACACTGCAATCAGCCGTGCACTTCTTTATACACTGACCCAGTTAGTTAAACGTCTGAGCGAGTGCTCTGAAGCAATATTGTTTGAATTGCTCTTCAGAAAAAGATGGTATTCTAATTTATTACAAGGCTCACTGGAATACTTGATTCTGATTGGTCAGTTGCAGCGTTCTGAGGTCAAAGAGTTTTTTCTGTAATGGCCACCAAACTGCATTTGAGCGTTGTCTCACTGTGGTAGTTTCATGTCTCTTGTAGCACTATGCAGTCACACATAAAAAAATAATTTTAATATAATATAACTCTATTTATTTAATTATTTTTGAGATAAATTATAGTAAGTCCTTTATGCAAAACCTTCTGGCTGATACTGGCTTGCTGAAAATTATTTTATGCCATTTATTGATTATGGCCAATTACCAATAAATTGCTAATATTAAAATACTCTTAAAATATATTTTGTCTTATATATTAAAAACTAAAATTAATCAATTCAAATGCTACTAGTAAAGGCATTAGAGCATTGTAAAAATTAATACATTATAAAATATATATACTTTTGGTAAAGGTTACATTCAAATAGTTTTAGCTATTTTAGTACATCAAATTAAACTCATTCTATTTCAGTTAGTTGCCAAGAGAACCTTTCTACCTTTTAGGTTTTTCTTCTAATATTTATTTTATTTTAATATTATTTTGATTTTTAATACTTTTACATTTAGTTAACAATTAGAACTCTGGTCCACAATTAAATATGCAATAATGACTGGAGAAAAAAAAAAGACAATACAAATTGTAATACTGACAACCATTATGGTTCTGTATTACAATTCAAATTATGTACATATCCCTACTTGATACATATAGTGCATCCATTCCTTGTCTGCATTTATTACATGTATTATTTGTTAATGACTGGCTGAATGTCATGGACATGAGAATGTCCATTTTTATTACATTCTTACCTTTCCTATGCTTCGCTCTACTTTGCGGAAGCACTTGTTTAGGGACAGGTTGTGGCGCACTGAGTTCTTCCAGCCAGTAGGGGCACTAGAGAAATATGGAAAATGTTTGAGGATCCAGCCATATATGTCCTTCACTGGGAGAGATTTGCTGGGTGACTGCTCGATAGCCATGTATATCAGTAAGGAGAAAGAGAAGGGAGGCTTTGAATTGTAAGGATCTCTCTCGCTTCCCGGAGAGACAGAGGAGGTGGACGAGGTGGTGTTGCTGTGAGGCGACCCACCGCCTCCCTCGATGTCAAACAGCGGGCTGTTGGTGGGTTGCGGCTCGCCTCCGAGCGTGAAGTTCTGCAGCAAGTTCTCATGAAGCCAGTTCAAGTTGGTTAGTTCATCATCTTCAGACTCACCCGCAACCACACTCAATGCTCCAGCCCGACCAATCTGATCCAGACTGGTAGCCATGGGACTGGAAGCACTCTCTGCTTCAGGAAGAGTCCCAGCTCCACACACACCCTGTGCTCCAGGAGATTCGGCTTTCTTATCTGGAGACATCCCGATTATCGGACCCATCAAACCTGGAGGGTCTGTGGAAGTGAAGGGTATTGAAGAGAACAGAAAGTGTGCACTGGTTACTACAACTGTCAAATCACAAATAAATGTGGGTATATTTACTTACAGAAGCTGAAACTTTTCAGTTTTCATTTATGCAACAATGAAACATTTGTAAATTCAGTTAAGGTAATGAATCATTTCAGGTGATAAATTAAACCAGTCATAGTAATGCATGTACATGTCTTAGTTTTTCCGATTTCTTTTATCCCTAAAACATTGTAATCTCAGTGCCTGCACCATTTCTCTTGAGAGAATTAAGAGGCCCTTTAAAACGGAGTTAAGGGCCTCCTAGATGTCTACTGAAGTGTCAGAGAACCATGAGCCTCATCTTTAAGATGATACCACACCAGAACAACCAAAGTGTGTACTCTAGGGGTCTTAGACAATCACTGAAGATGTGCAAGTCTGTTAACAGCTCCATGTAATAAGACAGACAAAGATGAAGAGGATAAGTGATGGTGGCTCCGTACAGCTTGAAGAAACTCACAGAGATCAATCAGAAATCTACCTGCCACAGACTAAGTAACCGGCTTTAATGAACAGCCATGGAAAGCAAACAGAATATTTATAAATAAATCCTCAGCTCAAGTAAAAGAGGGCTGAGTGCCTAGGAGAGTGAAGCTTTCTCTGCCTACTATTATATCCACTGCCATGGAAACCATACAGCCCATCAATAAATAAATAATCACATAAAGTGCTGCTCTGAATCATTCTCTCTCCCACTCTGGTGAATAGAGTGAAGGGCACAGGGAGGGGGTTCCACTTCCTCTTTGTGGCCATTCAAAACACCCCAGACACAAATAAACACCTTCCTCTTCACATGAGTACTGTAACAAAAGGTGTCAACAAAAAACAGCTTTTCCAAAAAGTTGAAGTGATAGTTCACTCCAAAACAACGATTGTCATCATTTACCAATGCCTGTGTCGTTCCAAACCCTTATGACTTTCTGTATCTGTGAAATGCAAAAGGAGATGCGTTGAAGAATATTCATGCTGTCCTTTTCCATACAATGATAACAGATTGGAAACCAAAGGCCATCCAATTGCAAAAAAAAAAAAGCTGCATGAAAAGTAGTCATTATGAATGCTGAGCCATATTTCATAATATAGCCATATGATTGCCTTGTGTAAGGAACACGTTCACCATTCACTTTTACAGTGTTGTTTAAAAGTACGAAAGCCATTTTTGTTTGACGATGATTAAATGATAATTTAGCTGAAATTAGGGCTGCATGATATCTTTTGAAGGGAAGTTGTGGCCTAGTGGTTAGAGAGTATGACTCCTAACCATAAGGTTGTGGGTTCGAGTCTCGGGCCGGCAATACCACGACTTAGGTGCCAAACCCCCAACTGCCCCCCGGGCGCCGCAGTTTGGCTGCCCACTGCTCCGGGTGTGTGTTCACAGTTTGTGTGTGTCCACTTTGGATGGGTTAAATGCGGAGCACGAATTATGAGTGTGGGTCACCATACTTGACTGTATGTTATGTCACTTTTTTTTTTTTTTTATCATTTTCCTGATATGGCTTACTGCGTAAAAAATAGATGAATAAATATTAAAATATTAAAATATATCCACTGTGATTTCAGAGATACTGTGTCTCAGTGTGCACAAGAACACAGTACCGCCCTTTACTCTGAAACCAACTTTTTGAAATTGAGATTTATGCATCATCTGAAAGCTGAATAAATAAGCGTTCCATTGATGTACGTATAGGACAATATTTGGCCGAGATACCAATATTTGAAAATATTGAGAAAATCGCCTTTGAAGTTGTTCAAATGATGTTCTTAGGAATGCGTATTACTAATCAAAAATGAAGTTTTAATATATATACAAAGGAGTGCTGCAACGACGCGTCGACGTCATCGATTACGTCGACGTGCGTGAAATGCGTCGACGCGTCACACTGTTTACATCTCGCTTAATGGCATACTGGGAATGGAGAAAGTTGCATTATATCACAAAAACAGAGACCACTGTTATCAAAAGTATGGGAATAGTTTAAACAGAGGCCAAATAAAATGGCCCTTTGTTCCCTTTGTAAAACCGATATGGTGTACCACAGCAGCACAACTGCGATGCACGAGCACCTCAGAGGAAAACATCCTGGTGCTCTCCGATGTTACGGTCTAACTGGTTACCGTGTGATCTGGCGACCAACTTCCTGGTTCAGGTCTCTGCTGCAGATGTGATGTAACAAACTGATGTGATATTATTAAGTGTCTAATAAATGCAGACTTGCTCATTGCATGATTCTGATATTCTTGTAAAGATTAAAAGTTATTGGTATGATCACCCGTAGTGGCTGAAGTAAGGATAAAATAAATCACCCGTAGTGGCTGAAGTAAGGATAAAATAAAAAATAAAGTAAGTCTGTGTTGGCGTGGGTTTTCGAACACACGTTAGGGGCCGTTCACATATCGCACCTAAAAACGCTTACTCCTGGGGTGTTTGCCGTTGCTAGGCAACCATGACGTGCTCTATGAAGACTCAGAAATTTCAGGATAAAGGATAAATGGATTTGCAGCACTAAAAATCGCTTGCATTAGCTCTGCTACTAAATTTATTTCAAAATGGCAATCCATATACAGCTATGATCAGCAGTTCCTTCATCTTAGCTGAGCTTTCAACGTTGTTACGGGAAACGATGAAGCTGATTGGTTAGTTCTTGTCACATGGCCCGTGGTCCGCTTGCGGCATTCTGAAAAGTTGAGATGTTTTTAACTCTAACTCGATGCGGTGCGTTTTTCTTTGCCTCTTTATTTTTGTATACTGTAAAAACTTCAACCACATTGGTTGAAAATGAATAAAGGTTGAAATATTATATTAGAAGTTGTACTTATATTTTTTTGTAAAGTTATCCAAATAATTCATTAGCTAATCAAAATAAGAACATTAGATTAATCATTTATTGTATTAAAAATAATCGTTAGATTAGTCGACAGAAAAAATAATTGTTAGTTGCAGCTCTTATACAGTAGGACATTTACTAAATATCTTCATGTAACATGATCTTTACTTAATATCCTAATGATTTTTGGCATGAAAGAAAAATTGATAATTTTGACCCATACACTGTATTTTTGGCTATTGCTACAAATATACCGCAGTGACTTAAGACTGGTTTTGTGGTCGAGGGCCACATTTATGTATTTGCTGGTAATCCACAAAAATGAAAGCTCAATGGTTTAAGGATTAAAAAAAGAAGAAATTAACAAATATTATTATTGCAATTTTACAGTTGTAATTAAAGTTAATCAAATATACTTTATTTTTTATTTACAATACAACATCATTACAGCAATACATTTATTCTTTTGTTTAATATTAACTTTAACATTTTTGTATTTATGTTTTGAACTATAGAAAGATGGAAAAACAAATAAACAAATCACAATGCGATTTTTTCCCAATATTCTGCAGCCCTGTAATCAAACCATCGGTCACCCTTGTCCACATTATTATGCTCCTGTAGTGCATCCACATGCCACTTTGTTTTCTTATAGTATCCTCTTTGGATTTCTTTCATCTTTCATAGGACATTTAGTGCTATCTGCTTCCCAACCTGCTCCAGGCGGAGACCTGATCCCTGATCAGCCTTAAAATCTTCCAAGTGTGTGGCCAGTTAGCAAGACAAATCTAAATCTTGTCCAACAGGCTCCTCAGCACATCACCTCGCCATCCGTCCACACAGACAGACAATTTACCACTCTTAGTCTTAACTACTTCAAATAAAAATACGCCTAAACTAACAGACTAGGAGTAAACTTTGGTCAATGGGATGGGCAGCTTTGAAATACAACTAAGTACCCTTTTAATTCCCTAGGCCCTCTGGGAAACCTTTGGCATTTATTTAATGTCACTGATTGACATTAAAGATCTTCTCTTCCACACTGTGATGGAGAAGTCCGGCATACGTCACCAGAAAGAAATCTGCCATTTCAGATTGAGTCATGGTATTTTAATTAAAAATTGCAAGGTAAAAAAAATTTACTATGCACAGATGAATTGTTTAGAATTGTGAAATTGTTCATTTCACGCTGACAACAATAAATAAGCTACAGTCGTGGCCAAAAGTTTTGAGAATTACATAAATATTGGAAAATGGAAAAGTTGCTGCTTAAGTTTTTATAATAGCAATTTGCATATACTCCAGTATGTTATGAAGAGTGATTAGATGAATTGCATAGTCCTTCTTTGCCATGAAAATTAACTTAATCCCAAAAAATCCTTTCCACTGCATTTCATAGCTGTCATTAAAGGACCTGCTGAGATCATTTCAGTAATCATCTTGTTAACTCAGGTGAGAATGTTGACGAGCACAAGGCTGGAGATCATTATGTCAGGCTGATTGGGTTAGAATGGCAGACTTGACATGTTAAAAGGAGGGTGATGCTTGAAATCATTGTTCTTCCATTGTTAACCATGGTGACCTGCAAAGAAACGCGTGCAGCCATCATTGCGTTGCATAAAAAGTGACAACTAAGTGGCTCGGGGACCAGAATGTTGAAATTTTGGATCCATGGCCTGAAAACTCCACAGATCTTAATCCCATTGAGAACTTGTGGTCAATCCTCAAGGGGCAGGTGGACAAACAAAAACCCACTAATTCTGACAAACTCCAAGAAGTTATTATGAAAGAATGGGTTGCTATCAGTCAGGATTTGGCCCAGAAGTTGATTGAGAGCATGCCCAGTCGAATTGCAGAGGTCCTGAAAAAGAAGGGCCAACACTGCAAATACTGACTCTTTGCATAATGTAATTGCATGTAATTGTCGATAAAAGCCTTTGAAACGTATGAAGTGCTTGTAATTATATTTCAGTACATCACAGAACCAACTGAAACAAAGATCTAAAAGCAGTTTAGCAGCAAACGTTTTAAAAACTAATATTTATGTAATTCTCAAAACTTTTGGCCACGACTGTATGAGCTAACTTGAAGGAAATAATAATTATTAGTGATTAGGGCTGTGCCGATCACGATCGGCCGATCGTTATGCGCATCTCGTCAGTAAAGCTGGTTCTCTAATCAGCGGTAAATTCCATCAGGTGTGTGATTTCACATAGAGCAGCTGTTACTACACAGAGCCGTTGTTAACTGAGAAGCTGCGCAAATACACATTCATTTTCAGCATTTATTTGCGCATTTTCTCAGTTAACAACAGCTCTGTGTAGTAACAGTAGCACTATAGCCCTATACATCTAATTTGAGGTCATCGGGACATTCTAAAGCTTTTTAAGGGGAAAAACGCTTAATGTGGTTTAATGTACCAATACAGTGATATTAACAGACCAAACTCACTAAACATCATATTAATAAAATTTATTATCTACAAAAAATCAGATGATCCCTGAATGAATGCAAGTCGTTTAATAACACGTTAAGCCTTTTCCTCTCATAGAAAACCATCATAAGGCTTAACGTGTTATTAAACGACTTGCATTCATTAAGGGATCATCTGTTTTTTTGTTTTGTTTTTTATACATTGTATACTACTTTATTAGTATAATGTTTAGTGAGTTTGGTTTTTAAAAATCACTGTCTTAGTACATTAAGCCACATTAAGCGTTTTCTTATAATGGTTTTCTATGGGAGGAAAAGGCTTAACGTGTTATTAAACGAGTTGCATTCATATTCAGGGCTCATCTGATTTTTTTATAGATAGTATACTTTATTAGTATGATTTTTAGTGAGTTTGGTCTGTTAATATCACTGTCTTAGTACATTAAGCCATGTTAAGCGTTTTCGAGTGTCCCCTGTCATCCAGCGCAGCTGCCCCCTCAAGCATCAGGTCGCGGAGCAACATCAAAAAGAACAGCTGAGACCGGCCGACAGTTAGGAGTAGCTGAAGCCTTTGCGAAATCTGTAAAATACAGCCGTGAAAGTAACAGGCATACCTGCTGAAGTCACGGACAACCTCCGCGTCAGTGCCCATACCTAAGAGAGCGTGAGCAGATAACGAGCTCACACACGCTATCTGCTTGAGGAGTGCATCGACTCCAGCGCGAATCCACTGTCCTGGTGGGCCAGTGGTGACGCGATAATCAGTCTAGATTTCCGCTGCTGTCCAAAGTTGCGCGCACATACATGTAGTACATTTTAGAACTTGATTTCTTAAAAATAAAAAAAAAATATTGGAAAACGCATGTTCTTGTTGCTGTTTGGCATTTAACAATAAAAAACAAATGTTTTAAAACGTCTCTGTCAGTTAAAACAAGCAACAATATATGCTACATAACTCAACGATGGAGCTTTGTATGCAGCAAAATCAGGATAAATTAGGTATGTAAAAAAAAAACACAATGCGGTAATACCACATATCGCGCTATTGAGCCACCCATAATAACCGCAGGGGAAATTTCTTAACCGCGACAGCCCTACCCATAACGACACGTGACATCAGGGTGTGACGTGTAATGTACGAGTCAAAAACGTTAGGCACGTTATACTTTAACTGAAGCTGGCGAACGATCTCGGCGTCAGCGCAGAAAGTGAGGAACAAACTGATCTCTGCTTTATTACAGTTTGCACATATTTTTCGTCGCGAACGTTGATCTTCCTTCAAAACAGCCGGTAAAAGAGTCGCGCGTCATCACTTCGACACGGCATTAGATCTGGCTTTTGTTCACACAGCGCTCGTCCCGGGTTGAACCCGGCAATGTTACTAGGTCTCGACCAGGGTTCAATGCCGGAATCAGTCCCAGGACGTGGTTGCTTTCACACATAAGGCGACCAGGCAATGTTCCGGCAATATGCCGGGTCTGACGTGCAGTGTGAAAGGGGCTTTTTTTGTGAAATCACGCACCCGAGGGAATTTACCGCTGATTAGAGAACCGGCTTTACTGACGAGATGCGCATTAACGATCGGCCAATCGTGATCAGAGCACCCCTATTAGTGATTCTTAAGTGGAATGTAACTCCCATAATAAAAAAAAATCCCATAAACATGCATTGAAATACGCACTCAAGCCATTTCAGAGATTTGGAGGTGGGCTCTATCAACTTGGGCTGAAAGCAAACAAGACTTTAAAAGTCACTATGAACACCCTAGCAACTGACTAAAAAACACTGAGGAAACCTTATCAAATGCACAGCAACGTCCTATAAAATTCACTAAAGCAGAGAAGCACCTTTTGCATGCACCATATTTTCCTCAAAAACTATTATAAAGAACAACCACCATTCACAAACTAATTTCCATCAAAATTTGAAGAAGGATTTAAATTAGTATTGAACTGCTGATGTTTGCAGAACAGAGCACCGGGAATGTGCATCTGTAATAAAACAGATGGAGATTGAGATCACGGGATCTTCTGCGTGTTTAAGTATGCTTAAACAGCCGTTTGAATTGGAGGTTTCTCCTGAAAACCAAGCGGTTTTCCATTCTGATTCCTGTAGTGGTTGGTATTGGTCTGTCAAGTATCATGACTCAAAAGCTCCCAGTGCATCTCCATTGATTTGTGAAAGATGATCTAAAAGCCCAGCAGGAAGGTCACCTAGCCTTATTAGAAAACAGCAAGAGATTAACTGCTGTTTTACTTTTAACCCAAAACCAGGTTTTCTCTTTGATGTCAAGGAGAAATATGACAGAGACTAATGAATTTACTTCCAGTCACAATAAGCTCTAAGAAACTATAAAACAAATCATACAGTACAAAGAGCCTGTTGTTGTCAGTTAGTTTGGGGCTAGTTTTCTCCACATTTCCGAAGCACGTTCCAAAGCTAAAGCTTCTTAAACACATTCATATGCTGCAAGCTTGAAAGCTGCAATCCACAGTGGTAAAGACACCACATGAACAGTGCCTGAGTTTGTTTCATATCACCTTCCATTTTAAAATGTTAAACAGTTCAAAACTTAAATCAGAAAAATGTTTTCAATTTCCTGATCAATGTAAGCAAAGTAAATTTTAGAAATGCTTCCCATTTGTTAAATTCTTAACATTATGTAAAACTTGTTTACTTAATATTCCAAAAACTCTCACAATAATTTGTCTGCAAAGGCTCTAATTAATCTCTAATGCAGCGGTTTAGAAACAAGTCCATTTGGCATTCTTTTCTCTTTTTCATTCAGGCTTTCAACAATTTGGTGCTTTTATGACAAAATGTCATTGCTAAAATGGAACACAGTTTTAATTCTTGACTTGAATTTTCGGGCAATCTGTGAATGAACGCTATGCCAATTAAATGTATTTTTACACCCCTTCATCACTTTATGCAAGTTGTGTAATGTGGAATTTTATAACGTTTCAAAAAGAACTCACTAAGGCTGCATTTATTGTATATTATATGAAACTGATTTTTTGGTAACTGTGATTTACTGTCACTTTTGATCAGCTGAATGCATCCACACTGAATAAAAAGTATACAAAAACAATGTATGCTAGGTGATAATAACAAGAGCATATATTTTGTATTTGTCATTTATCATCCAAATTCTCAGTGTACGTACAGTAGATGCACATTACAACTGAATGTCTCTCTTGTATTAAAGGAGAATTCTGATTTGTTGTATCATTCACTTGCAATGAAGATACAGAAGCAACATAATCCCTATTAGTTTTTTTATTTTATTCAAGATGACAATAAAATTTGCGTTTTGGCCGCATGGATTGATGTCTTTATAAATCAAATAATATAATATAAATGTATAAAATCTTTTTTTTTTTTTTTTGCACAGTGTGTGAGTTTAAAGGGGTCATATGATGCAATTTAAATTTTTCCTTTCTCTTTGGAGTGTTACAAGCTCTAGGTGAATAAAGAAGATCTGTAAAGTAGCAAAGACTAAAGTCTCAAATCTAGAGAGATATTCTTTATCAAAGTTAAGACTCTGCCACGCCCCCCTAAAACAGCTCATTCAAACACGCCCCACATGTCTATGTTTCTATGTGGAAATAGTTGCGTTATGCCTCACAAATGTCATTGCAAAGAAAGAAGGTGTGGTTTCAGTAACCGCAGTTAGTGTTGAAGCAGTCGTGTCAGGGAGATGCTTTGTGTTTCTAGGCGAAGGCAAAAGTGCTGTATTTGGCCTTCCGAAAGTAGATGCATTTAGGAATCTTTAAGATTACTTACAACAGAACAGCAACGCATTTTATGGACGACCGTTTCGTGAACCCAGGAGAGGAGGTCATTCTGACTTTGCAACGACAATATTGCGCTTCAGAATCAGCTACTGGAAGTAGGTTTTGTTATTAGTTAAGTATTAGCTATTGAATGTTCAAATGCAGAGTTTTGCACATCGTGTGTGTGTGTGTGTGTGTGAGTGAGTGAGTGAGTGAGTGAGTGAGTGAGTGAGTGAGTGAGTGAGTGAGAGAGAGAGAGAGAGAGAGAGAGAGAGAGAGAGAGAGAGAGAGAGAGAGAGAGAGAGAGAGAGAGAGAGAGAGAGAGAGAGAGAGAGAGAGAGAGAGGGGTGTTACATTTCTGACAGTGCTTGCAATGTTCGACCAATCACAATGCACTGGGTCAGCTGGCCTATCAAAGCAGACTGCGCTTTTCAGAAGGAGGAACTTTGTAATAAACGACGTGTTGGAGAGAAGTGCGGCATGGAGAACCTACAATAAATGTACAGTATTTGAAAAATGTGTTTTTTGAACATTAAAGCATGTCAACATATTCTGTTACACCAAATAAACAAAACAATGATCTTTAAAAAAGCATCATATGACACCTTTAAATGTGTTGCTGCATTTCTCATTTCTTCTGCTTTTGTGGGACAGCAACTGCATACACCAAAGAGCCAGATCTCATCATTTCAGATAAAAAAAACCCACAAATGAACCCTAAGTGTCAAAAAAAGAGAGCTGTAACTTTTAGAAATGTATACCGTATTCATATAGTCCTGACTCCTGAAACAGACACCTACACATCAATATAAGATATCAGCAGGGTTAATGTTTCTTAGAGCTTTACATGCTAGTGGCATTCAGGCAGGGGCGTAGTTTATGGGGGGGATGGGGGGGAGGTAACCCCCCCAATCAGGGCCGTTTCTAGCGTTTTTGGCACCCTAGGCGAGATTTCTACCAACCACCCCCCACCCCCCCTCCTACCAAAGATTTGTACCATAAATTAAAATCTAAACATAGCTGCAAGGAAACCATTTAATAATTATTGCATAAATATTGCAAAATTTGTGCAAATACAAGTATGTACAATTCATCAGAATTAAATATTATTAATATTAAACAATACAAGAAAAACAGGCAAATAAAATGCAAAAAAAAACTAAATGACTATAACATGACAATGTTACGTTATCAGCTACATATTAGCTATACAATAATACACAGTAACCACTTTTCAGTAAAACAACCATGCACATCCATGTTCAAAGGAAGTAACTGGTAACCAAGGACTTAAAACAAATTGACCATGGCATATTTGAGCATGTTTACTATTTTCGATTGCTTTAAAAGTGGACACGTCTAGACTTAATAGCTGCAAAAGTGTCAATAATGTCATCATAGGACATCTGCTTGGAAACATCCCTGTTTATGGAGAATGATTGACAGCCTCGGAGGAGGGAAAACGTATACTTTAATTTAATGATGTAAATAGTCTTCTGTCCCTCACATTAAGCTATGGAATGGCTTCAGGTGACTTTGTGAAATTATAATCAGACCGATCTCAGACCCAAGTCACCCAAACTGACGTGAAAAAAGCGGGAGGCGGCACGCCAAAAAGCGTGTTTGCAACCCTGAGATTCATTCACCGATCAAATAAGGCTTTTGACAGGACAAAAATAAGCTTTTTTGCGGCCGCCAAATAAAATTCAATGCAGGAAAAACCCTGCTATAATATTCCGCTGCTAAAATGAGCATGATGTAAATCCGTCCCGTGGTGCTAATAATGCAGTCACAGTGTCATGTTTTGCTCGTAGTGATGATGGAGCTTGTAGTAGAACAATTTGTAACATACCTGTATATTTTGCTTTCTTTTTCTCATCTTCTTTTTTCTTCTTGCGATACTGAGCCCCTGATGGCTTTGACCTTTTCATGATAATGAAACTCAAACATTTACTTCAAGTAACTTTAACAAAGGATGACGACGTTGAAAGGCAACGGCTTTCTGGCGTTGTATTGCGCATGCACAACTTTAACATGTCTCTAACGGCAGCGGCCACTATCACCACCAATGAGACTTACTCAGATAATCGCAAGTAATCATAATGCTTCGAAATAGCAAAAGTATGAAAATATAATATGACCTTGAAATAATAATAATAATAATAATAATAATAATAATAATATTATTATTAATATATATATATATATATATATATATATATATATATATATATATATATATATATATATATATATATATATATATATATATAATAAACTCTTGGTGGGGCGGGGGCTCTCACTGGCGCCCCCCAGCTGAGTCGCACTTTCACCAAAACAAGCGAGTGGTGTTTGAATGGGAGAGCACACGGTTAATGTTAACGCCAAAAATGAAGAGAAGCGCTGCACAGCTGACTATATTTAACTGCTGGTCAGAGAGGGATGCAAAAAAATTAAAGCATGTACTGAGAATGAGGTATGAGAATATTGTGTAATAGTTAGTACACACCACATATATTTTAGCTAGCTAATCCATTGCAATGTATTTAGCTATAACTATCAGTAGCCTACCTATAACAAGTTACCAAAGCAGCTGTCTGTTTTGCTAGTATATTTTTCAATAGTGTCTGTAATTATCAACGACAAAAGTATTCACATCGGTGTTTGTTTTCTTACTAAATTAATCTGACTTTTGAACGAATTGGATGAATTAACTATTTAAGTGGCTAACTCATTAAAACAGTGAAACACTGCCGCCTACTGGCGGTTTCAATACTTAATTTCTTTATTTTGATAATCTCTACTTTGTCAAAATTTTATGAATGATGATTATACACAAATTTCATAACGTTATGAGGTGTATAATCTCTTAACATGTTTTTATAACAGATTCGAGGTAAATATAGCTGCAGGGTAGAAAAGTCAGCAGAGGGAGAGGAGGAGCAGGTGATCAGGTAAAGAAGATGCCATTCAATCAATAAAATAAAATAGGAAACAGTATAGAAAAACAGCAGCTTTGTAAATGTAGGCTACACATTAATGCCTTTAATGTTTCAAAGATGTGTTTCCCTTTAGAAAAAAAAATTAAAATGCATTAAGGTGGAATGTAAAAATCTTAAAATAAATGTCTAAATGTTGTCTCTTTCATATTTGTATATGTTGAATTTGTAATCAGTTAAAGCATGTTGCCAGATAGATAGATAGATAGATAGATAGATAGATAGATAGATAGATAGATAGATAGAAATTGTCCAATAACAATACACATAAAAAAAAAAATTGAAAAAAATAAAGGGCAGCATACAATGTTCAACCCCCCCAATGTTCAAACCAAATCTACGCCCTTGCATTCAGGCATTCATACACACAAGCCGGCCGCCACACAATCCTCACAGCGTGCTGTCTGGACTCGATCCCATGTCATTGTCACACCCTAAAGTCTCAATTAAACACACCCTCTTTATTCACACAGGAGTGAAAAACACAATGGAGGCTATCATGACCAGAATGACACAGGCTATGGTACTGGGGGGCAAGCTCTCCTCATCAAGGCACTGGCTGATATTAGCATCACTGTCAATGGATAGAGTGGCCCTAACTGCCTGCTGACTTCAATCTTTCAGAAAGGAGGTGAAGGTTACTAAACAAAAAGAAGTGTGACAGAAAAAAATCTGAGAACACAACGTTGAGTTGGGGGTTGGGGTGGGAGTAAGATCTGACATGGTCCAGACAAATGAGAAAAAAAAAAAAAGCACACATTTGCACATCTGAAATCCAGAGCAGTCGCCTATATTTGATTACCACGCCCGGTGTCACCATGTAGCCATGGCAACAACAGCATTATAGCCTCCTAGGGACATGAGTTGAGCCTCCTGGTCTAACGCTGAGGGCATCAAGGAACAAAAAGAGGCTAACAGCAGATGACAAATATGTGGAAATGGAGGTATAATGAGAGGATGGAAAGAGGGGTCATTACAGGCCGCATAAAAGCTTGGACATAAGCTTTTCAACTGAGTTAGGACAAGTTGATGAGTTTTACTAAAAAAAAAAAAAAACTCTATATTGAGCATTTAACTTGCATAATAAAGCATGCTCAACTGTCTTTGGAGGAAAGCAACTGCATGTTCGTTTACATGTTATGCCACTCAACCAGGAAGGGTTGCCAAATGTAAATTTGTGGTTTTAATAAGACGAAACTTGATGTTTTTTAAACCCCTCTTGCAGTGAAAATGAAGAATTTACACAGTCTAGGGTGCTTTTGTGTTTCTTTCTTGATAGTTTTTGACTATTGATTAAACTAATGTTGACTGCTTAAGTATATATACGTTCCTCCTTTATTTAGTTTTTTTTTTATTTAAAATAATAAAATTAGTCTTTGGCTGCAAGGTTCAACCAGGTGTATGTTTTTTTATAAATAAAATAATAGAATATATATTTATAAAATAAAGCAAAAAATGTTTTTATATATATATATAAATATGCACACGTTTTATTTATTTTAATTTTCGAAGTTGAACCTTGCACAATGTATGAGCTTAAATGACTGTTTTGGCTGCATTTCTAACTTCTTCAACTTTAGAGGGACAGCAACTGCATACAGCCGAGAGCCAGATCTTATCTATCATAGTGAGAGTCATAATGAGACTAATTAATTTACCATTCAATGACAGGAGAGAAGCAATAAGCAAGGGATCATTTGCTGTGTCCTACAAAAGCCCTCAAGAGAAAACAGCACCGCACAGACACTATTGCCATTCACTACATTAGCGCAGGATTCGGTACTAATGAAGTCTCTGCAGGCACTGGTGCCCTTTCAGATGTAGCTAGCTATGCATCTGAACCCTGTAGACTGTGGACGCAGATATTGAAATACAGCAAATAAAAGCGAATACATGACAACCCTGTTAACAACACAGAAACCCTTTTCGCAGCCTACACAACATGACCAGAATGAGACTACAGTCTAAAGTGCAAATGTAGACAGCAGAACTAAATAACGTGCTCATGTGACACACTGCTCAGAGTTGTGTTACCCGTCCCCAGCTCTTCCCCAAGTACAGCTATGCGTTCACTCGGACCACGTGTCAATGTCACTCAGACGTTATCTACCGCCGGAAATAATGAGTGCACGTCCACGTCAGAACATCCCATTTCATCAAAAAGTCACAGCAAAACTACCACCAGTCCATTGCTTTCGATCTCAACGAATGCTTATGTACAACCACAAGTGATAAGCAAAACAAAACGAGAAAAGAACAGCACCCACCCTCACATCTCGTGTTACATGGTTGCCCTAGATTGTCACTACTGACAACTGAATATATATTTGTAACCTTTAACTGTAACCTTCAGCATTACTCTGCTGTTATAGTCGACTATCGCGCGTTCGATTAACGTTCTATTCGAATGTTTTCTTATTTGGGAGTTCCGATTTAAAAAGCACTTTCGCGACAACTTGACGTTTGAATTGTAATTTTATTTAGAATACATTCTATGACTGCATACCTGTCGTGCTCGTGCGTTCTGAAACTTCCGCTGATAATGTCAGAAGAATGCTGGCCAGTCTTCAGAACGAGGATCTTCAGTTAGCGACAAGCTAATGCGTGGCTTTAAAGCAAAGCTTTGCGGCAAGCTTCGGCAAAGCTAGCGACATAAAACAGCGAAGAAAAAGTCCTTGGATATATTTTTTTGTTTTTTTAGTATTCCTTCAGGAAAAGTGTACTACGACTGGAATGTGGTTGGTTTATGGTCTCGTGTCAACTCGACGGCAAACGCATGCATTTTACTCAACTAAGTTAGCTAGGCAAGATCACATGGTCTAAAATGTTAATAAATGTATTCTGGAAATAAAACAGACGGGTGTATATTTCAATAATAAATATGAATAACAAAAATATTCTTTAAAAAAAAACGTAAACACCACAATTAGACAGCTCAATGGCTTGTTATTGGCTAGATGTTTTTTTTTCACGAGACACGTTTCATATTTGTCATCTGATTAAAAACGCGCCGACACATACGATCTCCCTTCAAATTAACAGTATTATAAATAACACCCACAAGCTTTTACTTACATTCGTGCTTTCTACTGTCGCGTCCGACAACAAAAGCTCCCGTGCTTTCATGCGGTAGCCTTTCGCTCGCGGTGTGTAAGATCAGCAGCTGCTTCCTCCGTCCACGCACGCAGCGCGGAGATCACGCCTCACGGCAACGCTTCCGTACCCCCCCCCCCCCCCCCCACCGTCGCCAAGGCAACAGGGCCACATCAGCCAATCACACCCCCTGCTCGCCGATATCCCCCTTGACAACTGCCGCATCGCCATAACACTTTTTTAGCAAACCTAAGCAATCGCGTTTAGCATGCGCTCCGCGTTGCACTACGTTATTCATTCGCTCGTGAGAGATTCGTGACGAAAAACTCTGTGTTATTTCAAAGGAGAGTCTAGACCAGCTGGTGTAGATTTAAATATTTTGACGTCATAATCCCATTGAGTATTTGCTTCATATTAAATAGGTTTACTAACTTCGACGGCGTTTGACCAGCAGCCAGTTTACGCTGGAGACGAGGTCAGATGATGTCGCGTCATTAGTGGGAGAGTCCCGGATGCTCGTCGTCCAATCGCAGGCTCTTTCGCAATGTAAAGTAGAGGTACTTAAACCTTACCAACTTATAAGTATCGTGCTCCAATGAGATTTTAAACTGTCTGGAAAGTCAGGAGTATGACCATGAGTATATTATTGTACTTTTTATTATTTCTTGTTCCATCTGGTAATTATTTAACCCTTTCATGCTGAAATATTTAGCCTTTTTTTTTGCTTCGTTTGTATTCTAAATACAGCCATAATCAATTAATAACAACAAAATACGCTTGTGATGTTTTAATGGTAATTTATTTTTTGTATTGGTTCTGACAAGGAAACAGTTTTTAATACCAAATCAAATCTAGCAGTTTTGCAGCAGAAGAGTAAATATCCTTAAATCTATAGGGTCTAATTGTAACTTAATCCTTAAATGCAGGCATGTAATATCTAATTATACAATAAGAAAGAAGTAAAAGACTATTAACGTTATATAACCTCCATGCATGTGGCTTTCCAATCCCATGACTGATTTATGGCACCGTGGAGGGTCTGTCAGGAGTTGAGAGGGTCTCACACAGACAACATGAATCTCAGAAGATAAGAATTGTGCAAAATTAAATGTTTATTTTGCTATAAATATGACCAAGGCCATTTAGTTTAATGAACTGATGTTATTTAACTATTTATTAAATGATTTATTATTTAAATAAATAGTTTAATTTATTTAGCCACTGGGCTGTTCATTGCTGACATGAAAATCATGAATTTTCAAATTAATTGATCAAATATTAAAGGAATAGTTTACCCCAAAATTAAAAATTTGCTGAAAATTTACTCACCCTCAAGATGCATATGAGTTTGCTGCTTCATCAGAACAGGTTTGGAGAAATGTAGCATTACATCATCTAGTCACCAATGCATCCTCTGCAGTGAATGGGTGCCGTCAGAATGAGAGTCCAAACATCTGATAAAAACATCACAATAATCCACAAGTATTTCACATGACTCCAGTCCATCAATGAATGCCTTGTGAAGCTGCATGTTTGTAAGAAGCAAATCCATCATTAAGACCTTTCAACTTTAAACCGTCACTCCCTGCCAAAATACCAGTCCATAATCAATAACACTTTCTCTAGTGAAAAAGTCTATTGCCTGCTGTCTTCTTATATTAGAATTTGTTTAGAACTGTTTTCGCTTTAAAGATATGCTTGCTCTGTGCATATTTCTCTCCTGATTCAGAGGAGATGACTTTTTTCACTGGAGAAAGCAACGTGATAGAACTGAATATGAAAAAATGCCCCACTGATGGATTTATTACACACGCAGAATTTTGCTTCACAGGGCATTAACTGATAGACTGGAGTCGTGCAGATTACAAAGAATCCACTGGTAAGCAAATGATTCAAAATTTCTCCAAATCTGTTCCGACGAAGAAACAAACTCATCAACATTTTTTGGGTAATTCCTATTCCTTTATGTTTGCAGGAGCAAATGTGTCACTTTTTGACCCCAAAGTTGTGTGCCATGTTTTTCCACATTATAATTTCAACTCTATTTTTGAAAAGTAAGGCTTTTAAGGAATGCTTTTTGTCCTGTAATGCATCCAATGCAGTGAATATGCCATTACTTTTTTGCCACGTTAATCCCGGATAAGGATTTAACCAAACATTCTGTAAAAGTAACCAAACAGACTCTAAAAGTTGATCCATTGAAAACCTCAATCTGATATAATGTACCCAGTATTTGTGGCTGAGGTTACAGCTTTGATCTCAGATTGCTAAAATTTTTGATTTATTTGTATCTGATTTCAATTATATCACATTGTTTTTAAGATGTAGATGTAGGTCATTTCAGTTATATTTTAGGCTTATTTAGGTTGTTTGCATATAGATGGTGCATTTACCCAGGAATTGTGGCAAGTGAAGGGTTTATGTATTCAGTCAATAACGACTTATTCTTATCAGACTAGATAAAGCACACCGCTGTAAAAGTCTCCTAAAGTCGAGTATCTCTATTAGGTTATTACAGGAAGGCGACACCTGCAATCAGGGTGGTTTTGTCTTATAATAACTGTAATCAAATCATGTTTAACAAGCTCTTGAAGGCAGTGTACTATTCTGTTCAACCGTAGTGACAGTTGTTGGGGGTTTTCATGGCTTTATGGATAAGAGAACAGGCAAGTTTTGTTAAAGTAGCGCAACCTATAAAACAAGTTATTAAAACAGCAAACTACTTGTTTTTATGTCAAACATATTGTTAGGAATCAACAAAAGAAGCACAACCAGTGTTGATCTAATAAAGTTTATTTTCTTAAAAATGACCAGTTTCTGTCCTTTTCTAGGAAATTAAACCCTTTTTAAATTCATTCTAGCATCTACATAATGGTTATTGAAGACTTCACAATATATTAAGTCTAGATGTTATGGTACACATGCATAAAATTCAGGCTGCATGAGAAGCCACAGTCACATTACACATAAATGGAGTTTGAGGGGCAAAAAGACAATGGGGCTGTAGAGATACTTGTCTCAGCTTCAAAGAGGCCAGAGGCCTCCAATATAAACCAACTCCAGCAAGGCTTTTCAAAATCGCTAGCATACTTAAAACAGGCACAAGTCAGGCCATGGGCCCAAAAGAATGCAATAAAAATGTTTCTAAAGTCAGGATACATTTTCAGGATGCTATAACTGCATGGACAAAATTTACTAAATGAAAATGCTCTGGGATTATTTTTAATATAAAACCATTTCTTTACATTGGGTGTAAGATTAACGGTCAAACATGTTTCAGAATTCTTGGGCCCTTGGTTAACACATCAAACCGCTTGGAGATTAAAGCTCCAAATATTTAGAAAGGGAACTTGAGAATGAGAAAGATAACTAAAATAGGCAAAAACCACCCCTTTTCTAATTATGGCAGGAACAAATGGGAAGCAAACATATCGGAACCTTCATAACCATAAGTTTCACACATCAATCACTCACATAAAAGAAATTAACTTCAAAGAAATCACCTCATTAAAAAAAAAATGCTGGAGGACAATTTAGTGTTAGTTTTCGGATCTTTTCTTTGTTATTCCTCTTTCACAGAAAGAACTTATATACTGAGACATGAGCAAGATTACAGCAAGCCTAATGTGTGCTAAAAAAAAATATTAATAACAATAATAATAATAATATATAATAAAATAAGAGACATTCAAATACAATAAGATTTTTTTTTCATGAAAATACAAAACTACATGAGAAAGCATTAAAATCATATTTGTAGGTCAGAAACACATTAACATAAAAAAAAAAAAGCAAGTGCTAATCACAGTTTTTTTTTTTTTTTTTGTGGGGGTCGGGGGTTGTGAATTTTTATATCATACATATATTTCAGCACATTTGCTGTAAAAAAAACAGTCACCGGGGGAAGCCATAACGGTATGGCTCTGCCTCTAATCCAAGAAAACCACAATCTGTAGTTCCTAGTGGCTCGGGTCACAGTCAGATCTGTACAAAAACTGCAGCAGAACTCGTCTTGAATCTCCACATAGCGCTGAAGTTGCACAGGGCAGGGCGCACAGCGTTGGACTTTGCAACTGGAAGGACCAAACAAAGTCTACTCCCCTCCCAAACTAAACTCCACTGTGGCACCCACCTCCATAATCTCCAGAATCCTGAGTCAACATATTGCTTCACAATATTTCACTCTTCTAAATCATCCATCATGCTCCCAACCAGAAGTGAAGAAAACTCCTTGCATCAAAACATCTTCTCAGTAAGCGATATACAAGAGTCCGCACCCAACACTGAGGCAGCTTTACATGGCTTTGGAGTGCTGCATTTCACCTTTCCAAAGATAGTTTCTCTTAAAATGATTAATTCAAAGTCTGACAGTTTTAGTCCTTTCTGGCCCAGAAATGGCAGGCGCTCTGGATTTGTAGGCAGGTACGATAAAGGCCAGGGTGCTGTGATGGAGGTTGAGCTGGATCTCAGTTGTGCTGTAATGTGTTGGATTCTATGGGAGGTGCAGAGTCATACAGAGTGTCTGTGTCATGGGTCGGCTCTCCAGCCAATGTGCAAGGATTGGACAATGTACCTGCGCCACAGTCACAAAAAAACCTGCATAGGACAGATTGTAAAAGGGATTATAGCAGATTAATCTATGCATCCACTAAATTTTACAGAAAAAAAAATATTCTGCAATTGACCTGTAACTACAGAAAAATAAATATTCTGCAATTCACCTGTAACTAAAGCTATTCTCGTGAACTATAGGTTCTTCTTGAAAATGTATCAGTTTCACAAAAATATTAAGCAGCACAACCATTTTCTACAGAAGCTCGTTTCTGCTAAAAAAAAAAAAAAAAAGTTTCCTGTTTAAAAAAAAAAAAAAAAAAACTTCACAATTTTGTCTTGCTCTATTACAATTCTGAGGAAAAGCAAGATGTAAATTCAGAATTGCAAGAAAAGTCTGAATTATGAAAGTTAAGAAGTTAAGTTAAGAAGTCATAATTTACTTATTCACCAAATGTGTTCACTACATTATAAAATATTGTTTTAAGAAAACAGTTCCTCTAAACTGTAATAATATTCCACAATTACTGTTTTTATTGTATTTGATTAAATAAATGCAGCCTTGGTGAGCCGAAAAGATTTCTTTCAAAAACCTCTTACCAACCCCAATCTTTGAATAGTAATGTATACATATTGCACTGTATACAAGAAGGTTTGCCACTGACCTATCATGCCGTATAAACTCCACATCATGCCCTTGGTGGCACTTCTTAATACAATTCACACAAATTGCATTCCGGTCTGTTGTGTTACAGGTGTGACACCTAATACAAGAGAATGGAAAAAGGTGAAATACTATTACCAGATCTGTTGGTTTTCAATGCAGACGGCTTCAAGTTGACTGCCTTCTGATTACCTGTAGAAATCGTGCATGGGGTAGCTGGTGTAACTGGAAATCTTGTACAGGCACTGACCTCTGCTCACCGCCTTTTCTATGGCATCCTGATTGTTCATGATTTTGTTATCTACAAAGTTATGAAAAACAGTTATATTATTATATTATATTATATTAAGGTGAAGTGAGAAAGATAGTTGGTTATGGGTTTCAATGATAATGTTTACCTTTCATTGTAACATTGACACCGGAGGCTAGAAATAAACCTCCAAATCTGTTGTTGAATATTTGATTGCCTTCCAGAGTCGCTGTGGCATGGTTTGTGATTTCAATGCCTAAAGTGGGGGTGAGAGTGCGTGTTATTTGGAAGATTGAATAGAAAAATGTAATGATGACATATACATTTTCATTATTTTACAATTTACCATTAAGACCACAAAAGAACCATTATATAGTAAAGGAATAGTTTATCTAAAACTGGTAATTTCCTGAAAATCTACTCGCCCCCAGCCCATCCAAGTTGTAGATGAGTTTGTTTCTTCATCGTAACCGATTTTGAGAAATTGAACATTATATTACTTTCTCACCAATGGATCCTCTGCAGTGAATGTGTCACTGAAGGAAGCATTATTATAGCTCATGGTATTTTGGATAAAAGCAAGTTTAAAGTTGAAACATTAAAGAGGAATTGTGACCCTGGACCACAAAACCAGTCTTAAGTCACTGGGGTATATTTGTAAAAATAGCCCAAAAAATACATTGTATAGGTCAAAATTATTTTTCTTTAATGCCAAAAATCATTATTAGGGTATTAAGTAAAGATCATGTTCCATGAAGATATTTTATACATTTTTTGTACATAAATATATTAAAACTGAATTTTTGATTAGCAATATGCATTACTAAGAACTTCATTTGGACAAGTTTAAAGTAAATTTCCTCAATACTTGGGATTTTTTTGCACCCTTAGATTCTAGGTTTTCAAATAGTAGTATCTCGGTCATATACTGTCCTATCCTAACAGCTTCTGTCTTCAGCTTTCAGGCGGTGTATAACAGTCAATAAAAAAAAAGATCCTTATGACTAGTTTCGTGGTCCAGGGTCACAATATGTTTCTTACAAACATGGAGCTTTTCACTTCACAATACATTAACTGACTGGAGTCAAGTGGATTATTATTGAAGAGCAAATGATGTAATGTTAAATTTCTCTGAATATGGAAATTTTGGAGGGCCTGAGCGCGAGTTAACATTCAGCAAATTGTAATTTTTGGGTGAACTATCCCTTTGATACCACCACAGTGGCAACATGTACGCAATTCTGACTTAACCCTACTGACCTGCAGCAAAGCCATCAAATATCCGGTTCTTCCGCAGCACCGGGTGGCTGTTTGTGCTGATGAGAACACCAGCCTGTGCATTCCTGAAGATATCGTTCTCTTCCAACAACCCTGAACATGCATATGAAGACACTGCTATTAGTTTTATCATAATGATAAAACATGGTACATCCATTATTTTAACTGGGCAGCTTTTTGACTCAGATTAAGCTTAGTTTTGAACCACAGGGGTTTTCATCACTAATTGTGTGATTTATTTTTCTATTTTAATTCACTCAGCTGTCGTAGCATTTCCTGCACTGCACCTAAAAGCAGTAAGAAATTTTCCAATCCGTTCTTACCCCTCCCTCCGTTGAATATGCAAATACCCCCATCCCGTCCATCATGGATTTTATTCCTGCGCAGTGTGGGGTTGCTGTCTGTCTTAATCCACACCCCCGCCATGGCATTATCAAAGATCTCATTGTCCTCGATGAAACCCAGCCCTAAGAACCAAAGTCCACCAAATGATGTTAAACACAAACACAACAAACAGAAACCTCTCACAACTAGGCAGACCAATATGACAGCTGAGACCTGTAACTGTTGTATGGCTAAAACACAACAATAAAAACAAGCTTCATAAGAACTTAAGACAAATAGAGACAACAGAGAGAAAGTGGATAAAGAACTTACCAGAATTGTAAACAAGGATGCCTCCATTCTGTCCACCCCAAATTTTGTTTCTTCTGATTTTTGGATTGCTTCCAGTTCTTTGTTGTAAAAACATAAGGAAAAAAACATCAATCCTGTACAACGCATGCAAAATATGAATCCAGTATAAAAACGCAGTACACTGTTTTACGACCAAGACTCTTGAAAACCAATTTGTACCCCTGATACTTCAGAAATTCAATCACGTCCTACCTGATCTGGACTCCAGAGTACATGTGATTGTAGATATCATTATCTTCCAGTACTCCATGTCCATTGTCATAAAAATACACTCCAACCTTTTCAGAGAAATAACAACATTAGGAGGGAAGAATGAATGCTAGATCATACAGAACTAAATTTTGAAGTTCCAAACCTGTTTTCCACTGTGTATCCTGTTCCTCCTGAGTACTGGCGTGCTTCCTGTGGTCACCCACACTCCGGCTAGAGTGTTGCTGTACACCTCATTTTCCTCTATTACACCCTGGCCCTTTTCATGCTACAAAAGAGAAACAGAGAGTTATTCTATGATCAATGAATAGTGTGTGTATATTCTGGTAACACATGATAGGTAAAAATTGATAGCCTGAATGCACTAAGTCGCTTTGGATAAAAGCGTCTGCTAAATGCATAAATTTAATTTTAATTTTTAATTTATATTCTTTGTTCTGTCAGCAGCCTGTTATCTATTACAGTCAGGTCATGCTCACCACATAGATTCCTCCGTGCTGCCCGTCATGGATCTTGTTGTGCCTTACTATAGGACAGCTGTTCGTTCTGATCTGAATGCCAGCCAGGGCATTTCCATAAATATCATTTCCCTCAATGAGGCCCCTCCCATCTCCAAATATGTAAACGCCTCCTTGGTTTCCATTGAAGATGGCATTTCCCCTAGATTAAGAGCAGACAGTTGATTTTATAGATAATCAACAAAATGGAAAAATCTATTTTCAGTGTGCCGAGTCTTTGTTGAGCTGCGCACAAGCTTATCACTATCCAAAATGCAAAAAATACATAATTTTTACGTTTTTACATAGCAATATTGATTTACACTAATATGACACTGCTAACTTAATTTAAATAGGCAAGACAGTGAGGACAATGGAGACTAACCTTATAGTTGGGTCACTATTAGAGGTGATCCACACACCAGCAAAGTTATTAGCATAGATTTTGTTTTCTATGAACTGGCCTCGACCTTTCTCATGTACGTAGATCCCCCCCGTTTGGCCGTGGTGGATCTCACAGCGTACTACAGTTGGGTTTGCGTATGCCTTCACCTCAAATCCTGCAATCCTGTTCCTATGGATATTACAGCTCTCAAAGTAGCCCTGCAGAGGGACAAAGAGACCGAAATCAACTCACCGGCTAGTGCCCAGAATAGATAAAGTCTCTGAATGAACAAATGTTAGGTGTAATTACCATGCCATGGTCAAAGGTAAACACTCCTACGTCTCTGCCATGGTGGATATGATTACGTCTGATGATAGGGTTGCCATGGTTTTTTACCCAGATACCCGCAAGTGCATTGTTTGAGATTTCGTTATCTTCATAAATACCCTGTAACACAACAGCTTGCAGGTGAATATTTTAGGAAGAGTTTTTTGAAGAACTTGTATTTTGAAAAAGCACAATATATGTGTGCGTGTTTGTTTTATTATGAACAATAATATTAGCATCCAATAGTCTTGTCTGCAAATGTTTACAATTTTAGACAAAAAATCAGTACCAACATTAAGATAAAGCAGATATTTAAAACGCAACATTTTTACAAAATGATCTGACCAGAACGTGTAAAAAAAAAATAAACAAGTCATGCATTTTAACTACTATTGAATATGGAGTAATGGAATAGTCCAAGTATGTATCATATGGGTTCAGAAGACTTGAAATATAGTGCAAAAAAGTCACTTTTAAGGAGCTTTTGATGTTTTTCCTGTTCAGTGCTTGACTGAAAGGTCAGTATGATCCTACTACTTGGAAACATTTGCATGAAGAAAACAGCAGCATAATATTTTGAAACAACATGAGGACAACTACATACAATTCTAATTTCAATACAATCATTTCCATTTTGAACAGTTCCTTTAATGCACAAAATAGACAATGAAGGCTCCTACTTGTGCATGATCAGTGATATAGAGTCCAACATTTTCACAATCGCTGATGTTGCAGTGTTTGATGGTAGGTCCAGCACCTTGACCACTTACACACACCGCTGATCCCACTGCACAAAAAGATAGAGAGAGACTCCCATCTCAAAACCATCCAATAACAATTACTGTATTTTAGCTAATAAAATATGGCTTTATTAACACCATGGTCAAGGGCTAAATTCCCACACATACTATGAAGTTTACTTTGAATGCATGTCATGTCAGATGAATGATGCTTTAAACTGATCAAAAGCGACAGTAAGGACATTTAGAATTTTTTATTTATTAAAGTATCCTGGAAAAAAAATAATAATAATAATTAACCGATTAAGAAATGTTATCTGATTATAACAAATCGGCATATTAGAATGATTTCTGAAGGATCATGTGACACTGAAGTAATAATTGCTTGACAATTCAAAATACTATGTTTTTGATTAAAAAACAGCAACCTTTGTGAGCATAAGAAACATTTCACAAAAACATTTAAAAAATCATACCAAGGCCAAACTTTTAAACTGTAGTGCATTATGCTAGGCAAGCAGATGGTTGTCTAAATAGAATGAAAAATACCTGTGCAGGTACTGCGGATAACACAGTGGTCGATGTTGGGGCTGCAGTTAACCGTGATCTCCAAACAGTGGTGAGCATTATGATGCTGTGCTGACTTATCATCAGGGTTGAACTGTAGGAGAAATGGCAATATTACACACACACTCAAAAGCATGATTTGCTGCAATCTCTAATTAAAAGCATCATAGAGCATACAAAAGAGCAAGTAGTATTATCTAAAAGACATCATGCAATGATTCACAAATGCAGCATGTATAATAAGATAATGCACTAAAAGACAAAAGCTGGTTAGACTCACCCTGATGGTCATGTAACCCACATATGCATCTTCAGATCCCTCCATAAACACAAATGTTGAATCTCTAGTGTTTTCAATAACAACCTTGTCAGCAACCTTCCCTGAAGCTGAGAGGAATGAAAACAAGGGTGTAAATGACTGTTATCTAAGGATGTGAGGTTAAAGGTTTTAAGATTTACAGGGCACAGGTAACAAAAACAGGGTCATATGGTTCACCTGCGCCAATCATTGTAATGGGGGATTCAATGTAAATCCATTCATCTGTGTAAATGCCAGAATGCACAAATATCAGGCCATCAAAATGGGCCTCCTGTACCCCTCCCAATGCATCCTCAATGGTGTCATAATACTGCAAACCAGAAAAAAAAACACTGCAATTACAATGAAGCTGAAAAATCCTCAGTGCATTTATTGACCTTTCTTAACAGAAAAGAAAATACTGAAGCCAAAGATCCATACCAACATATTTTCTCTGCCTTTGTATCTGGCTGGATTACTATAAAAGTGTTCTGCAAAACCAGGCTTTACATGTGCTCCTTTATACTGTAGAAAAAGAAAAAGAAAAGCAAAGGCTTGATGAATGCTTCCTCACATTTTAGCACCTGTGTTAACAATTTTTAATCGATTCACCTAAGACGGACAAATAACCATGAGGTGGAAATGTGTGTAAAATTCATGACATTTCGGACAGTGAACAGCATTATTACTCTGAAAAATAACAAAAAGCCACACACCGAAAAAATCATATATGGAAAAATCATCTATGATACTATTCTGAAGTGAGAAGACTATTATCCATAAGCGGACTTATAAAGGACTACAGAAATTCAGCTCTTATACCAATTGCTGAAAGCTCTCTTTCCACGGGTTTGGTTGCTCATACTCTTCTGGGTTGATCTGGTAGAACTTCCCCGGCTCTGGATGCATCATTGGCCGTGTGTACTCAAACACCTCCATGTATAGTCTCTTCCTGTCAATCACACAAGCAGACAAACTCACTAACAATATAAATTTATGGAATCGGTAACATCTGTAATGTAATGTAATACATTTGGGGTGGTGTTAGCGCAGTGGATAAGACGCATGCCTGTGGTGTGGGAGACCCGGGTTCGAATCCACTGTGAACCGCCAGTGTGTCCCTGAGCAAGACACTTAACCCCTAGTTGCTCCAGAGGCGTGCGACCTCTGACATATATAGCAATTGTAAGTCGCTTTGGATAAAAGCGTCAGCTAAATGAATAAATGTAAATGTAAATCTCAACAAATCCCCCATTTATGGTGCCAAATAAGCATTTTGTGCAAATTTCAATAACTGTACCATAATTTCAGGTCAGCTGTTATACACTAGTGTCACTACTTACACACTATTGGTCTGTTATACACTACTGTTGCAAAGGTTTTTATTTACTTTTAATGAAAAAGTTATTAATACTTTTATTCTACAAGGATGCATTGAATTGAAGGTGACAGTAAAGATTTTTACATTGTTACAAAAACATTTGAACTTTCTATTCATGAAAACATCCTAATAATCAGTTTCCACAAAAAAAAAACAATGGTTGTAACATTAATAATAAGAAATGTGTTTTTTTTTTTTGCATGAAATCAGCATATCAGAATGATTTCTTAAGGATCATGTGACACTGAAGACAGGGGTGATGACTGCTTAAAATTCAGCTTTGCCATCAAAGGAATGAAATATATTTTAAAATATATCCAGAATTTGTAAATAGAAACAGCTATCCTAAATTGCAATAATATTTAACAATTTTACTGTTATTAATGTATTTTGACCAAATAAATGCAGTCTTGGTGAGCATAAAATACTTTTTTTTTTTTTAACAGTATATATTTCTTTAAAGTTGCTAACAAGATTGATATCTAAAAGCCCCAATAGACAATTTTGTCAAGACTGTGCATGCTAGCAATGTCAGGTGTTACACTCCTCCAAAGAGAAGCATTAAACTTATCTTCCTGATATCTACCTTTTTTCTTTTTTTGCTGCAATATTGCTGTATACCGGTCATGATCATCATAACATAAAAAAATGCAACAATATGCCGGCTGTCCCTACATTATGATCTATTAAATCATTAGTAGTAGACATGGCCCTTACAATTTTCCTCCATACTCCAACAATTTAAGAGATTAATGTTTCTGCAAATCAATCTATTGTCAGTATAAAAATCTCACCAGAGAATGGGGTCATTTGCAAGCTCACTGAATCGCTTGCATACACAGGCAGCCTGGCACAGATCCTGCTCCAGCAGGTACGAGAAGATCTTCAGAACTACTTCATCCGGAAGCTTCTCTTGGAGATACTGCTCTGCAGGGGCAGCTGAAATAAAGTAGACAGGAGAAGCAATCTAAACCAAATTGCTTGCGGATCACACTGAATGAATAGCCCTTTGATAAGAAACTAAATTTGTAATAAATGTAACCACAATTGAATGACTGAGACCAATCTCTGCACTCACCTGGCAAATCCTGAGATTTTCCCGACACTCTTGCACGTTTAGCTCGGTGACCAAAATTTTCTGTGGCTGAAGTGGAGGCTCCCTGCATCACATAAACCAGACACTGACTTTTAAACTACTCATTTTAGGGGCCGTTTACACAACAACGTTTTCAGCCAAAAATGGGAAACTTATGCGTTCTGTCTGTTCGTTTACACAACAACTGCGTTTTTGGGACTGAAAACAGGTTTCAAAGTGCAAGTTTTTGAAAACGCCACCTTTATCGTTTCTGTGCAAACACCCAATACAGGAATATTTAAAAACGGAGACATCTTGCGTGTGCATAATACGTGTTAGGTATGTAGGCGTGCAGTACATGTCGATTTTAAAGGCCAAACAAAAACAAAACAAACAAAACATAAGCGGAGTACATGGTACTGTTGTTGCTGCTCAAGAGTTTGATAACGCTTCTTCAGCAATGTGTATGTGTATTTACTTCACCAATATTACAACCAACAGCAGAGACGCATCGTATACACCATAATCGTCACTTCCCTACAGGTACAGTTTACTAACAAGGTGAAAGTGTCAACTACTGGCCTGGCATACATAATACAGCATTTTTGCCCGTTTTCACAAATGTGTAAAAAACAAATCATTTTGAAAATGAAGTCGTGTATACGTGAAACTTTTAAAGACACAAGGGAAAAATTTTTCTGTTTTTGACTACATCGTTGTTGTGTAAACGTAGCCTTAGATTACAAAGACATCAGAAGGATAATCTCTGTCAAAAAGTGATAGCATAAGTGCAAAATCTTTACCTCCATACTGTTTTTTGTGGGGCACACGGTTCTTTTAGGCAACAGGGACTTTCTACGGAGTTGGTATGGACTGTTTTGAGCTCCTGGACCAGATTCTTCTGCAACCATATCTGCAGGGATGTCCTCATCTACAAAGAACATAGGAAGAAAAAAAACAATCCATTCAGCGAAACATATCTCAACCTGCCGTAGACAGGTTCAGACCCCAAGTTCCACTGCAAACTCCTGACATCCATGTGTGCACTTTTTGAACTGTTCCTGCTGGAACAAAATGGAACCATTCTCGCAATGAAAACAGTCAAAAAAAACTTTTTGTTGGCCTTCTCCAAAAGCATAGCAGTGCACACGACACTTCCACCAATTATTTATTAAGAACGTGACAATATGTGGAATTTCCATGCTTCGAGACAGCTTGCTTTTCCATCTCTTGATATTTAAGGAGGTAAATTCTTAAAAGCCTTAACCTTCTCTGTTTTCGCAATTGTAAACATCATTATATAATATATGTAAGAAAGCCATAGCTAGATGAATTTTGATCCGGCCAGGTAAGATGCAACAAATGCTGTTCTTCAATCAGCTAAAAATGTTTCAAAGTTCTCTACCTGTTCACCTCTGTTTGTGTGTGCAAGTACCCTACCTACCTGTCAATACCTGGTGTACTGATCACCTGAGAGCGTTACAGTCTGTCCTTCCCTACAGCACATTTGGTACCTGGAGACAACATCCAAAAATGAAAGATGAGAATAGCAGCTAAAGCTTGACTATGAACTGTCACGAATTGTATGGCAACTCACAGCTGACTGATCCATTGGTAACAAAGACTTTACAGGCAACAAGACAGCAAGGCAACAAAAGTAGGCTACATCGGGGCAAAATATCAAGACAACACCTGCTTATTAAATCCTTATCTGATCAGCTGTGACTCTAGTACACATTTTTCTGTGTGCCTGCCTAGAAAGCAGTACCAAAATAAAGCAGTGTGAAGATGATGTTCTTAAGTTGAATCTAAAATACAGATTAAGAGCCTGGCACATAACATAACATACGTTTAATGCAAATACACAGACACTTCATTATTCTACTGTCTAAAAGCCCAACTACCCCAATGAAATGCAGGGATGGTATCAAATGGTAATACCATAGAACTACTATGGTGCATGTCCAAAAAACATTATCAGTTTTAGTACTTTAATGTGTACAGGTTACACCACGTGATATTAACATATTAATATGAATATACAGTACACAATATATCACAATATATTGTACACAGGCTGATTTTCTCATTGCAATAGGCTATAACTGCGAACGTTTCACATCACACCAAATGTAAACAGCAATGTATTCAAATGCACTGATCACTACTAGTCTCAAATGAATCAATAAATGCTGGAAGACCATGAAAACCCAATGGGTTAACACTTTATCAAGGGAAAGCCTTTCCGGGTGGGGGGGTCTGTAACCAAGCTAAACGTGGAAACAAAGGTTTCTGATTGATCATCGCAGATGCATATCCACCAACAGAACCCAGGGCCTTGCGCATACCATGTAAAAACCTGCAACAATAACCACTCATGTGATAAATGTCCCGTAACGCACATACTACCAACAAAACAGCAAAGACAGCCTTTATCAACCCCGTTTGCTCGCGGTGAGCTCAACTGCGCAGCTACTCGTATTAGCAGGCGTGCTACCTAGCAGTGTAAACACAGATTACTTCACAGCTACTGCATTCAAAGCGAACCAAAACCAAACAATGCTGTTGAAAGTACTAATGCGGTGCAACAAGCAGCTAGTGTGATAGTGTTTGGCCTAAATGTACAGTGTTTTATATCAATGGCAGCCCACACTGGATACTAGCAGCTACGCAGCGCAGATTTTAATGCCTAAATCCACTTCTCGCGTCTCTCTGCCACCTATGAGAGGTGGCTTATAGAAAAGGTAAATCAATATTTACCTTGTCACATTGTTTCTAAGTTTCAAGTCTATCCGGAAAGCTGGTAAGTGTGTTAAAAGCTAGCCGTTTACGGTTCTGGCTAGTGAAGCCTAAACAAAGCGCGGCCTGGCCTGTTTATATGCGCCTCGACGCTCTGCACACAAACCCCTTTATTCAGGCCTTGCGACTTCGGAGTGGCCGTGTCGGGTCATGCAGATAAAGTACCGTACACGACACGGCACAACACTGAAGCGTTGTTGAATTAAAGATCCCCGTCTCACCTCTTTCTGCGTTGTTTCTTTCCGGCTGCACCGGGCGCGGCCTCGACACTCGCCTGGGTCTCCTGCTGCTCGCTCTGACGGAGTTCATTTGGCGAGGTGACTTTACCAAGAAAAAATAGCCTTCCCTCGAACCTTATCCTCTTTTACTTAGCATTTACACAAATTTCTAGTCTTAAACAAATCAAGTCACCCGTCTACGCCAAAAAAGGACACCGACCCAGGGCAGTTTTTCTTATTCGGGGTGTTGTTGGTGTGTTTTTTTCGGACAGCTCCCCCCTGTGCTGAGCTCCGTGTCTCTCGCTCTCTCCCTCTCTCTCTAGCAGGAGGAGCCATTAACATGGACACGGAGAACATTGCACACTGATGTTCAGCAAGAGTAACATTAAGCGTGTCACTGATTTTAAATACTGAGTTTCTCATTTTGATTGAAGTGTGTTTCACAGTGTAAACCGCTCTGGTGACATGAAAAGCAAGGTTCTGAATGGCAATACAGTTGTAAAAGCCTTCCCTGGAGCCTAAATTGCACCCCTTGTCTGGTCAAGGTAGCAAGACGTTGGTTAAGATCCTGGGAGACCAGCTAGACCAGATGAGCACCAGCTTCGGAGGGCTGAGAGACCAGCTGGCTATCTTAAACCAGCTAAGACTAGTAAAATATCTTGGGCTGGTTTAAGATGTTTTGGTTTGACAACACACATACTTGAATGCATTGCTCTTACAAACCTGACCAATTTAATAAATAAAACATATCTCAGTGAAAGATGTTCGGTTCATCTTAGCTTTATTTACCAGGTAAACTCCACCAGGGATTTTTAATGCCACCGACCCCAAAATATGATTCATAACTCTCATACATGATCCTTGTGTGTGGGACCCCTATCCTTAAATTTAAAAGCCAGATACTATATACATTGTTTAAAGACCCAATCTATACTGTGCAAAAATATTTAAACGTGTTAAATATTAAGTAAAATAGTTTCTTTTTTCCATGTACTTAATCCAATTATTATTATTCACAACCCCGACCGAGCCCATATCTCCTAGCAATTCACTGCAGCGTCCTAGTGTATTTAGTACCTTTATAAAATATTTTGGTTTTTTTACATTTTATTTAAATGTAAATTTAAAATGGTACAAATAACATCTGAACTAAACATGTCTGTAATTATAATATTAAAATATTAGCTTTGAGACTAGGTACAAATAAAATTGAAAAAGTCAACATTTCAAAACGAATCCATTAGACGGAGACATTGTCACTGACCAAAAATTGTGGTTGTGATTTTGATTGACAATATACACACAATTTCTTATATTTTTTAAAAAGTTTATTATGAATTTATGATGATCGAGTGATTCAACAATTTGCAAAATAACCTGAAGGAAAAAATAAACAATTGAAAAGGATGCTAAAATGGAACGTTTTTCTGATCTACTATAGATTATATCCATTTCCATTATACATAAACAATTTTACAGAAATTTTGGACTTATCCACTAAGCCAATGCTCAGCCCTTAGGCTGAAGTCAGTTTGACTTTTGCAGAACATGACACTATGTCATTAACAAAGTTATTGTTTTGTCTGATGACCTCTGCCTTGAGTTTGCACAGCTCCTCTTTGACAGCCTCATCAGACATGCTTTCAGCAGGCATTGATTTAACCTTAGCCAGGAAAGCCTCGATGATCTCCTCCCCCTCCTATTGGTAAGATGACAGCACATCAATTTAACTGTAAAAGTTTCATTTATTGAGCTGCAGAGCGAATGCAAACATTTCTTTCAAATCTCACCTGTTTCTCCAGGCAGCGTTTCTTGGCTTCGGGTCCAGCTTCCTCCCCAGCTCTTGAGATATCCTGGAACTCCTCAAGCTCCAAAGCCTTCTCTCTTGCATTAGCAATCACATGCTTGGGGAAGTTAGCAAGCTCTGCCACATGAATCCCAAAGCTCTGGTCACAAACGCCTAATAAAATCACAAACATTAGACACCACCAAACACAGTGGAAAGATGCAAAACAGAGTCTTTAGAAAAACGTTTCAAGAGACTCTTACCCCTTTTCACCTTGTAGAGCATGGTGAGAGTGCGGTCTGTGGTCAGGGCAGTGACGTGGAGGTTACGCACAGTGGGAACCTGCTGTGCAAGCGCCGTCAGCTCATGGAAGTGAGTGGCAAACAGGCAGAAGGACTTGAGGTGGGTGGCGATGTACTCTGAGATTGCCCAGGCCAGACCAAAGCCATCGTATGTGGATGTGCCTCTGCCCAATTCATCAATAATGATGAAAGAATCCTCTTTGGCTGATCTAAAGTGTCAGAATACAAAACATGACATGCATTAACTACAAAAAAAAAGTATGGAGGGGCACAATATGAACATACTGTAAATCAGGGATGGGGAACTTCAGTCCTGGAGGACCAATGTCCTACATAGTTCAGTTCCACCCCTAATTAAGCACACCTGTCTGTAACTTTCTAGTGATCCTGAAGACCTTAATTAGCTGGTTCAGGTGTGTTTGATTAGGGTTAGAACTAAACTGCAGGATAGTGGCCCTAAAGAATATTCTTTTAAGAATGATGGGCATACAGAACATGTCAAATTTGAGTTCTGACCGAAGAATAGCAGCCGTCTCCAGCATCTCAGCCATAAATGTGGACACTCCTTTGATCTGGCTGTCCCCAGCACCCACTCGAGCGAGCACACAGTCCACCACACTCAGCTCTGCCTCATCACATGGCACAAAACAACCAATCTGTGCCATCAGCACGATCACACCTACTTGACGGATGTATGTAGATTTACCCCCCATATTTGGACCTAACAATATAAAAAAAATTATGGATTAATGCATTTATGTACATGAAACTTCCATTTAATGCTAGAACTCTACCTCACAAGCTCATTTTTAGTATCCTCCTATCAAATATGAGCTTACCTGTGATGATATGAAACATCTCCTCGGCACTAGTGAAGGTGACATCATTGGGAATGAAAGCCACATCATCTTGGGCTTCAACACAGGGATGTCTTGCTGCCTTTAAAATGAGTTTCCCTGAGCCTTTCTCTAGTATTTTAGGCCTTATGTAAGGCACTGGGGCAGCATGGGACACCACAGAAAAGCTCACCACTGCATCCAGCTGAGCTATCACCTCATTCAGAGTCTGTACTGGATCCACATATCCTATGGTACAAATACAGGATTATTAAACTCTTCATTCTCAATGTGCCAAAAACCAGATTTCTGAAAAAGTTTAATGTTAGAGACCAAAACGGCTAATGACTAATGTGTTCAATACACATTAGGAGCTATAAACATTTATGGATTACCATAGGAAATAATTTAAGACCATAAACTAGGCCACTAAGTCACTATGAAATTTAAAAAAAAAATTGTTTATGGAATATTGGCGTTCCTTATCAAATATACATGTGATGGCAGCAATTAGCAACCTCAGATGATCCAATCAATTTCCAAAATGACAAGAATTTCACAATATGGAAAATAAATTTCTGTTTCAGGTTGACATTAATATTTAAACGCTTGTATTACAATAATTCCTCATTCCTGCATATGAACTGCCGAGATATTGATGTCGCTCATTTATAAAGTATATTCTTTCATAACCGTTTGATCTTAGCTAGTCTCATTAACACAATGTTTCAATCTTGTCTCTTTGAAAACAGCATGTTAAACGTCTTCCAAATGTATTTGCATGTTTTATACTTTTTGTTTTTAAACTGGAATTTTATATTTTGAAGTTAAAATAAGGGCACAATGTGCTGTATTAATGAAATAATTTTTTACAGGTGTTTTACTGTACATTGAACAGAACATTCCTTCATTAAGGAAATTAAACCACATGGAAAAGTTCAAAAACTACAAAGAACAAGCCTTGAGTGACTCTCACCAGCAGCTATGCTGATGATCTCTTTGACGATGGCGTTCTGAGCCTCTTCATACTCTTCTCTGCTTTTAATGTACTCTTCATTCAAAGAGCTCAGCTTACTGTGAACAAGAAACAACCCCGTCACTCACTAAGTCTAGTCATTACCTGCTCCAGTATTTAAACATCTCATTTAAGATCTCTTGCCTGTTAGTGAATCGCACTCCATTCTTTTGAACATCTAAAGTATTGAATTTCTTGTTGTTGCGAAGACTCTTTTCTTCTTTGCATGTGACTCGGAAAAAGTAACCGATCTGTGCATTGGATTCAAGCTTCACAGTCTTAGCTGCTTCCAGCCCTAAATCAAAATAAGCAAAATTGGTTACCAGTTCAACACTAAATTGCTTAATAGGAAATCAATTTCATTACCATATTATGTTCACTTACCCAGTTCTCGAGCCGCACTGTTCAAGGCAGCCTGCATGGCTTTCTCCAAACGATCCATGTTCTCCCTGAGCTCACTCAATGTGGGATCAAATGAGGGTTTCACCAGGAACTCATGATGCTCAACCTGGACAAGAAAAATAAGAGTGGCATACATTTTAGGAACTCCAACTTTTAGGCAGAGCAACGTAGAAACTGAGCTTAAAGAGTGTAGATGACAAGGCAGACCTGGTTCATGTCCAGTGTTGTTTTAATCATCTCCTGAAATTTGGAGAAGTCAGAGATGAGGTCGTTGAGGGGAGAGATGAATGCTGCGTGCAGGAGGACCTGATGTTTCCCTGATCAAAATACAGCTGTCACTCATTGTGTTGCTCCACAACACATTTTGTTGTTCAAATGCAAACTAGAAGGTTAACAGGCAACATTGTGCTCACCATTGTATCTCTCCAACGCCAGCACCAGACTCGGCAGTTGTCCCACAGCTTGATAAACCCTGTAACAGTCTTGTAAATTAGAGCTTTGACGCTGGAACTTCTTTGCCATTCGGTTCAGGTCTGGAAAATGACGGAGAAGATCCTCCTGACAACTCTTCCTTAGCTCAGAGTCCTCCACAAAAGTCTCCACAAGATCCAGTCTGCACATCAAAACCACAAATGTGTAATGAAGGGGAAAAAATAAAACCTCTATAATGTTGAAAATATGCTACATCCACAAGATACTTAAACTTGATCAAGAAAAAGAGCTGCTGTGTCTAATAATGTCAACTGACACTATAGTTCAGTATTATCACTTAAGTAATTTATTATTTAAAAAAATATTTAAGTAATAATTATATTCAGCAAGGATGCATAGAACTGATCAAAAGAGACAAAGACATTTATAATGTTGCAAAAGACTTATTGCAGATAAATGTTGTTCTTTTGAACATTCTTTTCAAAGAATCCTGGGGAAAAAATATCTGAGATTTAACAGAAATTGTTAGCAGCACAACTGATTTACAAAATTGATAAATGTTGAGCACCAAATCAGCATAACAAAATGATTTCTGTAGGATTATGTATCACTGAAGCCTGGAGTAATGGCTGCTGAAAATTCAGCTTTGCCATCAGTGGAATAAATTACATTTTAAAATATATTCAAATAGAAAAGAATAATTAAGTTGTAACAGATTTACATGATATTAATATATGATATTATAAATGCAGCCTTGGTGAGCATAAGATACTTCTTTCAAAAATCCCACCATCCCTCAACTTTTAAAAGAGTATAAAAGCATAAATTATAATCTCAATGTATGCTGCAGGAGTTCAATTCAAATAAGCACAAACAAAAATTATATCAGCATCAGGGAAAAATTTAAAATCCTCTCTTAAATACATAAATATCCTATATGATTCCATAAATATGTAATGTATCAGACCGAATCGAAGGCATTTCATACCAATTTCAAGATTTAAAGTTATATGCAGCAGCAAAAAATATCACCTTTCTTCTATCTTGTTTTTGTCAATGAGAGGCTGTTTGATCCACTGGCTGACCAACCGCTGTCCTTGTGGGGTACGACATTTGTTTAAGAGGCCTGCCAGAGAGTGTGTGCCTGTAGCATCATCAGAGGAGCCCTGAGAAATCAGAGGAGGAACAAATCAGAACTCACAATAACCCTCCATTGAAGAAATTGCATATTTTTTGTCTTTTAATTGACTATTGACCTGGAAGAGATTCAGGGCCTGCACAGCAGCATTATCCAAACGCATGTACTGGTTGAGGTCAAAAGTGGTTATCTTGAAGGAACCAAAATTGGCCTCATCTGAGAGAGGCTCCAGGTATTTGATGACTGCTTGTAAGCAAGACATTGCAATCTGGAAAAAAGCAATAACCTGATTGAATTATCTGGTCAAGCACCTGACATGACACATTTACCTTTTGCTGCAGAGCCCCAAACCTGTTTCTCCATCTCTGGAAGTGCAGCACTGGACACAGTCTCTCCCTTATGGGCCTTCAGTAGCCGATTCAGATCCTGCACAATGTCTTTGGTTGTGAACTCAGATTTCTTCCTGTCTGTGAGCAGAATGCCACCACGCTGTACCACCTGAGTTAAGGACAGAAACCAGCATGTAAGATGAATGATTATGGTTATACAATCTGGTTCTAAGGATGCACCAATATTAATTTGGGCTGATACAATAAGCTGCAGATTTTCTTTTTTGTTGTTTTGATGTCTGAACCAATAAATGGCCTATATTCAAATTCTACTGTTTTATCAAAATAAACATTTTTAATTTATACATGTGAATTTAGCAATCACAGCAACATGCTGTAGAGTACAACAAATTATATAAATTTTGAGACTTATTATTTTACATTACATTTAAAGAGGGCTTCATTCACCACAGACAAGATGGGCTGTTAATAAAACCTGGCTGTCTATGCAGTAGAATACATTTTTATACTTTATTTTTATTCTGTAACTGAATACATAAATATATAAACTCAGAATTCTGAGAGAAAAAAATCAGAATTTATTTCTCAACATGACTCCAATATATTGTGCATCTCCATGTTGTTTCATAACATACAAACTTGGCTTCTATAAGCAAGTTACCTGTTTGAGTTTCCCAAGGTCTCCACCTGCATCTCCTCCAGGAAGCACACACTCTTTGGGCCCGATCTGCACAAGAGCAGCCTCCAGATTGGAAAACTGATCATTGTCAGGGAATTCACAGACACCGAGTTTCCTGAGGGTGCTGTCCACATAGCCAACACCGACAACACGCTGTCCATCGGCCCTGGTGCCAAGACGAACCCCGACAACACCAGCAGCTGCCTCCCCAGGCCCTCCTCCACCGCCAAATAAAATCTCCTCAAACTGGGTCAGATTTCCTGGAGACGCCTGTGATAAACACAGACATGATGAAACCAGGAGAGGTAATATACTGAGAAAAATTTATTAAACAGTGAAGCAAGCAAGATACCTTGTAAATTATCTGCCAGTCATGTTCTTTGCTACTCTTACTGGCATTCTTGTAAACCTCCACCCGGTACTGTCTGACCAGCAGCAGGTCCCTCACAAATGACTCAAAATTCATCTTACTGAGAACCACACTCTCCAACCTCTTATTTCCTGCGTTTCGAAAATACAAATCACCTTTATTAGCCATAATCATATATTTCACAATATAAACATAATTTTAAGGTTGATAAACTTTAAATGTAATGATGCAGTTTAAGATGCATGGCATATATCTTCACAATAGAAAGAAACAAAAAAAGATATTTCTTTAATGAACTGACTGTTTTATGAAATAATTCCATAATCAACAGCCAACCTGTGCCCAGGTTTTTGATGACTCCATTCGTCTTGAAAACTTCCTTGGCTGCAAAAGCTGCATCTTTTCCGTGAACCGTATAATAATCGTTTCGATCAAATACTCTCACGGTGGTGTCTGGTTTCTGTGGCATAGAAAAATAAAAATTCAGAAATCCATGCTCAGATGCACTGTCCATGGACAGATTTTGTTTAGGTTGCACCGCCATGCTGGAATCTCCCGCCACCGCACCGGCGCGCCAGGACTGGAGGGTCAAAGGCAAACGGGGCGGAGTTAAAATGACGACAACATCCACACTTCAAATAAAGAAGGGTTATTTTGTAATTACATGCTCTCTTTAAAAGATGTTACTTGAACTTATTCACACAAAATAAAAATGATTGAGTATGTCGTTAACTTTTACATTTTGCAATGTAAATATTACATTCAAAAACAAAAATTTGCGAAATGCATACCAAAATGTATTTTTATTAGAAATTGAATATTTGAAAGAGTCTCTAATGCGAACTAATAACAAAAATAATTACATACAGTTATATTTCATGGAGGATTATTATTATTATTATTATTATTATTATTATTATTATTATTATTATTATTATTATTATTATTATTATTATTATTATTCTATAGTTCCCAAACGTTAGTCCTTGATATTGTCCTAAGGAAGGAAGATCATTTGAACTATTGTTTAGTTGTTTTTACATATGTTTCATTATTATTATTATTATTATTATTATTATTATTATTATTATTACGTTATTTATTTATCTATTTATCTCTTCTCTTAAATTCTGATTTACAGATTAAGATTGTTCTTTCTTGTGTATGTGGACTCAACTGTTAAAATTGATTGTAATATTCAATAATTTCTTCAATAAGAGTTATTTTTAACAATTATTTACATGGCATTTGTGAATTCTGTGGATTGGAAAAAGAAACAAGTCCTCAGTTGTTCTACCATTATCTCTATTAAACATTGTTCTGGAAGGATTTGGAAATGTATTGGGAATATTGGCATGTGTGGTAAGAATTTGTGTATTTTATGTGATATTTTATTATGTTTGCATTATAAAAATTCTTAATGTACAATTATCTAATTTTAATATATTTAATTATGTTAATAATTTAATTAAATAAAATTTTAATTTAAGTCAAAAGTATTTTTTATCACAATGTTATTTATGTGTTGTTTTTTTATTGTAACTATTTATAAAACATTAACTTTCTGTTTTCTTGTCCAAGAAGGTGTGCACAGATGTGTGTGTGTACTGGATCAGGGGAGTCACAGAAAATAAATGATAAATTCACAAAGAATGAATGAAGGAATGAATCAATGAACAAATAAACATAAATACATTTTATTAAAAGAGAACTGAGAATAACCTCATGTTACGTTTATGTAATATTATTAGAAGTATTATTAAACAAAAGCCCTTGTTCCAGGGATTTACTGACTTGTATTTATATGACACTGTTGTTTTTTAACCTGCAGACGTAGCTGCCATAATCAACTGAATATGCCTGAATCACAGCTAAAACTGATTGAAAATAGCTGTTTTGCATGTGTCGGGTTAATCACAGACCAGCAAGATCACATTTAATGATGGTTATTTGTTTCATTCCCTGGGACAAGATTACCATCCATTCTGTATGAAGCTGTAATTAAAGGCCTGAAAATTTGAGCCCTCAATCTGAGCTTCACTCAAACAAGTGAGCTTGTATAAAGCTATGGCAAATAGCTGAAAAGCAATAGTACCTTTGAGCTTGCTTCAAGTGTTTGACAGTTTTGGAACCCAAGGTGTGCAGAAGTTGCAATAGCAGGTAAGTGTCACTTGGTGTCAGAACTGAGCTGGTGAGGCCAGAATGAAAAGTGATCCATCTCTGCAGGGATTCTACATGAAAGACTCCTTATGTAATAGCCACTTCAGCTGTGTGCCTTCCTAAAGTATCTTCACTTCATTTACTGAATGAACAGTCCTGGGAATCAACTGAGGTAAACATTTTATCTGCATGTGTAGGAATAGTCAAGTAATGTGTATATTTGCCAACATGTGTACACACACGCAACCTTGTTTTACTGAAACATAAGTCACTCTCCAAACTTGAGAAAACAGGTTGAAAGACAAACCAAAGCTGCAGAGGAATCATTATTCCATCTATTTTATCAGTTCTTTCCCTTCACTCATATGTAGGCCTATCAGTTATTACGCATCTATATGCAGTTGTGTCCTATTCGAGGTTCACCCAGAAATTAAAATTCTGTCATCATGTATTCACCCTTATGTCATTCCAGATCTGTATGACTTCTTCTGTGGAACATAGAAGATTATTTGAGAATTAAATAAATTCAGATAAATAAATTTTTTGATATAATGAAAGTCGCAATGGTAACCAAAAGTGTTTACCGAAATATCTTATTTTATATTCCACAGAAGAAAGAATGTTGTACATTTGCAATGACATGAGGATGAGTAAATATTCATTTGTGGGTTAACTTTCATCCCATATAACTATGCCTTTAAGATGACACTTTATTTTCTTGCTTTTTCAGAGTAAAAATAGGTGGGGTATTACTGACAAAAATTAAAGGAATAGTTCACCAAAAAAATTACATTTTCCCATTGGACTAAGTAATATTATGGATAAGTGTTTGGTTAAGTATGTTACAAATTAATATACATACAAAAGGGACTGCCACTAATAGTGTATACACATGCCAAATTATATATGTAAACAATCTGTATCTGTTGCAGTCCAATTAATATGTTAGAGATATTGTTCTCCAATGAATTCCTTATGGGCCGAGTGAGAGTGTGTTTGTTCTCTGCAATGTCCTTTTGTGGCGGGATGGCCTGCTTTAATGGGGGTTGCAGCCTGCTGCAGCGCTCTGGATGTTGGCCAGATGCAGTGGTCTGACTGTTATTGCCGTGACATGGCAAAACTGGGAGCACTGCAGAGGAGTAAATCAATGAGATGTGGACCGACAGATTTTAAAGTACCCTCTGTTGAATTGAGAATATACCTGTCATAATTTCTAGTTCAAATAATGGTAATATGTGCATGATCTCAAACTTATATACATGCAGAAATAGTGGTGTATGTGGTGTAACTATAAAACAATAATCATTAAGACCACATAAAAAGCCAACAAGAAGCAAAAGAGAGAAATAGAGAGAAACAGACAGATAGATATAGATATATAATAAGCAGTAATAGTGGTGTCATTATTTATATCCTGAGTACATGCATTCAGTGCACAAGAACATGTTAATGATCCATTTTCAGTGCCATATTCATATATCTGTACCATCATGTTTAATGTCAATATCTTTTATGACACTATTTTACATGCTGTCCAGAGAGCCTGTCCTCCAACAAAAAACGACCATATAGGTCGTTTGTGCAAGCACCTTATTACGACCTATATTTATGTTTTAAAGTTAAGCGCCCTCTAGCCGGCGTAAAAATAATGACAGTATCGCGTTGCGTCTGTCGTCATGAAATGACGTATAACGTCATTACCAATCAAAACACACGTTTATTTAAATGCAATGTGTGGGCTTTTTACACCGATCTCACAGTATTTCCTACATATTTTACTAGGTGGCTTATTCGTTCGAATGACCACACCTAACCCCACCCCTAAACCTAACCCTCACAGAAATCATGCTAAATTATGATTTATTGAGCATATACATTTTCGTCCACATCCGTTCCCTGGGATCAAACCCATGATAGCATGATTACCTATCAATGTATAGCGCAATAATCTACCAACTGAGCTACACGAAACGCAAATCAGAGTGCAAATAAAAGAGTACAAAACATTAATATGAAAACGACCTTTTGTCAATAGGGGCGCACTTGTAGTATACGCTCTGATGGGTCGTATTTCAGGGATTTGGACAAACGACCTATACGGGCGTATTGGTTGGAGGACAGGTTGTGTCCAGACCATATAACATTATTGTTGTAAGACCATAATAAAAATTTTAAATTACTGTTCTATGCCACTTTTCTCTGTTGTAATACATGCACACACAGTATGGTATTTGATTTTCTAAAACTATCTAAATATACTGTATAAGTGTCACGGTTGGTAAACCGTGATCTCTGGGTTTTGCACTTGTGGGTGAAGTCTGTGTGTTACGCGTCAGCACTGATTAGTTTGTGGGCGTCTCCGTTAATTGTCATCAGCAACAGCTGTCACTCATTACTCATCCCTATATATTGGCTTGTAGCGTCTTGTGTTCGTGAGAGCGTTGTTTCATGTTTGTGACCTATGCTTTGCTTTCTTGTGTGTTTCTGCGTTGGATGTCCGTGTCTCTCCGGAACCCCGTCAACTCTACGCAACCCACCAAAAAGCAACACTACTTTCCTTCGGCTCGCTTCCCCGCAGTTCCTGTGTCACCCTCTCCTGCTGCCAACTCACCTCCGCCTTCCGGATTCGTCATTCATCACCACCATATTGGACTGTGCATTCCTCCCAGCGTTATTTGTGTCTCAGTATTGTATTGTTTCATTGTCTTCATTAAATCTCATTAATCTCGCACTTGCTTCCTGCCACTCCTTCCCCCAGTCGTTACAGAACGCTCTCACCAAACATGGAAGCAGCGAGCACCACTTCACTGTCTGAATTCATTCACCACAGCGTCAACCGCATGGATCAGCAGCAGGAGAGCATCGTGAACACCGGACATGCGATCCAAGCGCTGGTGACACAGGTGTCCGAGCTCACCCAGCGGATTCATCAACTCACCTCTCCCACTGCGCCCACCGCACCGCCTGCGCTGCCCGTCCCCCGGGAGACCTCCCAGGACCACTTCCGGCCAGAGCCGCGACTTCCGGCGCCAGAGAGTTACTCCAGTGAGCCAAACTTTTGCAAGACTTTCCTTAACAAATGTTCCATGCATTTTGCATTGCAGCCCCGCACCTTCACGGCAGAGGAGTCCAAGGTTGCGTTTGCTCTTACCCTACTCTCTGGCAGAGCCGCCTTATGGGGGACGGCGTTGTGGGAAAATCAAAATCCATGTTGCGCCTCGTTCCACTCCCTCTCCGAAGAGATGAAACGGGTCTTTGATCGAGCCGCAGCCGGCAGGGAGGCCGCTCACAAGCTCTCGGGCCTTAAACAAGGAAAATCATCAGTGGCAGACTATTCCATTCAGTTCCGCACCCTGGCGGCCGTGTGCCAGTGGAACGAGGCGGCGCAGTGGGATCGATTCCTGCATGGGCTGGCCGACCGTGTTCAGAAGGAAATCTACCTCCTCGAGCTGCCCCCAACGCTCAACGGCCTAATCGACCTGGCACTCCGGGTGGACGCTCGGATTAACCGCCTGGGTAGACAAGTCAGTCCTACACGCCATTATGTCTCTCCGGAAAGGGGCCGCTCGAGTCGAGAGAACATGGTCGGTCCCGTCTACAATCACGAACCCATGCAGGTGGGTAGAGCTCGGCTTTCCCGGAGGGAGAGAGAGCAGCGGAGGTCCCAAGGACTATGCTTATATTACGGTGGCTCGGAGCATTCCATCCATTCCTGCCTGGTAAAAAGAGCCAGCCCGATAGTAAGTTTGAGGCTACTATCGGGTGGGATCTCTGCCGGGAAGTCCTCAACCACATCATCGACTCTCCTTCCGGTGAAACTGCGGTGGGAGGACCACACTCATGACTGTCATGCCCTTCTGGACTCTGGGGCCGAAGGTAATTTCATTGACTCTCTCCTTGAACGTCACCTGAACCTTCCAGTCCTTCCTGTGTCTCATCCCATCCATGTCACCGCACTCAATGGCCAGGAACTGCCACACGTCACCCACTACACTGAACCCATAACTCTGCTCACCTCAGGCAACCACAGTGAAACCATATCCTTTTTCCTCATGGACTCCCCTGTAGCTCCCATTGTTTTAGGTCACCCCTGGTTAATCAAACATAATCCATGAGTGGATTGGGGTTCCAACACAGTCACCTTGTGGAGTGAAAGTTGTCATGAGTCTTGTCTGGTTTCTGCTTTTCCTGTTGTGCCTGTTTCTGTCTTTCAGAAAGAGACCATGATTTTATCAAACGTGCCCGCAGAGTACTTGGACCTGAAGGAGGTGTTCAGTAAGTCCTGTGCTGCTTCTCTTCCTCCGCATCGTCCCTATGACTGTGCTATAGATTTATTGCCAGGTAAGTCTCCGCCTAAAGGCAAGCTTTACTCTCTTTCTATTCCGGAGAGAGAAGCCATGGAGAAATACTTTTCTGATTCCTTGGCATCGAGGTTCATCCACCCTTCCTCTTCTCCAGCGGGGGCGGGATTCTTTTTTGTGGGTAAGAAGGATGGTTCTTTGCGACCTTGTATTGACTAACGAGAGCTGAACAACATCACGATAAAGAACACCTATCCGTTACCATTGATGTCTTCAGCTTTCGAGAGGTTACAGGGAGCATCCGTATTCACAAAATTGGATTCACGTAACGCTTATCATTTGGTCCACATCAGGAAGAGGGATGAATGGAAAACCGCCTTTAACACCCCTAGAGGGCACCTTGAATATTTGGTGATGCCGTTCGGGCTCTCCAACTCGCCAGGGGTTTTCCAAGCACTCGTTAATGACGTGTTGAGAGACATGGTAGATCGGTTTATATATGTTTACCTGGATGACATATTGATTTTTTCTTCATCTCTCCAGGAACATGTTCAACACGTCAGACGAGTGCTCCAGAGATTACTCGAGAATGGGCTTTTTGTCAAGGCGGAGAAATGCGTATTCCATGCACAGTCTGTCCCCTTCCTAGGGTATATCGTCTTGTCCGAGGGAATATGTATGGATCCTGACAAAGTTAAGGCTGTGATAGATTGGCCATCTCCAGATTCCCGTAAGGCCCTACAGCGGTTTCTGGGGTTCGCCAATTTTTATCAACGTTTCATTCGTAATTTCAGCCAACTAGTGTCACCTCTGATGGCCTTGACCTTCCCCAGTACTCCGTTCAGGTGGTCGGATGCAGCCGAGACTGCATTTACCAACCTCAAGAGCCGCTTCGTTTCGGCTCCCATCCTTGTAGCCCCTGATCCCACACGGCAGTTCGCGGTGGAGCTCGACGCATCAGAGGTGGGGGTAGGAGCAGTTCTTTCCCAACGTGCTGCCTTGGACGATAAGATGCATCCCTGCGCGTTTTTCTCTCATCGTTTATCTCCTGCGGAACGCAATTATGACATTGGTAACAGAGAATTGTTGGCCATCAAATTAGCTTTAGAGGAGTGGCATCACTGGTTGGAAGGGCCAGGGGTACCTTTCATTGTTTGGACCGATCACAAGAATTTAGAGTACATTAGAACTGCCAAAAGACTCAATTCCAGGCAGGCTCGGTGGGCACTTTTTGATTTTACTCTGTCGTACTGCCCGGGTTCCAAGAATGTCAAACCCAATTCTTTGTCACGTCTTTTTGATCCCTCCGCCCGCCCGGTGACTCCCGAATGTATTTTACCTGAGAAAATAGTCGTCTCAGCACTCTTATGGGAGGTCGAATCGAAGGTCAAGACGGCCTTAGAAGGTGTAACACCTCCGCCCGGTTGCCTACCAAATCGTTTATTTGTGCCGGACCGAAGTTATTCAGTGGGGTCACTGCTCTAACGTTGCTTGTCATCCAGGGATAAGCCGAACCAAGGGGTTAGTTAAACAACGATTCTGGTGGCCACTTATGGCTCATGACATCCACGATTTTGTTGTGGCTTGCTCAGTTTGCGCCAGTGGTAAGTCGTCTAACCGGCCTCCTGATGGGCTTCTTCAACCGCTGTCTGTCCCTTCGAGACCCTGGTCACATATCGCACTAGATTTTGTTACCGCCCTCCCGCCCTCTAATGGCATGACGGTCGTTTTGACCGTAGTGGACCGGTTCTCGAAGGTGACACATTTCATTCCCTTGCCCAAATTACCTACAGCCAAGGAGTCAGCGGTTACTGTCCTAGATCACGTCTTTCGGTTACATGGCCTCCCGGTGGTTTCTGACAGGGGATCCCAATTCATATCCAAATTTTGGAAGGAATTTTGTAAATTGCTAGGAGCGACAGTTAGTCTGTCTTCGGGTTATCATCCCCAGAGTAACGGGCAGTCTGAGCGAGCCAACCAAGATTTAGAGAGAATGTTGCGATGTTTGGTCTCCAAGAATCCTTCTTCCTGGAGCCAACAACTCTCTATGGTGGAGTACGCTCACAATTCGTTGTCAGTGTCAGCCACGGGCCTCTCTCCGTTTCAGTGCAGCTTAGGTTACCAGCCACCAGCTTTTCCTAGTCTGGAATCAGAAGTCGCGGTCCCCTCCGCTCACGCATTTGTCCAGAGGTGCCACCGCACCTGGATCAGAGCCCGGGAGACTCTGCTCCGGATGCGGGAGCGCACTAAGGCCAAGGCCGATCGCCACCGGTCAAAGCCTCCCGTTTACATCGTGGGACAAAAGGTGTGGCTTTCTACGAACAATATTCCTCTCCGTGTCTTTCTAAGAAATTAGCTCCCAAATTCATTGGCCCATTTACTATCACCAAGATCATTAGTCCAGTGACAGTCCGCAGTACAGGAGGATACATACCGCCTTCCATGTGTCCAAAATTAAACCCGTGTTTTATTCACGTATTAATCCGCCTTCCCCCGCCACCCCGTCTCATAGATGGGGAACCGACCTATCAGCACTGATTAGTTTGTGGGCGTCTCCGTTAATTGTCATCAGCAACAGCTGTCACTCATTACTCATCCCTATATATTGGCTTGTCTAGCGTCTTGTGTTCGTGAGAGCGTTGTTTCATGTTTGTGACCTCTGCTTTGCTTTTTTGTGTGTTTCTGCATTGGATGTCCGTGTCTCCCCGGAACCCCGTCCACTCTACGCAACCCACCACCAAGCAACACTACTTACCTTCGGCTCGCTTCCCCACAGTTCCTGTGTCACCCTCTCCTGCTGCCAACTCACCTCCGCCTTCCGAATTCATCATTCATCACCACCATCTTGGACTGTGCATTCCTCCCAGCGTTATTTGTGTCTCAGTATTGTATTGTTTCATTGTCTTCATTAAATCTCATTAATCTCACACTTACTTGGTGTCAATAACTGTACAGTAGATCATCAAGACAAGTAGACAGTGCAGTAGTACGAAAGGCAACAAAGAGCAATAAAATTTCTAGAAGAACACAATATAAGGATCAGCCAAAAAAAGCTATCAGTTGTTATTTAATTCGGTCATATGTCGGTTATTGCCCTTGTCAGCACAAAAGATGTGCATATTTAGTCTTCTCATTGTTTTCTGTTAAATGGCATCTCAGTAACTAGGCCATCAGTAAGTACTGAACACTGAGTGTCTGAGTGTGAGAAGTCAAGTCTTGCATATCAGATGTCTAAAATTGGGCTGTCTGGAATAAAAGAGAGAGCAAAGAGCTAGAGAGAAAGTCTAAAAGGTTCAATATAATGTGGAATTCATCTTGAAGATGCATATATTGCATGTGTATTTTGCTATTGTGTTAACGAGCAGATACAATCTCTAATAAAGAACAGATGAATAAATATACAGTTTGTTCTCTACATATTGTGTGTTAATCAAAGTGTGTTAATTATCTGGAGCATTCTGTGATGTCAGATAGGTCTCACTAAATACATGGTTAAATATTAATGCTGTACTGTATGTGAAACTGAAGCCTCTGCTGTACTTGAATCACAAGACACACAACAATACTGATCAAGAAATACTCATAGCATATTAACTAGCTTAAAATTTTATTTGTTCCCTTTATCAAGCCATCTTGTAAAGGCATTGATTTTTTACCATTACTAGGTTAGGCGACTTGAAAGGTTTTACAGTAATCCTTGTTGCACTATCAGTCGTGATGCACTTTAACCTATGTTTAAGCATTTTATTTGCACCAATTAAAGCTATATTTGAGGTTTATTTTAACCATGCTGCTCTACAGCATATCTGCAAAGGGCAATAAAGAGGAATGTGACGTAATTTATATTCACTGTAGACAGAAATCAGTGCTTCTAAATCTAATCCTATTCAGTTTTGCACTCATGTATTCTTTGAATCTTATTATTGAATGTATTGTTTTGTTTACACAAGGGCTATCATATACATGCATTCAGGCACTTTAATAAATAGATTATGTCAACTTGAAGAACATTGTGGACTTAAAAGACTGCACTAATAAAATTACATATAATAATTTCAATTATGGAGATTGCTAAATCTCTATGAACACTAAACACCAGAAACCATCCATAATTTAGATTCTTTTTTAATATCACTGATCTCTTAAAGCTCCTGATGTTAATAAAAAAAAGCCTATGTTAGCCACAAAATACTATATTTCTGTTCATTTAATTCTGATTTATTTATTGTTTTATTGAGAAATCTGAGAGAGGTGGTAGATTGTGTGAACATAAATCCCCCTTTTAAATCAGCTTCATTTCCAAAGATCCGGAGCTTGCCTGTTATGAGTCAAGATTCAAGCCTCTTTGAATTTCACAGTAGTGTCCGTAACAATATCTGAATTTAATTTTCCAGAATTGAATTTGAAACATCCTCCATCCATTCCTGACAGACAGACCATGTCAGTTTGGTATAAATCTCGACCAGAATTATTAAGTATCTTTGACATTTTTGTGCAGTTTGCCTAACATTGACAACTGCTGCCTTTATTATTTGACTACATGATTTTTGGCAGTCATTCAAAAAAGAGAGAGGGAAACAGAGGGATACTCAGAAAGGGAAAGACAATCTCAGTCATGCTCTTTTTCCTTTATGTACAGCTTCGACAACACAACCACACATACACAGACACACGTGTACACAGCCACACAAGGGTCTATGTTGGGAAACTGGAGCCTGGTGCTGCAAAGTCTGCCAGCATTCAGTACAAAGCTTCAATGTACATAAAGAATTAATAGGTCTTAGTTTCATGGCCCTAACTCTGAGTAAACACCTGAGTGGTCAGGGGCTCTTTACACTAGTGATTATCAACCATCTGTGTCTCACATGGCTTTTTATGGCCTCAATTACCCATTCACAGACTCTGGCATCTTATTACCAGATGTCTTGGCATAGTTGAGAGCAGTACCATGGTTTAGCTTTACTAATTTTAAATCGTGAGTACATGAATTCAGTTAAACATGATGATAATTTTTCAGTGTCATATTTATATTGTGCTATATTCACGTATTTGCACCTTAATATTTATCCTTATGACATTTTATGACACTACAATGTTTCCCTAACAATATCACATTCTTATTGCAAGGCAGTTAAACTTTTTAAATAACTATTAAAGATTAAATCTGACTGTTTTAGTCTATAATTTTATATTTTATTTTTAATGTAGTTTTAGTCAGTTGTTATGTGCTTTTGTCACTTATTATTAGTTTTTGTCATTGAAAAGTTCTATTTAGCTTTAATATTGATTTGGTTTTTAGTTTGTTTAAGTTTCATAGTGTGTGTGTGTGTGTGTGCGTGATACTCTAAAAATAGAATTTACTTTTATTCCAACAAATGTCCTTGAAAGCTACTTTTTATGTTGCCTTCCAAATGAAATATTGGACAATACATATTCAGTTTAAATGGCAACACTGCAGAAAAAAAGTTTTATTTATTTATTTTTATTTTTTTATGTTGTGGAGACCTATCAAGTCTTACAGGTCTTATATAGTTTTAAGATACCAGACACCCCTCTGCATCCAGAGAGTGCGTAAACTTTTAGGTAACCTGAAAGAGGCATAAAACACACATGTTGGTGTTGTGGGTATAACCACTGCATGATTCATTCTTTCCCTTGGTTTTACAAGCTCTAGAAAGGCAAACATGCAGGAACCACCCAAGTTCAAGCTGTATTGTTTTAGACGTAACTGTTTTCTTAAAAGGAAGTTGGATTCAGTCATCTCCTTTTTGGAGGGGTGGTGGTTAGAGTTAAGGCGGTGCAGAGGCATGGAAAACATCTGGGGTAAATAATGAACCCTATAGCACCTAAGACAAATACAATACAAATGTATCACATTAACAATACTGAGGGTGGTTCACTCAACTGATAATCTCAGTTGCTCCTGCTGCTCTTTTGGTATTTTGGTTTCTGTATTCTCATCCCTTCAATATCCAACAGACCTGGGACATGGCCAGAGACAGGTGGACTGCAAGGAGGGAGCTAAAGCAGTTAAGCATTGAGAAGCTAGGTGCTTAAGTAGGCCTTGCTAAACACAACAGGATCTGGTTGATGGCATCACTACTTAAAAACATTATCAAAGTAGTCCATGTGACATCAGAGGGTCAGTTAGAATTTTTTGAAGCATCGAAAATACATTTTGGTCCAAAAATAACAAAAACTACGACTTTATTCAGCATTGTCTTCTCTTCCGTGTCTGCTGTGAGAGAGTTCACGAGTTTCCGGTTCGCGAACGAATCATTCGATGTAAACGGATCTTTTTGAACCAGTTCACCAAATCGAACTGAATCGTTTTAAACGGGTCGCATCTCCAATACGCATTAATCCACAAATGACTTAAGCTGTTAACTTTTTGAATGTGGCTAACACTCCCTCTGAGTTAAAACAAACCAATATCCCGGAATAATTCATGTACTCAAACAGTACACTTACTTAACTGCTGTGAAGAGAGAACTGAAGATGAACACCGAGCCGAGCCAGATAACGAACAAAAGACTGTGACGACCGGGTGAAGGAGAAGCTGGAAGCAAGTGCGAGTATAAACAAAGTTTTAATGAGAGGAGGTAAACAAACGAACTGGAACACAAACAACGCTGGGAAGGAGATACTGTCCGAGATGGTGGAGGGAAGTGATGAGTCCAGATGGTGGTGGTGAGTTGGCAGCAGGAGAGGGTGGCACATGAACTGCGGGGAAGCGAGCCGAAGGTAAGTCGTGATGCTTGTGGTGGTTGCGAAGAGTGGACGAGGTTCCAAGGGAAGACACGGACATCCAAAAACGCAGAACACAACAGAAAGCAAAGCACGGTTAACAACATGAAACAATGCTCTCACAAACACAAGACGTGAGACAAGCCACTTTTATAGAGAGGGTAATGAGTGACAGCTGCTGCTGATGACAATTAACGGAGACGCCCACAAACTAATCAGTGCAGACGCGTAACACACAGACTTCACCCACAAAGTGCAAAACCCAGAGATCACGGTTTACCAACCGTGACAGTACCCCCCCCCCCTCTAAGAACGCCTCCTGGAGTTCCCAGAAGGGCCTACCTGCTGATTGTAATCATCAATAAGGGAGTGTTCCAGTATGTCCCTAGCAGGTACCCAACTCCTCTCCTCCGGACCGTAACCTTCCCAGTCCACCAGGTATTGGAATCCTCGCCCCCTCCGTCTCGAGTCCAGAATAAGATTAACCGAATATGTCGGTTCCCCATCTACGAGACACGGCGGCGGGGGAACCGGAGTAGGCGGATTAATACGTGCATAAAACACGGGTTTAATTTTGGACACATGAAAGGCGGGATGTATCCTCCTGTAAGCTGGAGGTAGTTTGAGGCGGACTGTCACCGGACTAATGATCTTGGCGATATTAAACGGGCCAATAAATTTGGGAGCAATTTGTTAGATACAGATCGCAGAGGAATGGTATTGGTAGAAAGCCACACTTTTTGACCCACGACATAAACAGGAGGCTTTGACCGGTGGCGATCGGCCTTGGCCTTAGTGTGCTCCCGCATCCGGAGCAGAGTCTCGCGGGCTCTGGTCCAGGTGCGGTGGCACCTCTGGACAAACGCGTGAGCGGAGGGGACCGCGACTTCAGATTCCAGACTGGGAAAAACTGGTGGCTGATAACCTTAGCTGCACTGAAACGGAGAAAGGCCTGTGGCTGACACTGGTAATGAATTGTGAGCGTACTCCACCATAGAGAGTTGTTGGCTCCAGGAAGAAGGATTCTTGGAGACCAAACATTGCAACGTCCTTTCTAAATCATGGCTGGCTCGCTCAGACTGCCCGTTACTCTGGGGATGATAACCCGAAGACAGGCTAACTGGCGCTCCTAGCAACTTACAAAATTCTTTCCAAAATTTGGATATAAATTGAGATCCCCTGTCAGAAACCACGTCTACCGGGAGGCCATGAAGCCGAAAGACGTGATCTAGGACAGTGACCGCTGTCTCCTTGGCTGTCGGTAATTTGGGCAACGGAATGAAATGTGCTGCCTTCGAGAACCGGTCCACTACGGTCAAAACGACCGTCATGCCATTAGAGGGCGGGAGGGCGGTAACAAAATCTATTGCGATGTGGGACCAGGGTCTCGAAGGGACAGACAGCGGTTGAAGGAGCCCATCAGGAGGTCGGTTAGATGACTTACTACTAAAAAAGACGATAAAAAAGACGTGATAAAAAGTCGGGTTTGACATTTTTGGAACTCGGGCGGTACGATAGAGTAAAATCAAAACGACAGAGCCCACTGAGCCTGCCTGGAATTGAGTCTTTTGGCAGTTCTAATGTACTCTAAATTCTTATGATCGGTCCAAACAATGAAAGGTACCCCTGAGCCTTCCAACCAGTGACGCCACTCCTCTAAAGCTAATTTGACGGCCAACAATTCTCTGTTACCAATGTCATAATTGTGTTCAGCAGGAGATAAACGATGGAAGAAAAATGCGCATGGATGTACCTTATTGTCCGAGGCAGCATGTTGGGACAGCACTGCTCCTACCCCCACCTCTGATGCGTCGACCTCCACCACGAACTGCTGTGTGGGGTCAGGGGCCACAAGGATGGCAGCCGAAACAAAGCGGCTCTTGAGGTTAGTGAACGCAGTCTCGGCTGCGTCCGACCACCTGAACGGAGTACTGGGGGAGGTCAAGGCCATCAGAGGTGAGGCTAGTTGGCTGAAATTACGAAGAAACGCCGATAGAAATTGGCGAACCCCAGAAACCGCTGTAGGGCCTTACGGGAATCTGGAGATGGCCAATCTATCACAGCCTTAACCTTGTCAGGGTCCATACGTATTCCCTCGGACGAGACGATATACCCTAGGAAGGGAACAGACTGTGCATGGAATACGCATTTCTCCGCCTTGACAAAAAGCCCATTCTCAAGTAACCTCTGGAGCACTCGCCTGACGTGTTGAAAGTGTTCCTGGAGAGATGAAGAAAAAGTATGTCATCCAGGTAAACATATATAAACTGATCTACCATATCTCTCAACACGTCATTAATGAGTGCTTGGAAAACCCCTGGCGAGTTGGAGAGCCCGAACGGCACCACCAAGTATTCAAAGTGCCCTCTAGGGGTATTAAAGGTGGTTTTCCATTTATCCCCCTTCCTGATGCGGACCAAATGATAAGCATTACGTAAATCCAATTTTGTGAATACGGATGCTCCCTGTAACCTCTCAAAAGCTGAAGACATTAGTGGCAAAGGATAGGTGTTCTTTACCGTAATGTTGTTCAGCTCTTGGTAGTCTATCACACAGTCGTAGGGATGATGCGGAGGAAGAGAAGCAGCACAGGACTTACTGAACACCTCTTTCAGGTCCAGGTACTCTGCGTGCACGTTTGATAACACCATGTTCTCTTTCTGAAAGACAGAAACAGGCACAACAGGACAAGCAGAAACCAGACAAGACTCATGACAACTTTCACTCCACAATGTGACAGTGTTGGAAGCCCAATCCACTCGTGGATTATGTTTGATTAACCAGGGGTGACCTAAAACAATGGGAGCTATGGAGGAGTCCATGAGGGAAAAGGATATGGTTTCACAGTGGTTGCCTGATGTGAGCAGAGTGATGGGTTCAGTATAGTGGTTGACGTGTGGCAGTTCCTGGCCGTTGAGTGCGGTGACATGGATGGTATGAGACACAGGCAGGACAGGAATGTTCAGGTGACGTGCAAGGAGTGAGTCAATGAAATTACCTTCAGCTCCAGAGTCCAGAAGGGCGTGACAGTCGTGAGTGTGATTCTCCCACCGCAGTTTCACCGGAAGGAGAGTCGATGATGTAGTTGAGGACTTCCCAGCGGAGATCCCACCCGATAGTAGCCTCATCTTTACTATCGGGCTGGCTCTTTTACCGGGCAGGAATAGATAGAATGTCCTGGGCCTCCAGAGTATAGACACAATCCTTGGGACCTTCGCCGCTCTCTCTCCCTCCAGGACAGCCGAGCTCTACCCACCTGCATGGGTTCGTGGTCGTCGACGGGACCGACCGTGTTCTCTCGACTCGAGCGGCCCCTTTCCGGAAAGATGGGATGGCGTGTAGGACTGGTCTGTCTACCCAGGCGGTTAATCCGAGCATCAACTCGAAGAGCCAGGTCGATTAATCCGTTGAGTGTAGGGGGCAGCTCGAGGAGGTAGATCTCCTTCTGAACAAGGTCGGCCAGCCCATGCAGGAATCGATCCCACTGCGCCGCCTCGTTCCACTGGCACGCGACCGCCAGGGTGCGGAACTGGATGGAATAGTCCGTGACCGAAGATCTTCCCTGTCACAGGTCTGAAAGCTGGTGGGCGGCTTCCCTGCCGGCCGTGGCTCGGTCGAAGACCCGTTTCATCTCCTCAGAGAGGGTGTGGAACGAGGCGCAACACGGATGTTGGTTCTCCCACACCGCCGTCCCCCATAAGGCGGCTTTGCCAGATAATAAAGTTAGTGTAAATGCAACCTTGGACTCCTCGGTCGCAAAGGTGCGGGGCTGTAAAGCAAAGTGCATGGAACACTTGTTAAGGAAAGTCTTGCAGAAATTTGGCTCACCGGAATAATTCTCTGGCGCCGGAAGTCACGGCTCTGGCCGGAAGTGATCCTGGAAGGTCTCCTGGGGGACGGGCGGCGCAGGTGGTGCGATGGGAGAGGTGAGATGATGGATCTGCTGGGTGAGCTCGGACACCTGTGTCACCAGCGCTTGGATAGCGCGTCCGGTGTTTGCGATGCTCTCCTACTGCTGATCCATTCGATTGATGCTGTGATGGATGAAGTCAGACAAGGAAGTGGTGCTCGCTGCTTTCATGGTGGTGAGAGCGTTCTGTGACGACTGTGTGAAGGACAAGCTGGAAGCAAGTGCAAGTATAAACAAAGTTTTAATGAGAGGAGGTAAACAAACGAACTGGAACACAAACAACGCTGGGAAGGAGATACTGTCCGAGATGGTGGAGGGAAGTGATGAGTCCAGATGGCGGTGGTGAGTTGGCAGCAGGAGAGGGTGGCACAGGAACTGCGGGAAGCGAGCCGAAGGTAAGTCGTGATGCTTGTGGTGGTTACAAAGAGTGGACGAGGTTCCGGGGGAAGACACGGACATCCAAAAACGCAGAACACAACAGAAAGCAAAGCACGGTTAACAACATGAAACAATGCTCTCACAAACACAAGACGTGAGACAAGCAATTATATAGAGAGGGTAATGAGTGACAGCTGCTGCTGATGACAATTAACGGAGACGCCCACAAACTAATCAGTGCAGACGCGTAACACACAGACTTTACCCACAAAGTGCAAAACCCAGAGATCACGGTTTACCGACCATGACAAAGACTGACTTGTTCTCAAGTCAAGAACCGTTTCTGTCATACGCGTCCGATTCGAGAACCGAGGAGCTGATGATACTGCGCATATGTGATTCAGCGTGAAGCAGACTGACACACAGAGCGTCTGAACCGAACTGATTCTTTTGATGATTGATTCTGAACTGATTCTGTGCTAATGTTATGAGCCCAGGTAAACCGAAGGCTTGAATCAAGGGCAATCATCGCCAATGACGCCAATACGTCGAGCGCAAAAGAACCGTTGAACCGTTTTCTTCAACCTGTTTATTCAATCGAACAGTCCGAAAGAACTACTGGTGATCCGAAAACCGATGCAACCGGTTCTTAAAAACTCATTATCTGGCTCAGCTCAGTGTTCATCTTCAGTTCTCTCTTCACAGCAGTTCAGTCAGTGTACTGTTTGAGTACATTAATTACTCCGGGATATTGGTTTGTTTGAACTCAGAGGGAGTGTCAGCCACATTATAAAAGTTAACAGCTTAAGTCATTTGTGGATTAATGCTTATTGGAGACGCTAACCATTTAAAACGATTCAGTTCGATTTGGTGAACTGGTTCAAAAAGATCCAGTTACATCGAGTGATTCGTTCGTGAACCGGATATGACAAACTGCTTTGTTTTGAACTCTCTCACAGCAGACACGGAAGAGAAGACAATGCTGAATAAAGTTGTAGTTTTTGCTATTTTTGGACCAAATGTATTTTCGATGCTTCAAAAAATTCTAACTGACCCTCTGATGTCACATGGACTACTTTGATGATGTTTTCCTTACCTTTCTGGACATGGACAGTATACCATACACACAGTTTAAATGGAGGGACTGAGAGCTCTCGGACTAAATCTAAAATATCTTAAACTGTGTTCCGAAGATAAACGGAGGTCTCACGGGTTTGGATCAACATGAGGGTAAGTCATTAATGACATAATTTAGATTTTTTTTTTGGGTGAACTATCCCTTTAATGTACATTCTGAACAAGGTTTTTTGAATCCAAAAAATATACAATGTGTCCATACAGCCCAACACAATACAATTAAACCCTTATGGAGAACATATGTTTTCTCATCTGTGTGAAGATGCATTGTAAATATTAAGACCATACTAAGAAATGTAGGTATATTTTACATCAAATTTGAGTGTTATTTAATTGGCAGAAAAAGAATCTGAACATTTACCTACCAAGAACATTAACACTATAATGTTGGCCACCCAAGGGTGGAATTCACAACAGCTCAGGTGATTCTCTATTTCAGCTCTACGCACTTATAGCCGGGCAAATTCTACTGTGTGTGACCAGGGAGTGACGCATTGCAGGTACAAACGAACCAATCAGAGGCATCCGCACAACCGAAAGCCGAAAAGGATTCGTCCGCCGTCAGATAGTCCGCCTGAATTTTTGCCTCAAGATCAGCCGATAGCACAAAATAATACCACATCGTTTTTGAAGAAGGACCTGTATCACGTTTACTCAAGCTTAGTTTAGTTTCGTGGGCAAATATCGCGGCATTTCAGACGCACCCCTAGCCAGAATGCAGTGCGGTAGGCGGATGGATACAGCAAGATGGGAGGTGTTTATGTACGACCGTTAAGGCGGGTCTATACCAATATTCCGACCACCATTTGTGAATCTCTTACGGAGACGGAGGGAGACCGACAGAAAAAGAAAACATGGTGAGTGCACACCAATATTTCAAATAAATGATGGATATGCGTTAATGAAAAGATAGAAGACCTTAACATATATTTACGCGTAAGTAAAGAAGTCAAGAAATAGATAAAAAGTTTTCTTCCGTCGTTTACAGACATATGCCGCCAAATTTACGAATAAGCCACAGTGGATGGACTGAATGAAGGACTATAACGTTAACTTACACACCGCATCGCATCTTCTTTCTATTCCTTCGGCTTTTACTGTACTTTTTGTCATATTCCGCTTTACTTTTTTTAAAGATCACATTCTTAAACTCTGCGCTAACCCAAAGGAAGTAAGTTAACGTTAACTTTACTAAACTTCAGAGGGCTGCTTGAGCCCATTCAGTTTCCCTGTTGACATCGTAGTTTTGAATACATTTTGTAATAGGGTTCAGAAAGTCACAGTATATACAGTCTTTGACAGAATTGTTTTTATATAAGCCTAAGCTCTGTTTGAACTAAAAGTGACCTGGTTTGTTTAGTTGTCAAGCTGAATGGACAGCAGCACATGTGAGCTAAGTTACGTTAACTTGCCCGGCCATAACGGATTTCTGTAAGAAAAGTAACTTTAGCTAGTTAAACCGAAAAAAAAAACAATGCATTGTGTTTTGTGCATGAAGTCGTGGATGGTTTATACTAATTCTTGAACCATTTTAAGATATTAATGTTCAATATCACACCTATTTTGTTCATATATCGGTTTATTTTAATGCGCAAATTCATGTTAAAACGTAACGTCAGTGATCAGATTCAGTCATTATGAAATAGCCTGCAGTTCTCTTACTAGGTTACTCGAGCGTTATGGCACAGGGCTACTTAAACAATAAAAAGGTTCAATTACTATTTAAAATGACTGTCTATAGTGCCACGAGGGAATGGTTCACCAAATGCTGGGAATCAGGTGGGTGGATGAACTGCTGTTGTTAGGAGTGTCTACATACAGTCGCTATGGTGGGACTTTATTCTCTCCAGCTGGTGTCGTAACATTTGGAGGGAGGCAATCTGAGGTCTTTGTTTGGTCTCACATGTAGATATTGATGTCAGAGAACCAAAATACTATGAATTCTTAGTGAATCATATCCTCCACACTATGTAGTAATATGGTTGTTTGTAATCTCTTTCCATCCCCAGGCTGATCAACTCACAGAGGAGCAAATAGCTGGTAAGGACATGCACTTTGCTTACACACCCCTTCCGAGTTTCTGTACTTGATTATAGCGTTTTGCAATTGCCTGGCTGTTCTAGTTTTTTTTAATAATTGCTGATTTGTTGTCTTTTAAGGTTGTAACTTAGTCAAAACTTGAATGTGCAGGCTCATAACTTTTGCTGTTTTTTTTACAATTTAGTAATATGTGAACCTAAACTATAACAGATGCTGTACATATATTTGTAACTGTAATTTAATTGACTTTATTATGTTAAATTACTATTTATAAAAATGTTTTACTTGTGTATTTTTTAATTATTGCATTAAAGGTGCTTTATGTAAGTGTTTGACTCTACTAAAGCATAAAAATACTCTAATATGTTTGCAGATATTTAAGAATCATGCGAAGTTAACATACTTGTTTATCTGAAAAACAATGCTACAGTCAGTTATTCTCCTTTGAAAATATGCGTTCCGGGCCGGTATGTCGGTCTCTGTTTTGGTTTGTGAAACCCGCCCACTGCCAGTTTACCCAATTGTGTTTTGGCACCCCGGGTTCCCAGTTGGCGAAAACAGTGTATTTCATTTAATTTATCATCAAGTGCAGTCATTCCTGTTGGTGTGCATCAAGTCTGAGGAGGAGGGGCTGGGTGAAAAAAAACTCTAATATTTAGAATTTTGACTGCAATACCTAGTTCAACCATACAGCACCTTTAATTAGGGTTATTCTAGTTAACTGAAACTAAAATTAAAACCTTACATTTTGTTGTTGTTGTTACAAAATAAAATTAACTTTTCAGCTAGTTGATAGGGCAACATTTCTCATTTTAACTTAGGGTTTCTCATACATTCATTTATTTGTGGCAGCCCACCACAATATTAACACTGACTTAGAGCTGTAATCGGGCCTTAAAAGTTAGGCCCGACAGGACCCGAGCCGACAGGTTTCGGCCCGAGCCCGACAAGTACATTTTGATTGACAGCTTTTTTAAAGCCCGAACCCGTTTACAGCCCGACATTATTTAAATGTCATTATATAAACTCTTTTGCCTTTTGTCAATTTGTAATTTATAATAAAAATGTATATACATACATTCACATTGTGTATGTAACTGTATCATTCATTATATATACACAAAAACTATTAACAGGACAAAAACACAAGAAAGTTTTGAACTTTAAAATTAAAATATAAAAATATAAACTGATTCAAAATATTAATAAACACTAATAATGATGGAATAATGATTTTAACCTTATTATATTGCAGTGGGAAAGTCGTAATTGTTCTGTATTTTGTGTTGTTTCTTTGGATCGTGATAAGTGAGCCCAATGCATCTCCTTAAGCTTCAGTATTATTTTACATGTGTTTAGAAAAACATCTTGAATGGGCCCAATGTTTTGTGTAATATGAGAGCTCTGTAAAGCATCTGTAATATATGAAGTTATATCACAGGAAGTATCAAATAGCTCATGTTGATGAGGGGAGTTTGTATTGCCCTTTAGTGTTCAGACCTCTGGGCAAATGCAGGCACTGGTGAGATGCACTATCACTTGTCACAATAGTTTAGTTAGACTATGCCTGCAAGGATCCATTCTCCTCATTTAAACTGATCAGTGATAGTGCTGACTCTTACTGGACTTTTACAAAATGTTGATTTGTTTTGTATGTTGTCTGTGCATGTAACAGGTCTGGTTGAACTGCCTTCACTGAAAGGCCTTAACAAGTACTAGTGGTCAGCTGTTGCTATGGCTCTGGGGTGTTTGTATGCGTCTTCCACAGTATCCTGTCACCAAAGACTTTTATCAATGGAGGCGTTTGTTGTTACTGGTCTTGGCAACAGACAACTATGTAATAAATGCCACTTTAAGGATTGGCATCTTTTTTTAAGTACTTTACCTGTTCGTTTTGTTTATAGCTAAAATGGAAAAGCGAATGATATGTATGATATTTGCAGTAGGGTTTATGAATATGTAGTTATGTGGCTCAAACACTGATCTGTCTCCTGGTTATCCTTCCAGAGTTCAAAGAGGCATTCTCGCTATTTGACAAAGATGGGGATGGCACCATCACCACAAAAGAGCTGGGCACTGTCATGCGTTCCCTTGGCCAGAACCCTACAGAGGCAGAGCTGCAGGATATGATCAATGAGGTGGATGCAGATGGTGAGGACACATTTTTGTTGTTAGATTAGCCATCAGCAAGATGCTGATGTCGAGTAGGGTTTAATTTGCATATGACTTGAATCTATTTCCTTGAAGTGTTTTATCATGATTAAAACATTATCATCACTTACCTGACTGTGTACTTTAGGTAATGGAACAATAGACTTCCCTGAGTTCCTGACAATGATGGCAAGAAAGATGAAGGACACAGACAGCGAGGAGGAGATCAGAGAAGCTTTCCGTGTTTTTGATAAAGTAAGGCTTCTGAAGAACTGTTGAATTTAGTAAACCTGTTAATAGGGTGTTCGAGCAACATTCCTAGACTTAATTTGGATGATTATTCTCTTTGTTTAGGATGGGAATGGATATATCAGTGCTGCTGAGCTGCGCCATGTGATGACGAACTTGGGGGAGAAGTTAACAGATGAGGAGGTTGATGAAATGATAAGAGAAGCAGACATTGATGGAGATGGTCAGGTCAATTATGAAGGTGAGTATCATCATTTACATAGTAAACTGTAAAGTTATGAATTTAGAATTGCACTTTTTTTTTTTTTAAGTGATACTTAATACACCCTTTTCTCTTTCTTCATAGAATTTGTACAGATGATGACAGCAAAGTGAAGGCCTTGTACAGAATTGTATAAAAAAAATCTGCCTTTTTCTTGTTTTTCATTTCTGTAAAATGTTTAATTTGAATTTCTCCCCATCCTCTCCTGTTCAAAGGATCTGCATGTATACTATAAGATTTGAGTGCTCATGCCTTCCCCCAACTCCTAATCGTCATAAACAGTCTGTTAGAAGGAGCAGTTATGGGACCAGGTGATACGAATAGACACAGATACTGACTATACACAGGCCCCCTTTCCACTTCTTTTGCTCTGTCTGCCTGCCATCAAGGGTTCAGCTGACAGTCGGCGTGGTGTTATTTCAGCTATTTTTGGCATGATTCTTTCTTCTTTTTTGATTTTATGTGGAGGTGCGACTCTGCATGGACAATGGACTGAGTATAAATAGAAATGGGAAAAGTCCACAGCATTGCACTGTTGCAACCTCATTGAATTAAATACTAACGGGTTTATCACCAGGTACTCATACACTCTAATCTTTTTGTATTCGTTCTGTTCTTACTATGCTTTTTAATTAGTCACTTTTCTTTTGTAACTGCTTAAGGCACAGCCATGCCTCAAAATTCATTCCAAGTTGTATATTTGTTTTCCAATAAAATTTACAATTTACCCTAAAACTGCTTCTCCTGCCTTTTTATCAAGTGACTGCATGGGTAGAACTAAATGAGAGAATTTGACCGTCTTTTGGTTGATTAGCATTTACTAACAATGTCACTACTATTTAATTGGATTTACAATTGTTAGTCCACTCCAGTCCAGTAACATGATGGTTGTACCCACTTACCTTGACATTGCTACATACTTTTGTGACATTGCATGATGAATATCAGTGTAATTAGGTTCTTTTAAAGACTTTATTAGTCAAGATGTCTTGCGTAGGAAAAACTGCAATTTCTGTTTTAATTGATATCTATGTTTGCAAATAACTTCCAAGTGACTGCTGCATCCTCTGGCCAATCTGATGGCCATCGCTCTGCTGCTACAGACTTCAAACCCCTTATGACTGAAACGTGCACACTGAGGTTGCTAAGTTTACTGTTGAAGTTTTATAACCTGGTAAATGCCACAGCTCTTCCAATTCTTAATATCTGTATTCAACTGGTCCTCCTAAAAAGTGCTCTAGGACCTCTGGTCAGACTTGCAGGCTAATTCTCTTCCAACTCAAAAGCAGTATGCTTAATCTACTAAACTTCTACCAAACCACTAATGTTACAGTCTCCTTAAAATAAGGCTTGTTAAAATGTTCTTAAATGTTCGTTCTTGTTGGATACAAAACAGATTTTGTAGCTGCAAGGCTGAAACACAAACACTGCCCGAGTGTTTCATTGTTAACAAGCTGTTCACAAATGGTGATGTGCATTTGAAGTAATCACGTGTAGGAAACTGCGAGTTTGAGGGATGAGCAAAAGCTCATTCACAATGCAAACAAATGTGAAGGGATGTTGATGGAGGCCAATGAGGCATAAGCAGCTCACTGTATCGAGGGAGATATGTGCACATCTCTTCTCAGGGAACTATTTACCACAGTACAGAGCTTTCTGGCGTGTGATATTCATGTTCCATCACGTCTCCTAGCAACCCTGAATTCCAGTCTCACGGGTAGCTGCTTCCCTTTTCCAGTAGGCTTTAAAGGATCATCGGGAGTTGAGCAGTGCTCCCATGTTTCACGTCATGTAACTATGCGACTGACTGATGATGGAAATGTGGTGCTCTGCAGAGTTAAAATAAATAAAAGACAAGGCCAGGCTTTGTATTTGTAAAGCAAGCCAATGGCAATACATGAGTAGACTTTATTAAATGGAGACCAGCAGAAGAAATAATAATTTTTGCCTTCTAGTGTTTCTGCCCCTCTGGTTTGTTTAAAGATTCTGTCCATGTTATGGATTTAAAGGCAGCAGACAAAGTCCACAAGACAACGAGTCATGGGACCTCATGATATTACTGCAATTCAGGCTAACAATAGCTCTTCCCATTATTGTTATGATATCAGGCAACCAGATACTATCACAGCACTATAAAAGATATCTCGAAACCACCTCAAGTCCTCACCAGTTCTTATGGTGTTATTTTAGTAATTTCTTCATTGTCATTGGAAAGAAGACCTGAAAAAGAAACAAGAGTTTTGGGAAAGGGCAAAGCAGGTTCAAATCTATTTTAAATACAATCATTGTGTTCTGCATGGAAGCTTATTAATGCCTCAGAATAAAAAAATAAAATAATGTAATAGGTAAAAGGTCATTGCAATTTTATTTATCAATCATGACTATATTTCACAATTGCAAATTGTATATCTCACAATGTAAATATAGCTCAAAATTAAAACTTTGTCTCATAATTAAAACCTTATTGTTCATGTTTCAAATTTTCCTCACCTCAGAAAAAAAAAGAAAAAGCTGAAAATTAAAAAATAAAATGGAATAAAGTGAATATTGTAATTTTATTTCTCATAATTACAAATTAAGATTTTAAAATTGCAACTTTAGAATGTTTAACCAATCAAGTTATGTATACCTCACCTCTGAGATTTTTTTTTTTAAGTTTGGAAATATAAAAAATAAAATTTCTCATAACTGGGACTTAATATCTCATTATAATTTCAAGTTGATATCTTACAATGTCATCACAACTTAAAATTAAAACTTTCCAATTTCCTGTTTTTCAAATAAAACTTTAAAAGTTAGATTTTTTTTTAAATAAAAATGGCAATTTATTTTAATTTCTAATTTTTTTTTTTTTTTTTTTTCAGATTTGCAATTTAGAGTATTTAGACTTCATCTCACAATTACCTGAGGTGAAAACTGCCTTTCATGATTCTGAGATAATTGACCGTTGGTAACATTTAGCTTGGGAAAAAATTGAGTCATCTCATTAACTAGCACTCTGGTGTCAGGTGAGTGAGGTATTCACTGTCAAATATCCATCTCTGTCTTTTTGATTGTCCTGTTTCTGGAATGCATCAGCTGAAAAGTTCTCTGCTCATCTGGTCCTTGTGTTGTTGCCATCCTTATGAGTACTGCTATCACTCAGCAAGGACACAATGTCAGCCATTCTCAGATTGTGTCAGCCACCTCACGTACAGCCTTCCGTACCACATTGACACTTAATAAGATCATCTTTCTCCCTGGGTCCTGGCTGTCCACCCTCTCCGTACGTGGTTTGGCAATCGCTGTGGCCATTATCACATGTTGCTGATGGATGTGTGTGTGTGTGTGTGTGTGTGTGAGCGCAAGCTCCCAGCTGCTCCTGTTGTTGTGCCATGATAAATGGGATAGGGGTGTTTAATGGGCCCCTGTGCACTCTTGTGGTTATTTTTCAATCCTGGGTTCAGGGATGGCTCGGGGCGTTGCAACCCCTGGGCCCAGTTTGTACCAAAAAACAAGCCAAAAACAGATATCACAGGAGGGCGGCAATGAGAACAAACAGTTATTTCATACAACGCTGCAGTGTTGGTCAGTTCAAAAGCCTTTTCCTCAGAGACGAAATTACAGCTCTAATTTAAAGGAACAAGATAGGCCCAGTTGCCTAGAAGCCCAGGGTTTGATTAGTCTCCTTGTATGGCAGCCAAACCCAATTCAGATCTCAGCCAGGTTGGCAACTGCTCATAAAGAAGGAATTTTAATGGGGTTAATGCTTGGCCGCCTCTTGGTCACAACAGGTCTTCATAGTCAAGGTTTGGATGGGACGGTTTTTACAGCATACGCCAAAATTAACACCTCCTCTTAAGTCTCTCTGCCCCTCTGAAGGGATTGAGTGACTCCTGCCTTGGGAGTCCAATGACATGTAATGTCAGTGTAACCGGATTACCAGGTTTGATTTAACCACACAAAAACACGAGTGTTCAATGTCGTCATCGGTGTTTGGGCAATTAACCTGAATTTGAATGAATAAAAAAAAAAACAGGTGATTTGTTTCAAACATAAAATTACCTTTTGGAAACCCACCGGATGAGACTGAGTCACAGGAGGCCTGATATGGACAAAATTGGGTCATAAAACGAATCCGTTTTCATTAATGGTGGCTCATTTTTCTGCCTAGAAAGGCACACTGTAGATACAAGCAACATGCGCTATTTCTGCCCACCTTCAAAGGCCAGGGAGGGGGTGGTGAGAGAGAGAGAGAGAGAGAGGTGGGGGGTTGAAGTTGCTGAAAATAGTGGAAAGCAATTAGAATATCATAAAATTCAACCCTGGGGGGTGGAAACTGGTGAGATTTTTGAAAAAAAAAAAGCGCTGTGTTCTCAGACGAGCAAGAAATTGAGGAGACAAGCAAGAAAGGGAGTTAAACGGGGGAGGGGAAGCTTAATGTAACTCACAAGGATTTATTTCCACATTTGAAATACAGAGGTCTATTTACCTTAAAGGGACCATTCACACAAAAATGAAAATTCTGTCATCATTTATTCACCCTCAAGTTTTTCCAAAAGGTTATCTAGTAATTAATTTAACCTCATCGCAAACCTTTGACTTTTGTTTTTCTGCAAAACCCAAATAGAGCAAACTTATTGAAGCAACGATAAATCTGAACGTTATTAGCATGATCTTGATTATAAACTGAGATTTTTTTCAACTAAACAGCTGTGTTCTCAGACGAGCAAGAAACGGAGGAGAGAAGCATGAAAGAGATTGAGAGTTAAATGGGGGAGGGGAGCGTTAATGTTAGCATAATGTAACTCACAAGGGTCTGACGCCGAGAGGAGTGGTTCATTTCTGGCACAATGCCACAAAGAACTCTTTTCAGGGATAAAAAAGATATCGGAAGCTGAGATTATGTCAAGAGCCACTCAAAATAATTCTTAAAGGTGAAGCCAAGCGTGCTGGAAAGAGTTTGGAGGTCATATAACTCAAACTCAAGAAGAAAAGGACAGTTTAAGTGCTAGCATGGTTTTCTGGGTTGCAGTTTGTCTTTGTAATCACTTTTTCCAAGGGCTAGGACGACATTGCTGTGCTACCTTTCTCTAATACTCATGTGTTTTTGCTTGCTGAGGAGAGTGAATTAAAATGTCACCTGAATTCTTCTTCTTGCTGTTAAACCACACTGCATTTAATCTGTCTAAGCAAGGTGCCCCAGGGTTTATCCTTTCACTTTACTACTCTGTGTGTGTGTGTGTGTGTGTGTGTGTGTGTGTGTGTGTGTGTGTGTGTGTGTGTGTGTGTGTGTGTGTGGGTGTGTGTGTATTGTAAGACTCGATTTAGTCAGTGTAGGCAGGACATTTGTCATTCAAATGAATCCCTGGTGAACAGCTTCAAGACCTATTTACCTATTTACCTTAAAGGTATAGTTCACACTAAAATGAAAATTCTGTCATAATTTATTCACCCTCAAGTTGTTCTAAACTTGCCAAATGTTCTCTCATCATTTACTTAACCTCACTGCAAATCTTCAACATTTGTTTTTCTGCAAAACCCAAAAAGAGCAAAGTTCCTGGCGCACCATTGAATCTTAAAATTATTAAAATATAGTTATAGTAGCATGATCTTAATTAAAAATAAAAAAGTACTACTTTAAAGTGACACCATCATTTTGAGTTTATTTGTTTGTATTACAACAGAAGTAGTCTATTTGACAAAGCCAGATTCAGTGGTTACCCAGGCAAGTCTGAGTTTGAGCCAGCTCTGGTTTTTCTTGTTCAAGAAGGTGGATGGTTGATTTTTGAACTACATGGCTAACTTAGTCCAGAGCAGGTTTTATTATTTAAGACTGCAAATCAAAACAAAACCAATAAGCTGTGGGCAAAGTGACATACTGTATCTGATGCAATAATGTATCTTTCCCTCCAAATTAAAGCATTCATACATTCTGTGACTCCAATAAGCTGGATCATTTTAATAAACAGTCAATCTGGTTCACAAAACCTGTTTGAATGATTCCTTCACAAATTAGACTGATATGGTTCTCGAGTCCAGTTCACTAAATCTAGTAGCAGTGGTTAAGAGTTATTGTGGTTAAAGACTTGGAATATATAGTGCATGGAGTCATATGGACCTCTTCTGTTATTTGAAGTTTGCAATACGGAAGAATCACAGAAGATCAGCAAGATCAGCTTTTAAAATTTCCCGCTTTCCGTCCACAAAAGAAAAAAGGTCATACAGATATGGGGGAAAATGTATAGTGTGGCAAGTGCATGATGACAGAATTTTCTCTTGGTGGTTGATCAGTACACATCAGCATGTATATGGGTTATATGGCTTAGCAACAAAAGGTTTTGAGTTCATGTCCAATCTGACGAATGCTGATATTCAAATCTGGGACCTTTGCCATTAGCACAAGGGCTATAAATTCAGATCCACTTACTCAGTGACTTAATATAATCACAATTCTGCCCTTGAGCAATGCACTTATTGTCAGGTTGTAACAGGGGGGACAGTTCCTGTGGTTTGGATAAAAAGGCTTCAGCTGCATGACAAGTAACCCTAATATCACCCTTGGAGTGTTTCCCATTAATGCCAGAGCAACAGCACACTGTATCAGACCATCAGTCTGCTGATGAAAAAGGTAGACCACTAAAGTAGTCATTGGGATGTCTCTAAACAGCCTGTACATAATGACCGACATAAATTTGGATCAATGCAATATCACTTTTATTAGCAGCAATATATCCTTCAGCATTCCTAAATGCAAAACGAGAGCCACGAGAACAATTTGTGTTGTGTTTTACGACCTGTGCTTTTATCTCATCCCTAGATGCCTGTGCAAAGACTGGCATTAAAACCATTCAGCTATCCGACTCAGCCCCTTTAACCTTTTGGCACAGTTGAAATTCCAGCATTTAGTCTACCTGCAGAGACTATGTATGTGACAGTGTATGTGGTTAAACGAAGGTATTTATGGTCCAACTGAATGTAAATTGGTATGAATATCTTTCATTATTGTACGACAATAGATGTTAGTAATCTTAAGGCAATGATCTACAAAGGTTTGAAATTGAGTTTAAACATTTCTTGCCAGAGCTGTGGTCAGTCTAATGTGATCATGCACAGAGCAATCCATTTAAGTCATTTTATGGATGCTCAGCGGGGAGATGGCTTCGGAAGGTCTTGACTTCTCTAATTGAGCCACAACAAGCAGTGAGACACAACGATCGATGAGCGAATCACATCCGGAACATAGTATTGTAGTCCTGCAATTATATTCAAAAGATAATTCAGTTTCATAGTTGAGTTCCAGAGAGGATGTATCATATTTCTTAGTGTACGAATGTGAAATGAAGCAAATCTTTTGTCTGTGATATCACAAAAGCATAATCATATAAAATAATTTTCAGCCTGATAGAATGAGATATCAGCATCTAATTCATAACTTTTGGGCTATACACTAGCGCTTAAAAGTTTGTGTTATGCAAGATGTTTTAATGTTTTTGAGTTTTTTACATTGAGTTTAATGTCTTTTTTGGTCTTATCGATGCTTTTTTTTGTTAAAAAATAGATTTTAATCCTTTATTTCAATCTTGCACACAAAACTTTTTTTTATACGCCCTTTTTCTGTTGTATTAACTTGAAGATAAATAATTATACTACTCCTTATGAAAAAACAGCAAATATATTAAAAGAAAAATATATACTCTAAAAGGACTGATGGTGTTTTTATCAAGATTTATGTTATGTTGTTTGGAAGACGCCTCTTATGCTTACCAAGGCTGCTTTTCTTTTATCACAAATATATTAAAAAAGTACTATTGTGAAATACAACTTAAACATTTATTTTAAAATAGGCACGAAGTTCATTAGATAATAGCTTGTGCTCAAATATAATCCCTGTTTGATCTCTGTTTGTGGCTTTCTGTACTACCAGGTCATCTTTGGAAGGCTCAAGAAAGAAATTAAAAAGAAATTAAGCTAAATTAATAATTTAGAAAGATTTCAAGATTTCATGAAATTGTTGCATCAGGGGAGTTTTTTCTTCACTCTCTCTATAGGCTATTTACAATTCAACACGGTATAAGCTATTATCAGAATATTTAAAATACAAATTATTCAGCATATTTATTCAAATACTATTTTTAATATAATATAATAAACATGACTTAAAATACAGATAAATACAGTGATATGTATCTGCATAGACCTTACCTGTGCTATTGGAGGTGGTCACATTATCCATGGCCTAGAACCCCACCTGTGCTGTTTTCCAGTGACTCCCCAGAAGAGATGGCCCTGGCAGGGCCTCAGTAATGGAGTTGGACCCAGGTGCCCTAGTATCCATTTCCTCTACCAACACAGGCTCCCCTGGATGGCCGCACTGCTCGATTGAATGACTCTTGAAACTTTGATGAGCCCGAATGGGCCAGTGCTACACAGACAAAGAGGGAGTGTTGTTTGTCCAATAGCACTATTAGGAAGACTCTGGGTCAGCCATGGGACATGGATAAAACCTGTTATTGAAGCCAATCCAGTGCTCATGTATCCATGAAAACAAGATAATGGGAAACCACTGGTTTATGCCAAAATGCAAACAGATTCACCTATGATGAATTGGATAATAGCATATTTTTGTTCTGCAGCACTTTCATATTAGCAGCTGAACTGTAAAATTGTTTAAATAGACAAAAAACAAGAACCTTAGGTGAGAAAACCAAAGGTGTTTTTTATACTAAGATGATTTTTAAAAGGTAAAGGTATCAAATTATGTCTGAGTCTCAGTGATATGGAATTACTTTGAAATACTGAGCCCTTTATGAATGCTTCTGAATCTGCGTATAATATGAATACGCACAGCAGGGCATAGTTACACAAGCCTGCTCAAAACATTAAATAATCCATCTTCAACCCAGACTGATATTCCTGGCAGAGGACCAATAAAATCTTCAAACAAAGCATTTGAAGAGGAGATGCATTGCTGTGAAACACCACAGATACGCACAGCTTGAAAAACACATTTTCTGTCGCATGACATTTATAGAAATAACAACACTGCATGGGAAAGCTATTTGTAGTTTGGATAAGCTATTTGTAGTTAAGTTATAAGTATCTCACAATAAAGTAGTCAAGCAACCCTTTGAAACAAGTAGTTTGCTTCAAGCAACAAGCAAACAAGCAGGATCAAAATCTCCATACTAAATTAATGCCATTTACAGTAATATGACATAAACAAAAATGCAGGGTTGTGTACACCCGATACTTAAGTGCCGAGTTAAAACTCTGCTTGGTGACCGTTAACTGCCTACTTTAAAGACAACTTCCCTTCAAGAATTCACACCGAAGGACGAACACATTACGTTTAATTTATTAAGAACAAGTCTATTGTCAATAGTGTAGCAGTGTATGAAGCACAGCTCACGCAGAAGTCACTTTCAACTCAATTATATATACACAGCTTGGCAAAAGAAAGTGTTTTTTCTACAGTTAAGGGGCTTTTAGGTATTATGCTTCACATCACGCCTAAAGTAATTAATGCAAGTAATCAAGTAATGCATGGTATTAAGTTTTTATTGCTTTACATTTAGCATTTTGTTTTGAGACACTGCTATTTGATACCCAGTAATTGGACAAGCTAATACTTTGAAATGAATGTTTGTACCATATCTACTTGTAGTTTGCTACTCATCAACACTGATAATACTGTGAATAGATGTATGAGCACGAATGAGATGTGAAGTTGAGAATGCCTTCTCTTTCTTTTTCATCTCTCTCCAAAGCTGATGGTCTGGAAGAATGGTTAACCATAGCCACTGCACATCCATAATTAACATAATACACATCCCTATTATGAATAGAAAGGAAGGTGGGCTGATTATAAAGACTGTAAAGAAGTAGAAGAGAGAAAAGAGGCAAGGATGGGGGAGGGGAGGATGCTCGAGTGAAAGTCTGACATGATTTCCCTTTTCACAAACAAACCCATGCATTAAAGGAACCTCCCACACTTGAGAATGAGAGACTTTACACCGCAAGTGATTGTATAGATTTCAGATATTCCCACCAAATGGAAACATGATCACATCCCCCACATAAGAAATCTTCTCCTGGGGATCTTAAGGGTACTGCTAGGATCTATGGTGTGGGATACAAGAGAATAGGATAAGTGGATTAGACATCGACACTGCCTCTGGGAGTCCTCACCTTACATGCCCTGTGTGAGAGAGAGTTCTTAACCATTTGGAGCACAACTCTGATTCTTTCATGCAAGCAGGCTTCTCTGTATGAGCATATTTATCCTGTCAGGCTGCAGCCGAGGGTTCAATACTGCCATTGCATAACTGACAAGAATGCTACCCCACAAATGGAATTTAATTAGAACCCCAGGAGAGTCAGAGTTGACAGTTTATTGAAAAAAATACATGAAAGCCACGCTCAGGCATGATAGGGTGCCTGGGAACTGCTGTGCAATGAGGAAATCCTAAAACACTGAAGATAAATCTAATTACTACTAGGCCAGAATCAGAAAGAGGAAATTCCTCATATCATTCCATGCCTTTATGGGAAGATTATGTGGAAGAAATTTAGAGAGACACATTCAGGCTAACATACTCTGATCATGACAGATGGAGGATGAATGTCTTCTGGTCATGCATGAAGATTTCGTGACGCACAATTCAAAGTTGCTTCTCGTCATAAGTGTCTGATTAGTAGAGGATAAAAGTGAATAAAGATGAAAACCAACTACATAACACTATGATCAGTGATTTATAGTGTCAGGCCCACACACAACTGTAATATTAACTGTATGCTCAAAATTATTGAAACATATATGTGGAAGGTAGCACATTTATTCTTAAAATCAGAAAGAGTCACACTGTAAGATATAAAATTTACCCTTTTATAAAGTCAAATTGTGATAAACAGTCACAATGTGAGAAAAAAGGGTGTAATGGCAAAATATGAAGTTGCATTTGTGAGATATAAACACAGGAAATACATTTGAAATTGTGAGATATAAAGATCAGAAATTATGAAAAACAAAGTAACAATTATGAGAAAAAAATAGCACAGCACAGTCATCACGACCTCAATTATACGAATCCAAAAACGCACAAGACAACTCCAACAGTTACTGTCACTTACACAATGTGGCTCCTCTTCATTTTCATCTAATTAAAATATTACGCTTTGTCAAATGTCTGACATGTATGTGCTTGAAAATTGTCACGTCTAATTTTAAATGAAGGTGGTTGCATAAATCTTCAACCAAAGGAGGAGATCTTTTATGATTGACTCTCCCATCTCTCCTCATCCCAGTCCATCCTTCTCCGTCCTTTTCCAGACCTCTTCTTTTACTTTATATGCATTCTTAGTGAGATGGTTATTCCAATGGCATAAATATTCAATTATTCACACTGCACTTGTCTAGCTATGCCCTCAGGTCTGCATCACACTAATGGAAATGGCAGGCTGCTTTTACCATAGTAGTAGAAACAGATGACCAACACCCCCTCAGTCTCAAATCCATCCTGGCTTTCAACACAATCACCAAAGATCTTCATTATAACTGTGTATTGATCCACGTGTTCTGCTTTCTCCAGTTTAGTGACTGACTTATGTCTGTGAATGACTGATTGACCTAGACTGGAGACTGCACACAAAAGGCCCAGCTAACACCCTCTAAATTATAGAAACTCAAATTTACTCAGCTTCAGCAGACTGCCATGCCTCCTGCCTTTGTAATGCTGTAAACGTTTAGGTCAAACTGGTACACATCAAGGTCATTACATAGTCCACAGCAGGTGGATGATGATAAAATACTATGTTCCAAACCTCTATGGCTTTCTTTTTTTCTTTGATGAAACACTAAAGGAGTTTTTAAAGTGTACCGTTTGCTATTTTTCACATAATTGCAATGAATGGGATATTAAGCACTATTAAAGAATCATAAAAGTGGTCCATATGACTCGTGTGTGATTTAATTTTCTTGTAAGGAATAAATATATGATGAACAAATATAAGATTTTTTTGGCATCAAGTCATTGAATGAATTCAATGAATCAGTTCGGAATCTTGTGTAATTATTAAATCAGAACCTTTAAAATACATCAGACATAGATTTTACATGATTATAAACATAGAATATGGCATAATAAATTATGTAAACACACAGATACAAATCTCCAAAGCACTGACAAAAAGAACGTCCCATAGCAGCAGTGCGTTTTGAGGATCATGATGAAGTATAGTGTTGACAACAAGGGGATCTGTACAGCACAGAAGCCCTTTGCCCAATGCCTGTCATGCTTTGTTGTCACGTATTCATTCATTATTTAATTATTATTTATTACAAAATTCATTTAAAATTCATCCTCATCCCAGATTAATGCTATTAAGACCAGATTTACATTAGATTTGTGTGTATTTGGGGGCCACGGCTGACACTGAATTGGATGTGAAGCAATGCAAGAGAACTAACTGACCTTATAAATTAAATACTTTGTGCTCACACAAAACAAACATATTTCATTATTGGACTTAGAAAAATGCAACCTTGAATAAGTAGAAAGCATGTTTGAGTGGTAACAGAAAATGGTAGGTATGTGAACAATAACTGCTGTCCTTCTCCATTCTCTCTGTCTCTCTCTCTCTCACACACACACACACACACACACACACACACACATGAGCAGGCATACAAAAATCAATTACATTAACATTTAGTCATTTAGCAGATTACCTATTTATTATTACTTTTATCATTAAACAGTATTTATAATAATAATATAATATCAATAATTAATAATAATGATATTAATAGTATTTATCATTACTTTCATTAGATCTGTTTCATTGCAGTGCCTACTCCGTCTCACCCTAAAATGAACTCAAATGGTATCAGACATTAAACTTAGGTTTTGTCTGTGTGAGGAGAAAGATATGGCACCCATGTGCACGCAAGAATAAAAGCAGGTCAGAAGTGCTTTGACCTCATCTGCACCTACACCCATCTCTCCCTGATCTCATCATACTGCAGCTCTGACTTAATTGGACAAGAGATGACACCCGCACTATCCAAAACTCTGGGGGTCACAATCTCATCATGGAGAGGGAGGCAGAGCTAAAGAGACAGTGATTACAAACTACAGTGTTTACTACGTCTAGTTCCATACTTTTATAGCAAACTATGGGTTGAATATAAGTATTGGACTGGTTAACCCTAACAAGATTATCCATCTATTTGCATGTGTTTGAAATAGAAACCTTTTGTAACATTATCTGTCTATCAAAAGAGATTTTGATAATTTACATCATGTTTACAAACAAAATTAAGTAATATGTTCCAATGGGGGGGGGGGGTGATTTACAAAATTTTTGGTAATTTGTTTTACGCTTTTATATATTTTTCCTTCAGTTTAGTTTAGTTGAAATATTTATTCATTTCCAGTTAGAAATTTTATTGCTTCAGCTTAAATCAATTTCAGTTAGTTGCCAAGGACTCATGTAATATTTATATGTTACTTCAGATTTCTGTCAGTTAACAAAAATGTTTGGAATAGTTTTAGTTGCCCTAATTGGTTCTTGGGCATTCTTTGGGTGCCTCTGATGCCTCTCATACTCATCAGTCTCCAGGAAGTAACTGGGAGTTTTGGTTGGATCAACAAATGCCAGTGTTAAAATCCCTTGGCAGAATGAAAAGGGCACTGCGAGCTCCCTGTACCAAAATTTGTCACATCGAACAATTTGGGTCAGCAGGGCTCGGCATGTTTAAACATCTTCCCTGTGAAGCATTGACTCAGTCTGAGACATTTTCACTATGCAGAGTGATACATGTCCTGCCCACTAGGCAGCTATTTTACCCATTACAAATATTGCTTATTTTATGAATAGTCTACCTTCTCTCGCTCATTATCTCCATCTCTTCTCTCTCTCTCACTGGAATTAATTAGATAGGTTGTTAGAGGGAACATTAAGGCCCATGGCACAAGTTCTGGTTATTTATAAAAAGTATATTCACACTATCTAATCAGGTACCCAAAACACACACACACACAACAGAAAAGAGAAGAAAATGCAATATTCATGATTTATGGGACTGTTAGAAACAGACCCTGCACTTCACTCTGTTCTGTCTTAATCAAAACCACCAAACAAACAAACCAAAAAAAAAAAATAGCAAACCAACCTTTATATCAAAATGAGTGTTATATATACACTACACACTCTTCTAAAACATTCAGGGAATTATGGCTCTCCAGGGAATCCTCATCTTACCTTTATGTAAGAGTTATGTTACTAACTCTTCACCTGAATGGAAATAAGTGTTTTGGGAGATGATGTGTTGGATGAAATGGGCTGAAGTGCTCTGACGAAGGCAAAAAAGAACAGAATGTGGATTAGCAAGATTTACTGCAGAATGCTCATTGTAACAGACCTTAATGTGCTCTCACATTTTTGGTACTTTTTAACAGAGAAGAACAGATAAAATACCGCCATTAGTTGTGCTTGCTAAGGCAATCTATTGCTGTTTTAATGATTAGGGATTTCAAAAATCTCATTCAGTTAAAATTCAGCACATATCTCTTCCTGTACTGTTTGTACTGAGGACACACTTCAAATCATGCAGTTTGATTGAGGAAAGATGTGCTATTAGTTTTCTAAGCAATCAGACTTCTCATTTTTGCATGAGAGGAATCTAAGCAACTGCATAGCAACATGCTTAAAAAAAACTCAGGAGACCTTATAAATTGCTTAGCATTGTCTTAAGAACTACTCACAACTATATATATATATATATATATATATATATATATATATATATATATACATTGCACAATTACACGTTTTAGTCACTCATGCACTATTTAAAGTTTAAATGATATACATTGCACAATTTCACGTTTTAGTCACTCATGCACTATTTAAAGTTTAAATGAAACAGAAGTAGTATCAGATCTTTTCTTCTGTATTGTGACGTACATCTGGCTGTAAAGTTGCAGTCGCATTTACTGTTCCTCAGCTAAATTTTGTAGACAAAATCCAGTCAATCCAAAAGACACCTGTGTGTTCAGAAGTTTTGCATGAAGCTGAAAAAATATTCCCATGCAGATTCCACTCATGTTCAAGTTGGTCGCATGAATTCGCCACATTCACCAACAGAAAGCTGCTTGGTTTGAAGACGACTTGGTTGGAACAATGGACCATTTTGTTTCCGCAAAATTCACAAAAAAATTGCTAATGTGACTGGACCTTAATGGATTATCAAAAAATTAAATAGAAAAAATGATGGCGGGAACTTGGTTCTATGTGATGGTTGTTGATTGGATTTTGAGATGTGGGTTGTGCACTCAAAAGTATAGGCAGAAAAATGCAAGCTTGCATGGGCGGGATCAAAAGGACTATATGATTACAGAACCAATCAAGCTCTCATACAGCACCAAAAAGAAAACTGTTGTTTTCTTCAGAAGGCCAAGTTATAATAGTTTGATTAAACATTACAAGTTCAAATAATTTTTTTTTTTAAATTAAACATATACAGAGATTAATTGTTCAAAATATGATCTATAACATGCATTTTGAAAAAAAGATAAACCCGATCTCACAGGAAAACGTAACCATTTTACGAGGTGGCAATTCTGAATTTGCAAATTTTGAATTATACTTAAAAACAATTTTTTAAAACAAGAAAGCATGAAGGTCCACCCCTAAACATAATCGTCACAAGGGCTTAAGCAGATTGTACAAAAATATATGAATGAGATTGTATAGGTTCATACAAATCAGCAGAGGTGGAAAGTAACGAATTACATTTACTCGCGTTACTGTAATTGAGTAGCTTTTTTGTGTACTTCTACTTTTTTAAGTAATTTTTTTAATCTGTAATTTTACTTTTACTTAAGTATATTTTGTTTGAAGTATTGTACTTCGCTACATTTTAAAACACATTAATTACCGAGTAAAAAAAAATCGCTCCCTGGAAGCTACGTCAGTAAATAATGGGCAGGAGGGCAAACTGGCGCTAAAATCACAAGAAAGATGCAGACGGACAAAACAGGCGTTAGTGGTGGTGCAGACACCGCTGAAAACGAAACCCCCTCATATTCTGAAGTTGAACTCGAAGGTAATGAAGTGAACCCCTGCCCATATTTATACTCTGTCATGTTGTGTATGCTTAGCTTGCCTAGGGAGACCAAACTAGCAGTTTATAAAATCTCGACAAGACATCAACCCTTCGTAAGCATATAGAGGTGAGCTAAATAATTGCGTCATTGCAATGGTGGTTAAAATGAAGCTTTGACATTTTAGCAAGAGGTTTTGCACAAATTAGCCAAAAAGACTGGTGCGGAGTGTGCGATATATATCGTCTGCGATAATATCATAATTGTTGTTTTAATGATGTACGCGCGCATTTAGAGTGTTCTTTCAGCGTGTGATTCAGTGTGTTGAAATGCATTTAGAATTAAATCAATCAAAATCATTTAGAATCAAAATCACACAAAGAATGCTGTATTTTCCTTTAAAAATCATAATCACACACACACACATATATATATATATATATATATATATATATATATATATATATATATATATATATATATATATAAATCACGATCAGTGGGGATTTCTTTAAGACTGCAAGGGAAGCTCAGCTTCCCCTCTAATGTAAAAAAAAACAACGGTCAAATATGTACTATTGTGTATTATGTATTGTGTTAATCAGCTACATGTCGGCTGACTCGATTTTCTTCTCATACATTCCCGTAGCGTCACAGTGCATTTCCCTGTTGAGGCCGAGCGTTTATTGACTTCAATGGGGCTGCTTTGAACAGTTTTTTCAGTGCTCCGAAGCTAGACGGTCATTGGATAAATGCTGCGATTATGTCCCGCCCACGGACGCTCAGCGTCTCTGGAGGTGAATGAGGAGTGGGCTGGCCCGGACTCCGGGCTTCCGTGTGATGATTGGAGGATCTGTCGATCTCCTTTTGACTGACAGCGGTCTGCACCATAAGAAGTCGGTGAAGCTGTTTCACGCTCAGTCCCATGATCGCAGATTTCTCAAGTGTATTCGAAAGACAAACTGCGGCAATATTACTTGATATTTGTAAAATGCAGAACCACCACAAAATTAAATTTTGTAAAAAAAAAAAGCCTATTTAAATAAATATTTATTTATTTATAGAAATTTAAAAGATTTAAATCCTCCAAAAACTGTACAAAGTTTAGTAAAAACATAAATGAACAGAGTAAAATAATATTTGTAAAAAATTTTAATATTTTACTATTACAAAATTAAATGTTATTGTCTGGGGTCAAAAAGACCCGAGTGTCACTACAAATGAAGACCATCAGAGGGTTATAATGTAGGCCGAAAATGAGCTTCCCCTCTTTGAAAGACCAGCAGCCGCCACTGATATAGATTTAAATCCTCCATATATATATATATTTTTTTTTTTTACAACAGGACAGTAAACTAAGAGACTTGCGTTTTAGACACCATATTGCCTGTTTTTGCTCTATTTCTATAACAAAAATTTATTTCAAACACAGCCACCAAAGCACAGTTTTGCATCTCTGAGCAACATTACAGTGTTTCGTTCCTGAATGAATCAACCGTTTAAATGATTCGGTTCAATCGCAATGACTCACTTCTAAGAGTCATCTAAGAGATCTAAGAGCATACATAACTGAGTTATTCAGTGTTTGGCAGTACTTGATTTTGGATACAGTTCTGTGCTGTTCTTATTACTGCTCCACCTTTACACAAAACAACACAGTTGTGAGGTTCACCAATAAGGAGGGTCATCTGGCTAAATTTATTGGGAAAGAGGTTTTATTGAAATAGGAAGAATGTGAGCATCAGTGCGAATAGCTTGGAAATCGCAATAATCAGAAATGTTTTGCAATATGTGTAATAATTTTCCAGCAAAGGTTTAATTAACAGCAACATTTCCAACCATTATTGCTTTCTTTATATAATAAATAAATAAATGAATTAATTTCACAAAACATTTCACTAAAACTTACACTTATGTTAGGATTGAGTATGACTTAAAAAAAGAGTCTATTCAGCAAGGACACATTAGATTGATTGAGAGTGACAGTAAAGACGTTTTCATTGTTACAAAGATTTCTATATCAAGTAAAGGCTGTTCTTAAGAAATTACTACTAAAAGAATGTAAAAAATGTTTCACAGTCTCCACGAAAATATTAAGCTGCACAGTTTTCAATATTGATAATAATAATTTGAAAAGGTTTCATGAGCAAAAAAATTAGCATATCACGTGACACTGAAGACTGGAGTAATGGATGCTGAAAATTCAGCTTTACCATAACAGGAATATTTTCAAATATTTTGAAATTGAAACTAATATTTCACAAGTTTTCCGTATATAAAATAAATACATTGAGCCAAGATAAAGACATTTTAAAAAATATGTATGTATAAAAAATTCTTACCATCCCCAAACAAATTAAATGTAAAAAAAATAAAGTTAAAACACAATATTATAAATGCAAATTCAAAAATTATGAATTTATATTCATAAAATGAATGAAAATTTCTCATGGCAAACAAATCTGAACAGAATAAAATGCTTACTTTCTATCCTTTAATTTGGCACTTACTGTGTGCTTGCAGTCATTCGAATTTCCAATGAGACCATCACATGCTTGTGTCGTGACATTTTGGGTTTCAGAACAGTGTTCACAATTTGTTTTACGCTTTTATATATTTTTCCTTCAGTTTAGTTTAGTTGAAATATTTATTCATTTCCAGTTAGAAATTTTATTGCTTCAGCTTAAATCAATTTCAGTTAGTTGCCAAGGACTCATGTAATATTTATATGTTACTTCAGATTTCTGTCAGTTAACAAAAATGTTTGGAATAGTTTTAGTTGCCCTAATTGGTTCTTGGGCATTCTTTGGGTGCCTCTGATGCCTCTCATACTCATCAGTCTCCAGGAAGTAACTGGGAGTTTTGGTTGGATCAACAAATGCCAGTGTTAAAATCCCTTGGCAGAATGAAAAGGGCACTGCGAGCTCCCTGTACCAAAATTTGTCACATCGAACAATTTGGGTCAGCAGGGCTCGGCATGTTTAAACATCTTCCCTGTGAAGCATTGACTCAGTCTGAGACATTTTCACTATGCAGAGTGATACATGTCCTGCCCACTAGGCAGCTATTTTACCCATTACAAATATTGCTTATTTTATGAATAGTCTACCTTCTCTCGCTCATTATCTCCATCTCTTCTCTCTCTCTCTCACTGGAATTAATTAGATAGGTTGTTAGAGGGAACATTAAGGCCCATGGCACAAGTTCTGGTTATTTATAAAAAGTATATTCACACTATCTAATCAGGTACCCAAAACACACACACACACAACAGAAAAGAGAAGAAAATGCAATATTCATGATTTATGGGACTGTTAGAAACAGACCCTGCACTTCACTCTGTTCTGTCTTAATCAAAACCACCAAACAAACAAACCAAAAAAAAAAAATAGCAAACCAACCTTTATATCAAAATGAGTGTTATATATACACTACACACTCTTCTAAAACATTCAGGGAATTATGGCTCTCCAGGGAATCCTCATCTTACCTTTATGTAAGAGTTATGTTACTAACTCTTCACCTGAATGGAAATAAATGTTTTGGGAGATGATGTGTTGGATGAAATGGGCTGAAGTGCTCTGACGAAGGCAAAAAAGAACAGAATGTGGATTAGCAAGATTTACTGCAGAATGCTCATTGTAACAGACCTTAATGTGCTCTCACATTTTTGGTACTTTTTAACAGAGAAGAACAGATAAAATACCGCCATTAGTTGTGCTTGCTAAGGCAATCTATTGCTGTTTTAATGATTAGGGATTTCAAAAATCTCATTCAGTTAAAATTCAGCACATATCTCTTCCTGTACTGTTTGTACTGAGGACACACTTCAAATCATGCAGTTTGATTGAGGAAAGATGTGCTATTAGTTTTCTAAGCAATCAGACTTCTCATTTTTGCATGAGAGGAATCTAAGCAACTGCATAGCAACATGCTTAAAAAAAACTCAGGAGACCTTATAAATTGCTTAGCATTGTCTTAAGAACTACTCACAACTATATATATATATATATATATATATATATATATATATATATATATATATATACATTGCACAATTACACGTTTTAGTCACTCATGCACTATTTAAAGTTTAAATGATATACATTGCACAATTTCACGTTTTAGTCACTCATGCACTATTTAAAGTTTAAATGAAACAGAAGTAGTATCAGATCTTTTCTTCTGTATTGTGACGTACATCTGGCTGTAAAGTTGCAGTCGCATTTACTGTTCCTCAGCTAAATTTTGTAGACAAAATCCAGTCAATCCAAAAGACACCTGTGTGTTCAGAAGTTTTGCATGAAGCTGAAAAAATATTCCCATGCAGATTCCACTCATGTTCAAGTTGGTCGCATGAATTCGCCACATTCACCAACAGAAAGCTGCTTGGTTTGAAGACGACTTGGTTGGAACAATGGACCATTTTGTTTCCGCAAAATTCACAAAAAAATTGCTAATGTGACTGGACCTTAATGGATTATCAAAAAATTAAATAGAAAAAATGATGGCGGGAACTTGGTTCTATGTGATGGTTGTTGATTGGATTTTGAGATGTGGGTTGTGCACTCAAAAGTATAGGCAGAAAAATGCAAGCTTGCATGGGCGGGATCAAAAGGACTATATGATTACAGAACCAATCAAGCTCTCATACAGCACCAAAAAGAAAACTGTTGTTTTCTTCAGAAGGCCAAGTTATAATAGTTTGATTAAACATTACAAGTTCAAATAATTTTTTTTTTTAAATTAAACATATACAGAGATTAATTGTTCAAAATATGATCTATAACATGCATTTTGAAAAAAAGATAAACCCGATCTCACAGGAAAACGTAACCATTTTACGAGGTGGCAATTCTGAATTTGCAAATTTTGAATTATACTTAAAAACAATTTTTTAAAACAAGAAAGCATGAAGGTCCACCCCTAAACATAATCGTCACAAGGGCTTAAGCAGATTGTACAAAAATATATGAATGAGATTGTATAGGTTCATACAAATCAGCAGAGGTGGAAAGTAACGAATTACATTTACTCGCGTTACTGTAATTGAGTAGCTTTTTTGTGTACTTCTACTTTTTTAAGTAATTTTTTTAATCTGTAATTTTACTTTTACTTAAGTATATTTTGTTTGAAGTATTGTACTTCGCTACATTTTAAAACACATTAATTACAGAGTAAAAAAAAATCGCTCCCTGGAAGCTACGTCAGTAAATAATGGGCAGGAGGGCAAACTGGCGCTAAAATCACAAGAAAGATGCAGACGGACAAAACAGGCGTTAGTGGTGGTGCAGACACCGCTGAAAACGAAACCCCCTCATATTCTGAAGTTGAACTCGAAGGTAATGAAGTGAACCCCTGCCCATATTTATACTCTGTCATGTTGTGTATGCTTAGCTTGCCTAGGGAGACCAAACTAGCAGTTTATAAAATCTCGACAAGACATCAACCCTTCGTAAGCATATAGAGGTGAGCTAAATAATTGCGTCATTGCAATGGTGGTTAAAATGAAGCTTTGACATTTTAGCAAGAGGTTTTGCACAAATTAGCCAAAAAGACTGGTGCGGAGTGTGCGATATATATCGTCTGCGATAATATCATAATTGTTGTTTTAATGATGTACGCGCGCATTTAGAGTGTTCTTTCAGCGTGTGATTCAGTGTGTTGAAATGCATTTAGAATTAAATCAATCAAAATCATTTAGAATCAAAATCACACAAAGAATGCTGTATTTTCCTTTAAAAATCATAATCACACACACACACATATATATATATATATATATATATATATATATATATATATATATATATATATATATATATATATAAATCACGATCAGTGGGGATTTCTTTAAGACTGCAAGGGAAGCTCAGCTTCCCCTCTAATGTAAAAAAAAACAACGGTCAAATATGTACTATTGTGTATTATGTATTGTGTTAATCAGCTACATGTCGGCTGACTCGATTTTCTTCTCATACATTCCCGTAGCGTCACAGTGCATTTCCCTGTTGAGGCCGAGCGTTTATTGACTTCAATGGGGCTGCTTTGAACAGTTTTTTCAGTGCTCCGAAGCTAGACGGTCATTGGATAAATGCTGCGATTATGTCCCGCCCACGGACGCTCAGCGTCTCTGGAGGTGAATGAGGAGTGGGCTGGCCCGGACTCCGGGCTTCCGTGTGATGATTGGAGGATCTGTCGATCTCCTTTTGACTGACAGCGGTCTGCACCATAAGAAGTCGGTGAAGCTGTTTCACGCTCAGTCCCATGATCGCAGATTTCTCAAGTGTATTCGAAAGACAAACTGCGGCAATATTACTTGATATTTGTAAAATGCAGAACCACCACAAAATTAAATTTTGTAAAAAAAAAAAGCCTATTTAAATAAATATTTATTTATTTATAGAAATTTAAAAGATTTAAATCCTCCAAAAACTGTACAAAGTTTAGTAAAAACATAAATGAACAGAGTAAAATAATATTTGTAAAAAATTTTAATATTTTACTATTACAAAATTAAATGTTATTGTCTGGGGTCAAAAAGACCCGAGTGTCACTACAAATGAAGACCATCAGAGGGTTATAATGTAGGCCGAAAATGAGCTTCCCCTCTTTGAAAGACCAGCAGCCGCCACTGATATAGATTTAAATCCTCCATATATATATATATATTTTTTTTTTTACAACAGGACAGTAAACTAAGAGACTTGCGTTTTAGACACCATATTGCCTGTTTTTGCTCTATTTCTATAACAAAAATTTATTTCAAACACAGCCACCAAAGCACAGTTTTGCATCTCTGAGCAACATTACAGTGTTTCGTTCCTGAATGAATCAACCGTTTAAATGATTCGGTTCAATCGCAATGACTCACTTATTAACAGTGACTTGCTGACACATACTGGCCATTTTAATTTCACATTTAAAGTATCTTTTGATTTTTTTTTAATAATTAAGTTTTTATGATTTCAAATGAGTATTCAACATTTTATGTCTGGCATATCAAAACATTATTCATGCATTTGTAACTGCAGGTTAAATGCATTCTTGTCCTGCACTAAACAGTTTGTAAATACATCTAAATGCCACGTCCAATGAAGCTTTTGCATTTCCTCTGCATTAAAAGATGAGTTTGTTGATACTGATTTGCCTGAAAACAGCCCAAATGTCTTATTATTCTAAATAACTGATTCCTTTAATTAAAAACTACTAGTTTGAGATTAATAGGCCTATCCCAGGGGTGTCAAACTCAGTTCCTGGAGGGCCATAGCCCTGCAGAGTTTAGTTCTAACCCTGCTCCAGCACACATATCATGTAGTTTTCAAATAAGCCTAAATGATTAAATTAGCTGGATCAGGTTTGTTTAACTAGGGTTATATCTAGACAGTGCAGGACTGTGGCCCTCTAGGAACTGAGTTTGACACCCTTGCCTGTCCCATTTTTGCCTCCCTCCCACTGTTAAAATGTAACTAAGTAATTTTTACTCTGAGTAAATTTTAAATGAGCTACTGTTTACTTTTACTTGAGTAGATTTTTAGACTGGTACTTTTACTTGTACTTAAGTAAAATTTCATTAATGTAATGGTACTTTTACTTGAGTAGAATATTTTTGTACTCTTTCCAACTCTGCAAATCAGCCACTAAATCGCCAAAATGTAAAATAGTTACGAACTGCCATGCGATTGTGTTTAATAGATTGCATGTCATCCACAAATCATGACATCCATTTCAGCTTTCCGGGGAAAGAGCATGGCAAAATAGAATGATGTGTATCTGAGAGAGAAAGACAGGGACGGGTAATGGGAGGAAGCAGAGATCGATGCTCTAGCATTACTGATGATTTGCACTCAGCCAGTTAGTGTTTTTTGGACACACAGCCATTAATGAGCCATGTCTGTCCTCACCCCAACCACAAACAAACACAATGAGAGTGGACATGGCTCTTAGCTCAACAATGCACACACCCACATACATACATTACATGCACAAATATACTTAATGCACAAGCTCCTAAAAGTGGTCGCCAAAAAGCATCTTCACAAAGATCTCCAGAGCCGTTTAGATGCAGAAAGAAGTAGGATAACTTAATTTGGTGTGACTCCACCAGAAGAGTTACAGAGATGAGCTGGGCAGAAATGAATTGTGTAAGTATTGCTCCAAACACCCCAGCCCCCACCAGCAGGCAGAGCTGTGAGTCACTCTTCCCCCTCACTCTCATTTCACTCAGCCCAGCCATGAGCTCCAGCACTCGGCTCTCAGTTGCTCTATCCAACAGACACATGGATGCACGTACTGTACACCAGCAGGCACTTGTTTACCAAAAGAAAGCGAGTGCCACATGCAAATCAGCTGGGCTCATTTTAACACACCTTTCAGGATGTCTACTATGTCTCATTCCTCGTGATGGGCAGGATGCAAATCCTCCACTTGGATTTACAATATGGAAATCGCCTAAGCCTGTGTTTAGTTGGATTGATTCTGTCCAGATTTGAGCACAGCTTGTGTATCGGCCTGGATTTCTGCATTGGGAGAGTGAATCACCACCCACTAGTAATCACCTCTGAATTCACGTACAGTCACAGTGACCTTCCCATGTTCTACACCCACACCCAGCCTACAGCTGACCATCTCCTTATGGAGCTCATACACACACACACACACACACACACACACACAGAAATATACAAAAATGCTTTGTCCAATAAGGTATGCAAACACAAACTTTGCTTGATCTCTAGTGAACAGTAAACAAACAGCAAAAGAAGCACAATGTTCACAATAAAAAACAGGAGATCAGGTGAAACACAACAGACTCTCTGTGATTAGCATGTTAAATATTATTATTAGTGGTAGTAGTATTTTTATTATTATTAACTGACACCAGGACGAGCTTTACAGGTTTAAATAATAATAATAATAAAGGTAAAGACTATAATCAAAAACATAATAATAATAATATTTATTATTATTATTACAGAATATGGCTACATATCTAACACTAATCAAGAACCGTCACACAGGATTAAATAAATAATACTTTGAAGGTTAAATAATAATAAAAAAATAGCATTATACATTATTTTTATTATTAGTATTATAGAATATGCCTATATTTCTAACCCTAATCAAGACCTGTTTTACAAGCTTAAATAAATAAATGGGGGGAAAATGCATTATTTACATAACACGAGAGCTAATTATGAAATGGCTGTGAGTCTTTGGAGAGCAGTATGTTCTCTCTGGTTTTTACCCACAGAAAACAGGGCCTTGATGTGCTACTCAAAAACTCGGCTGACTCATCAGCTTCATTCCAACTGAAGCACAGACGAGTGTGAATATGACTCACTCCGCTTGTAGATCTGACAGTCAAACATTATATTAAGACCAACATCATGCAGTAAGCTCTCTGGCATAGCGAAACACTACACACAGTTCTTCTCAGCTACAGCCGAGTTGGAAAGAGGGCCAGATGTAAACCTTAGTCCTTTCTTGGTCCAATGCGGCAGACATTCCTCGTCTGACCTCCCTCTGTCTGTTGCTTGCATTACCTCACTGCCTATGTGGTGCATTTTATGGCAACTCTCTATTTTTTACTGTTACTTTTCAATATTAAATGAATATGTTTATTTATAATAAACAACTCTCTCACCTCACCTGCCATCTTGGCACACTGCATTCTCAGAATTCAGCAAAGCTAAACTTGGTTTAAAATAACATGTCTTAGGAGGCAGCAAAATTAAGTTTAGATTTTGGAACAGACCAAGAGTTTGTGTCCAGAGACTTTTTGAAGCAGCATCTATTATTGGTATATTGGTGTTGGTTTCAAGGAGCAATCAAACCATTCTCATGGATGGGAGGAGAAAAGCAGCTGGGCGTCTCTGCTCGGTAGTATGGACCTTACCTGCCCCAGTGACCCAGTAACCAGGAATAGTCCAGCGTGACCAGCACAAGGGTGGGCATTTCCTCCCCTCATAACTACATCACAATCAAGCATTTATAAATACACATTCTGCACTGACAGATAGTTCAAGTCATGAGGAGTGTGCTTGTTATTAATTGCATACCCACAAGTTACTATTCTTTCCCATGCTTACACATTGCTCAACAGATATCATGAGAAGACCAGATGATGAGTCTCAGTCATCATTGCAATAACAAAAGGTCTTGGCAGCATCCATATTCCATAAAAGTCATTAGACTTTGTTGTGTCAGATGTAGAGAACATTGCTTAACCAACAGGAACAAGGTCTCATATCCATGGCAAGATTTTCACCAGTTTTTACACACATCTAAGAGCATACATAACTGAGTTATTCAGTGTTTGGCAGTACTTGATTTTGGATACAGTTCTGTGCTGTTCTTATTACTGCTCCACCTTTACACAAAACAACACAGTTGTGAGGTTCACCAATAAGGAGGGTCATCTGGCTAAATTTATTGGGAAAGAGGTTTTATTGAAATAGGAAGAATGTGAGCATCAGTGCGAATAGCTTGGAAATCGCAATAATCAGAAATGTTTTGCAATATGTGTAATAATTTTCCAGCAAAGGTTTAATTAACAGCAACATTTCCAACCATTATTGCTTTCTTTATATAATAAATAAATAAATGAATTAATTTCACAAAACATTTCACTAAAACTTACACTTATGTTAGGATTGAGTATGACTTAAAAAAAGAGTCTATTCAGCAAGGACACATTAGATTGATTGAGAGTGACAGTAAAGACGTTTTCATTGTTACAAAGATTTCTATATCAAGTAAAGGCTGTTCTTAAGAAATTACTACTAAAAGAATGTAAAAAATGTTTCACAGTCTCCACGAAAATATTAAGCTGCACAGTTTTCAATATTGATAATAATAATTTGAAAAGGTTTCATGAGCAAAAAAATTAGCATATCACGTGACACTGAAGACTGGAGTAATGGATGCTGAAAATTCAGCTTTACCATAACAGGAATATTTTCAAATATTTTGAAATTGAAACTAATATTTCACAAGTTTTCCGTATATAAAATAAATACATTGAGCCAAGATAAAGACATTTTAAAAAATATGTATGTATAAAAAATTCTTACCATCCCCAAACAAATTAAATGTAAAAAAAATAAAGTTAAAACACAATATTATAAATGCAAATTCAAAAATTATGAATTTATATTCATAAAATGAATGAAAATTTCTCATGGCAAACAAATCTGAACAGAATAAAATGCTTACTTTCTATCCTTTAATTTGGCACTTACTGTGTGCTTGCAGTCATTCGAATTTCCAATGAGACCATCACATGCTTGTGTCGTGACATTTTGGGTTTCAGAACAGTGTTCACAATGGACAGTCTATGCGGCATTACGTCATCAAAGTATGGACTCGGAGGAGTACTGTGAGGGTTCAGGCCAGCATTTGAGACTGGGTCAACAGTGTTCAAACAGCCCTGTGTATGCTTCTTTATTTCACTTATTGTACATCTGCATCATTGCTTTATACAGTAGTTTTGTAAACCCCAATATGTTAGAGTTGACCCACTTGAGGATTCTGAAAAGAACAGAGAGTGAGGATGAATCTGCTTGAAGCAAGACTGTAGGAGCAAATGAAGCAAACGCAAAACAGCTGTGGCCCACAAGCATACACTGTTGGCTGTTTACTTTCTTCATAATCAGTCTAGAATACCACCATACGTATAAAATGTTCTGCTGAAAGCCTGACCTGAAAGAGCACCAGTATGGCGGTTTGAAATAATAGTAACAAGGTAACAAAATAAAATAATTTATTATGATTCAGTGATAACAGATCCACAAAAATTTGGTTACATCATGTATAATCCGTTGGCCCAATTAGAGGCTCAGCTCAATCTTTGAACCAATCAGATCAATCCATGAGCTAGGAATCCCCATTGCCCTAGCAACTGTGAGGTCACTGAAACAGATGGGGGCAGGGGGGTGCTTGGTCGTAAGGTTGTAAAATGCAGTTTTGCTCCCTTGACAGTACAGCTGCTGTGCAAGTGTTTGATGCATGCATGCATTCATTAGCGCAGGCATACTGGAAGGGACAGGAGGAGGCAGGAATCCATTGAGGCAGATGTGCTTTGAAAATGAATATTTCCCTGCATGTTCCACACTGCATCATTGCAAAGCCAATTCCTCACTATTAATGACCGAAATCAGGGCAGATCTGATTCATTAGTGTCTAATAGATGCTTATGATCAAACTTCTCCGCCGTGAGAGATAACTCCAGACTGAACACATCAGAAGAGAAAAGCAAAGCAAGGTGACGAAACTCCTCCGGTTCTCTCCTCCAGCGTGACCTATTATTATTCACTGAGAGAATTCGCTCTCATCCATGTTTTAAACTCCCATCTCTCTCCCACAAAGAAAAACACTCGCTCAAGCTGAAATGTTAATGATGATGCCAACAAATGCATTGCAAAAACAGTCCTTGCAGTCTGAAGTCGGGTGACCAAGTTGAATAGAGGAGGACTGGATTATGGAACGAGCGCAGATGAAAGGAGAGAGGAAGAAAGCAGAGCAGAAGTGGAGACCAGGGCAGCGGAGTTATAAAGCGAGGAGAGCGGGGGTGTATACAGCTGTCATTTCATCTTAGATTTTGCTCTCTCCTTGTCTCCACTCGTCTTGCCTGGTGAAATGTTAATCTGGCATGGAGTGGAAAACAGCAGAGAAGATCAAAAATAGGTCAGAGGGAAAGAAAAGAGAGGGTTTAGAATGCTCCGTCCTGTGATTCGAAAGGCACACTCAGAGAGTTGAGAGAGAAAGAGGATGATCAAGCTTCAGAAGACTCTGAAGATATTTACTGGACACACGCTGGCAGAGACGGAAATGAACATTTCAGATCACACCCTTTAACTGCTATTAAACGTGCTAGATCAGAAGTTCTGATGGGTTGCGACTCAAAATGGCCCAGAGGTCTGCTCTGATAGAGCCAAGAATACCTAAATGCAAATAATAAACTGCTAGCTATACATACATTACCAGTTAAAAGTTTGGGATCAGAATGATTTTTTATGTTTTTTATTAGATTTTCTTATACTCATCCAGGCTGCATTTATTTGATCAAAAATACAGAATTTTTTTTTTTTTTTAATTGAATAAATGCTGTTCTTTTGAACTTTTTATTCATCAAGGAATCCTGAAAAAAAGTATTGCAGTTTCCAAAAAAATATTCGACAGCACAACTGTATAAAAATCAGCATATTGGAATGATTTCCTAAGGATCATGTGATTCTTTATACTGGCGTAATGGCTGATGGAAATCCAGCTCTGCATCACAGAAATAAATTATATTTTAAAGGACATTAAATTAGAAACGATTATTTTATACTGTGGTAACATTTTGCAAGATTACTGTATTTTTTTATGTATTTCTGATCAAATAAATGCAGCCTTGATAAGCATACGAGGCTTCTTTAAAAATCATTACAAGTCTTACTGAGTGTACGGTAGTGTATATTAACTGTATCATTATATTGTTTTATAAAAAAAATTTAAAGTGAGGGGAAAACGCTTCATTGTGTTAATTTGCAAAAAAAACTGTAAATTCATCTGTCAAACTAGCCAAATTAGGTGAATGGCTGCCTGACATGCCCTTATCCTACAAAACCATGAAATGACACAAGATGAAAGAAAAAGTTAAATGCTACATTAAATATGGGTTATGTTGCCCTGTGCTGCGTCACTAATGTAAAACTGGTTACTGAAGCGAAACAGCTTTTGCAATTTCTTGTCTCTTTAAAAAAATAATAATAATAATATGTTCTTTAGTAAAAATAATGTACACACACACACACACACACACACACATATATGAAAGATCCATTTCATTATTCTACTATACAAGTTAGTATGACTTCATATAAATATTCCAAATCCTTGCTTTTCTTTCCCTCTTGTTTTGTTCCATCATTCAGTCTGAGCATCTTAGGATGTGCTCTGTGTGGATCAGAATTCCTCCTCCTCTCTGGATGTCCCTAACTGCGGAGCTAGCAGTCCTTAGACTGCATTGCTTACGAACTAAGTGGAGGAGGGAAGCAAAATTGGTTAAAGATAATAAAGAGGTACTGTGAATATCGGGCGCCGTTTGTAAAGCTGCTCATGCTGAAAATAACAGCAACATTTTGTCACATTTATCTTCAAACAATGTAAAAAAAAACGGTATGAATTTTTTGACGGTCACTTTTTAGCACATTTACAACAATATTTGTCAACTTAGAGATATTTTAAATAGTTAAATATAAATATTAAATGTTAAACCTAAATGTTAAATCTAAATGCTAAATCTAAATATAAATGTTAAATCTAAATCTAAATATAAAATCTAAATGTTAAATATAAATATAAATGTTAAATCTAAATGTTAAATATAAATCTAAATATAAATGTTAAATCTAAATCTTAAATATAAATATAAATGTTAAATCTAAATCTTAAATATAAATATAAATGTTAAATCTAAATATTAAATCTACATCTAAATGTTAAATCTAAATGTTAAATCTAAATCTAAATCTAAATGTTGAATCTAAATGTTTCGGTTGAAACTAAATATTTAGCTAATATGCAAATTCAAAATGCCGGAAGTGCCAATATAAAAGCTCGATGAGGTCAGTGTGTGTTTATAGCATTGTGTTAAATAAGGAACGAATAAAAATCATCTCATCCGAGGAAATTGACTCTTGGACATGGATTATCGTGATAATGACTACCGTTTTTTCCGGACTATAAATCGCACTTTTTTCATAGTTTGGCTGGTCCTGCAACTTATTTATCAAAATTAATTTGACATGAACCGAGAAAACATGACCGTCTACAGCCACGAGAGGGCGCTCTTTGCTGCTCAATGCTCCTGTAGTTTTTATATTTTTAACTCCACTAATGTTATTTTTTTTAATATAATTAGAAAACCCCAAATCGTTATCTCTATAATATTTTTTCAATTATTTTATGTGATTTTATTTTTCTTGTATAGGATCTCATATGATGAACACGTTCAATTTTTATTTACTGTTTTATGGCGTTATGATTGTTATTGTTAAATACAACCGTCTTACCCTGATCTTTTATGTTATAAGTTTGGCAATAATAATAAAAAGAGGTACAGGTACACTACCACTTCACAGCATCACTAACTCCACAGTCCAGTGCAGTTACTCTCAGCGACTCTGCAATGTCTGCACACGTCGAACAGCTGCTCGAAGATCTCACCTTTGGAGAAGACTGATGATTTTATACTCTAAAAATGTAAGTATTACTACTCAACAATGAAGATGACCCCATAATGAACTGCATCCTTTGCCCACCCCAACACTTACTTGCAATAATAATGATAAATGCCAACCAATAATTATACAAATTTTTTTTCCTTAAAATTACATTTTAGTAAAAGAAGCCAAATGTATTTTCTGTCGTGACATAGCTATACATAAATATACACTAATGCAATTGATGTGAATGCATCAGTTTTCAGTCAAGCAAATAATACATGAATAGATAAAATATTTATATTTTATTTACTGACAACAAGAAACATGTCTAAATGATTAAAAGAATGTATAAATGTTAGCATCACAATAAATGCATACATGTACAAATCAACAACACATGAAACAAAGCTTCATTCAAACTTACTGTTCTAACAATCATGTATTTACAGATGGTGAACCCCACATCTTACTATCATCTCAACACAGCTGTTCTGATTCTGCTGCTGCGCTGTGCTTCACAGTCTCACTCTTCTCAACGGGGATGTCTTTGAGCAACAGGATGAGGAAGACCATGATGTCGGCTCTCTCAACCACACAACCTTGAAGCGAGAGCAGAAGAACACGTGCAGGACAATCTGACTGCTGCTGTGTCTGCTCCAAAACAATCGTGTGCCTGCTCTCCACGAGCACCACTACCTTTAAAACATTTACACATAGTTTACAAGTACATGCATTAATTTATTACTTTTGTAGTGGGCTAAACCACTGAACTGGTTCAAAACCACCAGTAAGTCTGTGAGCACGGCTCTTTTCTCCAGGTGGATCAGAGGATTGTAGGTCCCTGTAATAAGAGCACTGTCAATCACTTCAGATAAATGCTTTTGAAGCTTCTGAAAGTCAGCCTTCATTGTATAAACAGACACCAGCAGAACAAACTTTACCAAAATCAAATCCTCAGTGTCTTTTGGTTTTTCTCTAGATGCTCTCGCTGCTCTGGGGCCACCGATGATGAAGAGACCACAGCAGCATCTGGTCCTGATGAGACAGTGAGAGCTGGAGTGATGGAGCGTCTCATCTATATCTCTGGACCATTTCCGGATGCTGCAGTGGACTTCTCCATCCTCAGTGCACACACCAGTCTGCAGACATTTTCATAACCTACACAAATACACACACACACAATACAAAAAGTCATTCCTTTATTCTTTTGTTTCAGGTATTTCCTTTTTCCCCTTTCCTTGCAGGTATTGCTCCACCACAAAAGATCTGCAGCAAATGCACAGAAATCAACAATAAGAAAAGTGCTGTTATAACTCTTTGAAATTACACTAATTAAAATGTTTCATTTATTTTTGTAGTGTTCTTACACAAATCCTTTGATGGCAGCATTCCTTCATCATTCACTCTACAGCAGATAAACATAATCTGTTCCTGTAACATCCAGACAAGAGTCAGTCTCCTCTGTGATTTATCCGTGATATACGGCATCTGCATGTTGAGTTAGTAAATGATGTAACTCGCTTTTTATCCAACACAAATGTTCCTAAAATTATCAATATTGCAAATGGACAAATAAAATAAGATAACCTGTGTTTAGTTACTGTATGTAGGTTTGTTTGATTACATGACTTACACTCATCTAAAGCCTGTTTCATGTCCGTTAAATGTGCTCACCTGCAATACTTATCAAAGACTATCCTGTCAGATGACAGACATTTAGTAATAGTCTTCAAGATGTATATATGGTTTATGTAAATCCACTTTTGAGTCGTGTACTTAATGGAGCTCCCCTGTTTGTTATTCATTATAAAACGTGTTTTTACAGCACAATCACAAATATGCTATATTATGTAAGTAACAAACAGGGTTTAGATTAAGCCAGGATCAGGCCATGGCTCAATTAGTCTTGCCTGTGAAACCGGAGGATAGCGTCTTTACACCTTTTGTTTATATGTTGCTGACTTTACACCTTAGATTTAATAGATTATTAACTCCAAAATCAATACCACTGTATGAAAATAACTTGTACTCTTAAATTTAAATAATTATTTCGTGAAAAAAATATATTCTCACCATTGTAACACACAGCAAGCCGTCATATTCGTCTTCTTCCCAGTTTAACGGCGGTTGGCATTCAGCTTATTGGCGCAATACCGCCCTCTTCTGTTCCGGAGTGTGGATCAGATAATAAAACTAAACGTACACATCTCTCACATTGTTCGCTAACATTAATATCTACATACACTAGCGTACTCTTCAAATACAGTTTCTCCAAACGTGTTTATTACTTTAGGTAGTATTTATCAAGATAATCCATGTCCAAGAGTCAATTTCCTCGGATGAGATGATTTTTATTTGTTCCTTATTTAACACAATGCTATAAACACACACTGACCTCATCGAGCTTTTATTTTGGCACTTCCGGCATTTTGAATTTGCATATTAGCTAAATATTTAGTTTCAACCGAAACATTTAGATTCAACATTTAGATTTAGATTTAACATTTAGATTTTACATTTAGATTTAACTTTTAGATTGAACATTTAGATTTAGCATTTAGATTTAACATTTATATTTAACATTTATATTTAACATTTAGATTTATATTTATATTTAACATTTAGATTTAACATTTAGATTTAAATTTAACATTTAGATTTAAATTTAACATTTAGATTTTATATTTAGATTTAACATTTAGATTTAACATTTAGATTTAGCATTTAGATTTAACATTTAACATTTAGGTGTAACATTTAATATTTATATTTAACTATTTAAAATATCTCTAAGTTGATAAATATTGTTGTAAATGTGCTAAAAAGTGACCGTCAAAAATTCATACCAGTTTTTTAAACATTGTTTGAAGCTAAATGTGAAAAAATGTTGCTGTTATTTTCAGCATGAGCAGCTTTACAAACGGCACCCGATACTGTGAACAGCTAACCTGCTGAGACAGGAAGTATGCACACACATGCAGGCACTTAACGCACACATGCCGACAGGGGCGGACTGGCCATCTGGAGCACCGGGACTTTTCCCGGTGGGCCGCTAGCCAATGTGGGCCGGCCCACCCGGTACACAAATATATATATATATATAATTTTTTTTTTTAATTGACGGAAATCATAATATTACATCTCTTTTCTACGCAAATGGATGAGTGAGCCGATCGCGCAGCCAACAAGCGCGTTTCCGTCTAATTTAGAGAGAGACAGATTCATCTGGTACAGCGAATTTCTCTGAGCAGCAGGCCACTGTAGGCCTATACGTTCACTTAAAACATAACCGACTGTGTTTACGAGAATACTTGCAGAGACAATTATTTTGAAATAATTGTGTGTGTATTTGTTCATTCAGAAGTTACGATACCCAAAAGATGAATTAATTCTTTGTACGCGCATTGTCTGAAATGCTGCTCACAGCGCGTGCTTTGAACGAGTGCGCGCAAGCTTCGAACGCGCGCAAATTGTTTAAAAAAGTTGAATCAGCAAGATTTAGAAACAAGTGAAAACGATCAACTACGATACATTTCACCCCTCCAAGCGAGTGAACAACGCGAATTTTAAATAGCTATTCACGATAGCCCGTCGGGAAGAGCAGTGATACATTTTGGAGCCCGACTGCAAAACACAATAGCCCCTGGACGTCGGGCTAGCGATTTTGCGAGCCCTGCACCTCAGATCTATCCAGTTTGTGAACCACTGGTTTCCACAATGTTTTCGTTAAACAAAATAAATGATTATTTAAAAAGATTTACTCAAGAGAATAATCTGTTCACGAATCGGATCATGAACTTATATTACCGCATATTCATGCATCTGTTAACTGAATGCAAAGTGTGAGTTCTAGGAGAATGTTTGTCTCGTGATGAACATGTATCGCTCACTAGGAGTCGCTAAATGAACAGCTGCAGCACGCAGGTTATCTTTTTTTTTTTTTTTTTTTTTTTTTTCAATGGAGGATCAGTTGCCCTATTGGTTAAAATCCCCAAACAGTATACTTAAATATCAAATAAATAAATTACATCAAAACAGGGGCGTTTGCGTTTTGATGTGGTGGGCTGCTGTGGGCCAGAAAGTCCAGGGCCACTTTTTGGTCCCAGTCCGCCCCTGCATGCCGAAATATCTCAGAACTTCCCTGAAGAGTTCCGTCTCTTACACAGAGCTCTTTAGTGCCCTCTGCTGGTTGAGATGCAAACAGCATCTGCACCTGCTACTACTGACTGAGAGACTGATATACATCAGAGTTCATGAAACAGAACCAACCGTAAATCACACCGAGACTGTTATAAAAAAATTAAACCACACAATAGGGAAGCTATAGGGGTTGTTACATGGAAGGAGTTATTGGAACATAATAGAATATATTTTGGAGATTGTTGGTAACCACACCATTTCAGTTCCCATTTACTTCCAATTTAGGAAAACAAATCAATGGAAGCCAATGTGTACAAACTGTTTGTTTTATCAACATTCTTTAACATATCTTCTGTTAAATTCCACAGAAGAACAACTCTTCTCTGATGTTGTGTGCATCAGTGTGAGGGTGGGACGACATGTCCTACCCTATAGCAACCTCTCACTCACATGAGCAATTAGCAAACAAAGGCGATCCAATGATCCGATCAATTCCCAATGGATGAAAAGGCCCACCCTACATTTTCCTTTTGATAAGCTGTTTGTGAATGATGCTGGAAACGAAATATTCAAGCATATCTCAATATTTGGTGAATAGCAAGAGTCCTGTGCTGAGCAGGTTCCATTGAGATGAATGGAAAATTGTGGATGCTTTTCAGGAATTCCAGGAAAAGCAAGGTGCAGAAATCAGTGGGTTTGTGTGTAAAAGTGCAGCATTTTCTGCATGCATCTTCATTTCATAAGACAGTTCCTTGTCCACACAGTATTTTCTGTGCACTCACATTTTTTCAATATTCTGTAACCTTCCATTAACATGCTATTTCATTAAAATGAACTCTCAGAAACATCAGATGTGCCCAAATGTTCTCTTGACTCCCCTGTGATGTCATAATCACAAGTTGAACCATTTTATCATCTGAAAGCAATTTGCACTATTCACCTATTTTTAATTCGTATTGCTCGCATGTATGTGTGCTGCAAAAGCTTGGCCCATAATGCGGAGCTAATGTAATCCAACTCTTCTGCACTCACTGACCCCTATTATGAAACTAAAAATGTGAGAAGAGAAGTGTTCCCTTCAAAGGAGGCCGGTCTCCTCCCCTGTTTCTCTGCTCTAAGCATCTTGTCCATCCAGCTTTATCTTAATCTCATTCCACAGCTTCCTTCTCCCACCAGTTGTGCACGCAATCCCCGGCTCTGTATGCCCACTCGGAGGGGTCATAATCTTCCATCTTCTTACACCCATCCATGCAACCTCCTGCAGAGAGAGAAATTGATATGTATTTTACTGTCACTCCACTGTTCACGCCAAAATGAACAGCCTTTTCAAAGTTCAAGACAAAGCGACATCTCCAAGGCCATCTTTTCCCCCTTAACACTCACTTACACATACATACACACACACACACACACACACACACACACACACACACACCTCTCTCTTGTTTTAGCTCTAATTATACTGTGAAGTAGGCTGCTGTTCTAGTTCAGAGCACCCAAGTGGTTGGCCTGATTCACTGGGCGTGGATAGGACAGGAGCGGGTGAGAGAGCAAGAGAAAGGGAGCGCTCATGGCATAATGTGATGAGGTAGATGATAAGCATGGTCCTGCATGGAGCACACAGAGCAGGAACCTGGTGGAACCTGTTTGTACAAATTTCTAAACTAGCATTAAAGGGCCCCTAAATTTAAATCACACATTCTCTTGAATTACACAGGCTCTCAACTCGTGCCAAAAAGCAATAACCATGTTTGTAAACCACATTCCCCTGATCTCTAGTGACTAACGCTAGAGGCTTCTTTAGCATATTTATTAGTGCATCCCCCCTCCCATGCTGGAAATGCTGGTTCGAATCCCACTCGAAGCGAGTGAGGCGAGTAAAACTGGAGGGGCTATATTGGTGCCGTGACCCTGATGCGTGTGATGTTTAGGGGGTGAGTGTAAAAGAATCCAGCTGGTTAGAACTGTGTAAACCTCACTCCACTGATCTCAAGAGGCTGACATAAGAGGATGCCAGAATGTCAGAAACGCCGGTTCGAATCCCACTCTAAGAAAGTGAGACGAGTAGAACCAGGAGTTCCAGTAGCAATGACTTAGCAATGCACAAGCAACCACCAAGGGCATCCAAACGACATGTTAGCAGCCACCCAGAAAATCCTAGCAACCATACAGATCACCCTAGCAACTACCTAGAACACCCTAGCATTGCACTGATAACCACCCAGGGTTGAGCCTGGTCAGTACCTGGATGGGAGACCTCCTGGGAAAACTAGGTTGCTGCAGGAAGAGGTGGTAGTGAGACCAGCAGGGGGTGCTCAGCCTGTGGTCTGTGTGGGTCCTAATGCCCCAGTATAGTGATGGGGACACTACACTGTAAAAAGGATACCAAGATACCCTATCATTGAACTAGCAACCATCCAGGTAACTCTAGAAACCAGCTAGAATCACACTAGCAACTACCCATTAGCAATGACCTAGCAAGACATTAGTAACCACCCAGAATACCCAGGCAATATAATAGCAACCACCAAAAACACCCTAGCAATGAATTGACATCCACCCATGACACATCCGAAAAACCAACTAGATCACCAACAATTCAGCAACACATTAGCAACTATACAGGATACACAGGTAACCAACTAGTAATCATTCAGAACACTCTAGTAACAATGAGGCTTGGACCCACAACACCCTAGCATTTTCTTACGACAATGTAGTCATTTCCACTTGACTTTCTATATGACATCTGTTTATCTGACTGTTTATTCAAGACACAGACATCAATCCATCTTGAGTGGTTGCTCAGCAACTCAGCACACCTGTGGTCTGATCTGATGAAGACTTCTAGAGTTGATAAGACACGCAAAAGCAAACTTTTGCAGGCCCAAACAGATAACTACAATAAAATAAATAAAACTGAGATCTTCCCTCTTCAGACAATCTCTCCCACATCCTGCATCCAATCACAAAGTCCACCAGTCTGTCATGTACCTGTTTATGTCAGGCCAGCTGTAGCAAGCAAACATGCTGTAGGGCAGATCTGGAGATAAAACCCCCTAATGAAGAGAGCCTAGATGTGAAACAAATGAAGACGAATCAAGAGAGACAGATAGAAAGAGAGAGGACTTGCATAACCATGAGCAGCTTCTGGTGAGGTTCTGGTTGCTAAGCAACAGCATCCATGCAGCAGCTGCATTGCGACACAAAGATGAGAACACAGTCTTTAGTTGACCACTCTCTCCCCATTTGACATGCTTTCTACAAAGTCATGTATTTTAACTGAATGCAGGTTTCAGAAAAAAAAGTATAAAATAATATACTCCTACCTTAATTGTGAAAAACAACTGACTCCAGTACACACATAGAGTGTGCAGATCATGGACTAGTGTATGAGCTGTTGTGCTGAGTCACACTGAGCCAATGAGTGAAGAGTTAAACTAATGATGTATGGAGGAGTGTAGGAGAGAGAGGGAGAAAGGATAAAGAGGGTGGGAATGATATAATCAGTGTGTGTGTGGCGGGGGGGGGGGGGGGGGGGGGGTGGGGGGGTTAGTTTTTAAACATTTTTAATAATCTAAAAGAAAATTCCAGCACACTAAGGTTCCAAATGGTTTGAGCCACATATAAACCTGTCACATATAATAAAACAAAATACCAAAATATAGGATAGAACACAGGTCCAAAAGTTTACAGCAAAAGTAAAGTAATCAGGCATCAGAGCAACCTGCAGCTCTCACCTCCTAATGCGACGGAGCAGAGGCGTGGCTGCACCGACACCTGCTGGACACAAAGGGAAGCACAAGACTAATTATGACATTGAAACCCAGAAATAACTCTCAACAACGACAAAATGTAACAAAATGTATATAATTGTTTACTTGCCTTCATGTCTTTCCAAACCCATTGCTGGAAACTTACTCTTAAAAATATAATAAATGCTGTTCATCTGACCTTGTGCACTAAAATCTTCTGATACAAGTCTATGCGTGCGAAGAACATGTCGAGATTTAAGCGGTTATTCAAATATACATTTTCTTCCAGTTAACCCAATGAACGGAGTAATGCAGTGTGACTAAGTGAATCAATGAGTTGAACCCACGGATCAGTCCGATTGGGGAATGAATCGACATAACTGAAACACAAAAAAACACCTGGAACCACAAGAAGGATTTGCTCGTTAACTCGAACCCGACACCAACTTGGATTTCGGTAAGATATGCTTTTATATGGCTTTGAATATAGTGCACGAGGTCTATAAGCCACAATCATGGACCTTCGTGGTGCTTTTGCGATCTCTCTGAAGCTTGAAATCTTCCGTCTATTCTAATCGTATTGAAAGTAGGCCTGCAGTTATGCATTTCCCACCTACGAACGTCATACAGGTTTTAAAACATCGGTAAGATACAAAACAGAATTGTCGTTCCTGGGTTAACTGTTCCTTTAAGAAGTTGACAGAAAATTAAGGTTCTTTATAATTATGTATGACTTGACTTGACTTGAAAATGTGGCATCTACAGCGAGCAGAATTGCAGATAGCACAAATCCCTCTTTGGTGTCCACACACTAGAACTTAACATGACCTTCAAGAGACTGCTCCTGTCAACGCCTGTGTGTGTGTGTGTGTGTTAACAGCAAATTCTTAGAACCCTTAATTAATAAGCAAATCGTAGACTTCTGGGAGTCCAGCAAAAAGCAGACTTTTAAATGTTTAAAACATACTTAATTTCTAGTAGACAATCTAGTTGATGTGGATTATTTGATGAATAGGTTTACTGCGTATCATTTGGTAGTCCACTGCCCATTACACGGGTGTCTTACAAACGCCAGACAGACAGGCGTGCAAAGGACAGAATGCAACCCGACCCTTGCCCTCCCCGTTTCTGTGAAAGAGATGGAGACCCTTAATGATGAACTGACTACATATTATAGTATCAGAGTCGATGAGGAGGGTATCTCAACACTGGGTACGGCAATAAGAGGTGAGTGACCTGGGACCTTTTCTATGAACTTACGAAACTGCCTTCATGTAGAAAAGTACTTTGAGTGGGTAATGCTGAGCATTACAGAGGCCCTGAAAGTAAAGGAACAGGATTTTTCTTTTTCTAAGAGTCAAAAGTCACTAGCAGATGATAGAAGAATTATCTTCTAAATGAATGTTTAGGTGTCTTGGCTGCTAGAAAGAAATAAGGTTAGCCGGGGTTTTTTCTTTTCTTACCTTGTTTGAGCTGGATGACAAGACCAGATGAAGCAGATGTGACTTTAACACAGTTATTCCATTGTGGCTACCATGAGACCAAAAGAACCTTACTGTGAACTTATAACTGTTGGCAAGGCCTAGATGTCTGGGTATATTTATAGTGCAGTGCAGTGTCTAAAAGGCAGGCTCCAACCATACTGAACTCCAGCAGGTCCCTAAACATTTACCCACTGACCTGAAGCCTCGAACAGGGGAATGAAGACACAATGGAACATGGGTTAATGCAGAATTGGTAAGACATGCATTATATAATACTGGTTTGATATGGCTAATGCATTAGATTTAGAGATTGCATAATATTTTCCCAGCTACCTCCCATCTCTTCCTCAATCAATGCAGCCTTTCTGTTATTAAAAAGGTCTGCTGCAGATAAACTGAACTCACTTACTATTTTTACCTGATTTCAACAGAACACACTGCAGAGACATGACAACCTGACTCTGCCTTCAGTTCCAGTGTCACACAAGATCCCTTTCCTCAATGTCTTATTAAAAATGTAGTGCGTTATGATATCTTTGATGTTAACACAATAGCTAATAAGCTAAGCTAATAAGACTGCTAAGCAAAGGCTAACTAAAAACAAAAACATGTAGTAAAATAAAATACATCTTCAGGATAAAGAATTAATTTACAAACCTATTATCCCTCACAGACTAAAATTAATGGAGGCTACCTTTTCAAATATTTCAACATAACATTTCTGAAATTCTTTTTTTCAAGACCTACAATTTCATAGATATTTATTTAGAAGAAGGGATGGGCGTTTTCCGCAAATATCACATTCGAATATTTGAGCTCACAAAAAACGAATATTCGTTTATTTAAATTAAGTTTAAAGGAGCTATGTGGAGGTTTTTACTTAAAAAAAATCTTTAAGATAGAGTTTTCATTTGTACATGTATGAGCCAACCATGATGTAAAAAAAAAAGAATGACACCTCGACTGTCCACCACGGTTGCCTCTATCAGCCTGTAGGCTCAATTGTGTGTGGAGGAGTAGGGCCCGAATTGGTGCGAAAATTCACAAAATGTGACGTCATGTGCTTTCTCGTCTACTTGGGCTTACAACCGTGCGGCACGCCAGCCATTATAGTAAGCACCGGCAATAGTGTTTTCAAATGGACTATGCGGAAGGAAAGAAGTGACTAGCCTCCAGCACAATTCAGACACCCACGGACACTCCTCGTAAGTAAAAACAAAACAAAAAGAGCGTGCGCACTGAGAACGAGCATGAGACTGGCTGCAGTTCCTCTAACGGCCACTGGTGTCAGTAACGGTTAGAAATTTTAGAACCTACGCAATGCTCCTTTAATGAGACAGACGTTATTTTTCAGCAACATTTATTGTTTCGTCATTTTGAACAAGCTTACACACAATAAGCTTGAACATTACACATCGTGTTTTGTAGCTGAAAACCTTTAACAATGCGTGCAAACAAACAAAAGTACAGATTAAAAGCAAAAAAAAAAGTGAACAAAGAAAAAAAGTAAAGCAGCCTGCAGCAATTAAGCTATTGTAGAACGTATCCTACACTTAACTTTGAAACTTTTAAACTGTCAGCAAATCTTTTTTTGCTTTTTTTTCTATTGTTTTACATGTTCTTGTTAAGAAATACGGGCATGTAAACATGATCGGGGAAAGTCGGCTCCTTAGTCTGTTAACAATAAGGTGCGGAGACGCGGAGAAAATGGACTCTGACGGCACAGCCGTTGGCGGGACTCACAAATAACGGTGTGCTAAGCGAATACGTTTTGTGAAGCGCTTCGTGTTTTCGTTTCACCACTGAATGGGATCCTCATCTGGTGGAATACATGGCTCCAGCCAGAACTGTTCCCACTTGTCTCGGCTGGACTCTCTGTAATCATCGCTGAAGAACTGGCTTAGCCTTTTCCGACGAGTGAGCATTGCAACCTCTTCATCGTTGGTGACAGCGACTGCATCCGCACCACTCGCATCAAGGAAAATGTTCTGATGTTGTTCAAAAAAAGTGTTTTTTTTTTTACTTCTCTCATGTTTTCATCGAGAAACCTGGGAGGTTTGTGCCGAGGGTCTAGGGCAGATGCGAGAAGAGGAGTTTTCACTGCATTCTCCAAGTTAGCGGTGTTTATTCGTTGCTTGAGAGATGCCGCAACAATGTTCTTGAATTCGGTCACTTTCTGTGATTCTCCACGGCATATTTGAAGTACTGTAGAAGACCGCAGTTCTTAGGGGCCGTTCACATATCGCTCCTTTTGCGCGCACAAGTTCGTTATTTCCAATGTAGGCGCGGTGTGCACGCTCAAAATGGAAGCGACGCGGTCGCGAAGCAGACGCAGTGCGACGCGTGCGCATCGCGACGCACCCGTTTTTTTTTCAGCCGCGTCAGCACCGCATCGAGTTAAAAACATCTCAACTTTTCAGAATGCCGCAAGCGCACCGCAGGTCATGTGACAAGAACTAACCATTCAGCTTCATCCTTTCCCGTAACAATGTTGAAGGCTCAGCCAAGATGAAGGAACAGCTGATCATAGCTGTATATGGATTACCATTTTGAAATAAATTTAGTAGCAGAGCTACTTAAAGCGATTTTTGTGCTGCAAATCCATTTATCCTTTGCTGAAATTTCCGAGTCTTCATGGAGAGAGCGCGTCATTATTGCTTAGCAATGGCAGACGCCTCAGGAGCGCTTCTGCCAGAGCGCTTTGGAAAGGAGAAAGCGGCGTGTGTAGCGTTTTCCACGTGTTTTTAGGCGAGATATTTGAACGGCCCTTTATTCATTAATTATTTTTTGCTTGCATACATCTTCAAATATGCCTTAGAGAATCACAGAAAGTGACCAAATTAGGTTTTATTGTGAACTTTTTTTTTTGCGAAATTCGAATATTTTTATTTATCGAATAATTAGAGCAGAAGGAATATTCGAATATTCGACTATCCGTGCACGGCCCTATTTAAAAGCAATATAAAGCAACCTGATGTCATAGTGTGCTAAATGAAAAAAGTAAAGGGGAAACACATTACACATACAACACTTTTATTTTTGAATATTAAGACAATGAAGCAAAAGCCAAGAGCACCAAGAGTGACAGATACTGGTGAAAGAGGGGCAAGCAGAGCTGCAACTCCCGCCCCCCCCAAAAACAGCAAACTGTAACCCAAAGTCAAGCAAAATAATACAACAGAGCAACTTAGTAACAGCCTGGGAGTAGGGACCATTAACTGTACACCAGAGAGAACAAAGAAAAGATGAGAGAAAGCACATAAAGTGTGAGTAATTACATCGTACAGTACAAACCTTGGGCAGTGTACAAAAATATAATAATAGTTGAAACATAAGGTGGTGAGGGTGATAACCACGTCACTTCAGATAATCCATGGTGCATGTTTCAGCAAGTTTTGCGCAAAAGTCATCCCAGGTCAAATCATTGTCTTGTTATTTTCTAAAATAAATTTCAGCTACTCCAGCTAGGCTAATGACAGGCGCAAATCATGTGTGAGTATCCGAGAATCACAACTTGTCTTCTTCCTTTGTGATCTGTGATAAAGTCTCCATTCATTTTGACCAATAAAATCATATACCTGATGATCTATGAATATTTCTTAATCATGTATAACAACATTGTTCAGGTGAACAGATAAACAGCAAATCCAGACTTTAAATTGGGTAATAAAATATGGGGGTTTAAAAGCATTGTGTACACTAATTCTGTGATTTTTCAACTTTTTAACCTTCTTGTGGCACACAACTTCAAACTTGAATGAAAAAAATAAAATAAAACTAATGCATGTTTTTGTTGCATTTTCTACAACAGAGAATTTTGCTTTAATTTGCTGCACCATGCAAATTAACTAGACTGGGGACCTAGTTGGGTTACTTGAGGAAAGGGTGAATAAATTTAAGAAAAGGCACTTCTTAAAAGTTAATAAATCCATACAATTAGCCAATTCGCACCTTTAGGGTCTAAAACAAGACCCTGTTTTAACTTTGAAAATGTTTATCTTGGAACATTTTTACAACAGTTTGTGAGGATGGTGTCTAAAATCTATCAAATTGGCAATTTTTCACCAAACTTAAAACTTTGGTCACATCGATCTATAGTTTCTCTCACACACCTTTATGACACATTGCACCATATCCATTTTTTGTCATGATGTGAACAAATTGATCCTAACCTGAAGACAATTTCAAAGGACCTCTCAGACAATTCACATCAGTTTTCACATGGGTCACCGTTAGAGCTAAGCCCAAGAATATTATTGCATTTCTTTAGTTACTAATATAAAAAATATTTCATTTTAAAATTTGTACCTATCTATCTATCTATCTATCTATCTATATATATATATATATATATATATATATATATATATATATATATATATAGAGAGAGAGAGAGAGAGAGATCTATTTGAATCAATTATGTCTTTAGTAAATTATGTCTTTAGTGTGTGTGTGTGTGGAGGGGGGGTTAGATTAGAGGTACCAGGACCCCATCTTTGCCCCAATCTGACTGAGCGAATGTTCCATCCCTGATGAAAACTGGTACACACAGGTATAGGTAGGTACTTGTCAAGTTTCATGAGTAAGTGCAGTGAGGAGTGTCTGGAGCAAAGCCAAGCATGATACTTTTACAGGTGAGCGGTAAGCTGGACAGCCAGCCCTTTAAGATGCCATGTTAACCTGAAACCTGCTTCACAACCTCCATCTAAGCTAAGGCTCTGTGGACATTGCACTAATTTCACCCACACTTTACAGAAAGAGATGAGGTGAGGGAGATCAAAACACAGAGTCAGCATCGCCCCAAAGCTCTCTCCTCGTGTCTCTGAATTCTTCCCAGGATGACCCTGACATCAAAAATACACAACAGGATAACGTGCAGGAAGACAACTTTAAATGCATTAGGATAGACTGTGAATTAGTGTTGCCTGGGAGGAGTAGATGACACACAACTTTTCATGTCAGCATTAGTCTCTTAGGGTTGACAGGGAGGTCAGGGGCAGTACAACACACTCACACACATACACACAAGCTGGTTATAGTTGCACGGTACCACACTGCTGTTTAGGTGTTGTGAGCTTAGCATTTGGCAGTTCTACCTGATCTCATCAACTGAAAACAAGTCAGAAAGATGTGGGAATCAATATTCATATCCCTAGCAGTACTCAAAATGCATCATACATCAGCACCGAGCCCATGAAGAGTATGTCTCACAGTGCCAATGGCAGAAACAGTCAATGGAAAACAGGTCTTTTCCAGTTGGACTACTGTTAGTAACACATCCACTGAATGCACCATATAAACTAAAAGCTTTAGATGTATGAAGGCACACTACTTAAGTGCTCTAGGTCTTTTTGAGACTAAACAGATGGGGCAAACGGCACAAAAGTTATAAATCGGTCTTATCCTTTTTCCAGCATTCATCAAAAATGCCTGTGACATTTGAAAGTCAAATTTAGTCAAGAATTTCAAGTGTGGATTTGGCTGATTTTTAAGTGATCACGAAGCTAGTCTTGGTCTAGGGGCCAATAATGTGATTATACTCTATTATTTAAATCCTGAACCTTCCTCCTAGTTGTTTAAAAATAAAAACAAGAAAAGAGAATCTGATAAACCTAAATATACAGATCATTCATCAATTTTTAAATCATCCCAAAATCAAGCCAGCTTGACCCAAATCCAATGGCACTGATGGGGTCACATCAAAACTAACGCTGGCCTCTCCAAAACAATGTGGGTTAGACAAAGTGAGCATAGAGTGTTTATTCCTATATAGGAGGGTGTTTATGCCTAACAACAATGGTCCCAGTGTAGCAGGTTTATGTATTGCCTCTGCTGCACCCACTACCATAAGCACAGTTAAGTTAAAGTGCTCTGAATCAGCACCCAATTTCCAGGGCACTGATAGACCATTCACAACAATACAAAAAAGACTATACAGAATTGGTTACCCCCCCCCCCCCCCCCCCTGTGCAATTAGTGGTAGGAATACATGATTACAAAACATAGTCAGCAACAGAATTCAGAGTGTGAGTAACTATGTTTTTTGAAAACCAAGCGCTCTCGCATCACACTGCGTCAGGTTGTGCACCGTCATCCTTATCGCTTCCCAGAAGCGCAAGGAAGCAGAACGTCAAAAAGCCCTTCTGCAGTGCATTCCCAAAAGCGGTCTCGATACATAGTTTAAGGTCAATCCATCTTTCATGGATTTTTCTGTATTGTTCTCTATGAGCAGGGCGAAAGCCTTTTTTATTAACTACTCTCGAATGCCTCCTCCTCTGACCACGGAATGAGCACAGAATGTTACCATGGGAACCACTGACAGAGCACCATGAAAGCAAAGGATGATGAAAGTTGAAAAAGCAACATCACCCTTCATTTCCCCACCCCTTAGAATTTGTCCACATTATTACTTTGAATAAGCTTGAACAATGCAGTTTTAATGGAAGAAAATTAAGGATAGGTTGGAAGGTGAACAGTACAACAGAAATAAAGTGAAATGGTTATAAATCATATAGCTAGGATGTGAAAGAGTGGAGGGGCATGAAAATATCTGTATCTGCAGATTTCCCCTAGAGTACAGCCATTGAAACTGAAGTAGTAGAAAATGAGACTAAGACCTCTGCTGCTTTATCCTAGTCCAGAAGCTGTAGTGAAATGTGCACACTGGAGAGCCACTGTATATATAATTTCTTTGTTTGTTAGATAACAAAAATGTTAGAAGCTTATATATCATGTTCAGTTTCAGGTCCCTCCTTTCATACACATAATCCCCAACATTTAACCCCTTTCCCCCACCAAAACAAATTGTAATTCCTCCACCTCTGCAAAGTGCTGAATAAACTACTCCTATTGGAGAGCGGAGAAGTATCTGCCCTGCCTCACTTGGCCTTGACTGGCTCCCTTTCAAGCCAGCGTACGCGCACCCTCTGCTTATAGTGATACTCCCTGAGGTAGTCCTGCAGAGCAGGGGGCAATGGCAATGCCCCGATGCCATCGTAGGTGATCCCATTGCAAATGGCTGATCGAGCTAGGCTTTGCAGGCCAAATGGAAAGGTCCGGTGCAGAGGCACAGTGAGCAACGGCTCAAAGAACATGCAAGCGCTAGGGTCCTTGTAGTGTTCCAAGAGTGATGTGACGGTGGCTGCATGGAACACGCATGGATCGTGCACATCAAAGCTGAAGTTGTGATTCCACTGCTCAATGCGTGCATGTAACGAACGGCCATAGCGACGGAAGCTAACGGAGAACAGGTAGTCTTCCTGAGCAGAGTCTCGCAGCAGAAAGGTTCCCTCGGGCCGACCATCCAGCAGCGCTTCAGCCTCATAACGGTCCATCACACCCCAGTAGCAGGGAAGTGCTGTGATCTCCAGCAGATCTGGAACCAAGCAGTGGATGTAGTCAATCTGAGTGTGTACTTTCCAAGGGCCCAACTGCTTGCTGCTCAGGAGGCCCTCAGCCGAAGTGTGCCGCTGCTTGGGCCTGCGAGCTTGCAGGCAAAGAGTGGTGGTATCGTCGTCCTCAGAGTCACAGTTAGCTGCTGTTGCCCCTCGGATATCGCCTAGGTCCTCACTCATTCCAGGGGCCAATTTAGGTCCCAGCTTATAAAGGGAAGTTAGGGGGGCTGTGATTGCCTCCACTGTGTGGATTTGGGCATCTGGAGGTGGGTCCACACCCTCCTCAATGCTGAGTCGTCTCCTTTCGCGTAAGCGCTCCTCCTCATCTTCCGGTGATGCACAGGTAGCACCACAAGCACCTGAGGATGAATCCACTGGTATCACTGTTACTGGTGACGTGTGCTGTTTAATCAGGTGCCATTTTCGGGCAAGGTCTGATCCTGGTGCAAAGGGGCATGTCTCCAGCATCAGCTCTGTGATTTGTATCTTACGTTTGGGTGGTGGAAGGTGACTGTTCCGAGAGGATGAGCGCAGTGGGAGGCACAGACCCACTGTGTCATGAATCTGCTGCCGTAGGGAGCGTGTTGCCCCTGAAGCCAGTTCCTCACGGCTGCAAACAGTCCCATGTCTGCGCCCAGACCGGCCTGATTGGCGATCTGTGGTCTCCAGAGAACTCTGAGCCTTAGTGGAACATGAGTGTCTCTTCTTTCCACTCCAAGGTGCATGACGTGAATAAGAGTCTCTGCGGCCTCCCAGAGGAGCACGAGCATCTTCGGTATCCGGCTCAACTGTGATTTCTAGTATCTGAGGTACATCCACTACACAGTTATGGCCCTGTCGTGACACACCACTGGTCCTCCATGCCACTAGAGGGAGTGCTGCCACACTGCTAGAGGCACTAGCAGCCTCCAGTGTGCTGTCTCCCTGGGCCTTGTCCACACTCTGGCATACTGTGTCTGTTTGCGATTGAAGCTGTGATGGTGTTTCAATGCGAGAACCCCCATCTGTGTGGAGCAGAGATTGACATCCCTTCTTCAGGTTGTTCCACACCTTGCCAACCTTCTCCATGAGGTGGGGGCACCTGGAACTGGAACAAAAAGTCAGACTTCCATTAGTACATGAAGACAAATACCAAAGAGATTGAAAACGGTTATAAAAGAGTTTGCATGTGGGTGTGAGGGACTATGAGAGAGAACAGGGAGTATACGTGTTAATCTCCCAAAATTTTTGTCAATTCCACGTTCAGATGAAGTCAGAAACAAATGTGACCACTTTGCCTTTGTAGTAGTTGTTAATCTATCCAGATGTAACCTGAACAACAATTAAGTTCTCACCTGTTAAATCAACCATTGCACTATTACAAAGGTTTTAAAGATTGCCTGATATTGGTGACAATGTTAATAAAAAAAAAAAAAAAAAAAAAAAAAAAAAAACTTTTAGCTTTTTTTGGTGTAGGTTTTATTTTTATTTTTTTAGTCAATATTTCATTTTTTAATTAATCATTAGCCCCTTTCACACACAGATTCCGGAAAAACACATGGGTAATGTGTCCTGTTTGTGCGTTAACACACAACTTGTAAAGGACCCATAATGACACGTGACATCAAGATGTGATGTGTAATGTACGAGTTGAAAACTTGTGCCTTCTGAGAGAGAAATCACAGGTAATAAGTAAGCTCTTATTACCTGTGATTTCTCTCTCCAGAAACCACGCTGTTGCATTTAGGTTTTAATTTGCTCATACACAACCGCATCATGTACTGTTCCATTGAGTTGATTATCTAAGCTTCAGCGCAGATACTAAGGAACTCAGTGGTCTGTGCTTCAGTCAACTTTGCACACATTTCTGTTTATTTATTTTTTTACGCAAACGCCACTCTCTGCATTTAAAACACCAACTAGCCCCTCCGGCACTGCAGGGTTGTATCATTGAAAACAGCCGATCGATCAATCCTGGAATCAATCCTGGGATGAGTTTGCGTTCACACAGAAGGCACTTCGGCAATTTTCCGGGACCAACATGCAGTGTGAAAAGGGTTATTAATTCATTAATCTTAGCCCAATTTACACACATTCAAAAATTTTCCAACAAAATTATCATTAATTTACAATTACGTGCAAAAGACTTAAATTTGTCGAACTATAATAGACAATATTTTTAAGGCAAATTGTCCAAGATTCACCAATATATGAGATGCGATTACAAGTGGCCACAGGAGACGCATGTTAATTCCAGGTGTATATGGCAATCTTTCGAGGCTGATCACCCAAGTTGGATGTTAATACCAGGTGTAAACAGGGCATGATTGATTAAAGTGTTGCCAAGCAGACTTACTGAGACTCAAGCCAGCGCTAAAAATGAACTAATGGATCTGCTCCCAGTCAACACGCTGGTGTGGGCTGAGTTACAATGCCGGTCTGAGTCTGACTTATTCTGACCCGCTTCAGCAGATCACTCTGCAACTAATGAACTGAGAGGATTTGCATGAGCTCTATAAATCCTATTTTCCTTAATCATTTTGTAAAAGAACTTTTGATTTGGCTACATGGCGGATCCCCCCCCCCCCCCCCCAAAAAAAAAAAAAACTATCAAAGCATGCATCAATTTGCAATCAAAAACTAGGACTTTAAATTATTTAATGTAAAATATGTCACAACAACAGAAGCCTGAATGAGAGAGAAAAACTGCCATAAATAATTAATGATAGCTCGTCAAGTCTCCTAACAAAAAAGAACAACAGAATATGGGTAATGGGGGAGAAAGAGCTACAGTGCATTATTCACCTTATTTCAGGTAGTGGGTCACATTTTTTAGATGCTGCTGGGTGTTGTGTAAATGTACTACAAATTTCAACTTATGACTTGTGGTGCTGACAGAAGATCAGCAACTGGTATCAGTAGGGCTACACGATTATGACAAAAATCATAATTGTCGATTAATCCTCTTGAATTTGTAATTGCAATTATTAATTACTATTATCGCAATTTACATTGAATGATGTTTATACCATTGTTTGATGCAACTCCCTGCCGTATTTTTATATGAAAATAAACAAGCTAAAAACACTAAGTAAAAAACTTTTAGTGCTTTTCTATAGTATTAAGCCTCAAATGTACATCAGATTGGTTTCTTCTTTAAATTATAAAAAAGTAAAAATATGAATGGTATTAAAATGTTATACTAAAACTAAAATTAAAATAATGGGGAAAACCCTTAAGATAACTTGTACAAAAAAAATAAAAATAATGCATCTTAAGCATGCAGAATAACATAAGTGGACTTTGAACAATTAATTGCCGCTTTGAATGATTACATAATTGTGGCATCCATAATTGTATTCGCGATTAGAAATTTTATTAATTGTGCAGCCCTGGGTATCAGCATAGATTCAGATATGGATTAGGAATGGGAAGTGCAGACAAAATTTTGTGCAGACAGGAAATTGTAAAATTTATACCTGAATTTAGTAGCAAATGATAGCAAAAACAGTTAAAAGGAATTTAGAAATTTAGTAATTCTTTAACGTGTCAAAAACGTTGTGTTTCTAGTTAAACATATCTGAATTTTTCAATGTACAAAGGCTTGTTTGTGGTGTCATAATAGAGTTCATCTCAAACATGAGTCCAAATGCTCCTATGATCTTCGACTTCAGTCTGAGACTGGTCTTGTCCGGACTTAAATACTGAAAAACTGTTGGCATTACAAAAAAAAAAAAGTTTAAACAGCCATGAAAGACAGACAGATTCCTCATTCAGTCATATCAAATTCCAACTCATGAGCTAAAAGAGGTAATTCTTTAATCTTGATTTTTTTTTTTTTTTGCATAACCCAAGGAAAGCAAGACATAATACTCCTGTACTTTTAAACCTTCACCCTCATTCATGTTTCCAAATACTGAACATAGTGACATTTTGGCAGAACCTGATGCAAAAACCTGCTGCTCAATGTCAGGATGGCAAATTAGTGCAAGTACGGCCAAAGCCTATTAACTCTCAGCATCTTCCTTCTGTCTTTTCTACCCTTCTTCTCTGTAGTTTTCTGGTCTTTGTCCCTTTCAAAGCCAGCCTCAAAGCATAAAAGATGACCATAAATCAAAGTTCAGATCTGGCAGTGCAGCTATGGCGACAATGTGCATAGAGGCCAACAAGCCTGACCTTTCCCCCCAAACTCAGGAACCTTGCTCCACTTCCAAAATGAACTTGCACTACATAACATTTGTAAAATTGTGGTGCAGGGTGGTCAGAAGGGTTCACAAAAAGGGGTTAGAGAGTTCATTAAAATGTATTCTGTGAAAATGTGTTCTAAATATGAAGTCAACGGTCATTTGTTTTTGCCAAGATTCTCAATAAAAAAAAAAAGTTGCATAGAATTGAAACAAGACTATTGCGCAAAAAGTGTTGCATGACCAATGTTAGCACTACTGAAATCACTAGAACAAGTAAATTGATATTATATAACCATGCCATGGTAAACAAGGTTGGGAGGCACAACAGAGAATGTACATTAAAGGATTAGTTCAATTTCAGAATAAAAATGTCCTCCGAGACTGTTCATGTCTTTCTGATTTCAGTAACATAGAAATTAAGATTTTTGAGGAAAACATTACAGGATATTTCTCCATATAGTGGACTTCAATGCGAACCAATGGGTTGAAGGTCCAAACTGCAGTATTATAAATAGCATATAAATGTTTATTTTAATTTATTTTTTATTTGAAAATGACAGATCGTTTCACTAGATAGGACCCTAATTCCTCGGCTGGGATCGTTTAGAGCACTTTGAGTCCACTATAAGGACAAAAATCATGGGATGTTTTCCTCAAAAACCTTACTTTATTTTCGACTGAAGAAAGAAAGACATGAACATCTTGGATGACATGGGGGGGGGGGGGGGTAAATTATCAGGAAATTGTCATTTGAAAGTGAACTAATCCTTTATCTTCCTTGTGCACCCTGATCTCAAGACCAAGTATATCACCTAAAGTCAACCGCTTCTCAACACACACCAACTGTGAAGATCTTCAATATACTGTCTTTTGAAACCCAATGGGCAAAAGACCAATTCAAAGTAGTACTACAGCCCTCAACCATGCAGTGTTCATATCTGAGTGGTTTACAAGTAAAGGAATGATAAATATATCTTGGAAGAATGCGTATACATACTATGCAATGGTAATCTTGGAAATAACTTGACTAAATGTATCTGGCTGTTTTGTTAAATGCTTCCATCCATCATGTTTTCTTGAACTGTGCATGTGACACAGCGGAGTTTTGTGCTTAGCTGTGGGGCTGCCTTGTGTGGCTAAGAGACAGAATCGCACCCAAAGAGCAAAAAAAAACTAAATAACTAAAAACTATTTTAAATTATTTCGTTTGAGGCAGCATTTTGGGAAAGGCAGTACCCCTTCCTGGACTAAGTGGAAATCATACCTAAACAGTGAAGTACCCACTTGGTGCATATTCAACCTTTAGACACTACAAATTACGCAAGAATTATATATGACAAAATCAAGATAAAGACCAATTACAGCAGAAAGCAAGTGTCTCTCTAAACCTCTAAAGAGGAGATTTAGGAGAGTCTAAAGAGGATCTATGTCCAACATACAGTGAAAATGCTTTCATTTAAATACAAATGTTTTCATTACTTATTGGATTCACTGCTTAACATTTAAACAATTTCAAAATGTCTGATAACGTGGTTTGCACATCTTTTACTTCAATGACAGTCTGTGTCAGACCTGATGATTATGTTCCCCAGCATGATTTGAGAATAATTCACTGAGCATCTTGTGCTTCAGAGGAAGAACATCTACATTTAAACCTTCGTTACTCTGCAGCTTACAGGAAACTCCACAATTTCAGTTTCTGCTTTAAGTAGTTGAAGCATAATAATGGATTAGTTGATCTGTTCCACTTGTTCTACCTTTGACTAGATGCAACAGGGCAGTCTGCAGATGAATTCTGGCACAAGATCACAAAACACTAGCCCGTTAAATACTATGCTATTCTCTACTCAGCTTGGGTTTCTGCTACCAAGAACACTAACAAGCCTTGCCCAGAGCTTCTGCTTCCTGGTAGTGTGGGCCCAGCCCCCCCTGTTCCCCAGGTCTCACCCCCCTTCACCTGATACTGCAGCCAAATTCTACACCAGACATCTCCAGCACCCAAGAGCCAGAAGAGGAAGGAGTGTGGAGCAGTCCGCCATGTTCACATGCTGGACAGACACTCACAAAACTACAGAGTCATTTGAAACACACTGTATAGTGCACATGCCTGAACTCCTTTGATAAAAATCTGAGCACTGCATGAGACTGAGAAAGGGCCCCTATCAACCGCATAAATCTTAAGTTACTGCGGAAAATACTAGATGCTAAATATGCCCTTCTCTGACAAGAAGAAACCATATTAAATGAAAAAACATCTGTATTATCTGAAGTAAAATACAAGTACAGTAAGTGGTAGAGTTCTACTGATATTTGATGGTAACATCCATGCTCTGGATAGCAGACAGACAGGGTGGGTTGTACTTCCTTGCAAAACAGATAAGTGTGTCTTACTTTAGCTGCTCTATGAAAAATGTGGCAACACCTTTCAATGCTACAGTAGTCCTTTAAAACGCTAGAAACATCAGAGGTGTAGAGCCATAGTTAATATAGGACCACACAATTTTGATCCATGTAATAAAATTTTAAAAACAATGTTTTATTATTAAACTTAAGAGCATTATGTACACTACAGTTTTTTTTTTTTAAAGAAATTAACATTTTTGATCACTAGAATGCATCTCTGCTGAATAGAGTCATTCATAATGTTACACAATATTTCTATTTCAAATAAATGCTGTTCTTTTGAACTTAAGCAGAATGATTTCTCAAGACTTGAATAGTGGTGGCTGACAATAAATGTTGTCTTTAAAGAAATACATTTTATTTCCCATGTTTCTGCTTCCATTCAAAAAAGGCATTTTCAAAATGATATAATAAATTATCTCTGGGGTATTTTGTGCTGAAACTTCATAGACACATTCTGGGGACACCTGAGACTTATATTACATCTTGTAAAAAGTGGCATAATAGGTGCCCTTTGAGAACTGTACACTTAAAGGTTGGGGAACCTAAAATGATTCTTCTATGGCATCACACCAAAAATCACCTTTTGGAACCATTATTTTCAAAAGTGTAGCCTAATATACATTTCAAGAGAGCTGTAACCGCATAATTTCTTTACTAAAATAAAACCAACAAATCTATTAGGATTTATATTTGAGACTAACTTCAATTATATATTGATACCATGAAGTTACACTTGATAAACATGTAGATATACTATTAACACTTTACAAAAACGTTTCATTTGTGAAAATTAACTACATTCATATTTAAATTAACAAAAGATTAATCAAAACATCTTTAAAAAAGTAATATCTGGTAACATTAGAAAATTCACTAACATGAACAAACAATGAACATTTGAAATGATTATTTCATGTTAGCTAATGCATTAACTAATGTTAACAAATGAGACCTTACTGTACAGTGTTACTAATGTACTTAGTGCAGTGAAGAAGCTTTCTAGGAAACGTCTGTTGCAATGTCTAAGCCCCGCTCAAGACAACTAAAATATCTGGACAGGCCTTAGCCTCTGCACACGGAAGTATGTCAGTATGAGAATGTATCTTTAATACTCTGACCTAGCAGATGATATTTCAAAAGACAATTTGTTTTCAGAAATGAACCCACAATCTTTCTGTCTAGTACTGTGGCAGGAGGTCAGCTGAAATAGAAAATGTTCCTAGGCATCCTCAAACTACACTTTTTAAGAAAGTGACCTCTATAAAACTGAAGTGTTAAGGCGGTTTTATGGCCCTACTGAGGTTACACCACTGTAGATCTTATGCAACAATGGGCCACAACTCCCTATAGAGGACATATAGATAGGCATTAAGCCTATATTGAGTAACATTTCCCACTTGATAACACTGGGATCAATACACTTTTGGCAAATTCAAACATACGCGAGTCAGAAACTAACCAAAGGCTCTGGGCAAATGGCCTCTTAGAAGTTACAAAAACCTCCCAGATATTTCAAATGTGCTTAGTAAATTTCTCTGTTATCTAAAATATTACATATTTCATAACATATACCCCTATAATGGTAAAATATTGCCATTAAACAAAATGTATTTGTGACAATGATTATATAAAAATGGCCAATCTTTTCTATTGTATGTCATTCCATGAGCTGTAATGTGTATACACCTAATAAATCTGGACCTCAGATAACTGAAAATTACTTTTTATTATTTTTATTTGTCATGTGCATACATTTATCTCAATAAAAACAATTGAATGCCATAATTTATTTACTGACATGACTTAAACTTTGATGATAAACCGTGTAGGCCTTTGCATTAATACCTACACTACAGTCTCAATAAGTATTGCAGTCAATCCTCCAGCAGCAGTTTGAAAATAGCGGTATTTTTCTGGATGTCTCTCCACACTATACCTGCTATTAGTACTACTGAATTGCATTAATTATATGTGGATCATCAATCTAAGTCTGTGCTGGATAAATCAATGTACTTCATTTGAAGTGTCTCTATATTTCTCTTGGTAGCTTTAGTTGAACCGGCTTCGAACAATCAGAAAGGGGCCGACTGGAAAAAAAAACTAGTTAAAAGCCATCGAACATTCACCATAATATAAAATAATCGATTAGCATTCACAACACACGGAGAGATAAACTCACCGATCCTTCTGCCGTGGTGTTTTATTGCTTTTTCTGGTGTCTTCTTTTGTTTGCGTAAAAAATGCAATCAAGAATAGTCGGGTACATTTTCCCGAGGCTAGAGACGGTGGTGGATAAAACACACGGACGGGATACGATCGGGACCATAACTGCGACAATCGCAAAGCAAACGGAATATCAACGTGTCGATGAAATCGTAAACATTTTACGTTTTGTATTTACATGGCCTATGATCCCCTCATCCCGTTGGTATTTCTTTCCCTGACGGCCGATATGGTCGCCAAGTGCAGCAGAGACGAGAATCAAGAGAGGTGGAGGCAAAGCAGCGGTTGACTGACATCAAGGGACTCCAATTGCGCGGAGTTCTGTGTTCCGGCGGATACGGATGGGGAAAGACTCTGGAAGAAAGCGTCACTTCCCCGCTCGAATTCCAGCTAGTGATCCTATGCTAGTGATGGCCAGTCAGGCGATCTCCGACTCAAATCCGTGAGTCGGTTCGTTTGAACAGTTGGTTTCAGAGAATCGGTTGAAAATGATTCAGATGTTCTTTTACGTATTACGCCTATACGTGATCCCTGACCTGACATGGTATACTGCTGAAACTTTCCGAACAATAAAGCCAAATATAGGCACATTTTGCAGTTTGATAGTTTATTATTATTCTTATTATTATTATGTATTATCAGGGCCGGAGTGGGACCACTTTTCAGCCCGGGAGTTTCAGGCCCAAGACCGGCCCACTTTTTCCATGGTGGAATTCTAAATTAGCACTTTTTCCAAATTGGATAAATGAAGCAACAGTTCAGCTCTTACTATTTTTTACTAGTTTTTATTAATACTATGGTTCAACAAACAAATAATTTAAAGGTTAAACAATAATTCACTTAAGATGATAAGTTAACAAAAAAATATTCCACTATTCCACAAGGATAGGTTGATAAATTAACAAAAGCAGAAAGAAAGAAATAAAAAAAAGCATTTGAAACACTCTTCCACAAACAGGCAAATTTAACTGTTTACAGCACCAACAGCATCTACAGCCTCAGTAGCCGCCTAAGCAGTGCACTGGTTTCAGCCACTTTATCAATAACTGTGTCATTGCTTATAGACATGTGGATTTCCTTCTCTGTGCACATCAACATAAAAGCCTCCAAGTTGTCCTGACTCAATGAGCTTCGTAGCCTATTCTTCACAAACTTTAAAGTTGAGAAGCTTCTCTCACATGCAACCTGCGTGATGGACAAAGTCAACAGAAACTTATATGCTAACCCAATCACATGATAAGCATCTGTGAGGAGGTTATACTGTGAGAGTATTAAATGGACACAAATAGCACAGTTTTTGCAGGAGGAACAGGTCCTGCTTTCAAGTTCCATCTCTGGTTCTTCCATATATGGCAGTCCGCCACTATTCTCCTGACCTTCCTTTGTCACCTCACTACATGTCCTGACAGTATAACCTTCAAGAGAGGACTGTTTCAGTCTGTCCCACTGGTATGCCAGGCTAGAAAGCTCAGTTTGTAATGTGCTAACAGTAGCTCTGTCATCAAACCTAAGCAGACATTTGCTGATTTCCTGGAGTGCTGAGTTAGGGAGCCCATTTCTCTTTATTTCAGGAAAGTTTTTGGGGTCAAGACAAGCAAAATCTGAGGCAAGTTTTGCATTTGCTGAAAATCTTCTATCTATGCTACCTGCCACAGTGTCCAGAATAACATTATGGACATTTACATCAAAGGCAGAATCAGATGAGGCTACTGGTTCATCATCTAAAAGCTCTCCTAGCATTCTTTTCTTTTTTCGGACACGCTTCTCTGGAAGTGCAGTCTGCACAAGTAGTTCATAGTTGTCCATCTCTTCCAGCTTGTCATTGGCCCAACTCACAAACTTAGCAGCTGCCACTTTCACTCCCTCAAAGTCCCTGACATATTTTTTGAGGTTATCCTGGACCTTTGTCCCCTCAACCACTGTCTCTGTGGATCTTACTTTTCTCATGCTCTTCTATCCGCTGATGAACATGTTTCCATACCTCCCTTTATGAAAGGACTTTCACTTGCAGCAGGTGCAAATGCCAAACACACAGAACAATACAGTGATTGTGTTTTTTCACTGTATGTCAACCACTTGCGGTTGGTGCCATGCTTGCTGTGAAAAACTTTAGCTAGTAGGTGGTGTTTTGTGGGCTGCTGAGGATGGTAATTAAAAAATGTGTCTAGATCCTGTGCTTGAGGACGAGCAAAATAATCAAAATGACTGGCTTCCTCATCTACACTTGCATCTGCCTGTGCCTCTGGAATCTCTTGCAGGGCTGTTGTCTCACTGGATGCTGTCTCTATATCTGCTCTTTCAGCATCTGACTCACCTATATTGCATAACAAATAGGACAGAAAGACATATACCAGGGGTGTCAGACTCAGATTAGACAGTAGGCTGGATTTGTTGAAATGAGATCTCATGGGGGCCGTCATTGCCAATTTTTTTTTTCTCCATATTTTATTTAATATTTCCAAATTTATTCAAAAATAATGTTTTTTTACTCAAAAAACATGATACCTACTCTCAGATAAATGAGGCCTATTATTAATCAGATGCAAATAGAAATATAAAACCAGGCCTATTTGAAAGAAAACAAGTTGACAAAAAGATTGAATCCAATATTTAGATTATATAGCATAACAAGTGATTTATAAGCTATTTTTTTGTAGCCCAGACATTTTTGACCAGGAACACCAAAGGTGTTATAGGGTTTAGAACAACACCTGAGGGTTAAATAACTTTAATTCATATTGTTTACTCTGGTATCCTCTCTACCTGTACCTGTAGTCATTATGGCCTCCTCATTTTCAGCGGGGGACTGGCTTATCTGCTGCTCAGATGCTACAAAAAATAATTAAGAGATCATTTTAGTGCATACACAGATCAAGCTTGAGTTTTGTTATCAATATGTTAATGTGCATAATATTTGCAAAGTCTATGAATCGCCATGTATTGGGTGATACAAAAAGGCAAATTTTTTAATTAAATTTTATATTTTGCTTGTGAATAGGTTGACAATGCTACAACGGTATTAGCTGAATAATTATGTTGCAGCGTTGCAAATGCTATGAGGCCTATGATTAATCAGATGCAAATAGAAATATAAAACCAGTCCTAAGTGAAAGAAAACAAGTTGACAAAAAGATTGAATCCAATATTGGGAGATTATATAGCAAAACAAGTGATTTATAAACAATTTTTTTGTAGCCAGGACATTTTTGACCAAGAACAAAAAAGGTGTTATAGGGTTTTGAACAACACCTGAGGTATAACTTTAATTCATATTGTTTACTCTGGTATACTCTCTACCTGTAGCTGTAGTCATCAAGGCCTCCTCATTTTCAGCAGGGGACTGGCTTATCTGCTGCTCAGATGCTACAAAAAATAATTAATAATTAAAATAAAATAATAATAAAAAGTAATTTTACTGCATAACGCTACACAGCTCAAGCTTGAGTTGTTATCAATATTAAATTGCATAATATTTGCCAAGTCTATGAATCGTCATGTATTGGATGATACAAAGGCTAATATTTAGATTAAATGTTATATTTTGCTTGTGAATAAGTTGACAATGGTAGTAGCAGAATAATTACGTTGCTAATGCTAATCATAGGCCTAACATTATCTCTCTTTACCTGTTGCCACTTGTGTTTGACTTTGTCCTCTTGAAAATAAATCGGTAAGCTTAACACATTTGGCAGCATCCTCCTCCAATGCCTTTCTTTTTTTTAATCTGGCTTTTTCAGCCCCTCCTGGTCTCTTCCCACCATCCATTCCTCCCTGAAGCGGGCTGGCCCAGCTATCAGTAGCCGCCGGCGGTGCCGCGGTAGCTTTCCTGAGAAAACGATTTGGAGGGCTATGGACCCAACCAACTCTATGGGAGGGGAGGGGAGAACTCCCTCATATGGTACAACCCATGCAGAGGCTGCGCGCTGAATGCGGACGCGGAGCGTGATTAAAAGAGAAGATAGACTCAAACGTGACAAAAAAAAAATTACTCGGCCAGCCGGCCGGCCCAAAAGTATAGCGGCCCACCGGGAAATCTCCCGATCCTCCCGATTACCCACTCCGGGCCTGTGTATTATAAATAATTGCAGAATGATATGTAGCCTACTTATTGAGGAATCCGTGGCCGAATGGTTAGAGAGTTTGACTCCTAAGGTTGTGAGTTTGAGTCTTGGGCCGGCAATACCATGACTGAGGTGTCTTTGAGCAAGTCACTGAACCCCCAACTGCTCCCCAGGCACAGCAGCATAAACCACTGCTCCGGGTGTTGTGTTCATGGCATACTTGCCAACCTTGAGACCTCAGAATTAGGGAGATAATTGGGAGGGGCTCATATATAATCACACACACAAACAAACGTAAAGAATATAATTCATTTATTTGTACATAATTTATACATACATATTATAGCCATCTTTGTCTCGGCATAAATAACACCATCGGGTCTACCTTTGGAAAGATGGCCCAAAATACTGGGCTGTGACCGGTGCTGCATTGCCGCAGCCTTGTGCTTTTCTGACCCTATGTGTGTAATTAAATCCGTTCGGCCACCGTGTTCAATGGAGAAGTCTGATCTACAAAATTTGCAGGCAGCATATCCCTTCCCCTTCGAGCTGTCCTGGATGAACGTGAATTCTTTTTTCCATTCAGTTAGGAATTTGCAGGCATATTTTCTCTTTTTATCCGCCATGTCTCTTCTTTCTTCCTTTTCCACTTCTTCTTCTGCTTCTTTTCCCGTTCTGAATTTGCCGCGCTTGACTTCGAGGTGTAACCTTTATTATTGTTCGGTCTGAAACGGCGACCAGTGACGGATGGTGTAGCAATATTGTTGTCCGGGTGGAAATCGGGAGAAATTCGGGAGAAAGGTCGGCCCGGGAGATTTTCGGGAGGGGCTTTGAAATGCAAGACCCCATGAAGTGTATCATTTCAGACAGAGCCTTTTAAATTTTCAAGAGATTCGTTCATTTTCAGTTCGTTTACCAAAAGGATTCCTTCAGATTCGTTCAACCTTTCTTCATATTACATAAATACCCCATCAGGTAGCGAAAAAGACCACGGTCAAGTGAGCTGCCATCTGGATTTTGCTGCACGTCTGTTTGTGGAATTACGGTACGGATACACGAAGGGGCCAGAAAGCTGACGAAGACCTATATTTCAGCGGTTATTAGTTTGCTTGCATTTAGTCTAATGTATTAACATGATTACAGGGGGGTTGTGGAAACATATGCTTTTAATAAGTTTCGTTAATAAGTTTTACATGCAAGGCTGAACAGCGTCCTATGTTTCTAAGAGCTAATAAACAAGTACACGGTGAAACCAGGAATTGAGACATATCCCAATACAGCAGCAGGCAGAGAGGGAGATTTATGTAGTTGTGATTTCTATCTTCTTGGTCACTTCTCTTCTGATAATAGATTAATAAGTGACATTAATAAAATATTTTCAATCTCCACATTGGGTCTCTGTCTCTTCATTCCTGATCCAATAGACACTATAAAGGGCAAGAAATTATGTTATTATTAATTGTGACAGATTTTGTGTTTAATTTTCTCCCAAAACATACAGTAAAACTATGAAATTTGAGATGGACACTGTCACGGTCACCCTTAAATTGAATGTATTGAACATTTCATGTCACCTCTGAAGGAATTTCTATAATGCCTCTATAAAAATCATGAAATGGTCAGTTATAATGTATTGTGACAGATTTTGTCTGAATCATGATTGCTTTGAAAAGTAATTTATTGAAAATTTCATGTTAACTCTTAAGGAATTTTAATAATGCATGTAGAAAAAGCAGGAAATAATCAGTGTTATAATGCATTTGAACAGATTTTATTTTTCTCCAAATCTACACAGTAAACTGTATATTTTATAAAGTCCAATATTAATATATAATATATATTAATATATATATATATATTTTTTTTTTAAATGAATTTATCTGGTTTTTGGCCACATTTAATAATAACCGCTCGTGTCCAACCCCCGCCGTAACACTTCTGCGGTTGCCGAGGCGCTGCGTGTAGCAGTGGCTTGGGCCGGTGTATGCAACCTGGACTATGAGGACAGTGCTGCGCTGGAGTTTTTTCCACTTTGCTCGCTCTTCCACTGTTACTTTAACAAACAATGTTTTGTCCACCGCGGCTTTGGACTCAGAGGACGTTCTGGCTGGCACATGCGATTTTCTCCCTCTGAGCAAACAGGAGAAATGCTGTTTGTGAGCTGTTGGATGTGGTTACCCACGCTGTGGATAAACTGGGGTTGGATGTGGACGCGGCCCAGGCCCAGTCCCTATCCATTTCTTAACTAGTCGTGTAGCTGCCAAGCCCCATAATCCACTGCCCTTCTTCCAGGACCTCCACCAAGAGATTTCGAGGTCCTGGAAGCAGCCTTATTTAACGCGCATCACAAACGCTGTGGTGGAAGAGACTCTTGCCGAGCATCTTGCGCCGAACTCGGCCACGGCCTGGAGGTTTCGACCTCTCCTTCCTTTGAAGGGTTGTCAAGTCACATCTAATCTGGTCTGGAAATTTTACTCAGCTTCAGGTCAGTCGGCTGCCACGCTCTATGGTGATGGTTGAGTGCCACCTTTGGCTCAACCTCACTGGTATTAAAGAAAAGGACTGAGCTACCACTCAGAGCGCCCCCTCAGACACTCTGTGCACTTCAGCCTTCAAAGTTCGAGGAACGGCCCAAGGGTCTGGCAAAGACAGTCCGTTTTATGGTCTGCCATCACATATGGCTCCTCAACCCATGCTCGAAACACCTGTCGTAAGAGTCTTTCTCCTGATCACTTGGCCAATAGGAACACCCTGGCGATACAGTGTCATATCGCGCCAAGGGGTTAGTGCTTTCAAGCTGTCATGCGTTACTCATACACGCAAGGTGCCTGTATGCCATGCGCTCTGTGGCACATGACTTTTCAGACAGAGCTGAAGCGGTCGCATATGTAAGAGTCCTAATTTGCATACTGTTGAAGCGGCAGCCATCTGACCGAGCATCCTCTGAAAGCATTTCAATGGGGGAGAGTGTCCCAGCTTGAAGACTGTGAGAGAGCTGATCAGTTTTTGTGTGCACTCCTCAGACAGACGCGCTCAAATATTAATTGAATTTAGCTCCACTCCTAAAAAGCATATGCTCTGACTAGGTACCAGCATGCACTTTTGCATATTCACAGTCAGCCCTAAGCTCTGAACATGAGTGAGAAGTCTGAGCTTGTCGATGAGCAGCACACTCAATGATTGCGCTAAAACTAGCCAGTTCAGGATGTGCATCCCGCTCTGCTTTAGAGGAGAGAGAGCAGCATCCATGCACTTCGTAAACGTATGAGGAGCCAGGGATAAACCAAAGGGTAGGACCGTAAATTGATATGCTATCCCCTTGAATGCAAATCTCAAGTTCTTGGAGCCCTGATGCCGCTTCGGCCAGATGCGTGCGTTTTCCCGCACACTGTGCTGAGGAGGAGCGGAAACGTTTGGCAGGAATTTTGGCAGGAAGGGGCCACCCTCATCCAGAGACCTGAGAAGTTTGGCCTGATACACCTGGAGTATCGCCATGACGTGCAGTGCTGAAGCTGCCCTGCCTGCCGCGGAGAAAACCTTGCCAGCAAAGTTTGCGGTGACGTGGCAAGGTTTCGAGGGGAGAGACACGTTGTTTCTCACTCTCCAGTTTGCCGCGGCTGCAGGACAGCAGTGGGCAGCAACGGCTTCCTCCATGGGGGGAAGTTTAACAGAACCACGCTCGATCAGCACCCTCCAAAGATGAAAGTGAGGAGTGAGCATCCCGGGTTGTGCCCTCGACTGGTAAGCGATGCGTTTCACGACTTCGCTATTTCCGCAGCACTTTACTCCTTGGCTCAAAAGAGGCTGCAGAAGAAGAGCGCGGCAGAGCTATTTGGGCGAGTTCATTGCCCTGGACGATAGCTATATGGAGCCTGAGAGTCCGAAGGCTCATATCTCCGCAGTGAGGCCAGTCCAAAACCCCAAATGCCACCTCTGCGTGGGCACGACCCAGGCAAAAGACGCACGATTCGTGGCCATCAGAGAGTTCAATTGTCTCCGCACATGAGAGGCAATGGAGAGAGGTCATCACTATCCGAAGCTCACCAGAACACAGCGCTATACAAATAAACTTAAACTAAAACTTAAACAGCAGGGGAGAGAAGGCGTGTCCGCTGCAGCATGTAGATCATGGTGAGTATTCTCGATGATAAGGTTCTTGCTTCTTGTAGAAGGTTGGCTGAAGGAAAAGATTCTGAGTGGATGACGTACAAGCGCTGCCTTTTCGCGCACTTGAATGCCATTGGCCAGTTTCACTGGTAATTCCCATAGCAATGTAGAGTGAATGAATCGAAAAGGAACTGTGTGGATACTTGTCATGCAGTTTTTTATTTGGTTTTGTTAATATGTTCATTATTTAAGTGAAATATACATTTTTAGGAATGTTTATTATTCCTTTTATATATGCTGTTTTTCTCCATACACAGATGCATTGCAGGTGCGTGATGTGACGATGTGACTTCTGATGTTTGTGCTCCTTTCGCATGTAGTAAGTTTTCATTTATTTAAATCTAATTTAACCTTCTAATTTACAGAGAGCAAACTTTAAGAAAGATAAATAAAAGATAGAAAAAATAAAGATGTGCCGTCAATAAGTGGCTTTTTGCACCAGCAGATTTTATGTTTTTCTTTTCTTCTCTTTTCTTATTTTTTCAATCATGAATATCCACTTTAGAGCCCTGCATTTCAGCCCGGACCCAATGGGCTCTGGTTTATATTTATGCAGGGCCGGACTTCCTGCTACAGCGACTGTCAAGACCGGCTCGATGGTGTTTAGTGTTCAGTAGCAGCAAGTGCAAGTGCAGGTGTCTGATCTGTCTAAAGACAGACCAGTGACGTCATTATTTGCTCCCCTTTTGTTGGGGCTACGTGGGAACTATCATCTGGAGACGCTGTTGCTTTGTTTTGTATTTTTATTCTGCTATTTCGTTGGTTTGTTGAATTCGTTTATAAATTTTCTTGTTTTTTTCTTTGGAAATGATTGGAAGCCTTTATTGTGAAATGTGTGTTGATCATTGTGAGTGTGTTTCTGAGTTTAATTGTGCTTGATTACTTTTTTGTTGTTGTTGTTGTAGTAACAATAATTGATTATTGCTCTGTTGTATTAGTTATTTTGGTGGATATAAGTATTTGCAATTTGTGGGTGGACAACTCTCCTTATTATAATCCATCTGTGATAGGGACTTTGTCTTCATGTGTATAACCTGATTTCTACAGGAGCAGAAAGTTGCTGACTAGCTGACTACGGCTCCTGTAGTCAGCTACAGGAGCTGAGTGCCTAAGACAGAAGTAGGATTCCAGGTGTTGGTGTTTCTTTCACGAGTGCTAGTTGGAGTGGTCGTGTGTGTGAATGTGTTTCACAGGTTTAAGTGGCAATAGAGATGTTGGAACTTACTATCGCTGGAGACAGGTAAGTATAACAATGGTAGTCCTTGCAGTAAGCATGTAGGTGAGCCCTAGTTGCAAACAAGACTGGACAGTGGCTATGTGTGTGAGTGTCTTTTATGTGCCAGTTGATTAGGGTGCTGACGAGGGGCAGGTGTGTGTGCGATCAGTATTCAGGTGCACTGTGATTGGATGGTGTTGGAGCCTGGCGTGTCTGTGACATGAGGCATATATTCGGTCCTATATTTTCGACGATGCGGAAACCGCGGACGGAATCGCGGAATCCATTCATAAAAACAGAATTCAGTTTAGTGCGTGTGACGCTCGCAGTGATTTCAGCATCTGCCGTCTCACTAAATGAGGACAAAAATACATGAAGAACATCTCCAGAACTGTTCTGAGAGTCACTTCATGAGCATTTGACCATCTGATTTGAACAAAAACATATCACATGCACAGAATTTTAAAGGTATTCATGGCAACCCGTCAAAATAAAAGTCTGGTTTGTTTTGAAATCTATTTTTCATTAGAATGTACATAGCCTACAGTACTACTACTAAAATGAAACTAACATAATTTTTTAAGGAATAATCACACAACATTTCTTCCATGTTTGAATTTTAATAGTAAATCCCCTTTGTTTGCCAAAAAAAAGTTTGCTTAATTTTCAGTAATTAAAAGATAAATGAAATTAAGTTGTTTTATTCGTTTAAATAATTAGACATGCTAAAACAGAATTCGGTGACAACAAAAAATATGGTGATAAAAAAATAAAACATTTCATAGGGCCCTAAACATGTAAAAATTTGTTAAAACTTTTATTAAATTTATGTGAAAATGTATAAGTTTCATGATTTTAATTAATTAGACTTAATTTATGATTAATAAACTATTAAAAAGGAGTGGAGAAAAAATTTAAATGGAAAAAACAGAATCCAGAAAAATTTAAACGGGAAAAATGGAATTTGGAAAAAAATAAAACAGATTTCATAGGGCCCTAAATGTTTAAACTAGCATTGTGATATTGAACTGATTTATATGTATAGATTTTATTTTAGACAAGTCGTGATAAGTTGAAAAGGCTACACTGATCAAACATACGCTATGATCATCTCACTGTCTGCAGCTGGACGCCTGGTCATTACAAAAAAAAAACTAAAAAAAGGGTTTAAAAAAAGACGGGCTCACGACTCGATAATTCTGATAAACTGTCAGACAAGGACAGAGCTAGGTCAACACTGTTTTATTCTCTGTTGTTTTCATCTGTGAGCATGCACTTCATATATATTTTCCCGTTTTATTGATTTTAAAACATGTGACATTCATTCTGCTATCACTGATCATTTGGTCCTCACAAGAAAGAAAGAAAGAAAAAAAACTCCTGTCCATGTGCGCTATACACACAATCCACCACTAAAATTCATGACCTGATTAAATATAACATCTCGGTTATGTATGTAACCATGGTTCCCTGAATAGGGAATGAGATGCTGCGGTGACTTCACCGTATGGGAACACCTTTCGGTGTGACGAATGTCTGAAGCCCTATACCATCCCGCCAATTTTATTGGCCAAATAGCGCTTGGCACCGCCCTACGCATGCATACACATAGCATACCTGAGTCCCGCACGCTATTCCACTCAGATTTTATGAACTGAAGAAAGAACGCTATCAAGGTACGGAACGGCCAGGACCGCAGCATCTCGTTCCCTATGCAGGGAACCGTGGATACATACGTAACCGAGATGTTCCCTTTCATAGGTCACTTCGATGCTGTGGTGGCGTCACCATATGGGAACCCTATACCATAACGCCTGCCATACCTGATAGCTGGGATCTAAGGAAAGCATCAGCTCAAGCAGAGAGAACCCGGGAGCCAGGAGCCGTCCTCACATCCAGACTGTAAAACTTGACAAAAGTGCTAGGTGAGGACCGTCCTGCTGCAGCACAGATATCATCCATAGAAGATCCACTGAAAAAAGCTTGTGATGAAGCCACTGCTCTCATGGAATGAGCTCTAATTCCTAAGGGTGAAGCGAGTCCACGCACCTAATAGGATATTAGAGATATAGCCTCCACCAACCAGTGGGACATGCGTTGCTTTGTGACAGCATGGCCTCTATTTTTATGTCCAAAACAGACAAACGTCATTCTCCAACCTACCATCATCTCAAATATTATAATAAACTCTGTTAACTTGCTTTTGCCTCCTCTCCTGTCCTTCATAGTCCAGCGTCACAGAACGATCTGACCATTATGGAGGCAGCGAGTAGTCACCATTCCACCCTCGAGGAGTTTCTCAGCGCCAGTGTTTGGAGGATGGACTCCCAGGAGAGGAGTCTTGACGACACTGGTCGCGCGGTTCAAACCTTGGTGACGCAGGTGTCCGAGCTCACCCAACAGTTCCAGCTATTACGAGCTCCCACTGCGCCACTCACACCGCCTGTTCCACCAGCACCGTTTGAAGGCCCCTCCCAGCCGGAACCACTGGGTGAGCCCGATTTTTGTAGAGCCTTCCTTAACCGCTGTGATATGCACTTTGCCCTACAGCCTAGAACTTTTGCCAGTGAGAGGGCCAAGGTGGCTTTTGTTCTGACCCTGCTTTCTGGGTGGGGCGGCATTGTGGGGAACAGCGGTATGGGAGAACCAGGACCCATGCTGCGCCTCGTACAAGGCGCTCTCCGCCGAGATGAGACGGGTCTTTGATCGGGCCGCCGCAGGACGGGAGGCGGCCAGGAGGCTGGCGGAGTTACGCCAGCACGAGAGATCCGTCTCGGACTATTCCATCGAGTTCCGGACCCTGGCGGTGGAGTGCCATTGGAACGAGGAGGCGCAGTGGGACATGTTCCTGCATGGGCTGGCTGACCGCGTCCAGAGGGAGATCTACGCCCTGGATCTTCCCCGTCACTCAATGGACTTATTGAGCTGGCCCTTCGGGTCGATGCATGTCTGTCACGGATGGAAAGGAGGGGGCTACTCAACACCCCATCCAGGGGACCGGCAGACGTGCGGTTCAGCAGCGGGGACGTGGCCAGCCCCGTCTACGATCACGAGCCCATGCAGGTAGGGCGAGCTCGGCTTTCCCGGGAGGAGAAGGAGAGGCGGAGGTCCCTGGGCCTATGCCTTTACTGCGGGGGGGCCGGACATCAAGCCCATGCCTATCCGGTAAAAGGGCCAGGCCCGGTAGTACGCATGAGGCTACTATCGGGTGGGATCTCCACCGAGAAGACCTCATCACCACCATCATCATCATCATCTACGCTCCTTCCGGTAAGGCTGCGGTGGTCAGCACAGACACACCACTGTCAAGCACTACTGGACTCTGCGGCAGAGGGGAACTTCATGGACAGCACATTAGCACACAAGCTCCACATTCCCCTCAGACCCCTTCCGCACCACATCACGGTTCACGCCCTCACTGGACAGCAACTCCCTACTATCTCGTACATTACTGAAGACATCACACTCATCACATCTGGCAATCACTCCGAGACCATCTCCTTTCACATCCTCGACTCTCCCCTGGCACCCATTGTCCTCGGGCACCCTTGGCTCCTCCTCCATAACCCCAAAATAGACTGGTCCTCTAATTCCATTTTGTCCTGGTGTAAAAAGTGTCATGAGTCTTGTTTAGTGTCTGCCTGTCCGTCTGTGTCTTTGTCTGTGTTACAGGAGGAGGCGGTGGATTTGTCTAACGTGCCCGCTGAGTACCTCCATCTAAAGGAAGTGTTCAGTAAGTCTCGTGCTGCTTCTCTTCCTCCGCATCGTCCTTACGACTGTGCCATAGATTTACTGTCAGGTAAGTCTCCGCCTAAGGGCAAACTTTATTCACTTTCTGTTCCAGAGAGGGAGGCTATGGAGAAATATATTTCTGATTCTCTAGCTTCTAAATTCATCCGCCCTTCCTCTTCTCCTGCGGGGGCGGGGTTCTTTTTTGTGGGAAAGAAGGACGGATCACTGCGACCTTGCATTGATTACCGAGGACTGAACAACATCACGGTAAAGAACACTTATCCTTTACCGTTGATGTCTTCGGCCTTCGAGAGGTTGCAGGGAGCGTAAATTTTCACAAAACTGGACTTACGCAATGCGTATCATTTGGTTCGGATCAGGGAGGGGGATGAATGGAAGACTGCTTTTAACACCCCCAGAGGGCACTTTGAATATTTGGTGATGCCCTTCGGGCTCTCCAACTCCCCAGCGGTCTTCCAGGCACTCGTCAATGACGTGCTGCAAGATATGATCGATCAGTTCATTTATGTCTACCTGGACGACATATTGATTTTTTCTTCCTCTCTCCAGGAACATGTGCCGCATGTCCGACGAGTGCTTCAGAGGTTGCTAGAGAATGGGCTTTTTGTCAAGGCAGAGAAATGCGAGTTTCATGCACAGTCAATTCCATTTTTGGGGTATATCGTGTCGACTGAGGGAATACGCATGGATCCCGAGAAAGTTAAGGCTGTGGTAGAATGGCCAAGCCCAGATTCCCGTAAGGCCCTACAGAGGTTTCTGGGGTTCGCTAACTTCTACCGGCGTTTCATTCGCAACTTCAGCCAACTAGCCGCACCTCTGACCGCCTTGACCTCTGCCAAGACTGCGTTCAGGTGGTCAGACACAGAGGCTGTGTTTGCCAAACTGAAGAGCCGTTTCATTTCAGCCCCTATTCTGATTACCCCTGACACTAAACGTCAGTTCGTGGTGGAGGTCGACGCGTCAGAGGTGGGGGTAGGAGCGGTGTTATCTCAACATTCTCCCTTAGACGACAAGGTCCACCCTTGCGCGTATTTTTCATATCGTTTATCTCCGACAGAACGAAATTACGATATTGGTAACCGAGAATTGTTGGCAGTTAAGATGGCATTGGAGGAATGGCGACACTGGTTAGAAGGATCGGGGGTTCCTTTTATAGTATGGACTGACCACAAGAATTTAGAGTAAATTAGCACCGCCAAAAGGTTGAACTCCAGGCAGGCTCGATGGGCACTTTTTTTGGACGTTTTGACTTTACTATCTCGTACCGCCCGGGTTCCAAAAATATCAAACGCGATTCTTTGTCGCGTATTTTTGACCATTCCGAACGCCCGTCCACTCCCGAGTGTATTTTTCCTGAGACATTAGTGGTCTCCACTCTCACATGGGAGATCGAATCGAAGGTCAGAACGGCCTTAGAAGGGGTAACGCCTCCGCCCCGGGTGCCCACCGAACCGCTTATTTGTGCCGGAGGGATTAAGGTCCAACGTTATCCAGTGGGGACATTGCTCTAATGTAGCTTGCCATCCAGGGGTTAACCGTACTAGATTTTTAGTCAAGCAACGATTCTGGTGGCCACTTATGGCTCGCGACATTCACAGTTTTGTTTTGGCTTGCTCGGTTTGTGCCACTGGTAAGACTTCCAATCGGCCCCCTGATGGGTTACTCCAACCGCTGCCGGTTCCTTCGAGACCCTGGTCCCACATCGCTCTAGATTTTATTACCGCCCTCCCAGGGCAACACGGTAGTTTTAACCGTGGTGGACCGGTTCTCGAAGGCAGCCCACTTTATTCCCTTGCCCAAATTACCCTCAGCCAAGGAGACAGCATTGACCGTCGTAGACCACATCTTTTGTTTACATGGCCTCCCGATAGACGTGGTTTCCGACAGGGGACCCCAATTTGTGTCTAAATTTTGGCGAGAATTCTGTAGACTACTGGGAGCGACTGTAAGTCTGTCCTCAGGGTTTCACCCCCAGAGCAATGGTCAAACCGAGAGAGCCAACCAAGATTTGGAAAGGGTGTTGCGATGTTTGGTCTCCAAGAATCCTTCCTCCTGGAGCCAACAATTGTCTATGGTGGAGTACGCCCACAATACCTTACCAGTATCAGCTACGGGCCTATCTCCTTTTGAGTGTAGTGTAGGTTACCAGCCACCTATTTTTCCCAGTATGGAATCCGAGGTTGCGGTCCCCTCCGTTCACGCCTTCGTGCAGAGGTGTCACCGCACTTGGACTAGAGCCCGCGAGACTCTACTCCAGGTGGGGGCGCGCACCAAGGCCAAAGCCGATCGCCACCGGTCAAGGCCTCCCGTATACGTCGTGGGTCAAAAAGTGTGGCTTTCTACCAAGAATATTCCTCTCCGTTCCGTATCTAATAAGTTGGCTCCCAAATTTATTGGCCCGTTTACTGTCACCAAGATCATTAGTCTGGTGGCAGTCCGCCTTAAACTCCCTCCTGCGTACAGGAGAATTCATCCCGCCTTTCACGTATCCAAAATAAAGCCCGTTTTTCATTCTCCCATTAATCCGCCTACCCCGGTCCCCCCCCCCCCCCCCGCCGCAACTCGTAGATGGGGAGACCACCTATTCGGTCAATCGCATTCTGGACTCTAGACGGAGGGGACGCGGATTTCAGTACTTGGTGGACTGGGAGGGTTACGGTCCGGAGGAGAGAAGTTGGGTACCTGCTAGGGACATCCTGGATCACTCCCTTATCGATGATTACAATCGACAGGTAAGAGATTCTGGGGATGCCAGGAGGCGTCCTTAGGAGGAGGGGTACTGTCACAGTTCATGAATGCACCGTCTCCAGCTGTATTCATGTTACGTCATGTTGATTGTTTCATGTGGGTGTTGCCGCTGATCGTCTGATCAGCGGCAGGTGCATATCATTCCAACTGCCTATTTAACACCCTGTCTTTCGTCTCTTGTTTGTCAGATCGTTGGTTGAGGTCGTCCGTGTCTGATGTCTGATTCATGTGTTCCTGTCTTGCTTTGTCTCCTGTTTGGTTTCTGTTGGATCATTACCCTCGCTCATGGATTATCGTCACCTCCGCCGCCGTCATCATCATCAGCGCACTCAATTCACCTACTCACCAGTCTGTGCTGCCATCGTGGTTCCTGCGTCATTCTCCAACCTACCATCATCTCAAATATTATAATAAACTCTGTTAACTTGCTTTTGCCTCCTGTCCTTCATAGTCCAGCGTCATACTATCTTTAAAGTCAGGATTTTTTCCAATTACAGTATCCAAGGGCTCGAACGGATGTCCTGATAGACCTTGCAACACAATGGATAAATCCCATGAAGGAACTTGCGCAGGGCGGAAAGGCCTTAGCTGTTGCGAACCCTGAATGAAGTGAGAGACCAGCGGATGACGGCCCACTGAAGTACCATCTATATATATGTGGTTAGCTGAAATGGCTGCCATGTAAACTTTAAGAGTGGCTGGTGTTACTCCATCAGAAAAACTGTCTTGAAGAAACTCCAGTACTGAAGCCTGGATACATATTACAAATTCCACACTAGGCAATAAATAGTTTCCATTTGAAAGCATATAAGCTTCTCGTAGAGGCTGCCCTAGAATTCATTATCGTCTCGGTGGTTTCAACTGAAAGACCGGGACATATTAACTTACTCCGCTCAGAGGCCACACCCACAGCTTCCATAGATCTGGCCTTGGGAGCCAAATCATCCCTCGTGCTTGCGATAGTAAATCCTGTCTGAGGGGAATCTCCCACGGAGAGCCCACTAGCAGACTGACCAGATCCACAAACCACGGCTGTGTGGTCCACCACGAAGCCACCAACAGCAGCTGCTCCACTCTGTCCAGCTGTATTCTGAATAGCACTGCTGGAATTAGTCGAATTGGAGGAAAAGCATATAAGCTGGTCCTTGGCCAATCGTGTGCTAACGCGTCCAAGCCTAGGAGTGATGGAAGGCATAGGGAGAACCATAGTGGGCAATGCATAGTCATGCTTGATGTGAATAAGTCCACTTCCGCCTCTCCAAACACTTGCCATATATGGCTCAAAGTCTGGGGTGTAACTTCCATTCCGCTTGCTCAAGGCTCTGTCTGGAGAGCAAATCCGCTCCGAAGTTCAACCGCCCGGGGACATGAACCACTCAGATTGACAGAATCTGTTCTGAGACCAAAGAAGAATATTCCTCGCCAGCCTAAACAGGGGGCGAGAGTGTAATCCACCTTGATGATTCAGATACGAGAAAACCGCTATGCTGTCTGACCTGTTTAACACATGCAGCTCCCAAACCTGTCAAACGTCTGTCATGACAGTCTCGTGGCAAAAACAAATCCTCAACAGAAACTAGTTCAAAGGAATTTGGTTAACATTCAAAGTTTTATTGACATAACACACCTCTGTGTCATCAAAATCGTTCGATGCAAAACAATGGGGTGAAATCCTCTGGCTTTTCGTCCACCACTGAAATGGGCACATTGTGAAGTGAGCCCAGACGGATTACAGAAGATGCTTCCGCCATTAGACCCAGAAGTCTGAGACACAAACTCACCGTAACTGCGCGACCTGCTTGGAAATGGCGCAGGCATGACGTGAAAGACTGAACGCACGGGAGGGACAAATTTTGCCGACATCGCGCGAGAGTCCAAGTCTATTCCCGAAAAGGTTATCCGCTGAGAGGGGATTAAACACTCTTCTGGAAATTCGTACATAAATCGTACATAGGCTGTTTAGATGATTCAGCACCAAATCCTGATGAGTTTGCTTGAGTCTGCGATTGTGCTAACACCAGCCAATCATCCAGGTTATTTAATACATGAATGCCCTGGAGCCGCAATGGGGCCAGAACTGGGTCCATGCATTTCGTAATGTTCGAAGAGCCAAGGCTAAGCCAAAGGGAAGAACACGGTATTGATACACTTTGCCCTCTAAAGTGAATCTGAGGAACTTCCTGTGTCTCTTGATGATCTGAATATGAAAATATGCATCCTTCAGATAGATCGTGACAAACCAATTGTTTGGTTAAATCTGAGACAGAATAGACTTTACCATCAACATCTTGATTTTGCTCATCCTGAGTGAAAGAATCAAACGTAAATCCAATATTGTTTTTTTTTTAACAAAAAGCGGCTGTAAAAACCTGACTCCATCTGAGAGGGGTGTACTTTTATAGCCCCTTTTCCCAGCAGAGATGACATCTCCTGCCACAGCACTGCAATTTGGAAAATGTTAGTGGTTTCAAAGCATCCGCCTGTGACTGCAGCGTTCCCACATGCATTATAATGTCCAAGCACGGAATGCTCACGGTGTCTCAAAGTGATAGCTAGATCCAGTGATGCTCGAGGCGCCTTTTGCTGAGAGACAGTCAATGTTAGAGCATGGGGACTGCAGTGAGAAGGTTGGATATTCATTAGTTGTCCAACAGCGATCTCTAGTGGAGGGCACAGTCGCTGACAAACAGCAAGGGAAGCGTATGTGTCAAAGTCGCTGCGTTTCATTGTGTATAATCCTGAAGCGTATCCAAGGCAGGATTTAATCCAACAAGATAAACATCAGGCCCCGCCGCTAGCGAGAACGGGCAGTCCTTGTCAGCCTCTTGTGCCGTCCCTCAAACTCTGAAGGCTGGATTTCGCAGAGTGTCTGAGGGGTGCTCAAAGTGATAGCTCGATCCAATGATGCTCGAGGTGCCTTTTGCTGCGAGACAGTCAATGTTAGAGCTTGGGGACTGCAGTAAGAGGGTTGGATGTGCTTTAGCGGTCCAACAGCGCTCTCTAGTGGAGGGCACAGTCCCTGACGAATAGCAGAAGTATCAGGAATTGGTGTTAGGGGATTGAGGACGAGAGCATTTTGCCATCTGACTCAGGATTTCTGTAATGTCGGCAAGATTAGCCAAGGTGGCGCTCGACCGTTAACATCCCCGTCATAGAATGGTTCACTGCTCAGGCAGTGTGTTTGGTAGCACTTAGTGCCAAAACTGTTGCCCGCCGTATCTCTTTTACAGCCTCGGCTTATGATACCTTTTTTGTTAAAAACCGTCATAAAGTGGTGTAAAATCTTTGCCGAGATTAGACGCGACTCGAGCCTTCGAGAGGGGGTGAGACGTTACTCTGAGTTCAAAGTCGCGGTTGGCAAACATCGTTTAAGCGAAGTGGAAAAAACTCCAGTGTATACTGTCCTCATAGTCCAAGCCACACACATCGCCCCAAACCACCGCCTCGTGTGGCACCTCGGCAACCGCAGAATTGTTATGGCGGGGGTTAGACGCGAGGGCGACCTAGAGAAAATTTACCCTCCCGAGCGCAGAACTTTAGCCGCAGGCTATCACATAGAGGACATGTCGAGAGGCTGCTAAACGGAACTCTCATGAGTGCCTCCCTGTGATAAACCTGTTATACGGCTCCTTACCTTTCGTTGACTCATCGTGTCCACGAAGAGGAGTTGAACACTGCTCGAATAATTGTTGCTGAGAATGCAAGATGCTTTCCTAAGGCACAGAGAATTCACTTTCCTGAAGGAAATGAAATCTGAGCGAAATAGCACGTGGCACTCAAGAATACTATGTGTACGCCAAGCGCTATTTGGCCAATAAAATTGGCGGGATGGTATAGGGCTTCAAACATTCGTCAAACCGAAAGGTGTTCCCATACGGTGACGTCACCGCAGCATCGAATTGACCTATGAAAGGGAACTCTAACAGAGTTATATTTAATTAGGTGTCGTTTCCCGTCATTTTCTGTTAGAAAGCAAGAGACTGCTTATTACAAGCATACGAGAAAGATACGGCTTGTGAAAAGTAAACACTTGACATTTTGTTTTGCTTAATTTTAATAAAGTGATAATGACTTGCGTAAAAGCCTGTCGTACTTTATTGTTGATATATAAAAAATATTTGTAACATTGACAAACAGGTCCACTGAAGTGCCTTGAAATGCGCAGCGTTATTCTTTGTGGTGTGTGCGGCTGCCTAATCATTTTCATAAAATACGAAAAGAACATGACTATGTTACTAGTTAAACCATGGTAAAAACAACGTTTTGCTACACTAACCATATTTTCACCCTGGTAGCCTATTTGTAGTAAAACCTGTTTTTATACAGTCTATGAGTAAAACTGTGGTTATAGGCTATAATTGGCAATTAAAAAAACCTGGCTAGCCTACTACACATTTACACTTTTTGCGATAGAATTGCTACAGCCTCTTTAATTTCTTCAACAAAAACATGTGGACATTAGGCTACAACCCTTACCAAAATGAACCATGGTTTTATCGTAGTAAAACTGCTTAATTTTATTTTGTGGGATTTCTGAATGCTTGAGAATATAAATCAATCAGACAACTGTATTAATAAAATCACACCCAAAGGTAATTTTCTAGAGATACAACTGTAATTTATAAATAATAAAATTTAATTAAAATTGATTTATTTACTTTTATATTTTATAAAAGTTCTACAACCCGAATTCCGAAAAAGTTGGGACTATTTTTAAATTTTAATAAAATGAAAACTAAAGGAATTTCAAATCACATGAGCCAATATTTTATTCACAATAGAACATAGATAATGTAGCAAATGTTTAAACTGAGAAATTTTACACTTTTATCCACTTAATTAGCTCATTTAAAAATTAATGCCTGCTACAGGTCTCAAAAAGGTTGGCACGGGGGCAACAAATGGCTAAAAAAGCAAGCAGTTTTGAAAAGATTCAGCTGGGAGAACATCTAGTGATTAATTAAGTTAATTGATATCAGGTCTGTAACATGCTATAAAAGCTTTGTCTTAGAGAAGCAGAGTCTCTCAGAAGTAAAGATGGGCACAGGCTCTCCAATCTGTGAAAGACTGCGTAAAAAAATTGTGGAAAACTTTAAAAACAATGTTCCTCAACGTCAAATTGCAAAGGCTTTGCAAATCTCATCATCTACAGTGCATAACATCATCAAAGGATTCAGAGAAACTGGAGAAATCTCTGTGCATAAGGGACCAGGCCGGAGACCTTTATTGGATGCCCGTGGTCTTCGGGCTCTCAGACGACACTGCATCACTCATCGGCATGATTGTGTCAATGACATTACTAAATGGGCCCAGGAATACTTTCAGAAACCACTGTCGGTAAACACAATCCGCCGTGCCATCAGCAGATGCCAACTAAAGCTCTATCATGCAAAAAGGAAGCCATATGTGAACATGGTCCAGAAGCGCCGTCGTGTCCTGTGGGCCAAGGCTCATTTAAAATGGACTATTTCAAAGTGGAATAGTGTTTTATGGTCAGACGAGTCCAAATTTGACATTCTTGTTGGAAATCACGGACGCCGTGTCCTCCGGGCTAAAGAGGAGGGAGACCTTCCAGCATGTTATCAGCGTTCAGTTCAAAAGCCAGCATCTCTGATGGTATGGGGGTGCATAAGTGCATACGGTATGGGCAGCTTGCATGTTTTGGAAGGCTCTGTGAATGCTGAAAGGTATATAAAGGTTTTAGAGCAACATTATGCTTCCCTCCAAACAACGTCTATTTCAGGGAAGGCCTTGTTTATTTCAGCAGGACAATGCAAAACCACATACTGCAGCTGGAAATCTATATAAGGCAAGAATGGGACCAAATTCCAACAGCAAAACTCCAGCAACTCATAGCCTCAATGCCCAGACGTCTTCAAACTGTTTTGAAAAGAAAAGGAGATGCTACACCATGGTAAACATGCCCCGCCCCAACTATTTTGAGACCTGTAGCAGAAATCAAAATTGAAATGAGCTCATTTTGTGCATAAAATTGTAAACTTTCTCAGTTTAAACATTTGCTATGTTATCTATGTTCTATTGTGAATAAAATATTGGCTCATGTGATTTGAAAGTCTTTTAGTTTTCATTTTATTAAAATTTAAAAAACGTCCCAACTTTTCCGGAATTCGGGTTGTAATTTGAGGCCTTACAGTAGATGAATTAAGATAAAATGGATAACTGAGTACATAAAAAAATAAAGATATTGTGTGGCATATATGTGGCATATATTTCCCAATTTAATTTAAAATGTAATATTTCAATTGATAAAATGCCAATTATAAACAATTATAAGGCAAGAAATAAACACAAATTAAGACGTTAACTGTCTGTGCTGAAAGCAAACGCGCGTGAATGGATCGTAACTACCATAATGTGATTTGATTCTCTATGTAGTGTCATGTAGATGATTACGTAACTAGAAAACTGAACAGCCACAGTGACACCATACTGCAATAGCATGGAATTAAAAGAAAGAATAGTCTGAACAAAACTTAATTTAGAACATATTACTTTTACAGTAATGTCAAACACTTATGGATTTTGTTGAGTTGTGCCTCTAATGTGGCATAACGGATTTTTGAGTGTAATGAAAAATCATCTTAAAAAAATTATAACAAAAATATTAAACAAAAAAATAGTGGAAAAAAAGTTTCTAAATAGAAAGAAAACGAAATAGTGTTGACTATTATGTGAGCGATTGTCCCTTTATCCTGTGTCCCCTTCATGGGTGCATGTTGTGTGACAAAGACAGGCTGTTCTTTAAATCCCCTTTAAGCCACAGTGTCAAATACTGACCTATACAATACATAAAGTTCATGTGTGCTTGGTCTCTAACAACATATGGTTTTCATCTAACAGTACTCAGATCCTTTGATATTCATATGACTCTCTGTGGATTAATAGATTATTATGCTTTTAATTCAATTTATTCTGATTAGTTGCACTGTAAACTGTTGCTATACCTGCTGTTTTTGCTATCTGGTAAGCTATTCATTCTTAGTGATTACACTATAAAGGTAAGACTTTTAAAACATACAGAAAGTGAGTTGTAAGGATATTTAGATCAATGATTGGTCTCTTTGGTATGCTTTGAGAATTCATGTGAATGAAATGAGAAATCACAAGTTCTTTGGCAAAATGCAATTTCCAAAGAATTAATGCGTGATTCTAGAATGGAAGGCAGCATTAAAGTAAATACAGTAATAGTTTTTCATAATATTTTCAATAACATGCCAAAAAGGAATAGAGTTTGTATTTTACAAATGTGTTGCCATGAAGAACGATTTACCTGATTTACCATTGTGTCATTCCAAACCCATATTTCATTCAAAGTTTGAATATGCATCTGTTGTTCTTTTATGTATAGTTACATGTACAGCTTATAAGCATAAAAAACATCCAAACTAGTCCATACTATGTGTGTGCACTATATTCACAGTTCTCAAACCATATGCAAAAGCTTTAGAGGTGAAAAGACTGAAATCAAAGTTATTCAGTAATCTTAAGTAGCTTTGGATAAAAGTGCCTGCTAAATGAATAAATGAGTCTTTGTCAATGGTTTGTGAACTTGATCTACCAATTCAAAAAAAACTAAAGACTATATAACCACCTCTATCATATGCCTCAAAATCATGTACTGTTTTGTCTTTTTTTCATAAATGATGAAAAAATATATATTTTGGAAGGCCTCTTGTGCTCACAAAGGCTGCATTTATTTGATGAAAAATAGCAATTTTGTGGAAAATTATTACAATTTAAAATATATGTTTTTTATTTTAATATATTTTAAAATGTAATTTTTCCTGTGATTGCAAAACTGATTTTTTTTAGCATCATTAATCTTCCGTTTCACATGATCCTTCATAAATCATTCTAATATGATGCTTTGGTGCTTAAGTAAAAAAAAATATTATTATCAATGTTGAAAAAAAGTTGTGCTGATTAATTTAAAACATTTCTATCCATCTTTGATGGCATTTCTGAACTCTCATTGCTGAACTCTTTAATGTCACTATCTGATCAAATCTCCTCAGTTTGATTCTAGACTTGTATCGCCATGTTCTGAATCTAGCTGTCACTGAATAAAACACACATTCTTGTGAAGGGAAGCTTCTGTTTAAAGACACATGGTTTCTCATATGGCCTGTAACTCAAGCGTGATCAACACAGCTTTCGTTCCTCAGATCATCATCAAATATAAAAGTCCTGTGCGTGAAGAACCTCTCCACACTGATTTGCACAGATATCTTTTCCTGTTTTAACATCTCTTAGCGTGGCCTCACATGTGTCTGTAAATTCCAATTCATTTGTACATCACAAACATGTTTCATAGACCCATTCTTCTAATAAAAATTAAATATATGGCCATCCATCCTGGCTCTGCAAAGCTGGGATAGGCTTCAGTAATCTTTGACCCTATAAGCAAGAGTTTGGAAAATGGATGGATGGTTGGAGACCTATAATTATACTACAGGACAAATTGTCAGCGTAGACCTCGTTTCCTTACATGCTTTCCCTGAGAAGGCATTTCAAACTTTAAGTTTAAAATCATTATCATAGTTGACTCTTGCCTTAATGTATCCTATGCTGTTTTTGTTAACAAAAACTAAACATAAATACAACTGAAATAAAAGATAAATATTAGATTAAAACTTAAATAAATCAATAAATAAGTACAAGTTGTACTAAATTACAAAAACTAAAACCGAAAAATAAATTAAAAGCTAAAAAAATACAAAAACTTAACCTAAAAGTAAAATAAAAATGTAAAATATAAAAATACAAGCTAATTTTAAAATATTCATAAACACTATAGCAGCATATAAATCATCCTAAAATAACACATGCTTCATTGTGTCCGCACCCAAGAGCTAATTTTAGTTCAAACAATTATCTTTTGCTAAATGTTTATAAAAGAGTTTATGTAGCTGTTTAATTAATTTGACATAATCTTGTGATGCTTTTCTACATCACATAATGTATATCAACCCAAAAAACACATGCTTATACCTAAGGTTTTTCAACAATTTTTAGAAACTCTTTCTCTGTTCATGCACATGGGTCATAGACAGTCCACAAAGCCTGAGGGGCAAGCACCTTGTTCGCCTGGTCTCTACGGTAACATGGCTTATTTGATCTACTTGCATGGATGCTGTGATTCTTGCCATGCTTCGATTTCCTGATCTTGTCATTCACTAGTGACGTCAGGCCTATTAACAGCAGAACAGCATAACCCCTGTCCAATGTCCAAGCAGGTTACATTAAGCAGAGCATCCAGAAGGTGATGGCAATTCTGGCTTTTTAGTGAGCCAGGTCCTTCGGTTTAGCTCCGCTATATATTTTGGCTCCCAAATGGTGCCTCACATCTAATTAATTAATTAATTTTTTTTTTTTTAGAAATGGTCTGACCTGTGACTGGTGTATGTGTTACACATATCACTTAAACTGTAACATTTCCTGGTGCAAAGACCTGGTGCAAAAACAATAAAAAATTAAAAAACGTAAAACCATCAAACATTACTACACATTATCATTGTATATTTTATTTATATTGAACTATCCTAAACCCATCCCAGTGCAAACATTCACACAAAGCAGCATCAAAAAGTCCTGAAACCAATGGCCCATCTCTTGAATTCCATTGTGATGATTTTCCAAGGAGCAAATTATATTTTAGATCAGTCAGCCAGCTTTCCATTTCACATCTTAAAGGCCAGCTGTACCAGAACCTTCACCATCATCACAAGAAAAAAAACAAAAGAAAAAACACGGTGACGCAATATAGTGATGCAATGGAGCTTCTGAGTTATTTTTGTACATTGCATAAAGAAGTAATCTCCTTTTGATTAAGATCTTGGATCCTGTGTACTTTCTGAGCAAAAGCATTTGAGTACTGGAACACTGTAACCAACAATTGCATAATTCCAAAACATTCATGTTAATCATTCATTGTTCATATTTAATAATTCATTCATTACTTTTTTCATTTTGCATGAAATAAAGTCTATCTGCATACAATCATAACATAACCCACTGTAAACTATCCCAATTTATCAGTCCACTCCTGACTTTCAGATGATTGAATTTCAAGCAAAAATCGCAAGAATACTGACCTTTTTGGGAAAATGAGCTTTGTCACAGGAATCAGTCTTGGATATGCTGCTATATCCAATGACCCTAATGTTAACATTTTCAGTCATATGATTTCAATAAATAAGAAAAAATACAACTTTAAAAACCTCTATAAATGATCTCATAACTTTGATCAGGTTTTGCCAACATCAAGGGATGTAAATGTGCCCACAAGGCAACCTGAGGAGAGTATGACTTAATAAACATTTAAAATAATGATTTAATGTAATATTAAATGTCCTAAAAACTGTACACACAGTAGACATCAGTGGAAAGTCAAGTACAATGTGTAATTGTGTGCACCTTTCAAATGAATAGAACTCTTTGCCTTTAACATTTGTTTCACAACAACAGTCATTATTTCTAGGCTATTACTTAAAACTTTCAAGGAATTTGACGTGTCTAATACAGCTATATGGGGGTCTAGCTTATATGTGAGCACGTGAAGTCATATGCTCATAATTCTGACGCTCATTTGTGTCTTTACATTCAGACTAGCAAATCACGAATCAGTTTACGCCGTTTGCATGACTGTAACGCATTATTCAATTACACCCCATAAAAAGGGTGTGACGTGCAAAACACAATAGGGCGCGCGCTCACACTAAACACCGACGAGTTCAATTGGTCAGTGATAGTGGAGGGCACCTATAAAAGCCACGCTGAGTTAGTGAGAGAGACTTACACTGCGACTGAATCTCAACTCGAGAGGCACTTACAACGACCAATACCTGGGAACCGGTTGCAGTTCTGAAAGAATATACATCTGATTGCATTTACGGCTTTGATTTTAAAATATATAACAATATTTATAATTCATTCTCTCTTAAATAGTAATTGAAACTGCATTCAATGGAATACCAAAAGGCGGCAGAAATAAACGGTTTGTGCAATGGCAAAATTGTCACAGAGTATCTCTGTCGTAACGGCTTTAGCGAGCTGACAGTCGATTCGAAGAAAGTCCCTGTGCAGCACAAACACGAGACATCCCGGAAAGAGGCGGAGGACGAGTCGCGGTTACCTGCTCTGGAGGCGGCGTACTCAACCATCCTGCGAGGTCTGGGAGAGAACACGGACCGACAGGGGCTCCTCAAAACCCCGCTCCGTGCAGCTAAGGCCATGCAGTTCCTGACCAAAGGCTACCACGAGACCATCTACGGTGAGTATTACTATTATTATGCAGAAAATAACTACAACATCTAATTTAATTACATTTTATGATATTTCGTTTCAAATATAGGGTTTTAAAACAACGTTTAAGTTGGCAAGTTATAAGTTAGGCAACAGAAAAGTCACCAAAGACTATAACAATTGTGAGGAGAGTGAATTGAGTCAATTGTGCTCCCAAAATGACTGACTTATTAAGTAGACCCTCTGAAAGTCATTGGATTATTAGCACATTGGGTATATAAAAATGTTACGTAAATATGTTATAAATATGTTAATTCTGAAAGTTTGTTATTTTATAGCTTTTAATATAGGCCTATAGTTCCATTGTTTATTTTATTTAGACCTGATGTTTTTCAGACCTGATTTTTAGTTTCTACTGATAATTTTTAGACTTAAGTTTATTTCGTAGCTCATCATCACTAAACTCGGGTTTTATAAAATGCATTTATGGGTATGAATATAGCCAAAATTATGATCACGTCATAGTGCTTATCAATGGATTATGTTTTGGCAGTCATAATACCAAAATAATTTTACCTAGTGGTGTGTCTGACAATTCCACTACATTATTGAGTTGTTGTATAAAATACTTACAACATTCTGGAATTGCTCAATTAGTCTGCAACAGTTGCTGAAAGCACCAGCTTCAATAGCCTGATTGGTGTAAAAGACTACTTTAAGTAATCGCATTTAAGTTGCTATGTATTTGCCTCTCTCCTGAGCTGACCTGATTTATGAGAGGGTTTTTAATGCATATTGTTTTTAAGTTCCTTCATAAACCCTTCCATATGGAAATTGTGTTTTCCAGTAGCAAAAACCCCATCAAAGTTATGTTACATAGTAAACAAATGTTTATCATGTTTCACAGATATCCTTAATGATGCCATCTTTGATGAAGACCACGAGGAGCTAGTTATTGTGAAAGATATTGACATGTTTTCACTTTGCGAACATCATCTAGTACCCTTTTTTGGCAAGGTATGTCTCCGTATCTGCTGATAATTTCATTGAAAGATGCTTTTAGTCACTCATACTACTTATGTTATACTTTTTTATGTTATGCTTGATGTTGCACCTTTAAGTAAGGTGGTTTCATAGGTTGTGAAGAGATCACTGATGCATGCATTTGTCTTGGACTGGGAGAGTGTTGAGTGCTGGGAGGTCAATAGGTCCATTTCAATGACCTTATATTAATTAATTTGTAGGTTCACATAGGATATCTGCCAAGTAAAAAGGTTGTTGGCCTCAGTAAGCTTGCAAGGTGAGTATATAACTTGCAAACACACACACACACACACACACACTCACACAGACACAATTTAGTGTGCTAGTCTCAGACGGATGGTAAAGGGCCTCGTTCTCACATCAGTGTGGGTCCGAAAAAGAGACCGTATTAATTACAAGTGGCTGAGTTCTTCTGTTATCACAACCCATTCACTTGAGGCTTACATCCAAAGCCTGGCACAGTATCCTTTCCCATCTGAAAAATGCCAGACTAGCTGACTTCTGGCGCTGAGGAAATCCCCCTCATCTCCCACCTCCACTGCGGGGTGGTGGTGGGAACCATTAACATTGCAATCCTCACAAAATATCATGTGCAGCCTGGTGCTTCCTTTGCCTGAGTAAAATAAACCAGACTTCATGAGACACATTCATCAGCCCCATTGATGTCTTTTACTAATCTTATTACACAATTGTTTAGAATATTTACCATTTTCACTATAGTTATATACATTTGAGAAACAATATTTTGAGATAAATGTTTATGAGAAAGAGGGTCAGAGTAACACCATATACCATACATACTTAAAAACAGACAGCAATATTCTGCTAATATTTTCATCTTAGGGAAATAGCTACATATTAAATTGGCTTTCTGGAAAATGTTAAATTTTGCTGTAGTGTTTTAACATACTATGAATTTTTGTCCTTCTTTAGGATTGTTGAAATCTACAGTCGCAGACTTCAAGGTAACTATCTTATTATTATCTAGATATCAAAAAAGGGAGATCTTTTTTTTTTTTTTTTTTTTTTTTTTTTAAGAGATAATGCTTTTATTCAGCAAGAATGCATTAAATTGTAAAAAAGTGACATTTGTAATGTTACAAAAGATTTCTTTTTTTTTTTTTTTTAATTGTGTTCTTTTGAACTTTTCTTTTTTTATTCCTCAAAAAATATATTACGGTTTCCACAAAAATATTAACGAGCCCAACTATTTTCAACATTGACTGATGTCAGCATATAAGACTGATTTCTGAAGGATAATGTGAAACTAAAGACTGGAGTAATGACTGCTTAAAGTTCTGCTTTGCCAACACAGGAATAAATTATATTCTGCCATTTATTAAAATAGAAAAGTTATTTCAATTGTAATATTACACAACATTTATACAATATTAACATATTACAATACTATTTTTACTGTACTATATTTTTTTTTTTTACCAAATAATGCATCCTTTACTGTTAATTTTGTTTATTGCAGTCCAAGAGCGCCTAACAAAGCAAATAGCAATGGCTATCTCTGAGGCCTTGCAGCCTGTCGGTGTGGCAGTTGTCATCGAGGCAGCGTAAGTATTTGAAAAACGAAACACAATCATTTGATTAGATTGCAAAAGATTATTTAAAGTTATTAGAGCTTATATTATTTAAGTATGCAAACCCAAACCTAATACTATAATATTGTTTTTGTAGTCACATGTGTATGGTCATGCGTGGAGTGCAGAAGATGAACAGTCGTACTGTGACCAGTGCCATGCTGGGCGCGTTCAGAGAGGATCCAAAAGCTCGAGAAGAGTTCCTGGCCCTGACAAAAAGCGCACCGTGATTACACTTCCTTTCCTGCCCTGACTCCATCAGTTGGTTTACAGCCAAACTTGTCAATGGATATTCTCTACATTTAAAAAAAAAATCCTCCATGGTGCTAAGAGAATCACACTGAGCCAGAGCTGTAGATCTTTCCACCAGCTACTGAGAGTCAGCCTGCCGCTGACTCAGGGCTCTTCACTGTTTGCATATATAAAATGTGAATATTGAAGGATCAGTGTTACATGAACAACTAGTTTTGAGTAAAAGACCTTGAGAAACTAACACTGAATGGCCAAAAATGCAAACAAACTAATAGAATTATGTGTAACTTCTATGATCTTCTGTGATTAACAATTAATAAATTAACACATTGCCTCAGATACTTGTCTAACAATATGACTTTTTAAAACTTGACGATACTAGAACTAATTTGTATATAACTTTAAAATAATTTTTTTTTTGTCATATTCTGATATATTTACTTTGTCATATACTCTGATATATCTGAATATTTAAAAAAAAATACTAATCATTTATAATTCTATCAATGAAAGGTTTTTTTGTGACATTACTGTGTGGCATAATTTATATTTGGTTACAAATACACAACATTGCCATTTAGGATATTGTCACTTTTTTTTTTTTTTACATAATATATGCAACTGAATTGTATAAGAAAACCAATGTCAACTATGCCAAATCCAACAATAAAGCACCATTATGAAATACATTTCTCTCTGCTTTCTTTTGGAAATGAATGATTTCTGCTAAATGGTGTCACAATTTTATTTGTCAAGAAATATTTACAGATGTAAAAACAGTCTCTTCGGCGTAATAGGTGTCCCGGAAAATTCTTAAATGAACTGATATTAAGGAAATTATATTTTACAGTATCTAAGTAAGTATTGCTATGTTGTGACTTCTCGCACTTAAAATGTGGCAAAATAAAATAAATTACACATACTGCAAGAGTATCCGCAAGTTCCTCTATACAAATCCTATTATGATACTATTATGTGGGTTCAAGAGACATGAAATCCAAAACTATGCAATAACAAATGATCACTGAAGAAGGAAACAAGATCTCCAGAAAACATCTACAACAGTGTTGACAAAAAGAACCAGTGGCAGAATAATAAGAAGTGGAAACAGGATATTACATTGAGCTCTTGTCTGTCTTATATTGGCATGTCACTGTCTATTTGTTTCATATTTACATCAGATTCTGTGAAAGTGACGTTGCCTAGGAAACAGTAGAGGAAATATCACTTCAAACTAGATATATTTCTTCTTTTTTTCATTGTGGGAAGAGGTAACATTTAAAAGTCAAAGTCTAGACTTTAGTAAGGTCCAATGGCTAAGTAAGTAAAAAAAGGGCAATAAATTGCCATGAGGAGAACTTATTTTTATTAAATGTCTTAACCTCTGTCATCATGTTTGGTAGTATTAAAATGATAAATTATTTACTTAAAAAAACAAAAAGGAGACCATTTACAAAACATGTTTCATTGTCCAAACAGTACAAGCCAATATATTGCTTGAAGGTTGCTAAGTGAGAGAAAAATACCACTGACATATTTTCACATAAATACAGTCAGTGCACACCACTTCGCCATAAAACACTGCAAATTTAACTCTTCTGTGAACTTAAATGATCATTCTCAACACTTGGAAGTCAACACAGTAATTCACAAACATTCCCTTCTCAGCTAAAGACGGTTCTCCAGGAACAAACACTAAATCAAACTGAGGTCTGTTTGTAGTTCTTGGTATCAATAACCTTCTTCCCACACATGGCACAGATTCCTGTAAAAGTAGAAAAAGAGTGGCGGTGAGAACATATAGATGTGTGACGTAAACAAAAGAGCATCTAAGCATGTTTCACTATCAGTCTCACCTTTTTTGTAAGCACATCCCTGGCAGTAATGTGAACCAGACTGATGGACAGAGCTTTTGCATATCCTGCATGTGGCAAATCCAGATTTCCCATAAGGATCAAATCTGTCAAAATTGTAAACATATTTTCATAACGTCATCATAACTCTCATATTTACAAGACTATGATGTTGAAGCATAAAACTCCAAGCGACAAACCTGGCTTTTTTTGAAGTCAGCATTTTATTTTCATTAAGCTTTCGACCACCACTCTCTGAAATGTAACAAGTTTTCAGGTCAGTATTCCGTTTTGACGAAGCATAAATACAGATGTATAAAAGAGTGAGAGATATAAAACATTACTGAAGCTTTAAAACAATTACCTGTCGTGTTTCTAGCCCCATCTTTCCAGGTATCTGGCGTGATGACTCGCCCCAGTTTCTTCTCGCCTGCGGAGGACACCAAAACATACGTAATTCACATAAGACCCGACAAATTCCATGTTTGGTTGTCGTCATATTGATGTTTATCAATGTCGAGATAAAAATAAAAACTGCAAGAGACGTTCATATTAATAACACATTGTGTTGTTGTTTCTTTCGCTGGTCTTGCTAGCGAGCCAATGCTACTGAATTATTGCACGAGCTCCAATAATAATGACGAAGAGACACTGGAGTAAAACAAATTATCCGGTTATATACATTGTGATTTATGATGTGCCAACTCACACTTCTCGCAAACCATCTTCAAATGTGTCAGATAATCGTGAATAGCACGTCTACGTAGTTCTCAGTTGTTGTAAAAATGAAGCTAGAAACTCTGCTTAGTCTAGTGACGAATTCGAATTAGATAAGTTGTCAAAATAAAGGTCCCAACAAAATCACTCAATGTAGTTGTATTTAGCGAGAAACGAACAAAAAAATATGTGGAGTAACAGTGAATACTACTACTACTACTAATAATAATTATTATACGGTTTAAATAGTTTTATTATTAGAATCTTTAATCAGGTTTTGTTTAGATGAAAGTGATGGTTGGGGACTTATTCTACCGGAAGTACACGACAGTCATATTTTGTAAATAAACTGATCTACTTTTATATATTTTTGTAGTCTTATGGCATTCGGACCAAAAAGGGTACGATTGTAATTTGTACATATCTGTTTAAGTGCTTGATGAATCTGGTGAAGCATTGATTTAGGATTTTTTATTTGTGGACATACACTTAAACTAGTCACTCCACTCCACTGGTAAGTCTTTACTTCGAAGTTGTGTTAATTTTTAAATTGATCACTTATTTTAGCTTTTTTTCACAAATGGAGATCGCCAATCTCATTATTACGTTGGGTTCTTATCTGTGTTTTTTGTTGTTTGACCTTATATGAAATAGTTCGACAGTAACGCACACGACTTTAACATCTCTCTAGCAATCGTTCATTCATCCCATTAAATTTCACTTACTCTCATTGTTCTTTATCAGGTAGCACCCACTAAACCTCCATGATGTGGGATGTTGAGATCAGGGGCATGGCATCGGCTCATGCAATTGTTGCTTCCTCCATCTTCATGGCAACTGTGATGCCTGCTGTGTTTGTGGAAAACTTCTCTGTTTATGGGAGCCACATGGTTTGGCTGTACTGTGTGGCTGGATCTGTTGCTGTGGTCAACATTACAGTCTTTTGGCTTCTTGGCATCAGCCCACCAACAAAGAAGAACACACTGAGCTACAAGGTAGAGATGGGCAAGATGTTCTGCAATTATACACAAACATAATCGATGACTTTCATAACTTGTTGAATTTCCTTTGTTTTTTCTTTGACAGCTCAACGGATTGTTCAGATCCTGTCTGTACTTTTTACTGTCATGCCTCTTTTTTCATACTGTGGTGGTACTTTACGGTGCACCTTTGCTTGAGTAAGTACGTGCTTGTTTATTTGTTTGTTGTCCCAAAATGTAAAATACCAATGTATAAGTCATGCATTACATTGTAGGTCTGCTCTGGAGACATTTTCTCTGGCTGTGCTGCTGTCTACACTCACAACACTGAGATGTCTCTGTGTCCTGGGTCCTAATGTACAGGCGTGGATCCGGGTTTTCAGCAGAGATGGGTAAGCGCAGGATAAACTCTCTACATAAAGCACTGGAACTATTGCCTGCTCCCTGGTTTGTGTGTGATTGGTTCAGAGACAGTCCTCAGTGGCTGGAATCCACTAGATGGAGACCTTGTCCAACTTTGACGAATGGGTGCAACAGTTCTTATAATTTCACAGACGGGATTATTGTATGATGAACACATTATAACTAGAATAAATGAAGCAAAACCCATTTGAAATGACAGTTGCAATGCTCAAATCCTAGTATGTGGGTAACTTAAGTGTGTCTTAATGCTCTCTCAGATCAAATCCATTTTTTTCTTCACTGTAGGGTGGTCTGTGTATTGTTTTAGCTTTATTTAAATGTTAGTTAAGTGTTAGTAAAAATTATTTTCGTATTAATAGAGACTTTACTGTCCCTTTTGGTCCATTTAATGCATCCTTGCTGAATAAAAGTAAACATTTCTTTAAAAATATCTTACTGACCTCAAACTTTTGAACGGTAGTGTATGTTCATATGAAAACTGCTTCTTTTTAATGGTTTATTTTCTGTATTCAGGAGTGATGTCTGTTTTTCTATCACTTTAATTCGTATTAGCAATATTATGATGTTAAGCATGTGTTGTTTTCAGGGCGATGTCAGTGTGGGACACCTCTCTTCAGATTACCACTGGCTGTACTGTGATTGGGGCCTGGCTGGGAGCTTTCCCTATTCCTCTAGACTGGGACAGACCCTGGCAGGTCTGTGTGATGAGACTAATGCAATATTGAAATGCCAACTTGTCTCAGAAATTCCAGTCATTTAAAAAGGAATGTCAATATTACGGTAATGCAGATACTTCTGGCTTATTGTGATGTGGCACTCAATTGGGTGATGTAGTTTTGAGTCTGGCCAGCAACACATCCCAGTGCATTTCTTCTGTCCCAAAAGCCCCTTAGAACTTTGTCGCTTAATGAGAGCATTGTTTAGTTACAAATGTATGCTCACTGAAGAGATCAGATTTCTGCTGTGGCAGCGGATTTTCAGTAGAGGGTTCCTTGTTTCAAAGCTCTAGCTCTAATGCTGTAGCAAACCTCAGAAAGGAGGAACATGCCACTGAAATGTTTTTGCTTTGTATACACTACTATTCAAAAGTTTGGGGTTTGATGATAAAGACTTAGATTGTTAGAAAATATTTATATTTTAAATAAACGTGGTTCTTTTTATTAATCAAATAATCCTGAAAAAAAGTATCATAGGTTCCACAAATTTTTATATATATATATATATATATATATTTTTTTTTTTTTTAAGGTGCACTACTGTTTCCAACATTGATAATAAATCAGCATATTAGAATGATATCTGAAGGATCATGTGACACTGAAGACTGGAGTCGTGGCTGATGAATATTCAGCATTGCATCACAGAAATAAAATATACTTTAAAATATATGTATATCTTTTTATTTTGGTCAAATAAATACAGCCTTGGTGAAAAAATGTGACTTTAAAAAAAAAAAAAAATTACAAATCTTACTGATCCCAAACAGTGTAACTTTTTTGGTTTTGTTTTACTATTATTTTTTTTTATTAATGCATTCTGTTTGTAACATTTTCAATTTAATTTATTGATACTTAAAGGTATATTTGAGCAAAAATGTAAATTAATTCACTCATTGTCACTGACAATGAAAAAAAACAAAACTGACTTTTCTCCTGCAGAAAACAAAATGCAATATTTTGATGTCCACATAATAAAAGCCAGTGGGGTCCAGTGTTGCTCTGGACCCCCTGATTTTCATTTTATGGGTAAAAACCTAAAAATGGCACGCTTCTTTTTATTCAGAAAAAAAACTTGCTTGAAACTTGCTTTCTTTTATAATCACAAACGTCTAAACTACCAGCTAAAAGTTTGGAATAATTACAAATTTTAAAATGTTTTTGGAAAAGTACTCTTATTCTCACCAAGGCTGCATTTATTTGATCAAAAATACAGTAATACAGTAAAAACAGGTATGTTGTGAAATATATTCTATTGTTATTTCTATGATGGCAAAGCTGAATTTTCTCCAGCCGTAACTCCAGTCTTCAGTGTCACATGATCCTTCAGAAATCATTCTCATATGCCAATTTGATGCTCAAGAAACATTTCTTATTATTAGTATCAATGTTATAAACATACTTTGCTGCTTAATGATATACTACCAAGAAATAGATTAATACTTTGAAATGTTGCACCAAAACAGCATATTAGAATGATTTCTGAAGGATCATTTAAAATAGAAAACACTGAATTGAAATAATATTACATAATATTAGCGTTTTAACATTTTTGATCAAATAAATTGCACTTTCAGCATAAGAGATTTCTGTCAAAACATTCTTACAGACCCAAACTTTTGAACAATGGCATATAATTTTTGTCATTTAATTTGTATAAAATAATATATAATAAATTAGTATAAAATAATATTTATTTTTTCTTCAAGTAGGTACAAGAGTGAAATCAAGTTTCCAATCTATATGATGAAACAAGACAAAAAAAAGGACAAAATATTAGAAAAAAAACTTTTATAGCCTGTAAATATTTTGAGGCAAGTCATTAAATGTACATTCTGTTCATCCACTGTGCATTGGGCATCAACAGCAATTTCATACTTAATGTCTTCTCATAAAATCTCTGTGCCTTTTGTAGTTTACATTTGCAATTTTGTTGCTCACAATGTACTGAAAGCTTTAAAAGACCACTCCACATATTAGCATGAACTGCAAGAAATTCAGAAAAAAAAAAATCAAATAACATTTGAAATCACCTTGATCATATGAAGCAAAAATTCCAAATGCAAAGCAGTCGGCACACACCTGAGAGGCAAGGCCACCCATACATAACACTCAAATCTCAACTTTAAAGAAAGAGGAAGAAAGCAGTCTCGAATACAAAATTTGGCTGGTACAGTGATTCTGTAGACTTTCCAGTCAGTCACCTGTGCTCCTGCTAAAAGACAGCTTTGATCATTTTGTGGTTCCTCTGTCCAGGTTTGGCCCATTTCTTGTACCCTTGGGGCAGCTACTGGATTTCTGACTGGCCTCCTCGCTGCTCCTGTCTGGATCCACTGGCATCGCAAACAGCTCACCTACAAGCTCAAGTGAGGAAAAGGACACAATCACAGGCCACTAGAAACTGAGAGAGAAAGAGATCCAGGCTGGAGTCAAAAGACCAGCACCTGCTCCAAATCCAAGAAATGATGCTCGACTCCGAAGTCACATTTATAAAAATAAAAAAAATCTGTTTTTTTTTTTTTTTTTTGTAGAATAGATATTTGTCATATGTTCCTAATGGCAGTAATTATTTTACAATTCCTCTCTTTTTACTGTTAATAAAGCCAGTACTGACATTTTGTAAAAAGTAACTGTTTTGCAAGCCAAATTGAGATGCCGAGTTTCCCTATTTGAAGTTAAAAAAGTCTTACTTCTGTAAATGACCCATGGGTTTGGTTGTGCTGTTTAGGCTTGTCTGGGTTTGGTCTCTTAAATGAACTCGTGCTTAATAAGCCAGACACAGAAATACAGTTTGATAGTTCTTGGGTCATTAGAAAGGGTGTCTCAGACATCTCTTTCACTCTCTGTGCTTATATGTTCAATAAATCATTTTGTCCATTTTCATCTCAATGTTTATTGTTCTTTTGTCATTGAAAAGTGTGTCTTTTTGTCAGTTCTTCTTGTCATTCCGCCCATAACTTGGACCTTTCATATTTCAGTCGCAGGTGACTGGGCCCATTGCTAAGCCATGTTTGAGTTCAAAAGTCAGATTGAAATCTGGTTGGTTGTCAGTTCTTGCTTTCTTTCACTGGTGCCCCTGAGCTGGTGTATCATGTGATGAGGCAGCAGTTGATGCAGCGTGGGCCCAGTCTTCGCTTGAGCGCACCTTTCTTAGGAGCCAGAATGGCTATAATGGCCTCATCAAACACAGTCTTCAGGCCTTTCTGTGTCAGTGCTGAGCATTCAACATAACAGCAGGCACCAATCTGGAAAGGCATAGAAATTAGACACAATTTTAGGTCAAACCAGTAAGTCATGACAATCTTTTCACATTCGTTTTGACCCATGTCAAGTTTCAGTTTCTTTTTGTACTTGAGAAAAAAGGAAGTATCAATTTTCCTCACCTCCTTGGCTAGCTTCTGGCCCTGTTCTGTAACAATGGGCTTTTCCTTCACATCGTTCAGCTTGGCAATAGTCTTGGGATCATCCCGCAGGTCAATCTACAGACAAAAATGGAGACAGAGACAAATTCAAAGTTAAGTATGCTCGACGTGATGATTTGAGCATGTGTGCTCACTGCATTTCTTTTGAGGACGACTGATGAGATCCCATACAATGGGGTTTGATTTTAGAGCAGAAGGCTCCAGGAAATTCAACCCAAGACCAGATGGTGGCATGCGTCTACAGACTCCCCTTTCACCTAAAAAGTACCACTGCATTCCCTGTTTCCAATTAAAATTCCACTTAATCAAAGTTTGAGTTTTTGCCAGCTGCTCTCCATACATCCACAGAGGTATTACCAAACCACTACACAGAGCAGTGCTTCCTTCACATCATCCAATTAGGCGTGTGGAGAACAAATTTAAAAGGTTTCCTTTAAATATGTCAACAGCAGAAGTGAAGCTTTGCAGGGTTCAGGGTAGGAAAAATCACTGCGAAAAAAAAAAGAAAAATCCAAGTTGGCTGTGCTTGTTTGTAGAACTGCACATTTTGGTAAAAATTTCATCATTATGGTTATAAACATTAAATAAATTCTTCCTTAGAGAGTAAAAATTCAATACTTACTGCATATCCAATATAGGACTGCATGTTGATGCGACTGTGACTGTCATAATTTTCCAACGTTAAACAACTTTTATTTTAAAGGAAACCCACAAGGAGCACTTAAAGCTTGTCTTTTTTGATGAGAACTTCTCATTACAAGTATGAGAAGATGGTAGGAGCATGTTGCATTCCCAAAAGGACATTAAACTCACAAATAGAGATGCAGAGATGAGTTTGCATGCAGCAGCTTTAATAATTGCATTAAAGGTTTAGTTCACCCAAAAATGAAAATTAGGTCACGTTTTACTAACCCCCAAGGCATCCTATGTGTATACGACTTTCATCTTTCAGACGAATCCAGTCGTAGTAATATTCAAAATTTTCTTTGATCTTTCAAGCTCTGTCATTGCAGTCAGTGGGTGTTGCATTGCTTCAGTCCAAAACAATTTAAATAAAAAGCGTGCATCCATAAAAAAAAAAATTAAAAATTGAAAGTGTTTCACGCCGCTCTGGGGAGTGAACAAAGGCCTCCTGTAGCAAATCGATGCGTTTTTGTAAGAAAAATATCCATATTCAAAACTTAATAACATATGGAATCTAGCTTGCACCAAAAGGTGTACATGGAAGCAGTTTCAGAAGCATGACGTATGAGGTCAGCATTGAACATGCGCCAGTAAATCTCCTGAAAACCAACACATTAACAGGAACAAAGGAAGCACATTTTCATAACTTTAGCAAAAGGAAAACCAGTCTCATCTTGGCTTATATCGAAATCCTCCAATAGTCTTTACAAATCCTTGTTTTGTACTTCTAATTCTTGACCGCTGTTTTGTTTAATCTCTCCGCTGCATTTCCGCATGCATCACTTCTGAGAGGCACATGCGCAAAGCAGAACTCGTACGTCAACCCCCTGGAACTGCTTCATTTACAACAGTGAGCGCTAGCTAGATTAAAGTGATTATTACATTTTGAATATGTTTATTTTTCTTACAAAAACGCATCGATTCGCTACAGAAGGCCTTTGTTCACCCCCCCCGAGCCGTGGGAGACAAATCTTTTTTTTTTATGGATGGCCGCTTTTTATTTAAAGGTGCCATATAGAATGCATTGATACAATATTTTAAGTTGTCCCTCAAAATACCCAACTGATAATTTTTAACAATTTGGTGAAATTGCTACTTTTTTGAGGTTTGAGCCAAAAAGTGCCGTTTATTGTGTTTGTGAAATGAGCTGGTGCTCCCAAGCCTGGTAATACCAAACTCTGCTATTTCGCTTTGCTTCGTAGTCAGAGTCTGGAAGGGCATAATTGACAAGCATTTTCTTTCTTGCAGGGGGCGCTTGTCTTTAGTTTAAAATCATTGGTTATCGGTAAGCCAATCACATAACGTTTGGTTATGACCAGGGTTCTAAATGAACTTTTTTGATCACCAGCCAATGTGGCTGGTAACTTTCTAAAAGTTACCAGCCAATCAGAATTTGCACTAGCCATTTTTTTTTTCGTTAAAAATAACAAATTATGAGTGCCACTGAATGCATTTGATCATTTATTAACATTGTTGGCATGAAAAACATATAAAGTACAATGCATACAACAAAATATACACTGACTCAAATTTAAAATTATTAGTTCCAACCACGAAATTGCTTGTTTTGTTTTTTCTTTCGCGCAATTTACATGCGGCAATCCTGACAAAGCATTACGACATTCATGTGATCAAACACAAGCCATTCATGACCTGTCAGCCATTTGGCATTAAATTTTCTTTTCTTTGTTTCTCTGTCCGTAATACGGAGCCCTGCACGTTACCTGTAGGAGAAAAAAATCAATCCGTGGCAACGGTTTTGCAATCCGTCCCCTCATTTTATAAACCGTACTCACGAATTCATAAACTGTTCCCTCGGTTTAACAAATCGTGCCCACGGATTAACAAACCGTGCCCACGAATTCCCAATCCGTGCGCTCAGATTTTGTAAACCGTACCCTCGGTTTTTGAATCCGTACTCACGAATTCATAATCCGTGCGCAGTGTTGCCAACTTAGCGACTTTGTCGCTAGATTTAGTGACTTTTCAGACACTTTTAGCCATAGACATCATATAGATGTCTATGCTTTTAGCGACTTTTTTTTCCAAAAAAGCGACTAGCGACAAATTTAGCGACTTTTTTTTGACAGACCTTATTAGTCTCTGAGTCTCTCCGGTACTGCCGCACGAGCACGAGCTCTCTCTCTCTCTCCAAGCGCGCGCACACGCCTCTCTCTCTCTGCATCTGCTCTATTCAGCGAGCAGAGAGGAGCAGCACTTTCAGACAACAAAAGATATTCTGTTGCTTCTAACTATTTTACATACAAGTATAGCCGAAATCACTGTACTGTACAACCATTGTCTTAATCTTATGTGTATGTGATTTTATTAGACAATGTCGTGAATAGGATTTTAGTGCAGAGATTAACATCTTTGAGAGCTGGTTATGTAGTCTTAATGGACCGCGTTTCAGTCATTATAATATTAATTACGTCGTCGGACAACAGAAACATTAAAATATATAAATAAAAAAAGTTTTATTGAGAATTTTGGCTGCATTAAAATGCAGTACATGAGCACAGAAAGGGCAAGATAATATGACGCATTTACGTCATGAATATGCTGATTAGCATATGACGTCATCTAGCGGCATTTAGCGACTTTTTAGGCATGGTTTAGCTACTTTCCATTGAAAGAAGTTGGCAACACTCTCCGTGCGCACACTTTCGCAATCCATTCCCACGGATTTGTAAACTGGCACGCATTTGTGGCGCCGCCCCCACCGGCAGATTCATTTCTGTTTATTAAACATTATTTTTCATAGTATCCAACGAGACCACGATCAGCATTCACAAAATAGTCTTCTTTTTATCGTTTATTTTACATTAATCACCAATAGGATAAGACACGGCCGCCTGTGTTTTATGGCCAAAAAAAATAAACGCTAAAAAGAAGAAAATAAGGGTAAAAAGCAATACAAAACAAATAATATGCCGTTTGTTTTCATTCCTTTTCTCTCTAACAGAATGCAATGTTATTTTTAGCCTAATTATTTAATAATAACATTAACAGTGAAGCATGCATCTAACTCCGGCAGGTGGGGTGGGGTGGGTGGAGCTTAGTATAATAAAATCACAAAAATAAGTCTTCATGTTAAGAAAGAATTGTACACAAGCATTTCCAAAACTGTCAAAGGTTATTTAGAAATAAAGCAATTCATGAATTATTTTATGACAAACATTTTTACTGTCTTGTAATCATTTATTTAGCCTACAAATTAAAATTATAAAAATAACTTTTTATTTTTATCATTAATATATATTATTATACAGATTATGCATAAGAATCTTTTATCCAAAACAACTTACAAAAGAGTAAAAATAATTACTCCAGAGTCAGTCACAATGGCAGGTTTATTGTACAATAATAATCAAGTGCTATTATAAGATTATCACAAATTTAACAAGATTTTGATGCACATCTTTCTTATTAAATCGTTGTATTCCACCTCGTACTACACTTGATAGAGAATCACTTAAGAAAGACACTTTGCTGTAGACCTATTCCACATAATAATATTCATTAAAACTGTATGTTAACGCGTAGGAGCTTGCTGCATGAATCCGTGAGTACGGTTTACAAATCCATGGGAACGGATTGCGAAAGCGTTCGCACGGATAATGAATTCGTGGGTACAGATTAAAAAACCGAGGGTGCGGTTTACAAAATCTGAGCGCACGGATTGGAAATTCGTGGGCACGGTTTGTTAAACCGAAGGAACAGTTTATGAATTCGTGAGTACGGTTTATAAACTGAGGGGACGGATTGCAAAACCGTCGCCACGGATTGATTGTTTTTTCTCCTACAGGTGACGTGCGGGGCTCCGTAATATCCTCATCCCCTGCCTCGTTCCTCTTTTCGCCCCCAGAAACCTGTCCCAACCACCGCCGCATTTAGTTTAATCTTAATTTTTTTCTATAATAGCTAACTCCCTCCTCTTAAGGATGGCTGAAGCGAAACAATCGTTCCGAAGCTTTGCGAGATCCCGAAGCGCAGATGTGTCGAAACACTGATCCGAAGCGTGATTCGAAACACCCATGTCACGTGACTATGACCAAACGAAGCCTCGAAGTGTTTCACTAATTGTTTCATCAGGTGTGGTCCGCCGAATCAGCGTTTGATTGGAACGGTCGGGAACAGACCACACAATCGCACATCTGTATAAAAGTGAAATAAACGCATTTTGAACTCGTGGGTTTTTGTGAGAGGAGTTTGACTTTGAGATAGCGGATTTTTGGTGATATAGTGACATAGTGCGATTTGATTAGTTATAGGCAATTTAGACTTACATTTAAATTTACACAACACATTGACTGAGAGGCTAGAGACAGACAGAGTATACATATAGTGACACATTAATAGATACATAGATATAAATATATATAGACAGCTAGATTAATAGATAGATACATATATAGATAGATTACAGATACATATATAAATACATATATTATAGATAGATACATATATAGATAGATTATAGATACATATATAAATACATATATTATAGATAGATACATATATAGATACATAGATTATAGATACATATCTAGATACATAGATCGATTCATATATAGATAGATAGATTTGGATAGATAAATAAAATGGAAGCTCCCCAGAAGAGATGCCGTACATCTGTGGTGTGGGAGCATTTCCATTTAGAAACCCCAAATAAAGTGAGATGTGTGTATTGTGATCGGCAGCTAGCCTACTGCAACAATACATCATCCATGATGCGCCATTTGAGGAGCACTCATCCTGCCATTTTGCAGGGTGCAGAGGATGGCATTCCCCCTGTACCTAGGCCTGCTACTGACACTGCTGGGCCATCTAAGCAAGGTATGCATTGTTTGGGATATAATTATAATTGAAATATAATTACAACCTTTTGGGACACTGTTTATAAAGTTTATAAGTTATATAAAGCACTGGTTATAAACACTGGAAGGTTTCCAAATAATGAACCAGTAGGCTATACTTTTAATAGATGTGCACTAATTGAAGCTGTATTTTTCCAATGTATTTGTCTGAAAGTATGCTTTGTCTTCTCTTTTAAAAGTCAGACAGAGGGAATTGGATGAGGCTCTTATAAACATGGTGGTGAAGGATCTGCAGCCCTTCACCATCGTGGACGATGAGGGATTCAGGGCATTTGTGAACAAGCTTGATCCAAGCTATGTCCTCCCATCCCGGAAGGTGCTTAAAATAATGGTCAGCGAAAAGTACAACAAAGCCAAGGAGAAGACAATGGAGGACCTACAAAAGGCCGAATTTGTTAGCCTTACAGCTGACATGTGGTCCTCCATTAATATGGATGGATATCTTGGTGTGACTTGCCATTACATAACACCAGAGGCAAAAATGGCAACTGTTGTACTGGGTGTAAGGAGGTTTTACCAAACCCACACAGCCCAGCATCTCGTGGAGGCTAAAGCCTTGCTAATGGCTGAGTGGGGAATAACCTCCAAAGTTCAGTGCATGGTGACTGACAATGCATCTAACATGATCCTAAGTGCCCAGCTACTCCACCTTCGCCATGTCCCATGTTTTGCTCATACTTTAAATTTGATTGTGAAAAAGGCACTAGATCAAACCCTAGTCATCAATGAAATACGCCAGAAGGCCAGAAAGATAGTGGGGTTGTTCAGATCCAGCTGCAAAGCAAAGGACAAGCTTGTGGAGATGCAGAGCTTGATGGGAAGACCAACTCTGAAACTGATACAGGAGGTTGACACGAGATGGAACAGCACATTTGACATGCTACAGCGCTTGTATGACCAACGTGAACCAGTGGCTGCTGCACTTTCCAACTTAAACAATGATACTGCTCCCCTGACAAGTATTGATTATGACATTATTGAACAATCATTGTCAATACTGCAACCATTCAAACTCGCAACAACAGAGATGTCAGAGGAAAAGAGAGTGTCTGCTTCAAAGCTTATACCACTGTACAGGATGTTGCAGCACAAGCTTGCACAGAAAAAAGGTAATGCAACGCAGGAATCAACTGTTCAATTAGGTAGGCCACAATGACCATACTACCCATGTGATTGGCCATAACTGTCATATTATTGTCATTATTATAAATATGTGTTTCTCCTGTTTTGGCTCATAGGCTCACATCTGCAAGAAGCTCTGCACTCCAGATGTGGAGGTTATGAGAGTTTTAGAGCCTTGGCACTGGCTACACTGCTGGACCCAAGGTTCAAAAATGTGGCATTTGGAAATGCTGCCAAAGCCCAGGAAGCTGAAAAGCATATCACACTGGAGTGTGCTTCACTGATGCGTTCAAACACAAATCCTGGTGAGCAGTTTCAGTCTGTGTTATGTTATGTAATCTGAATCATGTAATATAATATATCCTTCATATATGCCGTCAGTTTAGGATTTGTTACTAATTGCTGTTTTTATTTTTATTCAGACCCAGAAATGTCAACATCACACCCATCATCATCACCATCACAATCAACATCAACACCAGTAGAAACACAGGACAGTTTATGGGAACTTTTTGATACTCGCATCCATCAAACCAAGATGATACACAATGCTACAGCTGATGCCACAGTGGAAGTGAAAAAATACATCAACGATGCGTATTTGCCCAGAACTCATGATCCACTAACTTACTGGAAAGAGAGAGCAGTAATCTTTCCTCATTTGTATGTCCTTGCAAAAAAATATCTTTGTATGCCAGCAACAAGTGTCCCTTGTGAAAGGATTTTTTCAAAGGCTGGAGAAATTATCTGTAAAAAAAGAAGTAGGCTAAGTCCTTCCACAGCAGATAAATTAATATTTTTGAATAAAAATCTCTAAAAAAGTGAGACATTGTGGCTTGATTTCTTTTATTAATATTCATTTCTCATGACCAAAATAACATTATGCACAGTGAGGAGCCTATAGGTTACAAGCTTCACATATTAGAACATTATAATAATAAAAAACAACACATTTTTTTAATGGCTCGTCAAGGTTGTTTCAGATCAACACCTGCAAGTGACCACTAGGTGTCACCGTTGAGACGGGTGTCGGATTGATTCGAAGCCTCGAAACAATATGGCACATTTGGTTCAACTGTTTCATTGGTTCACGAGGCCTCGATTTTGCCATCACTACCTCCTCTTTCAGTCTATGTTCCCTGCTCTGGCTCCATTCGTTCTTCTTCCTTGTGTTTTCTGATGGACGCTCTATTCGTTTCCATGTTTTTTCGCGCTGGTTTAACTGCAAACTGCGTGCAGCCAATGGGCATATGAAACGTCATCACGTAGCATTACAGCACAGTGTTCATGGGAAATGTAGGAAGTGCTGCCAGGAGGATAAATGACCGAGAACAGAGCCTCATGCCATGGATCACCAGCCAAACTGGCTAGTAAATTTTAATTAACACCCGCCAAAATTAATTTTAACCCGCGGGTTGGCGGGTGTTAATTTAGAACCCTGGTTATGACGTGTGTTATGCGCCGGCTCAGCCGCCTCGAACTTCCACTGAAAAATAAATAATAGCTATACTGCGAAAACAAAACCATCGAGCAAATTTCACTGCCTCTTTAACCTGCATGAGAGCAACCAAGGGGGACACAATCACAATTATCACCCTGTCGGACTTTAGCCTCCCCAGTTTCTCACTGACGATCGGTACCAGTTGATATATTAAACTTTTCCCAAAACCTGTCGCGATTAGGGCCACAACATCACCTCCATTTTTTTTTAATTCTATGGCACCTATAAAATCTTTTGGACTGAAACACCGCAACACCCGCTGACTGCAATGACAAAGCTTGAAAGATTAAAGACAATTTTTTAATATAACCCCCACTTGATTCTTCTGAAAGATTAAAGTCATATACACCTAGGATGCCTCAGGGGTTAGTAAAACGCAGCCTAATTTAACATTTTTGGGTGAACTAACCCTTTAAGCTATATCATGATTTCGGTTTTATCCTGATTTATCATGCAGCCCTAGTTCGGGGTCCTTGTACCCTTTGACTCTCCCTGGCCTCCTTTGAACTGCATCTGAATTCATCTTTCTCTGTGGTCTGATTAAGACAGGAAGCATGCACACAGCAATAAACATGACCTGAAAGGACTGATGGGGCTGATGACAAACCCCTCACTCTTAACACACATAGGTTATTTTATTTGCCAAACCACAATTATAAGCCATTTGGATAATTTCACTGACAATATCATGCTATGAACACTGTATGACTGAACCTTTCATGATGGCACACAAATCAATATTTTCAATCCATAATATTACCACAATTTAAAAACACACATCAGTTAACAACCTCAATGAATTATCCCAGAACATAAATATTTGTAGATAAATATAAATAAATGCAAATTTCAGTAATTCTGACACAAAAACCATTTTAAAACAAAAACTGAATGAGTTTGGGCTACATTGGGATGTACAATATATTGATAACATATTGGTTATTTTAGATATTTGAACATCAGTCTTGTTTGATATTGGATTTATACTGTATAAAAAGCAAAACTGGATATTTTAAATATTCAATATTAGTTAATAAATAAGTCCATCTAAAAAACAACAATACTTTAATAACACTATTAAAAAATCTTTAGCAAATCTCCAAATGCATATACATTGTGTATTGTACATTATAATATTGTGATGCCTAAATTTGTGTTTGTGTGTGTATATATATATATATATATATATATATATATATATATATATATATATACACACACACACACACACACACAAAATACAATAGAACTGTAATAGCTGCCATTTTTCAAGTACTATACTACAAACTATTCATACTATGTTTTTTCCATATGCATACTGTGCACAGTATGGGAATTTCCAATATGCATGGATGACATGCACGGTTTAAAAAATTATTAAATGAATAATATATGTAATGTATGTATATACGTATATATATTTTTTCTGTCAGGACATTATCCAGTCATTTTACAGACATGTATCACTTTAACCCGTTAACCTTACAACACAATGCAATGATTCAAAATTCAAAATACAGGTAAAATAACTATAAAAAATAAAAATAAAAAAATAAACATATTCCTTTACCAATTCCTTCATATACGGACTACAACATTACCACATTCAGGCCACACAATGTCTTTTTCTTTGTTAAAATGAACAATTTTAATAGATATATTTCAATATATCAAAACCAATATAGCCACTGTATACTGTAGCATTCTAGTGTTTGAATTGTTTTTTTGTTTTTTTTGCAATTTTCTGCACTGTTTTACATACAATTAGAAAAAGTATACAGTATATGCAGCAGCAGGTGTGCGTACCTGAGTACCAATGAGCAAGTAAGGGACGTTAGGTGCATACTCCTGCAGCTCAGGGACCCACTCCTCTCTCACGTTCTGGAAGCTGGCTGGATTCACCACGGAGAAGCAAATGAGGAAGACATCTGTCATAGGGTAGGACAGGGGTCGCAGGCGATCATAGTCCTCCTGGCAGAGCAGAGGACACTGGGTAAAAACAAGTACTGAGCCTTTTTTTACTGCTCATTAGGTCAATAATGTTAAAAAACGCATCAGGAATGCACTCAAAAGATGTTATTGGAAACATTTACTTAGTAAACAACCCTAATAGGAGTTTGCTTTGAATAGAAAGTGTCATTTCCTTCTCTACAAATCTTAACTAATAGCATCTACTGCTGTATTGACTCACTGTCCACAAACAGTCTGTAATGGAACATTATCAACAATCACTTAAGCAGCAACCAGAAATTATGCTGACCCCAATGACTGAGCGGAGATTAATATGATTTAGATTATGGCTTGTGACCCATAAATCCATATTTCATTCAATAGCGTTTCCTTCATCTCCCCATTCGTCCTCTAAAGCAGCACGGAGGCAGAGACATGTCCTCTGGAAACCAGAAATCCCAGATGCTAAAACGGATAAGCCTGGAATTACAGGAGACATGTGACTGATATTTTTGGGAACTAGTTTTTTTTTCCCCAACATGTGTGTGTGTGTGTGTGTCTGTGTGTCTCCAGAGGCAGCGTGTGTGTTGGTATGCAATCATCCATGGTTATTCTTTCTAATGAGAGTGTGTCTAAACTATAACCACATGTGCCTCTGGCCATGCGTTGCAGTATAAACTTTTTATTTGCCACAGGGAACCATCTTGGGCTTCCAGAAATGAAACCTCAGAAATGTGGAGCCAGAGTTTCTTAGCTTCAGAGTTCAATTGACCGTGACATCTCTCATCTTGGAGCACCTTTGCATCGGACCAAAAGTGACATTACTAACAACTGCAGACTGCGAGTGAAAAAGTACTTCCACCAGTTTCCATAACTTGGAGCTCTTTGGGATTTCTAAAGCCTTGAGGTGAGGTCAGATTAAAACTCCAAAAAATAAAAAAAAGTCCATTGTCTATTATCAACAGCACAAAGATGTAGCAAAGCCCACAAAGAAGTCACTTTCAAACCAAGCAGCTTTCTCTTGGTCAACATGGTGAATTTGAGTGACCAACTTAAAGACGAGTAGAAATCTGTGTGGAGAACTGTTTTGCCCTCGTGCAAAACCCCAACTAGCAAGACTTGATTTTGTTTGTGAAACTGTGTTAAATGTGACCTCACCTTCAAATGCCTCAATATACTTACAGCAATGTTGTAAGGAATATCTGAGTGGTAGTATACTGTTAGCGAACATCATGGTTATTTGTGTAGCACTTTATGACTGCTTTAAATCAAGCAGCATTACATTATTAAAGTGTCCCAATTATGATATTTCAAATATTGACTTTCATGCAGTGTTTGATGTAGCTGTAACTTAATGTAAAGGATCTGCAAAATTGTAAAGCAGAAAGTACACGATAAATAAAGTTATTGTATCCCAGAAGAAATAATCGATTCTGAACAGCCAAATGAATCGTCAGTAGTTCGAATTCCACTACTGTGACGGCTACATGTCACAGGGTAACATACTTATGGCCACCTTTGTTCTACGTTGGCAGGTTGTGAACAACTTGATCTGCCCTCAAACACTGTAGCTTGTTCGTGTGGTTAACATCCCGTTCAGAAAATGCAGTGTCCTATGCTCTGAAAGTAAACAAGTTTTATTTTCACTTCCGAAAGAAGAGGCTGCAGAGAATCAGTAGTTAAAATTAATTTTTCCCAATATATCATATCAGTACAACCCTAATCTTTTTTGCATTCCCATCATTTTACTGACGACTGTTTCTCTAATCTCGAGGAGTTCAACGAGGGATTTAAAAAACTCTTGCTCTTTAAAGATGGCTCCATACCCAGTTTATTTGGACCAGCTGGCTCCACTGAAACACAACCTGTAAGTATAAATAATGGATGTTTATATTTTCTATTGAGCATTCCACATACAGAACTATGGCAATGGGCGCATCTTTTCCGACACATTCTGTACGCAGTAGACCAATCACAACAGACTGGGCCATCTGACTAATTAGAGCAGAGTAGGCTAACGGAAAGGAAGGGTTTAGAGATACTGAATCTTAGAACTGCTTCTAATAAATCATCTGAGAACTGTAGGAAAATAAGGTGTTATTAATATATCAATATAATATTTTATATATTAATATTTTGAGAACACAAAAGCATTTTTTGACCTTGCATGCATGTCAACCTATTGTAGGAGACTCCTAAAACATTAATAGAGTTGTTACGATAATTTCTGGCATCGGCAAGTACATGAACCCATATACCGATCGGATACCATTTTCTTAAACAAGACCTAGTTATGACCGCTAGCTTTGCATAACCGCTGCATGGTTGTTCTTCGCTGCTCAGAATGCATTGCAAACACATGAAGTTGTGCTGTGTTGCCACAAGCAACCCCTGTTTAGAGCATCGAAGAAGAAATGAAAATGCGTTAGCAGTATGTCCACTGTTTAGCAGTATTTCAGACTTGACCAACTAGACAGTAAAATGGCGACTAGGGATGCCACAAGTACTGGAACTTCACTACCAAGTCGGTGCTGAAAATTTAAAAAATGTGATGATTCCAGCGTCTCTGTAGTACCGGTAGTAAGTTAGCGACTCCCGAGTATATTCAGTACCCGCAGCTGGGTTCAGTCGCTTCCGTGTTAGTCTAAGCGCAGGGCTCCAGACTGTATATACTGCCGAATATATACTAATGTCTGTGAATATTAAACTGCAAAATACTATTTAAATATTTCTCCTGCAAATTCTACTTCTCTGTGGGTGACGGAGATGCGCGGGAGCTCACCGTTTTGTAGTCTCTGCCGTGTAACACTATATGAGGACACGAACGCATAAACCGTCACTTCATGAGAATTTACCGTTTCATTTGAGAAAACTGTCATATCATAAACACACTCAAAAATCTTCATGGCAACCCATCAAAATAAATGTTCGGTTTAACGTGAGTAAATTGACAATATATTAAGCTACTGTTGTAGCCTACAGTAGATTTAGTTATGTCTCTATGTAGTAATAATTATGCCAAGACGGTTGCTTGTTTTTTACTTGTTTTGTTGTAAAAGAGATTATCTGATTAATATATAATTTTTTATATTCCTAGACTTATTTGTTGCAGTTTTTTTTATACAGTTATATTGTAAAACTAAAATACCTTTAGTTTGTGGTGTTAGATTTTTGGCTGCATTTGAAGTTCTTTCCAGTACTCGGAATCGGCCGATACCCTGAGCCCAGGTATCGGAATCGGTATCAGAAAGAGAAAAAGGGTATCGGAACATCTCTAAACCTTGGAAGGTCTGCATTAAAAAAAGTTTAGGGCACAGGGAGTTCCAAGGCAGTTTAATCACAGTTCTACACTAATCCACTGCTTTCACTGACACACACATACACGCATTACTCGCACAAAGAGATTGGAGATCGGAACTGCACACAAACAGAAACATCCAGGAGCAGAGTAACTTGTTGTCAACACGGTCTTGTGACTTTTATTCTCGGGTGAAGTAACCCTTTAAAGTAAGCCTTCACTCTTTTTCTTTTTTTTGACTCAAGAGTTTTGTGATCCGCTGCACCACTAACCACACTACTTTATCTTTGTGTCTGATGCTAGCAGTAACCAGCCGTAACTGACGAAAATAATCATCATTTTTACCCTTCCAATCAAACATTGCACTGCAGACATCATTATCAGTTTTAAGTTGTCAATGATGGCAAATGATCATGGTATAAGCAGGATAAAACAATCTGTGCATCAAACAAATTTAGTTTTATTTAGAGGAGTTGCTAATTTGTGTAATGCACAGCAAACTTTGGATTATCCCTTACTTATAAAGAAGCTCTCCAGTGTGTTCATGTTTCTACTCATGACTGACCTCGACCGATTGAACAGAAAGGAATAAACTGTAGAAGACTTCCATGTTAAAGAAGTTGGAGTCACCGAGCAAACCAACCTATTACTTCATCACTACGAACCAATGGAAGTTCGAAGGTGTTACCAGCTGGAGCAAACTTTTCTGGAGTTTACTTTGGCAAGCCATTTTGAACTCAAAATCGAAACAAATTTTATTTTGGCCAAATTTTGTTTGAAAAGATTAAATGAAGCATACAGCATAAGGGCCTTTAGGGTGCGTCATAGGACAGTTTAGGAGAGCTCACTTTGAGCAACGTTAAGTACACACACACTCAGTACACACAAAACAGCTAGATAATCGCTCATCCATCAAGAAGATTGGCGAGGGATATAAACCTTCTGTTTTTACTTGCAACTGCCAATGTTTCAAGGCCAAATGTGGCATTCTGTGGCTCAGATTTGAACCTGTGATATATAACCTTAAGAATTACAGCCAATAAACAGTAAAATAAGCTAACACATCATCCACCCACAACTCTTGGATACAACTCCAGAGAAAAAAAAAAACATTCAATACATGTCCGTGTTGGGAAGCGCTAATGAAATGTAGTAATGCTACAAACTTACGGTACATCCACACGAGGCGTCGGCACTGACGCTTGATGGAGGGCGTTTCTAAATAAACTTCTAAATAAATAAGTGTGCCGGACATCATCATGTATGGGCTTGAAATAATAAATGTTTTATTTAGTTTATGTTTATTTCCATCTCTGTCTGCACTAACCTTTACCCAAAAAGGACACAGTGAATAGGTTGGTAAACAGAACTTCAAACCAAACTGGACATTTAGTTTGGTGTGGTCTAACTAATATAACTCCTACCTGATACCATCACTGGTCTCATCTTTACTTGATGCCATCGCCGACCTCATGTCTGTCTCTTTTACCCCTTGCCCGTGTTCTTCTCCACTAAGACAAGGTCAAACAAACATTATGTAATAGATATTCCATATTATTTTCTCCTATGGGTTAGGGCTGCTAGATTATGACAAAAATCAATCACGATTATTTAGGTCAATACTGTAATCACAATTATTTAACACGATTATGAGGGGGCCATATGACCAAAACTTAATATGAGTGATTTATTTAAATAAAGTGAAACATATCAAATATGTATTTTCTGTATATACTGTTGCTATGACATCTACATTGTAGAGACTAGCGGAATTTCAAACAAACAAACAAACAAAAAGTCCACAAAATTATTGACAATTACTGAAAATAATTAAACTGTCAATAACAAAAAAAGCAAAGGACAAATACAACAGACTAAAAAGATACAAATGAAACAAACTGTGCTTTAATATTTATTTTATGCAAGTCTCAAGCAGTTTACAGAAATTAATAATAAAATGTAAAATAAAACAGCAGTCTTCACCGTAAGAATTAAACTTTTGTTTCTTAAAGCTACAAAAGTCCTTCACTCAAGAGCAGTGTGTGATTATAAATTTGTCTTTTGTTGTTTGATTAATAAGCACACAGTGGCGGCAGGAAAATAGCCCGCTGTTACTTTAAGAGCCGAACGGATCCATAACACACGTATTTTCATTCTCTTTACATTCATTTATTACATGACAGATGGAGGTATACATGAATAATCACTAAGCACAGCATTTTGACACATTTTTGCTTGTATTTGAGCATTTAGGCGCACACCTTGAACTAAAAGATGACTTTACATGTCCGTGTTCCATCTCTAAGCGCATCTCTCTTCCTTAGGAGCAGCGAAAGTTCTTTCACGCTTTTAAAAACATGAATAAATATACTTTTATAAATAAAGCATGTCCCATTATGCAAATGTCATCTTACATGATTTTACTGATTTGCACGGGAAATTGGGCTTTTATGGAGGAACGAAAGCGCAGCGCTGCCAAAAGGGGGCAGAATGGGGCAAAATAATCGTTTTATCTCGATTATTGTATTTTCATGATCGTAGGAAGACAAAATCGAAATCGAACCGTTTTTTCGATTAATTGCACAGCCCTACTAGGGGTGTAACGATACACAAATCTGTATTGAACCGTTCAGTATGAGGCTTTTGGTTAGGTTTTTGGTATGCATTTTCAAACCGAATGGTTCGTTGGACCATTTTTCCTGCCGACCAAAATTTTGTAATCTTAGCAAGCGCGCTTATAAAGTAAAAGAGGCGCTGGAGTGAGCACAACATCAACTGGCAAATGTAATGTAAGCGGAACGAAACTGAGCTACTTGTTATTGTGTTTCTGTGGACCGTTTATCAGTCTGGACCAATGCAGCGCGAGCCTGATAAAGTAACACCATTACTACACAGCGAGATCCAGTAAAGAAAGCATTTGAATTAGCCACTGAAGTAATTACATCGCTGCGAGATCTAGTAAGATATATTCACATTTCTCCATTATTAACGGATCAAACAGCGCTAACGTGGAAACCAGGAAGTAACATTTTGCCATGAATGAACTATCCAGTGTCCACAGTTTAGCAACATTCATTCACCATGGATTTACTGTAGTAACACTAACTGCAACCATGGAAGTTTTCCAGGAATAGTAGGCTATAATGTTTTTAAGTAACATTACTTTTGGTTTTATAATGACATTATGAATACAATTGCTGCCCTCAAATGTAAATCTGAACTAAAATAAACCTTTGTTTATAACAAGCCTACTACAATATTACATTTTATTTTGTCCAAGGGGCTGTTTTGTTTTATATGCTCCTAAGAAGAGTCATGTATAGCTCCATCATTGCTCAAAGTAAAAAAATATCATACTTTATGATGTTGGTTTTAATAAAAATAATTTAAAAATTGTGAACCGTTATACCCGTACTTTGTCCATATTAATAATATAAAGAAATGAACCTGATGGTATCAAGTGGTCCCTCTACAATTCCACCTAATGTTAGACCTACCTGTGGCCTTCCCCTGTCTTTCCTGATCCACCATCCTCACACCTGAATGAAATAAACTCACTGTTAAATATAGCAGCCTAAATTAAATTTTTAAATCAGCCTAGTGATGGCATCAGATAAGACAACTATTATGCAGTAAGGTTGTGCTGCTGTTGAAATTACATTAACATTTTGGATTATAAAAAGTACAAATATGGCACACACACACACACACACATAGATATGTAATTACAGGGTCACATCTCTCTCTCTTTAAAGGTGTGTGCTATATGTATACACACATGTATATATATATATATATATATACACACACACCTACATATATATTATATGTATATTACAGATCTTTAAAGAGAGAGAGATGTTACCCTTACTACAGCTTACATGTCACCCAGCAGATGTAACTGTAGCCTGTATGTCTGACATGAACAGCTAATGGTAAAAAAAAAAAAAAAAAAAAAAAAAAAACTATGTTAAAAAAAATATTAACCATCGCTTTTGTTGAGCTTGATGACGTGACGCTTGATGTGACGTGAGCAACCTGTCTGACAATTGCAAGTCTTCTATTCGCTGTGCCAAGAGAAATCTGAATCAACCACCGAATCTTGCAGACGTTGTTGAACAATTTTGTCCCGTTTCTTTTATGCCTCCACGTCCCCCCGATAGCCTCATAGACAGTAAAAGATTGCCTGCGAGCTTATCCTCCTGTCCATACGGTAATTTCTCTACTGTGCGACAGAGAGTCGCAGGTTATGACGCAATCGTTAGCCTATTTTTACAAAAACTGCTTCTGTGGGGCCACAACGTAAGATATAATAAGGTAATGGGGCCTTTTATACATTTTCGTGTTTCTTTAGAAATAATGAACGAAAAAATGGAGTCTTTAAACGCATCAGATGTAAAGCTATTCGCTGTCAAAGTGACGGCAAAATTAATGGGAGTCAATTGAAAGCTAACAGCAGGTGGGGGTCCACTAACCAATGGCGGCGCCCAGGGGTGCTTCAAAAAAATATGAAACCCTGCCCCCCTGGCTGCGAGCAACGGACCTAATACGGTGCGACGGACCCACAATTCATTTCACCAATGCTTGACGTCACTCCATTCAAAGTACCCCCACCTGCTGTTAGCATTCCATTGAAAAAGGCACAATCTGTTTGAAGATGACATTAGATCAAAGAACACACTATACAAATATCATGTATTTTATAACCCTAACCACATTTAAAGTATTAATATACATACTTATTATATTAGAAAATAATACACCTAAAACGCATTAATAATAATTGCTTCAAGGATCACAAAGACTAGAATAATGGCTATTGAAAAATCACCGGTCATCGCAGGAATAACTTTAAACATTTAAAAAACTGAAATAAAATAGAAAATTATCAATTTCAATTGTAATAATATTTTGCAATATATTACAGACTTTACAGTATTAGATCAATTAAATACAGCCTTGTCCAACACAAAGCACATTTATATAGACCGTATACACAAAAGCTTTTATTGCAATTTTTCACAAATATAATTTCTATACATGTATAGAAATGTAAGGTACATGTGTACATAAATTTAAGTAGAAAATTATAATAATTAAAAAGGCAGTTTGACTAAAGAAGAATTACACTGAAAGTGTAGCTTGTCACTCACGCTGCAAGCTTCCCATAATTATAAATAATTTCCACAACATTGATTTTCTATTGTAGCATAAAAAGCCAGCAGAGCTGAAACAGGCTGCTTTTACTGACTTTTAATTAAGTTAAAATACATTTTAATTGTGTCCTGTGAAAAAACGTTGAATAAATAGGTTTTTATATTAGTGATTCATTCCTTTGAAAATACTCTGTAATGACTTCCACAATCCAGAGCCAGTTAATAATGAAATATGTGACATTTCTGTAGAAGTGTGTGTGTGTGTGTGTGTGTGTGTGTGTGTGTGTGTATACTTGCGTGTGTGTGAGCACCCTGCTCTTTTGAAAGCTGAGCAAAATGGATTGAAAAAAAAGCGAGACAGAAGTCTAATGCAGTGAACCTGGAAACACCCTTCTCTGCTGCCTGCTGCCGTCACTACCATACAGCTCTCCCTCCAGTTGATACCACTGACAACAGACAGCTTCTGAATACACATTTTTCTTGGAGTATGAACACACTGACAATTGTGTCAATTGTGCACAATCTCTGATTCACACATATTATTGTATAAGACAACTCCTGCCTCTCTTCTTCTCCTCCTTTTTATTTCTTACAAAAGCAAATATCTGATATGGAATGGAGGAGGTCTATCAGACATTTGTTATCTGTACTGCCATGCCTAGTCACTGTTCTTTACTAGCTACAGACATCAGAATTATATGTTCCTGCATTCTTCCTAACACAAAAACACACAATCAGTATAAAATACATTTGTGTGTTGGAGTCGCAGCTCAGCGCTTCCCATAGAGGACATGTTTAATTCATTTCAAGATCATTACTCCAGTCTTCAGTGTCACATGATCTTTCAGAAATCATTTTAAAATGCTAATTTAGTGATCAAGAAATATTTCTTATTATTGTCAATATTGAAAACAATTGTGCTGCTTAATATTTTTGTGAAACTCTGATACATTTTTTCCTCCAGAAATCTCTGATGAATAGAGAGGTAAAAAATGCATTTATTTGAAATGATCATCTTTAGTAACATTACAAAATGCCTTTATGGTCACATTTTAATTAATTTAGTGCATCTTTTTTGAATAAAAGTATTAATTCCTTCCAGAACACAAAAAAGTATTGATTATTGATTGGTAGTGTGTATAGATACATGTATATGTACTTCATATATTATATAATATGCATTTCATATCAGCATCAGTCAGCATCTATTGAAATTCATGCTACACTGTTCTGTGTTCCAATAGTACAGTGTTGACTGTGTCTGGCTTTTATTGCAGCACAATTTGCAACACTGGGCTAATAAAGCAAGCATCTATCCATCCATCACTCGGATTGCAATTGCCTTGCCCTTTTCTCTTCCCTCGCCCCTTGTCTTTCAGATCAGATTCCTGTCGGTCTGTCTGTTCCCACAGTCACAGAGATAGGGTGAGAGAGACCAATATGGTAGAGAAAGAAAGAAAGTGTTTTTAAACTGCTGTTCCTATAAAACATTTATCTCCTGAGGCCCTCTGCTCTCCATTTACTGCATGTTTGTATGTCCTCCTGTATTCCTATTTAAACTCTCTTGTGATTTAAAAACTTTGTGTGTGTGTGTGTGTAAGAGACAGAGCGTACCTAGAAGTTTATCTTTCTTTATCAATCTCCTGCATAATAAATATGTGAATGTGAACATGGTATGTGAGCTGTATGGATTTGCTGTGGTAAAATAAGTGCGTCAATCTGCAGTTGATAGTCTATTTGCTGTTAGCACTTCATTCCTTACATAAGACAACAGGAATCAGAGGGAGAGACTGAAAATAGCACCCCCAGCAAACTAAAATTACCCACAAGGCCCACTCATACAAGTTGAAAAATAATTAAAGTGGGAATGAAATGGTTGGGTGATCTTCTACATAACGTTTTATTTTCAGAATGTATTCAGCAAGAAAGGGACTTGAGGAAGGGAAGGAGATGAAGAAAGAAAAGGTCTCCTGTGCCTTTATCCAAAGAGAATAATTCATGGCTGTTTTTACTCAGACGATGCAGATTAATTCAAGCTTGCTGTATGGTACAGCAAATAAACACACACAGAGGCAGATTACTCAGCCGAGATGAAGCTCAGTCAGGTCTTTTCTGGGACTAGGCTACATGTTCTTAACCAAGCAAGACAAACAAACCACCCAACAAGACACCTGAGGTGGGAGCAAATGTGGTTGGTAAAGGATCCATAATATTTCAGTGATGTTATTGGTATCAGAATGCTGCTACGGTCCAGAATGTGGTTTCACATTTGCTCTCACTCCACTGGCTCCCTGTAACTACTAGCATCAAATTCAGTGCTCTGACCTGGCATTTGTGACTGACATCCTCCTACTTTCCCACACTCCTACAGGTCTATGCTCCCTCCCGTCCTCGGAGGTCAGTGAGTGAGCCGTGCCTGGTGGTACCATCACAGTGACACATTTATTCACAAAAACCCTCACTCTCTCTGTTCCACTGTAGTAGAACGTTCTTCGTACCACATCTGATCTGCTGAGAACGCAACAACGTTCAAGAATCAGTGAGTTCTGCAGGTAATTGCAAAATAACCTAGTCTCATTGTCTTTTCTGTAGTAACAGTTGTAGTGGTTTCAGCTTTTATATAGCTATAGTTATCATTAAACATTTTCTGCTAAATGATAAGCCTAATTATCATAAGACAGTTTCATTCAGTCTACAAAGACATTACTGCTTTTTCAGTAATGTCTCCACTAATCAAAGACATTAATGTGGGTGGCTCAAACTCAATGTCCTTTTTTCATTCCAGAAATAGACTCCATGAGAATTCAAAGCAGTTGAAAATAAAAGGAGAATATTATGCGAGCTAGTGCTGGGTGGTATACTGGTTCATACCGAAAACCGGTGTATATTTTCATTACGATATTAATCTTTAATACACCGGCATACCGATGTATTTAATTACTCAACGTTTGGAACGAACGTTTTGCTGCGCCGCGAGACACAGTTTCAGATGGACCCTTTTGTGCAGTGAATAAAGAGTATCAATATTGGAAAAATAGAGTGCTCTCCCCTCCCTCAATACCACGACTTAGGTGACCTTGAGCAAGGCACCGAACCCCCAACTGCTCCCCGGGCGCCGCAGCAAAAATGGCTGCCCACTGCTCCGGGTGTGTGTTCACAGTGTGTGTGTGTTCACTGCTCTGTGTGTGTACACTTCGGATGGGTTAAATGCAGAGCACGAATTCTGAGTATGGGTCACCATACTTGGCTGAATGTCACGTCACTTTCACTTTCACTTTACAATGTTGCACTTCTAAGCAGCTTCTAAGCAGCAACTTCAGTTACGTTACAGGGAAGATGGCTGCTGCAGAACTAGTAGAACACGACACAGAAGAACTTGTGCCAAAAAGAGGAGCCGGGTCTGTTGTTTGGAGGTTTTTTGGTTTCCAAAAATCCGACGTCGACCAAACAACCATTTTATGCAAGCGCTGTCGGGCTAAAATTGTCGCCAAAGGTGGCAACACAAGCAATTTGCTCCAGCATCTTAGCCGCAAGTGCATCTTGGAATATCAAGAATGTATGAAATCAAAAGTCAGAGGACTCAGAGCCCTCTACATCAGCAGGTAATACAGGGAAAGCAAAAGAAAAGTCGAGCCAAATGTCATTTAAAGATGCATTTGCTAGAGGGACTTGCTACAACAGAAAAAGCAAACGTCGGATCGAGATTACAAACTTGATCACTAACCATATAGCCAAAGACATGGTCACGCTAAATACAGTCGAAAAAGAAGGCTTCAAGCAGATGATCAAGACGCTGGATCCCAGGTATGAAATGCTGAGCAGAAAGTACTTTAGCCAAGTTGTTATCCACAACTTGTACCAAAAGCACAGAGCTAATGACAGTAAAATAGACCATTCTAAGTCAATTTACTGCAGTAATTCCGCTCTCAACCAGTAGAAAATGCATTGAACACCTGATTATGCATAAAAAATAGAAATAAAAACCTTCATAAACCGTTAAACCGCCATAATTAAAAAAAAAAAAAAAACGTGATATAAATTTTTTGGTCAAACCGCCCAGCACTAATGCGAGCACTTTAAAAACATGAACATTCATGAACATGCCCAAGGACAGGCAAAAGGCAGTCGGGTACTCCAGGGTGGGAGGGTTTCCTGGATTGAAAATGCAAACTACAGCTGTACTTAACATCTGGGGCCCAGTTCCCTCTCTGAGGCTCATTAAGATCCAGCCAGTCTACTCAAAGCCATGTTGAAACATCTCAGTGAAGGAAGAAAAAGTTATAGGACTGAGAGTAAAGGACAATAGGTCAAGATTAGATGGTTGAGATGGAGCTGTGACACAGATGCCAACATCTGTGAGGTTGCCCCTTTACTGACATTAGCCAGCTTGCTCTCTGATTCCTCCTGAGGCAATTAGCATGTCAGGACCAATCAGACAGACATTTAGTGAAGACATCCAACAGACGTGCATCTGCTTATGAGCCAAGCGACGCCCTCCTTTTTAGCAACCACAGGCTTGAAACTATTTTTAACATAGTAAAACAGAATGAACACCTACCTATTTTTCCAATATTGATACTCTTTATTCACTGCACAAAGTATGCCAGAAAACTGTTGCTCCTTTATTTTCTCCCAACGAGGTTTTAAATCACATGGCTATGGAGCACACACTCATTAACACACATGTCTGAGAAGGGCAAGTCACCCTTTGTCATACAAAGGGAATTCTGATGAGGTCCTTCCTTTATCTAGGCAACAAAGAAGGGAATGTATATGGAATATTTAAATTGGAATATTGCAGTCAAACACACAAAAATACTGCTGGAAAAATGTAATTACAGATGTAAGATGTCTAAAAACGCAAACACCTCATTAGTTTGGTCTTCAAAATATTCCAAATGATCTGATCTTTGAAACACTGCTCTGAAGGCATTTTAATCCGATTAAACACTTTGGGTTCAAAGAACAAATGTTTGGCAACTGAAACACAAACTTAGAATCTATTTTAAAGAGGTGCCTTTAAAAATAAAAGTTTTATTGCCCTGGTGAACACCATATAATGTGAAGATGATTCTGATTTTACTTCATGCATCTTGTTTGGGTATGTACTTCAATTGAGTCTGAGGATGTACAGAAAAAAAAAACATGATAAAAAAAACATTTAATGTTTTCCTAGAAGCTGCTAACCAGCATTTGGAGGTTATTTCCAGCCTAAGACATGCTTTTCCTATCGGAGTTCTTCCAGCAATCTCTTGATGTTGTAACACTGAAACCACCTGGTTCACAATCTCCTTTGCTTTCCAAGTGCCTTAGTTTAAGGAATGGTTCACCAAAAAATTTAAATTCGGTCATAAATTTCTTTAGCATCAAAATGACTGGGAACCAGGGACTGCTCAAGCACCAAAAATGACCATGAAAGTGCCGTACATCATCGTAAAAGTAGTCCATATGAGTCTGCACTACATTCAGAGTGTCCATTTGGTAGCTCTGTGAGAGGAACTAACAAATATAAAAGTTGTTATTCACTCAAAATTCTGCTTAACACCATTCACTTTCATGGGACATAGAAAATCAGCTCGGCCACTGTACTATAAACATCTACTTTTTCAACAATAAAAGTGTTTTTACAGGCATTTCACCGAATGACATGTTTTTGTAACTGCGGATACCACACCATGAAAAGGTGGAATTATCAAATACTTAAGAACAATAAAATCACTTTTCTACAGCACCACATGGTCTTCAGGTGCCATCTGATGATGTCACAGACTGCTGAATGACTATCAGGTTTATATATGATTTCAGAATGGCTTCTTGATCCCATTACACTGAATGACCTCTGACAAAGTGCTTTTTCAGGACAAAAGTCCCCTGGTTATTTCAAAACTTAAAAAAATAAGTCAGTTCTTTTAATATAACATAGCCAACACCTGAAAATGCCAAGACATTCAATGTATTTTTTTTACTTGGTATTTTATGTTTATTTAAAGATGTAATGCTAAAATCAAAGTCCAGACCATTACACTGAATGACAAAGTTATTTGAAATATGAAAGTAGACTCTTGCATTTAACATGTCTTTTTATGTATATAAAATTACTTTTATAAACTAAATTTGATGCGGACAACATCACATCCAGATTAGTACATCCAGTACTTATTCAAAAGAAGAACCAATTTAGGGAGTATGAGATTTCAGACACAACTTTTGTCTTTCAGGTCACAATTTTTAAACCACCCTTTTATAATGCTAAACCTCCAGAGATGTATTCCTCTAGACTACACCACTTCTGAGAAGTAATGTTCAAGGGATGTATAGCAACTTGAGATCTTTCATGATAACTTTTAACAACTTGGCTAAAACAGAGAAAGGAAAACTTTCAGATTGCTGTTAGCTTCATATGTTTATCTTTCCACTGACAGACGCTATTGTGTACTCACCTGTGGATTATGGCAGTGACTTAGTGATTAAAGAGACGTTAAACCAAAAATGAGAAGTCTGTAATCTAACACTCATATTCATGTTGACTTACCTGACTTTATGACTTTCTTTTTTCTGTGAAACATTAAAGGAAGGTTTCAACAGAATTAGGGACTGAATGCTTTTCATTTGCATCTTTTTCGATACAACCTAAGTGAACGGTGACTAAACCATCATCCTGCCATCTTCATATTTTGTGTTCCACGGAAGAACAAAAGCCATACAGGTTTGGAACGACATGAAGCGAAGTAAATGATGGCAATTTTTATTTCAGTGTGAATCATCTCTTTAAATCACATGCATACAGTGTCAAAAAGACTCAGAACGCATCTGAACAGACCACCATGTACTTGGCCTGAAACGATCGAGTTACTATTGCTAATGAAAAAGCCTCAGGCCAAAGAGAGAGGAATGGTTTAACCCTACCTGGCCCGCAGTGTCATACAGCCCTAGAAAGTACTGTTTTCCCCCAGCCGTCACACTCACTGAAAACAAAATCACAAATCATTTGTTTAAATATGGAACTCAAATTATTCGATATGAATAAATGCACTTCCATTTAGAGTAAGAAAAGGATGTTGCTCACGTGTTAATTATTTCTGAAAAGGTGAAGGAATCATGTAAAACAGTATTAAGTTCTGATCAAGTGAAAGAGGGATGCAGTCTCTTTAAATGTATTTCTAATGAAGTGAATGTACACAATTTGTATTTATTTCATCATGAGAGAGGAACGAAAATGTGTTTACTTCTGAAGGTTTTTTTTTACTGCTGATCAGAAGAAAGAGGAACTGATCTGTTTATTTCTGATCAAGGGTGATGAATCGTGCCATAAGGGCGCTGGTGTGCACCAGTTGCATCCTCAGCCCACAGGTGGTTTCCATTATAAAAACACAAGCGCAACACAATGCAAGTCACTCTGAGGTCTTGTCAATACCACTAAATGAATGTTAAATACATTTATAAATCAAATAGACGCTGAAAGATTGATTCATATTCATTATGTCGTAATATGCTGGAATGTTTACCTGCATAATGATCAAAGACAGTGGGCACATATTCCTCAGGAAAGGCGTCGTTGGCGTAGCTCATCAGCAGACAAGTTTTTCCAACGGCGCCGTCGCCGACGACCACGCATTTCAACATGATGCTGCCGGTTCCGTTTGCCATGACGATAATAAAACACTTGAATTCACCATCTTCAGCTGCTAGAGATATATCCCGCTTTATTAAAGCTCACTATCAGGCGTCACCACTAGCAGCAGCTGAAATGCCATTTCCTCCACCCCGCTTCCCAAATTTGACATTAACTGAGGTTTTCCCCCTCTCAGTACTGGCACACGACGAGCGCGTGCCGCTTCCGTGAGATTTAAGCAAACGACAAACATAGCCTCGTGTCAAGACATCAACCTGAAATACGCCCTCACCGCTGTTCCACTTTCCCTACTTTACAAACCCCAGTATCACCTCCTCTGACTCTTGAGCCCAACGCGGATTGACTTGCGACATAGGCGGGGTAATAACTCTGGATCAAGGGATCAAGTATAAAGATTAGTTATCCTTATTTAGTGTCTGAATCAACCAACCATTATCCAGTTCTGTATCCTGTGGATCTAAGAATCAGACTTAGATTAACCACTGAAAGAGCAGGGAAATAAAAGTACTTCATAAAAAAAATATATTCTTCATTACTATTTTACAAACATGTCTGGTCTTAAAAAAATACATTGCCTGTAATCCAGTGTTCGTAGAGATTCACTTCATAACATGAATTATCAGAAATATTAGGTTCACTGTCACTCTCTATCCTTTCAAGTGTCTGTATCACTTATGATACAAAACCATTTAAGGAATAAATTATTGTAGTTAAGGTTAAACATTATATAAACAGTTTTTCTATTAACTGCTTTGAAAATATTACAACTATTTTGCAGCATGATGTTTTAATACTGGATTCATATTGCCAGCAATTTTTTGATAAAACCTGTAGCCTATTTGACTATAATTAAATTTTACTTGTTAAATGAGTTTTTATTAGCGAGCTGCTGATAGTCTTCCTTATACGTTTACAATTCGTTGCTATCAGTCGTTTTTTAACCGTTTCTGCACTTTCTAGATGATCCCTAACACCTGATCGCAGTCCAATCAGCTGGAAGCGGGGATAGGCAGGCTGGTCAAGGATGCGCTGCTGTATCACTTTTGACAGCTACTGCAGGAGTCATGTGACCAAACAATTACCTCATACCTTGAGAGCGGCAGTGTGTGTTGTGTGACTGTGTGCGTCTGTGTATATAGATTTGTTTGGGCGCGCAACATCACTGTGTCTGTAAATACACCCAGATGCAAATATGATTTTGTAATAACTTAATGGGTTTTCAGTTAGAAATGTGAAACCTTTCTGAACCACTAAAATGTGGGTTTGTAGTAGCGTATTACTTCTGACTGAACTAATAAGAAGCTTTTTAACTGTGGCATTCCTTTAAAGGTACACTGAATACTTTTATTTATTTGTTTGTTTATTTATTTAACGGGGTGTCCAATTTTGCTCTTGGTGGGCCAGTGTCTGGCAGAGTTTAGTTGGACTATAGATATTTATATGTAGATTCCACATTCAACCACTCCAATCATGTCTGGCATCCTTGAACGTCAACATGATCAACATTTTCCAAGAAGCCACAACATTGCACAGCCTCTGATTGAACATTTAAATTCCCAAAGAAATTAGTTAACCTTTCACAGCTGAGAATGTGTGATTTCTTCTTTCATATGTGAATATGTACATATTTTCATATGTACTCAATATTACAGGTTAAACTATATGGTAACTTTGTGATGTCAAGTTAGACTATGCCTTTGTCGTGATGTATTTTGTTAATTTAGCAAAGTCATCTACTCATCTAGGACATATGTAAATATTCATATATGCGTATTGGTGGCACATGTCAACAGCCGCTAATGAGGCATCTATATATATCTGGGGTTTGGACACCCCAGTTTTACAGATAAAAATAAAAGTAACAAAAATATGTTTACAATTATGTGTACACATTATGTATATTAAGATGAATGCCATATTAGCTGGTGAAATAAAAAATGTACTTGCGTGTACCTTTAAATGACTACAACTGACTAGTGATTACAGAGCTCAGGGTCACCACCTAGTCCTATAGAGGATCCACATTGAAGAATAGCACTTCTGTGGATTTTGACTGAATTATTGCCACATTTTGTTTGATATTGCACAGCAGTAGTATCATAATTATCTGTTTTCCAGTGTGTAATAAGGATGTTGGTTTCTTCAGGCCTACTGCCAGCTTTATTGGATATCCTAAAATATCTCAGAAATTATCTAGAATTACAGATATATGCAGAGGAAAAAAATAATTCAGAATGATTCATTGTTTTTTATCAACAAGATTTGGAGACTCACAGGATCTCAATCACAATGATCATTTCAACTGGACAGCAAAAGGGGTGAGAGACAGTCCGATTTTTTATTATTATTATTATATCTCCCTCCAGTGGAGAGTTCAAGTATTTCAGTACAGGTCCTCTAGGCGTTTAACATTAAAGGGAACGTTCACCTTCAGTTGCTGTTCCCCATTGACTTGCATAGTGTTTTTTTCCCCCTCCTTACTATGGAAGTCAATAGGTACCAACAACTGAAGGTGAACTATTCCTTTAATTATGTCAAATTAGTTTGCAATTATGTGCTGCTTGATAAATATAGAAGTAGCATATATGCTTCCAAATCGCAGTTCCATCTGCTTCCCACACACTAGACATTTTATCTTGTGTCAGCTTTATTCTTGTGCAAATTATAATGAACAATTTTGCACAATCGATACACAAGACTAAAATAACACAGAGCTGGTGCAGAATCTGCGAAGGTACAGATTACAAACCAAAATTGGTTCTGAATCATAATAAACTATACTGACCAATAATTAAGTGCATAAAAACATACTACACTGACAGCAATAAAGATGTAAACGGTTAAAGATTCAAATTTAAACGATTATTATGAGTCTTCAAAAAAATTTTGTTTGTGCTTAAACGTTATTAGAATGTTTGCTATGTTGAGTATTTTACAGTTTTTCTCAATTGCTTAAACACATTTCTTGAAATTGTGACTCCTTTTCTCAAAACTCTAAACACAAATACATAACTTCTCACCCATGTCCCCATACTTCCTATTTTCAGGTCAAGCTCTCGACTCAAAACCATTAAATCTTGATGAAAAAACTAACTTTGCCCTCACACAACCCCTAAAATACACACACACACACACACACACACACACACACACACACACACACACACACACACACACACACACACACACACTACAACATAGACTTACACGCTAATAAGATAAATTCATAACACTAATGCAAAAACCTTCTTTCTGCAATCAGGGATCATTTTACATCTCAATGTCTTTTACGGTATACAACATAAATAGAGCAGATGTTAAATATAGCATATTTAAGAAAATATTATTTTTATTACACTGCTGTAGAGATATCTTACAGTACAGTAGATAAAAAGCAGTAGAAAAGAAAAGGTCAAATGCCAAAGAATTGCACCACACAACAGAATAGAGTCATCTCTCAGTTCTGTAAAAATGCAGTACATGTAAGAAGTACTTGGCTACAGTCAGTTCATCAGTTATGAGTTTGAGGGTGTGCAACTTGTGCTTCAGTGTTTACTGTAGGCTACTACACAGAAAAAATAAAAGTTCCCTCATCTGAAGTACTGCTACTGTTCTGTCTTTATATTTTATCTGTATTGAAACCCTGCAGATGAGCCTGTTGGCCAGCTGTCCTCATGCACAAGAACATGATCAACTATAGCCTCTGTATATTTAATTAGGAATAAATGTCCTTTGACCACGCCCCCTTCATTTTTCTTTTCCCTTCCTCTTCGTATCCCATTAGTAGGATTCTTTTTCCAAATCACATAATCACCTGCGCTCCTTTTTATATCATGCTGAAATTCTGTCTGGTGTGTCATCAGTTTTGCTACTTGATGTTCACACTCGGATAAATGTGTGCTATTGTGATTCTTGAGGTAATTGTAATGAGTGCAGGCTACTTTTGTGTAGAGCTTTGCAGAAAACACTGAGCAAACTGGAACGTGAAACGCTATTTAGATTTTTTGAATGAAGGACCTACAGTCCTTCTCGTAAATGAACGCACAAACTCAACGACGTTCCAACAGCAACCATTAGATGGCGCAAATGGTTTATTCACTGTGAATCAACAGTTTAATATCCAAATATCATAAATTACGAGTCACAACTCGGTTTTAAACTTAGCAATGACACCAATTTTGAGAACTTTAATAGCATACATTCTGTAAAATGCGAGTGTTTCTGAGTGACTCAACTCAACTGAAGTAAAAGTTAGATAAAAAGATATGCAGTGCTGTGGCTCACACAAAAGGGTGCAGTGAGTATTAGAGCTAATAAATAATGTATGTGACTCCGTGAAACATTGCCTTTCCAGCAATGTGGAGTGTAATTGGTCGCCTGCGGCCTAGTAATTCGATGTCAGGCAAAACTAATGTCGAATTCACGAATCCTTACCTCCATTTATCTCAGCCCTGTTCACACGTCAGTCGTTGACTCTTTCGTTATTTTTTTCCTGCACGTGGCATGAGTTGTTTATTTTTCTCCATTCTCGTTGGTTTTATATGGCGTTTTTTTTTCGGACACTTGTTGAGATCTCAGGACAAAGACTGTGAGGTGAGAGGGAGAATTTTGCATTAATGCTTTTGCATTGCTTGTCTAAGCGCTACTGAAACCGCCCTATCTGTTTATCAATAAATTTCTCCCAGGCCTGTCATCGAGTGCAGGGCTATAATTTTCACCCTCTTGGATATTGATGAAAATTAGAGAGACAAACAGTAAGAAGGATACTAGAGAGGAAGTAGGCGTATTGTCTGACTTGGTTATAATATATCTCTTTTTGTGTTACATGAAGCTCAGTGGAGAGAATTGTGTGAGAGCTATGATACTTGTTATGCTGGATCAAATCCACAGTCTGCATTGATATATCAGCTTGACTGATGAGCATTTTGGGGAGCCACTTTGCGAAGTTCCCCTATAGCTGTGAGAATGAGGAAGGGACAAGAACCATTTTAATATTAGAGCAGCTCGACACACTTGACAGACCTTATGAAGGAATGGACATTAATTTTTTATTTCATTCTGAAATATGAAGTTATGTTTTATTGAGGGCATTAAGTTTAGCCTGAAAACATTGTTCACATCCAGGGAGAAGAAAGAACTACTTGATGTTTTAATCAGCAAAAGGAATTGACAGGCTGCTACTCAATCTATTACAATAATATAAAGATTTTCCTTGTCTTTCATTTGTTTTAACTTTTAAATTTGTAAATATTTTATAACATAACTAATAATATCCTCTTTAGAGATCAGGGTGCAATTAGAGCAATTTTGATTAGAATGATGATAAAAATAAAAGTCTGACCTGTGCAGAATTGATGGCAGTATTTGTGACTTCATCTTTCACAGTCCGTTGCTTAAGTGATTTTTAGGAGAGTGTTTCTGTTGTGTGTGTCGAAAGCTCTACTGGCAGAGTTCATTTTGTTAGAGTGGCTGGCCCCTTGAGATGGGTTTGTGGGTTCCAGGGCCATTACTGAACCATTTAGTCTTTCCAATGCTCTGGTTTCTACAGTAATCCTACTTGTCTGAACACACTTTGTAATCATCTTCTGCCGGGCCTCTTTCAAAGTAGGGGAAATTACTCTTTTGTTGCTTTGTGTCGATATAAATAATGCTTCATTTTATCAGGATGTCTGATGCTTGTATAACATGATTTTTCAGGGTTGTCTGAAACTGAAAAACTGATAATGTTAAAAAAAAATCAAGTTTAACTGGAGCATGCAATGGGTTATTGATTTTTGTCACAAATCTCAGTGGGGATTTTATTAGTGATAAGCAGCCTCAATTCCTTCATTGAGCAAAAGGTATTAAGTCAGTTTTGTGAGAAAGATGAATCCAGTCACAGCAGACATCCTGCATGTGTATTTTCGGGTCAAGATCTGAAGAAAGCCAAGATGTTCCACTTGACAACATAAACCATAATATTGAAATAAACTGTCATGAATCCACTCATTTTGCCTGGAGACACGTGTACATCACACTGAGCATTTATCAAAGGTCTGGTACTATTGTTGTAAGACATGGACTTTAATATCAAAGGATCAGCACCATGGGGGTCCCGAGTCAAATTTGGAAATAAATGAGATCCTATTCTTAGTGTCAGGGAGTAACTGTTTCTGCAGGCTACGTTGTTACACGTAAAGACAAATTATATTCTTTTATGAATGAGTCATGGTATTGTTTATTCAATCGACACTGATTCATTATGGAATTAATCAGTTTTTTTCCATGTGAGTGAATCATTAAATCATTCACTCCAATTTGTTCAAACCTCTTAAGAATCCATCCACACAGCCTTAACCAGCCTAAAAGCCTTAAACTGAGACATACATGTCCGTTGTGATGCTTAATATTAAATGTTTTAGAATTTGATCTATATCTGTTTACACTGTATATGTATATTGGTTATCCTATGTAACCCGTTATTTGGATTGTTTTCTTCAAAATGCTAAATGTAAAATCTTTAGTTTTCCCACAAGATCGGGTTGATTATTTGGTGAGTTCAATAAGGCTCCATTCTATTTTAACGTGTGAGGACAGATAAACAGCATATAGTTAAATCATTAGTCAAATCTGTCTTTAATCTGTTATCGAATTGAATGGCCCAGGTGACTGGCACTGGTCTTTAGTGCTACAGGACTTGATTGAGTCAAGCTGCAGCTATTTTCTCAGGGCACGAACTGCATTTCACACTGTGGAGTACAACTAAGACCAGGTCACGTAGGAAACATGAAGCAGCAGAGCTAATCAGAGCTGCGATCACGGCCCTCCCGCCTCTCTCTCTCAGCTCTTATGACCATATTCACTCCCTTTGGCAAAATCAGTTACAAAATCCCTTGATCTGTCTCAATGGCATTTCTTCTTCAGAATAACCAAGTAACCTTACGAAAGGAAAATATATTGACCAATATATTTCTTAAAATATATTGTGATATATTGTAATATATTATTTTCCCATTTTATTTTCTAATATATTATATATTTGAATACATTTAATAATATATTAATGATACATATATTATATAATATATTGCAAAATATACAAATGATTGCCGCTTTCAATATATTGCAATATATTGGAAAAAATAAATATGTATTAGAATATATGCCTAATATATTACATGATATTTCCAATATACTGCAATATATTTTTGTTTCATAAGGGAAGTGTTGTTAAAAACTCGAATTAGTAGTTGTCTGAATGCAGAAATCGACTGATAAGTGGGTCGCAGGTACACTGGAATAGGGAGAAATAATCTGTGTAATTAAATTTATTACTTTAGGGCTCCAGAGTGGAAAATACAAACAAAGAGAAAGCATGAAGAGGTGTCATTCATACACAGGGTAATTTCAGAGACATCGCCATCATCCCTGTGATAAAAGTCTATGAGAATTATCTCTGTCTTTCTGTGGATTTCGAAAACTTTGTTGTAGTTTGCTTCAGAATAACCAAAGGCTTTTTTGGCACCAGTTACCCACCCTGATAAACACAAACAGCAGCGCTTTAGCATGAGAGGAATACTTATAAAATAAGTACAAGCAAATCACAAAATCATTTCAGTATAATCTGAAAATTGCTTTCTTCATTTCACTTCCACAACCTCTAGAGCTTGTATCGATTACACATCCTTCGCTTGAGAAGAATTTTCCCTGGGCTGTGGCTATAATACTTCATCAAGCTGTAAAGAAAAGGCAGCACAGGGAATAACATATAGTGACTTTACCCCTTGGCCAAGTTGTTTAACAATAAGGCTGTGTGTGTGTGTTTAGTTGACATATGATGGCGGAGTCCCATAACAGAACCCTTTACTGAAAGCAGGCAAGCTACAATTATAGTCTAAGCACCCTAAAGAGCATGCAGACTCAGGGACAATCAGAGAATAGAGCACTCTAAATGTTTTTTTCAGGGGAAAAATGGTATACATGCTTTCACCAAAGATCACAGTGAAGGAAGATGACTATGGCCAGTGTAAACAGAGAGCTATTAGGATGATAAGATTACCTGGAGGGAACTTCATGGAGATCATAATACTAATTTTAAGTTAAGATTAGAGAATTCTCAAGCACAAACCTATGGGCTGCAATGAAATTCTGTGTGACTGCTATGAAATAATGTGATTTTAGTAGAGGTTGAGTGCTGCTGGGCCGGTGAAAGTTGGTGACGATTATAGGTGACTATTCGGTTTCTGTACCTGGACACCTACATACTTGAAAAAACTTAAACTTAAACATTGTGTAAATATCACAAATAAATGAATAAATAAAAAGAACATACAAATTAAACAAATGTAAAGTTTCAAACCGGGCCCACTGGTACAACCTGCACTGGAGCACCACAAACCACAGCTACAGCCCTGGGTGAGTGACTTGATATATTCAATGCTGACATAAGATACAAGTTACAAGAGACAGTGATGTGATTGTGCTTTATTGTTGATTGATTGACATGATTGTTGACTTGTCACTTAACCCTTTCAAACCCTGCATTCATTCGAGTCAACATCACATGTTTTGTTTTTTTTGTATTTTATTTAAACCAATAAAATTATAATTTTTATAATATAAACACCTGGTACTGATTTTGCTGTTACATACAGCAATTTGTTGTTTCATTTGCAAACAGCATCACAAAGTTGTGTGGTTGGGACATCTATGTATGTAACTCTCAGATTATACTCTTGAGATTATAGAATTTTACAAAGGGGTAAATTGTCACCCAGCCCGTAGCTCTGCAGATGACTACTAGAGAAACACCGTGTGTATAGCGGTGCTTCTCTAGTGCAAGCTGGACACAGCAACACAAGGGCTGGATCTACCTTCTCCAAAGGCAGTGCTTGCAAGTTCACCACTTGGTCCCGAAAGGGAATAGTGGGAACTTTGAGAACTTAACCAGGTCGGGGTCTCAAGGTAACATGAGCATCAGCAGGCCCAAATTCAAGGCATAATTCATTCACAAAAAATACCTGCAGGTCCCCAACCCTCTTGAGGGATGTGAGTGTGACCAGGAGCGCTGTCTTGTTCAGCACTGACTGAACACGCTCATTTGTGATATGTGCTTTCATGTTTTCCAGGTCCCTACTGAGAAAAGAGAAACTCCGCACAGGAGAGAGCTTGCTCTTTTCCCAGTTGACCCAAAGCCCCAACTGGTTGAGCTGTTGAAGCACAACATTCTTGTGCTCACACAACAGATCTTGTAAGTGAGCTAATATAAGATAGTTGTTGAGATAGTTGAGAACTTGGATGCCCTTCTTCCATAATAGGGATAGGGTACCCTCCATGACTTTTGTGAAAATGCAGGGAGACAGGGACAGACCAAAGGGAAGGACCTTGTACTGATATTCCCAACCCTCGAAAGCAAACCAAAGAAACGGCCTGTGTCGAGGTAGAATTGAAACATGAAAGTATGCGTCCTTCAGGCCCATAGCTGCAAACTAATCCTGGTGTTGAATGCATGAAAGGTTGTACTTCTGCATCAACATCTTGAGCTGAAGCCTCTAAAGAGACTGATTCAAGACTCACAGATCCAGGATGGGTCATAACTCACTGCTCTTCTTGGATACGATGAAATTAGGACAGTAAGATCCGATTTCATCTCAGCTGGAGATACAGGCTCTATTACATCCTTTGCCAAGAGGACTGTAACCTCTGCACACAGGACAGGGTCAACCTTGTCTGTTACTGACATCAAGAAGATAACCCTGAACCCGGGGGGATGCCTGGCGAATTTAATCGCATAGCCGAGTCAAATCGTCCAAATGGGCCAGCGAGACAGGTATGTCAGAGAGGAGGAAGAGGGCGCAAATCATGAAGCATAACGTCCCAAAGTAAAGGCAGAGGAGAAGCTCTTACCTGACTCCATGGATCCCATGGAAAGGTAGTAAGGGGAAGTGTGAGGAGGTGGAGCATCCTGCAAATGCAACCTCTTTAGTGGTGAAACTGTGTGTCAAGACTTACAGTGAAGAAGCAGAGCATCATTCACAGAGAGATCCTGACACATTCACCAAAAGATTAAGTAAATTGCTCATAAATGAGAATATGGGTACCAATGACTGATGGTTCAGCGGCAGAACAGGCATTGTTTGTTGTGAAACACCCCTAACCCTCCCCCAGGGTGGGGCACAGATTTTGGTGTCCCCAAAAGTGCAACTAGTTCCATGTTTGGGTCAACCATCTCAGTGGTGCTTCACAGTCTTCTGGGAAGACTTGGTGGCACCCTAAAAAGTGGGCTACTCCCTCTACCTGTAGGAAGTTCAATGCCCCTGCTGAGGAGTATCCATTTACATTTACATTTAATCATTTAGCAGATATGATCATTTTCATAATAATATTTTTTTTTAAAGAATATGATAGACAAGAAAAGAAAAGGTAAGTGCTAGTACTAGTTGGTTAAGTGCTGGCGAATCTTTAGATGTTTTTTGAAAATCAGTAAAGACTCAGCTGTTCGAATTGAGATTGGGAGGTCATTCCATCAGCTGGGCATAATCCAGGAAAAGGTCCATGAGAGTGATTTAGAAATTCTTTGGGATGGCACCACAAGGTGTCGTTCACTTGCAGAGCGCAAACTTCTGAAGGGCACATAAGATTGAACTAGTGAGTTTAGGTATGTTGGTGCCATGCCAGTGGTCATCTTGTAGGCAAGCATCAGTACCTTGAATTTGATGCGAGCGGCTACTGGTAGCCAGTGTACTTTGTATCCTCCTTGGATTCTGTTCGAAGTGGATAAGATGTTGACACCACAGGGGGCGCCCTTTGCAACAAGCAGATAAAGAACCAGACCTAGGCGTTTTGTCAACAAGATGTGCTTAATGGCCTCCATCTGCTTCTGGACTGCTGAGAACTGCTGGACGATGTCCTTGACAGTGTCTTGACAGAGGCAGGCCTGTGAGATGGGGGTGTTGAGAAAGCGAACTTCGACAGCAACATGCATCTTAATCAGGTTCAGCCAGAGATGGTGCTCCTAAACTACCAAAGTAGACATCACCTGCCCAAGGGACCATGCTGTGACCCTTGTCACCCGAAGGACAAAATTAGTCACTGTGCGCAGTTCTTGTATCAAACATGGATCAAAACTACCCTTGTGCAGTTTTTTGAGTGCCTTGGCCTGGTGTACTTGCAGGATGGCCATGGCGTGCAGGGCGGAGGTGGCTGGGCTGATGTCAGCTTACAGGCTTTGGAAGGAAAGCAGGAATGATTCCTCCAAGTGGCAGCTTTTTGAGGGCACAAGTGCACCACAATCACACGCTCCACCTGGGGAACATCCACATACCTCTAGGCCGCCCTACCATCGAGGGTAGTGAAGAGCGAGGAGCTCAGATGTGACTGGGTGGCATAGGGAGCATTCCACATTTTAGTGAGCTCTTCATGAACCTCCGGGAAGAAAGGCACTGGGGCAAAGTCATCTCGAAAGACCCTCTCAACCGTGCAAGCTGTAGGAAATTGCTGTTTTTGGTTGGAGCACCCACTTATCTGTGCTAACAGGGTTGAAGACACCGCTGAATGTGTCGTCTTGACACAGCCAAGAAACTCTTGCAGACCATAGAGTATAGCTTTTCCTCATTGTTGTTCTCGTACAAGAAAAGCACTCACAAAGCGATCGGCTCCAAATCAAAAATCTGAACGAGTGGATGCACACCACCATCTTATATGGGAGTGGCTTGGCATGGAAGGTCCACTCGCCAATTGTCATTGGCAATTTGTTTGTAATGTTTAGAGGTGATTGGGACTAGGGCTGTAGTACTCGAGTCCGGTCTTGGACTCGTGTCCGGACTCAAAACATTTTTTTATCATCTCGGACTTGTCTCGGACTTGTCTCGGACTCGTTTGCACTCGGACTTGGCCATTGGGCTCGCCAAATGTTCTCATTGGTCTCGACCGAGTCCAGCAAAAGAAAAATAAAAAATAATAATAATAATTCTCCTTCAAAACAAAACCACATTTGCATGATGTCATGACTGAAAATGTGTGGAAAACGCTAGGCGCGCCGCTTTCTCCTTTTTTCCAAAGCACTCTGTAGCCTGCTCTACGCTTGCGCTCCAGTGGCGTCTGCTGCTGCTAGGGAACCATGACATGCTCTCCATGAAGACGCAGAAGTTTCAGCTAAGAATAAATGGATTTTTTAGCACTAAAAACCCTTGCAGTAGATCTGCTAATAAATTATTTTAAAAAATGGCTATCCTTGTACATCAGCTGTTTCTCCATCTTGGCTTAGCTTTCAGATTTGTTACAGGAAAAGATGTGCATGAGCAGCAGTGCACTTGCTGCTTTCTGAATAGTTTATATGTTTCTAACTTAATTTTCTACCTGTTAGATTATGTTTTATTTACGTCTACACCTAGATAGCTTTAAACTTACCATTTACAATAATGAAATACTAATTAATGTTGTACAGTATAGGGGTTGCAAGACTAATGATTTCTACTAGTCGATTTTTTTATAAAAAAAAAATACTTGAGTTACTCGATTCGTGGTTCATGTCACATTAAAGTTTTTTTGTATCAATAAATGCTTATTAATGTATAGCCTTATGCAACAATGACATATGTAAATTTGATACATATTTAAATTTTCATGTAACAGCCAGTATTTGTATCTGTAACAATCACAACATTTTTCGTATAAAAGTTATGACTTTTTATCTTTTTTTTGTAGTTATCACTGAACAAGTATGTCATGTTAAACTAAAATAATTATTAATTTTTTAAATAATATTTATCATGCAAGTAGAGAAATGTCATAACAAACGTTTAGTGATCATTTGAACACGACTGAATCCATTCAATGTGCACATTTTCATTATGCAGAACTCTTTAAGCGATTCTTAATGTTTAGTGAACTTCACAAAACAAATGTGAGCATGCCGCGCAAACCAGCAAAAGGTAAAGATGCAAACATGTAGGACAAGTAGAAAATGTATCTGTATCTAAGCTGATTATTAGCCTACTCTTGAGAGAGAACTGATTTAGTTTTTGAGAGACTGAGACGCGCAACGCAGCTGTTTGATTGGTGAGCGCGCTGTGCTTATTAATTCATTTGTTTTAGGCAACAGCAATGCAGTGTTTGATTTGCACTCTTTTCATTCATAATGTTTACATTCATTCACTTCACACTCGTGACTTTAGAGGTCTGTGTATAATATTGCGCTGATCCCCTGGCTCAACTGTTATCAAGCAAACAACGGACTTTGTCAGTTTCAGCTGAGTACACAGGCAGAATTATTCCTTGTCCGTAATTCGTTTTTTCCGTGACATTCCGAATAAGGTATTCTGCTTCAGGCACAACCCTAATTATTACATTAAACATTTTATTTTTACATGCAACATAGATACGGTCATAGAAAGTAACAGCTCCATGCAATATTGTAATCCTAAAATTCACCGTCGTACTTACAAACACTTTGTATGTATAATGGTTAATGCATGCTGGAGTAGTCGATTGTTTCCGACAGCTCCGACTAGTCTATACAAGCCCTAGTACAGTATGACAAAATTTCACTGTATTTATGTGAACCAGCTAATCAAGCTCTTACTAGACACACTAGAATCTTCCAGATAGGTGTGTTAAGGCCAGTTGGAGCTAAACTTTTCAGGGCATTGGCCCTCAAGGATCTAGTTTGGAGACCCCCGTCCTACAGAATTGTTATTTTGCACATGCTTTTTGATCATTACAAATAATAATGTAAAATTATTTACATCAAAAACATTTTTTTGATGTCTCTTACATCAAAACACATGCCTTATCAGTAGTTAAGTATGTGATCTTGAAGAGGATCATTTTTTCTCTCATTTGGACTCGGTCTTGACTCGGTCTCGACTAGTCCTGGACTTGGACGTGACTTGGACTCGACAAAGCTGGACTTGACTACAGCTCCAATTGGGACTCCCAAGTGAGACCCCTTACATCAGTGTCAACTTAACATCAAGTGTGACTGACTTAAGGGGAACTATAGCTCTTGACCTGTGATTAGAATCATACTCACCAATAATAATTATAAAAAAACGACCTTTTTTTTTCTTTTTTCTACATTCTTATTGCATTGCTTATTGTTACAGTGTGTGCTCTTTTCGAAATCTCCAACACTAGTTCACATAGTGTATTTGTTTAGTTCATAAGTATGTTTAAATGGCATCATAAAAGACTCAACTAATTTCTCTCATGGCACGTTTACACTCCTGCAGTCTGGTAAAAGATGTATAGATCAAGGACTACTCGGCTGTTAAACAGCTTTTTTTTCCCACAGACTGCTCAATCAGTGAATGTCAACTGCACTTAAGAGTCTGCACTTTTTTTATTGTATTTAGCGTATTTTAGCTTATTTATTAGTATTCTTATTTAATAGCTACTTATTTTATAGTTTTGCACTGAATTACTGAGTGGTGGAAACTATTTTGTTTTTTATGTAAAGCATAAAATGATAAATAAAGGAATATTAATTAAAATATGAGGATGTATTGTATAAAATATGACCATCCAATGTAGTGGACATTTGAAGAGGACATTGGAGAAGAGCAAATATCAAGTAGGTCAAATTATTTTACTAAGTAGAAAAAAAGGTTGCGGGTCTGCACCAACGATTGCTATTTTACCAAAATGTAAAACGTGAAATGTTAACCCTAAAGACATTTTGGTAGCTTAAAAGCATACTTAACATTTATATATCAGGTTGATTCATCATGACTTTTTCTAATCTTATGAAAACTGATTATAAACAAAATGTCAACTTGATAACATGCTTCAAACGTCCTGTATAACAAATTATACTTTGCTAATGTTTGGGTCTCTGCAGAGACCCCATAAAAACATGAATAAATGCAATAATTATGTATATATTTATGGAAAATAGTAACATGTAAATTAATTAATTATAATAAATCTGAATTCAGATGGATAGTTTCTTGTATAAAAGTCACACTAATGAAAAAGAATAATAACAGATCATTCTCTTACTGTCATCACAGTTTATGATTAATCACTATCTGCCAAAGCCAGACACAAATCATTCCGGTATGTCATTGAAATATTTGTTATTTTAATTCAGTGTGAGATGGAGTGTGATTCCCTTTGAGTATTGTATCTATTGTGAATCATGAAAGAGGCCATTTAATTTTTTTTCTGGGAATGAAGGAGAGGCTTATTTCAGGAACCAGTATTTGCTGTTCATACAAATGCACATTGCTGACAGAGATGTAAAAAAACATAGTACATTTAGAAAATCAATAGTATTGTCCTGTAGTTCACCTTCAGTGCATGCTTTTCCTGGCAGATTTACACTTAATAAAGAGCAACAACACACAGTGCACTGTAGAAAAAATGGAATAAAAGGTATTTTTCTATAAAGTCAATTGGAGATACACTCCTCTTGTTATGTCCTAATATTGAAAGTAACAGCCTTTATTATTGAAAACCTTAATAAAGAAACACTCTCTTTTATTAATATAAGAGCAGGAGAAGAGAAATTTTTTGGTAAAGTAATGATTTTATGACCACAATATAGTCACTAATAAAAATTGTAACTAAAGTATGTGCACTAGGACTGGAGATCGAAAAAGCGTGTTGTGCATTGTTGTGTTAAATGTGAACCTGGACCACAAAACCAGTCTTAAGTCGCTGGGTATATTTGTAGCAATAGCCAAAATATACTGTATGGGTCAAAATTATAAATTTTTCTTTTATGCCAGAAATCATTAGGATATAAAGTAAAGATCATGTTCCATGAAGATTTTTAGTTAATTTCCTACCATTAATATATCAAAAATTTCATTTAATTAATATTCATGGCTAAAGACTTCATTTGGACAACTTTAAAGGCGATTTTCTCATTATTTCGATTTTCTTTGCACCTTCAGATTCCAGATTTTCAAATAGCTGTATCTCGGCCAAATATTGTCAGATACTAATAAACCATACATCAATGGAAAGCTTATTTATTCAGCTTTCAAAAACAACACTTAAGACTGGTTTTGTGGTCCATGGTCACACGTTAAAAAAAAAAAAAAACCTTAGAGAAACACAACACATACTTTTAAAATGTTATCCAACAACTTTATCATATTGGAATATGATGAAAAAAATTCAAATCATTTTTTGAAAGAGATTTGTTTTGTTTATTGCACCTGTAAGCACGCAAAAGCTTTGGCAATATTTCAGGCTTTTACAGTCATTCCAATAAAGCTGTATTGACTTTCAGAGAAGGAAAGATACTCAGAGTTAAAAATGTAAGCAGACAAGGAAAGGTCAGAGCAGCAGTTAAATAGAACATCACAAATATGTTTCATCACAGTGTATTTGTTCAGCACTTCTCGACTCAGTTTTACAGAAATTCACATTTGCGGCAGGTTATCTCTTTAAACCATATTTCAGTTGCTATCTTGTGCAGTGACCACAAGGAATATAAAAATGTTCTAGATAACATTGTGGTATTAATTAGAAACAAAATCCACTTAGGTCAACAGCTCTGAATCCAATTAAAAGAAGGCTCTGGAAGTAAGGCAGTAAGTTTGGGGTAGTTCATATTTTTGAAATATTTTTGAAAGAAGTCACTTATGCTTTTTGTTTGTGCTAAGCCCACTAAAGTCCTGTTTGCTTTTCATCCATATTGGTATGTGTGTTACCACATGATTATGTATAAACAACAGTTAAATAATTTTAGTGGTTATTGCTTTTTAAAGTTCTTCCCTAGCTAAAAGTTACCATTGACCCTTGACCTTTGTCCATGGTGTAAGCACAAATATGTTTGCGCTCAGCAAATAATCAAGTCCCATTGATTTCTCTCTATATGAGAACTAGCGGCTCAGAAATGTGCAGCAGGGTGATATTTCAGAGGATTATGGCATGAGATGATCCTGTACAGGTTTATTTGCCACTGTAGATTGGACAATTTCAACTGTACAATTGTCTCTTGAGCAGACACTTTAGGCTTTGGCTTGTTGTATGGTTGTGGGTGTTTTTTTTCCTAAGAACAGTTGGTGTGGTTCAAAGCCAGCACAAATTCTGTAGACTGCCACCCTATCCTCCCGTTCCCGTTGTTCAGAGAACACTGTCAGGATGAGTTAATTGATTCTAGGCTTTTCGATTGTTCTCCACATGATCAGGAACTGTGATGGTGTAAATGAAGGATGGGACCTGACATGAAAATAACCAATATCCTAAGTCACCAAAAAGAGTTCAGGGCAATGACTTTTGAAAGCCTCCAAAGTCTCCAATAATAGGTGTATCTACACCAAATTAATTTAGACAAATAATTTCGTTTTGAGATTTGGTGCTCAAAAAAGATGTCTTATTAGTATCTGTGTTGAAAACAGTTGTGCTGCTTTATATTTTGGGGAAAACCTTAATAACTTTATTTCAGGATGCTTTGATTAATATATAGTTCAAAAGAACAGCATTTGTTTAAAGTGGCGTATGTATTTATGTATGTTTGTTTACCCAAAGTATAGCTTTTAAAGCTGGTTGTTATGCTATCTACAGTCAAAAAGAAGTATGAAAAAGTTATGAAAAATTAAGAATAATCAGAAGACATCAACTGATAACACCAAAGAATAGAGGAAGCCAAGACTAATCAAACATCAAAGTCTTTTCATGTGTTCCTCTAAATAGGTCTTTAATTAGCAAGAATCAGTTTGTCTGTTAATCCCTCTGTTCTTTTTTTCATTACATCAGTCCAATGAATGTTCTTGACTGAGCAGCTCTGTATTTGTTTTAAGTAAGTTAGATGTAGCCAAGAAATCAATAGTGTATCAGGGCTATTAAGAAAACCTCATGAACCCTTTGAACTCCAGTGACACATGCAAAAGATAACCTACACACTATTTCCAGAGAAGAGTGAGAGCTTTGCTTATAGCCAAGTGAGCAGCAGGGCTACAGATGGAGATTAGCAACTGCTCTCTAGCTCTCTCTCACTATCGGCTCCACAGACTGAGGTCTTACACCAGTCACACACACTGCCCTCAAATAAACACGTTGCCACCACTGCACACCCCCGAGATGTCTGCTTTACCCGTGTTCATTTTCCCCAAAATGAAGAAGTCATGAAGAATGAATTCCCAGTTAACAAATATGTTCAAAGAATAACCTGCTAGCATTCCCATTAAAGGGGTCATATGATGCAATTAAAATGTTTCCCTTATCTTTGGATTGTTACAAGCTCTTGGTGAATAAAGAAGATATGTGAAGTTGCAAAGACTAAAGTCTCAAATCCAAAGAGATATTCTTTATAAAAGTTAACGCTCATCCACCTCCCCCCGAAACGGCTCGTTCTAACATACCCCACATCTCTATGTCACTATGTGGGAAGATTTGCATAATGCCACACAGATGTTCACTCAAAGAAAGAAGGTGAACTTTTTATTCCCGTTTTAGTATTGTTGTTGCCGCCACCATGTCATATAGACGCTGAGTAAATACATCAACTTTGCACTGTGGATCACCGAATCGGCTTTAACCGTGGACGAAGCGGCGTCTAGCCCAGGGTCGTCAGATGTGGTTGCTGCAAGGTACACTCTTTCGTAGAATCCTCCTGCCACACCATTCTCATTCAAGAAGGCCCTGGCTCACTCTAGGCTGCCGGCCTCTGCTCACTCAAGGCCGCGGTGTGTGACGTTGTTCCTTTGCGAAAGTGAAACTACTTAGTTTTTGCCTTCCAAAAGAAAACACAACTAGAAATCATTTTTATAATCAGTTTTATGTTTTTGTCTCGTCAAGGCTTCACAATATGTTTAGAGGCGTAACATTTCCGTCTCACGCTTGAGGCATTCGGCCAATCACAACACACTGGATAGCTGGCCAATCACAGCACACCTCGCTTTTCAGAGAGATGAGCCTTGTGAAAATCAAGGCATTTCAGAAGGCGGGGCATAGAGGAGAAAAAATAATATACAGTATGTGGAAAATAAAATAATGTTTTTTTAAACTGCATAAACACATTTCATTACACCAAATACACAAAATAATGTTCTTTTTGGCAGCATTATATGACCCCTTTAAGTTATGAAAATGAAATGCTCTCTGAATGTTCAAAACATTCAGTTTTTTCAATGCTTTGAAAAAAACCTTTTGGTTATGTGAATGTTAGTGATAGTGTACCCGAAAATGAAGATTATTCCATGATTTACTCACCCTCAAGCCATCCTAGGTGTATGTGACTTCTTTCTTTCAAACGAATACAAGTCGGAGTTATGTCCTGGCTCTTCCAAGCTTTATAATGAGAGTGAATGGGGGTCGAGAAATTGAAGCCAAAAATGGGCTTTGATCATTTGATTCGATTGTTACTTTTGAATATTCTCTGAATGGAAGTAAAAACATTTTTAAAAACAAACTCTCAAACATAATCTATAAATAACATTTTTGTTCATAATTTCAAAATTCTGAACAGAGGCACAAAGAAAAAGTGTGGAGAATAAAATCCATTCTTCGTTCATCTATTCAGTCTTAATTAGGCAAACGAGAGATCAAGAGAAGGGGAAGCAAGTGAATTAAAGAAGAGTAGTGTGTTTCCTGTGGCTTCATTAGAGGTAATGAGCACAAATCAATCACTACTCTCAACATATGTTAGCGGTCATGTTTACATTCAGACAAAAGCTGGTTGTGTATTCATTTAAAAATGAAATGTACGTCATGGAGAAATGAATAATGTAAACAGAATTAACCACATCCGAGGAAATATGTGCAGTCCTGGCCACAGATTTATATTGATTGTCTTGGAAGACTTCTTTGAAAGTCTTAACCACAAGGCTATTATAGAACAGCTGTACTTGGCAAATAGATTACTCTTTAAATTGCTCTGTGTGGCCGAACATTTTAGCTGTCAGAGTCTTCAGTAGTGGCTCAGAGATGATGCTGGGTGAATCACAGCCTCTCACTGTCATAGATTGTTTCACTCTGACAGCTTATCAAGCGCCAGTGCGCAGTTAGACAGTCTGTCAGCCTCATGTTGTGTTATTACCCCTTGACTAGAAAGAAATGTGGAAAAATAGCATCTAGGAACAATCAAAATCTTTCTTTGCAGTTCTACAGTGCTTTGGCCATACAAGAGACAGATTCAAAGGGATTTTTTTGGAAGTCCTTTTGTGTACCGCGTCTCCTATAGCCTTGTTGCCATGTGAACAGGGGTCTCAAATACTGTACACACTATTCAGACCGATGATATGAAATTAAGGATAAATAAGCATGTAATGTCGGATTTTGGTTTAGGAGTAAAAATACCTTGATGGATTTGTTTCTTACAAACACACAGCCTTTCACTTCACAAGACGTTAACTGCGTCGTGTGAATTATTTTAATGTTTACATCAGCTGTTTGGACTCATTCTGTCGGCACCCATCCACTGCAGAGGATTCTTTTGGTGAGCAAGTAATTTAATGCTAAATTTCTCAAAATCTGTTCAGAGAAAGAAACAAACTCATGTGCATCTTGGATGGCCTGAGAGTGAGAACATTTTTAGATGTAAAACACCATATTGAATGTCATACTTAAAATTAGGCAAACTAAAGAAGCACAGACGTCAAAGAGTCATGATTTTTAATTTTGTATGTACATCTCAGAGGGCCAAAACATAAATGAAATGAAATGTTTTTTCTCAAACAAACAGTTTTTGCTGCACTTTACACATACATTGCTTGGGAAAGTGGTGCATGAGAGGCACAGCAGCATTTCAAGTCCTGGGGTTTATTAAATATATCCAAAACTGTGGCAGAAATGCATTCACCTCACCCATGATTCTCTTCAGTGTAGTTCCACATTTCCAGGATATTCTTCTACAAGCATTAAAGCGTTAAAGCACTTCCCATAGCTTGGCTTCCAAGAGGCACACTTAACATGCCAGAGTGTGTAACACATTACAATAATCAACACTACTGAAAAGTGTGCGTTCCCACTGTATTTTCCTTTCTTATTCTCTTCCCAACATCACACCATTCTTCAGTTATTACCAGAACATGATTACCACAATCTGGGCTTAATGTGGGCTGAGAGTGAACTGTTTATTGTCTGTTAGGACTATAGATTTTGAACCCTACAGTGGTTCTCAAACAGTAGGTCTAAGTAAGCTCCAAAATGTCTAAAAGTATTTAAAGTATTAATATATATACAGTACAGACCAAAAGTTTGGAAACGTTACTATTTTTAATGTTTTTGAAAGAAGTTTCTTCTGCTCATCAAGCCTGCATTTATTTGATCAAAAATACAGAAAAAAATGTAATATTGTGATATATTATTACAATTTAAAATAATTGTTTTTAAATTTATTATACTTTAAATTATCATTTATTTCTGTGATGCAAAGCTGAATTTTTAGGATCATCAGATGATCCTTTAGAAATCATTCTAATATGATGATTCATTATCAAAGTTGGAAACAGTTTTGCTGCTTAATATTTTTTCAGAACATGTGATACTTTTTTAGGATACTTTTTTAAAAAAGCTATGTTTTTAAAATATAAATATTTTGTAATAACAATATACACTACTGGTCAGTAATTTGGGGTCAGTAATTTTTTTTTCTTTCTTTTTTTAAATAAAATCAATACTTTTATTCAGCAAGGATGTGTTAAATTGATAAAAAGTGATAGTAAAGAAAATATATTATTAGAATATATATTATTAGAATTATTTTATTTTTTAATAAATGCAGTTCTTTTTAACCTTTTATTCATCAAATATATTAGACAGCAGAACTGTTTCCAACACTCATAATAAATCAGAATATTAGAATGATTTCTAAATGATCACGTGATAGACTGGATGTTACATGTGACACTGAAGGCTGGAGTAATGATGCTGAAAATTCAGCTTTGCATCACAGGAATAAATTTTTTTTTTTAAGTATATTCAAATAGAAAACTATTATTTTAAGTTGTAATAATATTTCACAATATTACTGTTTTTTCTGTATTTTTGATCAAATAAATGCAGGCTTGATGAACAGAAGAAACGTCTTTCAAAAACATTAAAAATAGTAAAGTTTCCAAACTTTTGGTCTGTACTGTACTGTGTGTGTATATATATATGTATATACAATTTTTTGCATTATGTTTATAACACTTTATGGCATTAGTGGCACTATACTCTAAAGTGAAAAAACGTTATTCACACTAAGAAAAAAAAAAAAGAACTGTTCACTTAAATGTTCTTTGGGGAACCAAAAAGGGCTTTTGTATGGTATTGATGTGAAAGCAGCCTGTTAGAACCTTTATTTTTAAGAGTGTGTTCTGGAGGGAAAAAAATCTGGAAATTTATATTACACCACATTAAATAACACTTTTATAACCTTTGTATGCAATATCACCCTAGTTTCTTTAAATAAAAAGGTTTAAAACAAGCATGTGTTTTTGTTGTCATTTCAGCAGAACACCAAGATGACATTAAGTGTATGTGTAGGGGAGCCATCAAATATTGAATTTTGGGGCCTTGAAATTACAAAGTTTGAGAACTGTTCTAACTAATCGCATCCCATTTGTAAGGACCGATCTGACACAGGACACAATTAAAATGGCATTGTGTAGCAAAAGCTTTGTTCAGGGCAGAGTGTCTGTTCATGGATTAATGATGAGAGGCATATTGCTTATGTTCATAATAAATACCAGAAAGTTACATATTGCAAATGTTATTTCAATGCTGATCTTATTCATGAAAATGGGCTGGGTACAGTTCATTTGTTTTTGGGCTGTGCTGCTATATAAAGAGCTACAAGGCAGTAGAGAGCTCCCCCGACTGTCAGTGCCATGGTGGTCCTGTACAAGAGTCTGTCTGGAACACCTCGCTTCAGATGAACAGGAATCTCATCTGAGGCCTGGATGAAAAAAAAAAAGAAAAACTTAAAAGTATCTTCTTTTATGTTCAATAGAAGAGAGTAAGCCATACAGGTTTGGAATGATGTGAGGATGAGTAAATGGTGATCATTTTCATTTATAGTTGGACTATCCCTTTAACTCAGCTACATAGCTTAAAATGCATCATATACATACCTGAAATATCCTCTGGAGGTCAGGCACCTTGTTGCCTCCCATATACTCCACTGCAGCACTCGACTCAGACACCAGTTTGGTTGGTGTTGCAAAAATTATGGTAGGAGATTCAGAAGGTATATTTGACCTCAAGCCCTGAAGAAAGTTTACAAGTGAGTTTACATGTGCTTTTGCACATAATATAACTGTACATACAAAACTGTCTATTGTCAATTTGTATATTGTTATTCCACACCTGACAATAAAGCTCATTCTGATTCTCATTCAACATGATATTCATTTTTGTTCACTAGGACTACATAACATATTAATCACAGTGGTTCTCAACCTTTTTGACCCCAAGGTCGCCTATTGTCCACAACAATATTCAATAGCGATATTTTTGTAAAACATTTGTATTCACAATTTCTACCTGACAAGACATATTAGAGTTTATCATAACTAGAAAATGTGTATTCATGATAAAAGTAGTTTTAATATTCTATACATTTACATGGCGTTTTCAGATTTAATAGTTTAGGAAATTAACATTAAACATTTTACTCAAAAGCATTTTAAGTCATTTTGAGGCCCTATTCGAAGTTAGCTGAGGCCCTGCTCCATTTTTTGAGAACCACTGATCTATCGGCTCTCTATTGTTGTGAAATCAGTTTAGAGCTGAATTTGGTCATTTACTACTAAAACTTAGTGATGAACTGTGTAAACAACGGTCCTATGAACATGCACATCTTTATGGTTAAAATGAACAGTATCTACGAATTCGATTTTGGTGTGCACAAAGTCAGCTCTGCTTTTAATTATTAATCGCCTAATATTAAGCCTGCTTTATCATTTCGGTTAAAATAGAGCTAGAGAAATGCATTTTACATAGCTATCTAACGACTGTTTAAAATCACATCTATGGGTAACATGAAAGCAGGCGAGAGATCAAGGTCACTAAATTAACCTTTTAGAAACGGAATCGCGCGCACATACCTGCGGACTGTATGCGGAGGATGACACGGCTCCAGTCAGTCTTTGTGTAAATCCACTAAATTTGTAATACATTTTATTAATAAGTGGTAACCGGCGAGGACGAGGTGAGAGTGACGGTCAGGAAGTCGGAACTCAACCGGCTTTTTCCTTGCTTAAGAATTTGTCGCTGGAATATGACATCACAAGAAACAAAACCGTAATCAAGCAGATATGAGAGACGTTGTGAAATGTGTATGTCTATGTATGTGTGTGTGTGTGTGTGTGTGTGTGTGTGTGTATATATATATATATATATATAGCCTATAGCCTATAATTAATTTCAATATTTTTATACCTGTGATAATTTTGTGTGTATTATTTATATATGTGTATATAATTATTTTTTTGAGCTTGTGCAGAAAACACGTCATGAAACATCAAAAATATTACCATAAACATCCGTTTGGATGTTAACATTTGTTCAGTGAACTATATATTTTCTCCTTGGCAATAATAGTGGAAATGTGTAATCATTTTTGAGTAAAAAAACACCCTGAAAAATATTCACAGTAGTATTCAACTGACACCTAGACCCAATAAAGGTGACTTAAAAAACACTCCGAAGCCCTTTGCTTCTTATATTTCAAATTATAATTTGTGCCACATTCTTTTCTGTGTTACAATAAGAGAAAGAATAAGGCTTGAATCAATAAACGTTTCTTTATTCCTCATACATATAAACAACCTTGCCTTAATCAAGTAGAATACATTTTCGGTTGCAGAATAGAGCTACATAAGATTTAATTTGCATTATTATGACCCTTCAAAAATAGCCACAAATACATAGCTACAAAATGATACAGATATGAAGGCATATATATCCTTACAGATGCAAGGTGTGACATTAAACAAGCAGTGTTTCTGCAATTATTCAAATAAGATCCCCACATTGACATGACAAGTCAATATGTTTTCAAAGTGGTCTTAAAGGGTTAGTTCGCACGAAATTGAAATTTAGACCATAAATTACTCACCCTCAAGGCATGGTGTATATAGTCTCAGCCTCAGACGTCACGGCCACAGACCGTTGGCTAAACGTCTGATGCTTATGGCACACAAAAGTGGAAACACTTTTGAAAACAGGCCTTCGAATAAGTTTCAAAGTCGTCATCAGATTGGTTGAATTATACATGATTTCTGGAAGACGTGTGTGACGCGTTCTTTAATGTTCTGTCCAGAAACAAAGATGCCGTGCTCAAAACCCTCACAAAAGAAGAAAGCCGTTGTGGTTACAACTTTGATGGCGAGCGCTTGTCAGCATCAACTAAACGCTGAATTCTCAAAAGTATTTTTGCGGCATGGAATATTTAAAATACATCAGAGAGTTACGGGGTGGGGGAGTTTGGATGGGTGACTTGGCCAAAGAAAGCTGCCATCAATTCCAGACCTTCACCTGTCAGTCTGAAGGTCTGGCTACGTGAGACTTGTAGGTGTATATGACTTTCTTCTTTCAGACGAATCCAGTTGGAGTTATAGAAAAAAAAATCCTTTGATCTTTCAAGCTGTTTCATGGCACTCAGCAGGTGTTTCAGTTCTTCAATCCAAAAGAAGTTAAATAAAAATGTCTCACATGGCTGCGGTGGGTTAACAAAGGCCTCCTGTGGCAAATCGATGCGTTTTTGCAAGAAAAATATTAATATTCAAAAGGAAATAATCACTTTAATCAAGCTTGCACCAACAGTTGTACAACTGTTGTTCCGAAGAAGAACAGTTCCGGGGGAATGATGTATGAGGTCAGCGTCGCGCATTAGCCGATAAGTCTTGAGAAAACCAACGTTTGTTGACAGGAGCAAAGAAAGCAAAGTTTCCTTACTGTAGCAAAGGAAAACCAGTCTCATTTTGGCTTATATTGAAATCCTCTGACATTCTTCTTTACAAATCCTTGTTTTTTACTTCTAATCCGTGACCATTGTTTTGATCTCTCCCCTGCGCTTCCACATTTGTCACTTCTGAGTGGTGCAAATGCAAAACCAACCTCATACCTCATTCCCCCGGAACTGCTTTGTTTACAACAGTAAGCGCAAGCTAGATTAAATTGATTATTATGTTTTAAATATGGTTATTTTTCTTACAAAAATGCACAGATTTGCTGAAGGAGACCTTTGTTCACCCCCCCTGAGCCATATGAAACACTTTTTTAAATGGATGGGCGCTTTTTATTTCACTTCTTTTGGACTGAAGCACTGCTTAGTGGTTATGAGTGTCATTAAACAGCTTGAAAGATCAAATATTTTTTTATATATAATTCTGAGTGAATTTGTCTGAAAGAAGAAAGTCACATACACCTAGGATGCCTTGAGCGTGAGTAATTTATGGCGTAATTTTCAATTTTGAGTGAACTAACCCTTTAATGATGCTTCTATATCATGAATTCTATTATAACATTTACTGTGTGTCCCCCAGTGAATCATTATATGTATATCCTACTAAATACAATGCAAAACCAATTTTTTTATTCCAAGGATCACACATAAACTCAGAAAGTCCCTTGAATAAGGAAAAAATATTTTTGTGCTTGTATTCAAAGAGGAAGAAGGAAGCGAGTGACAGCCCTCCTACTGGTGAGCGTGTGGGTGATGTGTTTGCTAATCAATTTAGTTAACGCCTCTTTATTCACACAGCCGTGTATGGACAGGTTGCAGATTTGTCGCTGTCTGGATGAACAGCTGATGTTTGTTTTTTGTGACTTAGTAATGTTAACTACCAATCTATGAGCAAGACTCGACAATGACTGTAATGTCGAAATGATAAGTGTTTAGGCCTGTTAAACCAAGAACTTTAACTATAAAGATAACTATAATAATCATAACTATATTAGCGTCTACACATTGCACGATAACATTCTGTTTATTATAAGCTCACGCTGAAGTTCTGTCATCTGCCACTCTAAATGCTTAAGCTCTTTAGTAGAATTCTGATTGGCTGTTAATGTTTTTAGTTGTTCAACAGCTGGAAAAAACTATATTGTTCCTCTGTGCCATTATCAGTATAGTTGTGGTGTGGACTTTGCTATTCTTTTATTTGTAGAATGACTTTTTAAAGATCTCCTGTGGTAAAAATCAAGGTTTTAATCTTGTTAACATGTCTGGTAAGACAACCCACTGATTGAAATTCATCAGTCATCACCACTGCTGAGCAAAAATGCAGTTTGAAACAGCCCATTTCCTAATGTCACTAACATGTAACCAATCCCAAGTAGTGGCTTTTCATAATATTAGCTGTCTAAGACAGTAAACAGGAACATGGTTTTGTAACATTGATAATGTATTTAGACTAAACGCTAATGATATCAATTACAGTTGAGTATCTGACATTGTAGAAAGCGATATACATAAAATGCATCATGATTAAAAACATATATTGCTAAATTAATCCAGTGCTGCCACTTGTCATTTTGCAGTGTTTACTACTTCAGTTAACTGATTGGAAGTGTTTCAGGTAGTATGAGCTGATGCGACTGAATGGAGGCGGGACTAATTTGCATATTGTGTATAGAAGAGGAGATAAGGGTTACACGTTATATCGAAGTCATTTTAAGACAAAAAATGTTTTAATGGGGGAGGGTGGTTTAGACGTAATTTTGCTTATAAAGTTTTAAAGGATAAAGGAGTTAAATCATTGACTGCAGGGGGACTTATCTTTATCTTTATCATTATCATATTAGTTACCGTCCTTGGTGTAAGCAGGCCTTTTCACAGTATTTGCTTCCATATTATGCTCAGATGCTTCTATTTGGCCACTCTAAAACCTTTTTACTTTAGTTTCCCTTGCTTTGCACTTTATTGGGAGCTGAATTAATGATTTAGCAAGTCAAGGGGACCTCTCCATGGAAACATGAGAATTCGTGTAAGCTCCTTCTAGGCTGAGCACTGTCAGGACACAAGGTCCCACCAGATGCCCGTTCCAGGCAGCCTGGCCATCTGTAGTTGTCAAATGCCACAGTTGTCCATTTCATACACAGGAAATGCTGTTGGATCGGTTTTGTTTGTTCACACAAGAAGGGGGTTACAACATAAACATTGGCTAATGTATTTCCTTTGGATCGTAATGCTTTATTGTGCACTTTCCAGCTTTGGGCTGGGGATTTGCCTCTTTTGTACAATTCTTTTAGCCCCAGGATGGACAGGAATTGCTCCAGATGGCTGTATTGTACAAAATCAATGAATTCCATGTGTCCTTGAGGACAGAGGTACTTGTGTTATTATTTGGATATAATAGGTCCGCACAGAGAGTCTAAATGCTGATTTTTCCACATCAGACGTAGCGTGTTCCTTAAACTATATTTCAGAATCTTGATTTAATATAAAGGCACAGAAGAGCAGGTGATATTACTAAGCTGAAGACCAGCAAGTTCTCAGGACGATCTATGCTACAGTTAATTGAGAAACTCAGAAGAGAGACTTCGCACGCACCGTGCTGAGCGGAATTTGAGTTCGTGGTAGCACTGCACAAAGCTGTGGTAGATAAAGGTAATGGGCAGAGCCAGAAGCACAATGCCACTCACGACACACACGCCACCCAGCACGCGTCCAGGAATGGTGATGGGGTACATGTCTCCATAGCCGACAGTCGTCATGGAGATAATAACCCACCAGCAGGCTGCCGGAATGCTGGCGTAGTCCTCATTGCTAGTCTCCAGGTCAAGGCCATGCTCCAACAGCTGTGCCAGGGCGCTGAATATCGCCATTGCGACGAAGACAAACACCAGCAGCATGACCATTTCGCGGTAACACCTGCGCAGCGTAAGCCCGAGCGTCTGCAGCCCGAGGAAGTGACGCGCCAGCTTTATAAGCCAAAAGATGCGCATCATTCGTAGTACACGCAGGGTGACTCCTGCTCGCTGTAGTTGAGGGTTTTCTCCTGTCAGCGCTGTCACAGCGACAGACACGTAGTAAGGCGTGATCGCCAGGAGGTCAATAATGTTAAGGGGGCAGCACACAAACTCACATTTGTCCCGTGAGACAATGAAGCGCACTATGCATTCGGCAGTGAACCAGCCAATGCATACTGCCTCGATGATCCTGTGAGAGTAGGGGAGAATAGAGAGAAAAATATATGGAAAGAAAATAAAAAAAAGAGAGAATTAGAGGGTATAAGAGAGCGATATGATCACGATTTCAATTTCTGGGAGCAGTACAAGATAAGTTCAACTGACAGTATTTGTAGCATAAAGGTGACTACCACAAAAAAAATATCTGATTTGTTCCTCCTTTCCTAAACTTCCATTAACATACTCTCTGTTTCAGTAGACACAAAACATAAACAATATCCATTTTTCATATTACCCTTTAAAAAGTGTAAAGTTGTATCCATTTTTACAACATAAACCTTAAAACCCTAAAACAACTAAAAATGATGACGACATTGCAGCTCAAATAATACACTGGTTTTAAAAGAAGAGTGCTTTTATACAATTTCTTACTGTAAACTTAATTTTTTCTTTTTCTTTTTAAATAAACAATGGACAAATCAAAATCAGTTTATGTGATAATCAACATTATGCCACAAGTGCTTTCAATTCAGCTTAACTTTTTTTGGACCTGGAATATTCCCGTACCAAACACGTCCTTGAATATTACCAGTGAATATGAATATAAAAACAATAATAACCACTAAAAAATGCTTCTAAGCAGCCTTCAATTACCATTACGTTTTGTTATTGTAAATAACCAAGTCATGCAAAGTATTTAGATCAGATACCATGCAGCCATGCAGTTAATGTGTTTTTATACGGAAAATGTCCTCTCATTCAGATTGTGTAAACAGCTCCAGTCTGTTGTTGACAGTGGAGTCAGTGTCTGTGGAAGCTGCAAGGCAGAGAGGTATGCTTGCTCAGTAGACCTTGAACTTCTAATGCAAAAAAAAAATGCCATTAAATTTGATTTTTTTAAATTTGAGTGCACCTTAATATCTGTTAATATTTGAAGTAAGAAATAATAGTTTTGGAAGGCTGCATCTACAAAAGATTTTGCCCGTAAATTTGCTCTTTCACTCTGAATGGTTTTACTGTACTGCAAATATTTAAAGAGCCGTGATAGACTTAAAATTACATTGAGGACATCTGTTTTGGCAGGAAGGCATGCAAAAAGGGCCAATAATTACTGTTACGTGACGATGTGATAATATATGTATACATGTGCCCACAAATGCCAGAATGCTGGGTTAAGAATGAATGCGAATGCTATTATCATCCTCAGATGGCACGTGAACATAAAAATCTATACATTTAAACATTTGGACCTTTACAGGCAACAAATGAACGGACATTTAAAGATGAATACAAAACAAGGGAATGAGATCCACAAAAACATCGTTGACATCTTTGGAAATACTGTAAGACTGCATGCATGACAAACCTCACTGGTTTTATTTGCAGCTTGTCATACACATATTAGAACACATACCTGAGCCCTGAGACAAACAGTGGCCACTGTGGGAAATGGAATCAAGACTGCACTGGATACATAAAGAAAAAACCTACTCACAAATACTTCCAGACAGAGAGAGACGGGGACATAGAATACCCAAAGTGACAATGTGACTCATTACAGCGAATATGAAAACATGACTGTAATTTTTAATCTCTGATGGAGAGTACCAGGACGATGTCATGTTCATTTTGGATAATGACAAAAAGTCTGCACAGAATATGGAAATCTAATTGTAATAATTTCATGACAGGTTTAAATGCAGGGGAGACTGGGGAGGTTTCTGGGACACAGAGGGTGTCGTAACAGCATCACTTTAACTTATTAGGCCACATGGGTGAAATCACCACCCTCCTGAGGTAAAAGAAAAAGTTTTAAATATGTTTGTAAAAATATAATGGGGGGGGGGGGGGGCAATGCCAATTTTTTTTTTACCCACAAAGATTACATAGAATGATAGCCTACAGTTTAAATTGCAATTGACACACATATTTAGTCTATTTTAAGAGCTGTTTTAACATAATTATTATTTTAAACAAGTAAATATGATTACCATGATAAATGTAAGCACGACCAAATATAAAATCTCCATGTTTTCAAATCGTGTTAAAAATCAGTCATGTAGTGAGGAAGGTGGTAACGTTGTAGTAGACTTCTATATCTACTTTAATTAGTAGCAGACAAAAAAGAATATTACATCATCAAAGCCACACTGCGCAACAAAAAAAAAACTCTTATAGTTACAGTTACAGACGCTGAAACGAAATGTGTTACAGCACTCTCGGGTCCTCCCTTCTCATGCTGACGATAGATCTTTTTAGCGACATCTATTGACCAAACGAAGTACGTCATCTAGAAAAACAAAAATCACCATCGCGATATTTTGCAGGCTTCATCTTACATTATCATTATTGCGTTATTTTTTCCTTGTTCTAATATTGTTTTTACTGTAATACAGAAAAAAACGTTGAATCAACAAAAATAATAGGTTATTTGGTAATGAGAGATAGCTGAATTTTTATATAATATTATGGAGTGTAATTTAGAGTTTTGCTTTTAGGTGTTTTTTTTTTTTTTTTTTAGAAAAGATAGTTTGAATTGAGCTCGTAAAGCAACCGGATATAAACAAGTTCAGGGGGACCCTGTACCATCACAACATAGGCTTTTCCATTCTAAAATCCTATTTGTGGAGAAGAGCTTGATTCCTCCTATTATATATGGAGCTATGGAGGGGTAGGCATGCTTGTAAAACTGAGCTGTCCTGTGAGGGATGCAGCTAATTTTGCATTTACACCACAGACCACAGCAGTTGAACTCGTACATGTACCTGTGTTCTTCCACCGTGTTGTTTTTTGCTGTATCCCAGTCCGGCAGAGTGCTCGCGCAAAGGATGACCATAGACATAATGACAAAAACCACTGACACGGATGCCAGGATCTGCGCAGCGACAGAGGAAGCTGGTTCCTCAAAAGTCCTCCTCATCCTCTCCAGCCACCGCGCGTTCCCTCCCTCAGAGGCGAACCGGGTGACCTGATCCTCCTCACCTCTGGACTCCACCTCTGCCTTGATGTCCTCCTCCGAAAAGTACGTGTAAGTGTCGGACATCCTATCCTCCAGTCGCCGCTGGCAACAAAACTCCAAATGCGAGCTCTCCAGGCCCCAGTAGATCATCTCGTTGTAAAAGGAAAGCTCGCACATCTGCGGGACGAACCTAAGCTTTCCAGATCGCACGTAAAGCATAATAAAGACAAACGCCTCGGAGTGCCTGTCGAAGAAAAACTCGTTCCTCTCTCGGTCATAATCATCACAAACCTCCAAGACCTCTTTTTCTGAGGAACAGCTGTGGAGTCTGCTCACTCTTCGCAGGGGAAAATCCTTTATAACTTCTCTGGTGAAAGCATACTTAGTGCCACCAACGTTTAGGATGCATATATTCTTCCCAAACTTCATTTTGGATCAGATTTGCACCACCGATTCGAGCGAAAAAAAGAGACGCGACACACAATATGGCTTAATGATGGTCATAGTTAAAATCCAGTATGTTTCTGTAAGCGCGAGAAAAAATAAACAGCTCCAAACTCGCGAGTCCAACTCAGCAGCTATCTTAGATTCTAAAATGATTTTTTTTCCCCAGATTGTGCGCGAGTCAGTTTGGAGAACAGTGGGAAAGTGACTTCTTGCTTTGTGCATCATCTAAACTCTAGTCTTCAGTGGGCTGTTTCATGCAGTGATGTCACAGATCCACGAGCCTATCGGGCTCGATTGTGCGCTCCAGAAGAACGGGCGTTCCCAAACGCAAAACGAGTTTTTCCACGACGCATGTCCGGGATTAACAAGTGAACTTGCTGGACTTAATATCTCTTTAGTTAACAATGGTGTAGACCAGGAGGACGTCACGCTTCAATATTAAAATCCATATTGGACGGTTTTTCCTATGGTTGTCTACCCACACCCTAAACTAAAATAAGACATTGCTCCCTGCTTGTAGTGTTGTTCTAGCAATTAGTCTAGGTTACATTTCTTGAATGTAACGTTAGCGGTTTTGTAAAAACCATGTAGCATAGCTAAACTATTTTATTGCCTTTTAGGGTTTTCTCTGTGTTATTTCCAGCAATAAAGTAATCTCGTGTTTTCAGTTTACTGGCTGAATCAATAAAGGGTTTGATCGGTCTGAATCGGTTCCTGATTTAGTCTGAATGATTCGAACAACTTAGTCTAATTTATAATGAATTTGTATTTCATTTTATGATTTTTTTCCCTCAAATATTGTATCAGGAATATACTTGAATCTCCCAGAGTTAAACGCCTCTTAAATGCGTTTATTTATGTATCATTGTAAACATTTTTTACAGGTAGCCTATTTTAGGCTTAACTATTTGTATTTTTTTAATATATTTTTAAGCAATGTACATTAACACGTTTAATATACATGTATTTTTCTTAATTATTAATTATAATCCGAATTAATCACTCTTTTAATCCGAATCATTCCAACCGGGTCGGAATCGGTTCGTCAATCAATTTAGTCTTAAAGATTTGAACAGCTCACTCACGCACTGATTCGTTACTGAAATGATCTTACATTCATTTTTCTTTTTTTACCTTATCTTAAATATATGTTAAACGTAGCTATGATCTCCAGAGTAAATCGCTTTTAAAGATTTTTTTTCAAATTAAAAAGATTTTCATTGGCGAATATTATTATGTAGGCTAAACTGTGCTTATTTTTAAATATCACTTTAAAAATGACCTACAGTAACCAAGTTTAATTAATCTCATGTTCTGTGTAAAACAGTCTGTAGACTTCATTCACCCCCCCCCCCCCCCCTATCTCCTCCTCTCTCATCATCAGGAAGCTGGTGCGCTCGAGCCTTTTTCTAGCGCGTGAGTGAGTTACTGTATTGTACTGTGAATCTCGGGAGGGGGTCTACAAAAAATCTCCTATTATTACAGAGATCCACTCCCCATATTTAACACATCTTAAGCCAGACTGTTTTTTAACAGGTCGCAGGATTTAGATGTCGTTTTGATTCACATATTTATTTTGTTTTTATTTTAGTTTATGGTTTGGTTTTTTTAACACTCCGGGAGGGCAGAAATGGCGGCCAACATGTACCGGGTCGGAGGTATGTCCGTCTATATTCTGAATTAACGCAAGTCAAAACACAGACTCCACCGCAAGACCCGTCTGGCAGGCAGGGTCTCGTCTTAACGGAATCGACGCAAACGGCCGCTCACTTTTAAACTCTTAACACGTGCAGTGTCCTTGCAAAAGAAAGCTATAACGTGGATGCAGAATATTTTGGGTTGTGATGTGGGTCAGGCCTCTTAAACTATCATAGCCGCACTAGCATATTAGCAAGCGGGCTATGTTGCTAGCTAGCCACATCATAAACAAATAATCATTACTCTATGTAAAACACACGGAAACACGCATATAGAGTCCGTTTCTTTTGGCTTTGATTATACAGGAGAAAAGCGAGTTGTGTTTGCGACCTGGCCATGCCGATTTTTGACGCCGATGTTTTTCTTTGTGATTATTTGTTTCATTTTTTGGCACGTATCCATTAGTTACTGCTCCTCATTCGGCATGCAAGGTAGCAAAGCGAGCTAGCATTTAATAGCAACCCCACACTTCTGCACACTGATTCGCTGAAGCATTGTGAATGTGCACTATTATGAGGGCTATTTGTTGTCAAGCGTCTAATCATAAACACTTCTTTAATATAAAACTGTCGCGTCGTTTGTTTGTGAAATTAGCCGGCTAACTTTACACGCCGCGGAATTTGACATTGTTTCGTGGCGCCGTTAATACAGTGCCTTTAAAACAGAATTTGTAGTTTTAGGAGACTTTCAGTAAATCCACTGCCGTTTGAATGGAGCGTCTATGTATGTGACAAATCATTACATTTCACGGTTCTAATGTGACCCGTGTGTGCTCGGTTATGCAGTAGACACATGTATCGGAATGTGACTAAAATGGCAGAATACGGTTGCTTGCATGAATGAAATGTGTGTTTACAAGCATGCAATTGCGTATTCTTCACTGATTTCTTGCCTTTGATAGAAAGCGTTTTCTATATGTACACCAAACATAAACAATTCATTACTTGGACTCAAGTCAAGACCAAGTCTAAAGTCTTAGACTCATTTTAACTGTATGTTGCAGGGTATTTTTATAAACCGGAACAAGTAGGGTGTTATAAAATGTACTATTTCTCTGAATTTCTTTAATTATCTAAAGATAACTACTATGGGAGGTATTACTTGATTCCAAAGGTAGTTTTAGCTTTAATAACTTGCACTTTATGAATACTTTATTCATTACCCATTATATCATTGAGTGAGAGGGAGACCATTCAACTAAAATACTTTTGGTGAGGCTTTTCTTATCTTAAATGCCCAGTGGTCATTCTGAATATTTTCATTTTCTAGTTAAGTAAATGAATGAATTATGGTAATCAGTTAAATCTGGCCCTATTAGGCTGTATTGTTTTGAACTGTATCTACACCAAGTTTCACATCATGAAAGGTCCCGTATTTGGACAAATTTCCACATTTAGGAAACGTGTTGTGGTGGAAGGTATAGGTAACATACTATTTTAAATATACCAACAATAATGAGTGGCACTGTTTTATGTAATGTGTATCCCATTAAGTCATTTGGTTTTTATATTGATTACAAAATAACCCAGTGTGCAATTCTTCTTTTGCAGATTATGTCTTCTTTGAGAATTCTTCAAGCAACCCTTATCTGATCAGGCGAATAGAGGAGCTGAATAAGGTACATTTCCCTCAGGCCTAGTCTGGGTTAGTGGACACTGGGTGTACTGGTAGGGTGTCGAAAAAACATTGTCATGACATTGATTCAAGAAGCTCAGCCACCTCGCCCAAAGCCAGTTTACTTGCATTTCTGTGTGCTTCTCCCCTCAGTCTGTCATTTCTCCAATACTTGTTTGCTGAGAAACTGTATCTGTGTGAGATACGCAAAGCAGCAGACTGCATCCTGGGGTCCCTTAGAGAAGTAGGCTGTGGTGTGAAGCTGACATCTTTTCCTTTTTTTTTTTTTCTTTTTTTTTGTAAGATGTGTGTATTATGATCAAACAAGATTCAGCTCTTTAAATATTAAATACTGAGGGATTTTAAGTACCCCTGTTATATCAGAACTCAATTTTTTTGTACTCCTCCTTCAATGTCAGCATGCTTCACTGCACAATATTCTCATATGTTAGTCTTCACTTCTTCTGGTGACATGATGTATCTTTTGACATAATTGTCAAAAGAAAGGATTCAGTTGTCCGGCAAATTCAGTTCACTTGAGGTTGTTATTCTACTTTGGCCTTGGCATTCAAACAATCACCCTGTGGCCACTGAGATGCACTCGGTCTACATTATCCTTCTCCCACAATCACTTCTAGATATTGATAGTTCTATGTATTAGTACAAAGGACGCCTTTTGGGATATTGATTGCATACTTAAAGAGAATAAGTAAAATCGAATGTACAGAAAACAAAGTAAGCATTTTTAAGCGTTTTTATGAGAAATATGTGTTCATGAAGTCACATTCTGGCAATGTTGCATACATGGTGAATTGTATTATACTTGTTTAAGAGCTGTCAGTTTGAAATTTTAATTTCGTATCATTAAGTTACAGTATATCATATAATTTTCTAATATTGTTTATTTGCTCAGTTGCAAGTAGATGCATCTCTTTTTGGGTGGGCGATATGACCAAAATCTTATTTCACAATATGAGTTGTTTTATTTCATTTCATTGTTAATGATTATATACATCATTTATCTCCTAATAATAATATATTTCACAATAAAGTTAAAAAAAGATCTAAGATCCAAATAATAATTAAGACCAATTCAATAAAAGATCAACTTTCTTTAAATTTAAATAAATAAAATTTTCTTTTACATTTTATTTTAGGTACAGTAGGTACTATTTGATTAGGAGTACTTAAGAAATGTTTTAATAATATGTAAAAAAGAAAAATAACACCTCTTAGTATTCACTATATGAATTAAATATCCATCTCTTCTTATTAAAACCGCAAAAAGTTATTCAGTTAAGGGCAGTTGGGTTCTTTTTCACAGTTTGTAAATTTTTAAGCACATCCTGCACTTTATTTTCTCTTTCATACAGGTTTCTTTATTGCTGTAATGTGTCAGCAACTTTTAAGCAGTCCTTTGCTGTGTGGATATTTTACATACCGCGATATACCCAACGTAGCAAATCAGTTTTGTATCATTGCCATAATACATATTGTCATACTGCCCAGTCCTAATATATTGTAACTGATTGTATTAGAATTTGTAATTGATTGACAGACATAAATTTGTTTTATTATATTTATTATTATCTTGCTGAACTACTCAGTACCAAATTGAATCTTGTATTTATCAGGCGTAAATTGTCAGATGCTCCTTTTAACCTCCTTTCAACCTGCTGTTGTCATTTTTTCCGATTACTCCTCAGAGGAGTGCAGACACCGCATATGTTGATAAATTCAACACAGCACTGCTGATTAAACATAATAGACTGCAACCTCAGGTTCGAGCGTTTTCAGTATTGATTAACAGACGTGTTAGGTTCACGGTCCCCAGATACTGTGTGAAGTTTCCTCAAGGTGACCTTATTTGTCGCTCCTTTCAGACTGCAAGTGGCAATGTGGAGGCAAAGGTGGTCTGTTTCTACAGGAGAAGGGACATCTCGCAGAGCCTCATTCAGCTGGCTGACAAACACGCAAGTGAGTGAGCACGAGTGTTTTCCAAGGCAATGTGAATGTTATCGTCAAGGAAACCAAGGGCGGTTTGTGACGTGGCATGCATGAGTGGTTATTAGCATGATAATTATAAGTCATTTGAAATTGCTCATTTATATGCGTATGCGTCTGTCTTCTAGAAAGTTAGCAGGAGAGCTGTAATCACTGGAGTACCAGAACCAGATGCCCGTAATTGGGCAGCAGGGCTTTCTGATTTCCTAATGTTTCAGGGGCCCTCAACAAATTTGTCTTGATGAACTGGTCACAATATGACCAGTTTTGCTTGACTCAGTGTTTCGATGTTGACTAAATATAAGACTGTAGGAAAAGGATAAGTGAGATGAATCTGTGGGCTTGATGGCTAAGACCACCACTAGGCTTGATAAATAGCAGAACAGAATGTTGCATGCTTGCATAATACTGTATCATTTCCAATAAAGTAAACAAAGCCGACCTGAATAGTGTTTATGTCTCTGTTTCATTTAGGGACTGTTGGTTAGACGCTAAAACAATCTAGTCAACACTGGCGACCTCTCGTTTCACACTGTTTTCCGACAAGTGCCAAATCAAAAACAGTTGCTGTTATAAAATGGATAGTTCTAGCTCTAAAACAGTAGTACAATTTAAATATTTTTCTATTTTAAATATTTTTGTAAATGTAATTAATTGAATGTTCAGCAGCAGGATATCACATGATCCTTCAGAAATCATTCTATAATGCTAATTTGCTTCTTAAAAACATTTTATTATTATTATTATTATTATTATTGTCAATTTTGAAAACAGTTGTGCTGCTTAATATAATTGTTGAAAGTGTATTGTTGAAGAGTGTAGATTATAGCTAACAGTATACAACTAACCTGTGCTGTCAGAGATATGAGGTGCTACTGTTTTTATTACCAAGTATGTTATGTTGATGGATTTTTTTTCTACAGTTGGACAGTTTTTTCTCTACGGATTGCAGTAAATTACACTTTAATCATTTATGCTGGTCACCGTACAGCACAGTAAACCCCAAATGACAATCAAAAGGCCTTCTTCTTTAACATCTGCTTTGTGTATGCAAAAAGTATGTGCATTCGGCTGATTTGGTTGCTCTCCTCTTTTAATGTGGCCTCTAATGCAAACTGTCTGTAAAGTAAATATGTGTTTTTCTTATTTGTATGCTGCATGTGTGGCCATGTCTTTGAGAAATTAGTAATTCCCTGTGTACAGAGGACCTGGAAGAAGAGAAGGAAAGCCCCGCAGAGCCCGAACACACTGAAAAACAGAAACATCAACTCCGCCACAGAGAGCTTTTCCTTTCCCGCCAGTACGAATCCCTCCCTGCCACACACATCAGGTAAATCCACGCACACAACCTATTGCTTCTAAATATCTGATAGTCCAAAACATGCCATTTAATTCTCAGTTAAAGTAAGATAACAGCCCCCATATAGCACAGCACAACCTCAGCCCACACCAGGCTGTGAGTCAGCATCCATTCTTTAGCTGGACAGTGGCACCCCAGGGCTTTTGTAGCACCTGCTGTGATTCAGGCGATAAATGCATTAGTGGCTAGTAGCCGGGTGGCAGTGGTTATAATCAAAGGGAAGCCTCCTATGAGAAATATTAGTGGTGCTGAGATTTGGAGAGGCCTGCTGTGAAATTGATATCGGCCTCCAAATAAAGTAAATGTCACTCCCTTTCTTCTTTCTTTCTTTGTTTCGTTTTTTCTTTTGGCTTCTGTGATCCATAAATATTGAACAGTCACTGTAGGGGGCTAGCTGGCCTTTACAGGGGATAATGTATTTTGTGTGGAACTGAACACATGTCAAGATTGAGTTCAATTTTATTCTTTTTGTTAGCTTTGTCACCTAATAAAGAAGATTCGTGTGTCAACTTAAATTCTGCATACATATGTCACTAGGGCTGTCACTTTTGAGAAAAATCTAATTTGAACGGATATCGAATATGTATTCGAATATATTCGAATATCTACGTGCCCCCCCCCCCATTATTTTTTACTTAATTACATTTTTACTTAATGGTTGAAACAGCAGGTTATCAACTTAGAATATCAACTTATATGAAGTGCCACTATGCATATCCCACAACATTAGGCTAAATGAAAAAAGAAAAAAAAAAACAGATTCAGAACAGGCACAAACAATAACGTGACAACTTAAACAGCAGCAGGAGTAAGGCATAGGCTATAGCCTAGCCTAATTCATTTCTTAATATTGTGTGCAAGAAACACCAGTCTATCAACTTGATCTGGATTAAGTGCGGCTCTCTTTTTTTATTTACAATGTTCCGCGCGGTGGAGAACACACATTCCCCCCACGTTCACATATCGCGTCTTTTGCATGCTCAAGTTCATTATTTCCAATGTAGGCGCGCGGTATTTATCCTTTGCTGAAATTTCCGCATCTTATTGGAGAGAGCAGGTCATGGTTGCTTAGCAACGGCAGACGCCTCAGGGGCGCAACTGCCCGAGCGCTTTGTAAAAGGAGAAAGCGGCGCACCTAGCGTTTTCCACTCGTTTTTAGGCGCGATATGTGAACGGCTCCTTAAGATGGCAAAGAATAAAATAAAAAACAAACGGTCTAATCATAGACTGTAAAAAATGCACTACACATGGAATTTTAAAACCGGATATTTTATTTATATTTCGATTACGTATATTTCACATCATGTTCGAAAGCATGTTCGAATATCGAATAAAAAGTGACAGCCCTATAAGTCACTGAGTTACTGATATTATATGTGCCAGTGGTCGTTTTTTATGTTAAAATATTGTCTCCTAGGCAGGATTGTCTGTAGGTTTCCAACCAATCACAAATGAGGGAAGTGCTGGGGATGTTTTAGAGGATTTTAAGTATCTCTTGTTTTTAAAATACAGTAACCTCTTCTGTGATAAGCTACTTTGTCCAAAAAGTTGCTGTATATTGATGCATTCTTAAAAAAAAAAAAAAAAAAAAAAAAGTTCAGTCAGTTTAATGTTGTTCGTATTTATTTTTAATGTAGTACACTTTTATTAAGATTGATAATATAAGTAAGTTTTAATAAATTTAAGACTTATTATGAGGCCATCTGGATGAGAACCACTTCCCTAAAATGTCTCTCATTAGAGCACTGAGAAGTCTGATTTGTTTTATTCAGTCAGTTCATTCAGTTGATGCACTACATTTTACAGTATTTTTTGTGTTAAATACTAATACTGTAATTTAACAAAAGGATTGTCATTGAGTGTAGTTAGCTATATTGTATTATCTGGTAGTGTGGGTAATATATTTTAATTACTTAAAGGAATAGTTCACCCAAAGATGCAAATGTAATTTACGTTTTTGCAAACCTGTTTGACTTATTTCATTTGTGGAACACAAAGCCACTGGATACCATTGACTTAAACTGTATTGACAAAAAACACTTCATGATGAATCATATTTTAGTCATGATCACGATATCTCAATTAACTAAACATAATCATCTCTGATATTTGCCCGCTGACAATTTATCCTGAAAATGTTAATTTACATTTCCCATTTGTGTTATCTTACATTGGTAACAAGCCTCCACACGCTTTGTGGTTTCTGTTTCCAGATTTCAAGTGTTTAAGTCCCCAAATACAAACCCAAAATTTGAATAAGTTGATACATTTCCTCCCCAGTAGTTTACTTAAGCTTCTCAACCCAGCAACCATGTGCACACTCTCTCTCTGTAAATAATGGAAAAAGTGCTGATGAGCTAAAAACATGGGTAAACGTGAGTTGGCATTCAGTGATTTTTACTGAGATATTCTGCTCAAATAAAAGTGTAATAGAGCTAGTCTGTTTTCTTTCACACAGTTGTTCATGCTGTCTCTTTAAATTAGTTTCTTGTAGCTTGGGAAGCTTCAGTTTCAAAGTAGCTTTTTTTACTGTGCAGGTTGGATATAGATGTGGCAGTGTCCATGGTTAAACGCTCATTCGGAGGAGCACAGAGTGATTAGCATCAGTTTTCCAATAGCTCCATAATGTTTTGTTCCGAGCTTTTTCATTGTCTGCATCTGTCTCTTATCGGTTTCCTCTCAGTGCCCTTTCTCCTTTAATTTCCTGATTTTATTATAGTCCTCTCACCCCATCTGCTCTTTTCTCACCTTTTCATCTTTGCTCGTCACCATCACACACTCACACATTGGTCTGTAATCTTGCACCTAGTGTCTCCCCCTTCCTCTCCCGTTTTACTGTGCAGTGGATTAGAGGATCTGTGGAGACAGCTGGATGCAGAACATAACGCATGGGGCTGCTGTTTAATCATTTCTTATCTTTTTTCTTCTGGGGTGGTGGAAATAGGGGGAAGTGCAGTGTGGCCCTCCTGAATGAGACCGAAGCCGTGCTCTCCTACCTGGATAAAGAGGTAAACAAGTTCTATCTTTAAATGCTGTTTTGTATATTAATTTGATGTCTTATTTAAGTACTTTTTTTGTCTGCTGCTTTCGCTGTCTCATTCTTTCTCAGGACACATTTTTTTACTCCTTGGTGTACGACCCCACACAGAAGACACTATTGGCTGACAAGGGGGAGATTCGTGTTGGTCCACGATTTCAGGCTGATGTCCCTGAAATGCTACAGGAAGGTTAGTGTGTATTATTTATCATGAATGGCAGTTGAGTTTAAATATTATGAATATTTTGCTGTACTGTTTTTGTCTATGTGATAAAGCTCAAACTAGAGTCTTTGGTGCGAGTACAGTCAGTAAATCAGAATTGTGTATGCTTGGCTGGTGGAGCAAATTTGAAAGTCCAAAGTCCAAAGCAATAACTAATTCATAATTGGTTCTTTACTTCTTTTGTCTGTGTAGCCTTCAAGAATATGACAAGATGTTTCCCCACACAAAGCAACAATTTTGTATTCTTTTAATCAGCATCTTTCACTGTCTGTTGGTCTATTTGATCTGAGCCGTAGGCACTAGTTGGATCCCCATTAGTCTCAGGCACAGACACACACCCATGGACCATTGGCTGAACTTCAAAATTAACACTTCAGGAGTTTCAAAGTCATCATTGGATTGGTTGAATTCTACAGGATTTTTAGGAGACATGTGACGCGTTCTTTAACATTTCGTCTGGAAACAAAGATGCCATGATGCCAAACCCCCTCATGTTCGAAGAAAGCTGTTGTGTTTGCAACTGTGACAAAGAGTGCTCATCAGGATCAAATATATGCTGGATTTTCAAAAGTATGTGAAATATGAAAAGTTTGTAGTATACACTCTTTAAAAAACATCAAACCACACTGTTATTGTGGGTCTCGTAATTTGATGCGGCACAAAACGAAACATGATTGGTTACTTTACCCGTCAGTCATATGGCCAATTGGGTGGTCCTTGGCCATTCAAAGTGGCCAAGGTTCCCAGACTTGAGTCTGACAGTCAGACTGAAGGTCTGGCTATGCGAGACTAGATCCCATTGGTGGTTCTTTGGTTAGCATGTTGAATGCGCTGGTCAGCTTAGTGAAATGGTGCACAAGTACTACTTGAACTACTGTCAGCTGCTGGTATGGAGTTATTTTTTCTCACACAAATGCAGAATGTACATGACTGTAGTTTCTGTGGTGTGTTCAAGCTATACTTCTTGGCTTGAATGTGGGCGACATGATGCAACACCACAGTTAGCTTCTGACGCCACTAGTTCTTTGATGTTGGATTTCAGTTTGATTTAAATTGAGATTCATGGCTTTATTTTTAAGTTATGTTTATGTTTGGGGGCTGGGAGGCGATTTATTTTGGGTTTAAGCTGTAAAGTTTTTTTGCTCTTGAAATAGTGGTCTCATGGGGTTGGTTTGCTTAGTTGCAGTCTCTCAATTTTACAATTAAGGGTTAGGATTGTGAGCACTGGTGCATCAGAAGGACAACTGCACATTTACAGCATCGCCATGTTCACCGGTCAAGTGTGAAATTGCTCTTCTGCCAGTCTGTGACCCCAATATGAGTGTAAATCTGTGACCCTGCTCCTCTCCCACAACTTACTAAAATGTCCAGGCAACAGCTCCCATTATCTGTAATGAGAGGCCAGTGAAAGTGTGAGGAAAGCCCTTTTCAGGTGTTGATTTAGACATGTCCTGCTTTTAGAGGATCTATAACTTTTCCATCTACATTGACCAGATGGATACAGAGTTCTACTTTTTTAAATGATAACTTTACAGTAAGGAAGGACATTTGATCTGAACCTACATATTCTGACCTTCTCATTTTGCATACTTTTTTCACCCAAAAACAATTGACAGTTCAGCATTTACACAATGAACACAAAGGATAAAGTGCCTTGCTCTTCATTCAAATGACAGGCTGGTGGGCTGATGATGATAATGCCTTTCATCATCATCGTTCTTCATGAACTTGCTAAACAGGCTATCTTCCATCATTACCTAATGGCAGGTTCGATTTATGTGTTAACTCCCATCGTTGCCATGGAAACAAATTGCCTGGGTTGTCTTGACAGAATTGTTGGTGGTAGATTTTACCCTCTGGTTTTACACGGCCAGCTCTGATGAATGAATTTTTCTCTTTAGGAGAACCTGATGAAAGAGACCAGTCCAAACTGGAGATGAAGATTTGGGACCCAGATTGTCCGCTGACCAACAAACAGATTGACCAGTTTCTTGTGGTTGCTCGGTATGTTTTAGCAATTCTGTAAATGCAAGTGTCAAACACTGAAATTGATTAATATTACCATGAACTATATATTGATTTTGTTGTTTAAAAAAAAAACAAATTTGGCTTGTCTCTACAGTTTGTTTGATTCTGAATATCCTTTGAGTTTCAATGGTACAATGCTTTTCTCGGCAAGGGTTAGGTCTCTAAAGTCTCTGCATTAAACATTGTGGTTGGCACAAACCATGTTAGTGATCCAAACATTGTTTCTTTATAGCAAAAGGGACAGTATAATTCAAATATACCCAACTGATGTGAGAGCTTGTGAATTAAAATCATATCAGGGAATCTGTATCGCATCACCCTCTCTCAAAACCCAACCTCCCCCACTCTCCATGACTCCATCAGAACAGATCTGTTTTTGGGCTGTGAACTGCCAGTTGAGAACCACTACTGAAGAAGACACTGGAAACTGTGTCAATGAGGAAACCGATGGCATAATTAAATTTGCATGTTGAATCTGGTGATCTGTGTGCAGAGCGGTTGGTACTTTTGCTCGAGCGTTGGACTGCAGCAGCTCCGTCAGACAGCCCAGCTTACACATGAGTGCCGCGGCAGCCTCACGAGACATCACACTGGTACCCATCCCATCAGCACCATCTGTCTCGCTCTATATATCCAGTGGAGATGTAAAAAAAAACCCTGATTAATTCTCTCCCTGTCTGTCTGTCTCACTTTAAGTTTCATGCCATGGACACTCTGCACCGGCACGGCTATGATCTCTCCGGTGCTCTTAGCGTGCTCGTTCCTCAAGGAGGGCCAGTGCTGTGCCGGGATGAGATGGAGGAGTGGAGCTCGTCAGAGGCAAACTTGTTTGAGGAGGCACTGGAGAAGTACGGCAAAGACTTCAATGATATCCGGCAAGATTTTGTGAGTATGCACAGAAAGCAGGGATGGGGGAAGAATTGATTTGATGCATTGCGACTCTTTTTAAAAAAAAAATGATTCTAACACTATTGTTCAAATGTTTGGGGTCGGTAAGAATTTAAAAAATGTTTTTGAAAGAAGTCTGTTATGCTCACCAAGGCTGCATTAATTTAATTAAAAGTACAGTGCAAAATGTTAATATTGTAAAATATTATTAGAATTTAAAATACATTTTAATATGTTTTACTGTGTCATGAATTTTCAGCATCCATTACTCCAGTCTTCAGTGTCACGTGGTGCTTCAGAAATTATTCAGATATAACGATTTGGTGCCCAAGATAATTATTCACGTTGATAACATTTGTGCTGCTTAATATTTTTGTGGATACGGATTCTTTGAAGAAAAGAAAGTTCGAAAGAACAGCATTTGTTTGGAATAGAAATCTTTTGTTACAATGTAAATGTCTTTTCTTTCACTGTTGATCAATTTTATGCTTCCTGGCTTAAAGTATAAATTTTTATAAAAAGAAAAAAAAATCAAACTTTTGAACAGAAGTGTACTCTGGAAAAAACATTACAGATGAGAGTGAATGCAGTGGGCAAAATACAAAGGTCAATTTGAGTGAAAACGCAGTTGAGTAATATTGTGTTTTACAAATATAAATAAATTAGCCTAAATGATATTTCACAATAGCACATGTACGTCTGCAAGATGTCTGTTCAAGATCTGTTGATCTGGAAAGCATCTGCTGTCTACAAATATCTGACAGACGTCTTTCAGATGTCAGTTTTGCACTTTTGAAAATACTTATTTGTATTTATTTTTATTCAGTCACTTCGCAGAACACAATATATCAGCCTTTTCTTAATTTTCATGTACTGCAGCAGGAAATGCACACTAATTGACAACAGAAAATGTATGATTGATATGATCGTATACATGTGTCAGTGCAGCTGTATTATTATGTGAAATGTTTACACTCAATTTTGCTGTGTGCTACTTGGCTACTAAAGATTAAAGATGTCAAGAATAATTTTGGAATTCAGTCGTGAGATGCCTCAAGATTATCACCCCTAGCAGATAGATGTCTTAAAAGGTGCTTTGGGGAAAAGAAGAACCGTTTAAAATGGGTTGTTATATGTGGTACTGTTGGAAAAACAGAAATCACAATTTAGATGAGCAAAGTAGAGAATGACACTTCAACTGAGAGAGTAGCAGCAGAGATGAGGTGATGTGAGGCTGAGAAAAGGGGAGATTGGACCAGCTGAAAGGGTTTGATTTGGAGCATTTTGTTGCTTCTTGACCTAACGGAGCACATTTGAGCCGTTCCATCAGAGACAAGGGTACTTATTTGTATGGGAGCTGGAGTGAGAGCTTTGGTGTTGGGGTGTGAACACAAGGAAAAGTTGTTTTCTATTGCTCTGAGAAATGGGATTTCTTTACTCTGGGGCTTCATTCCTCAAAATGAAATTAAAAAGACCTGCCCTTCTACTAAGCCACTTTGTAGCACACAATAAGAATCACTTGTTCAAGAACACAAACTAGTCCAATAGAGATTGCCAATGTGGGGTGGTTTAAATGGTGCACTGGTTTTATCTTACTCTTTGTTTCCCTTTCGGTTTTAAAGCAGTAATCAATAGTGATTGATTTGTGCTGTGATTAATAGATGGAGAGGTTATTATGTGAGTATAGGAGACCATAAGTCTTAAGTGGACGTCCATGACATGTGGAGTCCCACAAGGCTCAATTCTTGCACCGCTATTGTTTAGTCTGTATATGCTCCCACTAAGTCAAATAATGAGAAAGAACCAAATTACCTAGATTTACCTAGCCTTATCTCCAAATGACTACAGCCCCATTGACTCCCTCTGCCAATGTATTGATGATATTAACAGTTGGATGTGGCAGAACTTTCTTCAGTTAAACAAGGAAAAAACTGAAGTCATTGCATTTGAAAAAAAGATGAAGTTTTCAAGGTGAATGCATACCTTCTGGGGTCAAAGAGCTAAAAATCAAGTCAGGAATCTTGGTGTGGTTCTGGACTTAGTTTCAGTAATCATGTCAAAGCAGTAAATAAATCTGCATACTATCATCTAAAAAAACATTGCAAGAATAAGATGTTTTGTTTCCAGTCAAGACTTGGAGAAACTTGTTCATGCCTGACTTTATCACAAGCAGGGTGGACTATTGTAATGGTTTCCTCACCGACCTTGACAAAAAGACCATTAGACAGCTGCAGCTCATCCAGAACGCTGCTGCCAGGATTCTGACTAGAACCAGAAAATCTGAGCATATCACACCAGTCCTCAGGTCCTTAAACTGGCTTCCAGTTAGATTTAGGATTGATTTTGAAGTACTTTTACTCGTTTATAAATCACACAATGACCTAGGATCTAAATACATTGCAGATATGCTCACTGAATATAAACAGACCACTCAGATCATTAGGATTGAGTCAGTTAGAAATACCAAGGGTTCACACAAAACAAGGGGAGTCCGCCTTTAGTTATTATGCCGCCCGCAGTTGGAATCAGCTTCCAGAAGAGATCAGATGTGCTAAAACATTAGCCACTTTTAAATCTAGACTCGAAACTCATCTGTTTAGCTGTGCATTTATTGAATGAGCACTGTGTGATGTCCGAACTGAGTGCACTGTATTTTATGTATTGCACTGTATTTTATGTAAAATCATTTTCTATATTTCTATCTTAAATTCTTTTTAAGTCCATTTTTAAATAATTTTCAAAGTTTTTATATTCCTTGTTTTATTTTTGTGTTATTTTTTTCATGATTATTTTACTTTCTTTATGTAAAGCACTTTGAACTATCATCGTGTATGACATGTTCTATATAAATAAACTTGCCTTGCCTAGATAGGAGGATTTAAAACATGCAATGTTCAAATATCTAATTGAGCTTGTTTGTTTGATTCTGCATTCATTCTGTACATGTAGTTCTTGACATTTAAATTTCAAGTAGTCTGATTTTTATATTATAATTATTCATAAAATTGCGTTAAACTGTAGTAATTAGCTATCATAATGTTACATTTTTAACACCTTGACAAAGTGCATGTTGTCACATCCCCATATACAGAATGAGGAAAATTACTAAAGATAAAAAAAGAATTGTATAACAAGGGCCACGTTTCTCACTTAATTTTTCAGTTAAACATGTTTGTAATGTAATATTTCTCATTGTTTTATAAAACTTTGTTTTATTTGGTTAAAGCGTTAAGCGTTTGGTTAATTTTGTTTTAAACACAACTTAAGCATAACAGTTAAGAAGATTGTAAAGCATGGATTCATGGAAAAGAACTGTAATCTAATGATTTCCATCCTTATTCCTTACCGGGTTCAAAAACCGAAAAAAAAAGGCAAAGAAACCAGCCACTAAAAATACATCACATCACCTCAGGATGTTAATCTAAATGTTCTTCATAACACCAGCTGTCAGCACAGAACACCTCTGTGTTCATTTTTATACTCTGCTCACCCTCGCATAGATGCGGGCCAAAAGTGGGGGCTCGGCCAGCTTTATATTAAGATTTTTAAAAACCCATCTCATTCACGTTTCCTTGCACTCAGCAGGTGCTCATGAATAATCATGTGCGTCTGCATGTGATTCTAGACATATCACGCTTAAATTCTGACCCCTTAAAGATTGAAGACAAGAGCTGTATCTTCAGTGAGACACTGGTTTGTGACGTCTTAAATAACCTGTGTTTTATTTCAGCTTCCTTGGAAGTCGCTGACCAGCATCATTGAGTATTATTACATGTGGAAAACCACAGACAGATATGTTCAGCAGGTGAGCAGTGTTTTAGTATAAATAGTTGAAGAAGCTATGCTATACTTTAATAAATTAACTTGAATTAAATCTCTTTCTCTGTTTGCTGTGTTTGATCTCACTTAAAGCTTAATATTATAATTCTGTGCAGAAACGACTGAAGGCATCTGAAGCAGAGAGCAAACTGAAGCAAGTCTACATCCCTACATAGTGAGTTTTAGCATCTGTTAAATATCAGCTTTTCCCAGATCTGTGTACCATTCACATGATTCAGATAGCCTTTTATATTCGGATCAGTCTCAGCTGCATCTCCAGTGACCATGTTTATAAATCCTCCTGTAAAAGATTATATTGTGAAATCTAATTAGCTTTTTGCCTCACAGCAACAAACCCAATCCTAACCAGATCTCCGTCAGTAATGGCAAAATGGCAACTGTGAACGGTGCAGCGGGCACAGGCAGTTTCCACACAGCCGGAGGCGGTCGTGCATGCGAGAGCTGCTTTGGTGAGTAAAGACCCTCTTCGCCTAATTCGAGTCAACCCAGCCGTCCAGTCAATTTCACTGTTTCACCCAGAGGACATGTCACACCTCCTGTAATCAGTGGGACTGGATACTGCAGTTTCACCCTTTTATCTTCCAATAAGATCAGTCAAAGCTGCCACATCAAAATCTGTGTGATCAGCAATGATTAGTCTGGATCAATATTGCTTTTTTGTAATGAACTCACAGTGGGGAGCATAACGGTAATTTCATTCCTCTCAACGCCTAATTCTATCATTGTGTTGGACATTGCTTTATATTTGTCTTTAGTTTGCAATTACATTTTCATGAAGGCTGAGTGTTCCTTTAGACAGACTTAGTTATGCAGAATTAATTGAATAGGAAGGAGATTTTCCTGAACAAGAATATGACACATCAGGCATAATTAGACCTTGTAGTGCACTTCTGGGTCACTCATTTATTCTTCTATGTTTACAGCCGTACAGTCTGCTCAGTGGTACTCGTGGGGTCCTCCTAACATGCAGTGTCGCCTATGTGTGTCCTGCTGGATGTATTGGAAAAAGTATGGTGGCCTGAAGATGCCAAGCAGAGCTGAGGGGGCAGAGGAAAAAACGCCGCCAAGCCCTGCACCCAATGCAAGTACTATTCTGACATTTTGGATCTGCATTGAGGCACATTTTTGTTTTTTTATGAATAATTTAATTCCACAAGGATGCATTAAATTGTTCTGAAGTGACAGTAGTGACATTTATAAAATCACTGTTATTTGAAACAATGCCCTTCTTTTAAACTTTCTGTAACACTTTTATATAGGGAGCATTTCTTACTGTTATCTAGTTGCTTATTATTTACATATTGGGTGTTTATTAGTACTTAGAATGCACATGAGCTGCATGACCATATTCTCCATTCCTTATCCTACCCAGTACCTAAACTTTCTATTCGTAAAAGAATACTTAAAATGTTTACGATAAGAAATTCTACTGTTGTTCAGTATTGAATTAAATTAAATTATGCATGGTTAAAAATGTATTCAAAGGAACGAACATTAACCTAAATTAAAAATAGTATTAAAAAAAGACTTTTCATTGCCTGCATATTTTCTCTGTTGGATTTAATTAATGTTATTGAAAAGTGTTATCATTGTACCAATGTCATTTAAAAAAACAAAAACATTGTGAGATTAAAAATTTTACATTAAAAACACATTGTGATTGGCACAAACCTATCATCCTGGATGTGAATAAACAGTGGTCAAGGAGACATCAGGTCTCGTCTCAAAACTTTAAGAAAGCCGTGATATTCTCTTTCACTTTCTGCTGTTTTCCCACCATACCTTTTTATTTTGATTTGTTTTTCTTATATTAATCCTTCATTTTTTTCATTGTCTGTCCCTTCATAGGAGTTGCGTTCTCGTGGCCATGGCGCCCGTCAGTCTTCCCACATGGTTCCGATAAGGAACAGCGGCAGTCCCAAATCCTCCACTAAGACTAAGCAGGCGTTCCTCTTGCAGGCCACACGCCTCACCAAGCTGGCGCGTCACATGTGCCGCGATCTCATCAGACTGCGCCAGGCCGCGCGCCGTCCATTTGTGCCCATTAACTGTGGTGCCATAAAGGCGGAGTGTAAGAGCTCTTTAAATTCCTAACTTCAGCCTCCCGTGCAAACACACACAACCACCCACACTGTCCCACCCGCTCTGTTCCCCGACCACACCTGTCCACATCTTGCTGTCATTCCTCCCATCCATCTTGTCTTGTACTGTTTTTATTATTATTATTATTATTATTATTATTATAATTATTATTATATTTTATTATATTTTTGGTTTTTGTATTCTCCCCACCCCATTTCCAATAAAGACTGCCTGTCCTCCATATTTTGTGTTTCAATCATCTTTTCATTTCAAATTGAACACCCCCCTCCCCACACTTGTTGACTTGGGTTAAGGATTTTATGATGTTTAAAGGGAACATAAGCACATTTTTTAGCACTTCTCTCAGTTTGTTGAAGAGAGTTTTGTATGCACACATCACACACACACAAAGACTTAAAAGATGCCCTGTTATGCCTGATTCATCGTACATTGTAAATTTACTTGACATGCATATCGTAGCCTGAGCCTTATATTTATTAAAAGATTCAATGGGGAGACTTGAAAGACTTTGCCTAAAGAAAGCTATATTTTGCAAACTGATGTACTTAAATGACTAAGGGTACTGGTTTAAAGTTACAGATTTTTGTTTTTGCTGAAAGTCTTCTTATAAGTTGTTTTGGTTTTGTATCTTTTCTTCTCTAAATCTAATTTCCTACACTCCTCTTGTAGTGTTTTGATTAAATTGGCACCACCATTGAAAGGGAATGGGATATATTTTTGTGTATTTTGGGAGGATTTTAGGACTATACATTTGGTCTTAGAGTTGGATTTGCAGAGTATGGGATTTTAGTGTGTAAAGTCAAAAACGTATATATATTTTGTGTGTAAATATTGTAAATTTGTGAATAGTCACTCTTAGACTGGACAAAAAAAAAGACTTCATGGCTTTTAAAGTCTAGAGTGAATGACACTAGTTTGTGGTGTTCTCAGTACAGTTGGTTTAGGCAGAAGGATTATTTCGCTATTGCACAGAACAAACTAACCCTCTAATGTCAGTCTGTGATCTTTCTTTAATTTTAGTTAATTTCCAAAAGATTATACCCAAAACTGCTTGATCAAACCTAAACATAGTACAGTTAGTGCTAGGAAATACACTCATTCAACATGTACATGTATAACTTGAAGCTTTTGGCTTTTTTAAATTTAAATTTTTACTGACCCATTATAAAGTGTGCATTTTATTTTTTAACTGATATCAAATGAATTATTAGGGTTAATTACATCAACAGAAGAAAAAAAATATCATAGTGGTGTGTGCCAAGATTTACAGTTCAAATACTATCCCCGTCAGAAAAATGTAAAGAAGTATGTACCTTCTAAGTGTGGATTATAATTTTTGTTGTTACCACTGAACTGCCTCTGAATACAGTTTCATCACTGATTGTATAGAGAACATTAATGTCCCTAAGGGAAGAATATGTCTTTATTTTATTGTAGCAGACTGCTTTACAAAACAATATTTCATGAGGTATTGTGTGGAATAGCTAAATGAATTATTACATGTCCAACCGATCAATCATTTGGTAGCTAAAGTTGACAGGCAGTTCAGAGGCATGTAATGAGATGATGAAGTGTTGTTAAAGTAATTTTTCTATTGTGCTTTTCAGTAATGCCAGGATGATGGACTATCAGTCTCATTTTAGGTGCAGTTTATGATCTAATTAATTAGATGTTCAATAAGTTGGAAAGCGGTGTTTACGAAATATTGAGTCATGCAGTTGGAACAAGGGTAGACATAAATTCCCTAATGTGTTTGTTATTCTGATCTGAAGTTTGTTCTCTTAAGAGTTTGCACACAAGTCTGTAATTTGTCAAAAGCCCAATTTAAAATGTTGAGGAAGTAGGTCAATAGCAGTAATTGATTAGCACTTTGTGTCTTGGGAAGTGTTAGGTTGGCACAGAAAAGAGAAATGGCCCTAGACCAGCAGTTTTAAAGGGAATGATCTGCAATGATGGCAATAATTTAAGATTTCTTGGGTTCTTAAATGATTTGTTTTATTATTTTCCGTGGAGTGCATGTGAGTTGATTTTAATTAATGAAACGCTGAGTTGCAATGAAAGGGAACGATGCATCTCATATTTTGCCGTCATTTTTCAAATACATCACAAACTCAAAACTGCCGAATATGCAACACAGTTTTAAACAAGCCCAAAGATGAGGTTACAGATCCTGGTAGCCAGGCCAGCTGTTTCCTCCTGACAGGCACTTGTAAATAGGTCACTTTTACAGAGAGTCGATTCCAAAGACCTGCTCTGCATCTATACATTTATACATCACATTTATTCACTTAGCTGACGCTTTTGACGCTGGAGCAACTAGGGGTTAAGTGTCTTGCTCAGGAACACATTGGTGTCTCACAGTGGATTCGAACCCGGGTCTCTCACACCAAAGACACGTGTCTTATCCACTGCGCTAGCACCACCCCATATCCAATCAATATGGATCTATCCAATCAAAAGTTTTTCCACTCAGTTTTTGCATTGCCCCCATTCCCATCAAGTGAAACCTCCATTCTATGCTTCCATTCCACCTCTGTCTCCATCCCAAACACGTCTGTATGTATCCCCAGCCATAAGAAGTTGTTCTGACGTGTCCTGAAGCACGTAGGACCCTGGTGGGGGCCGCATGCTCTTTGGTTTTTGTCTCTCTCTTTTAATTTCCTTTGTGTGAATGTCTTGTGGGCAACCAAAACACAAATAAAACCATGGCTGAAACCATCCTATCTGAGTCCTTGTAGTTTCATGTGTCTCGTGTACCTGTCCATCACTCTGTTTTGCACGCACACCGACAGGCCAAGCAGAGTAGCAATCCTGTGACCTCTCAAACAGCATGAACTCCAATCCTGCCTTGCCTTCACGCACACACTCATAAGAAGTCACTGTGAATGCAACATTGCATTTGTTTTCCTCTTTCCAACCTCATTCAACATGCTAGCTAACAAGGTTATGTTCATTATCTTGCCTGCCCATCAGAGATTGTGCATGTTAATCATGAAATAATCAGGTTTAGTGCATTGAAATGTGGCATACAAAATTACACTATGAATCATGAGAGTTTAATAAAACACATTGGCAACAATGAGGATTCAAAGGTGAAGAAAACAGTTAGTTATGCACATAAAAGTCAAAGAAACTGCTATTTTAGCACTTCCCCAAAGGCACAGGTTCATTCAGTTGAATGGATTTTGTGTCTGTAGATAATGCATCACCCAGTTCAGCGATGTTTTTTTCTCCACATTCGATGTATTGTTGAAGAGGTAATGAATTGGAGTTATATCGGTACATCTTCAAGACAGCTTCTCTCCAGGTTTGCCAAGTCAACAAGAAGAACTGCTTGAAGAGAATGGCTTTAAACAACTTGCACTCCTCTGGAGTTTTAATGAATTTTAAAACGAACCAAAGAAAGTTGGAGTGATTTTAATGAGTTCACTGTGGTCAGATCAATGTTCTGGAGTTCAGCGGGAAGAAATATGTTCACTAGGGCCTAAAGAACGAACCGAGCAGTAAATGAGATTTGACTCTGCTTGCTGCTCCCATGAAAATCGTTGTCTAGTCAGAAAAATTAGTCACCGCAGGGTTGGTGTATCACCACGACATCCATCAAGCCGGCCTGTTCGGAATGCCTCATGTTGGTGTCTAAGTGTGAATGTCTCTGTCTTGCTCTTTGACTTGCTTCTATCTCCGTTTGTCTGTTCTGTACTCCCGGTCGATGAATAGATATGATCCGGGTGTCAGAGGGCATGACAGGGCGACCTATGAAGCCCAAATCTTCCCCGAGGAGCACCCTGACCAGCATCTTGCAGTATCTTGGTAAGCCACACAACATTAGAACTGCCTCCATTGAGTTGTAACCCTCAGATCACTGTGAATATTCTGTTATTTCAGAGACTCGTCCGCCAACCCATGTTCAACGGCCTCATCGCACCCCTGGCCTACAGGTGCAGCCCCCACGACGCCTACTTTCATCTCTTCCCAGTCATGGCCCACATGGCATGTTGGGAAAACGTAGCTATCATCACCACAGCAGGATTGAATCTGCAGAAAGGAGAGCCAGTGCTCCAGGACAAGGTGGGTTTACAGTTAAAATACATAGCACTCTTAAAAATAATAGTTCCAAAAAGGGGGTTTTGTCAGTGATGCTATAGAAGAAATAGTATAACCTTTTCAGGTTCTTCAAAGAACGCTGTTTTGACACAATCTTTATTCACTTTCAAAAATAAAGCTTCCAAAAGAAGGGTTTTGCAGTGCTTTTTGGTTCCTCAAAGAACATGCAAACAGTTCTTAAAAGAACCATTGTTTTTTTTAAGTGTGAAGAACATGTTAATAATCTAAAGAACCTCCTGATGTTAATAATCTAACCACACTTCTTTTTTTTGTAGAAAATCCAGCCCATATTGTGGGACCCATTCTGGTAAGTAACAATGACTTGATACACTGATATCACTGGTTTAGACTAGAGCAGCTAGGTCTCATATATTATTAGTGTCGTTTTCATCAGGACTGGAAGACAATGACTTTCTAGCATTTGTGTTGCTGAGAGTGAGAGATTCTATCTTATAACATATTCAAATGCAGATACTGTTGGTGCTGTGAATTGGTTCATGTGACAGCTTCAATCTCCAGCCTCAGAGGTTTCTCACAGATTATTGCGGCTGGGTGAGATGGAAATGAGAAGTGAGAGACAGCAAACAAACACAAAGCCGCTCACTGTTCATCAATGAGATGAATAATGTAAATATAGTGGATGGATCTTCACCTTATTTTTGCCCTATCATTTCTAAAACTGAAGTAGATTAAAAATTGCTTTATTGTTTATCTCTATACATATTATTTGCGTCTTGTGGGACCAAACAAATGTATAGATCCCGGGTTGAGTTTGAAGCTAGGACATCAATATAAGAATACTGCACACTGTGTGTGTGTGTGTGCTGCTTGTGATTTAAAATTTATTACAAGTCTGTTATTTGGGGAGTAACTAAGCTAGTGAGAAAGACCAACAAGGTTATAATAATAACCAGCCACTGGTAAATTATTCTGTTTACTACGTGACTACTACTACTAAAAAATCTTAATTGTTGTATTTTACCTTTCACTAAGAAAAATGATCAATTTCAAAAGAAAAAAAACCTGAAACCTATAGCAACACTAATTTAATATATGTGAATTGTTTTTTGACAAGGTGCTCTTCCAACTTATGATTTTTATTTGTAATTTTTTTTTCTTATTGCACTTGAGACTCCTGAGCTTCTATGCATCTATGCCTGTTTTATGCTCGGTATAAAATGAATACTGAAGTCTTCTGAGGGCATATAGTCAGTCAGTAACTCTTTTACAAGAGGTTTGCAAAAGTGCATTAATGGCCAGAAGTATTTTGAAATATTTTTGAGATTCCCATCTCCTTCCCTCTTTTAGCAGCATAATGGAAGCGGCACTGGTGCCTCCAACCTCCGTGGCAGTGGCCTGATGCTCCGCAAGAGACGACCTAACTGGATCGATGCTCCCGATGACAGCTTCTTCCTGGTTTCCCGAGAGACGAGGTGTGCAAACTGACCTCGATATCCATTTTGCCAGTTTTCCCATGGCATCGCATTGCTCAAAAAAACAAACTGGGACACGGAAATACACTTTTGAGCATGATCATTTGGTTAGGTTTGGTTAGCTTATTTGGTTAGGCCTGTACATAACCTAGAGACAAATTTAATAGAAAACAGCAGGGCAGACACACTCCATGTCAAAAAGCAGTCCTTACCTTGTTCTTCCATGATTGGCACCTGCAGAGATTATCCCCTGAGATGGTTTGACACATCTGATTAAGTTTCCATCATTTTGATTCAACCTTCATCTAAGAGTGACTGATCTTGGTGACAAGGATTGGCACATGTGTAATTACTGCATTGGTCATACCCAGTGACAGTGGCGGGTGAGAGGGTCTAAGCTGGAGTTGTCAGTGTAGGAAATGCGCGAGTCAATCTCGGATGTCAGGGACAATTTTTCAAAAACTGAGATCCTATAATTAACAATACCCATGATCCCATTAATCTGTGGTGGCATGGAGAGACAACAACAAAAAAGTATGATTTTTGATGCAGATTGAGGTTAGTTTTAATCCAGAGAGATGAGACTCCACAGGTAACTCAACACTTCACAAACACACACACTACCGGTCAAAAGTTTGAACACACAAAACTTTTTATGTATTTATTCTTTAGATTTTAAGGATTCTCATAATCCTTAAACCCGTTATGCTTAAATGCTTGAAAATAGCATCACTTTTTTAATCTTGTTTTATTTAATTATTGTTTATTATTTTGCTTCGTTTTGCTTTTTTTTTAGTTTAGTTTTTAATTTAATTTAGTTTTAATTTAATTTAGTTTGTGTCCAAACTTTTGATCACCAGTGTACTTGTCTCACTTCCTTGCAGAGTTATGCAGACCTTTTTTTATTCCCTGATAACAATGTAGAGTCTTAGCAACATTTATCAGTAGAGTTGTTCGGCAGAGTTATTTAGACTGGAGATGGTCTCCACAGCCATCCTCCATCATTTTGCAGTAATATGTGGAAAAGATTAACTTATTATTTGCTGGTAATTCTCAGTCAACTGAAAAGCAATATGAAAGGATTAGGAGCTGCAGACATTAAAGGCTCACTTTACCAAATATGTAAGACTGCATGAATTTAACACATCCACAATGCTAATGAAATCCCTGTTTTCTGTTGGAGTTTACAGTAGGCTGGATGTGAAATGTTTCTTAAGTTCTAGTTAGATTGTAATTAAATTAAAGTTCAAATGAATTGCAAATGAAGATGTTATTTGGAGCAGTGGGAATTGGACACATGATTTGCCCTGTTGTTTCATGGATCAAAATGTTTTTGACTATTTTTAGTGACTCTTTGCTTGTCTCGTTTTGTTGCTGCAGCTGTTAGACACCTGAACATGGTAAGATAACATGCACCGCACACCAAGCCTAAACCACATTACCTGTGGAGTCTTGCAAAATGTATAAAATGTATGACCGAAAGAGACATTCGATTAACACCCTTCTGGTGGCTTTTGACGCCTCAACCTGCAAAATGTGTTTTTATGCTTAATGTAGATCAGACAGACAGAAGTCAGATAGTCATAATAGTTCACCCACAGCAGCAAGGGATTGGTTTTAATATCTTTGGCATTGAGGAGTAGGCGTGAGCTGGAGCTTGAAGAAAAATGCCTCGCCACAGCAGCCATATCCATATGAGCTATGACTTGCACAGCTCCCTATGGCCTCCAGCACTGGAGCAGATTCTAGGCTAATTTAAGCCCCCCTGCTCTGAAAAATTAGCCTTTAACTAGGCAAGAGGCCCAGGGACAAATGAGATCTGGTCTGGGGCTCAGCCTGGTTTACACCAAACTGGCAGGAGTCTCTCTGGCTGAAATGGTACTCTAATGTTTGAGTTGATGTTAAAATAGATAGCAAATACATTACATTTGAATGTTTCTCATTCTGGACTATTTGTAGAATTAAAAGTTTGCTGTTGCTTTGCAAAAGAATGAATCAAATCCATCAGTGGTAAACGCATAAAACCTAATCATAGTCATATCAATGCTCTATGGTGGTGATGAATGTATTTGTGTTAATGTTGCGTGATTTATAATGTAAACACATGTGCTATAAATGCAAGCACACATACTGTACACAGAACATTCTAGCATATCATCATTCATTTGTTGTTCTTTCATTATCGCCAATCTAATCTTAGGGCTGTCCCCTGTGGATGCCTGTTGCCCTCATTCATTTTGCTTGAATATTAGACCCAGGCAATTCTTTCATTTCTCTTTGTTATATGGACCTGATCATGAATAGAGCATTATTTATGTCACTAAGCCATGTTGATTAATGTTATTTTGCTTAAAGGGTTACTCCACCCCAAAATGAACATTTTGTCATTAATCACTTACCCCCATGTCATTCCAAACCTATGAAAGCTTTGTTTGCATTCAGAGCACAATTTAAGATATTTTGGATGAAAACCGGGAGGCTTGTGACTGTCCCATAGACTGCCAAGTAAATTACACTGTCAAGGTCCAGAAAAGTATGAAAGACATTGTCAGAATAGTCCATCTGCAATCAGTGGTTTAACTGTAACTTTATGAAGCGACGACTATACTTTTTGCACGTAAAAAAAACTAAAATAACGACTTTATTCAACAATTCGTCTCCTCTGTGTCTCTTCACATCACTGTAGCGCCATTTTGGAGAAATGGCAAAATTTTGTTTTCTTTGCATACAAAAAGTATAGTAATCTCTTTATAAAGTTACGGTTGAACCACTGATGGCAGATGGACTATTCTGACGATGTCTTTCATACTTTTCTGGACCTTGACAGTGTAATTTACTTGGCAGTCTATGGGACAGTCACAAGCCTCCCGGTTTTCATCCAAAATATCTTAAATTATGTTCCGAAGATGAATATGGGTATGGAATGACATGGCGGTAAGTGATTAATGACAAAATATTCATTTTGGGGTGGATTATCTCTTTAATAACAACAATCTCTTGTATCTGCAATATTTCGAGGTAAACACAATTGTACTATGTGGTTCACACAGGAAAACCAAAACTGTACAGTTTCAATTTAAATTCCTTTCTTGATATTTTATATGCAAGTTAATGTGATCATTCACCCCTCACATTGCAAAGCTTGCAAAATATCTTAACGCTTGCTAGTTGTTCTTGTGTTTTTCCTGTCACAATATTTTAGAAACATCCTGTCGCACACAAATTATTGCACAGCACAGGGGATTCCATGATACTTACATTCTAAATTATTGCAATGACTAGTTACAGTTGTACCTTAATAATTTAAAATATATATTCAGTACCATATATATTTTAAATATTTAATAATTAATAAACTACTCTGTTCAAAAGTTTAGCTTGGTGAGATATTTAAGAGTTGTTGAAAGAAGTCTCTCATGCCCACTAAGGCAGCATTTGATCAAAAATAAAGTAATATTGTGAATATTATTACAATTTAAGACAATTAAGAAAATGTGTATAAAATGTTATTTATTCCTTTGATGGAATTTTTTTTCAGGATCATTACTCTAGTCTTCAGTGTCACATGATCCTTCAGAAATCATTCTAATGTTAATATTTTGCTGCTGTTATTTAGCAAATTTAAAAAAATATAATAAACTACCAGGTCTGTTAAATTAGATTTCAAGGATAATAATACTATTTTTTTTTCTTATATCTTGCATTGCTATATCAATTATAGTAAAAATACATACATTTATCCAGTTCCATCAAAAATCATACCAAAAAAAAAAGTACAATTTGTGTACTGTTAAATGTAAGTTTTGAAAGATTACATTCTTGAAGACAATGATATGTTGTGTTTTATCTTCCTGTTCCTCTCAGGAAAGCCAGAAGGCTGCTCTCCCGTTCACAGTTACGGAGAGCATGTAGACAGCCATGTGAGCAGATCAGCCTGCGCAGGGTCCCCCAGGGGCCAGCGCAGGTGCCTGTCCTGGCACCCCCTCACCCCAGTTTACGGATGCGAGGCCCAATCGTCATCCACGACTGACCCACGTCTGAATTGTTCCCTCAGCCTGTTCTGTCACTTTCTCGTTTGCTTCATATCTCTGCACTGCACAGGCAACAAACCACTAAGACACACAACTTATTCTGTATATTCGACTTCTTCTTGAACTTTCGCTTCCTCTTCAGGACAAAAGGCTCACAGTAATAAAGCACTTAGCTAATAACCCCCTCTAAAATGATGCTTGTATATTCAGAATGCTCTTGGACAGCAGCCTGAAGCCCTTGTTTTCAGTATCTTTCCAAGAACTGATTGCTCATTAAGTTTCAATACAAACACTTTTACCATTCAGCAACTTATAACATTAGCTCTAAGCACTTGTTTGATGAGAATCTATGGCTTTGGGAACTAAACTTACAGGGTTCCACAAGTGGCCATGCCACAAATGTGTATCATGTACAGATCAATGCTGACCACTCAACAGACTCTTTTGGGAAGTGTTAGTGTACTCTTTGTAAATTCAGTTAGCTCTGCATTGAATGATTTCCTTTATTTATCTGTGTCCTCTGTGCGTATCATGACAAGTACAAGTTTGTGAGCTGGTTTTATATTGTGTTAATAATCGAGGACTGGATTGTATGTTGAGTAACTGGCTATTAGGTGGTCTTAACTGAAAGCATGTTCAATAGATTCTTTTAGCTGGAGATGTTGTAATGATTTGTGGAGTCTTTGCAACTCTTAAATATTCATTCAGGACTTTAAGGTTCTGTTCCCCTGGACAATGAAGACTCTTTCAGATGCCAGTAATACCCTTTGGATGTTTTTAAGGAAGAAAATCATTGGCTTTTTTTAATTCAAAGGGCAATGTGACAGCATGTGACAGTAAATAATAAGTTATTTTGTTTTCTATGCCTCATACATTTCTGTTGTATTTCATTGTGTGTCACACATTTACTGGAAAATGCTAAATAAAAAAAAAAGCGCAGGACAGTTTGTGCATCTGTGTAATAATATTAAAAGCAATTGATTATGCATGTTGGTTATAAATACAGGCAGAAAAAAATTACAACAAACTATGGAAAGTCATACAGTATAACATATAGAACTTATTGTGCAAAATAATTAATTAGCTCACTGTTAAAGGGAAAGTTCACATAAAAATTCATTTTCTTTTTCTCACCCATGTTTTTTCAAACCGGTATGACTTTTGTAAAACACAAAGGAAGATATTCAGGGAAAAAAAAGTTGAAACATTCTTCAAAGTATTATCTTTAGTGTAAAAAAAAAGTCATAAAAGTTTGGAAGTATAGGAGTAAATGAATGAATTTTAATTATTACATGAACTATACCTTTAAGACACAACACATTGATTGCAAGAAACAACAGTTAACCAGGTAGATCAACGTTTTTTGTTCGTTTTCGAACTCATCATGAACTTTGTTAGCCCCAGTGAGTTGGTTGTGCCCTTCAGGGTGTCACGGTACCAAGCGTTAATGTGGCAGTAGATCACTGGATCCAGTGCACTGTTAATGTAGGTTAAAGCTAAAGAGGCATGAAAACAAACCATGAGGAATTCTGAACAGGAAAACACTTGAAGGAAGATGCCAAAAGTGACTCTAGGCAGGAAACACAGAACAAACATGACCACAAGAAACAGAAGCAATCTCACTGCTCGCGTCAGCCTGCGGTGAGCCCCCTGGCGACTGTGGACGTGATAGAAAACCCTCACAAAACAGAAGACCACCAGTGCAAATGCTAGCAGGACCTCTATCAGCTGTACTGAATTATATATCTTCATTTGAACTGATGGCCATGTCCATGAGAAAAAACTATGGCATATGAGCTTTGATGAGTTTTTCTGTGGTATGAGAACCAGGTTCAGGGCGGGTGGGAGACGAAAAAGTAGAACACTCATCCAAACCATGCTAACCAACATTATTGCTTGTCTCGCACTCATTCGACAAATGCGATGGTGTGGGTGAAGAATCTTGAGGAATCGGTCCACGGCCAAAATTGACATGAAAGCCATGCTTGCTGAGTGGTTTACTGATATGATATATAAAATGAGGCGGCAAAAGGATTCGCCAAATATCCAGTTTTCACCACGAAAGAGATAATCTATGCGGAAAGGCAGTCCAGTGAAGAGTAGGAGGTCAGATATCACCATGCAGAAGAGATACACATTGCAGGCTTTCCATGGAGACCTGAAGAACAAAATCCACAGAGCAAAGACATTTCCAGGCAACCCAAAGATGAGCTCCACAATGAGAATGGGCTTTAAAACGGAAGAAACAAGGGTCTGAGGTTCAGGGCAGTAGGTGATGTTACTCATGATGAAAAGCAAAGCTAAAAGTAAATTAATATTGTGTTAACATAATGTTAATAACTATAAAACACTGAGAAAACTCCAGATATACTTTAAGATAGGCTGTGCAATACAATGCTCTCCAATTCTGTCCAGTTAATGATGAATTCTAGTGGAATAAACACACCAAATTATCTTTACCCTATATATCTCTGGCACACACACACACACACACACACACAAACACACACAAATTAAATATAATTGAGGTTAAATTCCTTTTTAGACTTACCAAACGATCAAGGCAGGAGTTGTCGTTATCGTGACGATTAGAGAACAATTTTATAAGTTGCAGTAGGTAGGCTAAGTTTTTGGGAAACGATACCAATGTGGGCGGAGTCGGGGAAGGTTAATTGATCTTTATCTTTGCTATCTGTTAATTTTATTTAGATCGCATTTTAGTTGCTACATATGCGGTTAACGCTTTGATATGGTGGAAAATTACATAAATCGAAAGCCTCGAGACAAATTGTTAAAATGTGATGTCTGGAGCAGAGTTTTGCACGATATAGGGGTCTCTCTGTAAAGCTGCGTAAGGATGCTAGACTGTCGCAGATGATCACTTAACTAATCATACAATGATAACAGGTCTATAACTCACACTGCTACGTAAGGCGGTTTCAGTGTTACTGAGCAGTTAACGTGTAGGCATACAAAGAAAGTGCGTTGTGTGTGAACCAAAGACTGTATAAAACAGGTGTGTGTGAACGAACAGCGTGGTTGGATTGTCGCAATGTATTTAACGTCTGCCTCTATGGGGGCCAGTAGCCTGTAGGAGGCAGCATTGCATAAGTTTCAGGAAAGCAATACGCTCTTGAGACAATTCGCCACGTGTTTAAATCGCAACGATCTGGAACTTTATTTACCAAGAGGTGTGTGATGTGAGGAATTAAATGAATTCAGGAAGGGTCGCTCTAAAAAAACAGTTCAGAAATGTGCAGTTTATTCTTCTTTTGTTATTTTTTTCGTCTTCTTTTCGCTGGCTAACTGTGTGGTTTCTTTACAACGAAAACGCTTCATTTGTTTATAGGCAGTTTTTAGTCATAGTCATCCATGATTATTTTACTTGACATTATTGTTTTTTAAAAGTCGTCTATTTTTCTTCACAGGGTTTAGTGTTGGATGTTGAGTTATATATTAGCCTAGTCACCCAGAAACATATATCATTCATAGCAATGATTTCATATGTTTCTACTTAAATGTATGTTCTTGGCAAGCATTTACATGTAAACATTACATTTACATATAAACAGCGCAGACTTGGCAAATCTTTTGTTATGATCAGATTTCATCTTAGCTCTAGTGTCATGTCAAAATCCCACAAAACAACTGCTTTTGATTTTTGATCCAGAAATAGTCCTAGAGCAGAATTCTGAAATAAATTATTTCACATCTATCTATCTATCTATCTATCTATCTATCTATCTATCTATCTATCTATCTATCTATCTATCTATCTATCTGTCTGTCTGCCTGTCTGCCTGTCTGTCTGTCTGTCTGTCTGTCTGTGTCTGTCTGTCTGTCTGTGTCTGTCTGTCTGTCTGTCTGTTTGTCTGTAATAAACTAATTACATATATATATATATATATATATATAAACCCAAACAGGTTTGTATTTAACATTAGTCAGTCCAATAATTTTCAATCTTATACTTTTTATGTTGTTCAGCAGTGAGTAATATTTTAAACATGCTCATACTTTTTAACTGGATAAATGTACAGATGCAAATAGTTAATAATTAAGTTTGCCATTTGCCATCTATCTATCTATCTATCTATCTATCTATCTATCTATCTATCTATCTATCTATCTATCTATCTATCTATCTATCTATCTATCTATCTATCTATCTATCTATCTATCTATCCAGCAACCATTATATCATATGAGAAAAACTCTGAAATCAAAAGAGGGGGGAGAAATCTCCCTCCTCTGCCTTTATGTGCAGAATTAATGAGCATTTTTAACTTCTCAAGTTTTACTTTGTTGCCTTATCATGGCTAATGGATTACTATTAAAACACAATCAGCACGAGTGCTTGTGTATGAGGTCAAACCTGTGCTTGTAAAGTGTGTGTGAGTATGTGTTTGAGTGAACATGTTGAGTAATCAGTGGTTAAAGAAAGGAGAAATTTGTGGGAACCAAATTTGAAAAATAGGTTTAGGCAAATTTTTGGAAGAGAAGAGAAATAAAGTAGGTAGAGGAAGCAAGATAATAGAGAGAAGAACACACACACACACACACACACAATAAAGGAGGCGGGAGGCGAGTGGATTGTCTGGATCAGATTTCTGTGGTAATGGTTGGGTGGGTCATTGGTTAAACTGCTCTCACAAACACATTCCAGAGCTGAGGCAGAGCGCATCTGGTGTGCAAGTGCAGACAAGCAGAGCCAAAAGCTTCATCACAGCACTTTTCTTTCTACATCCCTCCCTTTCTCTTTCTCCCTCGCGGGCTCCATTTCCACATCATTCATTTTTTCATTAATTCTTTAACACCATGGTTAACCTGCATGTTCTGTTTGAGGTCTCAAAGACCCCAGGGCCATTTTAATAGCTAAAAAACATACTTAACGTAAAGTATCAGGATGACATCCCCTAACGTTATTGGAATTGATTTTAAACAGAATTAATAGCCTGCTTCAAATAGTCTCCTTTAACAAAATGCTACATTTAAGCACAAGCACAATTAGCATCACCAATACCAGACTGAAAAGTTTGTCCACTTTTCAGTAAAATAAAAAAAAAATGGTCCCTCGATGGGAGTCCTTACAGCTCCCAGTGAGTTTGGCTAATACCATTTTGGAGGCGAATCCAGTTGGAGTTATTTGAAACATTGTCTTTGATCTTTCAAGCTGTTTGATGCCACTCGGCGGGTGTTACACTGCATCGGTTCATGAGAAGTTTAATAAAAAATGCATCCATTAAAAAAAAGTGTCTCACACGGCTCAACCGTCTGGCTGAGGCCACTGCTGCTTGACAGGCCACTGCTGCGTGTTGTCACAAAAGCTTATCTTTTTCAAGTGTTTTTAAGCCTTGCCACTTGCCAATTTAAACATTCAAAAGAGTTTAATGAATTCAAACACAAGATGCAGAAAAGCTCAACTGAGTAGCTGGTTACTCGCGCGCTGTGTTCGCATGCAGAGAACAGACAGCAACATTGAACTGAGCTCTCCTTTTCAAAGTTCTCCTCTAAGTTCCTCCTGCAACAGAATGAACAAATCGCAGTTTAAACAAACAGAAAAGGATGTGAAAGAGTCCAATTCAGTACTCGCGGTGTTCTGGTGTTCAGGGCTCACGCAGAGAGAGGCGTCTCAAAACGCTTGAACACCGAATTTGCCTCTTTTTGCTCTTGTACCGACAAATACATACAAAATATGTCTTGGAAAGTATGTTAAAAAAAACTGGTTATGTCTTAAGTGCATGTAAACAGTTGAGAAAAAAAATCAGGTGTGTATTATATTGGATGCATTCATTGTATCTTAAAATGACCACGCTTAATTTAGCTACTAGCTGCTGTAATGTTAATCCAAGAAAATGAAAGAAAGAAAATCACTCACTGCTCTTGAATGAATTACTTTGTAGTTTTAACAAGAATTACTACACAGTCAAACCAACAATTATTCAGACACCAGTTATAATATTTTATATATATTTTTTTACTTGGTGCAGAACACTATAATTCATTTATATAAGTGTGTATAGCAAAATAAAGCGAACTGTGACTTATGATTCCCCAAAAATTCAATCTTCATTCAGCGCACTACTAGTGAAATTGATATAAAAAATAAAATAAAAAATTACGACCAAAAATTATTGAGACACTTTGACCTGACTATGTTTTGCTTACGTGTTTTTTCCTGAATTGCTAATGCAACCTTTTCACACCGCAGACTGAACAAAATTAAGCATTACTTGGTAATTGGTCAACAAAGTATTGATAGTTGTGTAAATATTGTCATACTGTTGTCTGAAGTTTTGGTTGATTGTAATCCATTGTATGAGGTCAGCATTGCAGATGTTCCAGTGAGTCTTGTGAAAACCAAAGTTTGTTAACAGGAGCAAATGAAGGCAAAGTTTCCTTACTTTAGCAAAGGAAAATTGAAATCCTCTGACGTTCTTCTTTACAAATCCTCATTTTGTACTTGGAATTAGTGACAGTTGTTTTGTTTTGATCTCTCTGCATCACTTCTGAGAGGCACATGCGCAAAGCTGACGTCATTCTCCTGCTTCATTTACAACAGTGAGCGCAAGCTAGATTAAAGTGATTATTATGTGTTGAATAAGGAATTTTTTTTTTCAAAAACACATCGATTCGCTACAGGAGGCCTTTGTTCACCCCCCGGAGCCGCGTGAGATACTTTTTTTAATGAATGTGCTTTTTATTAAACTTCGTATGAACTAATGCAGTGCAACACCCGCTGAGTGGCATCGAACAAAAAAATATATTACATTTTTTTTTCAAGAACTTTTATGAAAGAAGAAAGTCATATACACCAAGGATGACTTAAAGGTGAGTAATTTATGGGCTAATTCTGATTTTTGGGAGAACTAACCCTTTAAACTTTCTGCATAAGCTGCTTCCAAGTTAAAGTGTATGTGATAGCCATCGTGGCGAATCACAATCTTTTTGTCAGTCAGCAAAAAAGACCTAATGGTTACGGTCTTGAGGGGAGCTCGGAGGTTGAATCTACCTCATCCTCATACTTTGCCAAAAAAGGACTTATCCATAGCCCTTAAGGCCTTAAGGGAATAGAGGTTAGTAACCGGAGTGTTTTCAAGTGTGATTTTGGTTACTTACAGAGACCATCTGAAGGTTTTAGATCCACTGTTCTCGACTGGAGCTGCTCCCATCGATATTGTATTCTATGCACTGATCTATTGTTATTGATCAGTGGTTCTGTGTGTGACTCAAATGCTCTCCAACCAAATATAAAAGCTGCTGTCGATTAATATAATGAAGGTTTGTTGGAAGAACTCAAGACTCGACTAACTCAAAAAGTGAAAAGATTTTCCAGTTTTATGAACGTTGCCATCTTTGATACTACTTTGTTCCCTGTCACTTGACTTCTGTTACACATTCATACAAACAGTATCTGAAATGCTATTGTAAGTTACTTCCAATGTTTTCAAAATCAATGTAATAATCATTTAAATAATAATAATATGCTTCTTGAAGCAGCATTCTGGTTGCCCATCTGTGATTTATGAAAACAGTTAACATAAATCTTCACTTGGGATTTAGTGCTAGTTAACCAGCTTAGTACATCTGTTACTACTCTGTGTCCCAGAAGAGTTTGTCTATAAAATACGAGCCATTTACACGAATGATAAGATCAGCTTTAGCTCCTTCACACAAACACACATGTGCCTTTACCCATAATGCCCTGTGGACAGGCTGCTGGAGTTCTTCTCTGGGGAAATAATGGCTTAGATCAGGGAATTGATGCTTGGGCCTGAATGTCCATTACCAACCACACTTTAGTTTAAAACATTACGTTGAACTACTCATTTGAACAATAATGCATAATGCAGTTACAGTTACTCAACCTTACTCATCTCAGTCCATACGGTAGCCTTCTGCACATCAACTGATCTTTCAGTATGACTTGTGTTAAAATGTTTTTTGTCAGCTATAGCACTTTTATTTGACTGAAGGCGATCATAGATACATTCTCCACTTACATGTTTACATTGCTTATGTTGTGTTTTCACTCGGCAACAGTAATAAGACCCTTGGAACATTTCGATTCTGTTTTTTCTCACTTTGGCGGAGTCTCTAACAGCTGCTTGGGTGATTTACGCATGCAACATTCTGTTCCTCTTCTACTCCGCTGAGACTTCATTCAGTGGTGCTTCATATTCCTCTTCACGCTTTCTTAAAGCGTCATAGTCACAAAAATTTAGTTAGATTTCTTCCCATTCACAAATGAAATCTCTATTCCGCCTCGTGGAGGGCATCTGGTTTTCATTTTAGGTGTGAGTCAGAGATAAATTGGAGAACTATGTGGTGAAATTCCTGATTAAAACATTGGCAGCATCTTGAATCTCTCAGAGTCATGAATCTTGGTAAAAACTAAAAAGTTGAGTGTTTCAACCAAAAATTCACATTGCCTTTCACAAAATGCAGAATTATTGGCAAAACAACAATAATAATAGTAAAAACATGACACAACTTGCATTGTATGTGTTTTATATCAGGATTTTTAGAAAGATCATAATGTTTCGACATTGTCCATTAAAACTGCCTGGCAAAAAAAGAGAAGTAGAAGTAATTTAATGTTAATACAAAGTAGTGAAAACCGACATAATCATAATCACTCTCTTCTTATCTCTTTTTTCCAGTGACTGAACCTCATTCCCAATCGCCCTTATTTGAGCCAAGATAACCTGCGTCAGACATATCACTGAGGAATGCTTCACAGAGGCCTTTTAAACACAAAAGCTGCACATTTTTCTTATGTAGGCACATGACTGAAAGAAACAACAAATGGACGTTTTGGAAATCTATCTCTAATATCAAGGCTTTTGCTTAAGGGTCAAGACAACATCTTCACGGACTGACAGCACATGGGAACATCTTGAGCACTATGCATTCTTCCTCTGACATAACTGTTGTCAGATTGACTGACAGGCTTCATCATGTGCTACACTGCTAAATGCTTTGTAAAGATGAAATAAAACACGCCTGTGAGTTTTCCACACAGTTATTCTTACCATTCTTGTCAATTCCTGTGGATGATAGATTGTGGGAATGGGGATAATGTTTCTGGAAAAAGTGGTTTATGTGGTCAGTGAATAAGTGTCTGCACTAGGAGCCCTGAGCCATGCTGTTTCCAGAGGAGGACATGCCGTTCCTGTCCCTCCAAATGCTTGGGAATAAGTAGCCGCCAAGCTGTGGCTCCAACGAACCATAAATTCTGCTTTTTTTCACCCGTTAAGGCTGCAATTATATAATTTTAGATCCGCTGAGTAACAGACAGAGAGGTCAAATGTCCATGGTTCATATTTTGAGCTCTGAATAAATGTTGGTCGTATGAGAAACCACAGTTGCTTAAATCTCCCTCTCTCTCAATATGCTGCCATTTCTTCTTCAAACAGAGGGGATATGAATGGAGCATTTTGTAGGTCACACACTGCATACAGTACATGCCAAAGATAAATGGGGCTATAAATTCATGTTAACACAATTAGTGACAATGAAACGGCTTAATACAGTATACTTCTGCTTATTACATTTGAAAATGAAACCTATGATTTTGGCCCAGATACTCAGTGCCCCATGGTTGTGGTTTATTGTTATAGGAAGTGGAATTATTTCCAGAGAAAATGGAGCTGTATAAATGCATAAAGCAGGCCACTTGGACAATGCAGTAGCAGGATATTCTTTTTTGTCATTTCCTGTCACTGGGATGTTTTTCATTTGCTGTCATGCATTGTTTCAGATGAGTCTGGTGCCAATAGGGGGATGGTGAATATGAATGAATTTTTGCTCTCTGTCCTCTGGAATCCATATAGATCACCTTGTGAGTGACTTCCTTCTTAAAATATTTTTATGTATAATGATAATTATTTTTATTACTAAATTACAGATTACAGATCTAAAACTAGAACTGGCAATAGAATAAAATAATTGGTATCAACAATTATTACAAATAAATCTAATTGATTTCTGACCAATCTTTAAAAGGTAGAATGAGACAGTAACTATGACTTTTATTGTTACAGTTATTCACATTTTTCATTTATATTATTTTTTATGTATTTATTTATTTTTAAGTTTTAAAAGTCCTGATATAAAACAGATTTAACTTAAATTTATATAATCAGGCAATATAAAAGCTTCATTTGAAAAAGGCAGAATTTTCGGGTTTCAGACAGAGCCCATGTGTTTCTTGTATGGTACATCTCTATCCTCAAAGACGAGATCTGTATACTGTCAAAACTCCTCCAGTGATTCGTGCCATCGAATTTATTTAAAGAACATCAAACAATGCATTGAAAGTGTTTTGAAACTTGGAATGACTTATGGTAATGAGTTGGTGCAAAGCTTTGTACAATTCATTGCGTGTCAATCCTAAAAACCATGAACATGTCTTGGGATCAACAGGCTTTTAAGATGAACTCATTTGAGGTTTCAATGTTTTTTGTACCATCATCTGGTTCAGCTTTTAGCCCAGCCTCCCTCCTTCCCACCTCCCCGGGTCCCATATGATACTCCCTGTGCTGTAAAGTCTACTAATGACATCACAGCACACATATCGATAGACCTCAAACATTTTTCACCACAACCAGGCTCAGATGGCACAACTAATGGTCTCCATATGACACATCTACAGAAAAAAAAAACTCATGGGGGCTGAGGGGAATAGGGCTTTACTGAACAGAACTAACCCTTGAGAATCCCACTAAAACCTGTAACATATTTCCATATATAATCCAGGGAGACTATTCCTGATTGTTAGAATTTGGTATTTGTTTGATGTACAAAAAATATTAGAAAAAGAATCTTGATCTCATTATGAAATAAAAGATCTGCAGTGTTATCACAACAAATAATGCAATGCTAATATTACTTTCACGCTGACAATAATTACATCATTGAAGGGTTTATAGCAGGCATTCCTGTGCCTTGGTGTGTTATTTTCTTTTTTCTTTATAACTTTTTCCATGGTTAACCTAGGTTTTTTGTGTTCAGTCATTAACCTTAAATCATTAAAAACTTACATTATAAACATGAATAAACCATAAGTTTTGGATGCATTTACTAACTGCTTTTTTTCTTAAAAAAACACTAGCTTTTCTAATCCTTTTGTATTCTATCCATTTGTTTTCTTTTTATTTATTAAACAATTAACAAAAGCAAAAAGACCTCTAACACTAGCTTGCTCTATTCTATCCATTTTCTTTTTATTAATTATATAATAAAAAAAAAAATCTTACCCATCATTGCTCTTTTGTTGATTTTGATTGCTTAATATCAATGTTGTTTATAGCGCCTTCCCCTGACTATAAAATGTGAAGATTTCATAGCGCATTTAAAGGTACCGTCATGCTAAATGGAGTCGAAGAGTCTAAAATTCGCGCCAAATTCGAATTGGTGGAGATTTTGTGTGAATAACGAGTTTAACGTCGGTCTTTTATTCACAAAAAGCTACCATATGAATTGAAATGTAGTAGGTACTTATATGGATAACTTTTTTGTGACATTTGGAGCTTGTCAGTTACAATTATCATCCTCCCAATCCTTATCCTTGGGGTTCAATGATAAAAACGTCAAATGAAAGTATTTTTCCCCTTTCATATAAATCCTTTAAAAAATCTTTTATTTATTTTATTTTACAATATCATGACAGGTAGCCCAATTTATTTAACATTTTTATGTTTTTGCTCACTGCTCATTTAATGGCTTTCATCTTATTTCTTCCCTGGTTTCTCACTTCTGCCTGGATATTTCCAGATCTGAAAATCTGTGTATGAAAATCTCTCTTCCCTCTGAGATTCCCTCTGTGTACATAACTGGTCCAAACAGTGGTTTAGTATTCTCAGCAGTTGTCCAGTGCAAATTTTCTGTACAACACACCTTAATAAATACATAATTTTACACTATGCATAAATTAAATGATAAATCCTTTGACATCTCACGGTTAGACTACTGTAACGTCCTTTTAGACAGATCTCTAAATCCACATTCAGTATTTTGCAACATGTGCAAAATTCAGTCATATTATTCCAGTGTTAGAATCCTTGCATTGGCTCCTGGTCAGATTTAGAGTTGATTTTAAAATGATGATGCTTACTTTTAAAGCATTGCATGGCCTGGCACCACTTTACTTAACAGAATTGTTACATCCATACACTCCTAATTGTAGATCGTACTCCTCTTAGTAAAATGGTTGTTCCTCAAACACGTTTAAGATCTATGGATTTTCTCTTCTTATGCTCCCGTCCTTTGGAATACTCTGCCTCTCAAATTTAGGGAAATTCAGATTAAGATTAAGACATATTTAAAAAACAACAACAACAACAACAACAAAAATAAAACACTTGCATATGCTCGTTGATTTTGTATTGTTTTTATTGTATTGTTTATACTGTGTTCTGTGCTTTGAGAAGCTGCTTTTAAAGGCGCTTTATAAAAGAAAGTTTATTATTATTATTATAAAGTCCACCATTTCAGGGGTATCAGAGCTTCAAATTATTGCTGTTGATAATCAAAAGTCACATACATACAGTGTTTTCAATAATTTAGTTGTTTGAAAGTCATGTTCCCATTAGCTAAATGTGTGTGGGTGTATGCTTTTATTCACAGTATCATTTATGTTTGATAACAAAAGGCCTGGTTGCCTTGTACCTCATCATTAGGAGCATTCATCAAGCAAAAGACACCAGATGCTGGCAAAAAAATAAATAAATAAAATGTTTGTAAAATATTGATGCCATGTATACCATGGTCCTTAAACCAGGTACTGTCTGCTTGTTTGATGCACATCATTTTTCAGATTATGTCAGGAAACTGGCTTTCAAAACATGGAAATCCTTGTTTTTCTAGTTTCTGAAATATGCTAATAACTTCAGAGAGCTTATGAAGGTTGAATGTAGAAAGAAGAAAAAAGGAAGTTGGAAGGGAGGGAAGTAGATGAGGTTTGTAGAGTGTACAGCTGGAAAGCACTACAGTAGAGGCCAAATGTGTTAATTGTATACTGCTCTTGGCTATTTGGTACACTGTAATCACTGCATTGGGAACTCCCTGTGCTTCTGCAACAGGACATTTGTTTCCTCTATGAGATCTGTTTGTGGGGCTGCTGTGGCATGTGTGAAGCTGGGTTGACCCTACACTGAAATATGTTCCTCCATCAATCTTATTTTTAGTTAGCGGATGTCGTATAGTATGATGCACAGCTTGGCCATATCCCTGTTTATGGTTGGATTCCATCTGTAATCCAAAAAAAAAAAAAAAAAAAAAATCCATATCAGTCAACACTTCTTAAAATAAATTTTATTGCTCTCTGTTCTGTCTGGAGAAGCTCCAGGTCCTGGAAGAGCTGAGATGTTTGAGAGTGATGTTGAATACATATGCAGTCTATCTGTCAACAGATAGCTTGGTCTACATTTGTTGAATTGTTTTTCTTTTCTTTATTTAATATAATGCCACCTGATTGTGTGCACACACATGCACATGAAGATGTGTCTACACAGTATTAATCTGCCTCGATCATGTCTCATAAAAGTGTAACACAGGCCTAGTTTTAAAAATAGCTGCAGTCTAATAAAAGCAGATGAACTGGTGTGTCAGGGAGGTCAGGTGAGGTGATGTAAAGAGAGACAGGGTGAGCAAAACGGTGGGTGACTTGCTCAAGTAAACATGAGCTCCCTTAAAGTTTTTACTTTCATAGAATTACTCGAGAGAAGAGATATGATTAGACTTCCAGCTGATCCCTAGGAGGTTTATTAAGTTCAAGGTCTCGTTTACAAGCTGTTTACATTACTATGTATCAGTGTAAGGGTTAGCTGATGTCTAGGCCCAAATGGAATGTACCAACTTATTTAGCAACTTAAATATTCTCAAACGTAGAGTTCTACACTGTTATGGATTGCTAAATACACAAGTTAGCCAAATATTTAACAAGCAAACATTTGAGAGTTTGTACGTGTAGTAGGATTTTTGCAGTATCCCAAATTATGCACTTAGTACACACAATATACTCTGCCATAGAATGCATAAAATTGTAGAACGTTAGCCATTTCATATGGAACATTTAACAGTGTTTTGTTAACAGAAGCATGTGCTGTTTTCCAAATGTGCTGCTGCTAGCTTATCACTTTTAGCCCTTCCCCACAGATAAAGTTGCAACTCTCAAGTGCATAAAGTGTCCAGTACACTTTGTTCTGTACAGTATCATCTGGTACTCATAGTGCACTACACCTCACTTTTTTATGTGAACACACCTTTTGTACTATAAAATGATGTACAAAAGTTCATAAGTATCAGAAATGGGAATGACGGGCTTTTAAATTATGCAGAGGTGAATGTGCACAGATTTCATGGAAGCCTGATCATGTCTTAGAGTTTTACTGTGTCATTTTGTTCAGTATTTACTGTTCTCATTTTTACTTGAAACATATTTTTCATATCAAACATGATTTCATGACATAACAACAGTCCACAAATTTTAAAAAATGTTGGGGTCAATAAAATTTGTTTTTCAAAGAAATTAATACTTTTATTCAGCATAGATGTATTATCCTATTAAAAAGCCTATGCCATAATTTATTTAAAATACATTTATTTCATACTAAATATACTTCAAATCCATTAACATATTTATTGATATGTCAATTAAGACATACTGATGTAAAATAATTATACTTTATTGGAGAATTTACGGTGGCCGAGAAAGCTCAACACGCTGCAACTTAAGAAAACACATGCAAATTGAAAAAACATCAGCAAATGAAGAAAACATTTTCATCAGTTTGACACACAAGTGTTGCAAATCATCACAACACATGCATATAGCAAAACGCGCTGCAAATCATCACAACACATGCATATAGCGAAACGCGCTGCAAATCATCACAACACATGCATGTAGCAAAACGCGCTGCAAATCATCACAACACATGCATATAGCGAAACGTGCTGCAAATCATCACAACACATGCATATAGCGAAACAGGCTGCAAATCATCACAACACATGCATGTAGCGAAACGCGCTGCAAATCATCACAACACATGTATATAGCGAAACGCGCTGCAAATCATCACAACACATGCATATACTAGCGAAACGCGCTGCAAATACTTCACAACACATGCAAATTAAGAATCAATTAATGAAGCATTGCAAATTTATTTTCATTAACCTTGAAATTATATTTAGCTGAGGATATTAAAGTTAGCCATCTTAAGTAAAGTTTTACATTTAATCATGTAACTATTCAGCTTATTCAGACTAATAATATCCCAAAGATAAAGGAATCATGGTGTTTAAAGAAAACACCATGAAAAAAAACTCACCTTTCAGTTCACCAACAACTCCACTGACCAGTAACCACTGCACGATAAGCAAATCCCAGCCGGGTCTGACACTTTTTGAGGTTACCTCGAAACATTTCCATTGTGGTCAGTGCTATTTGCAGCGCGTTTCGTTATATGCATGTGTTGTGAAGATTTGCAGCGCGTTTCGTTATATGCATGTGTTGTGATGATTTGCAGCACTTATATTGTCAAACTGATGAAGATGTTTTTTTTTATTTGCTGGTGTTTTTTCAATTTGCATGTGTTTTCTTAAATTGCAGCGCATTGAGCTATCTCGGCCACCGTAAGCATTTCTTTATTGCACAATGAAAATTTCTTAATATTATGCCTAAAATGTGTCTAATATCACTATAAATAATGATTGTATGATCTCTGTATGAATTCAGTCATTAAATGCAATATATTTAAAGTGTACCCAAAGTATACTTGCAGTAGTTCCACTTTAGTATATCTTTAGTAGGACTTAAGCACCACTTTTACACAATTAAAGTGTATTAAGCACTAAAATTAGTTGTTCCATTTTAGCAGACATTAAGTATACCAGTTCAGTTTACCAAAAGCACAATTACAGGGTATTTTTATTAATCACATACATATGTAAATGTATTTGTAGTACACAAAATAACTTTAATTTATTTTTTTTATTACTATAGGACAAATTGATCATTGTCAGTAAAGACATACTGTATATAATGTTACAAAACAATTATTTAAAAAATGCTATTCTTTTGAACGTTGAGTTAAGAATGCTTAATTAAAATCATAGTTTTTTACAAAAATATATAATAATGAGAAATGTTTCTTGAGCACCAAATCAGCATTTGATGATAGTTTTAATCAAATAAATGCATCCTTGGGGAGCATAAAAAAAAACGGAATGTGTAATTTGTTCATTCTCCCCTTATGAAACAAAAATATATTGCAGTATATTGGAAAATATCATGTAATATATTAGGCATATATTCTTATATATATTTATTTTTTCCAATATATTGCAATATATTGAAAGCGGCAATCATTTGTATATTTTGCAATATATTATGTAATATATGTATCATCAATATATTATTAAATGTATTCAAATATATAATATTTTAGAAAATAAAAAGGGAAATTAATATATTACAATATATCACAATATATTTTAAGAAATATATTGGTAAATATATTTTCTTTTCGTAAGGGTCTTTAACCTTTATTTACAGGTGGTTGTCATATAATTAGAATATAATCAAAAAGTTTATTTATTTCACTGATTCCATTCAAAAAGTGAAACTTGTATATTATATTCATTCATTACACACAGACTGATATATTTCAAATGTTTATTTCTTTTAATTTTGGAAAGGAAAGGAAAGGAAAATCCAAAATTCAGTATCACAGAAAATTAGAATATTACTTAAGACCAATACAAAGAAAGGATTTTTAGAAATCTTGGCCAACTAAAAAGTATGAAAATGAAAAGTATGAGCATGTACAGCACTCAATACTTAGTTGGGGCTCCTTTTGCCTGAATTACTGCAGCCATGTGGCGTGGCATGGAGTCGATCAGTCTGTGGCACTGCTCAGGTGTTATGAGAGCCCAGGTTGCTCTGATAGTGGCCTTTAGCTCTTCTGCATTGTTGGGTCTGGCATATCGCATCTTCCTCTTCACAATACCCCATAGATGTTCTAGGCCAATTAAGAACAGGGATACCATGGTCCTTAAACCAGGTACTGGTAGCTTTGGCACTGTGTGCAGGTGCCAAGTCCTGTTGGAAAATGAAATCTCCATAAAGTTGGTCAACAGCAGGAAGCATGAAGTGCTCTAAAACTTCCTGGTATACGGCTGTGTTGACCTTGGACCTCAGAAAACACAGTGGACCAACACCAGCAGATGACATGGCACCCCAAACCATCATTGACTGTGGAAACTTTACACTGGACCTAAAGCAACGTGGATTGTGTGCCTCTCCTCTCTTCCTCCAGACTCTGGGACCCTGATATCCAAAGGAAATGCAAGATTTGCTTTCATCAGAGAACATAACTTTTGACCACTCAGCAGCAGTCCAGTCCTTTTTGAAGCGAGACGCTTCTGACGCTGGTTGTTGTTCAAGAGTGGATTGACACAAGGAATGCGACAGCTGAAACCCATGTCTTGCATACGTCTGTGCGTAGTGGTTCTTGAAGCACTGACTCCAGCTGCACTCCACTCTTTGTGAATCTCCCCCACATTTTTGAATGGGTTTTGTTTCACAATCTTCTCCAGGGTGCGGATATCCCTATTGCTTGTACACTTTTTTCTACCACATCTTTTCCTTCCCTTCGCCTCTCTATTAATGTGCTTGGACACAGAGCTCTGTGAACAGCCAGCCTCTTTTGCAATGACCTTTTGTGTCTTGTCCTACTTGTGCAAGGTGTCAATGGTCGTCTTTTGGACAACTGTCAAATCAGCAGTCTTCCTCATGATTGTGTAGCCTACAGAACTAGACTGAGAGACCATTTAATGGCTTTGCAGGTGTTTTGAATTAATTGGCTGATTAGAGTGTGGCACCAGGTGTCTTCAATATTGAACCTTTTCACAATATTAAAATTTTCTTGAGATACTGAATTTGGGATTTTCCTTAGTTGTCAGTTATAAACATCAAAATTAAAAGAAATAAACATTTGAAATATATCAGTCTGTGTGTAATGAATGAATATAATATACAAGTTTCTCTTTTTAAATGGAATTAGTGAAATAATTCAACTTTTTGATGATATTAATTATATGACCAACACCTGTAACTGACTAAAGCACAAAGAAAAAAATTATTCCAGTCACATATTCCAGTTACCGATACCATTTGCTCTGCCGCACCCCCAGACCATGACAGATGTTTGCTTTTGCATCTGTCGCTGATGAAAGTCTAGATGGCCCCTCTGGCCTTTGGTACTGAGAACTCAACGTCCATTTTTCCCAGAAACAAGTAAAAAAATGTGGACTGAGCACAGCACACATTCCACTGTCTTTTTGACTGAGATGAGCTCTGGCCCAGAGAACCCCTTGGTATCACTGCATAGAATTGATGTATATATTTCTCATAGAGTAACAGAGATTCAAGTTGCATTTATTGATGCAGTGGCAGACTGTGTGAAGTGACAGCGGTTTACCAAAATACTCCTGAGCCCATGTGGCTATATTTAACAACGCAGCATGAGGGTTTCTTATGGAGTGCCATCTGAGGTCTCAAAGGTCATGCACATTCAGCTGAGGTTTCCTGCCTTGCCCTACACAGACTGAGATTTTTTTTGATTCTCTGAATCTTTTCACAATATTATGTATGGTAGTTGGTGAAAGACCTAAATTATTAGCAATTTTGCATTGAGAAATGTGATTTTTAATTTTCTTGACACTTCTCTCATGAAATTTGGCTCAAAGTGATGAGCCATGTGTCACGGTTCTGTTTAGTTTCATCATGGACTTAGTTGTGTTTTCATGGACTTGTCATTGGTTTTCTTCACAAGTCTTCCTTTTGTTCAGTTTTCCCACCACTCTTTAGTTGTCATGGTAATTAATTTAATTTACTCAGGTGTTCATCGTTATGGCCCTTATTTGTCTTGCATTTAAGTTGCTGCTGTGTGATCTTTCATTTGTAATACACAGCTGTCTCGCAGTTTGGCATTCTGTGGATTTATTCAATAAACCTCGTTTAATTTTCATCATTGTCTTTATCCTTGGCGTATTTGTGACACCATGATCCAGCTTTGCATGCAAAGACTGAGATGCTCCTTTTATACCCAAACATGATACCCTCACCTATTACCAATTCACCTGCTTACTGTGAACTTTTTCAAAACAGTTTAACATGCATATTCTATAACCCTTTCACTTTTATTTTGCCTGTATTGTCTCTCAGTAAGAGAGCTTCACTAATATCAGCACAGCACCTGCATCCACTAGGGGGTGGTCTCATGTCACAGGACTTACAGGCAAGGAAAACAGTTGTTTTTTCAGCGAGTTGTGCAATATGGCATGCAAATAATAATAATGTTTTTTTTTATGTGAAGGTCTCAGTTTACTGTTTTTAAACTGCTGTAGACTTCATTTGTTTTGTGCCTTCAAAGAAATCAGTTCAGGCTGTGCATCGGTGAGGGGGCCTGGCTGTGACGGCCGCCTGGTACAGTCTGCTGGTGGGGTGAGGTTGAACTGTCCCTCCAAATGAACATAATAAAGCAGCCAGGGGCCTTTCAGAGACTCACACTCTGTGTCCACTGCCCACATGGGTCTTCTAATCTTTCCGGTAATCACTATAAACTCAACAAATCAGGCATCCTGCTGAGGTACATTCTGGAGTTGTGTGTTATCTGAGAGCGTGGTGCTGGACGGCCAGCTGACTCTGACAAACACAGCAGCACTCTCCTGCCAATGCAGGGTCAGAGTCTCACCCAAGACAGGAAGAGCAGCACAGAAACATCAGCTGCTGCATTCCTTTTATACATCTAAGACAGGAGGTGCGTTCCATTCGACCGTAAGTGTACTGCGAAGTGGACTTCACAGGGTATTCCGCCATCTTAAGTGAGATTCCAATCCGAAGGGAGCGAACATGTTCAGTTCGAAGGGCACTGCGCACGGCACGATTATCCACCAACTGTCATTGCTCGCAGCACATCATCACCAATCAGAACGGTCAACTAACGATGGAGGAGTTTACGTATGTGTGTAAGTATTCATACTCGTCATTGTTATACAAACTTTATTTACCTCAGTGTTTACTATACGGCTGTGTGCGGGAAGAAGGCGCAGGAGACCGCTATGCAATTATATGACCATTTATTAAAAACACATATATACACAGTTAACCAAATAAAAGTTTATTTTCATATTTGCATGAAAGTTACAGCAGGGCTTTAATTCTGTTAATAGTCAAGTAATAGCAGCAATAGTCAATTAAAGTGTATAATAAACATACATTTTTCATTATATAGCACTCAATGTTTTTTTTATTGTGTAGTGTACATACTGTATTTTAAATGTGATTGTAAATAAAAACTAAAATATGAATGTAGTCCTATATATTTATGTTATATCATAATCTGCGCGACCCCATCGTTGACTTACTTTGATGACGTTTGCAGGGCATTCCAAATGAGCGGTTATTGTCAGTGAAGTCCACTTCAACTGATATACCGTGCTCAGGGAGTAGGGAGCAGTGAACACTGAAAACTGCGTAGAGACCCTGTCGAATGGAACGCACCTAGGGTTATTCAAATCTTGTCCTGGGGGGCCAATGCGCTGCAGAGTTTAGCTCCAACCCTGATCAAACACACCTGAGCATGCTAATCAGTGTCTTCAGGATCATCAGAAAATCACAGGTAGGTGGGTTTGATCAGGGTTGGAGCTAAACTCTGCAGCGCATTCGCCCTCCAGGACAAGATTTGAATAATCCTGATCTAAGATATCATCACTGTGTTATCAAGTTTCCTTTTTAAGTGGACTAGACAAAACCATCAAAGTGAACTTACTCTGCTGTTACTACTTTCTATCATATGGCAGACCGTTTTATCCAAAGCAACCTAAATTCTATTTAAAATATATGTTTTTGTCAGTTTGCGTGCTGAGAATTAAATCCATGACTTTTCTAGTTTTCAACACCTATTGAGAGTACACGGTAACACTTTATGGTCCCCGACGGTCCCTTTTGAACATCCTGTTGACAATAAGTAATGCAATAAAAACAATAACCTACATGTCTTCTAACTCTCATCATAGTATTAGTAGACTGTTTGCTTAATATCTACTAACTCTTTATTGTTATGGTCTCCCAACAGACATTCCACTAACTATATCCAGTTTAAACATTAGAGCATGATGTTAGCATAGCTAATATTATTATCTAGATTTCCCACTAAGCCATATCATGCATTCTGTTTTATTTCGATTAAATGTGCCCTAGTCTTAAATCTTTAACTCTCTGCTGCTTCCTGACATCTTATCTCAATGACCACTCCTCGACCCACCGAAGTACCCTTCTCGTCAGCTCCAAACTCTGCTTTTACCTTTGTATCTCTGCAATCTTTCCAGAACTTTGTTAAAAGATGAACGTCATCTCTTTGGAAGCCTAACATGAAAAGTTCTGGAGGTGGGGATGGAGGTTGTCTGTGTTGATGGTATTACACCAGTGCTAGTTTCCTATGTCCTTTCCAGCATTGAGGGATGAGTCCTGAGAGGGGAAGTGACCCTTTTGCTATTGGCTAGTGCTGGTTGCTCAGGTCTGTCCACCTGGAGAGGGTAGGGGGCACTGGGGAAAGGGTCAGTAACACTGCTCTCAGAGCAGTTTCCAGTCTTCTTCAACATCTGCAGCCCACTCGCCGTAATCTGCAGCTGTCAACCCGAGTACACCAGCTTCCCCAGTGTGCATGGATACTGCTCCTGACCCCCTTCCTGCCTGCCCCACGCCGTTTCATGTACCCCCAACCCCAGAGATAAACAGCAGCGAGTCATATTACCCAGAGTCCCTGCTCCTCCGAAGCAGCCCATTCACAGGCCTCTGGATAGCGATAAGAAGATGAATCGTAGCACTGTTCTGAGCACTTTGTAGAAAGCCGCGCTGCTCCATCTAAGAGACTCTCTTTGTATGTTGATGCTTCAGCTGTGTGTGTGTGTATGTGCATCCATGTGTACTGGCAGAAGGAAAATATCTTGTGTATTAGAGGCCAAGTTGAATGACCCTTTAAATTGTAACAAATGACTGGGACAGAATGACCTGAGTGGTTTGTACAAGAACATGCTGAGCAGGGCTCAACAATAAGGATGGATGCTTGCTGGCCACGGGCCAGTTTAGGAGAATTTCAGGCCAGCTGATGAGACTGGTTCTTGCTGTTTAGGAACAGTGTTGCACTGACATTGAAAATGTAACATTCATTTTAAGCCTTGCTAATTTAAACAATTGGTCATTTTACATTGGTGTTGCAAATTTTGCTGATTTGTTGCTGTGGGTTTTCAAAAAAGTCTTGAAAGCATCAGTTAGAATATGCTGAAAATGGCTAACCAGTCATTAATATTTTGCATCGAATACCATTGTATTTTTTAGCAAAAGTGTTTATTATAATAATTAAGTTATAATTTGTGAGTTACATCTTCCAGCTTTTTACATATTTTGTTGTTTATTTTGTGAAGATATTAAAAAAAAATTATTTATCATACAAAATGCAGAAAATAAAAATGTAACAAATATAGGTAATACTTTAGTTTAGAGTAAAATTCACATTATTAACTAGTTGCTTATTAACATGCATATTACTAGTGTATTTGCTGTTTATTAGTACTTATAAAGCACGTATTAAAGCCTTATTCTGCATGACCATATTTTAGATCCCTAAATCCTACCCCATACCTTAACGTAACTACTACCTTATTTAAGGAATAATTGATGAGGGGCCGTTTAATTTTTAGACAATAAACCTGAGGTGGTGCTGCAGCCACAACGTGAAGTGGATTCCCCGTTACACCTCGGATGTGCATTATTTTCGAATAATTCAACGGAATGAAGTCAAGTATTCTGCTTTATAATATGTGTAGTTTACCACACCTCAAAACATTGTTTAGATGTTGTATTTCAAGACATTCATCAGTTTTTGTCCTTAAAACGCTCTCTTGCATATAGATTAAATTCTTACAGTTGGAATATACTACACGACTTTTGCCCTGATTTACCTTGATTTACAGTCTTTAGAATTTGACACTAGTTGCAGAAAGTAAGTTTGACAGATTTCTTAGAAAATAACGTAGTGTATGGGGGTCACAAAACTATTTTTATGGTTTTAGACTAGTACTTCATCAAGTTGGAGGATATCAAACATGTTTGATATTTTGAGCTGATTTTAGAACATATATTGTTTTCAGGGAGAGAGAGATTAAGTGTGTGTGAATTACCTGAGTCTGTACGTGTCTCACCAGTGTTCGGCAGCAGCGTCTTTCCTAATAGCATAACTGTAAACTCATCTGCTTCAAGAACAGTGCCATTATTACCTTGTTAGTTAAAATGGCATGTAGCTTTTTAGTTGCTAAACTATTTTAAAATCATCAGCACAGCACTGACAATGTGTTTCTGTTTGAGTGTGTGTTTGTACTGTACAGTATGCAAGTCATTTTGGGTGGGAGAGAGCGGGAAAAAGAGAGTATGTGCTTTCCATGCATAATAAAACATTTTTTTTTTTTTACAAAAACTTGGAAATAATTTATAGGTTTTATATTATTGTTAACTATGTTTTTTGCTTTGTCAGTATCATTATGGGTTTTGGTTCTTTCGCTGTTGTAAACTGTAAGGACATTTTAAAATAGCTGAAATCATTTGGTGAAGTGATATGGACATGTAATACGGTTAAGACCTTCCTGGAACTACTTTAGCCGTGCGTTTCCCTGAAGATAATTGCTGAACTCAGAATGTTCATCAGCCAATCAGATTTAAGCATTAAACAGCCCTGTAGTAATAATTACTAATATGCAGCAAATTAGGAGTTTATTGAGGGAAAAGTCATAGTTAATAATTCGTTAATAGTGAGAATTGGTCCCCAAAGTAAAGTGTGAACCAAAAATATCATTCTGAAAAGAAAAATGTTGTCAGGACAAGTAACACTGCTTATCTTGATAAGGCAAAATACACAAGGAACTATTTGCCACTAACTGTGGCAAGTTAAATAAAGGTCAGGTTAGGTACAGGGTCTAGACAGACATTAGGTTTTACCCTGTCACTCCATCTTTAACGTGCTTTATGAGCCTATGTTGAGACCGCAGGCTTGTGCAGCCATAAGCCATAGGTCATAGCAACCTGCATGCCAGACTTGAAAGTGCACTTGGCAGAGATAGACAGTTTGTGGCCAGATGAGAACTCTATTTACAGATGCTCTGTCAGCCCAAACCATATTCAAAATGTCGGATTTCCCCTCTTGCACTGGATTGCTATGTTTGTAATCAAGTTACTCATCCACATGGCTGGAGTCATTGGCATTTAGTCATAACGGTTCCATTCAATTCATAATTTTCAGTTGGTTTCACTTATAGTTCACATCAAAATAGTATGATTGAGATGATGTCAAATTTGACTTGATAATGTTAACCTTTTGCTTAGCCTTTTTATAGGAAATTGACTATTGAATATTTGACTGTTTGAAGCCTATAGTCTTTTTTACTGAAAGGGTGGTGAATTTGTACCTTAATCAGAAGGATTCAGCAGGTATGAGTCATTTGTCAGGAAGTAGCAGGATTATCAAAAAGCTTAATTGTAACTTTTTTAATTAAATCTCCACCTTAGCTGATATTCCATGCTCTGTCACACCTGATTTTGATTCTCACAGGTACGCCAGCCCTGGGTAACCCCATCTTCTGTTTGAATAACATGATAACCCTTCAGGTAAATCTTCATGTCATAATCATTCAACCTGACACAGAAAGGATAACAGGAAAAGAATTCGAGAAAACGGCTATTCTAGCCTTTGAGTGGATGTGGTGTGTGAATTGTTTTGAAGTTGTTGTTATCACTTTGAAGCAGCTTTTTCATGGACTATGGTGTAAAAAACAAAACATCTGTGACATTTACAGTAAAATACCAGGATCTGTGGTTGCCAGAACTTTGCAGAAAAAAACAAATATGGTAGTTCACATTTCACAGTTAAAAAAAGAGCATTTTAGTTATAATGTTAATAAACCAACCTATTGAATTACTTATATCTGTTTTGTTCCATTGTAACACATTTACAATCACAAAAACATGTGTTTTCACTTTTGAAAGTGTTTTACAGTAAAATAACATCATATTACAGTAAACCAATTAACACGTTTTTACTGTTTTTTACATGTTTTACTCATTTTTACAGTGTATGTTTGATGTTTTTATTTAGTTTGTTTCATTTAAGTACCAAGTTTGTCTCAAGTGTATTGCTAAAATTATCACAAAACTCTCCCACTGTTAGAAACATTGTCAGACATCTCAAAATTGAATTTTATTATTTTTATGAAACCAAATCCAGACCTTATTAATTACAGCAGACACAACAAATCTGATGACAGATCAGCATAAAAAGGGGATTTCTCTTTTATGCCCAGGCTCTGTGCCAAAGAACTGGCAAAGCTCACGTTGGAAAATAGTTTTCATAAGATGACTCCCATGGGTTTATAAATAAAGATAAACTAAGTGAGTTACTCATAATCTTCTCCATGAAAAATCAGTATGACCTGTTTGGAAAGAAGTTGGGTGGGGGTAATAGAATATTGTAAGCCATGCTAACTTGTACCATCTGTGGCAATCTCTCTCTGACTTTCAGCTTTTGTAAATCTAGAGTTATTTTTGGTCCAAGCCATAACGATGAAGGACATATGGACAGCTGCAGTAAATAATGATTCTGCTGATGGTTTTCCTATTCGAATTGAGATGTTATGGTTTGGTATCATTAAAAACATATTTAAACAGTATCTTTGACAGATATTTTTGCATGATTAGATTTGCAATCAAGCTGAATGTATATAAACATAAAAATATATCACACAGTATTGGGTAAAAATATAGATTTTTCCATTTGATTGCTATTTCACATGGCAAATAAGTCATATTTTATCCAAGTTTGCTGAATTGAATTGAATGAATGTACTGCAAAATAATTAAAAAGTAAACATGTTCTTGCAGACACAATTTACAAACAAATGACTCTTTTGATCTGGCCTTTTAATTCAAAACGACTCATGAACTGAACGGTTTTAAGGAACCTGAGGAATCATTCATTGAATATGTTACTAAGTATTTATCATTATTTCCAGTCTCAGTGATAGAATATTTTAATATATTACATGATTGATAAATGAAATATTTTATAAATAAACAGCACTACGTGTGTGTATGTGTTTCTGTGTGAGCTAACTCTGACAGAACTTGCCTTTGGAGACATCCTCAACTGGAATGTTGATTCATATATATAAAGCAGATGCAACGTAATGTAAAAAATACTTCTTATAATATACAGCAATAGCTAAGGGAGGGTTTGTTTCATATGTAACCATGCAACCAAATGAATTGGAGTCATGCTGAATTGAAATTAGACTCCAACTGAGAGCTTGTGAAGTGGATTCAAATCAGAAAATTTATACCTGGCGTTAATCAAAAAGCATGGGATCAGATTAAATTAGGTGAACTTCAGAGAAATACAGAAGCCACATGTGGCTAAATTTATGTGCTCACATCTGTATTTTTACATATATGGATATGGCAAAAAGACAAGGGCTGGATAATATTCTCTCCAGATGTATTTCATCTCAGGAAGATCTCCTCTCCCCTGACCTAACTCCCTCCTCTGCCTCTGATGTCGTAGGCCATATAAACGCCTCCTCTCATAAATATTATTTCAAAATGGATTTAATAACCAGCCCATGACGCATTCTTCTCTCTTGAGATCCTTCAGTGGACATCAGAGAACACAACAGGGAGAGTGAGCTCCAGAAATATCTCACAAACTAAGGGTAAGGTATCAATCATAACAAATATTAATTCTAATAAGAAGTTAGATGCATACTGAAAATTACTTTGAGAAAGAATGTGCTTATAGACTATGCTAAATCAAGCACAATAAATAATCTAAAGGTGGTCAGAGGTTACCCATCTGGATTTCCCTTTTCATCATCCAAAACAGGTTACAGCCCCCATCAATGTCGAGCCGTCAAATATATAAAGCTTTCTATCATTTCCTGTTTGATCTTTTGCACCAACCTTTGTCTTTGTTTTCAAGAGTTCATTCTTCACACTATAATGCATTAAACAGACAGGCTTTTAAATAGAGGCAGACATAGGGAGGTTTGCAGGCTTGATACTGTGTGTGCAGGACACCAAGTAGAAAAAGATGAAGTCCAGACCTCTGAAAAGACCCACATGTGCAATACAGACAGGGGAGGGTTTGACCCAGAACCTGTCTAATCTCCAGCTGAATTATCCAGAAGAAATATGTTAGAGTGCTACATGCGTGTGTGTGTGTGTGTGTGTGTGTGTGTGCACAGGAAAAGAAGAGGGCAGGTCAGTGGAAATAAGTTATGTAACCGACTCAAGGGACGCAGAGTAATAGGAGGTCAAAGGAGGGGCCGACAGTGAAGCGGTAGGAGTGAGGGGGAAGGAAAACTAAACACAGAGCTCCTGTGACGCCTAAACATGGTTTTAATTTGCTGCATCAACACATTAGGCCTAAACCAAAATCAGTGGATTGAATTCATGCTGTTTTCCCCCCTTAAGCTATTGTATACTAAAGCTGTTCAATTTACAAAAGAAAGGTCTATGCCACCACCAGCGTAGCAAAATGAGCACAATGTTTCTGTTTACAAATAGCTTTTTAGAAAGCAAATTGATTTCTCACACTTTTTTTCTGGCCGTATGCTTTATCCATGTTCTGGGCTACTACTGTAGCTTTTTACTGTAGCACTTTATTTAAGAAGCATTTCAGGCCCGTTTTCATCTTTCCTTGCAAACTCTGTCTTTTAGTGAAAGCAAAAGGCTTTCATAAGAGCTGTGTAGCTGATTGTCTGCATAAGACTGGACATCAAAAGCGTCTTTGGGAGCTTTTTTCTCTACTAGAGGAGAGAGTGGAGCATGCAGGGGTTTGGGGCTACATTCCACTAGATCATTGTTCCCAGAATGCACCTTTATCTTCAACTTGGGGGACCCAGAGGATAAAGGGTTTTAATCACAGCAAAGCCTTTTCAGAGAAATATTGTAAGGGCTTGTGTGCACATGAGAGGGAGAAGAAGAAGAAGAGGGAGAATTGGTTTAATTATTTTTCTTTCTTACATTCAGGTACCATGGTCATCATTCTCACAGTGGAAATAATGGTAATAGCTGGTAAGTCGTGGTGGTTTATACAGTATCATCTCAACATCTCAAAAATTGTTCCTCCATATAGTATGCATGTTTTAGATGTTTTCAGTGTTTCAGTGATTTTTTTTCACTGTCTGTGCACATGCATTTAAATTTATTAAACCCAATTTACAAATGTTATTATTAATGAGATCGCAATGCTTCATTAGACTTCACACCATGAACGTGGACTTCACATTAATAGCACCTGTCAAAAAAAGACAAACGCGTATAATATCTTCCTGCTAATTGATGATACAAGTGTATGTCCTGTGTGACTGGTTTGTGTGCTACTGTTCACAGTCATGAAGCAATAACTCCACCGCAGAACTTACAATATCTCTTGTCAACAGTGAGAAATTTTAATTTGTGTCTGTTTCTGGGAGGCAAGTCTCAGCTGGTTGCAGTGTGTAACTGTTAAAAACAGGTGTAGGCATGCCTGTTGCTTTAGGATCAATTGTAGATCTCTTTCTACATACTGCATGCCCTTCCAATTCCAGCCAGTCTCAGCTGTTGCAGGGCAGCTCAGAAGATCATGCACTTTGATGTTCAGGATCCTGTGATTGTTTGTTGCAGGAACGTCATGTAGTGGTACCATCAAAAATATGGTAGCAATTGAACACCATTGTGGTTGAGATGGTGTGGGAAGACGAGCTGTCAGTGGTACCATTGCTGACCCACTTTGTTCTACTTTGCTCAGTGACGTTTCTTCTTGGTTGAGTTTTACTGAATTTATAGTTCCCCTCTGGGAGTCTTTCTTCATCATGTTCAGACAGAGAACATTCTCTAGGTGTGCACTGATAGACTGCACACTGGAGATGAAAATTTATACCCCAGCGATCCATATATTGCTTTGAAATACAGCTTAGGTCAGTTTTGTATATTTTTTATGTCCTTACTGGATTTTAAATGAGGGACAGTAAAGAAACGCAAGTCTATAAAACTTCAGGATGGCAGATTACATAATGCTTGAATTATTGAACCTTGACAGTTTTATTGCCATCTAGTATATGTTGCATTCATATTCATGTTTTATATGCTTTATATTACTCAACGTGACACATGTTCTTCACACCTCAAATTAATGTGCCAGTTAACTGACATCTGTTCTTCACATCTAAACTGATGATTCTTATAGCACCCATATATGATGTTGATGGAGCATTTAAGTTCACATAGGTTGCATGTTCAAACACGTTGATTTTGGGTGAACCTGTTTTACTCTGAGGTTTTATATCTTTATTATTGTGACTTCTTGACACCAACTGGGAGGAACAAAAATCATGACACTTCAGAGAGTGTTAGGATACTGCCTGTTCGTGCATGTTAGTTTATTTTGGCACTCTGGTGTGTTAAAACTTGCATTTGACTCTAGTTTTAACCATGCAGCATTCTTAAAGAAAATGTTCACTTGGACATAGTAATGGCATGCTAGCCACACTCCTGCTGCAGAGTAGGAGACCTCATGGTGGATTTATATCAGGCTGCTTTTGATGCTTTATTTGGTTGGAGACCTGTCCAGATGGGCCCGGTAAAGATCCCAAAAAAACAGCGCACCTGCTCCTGCCTGGTCAATGTCCATAAACCACCAAATGAGATGCACAATACAGTCAGCAGCAATGAGGGGAAAATAAACACAAAATGCGAAACACAAAAGCCTTGACTGTCCATCCAGGTACGGGTAAGCCCACTGCTCAAGAAACCATCTCTAAATCCAGCGCTTCTTGAAAACTACAGACCGGTATCCCTTCTTCCATTCATTGCAAAGACACTTGAGTGAGCTGTGTTCAACCAGTTTTCTATGTTCCTTGTACAGAACAACCTCCTGGACAGCAACCAATCTGGCTTCAAAAGTGGCCACTCAACTGAGACTGCTCTGCTCTCGGTTACTGAAGCCCTGCGACTAGCAAGAGCAGCTTCAAAATCCTCGGTACTCATCTTACTGGACCTTTCTGCTTTTGACACTGTTAATCACCAGATTCTCCTGTACACCCTCAGAAAGATGGGCATCTCTGGAACAGCACTCCTGTGGGTTAAGTCCTACCTCTCTGACAGATCCTTCAGTGTGTCTTGGAGGGGTGATGTTTCAAAGTCACACCACCTTGCTACTGGGGTTCCTCAAGGCTCAGTACTTGGACCACTTCTCTTCTCAATCTACATGACATCATTAGGATCTGTCATTCAGAAGCATGGCTTTTCTTATCACTGCTACGCTGATGACACCCAACTCTACCTCTCATTCCAACCAGATGACCCGATGGTAGCTGCTCGCATTTCAGCCTTTCTGAGTGACATCTCTAGCTGGATGAATGACCATCACCTTCAGCTGAACCTTACGAAGACAGAACTCCTGGTGATTCCAGCTAACCAATTGCTTCATCACAACTTCTCTATACAGCTGGGCTCATCAACCATTACTCCTTTGAGGACAGCTAGAAACCTAGGAGTTGTGATGGATCATCAGTTAAGCTTCACAGACCACATCGCTACAACTACCCGGTCCTGCAGGTTTGCCTCATACAACATTAGGAAGATTAGACCCTTCCTGTCAGAGCAAGCAACCCAACTTCTTGTCCAAGCTCTTGTTCTCTCCAGACTGGACTATTGTAATGCTCTCCTGGCGGGCCTTCCTGCATGTACTGTCAAGCCTCTGCAATTGATCCAGAATGCAGCAGCGATGGTTGTCTTCAATGAGCCAAAAAAAGCTCACGTTACTCCTCTCCTCATCAGGTTACACTGGCTACCAGTAGCTGCTCGCATCAAATTCAAGGTACTGATGCTAGCCTACAAGACGACCACTGGCACGGCACCAACTTACCTAAACTCATTGGTTAAATCTTATGTGCCCTCCAGAAGTTTGCGCTCTGCAAGTGATCGACGCCTTGTGGTACCATCCCAAAGAAGTTCAAAATCACTCTCACGGACCTTTTCCTGGACTGTGCCCAGCTGGTGGAATGACCTCCCAATCTCAATTCGTACAGCTGAGTCTTTACTCATTTTCAAGAAACATCTAAAGACCCATCTTTTTCGCCTGCACTTAACCAACTAATACTAGCAGTTTTCCTTTTCTTGTCTTTTAATTAAAAAAAAAAAAAAAAAAAAAAAAAAAACTACCTATGCGTTCTATACTAGACTAACTGAGACTTGTCATGGCACTTGTATACTGTTGTTGTTCTCTTGTTGACCTGACTGCTTCTATTGTTCTCATTTGTAAGTCGCTTTGGATAAAAGCGTCTGCTAAATGATTAAATGTAAATGTAAATGTAAATCCACATCCCAAGACTGGACAGCAGGAGATGGGACAGGAGGCAAGAGAAAGCGTGGTGTAGATACCTGCATGTCTGTCTCCATGACAGCCTGTGGGACATTCAAGGACAATCCCATGAGGCTTCATTGCCAAGGCCTGGTGCACATTGGCATTGTGGTCCAATGGTGTGCCCGCTACTATCTGAGCCTTAGAGTGAATGGAGATTTTAATCAAGACATTGACATAGAGTTTGCGAGCAGTGTTTACAAAGAATGACAGTACCTTACAGTTGGTTTCGAGTGAAGCTTGATTGCATCTAACTTGAACTTGGACATTAAGTTCTTCTATATATTTCAGCATATGTGTGTTAAAAATGAAACTGTCAATATTTACTCACCTGCATGTTGCTCTAAACCTGTATGACTTATTTTCTTTAGAATGCTGATGATATTTTGATAAATGCATGATGACTAAAGCTTTCAGTCATAAACGTATCATAAAAAAATCCATACGTTTTCTGAAGTCATGCTATAAAATCATTGTTATCACTGACAATCTTTGAATAAGTGATTTGAACTTGAGAATTAGATCACTTTTGATTTTTGTGAACTGGATCAGTGGATTAAATAAAATAAAAAATCTGACTCAAAAGAATCAGGCACCACTACATCTCTTATGATCTTGAACAGTGGGGTGAATTAATTTTAAGTGATTACTTACTTTTGGTCTGTTCCTCACTAAAAGCTTGTATGACTTTTGAATGCTTGAGCTGCTTCCGAAATCACATACTGAGTAGTTATTACATTAGGTATTACTTTGCTACTAAAAAAGTAAGTTTTATATAGTATAAATGAAATCTGGACATACGACATCCACCATGTTGTCATGACTTACAGCATAAATTGCATCATTTTAATGCCATCCTCTCCTATGGAATGATATTGCGGACTTTATTCAAAAGGCATTGCAAATTGTATTTGCAATTGCGTTTTCAATTTGTGGACGCATAAAATGTGACATAATCCAAACGCAAATGCAAATCGCGCATTACCGTTTTCATTTTCGATTAAGTGAACGCACAGTGTCTGCCAAATTTAAAATGGAAATGCAAAGTCCGTTTGCAATTGTGTTTCCCATATCTTAGGAGCTATGAGCCTGTCATATTTAAATAGCAATATTAATTACCACATTTGCCTTTTCACTCTCTCTGCACTGTGCATGTAAACTGCCAAAACTCAAATGGAATCGCAATACCTTTTGCATTTGAATTTCCAACATCTACACGGAAACCTGTCAACCAAGTGACAGGGGTGGGGCCGTTTTATTGGGCGTGTTTGCATTGGGAAGTGACGATCGTACTAAAATGTAATATGTTTTTACTAGGGTAAATATGAGTTAACGATAGTGTTTATAATTAAGCCACAGTAGCCACAAATGTACAGTTGTCTTAGACGAATTCTCCTTGATTCAGCAGCTGCACGATGTACAGCCGAGAGTCCTGTCTTGAATCTAGAGATCTGGTACTACTTCAGTGTAGCTTGGTAGCTCAGTGGTTAGTGACTGTCGTCTCTCATGGCATACCATCTTTTAGCGCGTGTTCGAAACCCGGGCAGACACAGACGTTCTTTATTTTTTTGTTTATCCTACTAACTTCAGCCGCTGATTTCGGACTTGCATCCTCAGTAGTTCAGACTTTGTGCATTCAACTCGGGAGTGTGATGTCTGCGAGGACGCAGGTCCGGTAATTCTGCAAACAGCAGCGTACTTGATAACATGTCAGCTCGCCTTGACTACTGCAATTTTCCTCACTGTATGATCGCCCGTTTGGCGGCTGACGTTAGTAGGATAAACAAAAAAATAAAGAACGTCTGTGTCGGCCCGGGTTTCTCTCTGCTGTACATCGTGCAGCTGCAGAATCAAGGAGAATTCGTCTAAGACAACTGTACATTTGTGGCTACTGTGGCTTAATTATAAACACTATCGTTAACTCATATTTACCCTAGTAAAAACATATTACATTTTAGTACGATCGTCACTTCCCAATGCAAACACGCCCAATAAAACGGCCCCACCCCTGTCACTTGATTGACAGGTTTCCGTGTAGACGTTGGAAATTCAAATGCAAAAGGTATTGCGATTCCATTTGAGTTTTGGCAGTTTACATGCACAGTGCAGAGAGAGTGAAAAGGCAAATGTGGTAATTAATATTGCTATTTAAATATGACAGGCTCATAGCTCCTAAGATATGGGAAACACAATTGCAAACGGACTTTGCATTTCCATTTTAAATTTGTCAGACACTGTGCGTTCACTTAATCGAAAATGAAAACGGTAATGCGCGATTTGCATTTGCGTTTGGATTATGTCACATTTTATGCGTCCACAAATTGAAAACGCAATTGCAAATACAATTTGCAATGCCTTTTGAATAAAGTCCGCAATATCATTCCATACTCTCCTGTGGCCACATGGGACAGTAAAGTGTCCATCAGATGCACACTTCAAAATCTCTGAGGATGTACAGTAGTAGATCATCTGGCACCTTTTTTTCTTACTGTTTTATAAATACTATGAATTCCGACATACAATTCCTTCCATATGCCGTGATTTTTTTTTTTTTTTTTTGCATGGTAGGGAATTAGGTATATTCGGACACAGGGTTGGAATATAGTACGAGTCATACAGTATGTACCACGTTTAGGATTTTTTAAATTGTGTTTTTGTGTGTGTCTCATTTTAGAGCTTGTCAGCCCCAGTCGTCATTCACTTTCATTATATGAAATACCTCAAAAACTCACCTTTTCTATTCCACAGAATAATGAAAGTCATTTGAGTAAATGATGAATCTCTTTCATATTTCTGTTTTATGCTAATGAATGAGCTAGCTATGCTGTTTCTACATTTTGTTTCCAAAATACTGCACATTATAGCTTCTGCAGCCCACTATATATCCCAGCCGGGGAGAATGGATGTGGAGATCCGTGACCTGAGATCTTAATTCCATCAGGGAGTGCATTCACTGGAAATGTTAATGACAGTTTTGTCATGCAGTTCATTACCGCACCCATGACTCCTCTAGGCCCTCGCTCAGATGGACAAAAACGAGAGGGAAGGCCTTTAAGCTTGAAAGAGGGAAGAAAAAACTAAACCTTTTTGAGACCAAGCACAAAAGACACAGGGAGATGCTGAATGTGGTGGCTGCCAAGCACTTAGAATTCATGATTGGGTTTTCTTCCTCCTCATTGGCAGTGGTTCCTGCTTGAAAAGAAGGTTGAGGGGGTTAGTTTGCTTGAAGCGACAGATTGCAGATGTCTGTATTGGACTCTTTGAAAGTGTGCACCCCTCCTCTCCTCCACCCCCAGAAGAAAAGCCCCATACAGTACACTGTTCTTTACTCATTCTATCATAAGAGCTCAAGAGGACCAGACACTTTTCTAATAGAGTTACCCTTGAAAATCTCCAGAGCTGAACACAACATGGAATTTTAACTCTAACTTAGTATGCTGGCAGGGCAATAAGCACCATAGACATCAAAAGTCGTGTTTCCACTGTCGGGTCAGTGCGAGCCAGGACTTAAAACACGCCCTTTACATGCCTCTCAGGAACAACGTCACGAAACCCTATCATTTCAGCAATAAAGAGAAGTTATCAGAAAACTAGGAAATAAGTCACTGGAACTAGCGCGATCACAAAACGAACATGATAAAAGCGGCCGTTTGTTTGCATGCTTTGTTAAATATTTCAATTCAAAAGCATCGATGTTTTACTATAGAATATGTGATACATTGATCATAATGTATTAATTTATCAGGACTCAAAATTAGTCACACAGAAATAAATTTATTTATATTTTATTTATTTATTTTTAACGCTTAAGCTTTATGAAAATAGCCCGCTTATTCAGTCAAGTTTGTTTATGTTTATTTGTAGCCTATAAGTCACTTAGAATGAATGATAATATCTCTATTTTTATAAAAGCTCCCGAAAAAAATAACATTATTATATTTTTATAATAGGCGACATGGAGCTAAACTCTCGAGACAAGACTTATGACAGATAATATAAGTTACTAAATAAATGCACGATTGTGATAGAGAATAAGAAGCTGACATCTGATTTCTTCAAGTGGTCATATTTACCATGTTTACTATGGTAATGTTAATGCCTAGCGTGCACAGTCTTTTGCATCGTTTATAAATATTTCTGGCTTGTATGGTGATGTCAGGATACAAGACACACAGAGATCGAGGTAAGTGAATATCACACAGCTTTATTAAATGGAGCAACAAATCATGGTGAGTATCAGGAGCGAGAAGACGTGAGGAAAACACAGGATGTGGGATCCGCAATAGGCAAGTTCAAACACTCCAGATAATTGAATCCCAGTCCGTTCTGGAATGTTAATACTGGTCTTTCTCTTACAGGTTCTGGCATGGATTCAACGAGTGGCAAGGGGATTCAGTGAAACTCTGAAGATCGCTGGATGTCAGGTAACAAATGGATACTGAACATGTTCCTGGAGATCACAGATCAAGAAGCCAGAGGTTAGTAAATCACAGGTGAGTATACATTATGCACAGAAGTCACAGGTTTCTCAAGGATTCAGAAAACAGAGGATAAGGGTCAGTTCCTGTTGGAGGCTTGACAGAGAACTGGAGTATTGCAGCGTGTTTTATGTGTAGGTGGAATGAGGTTGATAATTGTGAACAGGTGTGAGTAATCAGAATTCTGGGGAGAGTGATCGTTGTGTGGTGAGGGATGTTGAGTCTGATTGGTTCCTGACAGGTGATTATAATCCACATTGGATCAAATTATTTCAAACACACGGTGCTGACTGAAAGTGAGTTTTGAGCTCAACTTATTTAAAAAAGTTTTTAATTATAATTTTTAATGCTGGTGTTATTTTTGATCCACGGCAGTGGAAACACGGCTGGCCCTGGCACGCACTAGCATGCCCGTTTTAAGCTCGGCAGTGGAAACGCGGCTAAAGAGGTACACGTTCCCCTCCAGTACTCAGAATATTGGTTGACCAATATGGATTTTACTGTGGTTTGTTCTTCAATTATTACATTAGGTCTTCCTGATCTTACTTATGTGGTTACATCATTATCTGCTGAGATAATATACATTCCATTTATTTGTACTTTGCTATAAATCAACATTACATTGAAATGAACAAGACTAGTCCTCTCAGTTCTCACTCTACAGGCTTCAAGAGGTTCTCAAGTCTGTGTGTACAGCACATGTCAAGCGTTGACAGTGTAACCTAGATAGATGGAAGAGAACACAGATCCCAGCTGACTTTTCCCTTACTTTCTCACGCACACACACACACACACACACACACGAACCACAGAACCCGTCTTAGCATGACAGATTAAAAAGGTGAAAGGGAAAAAAAAATAAAAAATTAAGTAGTATACTATAAAAAATTAAGTGAGATTTTTCCACCAATAGTGGGACCATGCAAACTGAATTGTTTGTTTGAAACCTATATATATATATATATATATAAACAAGACAACACTAGTTTTGCGATTTTCTTTGGTGCAGATAGTGTCACACATAATGTTCACTTTACCTTTAAAAACAAACATAATTGTCATAAAACACTGTGGGGTTTTTTTCTTTCTAGCATCAGTCATGGAAAAGTTCATTTATGTCAGTAATTCTATAATAGTGAAACTTGTGTATTAAATAAATTCAATGCACACAGACTGAAGTATTTACGTCTTTGATTCTTTTAATTGTGATGATTTTAGCTCACATTTAACAAAAACCCACCAATTCACCATCTCAACAAATTAGAATACTTCATAAGACCAACTAGCAAAAAAAAAAAAAAAAAAAAAAAACATTTTTAGTGAATGGTTGGCCTTCTGGAAAGTATGTTCATTTACTGTACATGTACTCAATACTTGGTAGGGGCTCCTTTTGCTTTAATCACTGCCTCAATTCGGCGTGGCATGGAGGTGATCAGTTTGTGGCACTGCTGAGGTATGAAAGCCCAGGTTTCTTTGACAGTGGCCTTCAGCTCATCTGCATTTTTTGGTCTCTGGTTTCTCATTTTCCTCTTGACAATACCAGGTCTGGTGAGTTTGCCGGCCAGTCAAGCACATCAAAACCATGGTCATTTAACCAACTTTTGGTGCTTTTGGCAGTGTGGGCAGGTGCCAAATCCTGCTGGAAAATGAAATCAGCATCTTCAAAAAGCTGGTCAGCAGAAGGAAGCATGAGGTACAGTGACTTTGGTTTTCAAAAAAAAAAACAATGGACCAACACCAACAGATGATTTTGCACCCCAAATCATCACAGACTGTGGAAACTTAACACTGGACTTCAAGCAACTTGGGCTATGAGCTTCTCCAACCTTCCTCCAGACTCTAGGACCTTGGTTTCCAAATGAAATACAAAACTTACTCTCATCTGAAAAAAAAAATAGGACTTTGGACCACTGGGCAACAGTCCAGTTCTTCTCCTTAGCCCAGGTAAGACACCTCTGACATTTGTCTGTGTTTCAGGAGTGGCTAAGCAATCGGAATATGACAAATGTAGCCAAATTCCTTGACACATCTGTATGCCTTGACCCCAGCATCAGTGCATTCCTTGTGAAGTTCACTCAAATTCTTGAATCGATTTTGCTTGACAATCCTCATAAGGCTGCGGTTTTCTCTGTGGTTCCACACATTTTCATTCCACTCAATTTTCTGTTAACATGCTTGGATACAGCACTCTGTGAACAGCCAGCTTCTTTGGCAATGAATGTTTGTGGCTTACCCTCCTTGTAAATGGTGTCAATGATTGTCTTCTGGACAACTGTCAGATCAGCAGTCTTCCCCATTATTGTGTAGCCTAGTGAACAAAACAGAGACCACTTTGAAGGCTCAGGAAACCTTTGCAGGTGTTTTGAGTTAATTAGCTGATTGGCATGTCACCATATTCTAATTTGTTGAGATAGTTTTGGTGTATAGAATTGGTGGGTTTTTGTTAAATGTGAGCCAAAATCATCACAATTAAAAGAACCAAAGACTTAAACTACTTCAATCTGTGTGCATTGAATTTATTCACAATTTTAGTTGAATTACACACTTTTCCACAACATTCTAATTTATTGAGATGCACCTGTATGATCACATTATAATGGACATCAAAACATTATAATATTCCTTCTATATTTATTTTTCTTCTGTTTCAAATACCTTAAACAAATTTTATTGTTTTATCTTTGTCCCATCATAATAAACATAACCCATTTCAATATTTATTGTGTGAAGATGATTTATCTCAACCTCTAACAATTCCACAGGGCCATAGTTGAAGAAAAACTTCCCAGTCCTTTTGTGCTTACATATCTTCATGGATATGTATCAAATCAGTTGTGTTAGGAATGATATGGTGGCATTCTGCTGAAAAATCCCTCAAGCAGGTGGCCTGAAGTGGTACACCACAGTAATTCCACAGCCCCTGAAATTACGCAAGAGAGGCGAGTAATGGAAGCTTCTTGCATGAGTCCAGATGGTAAGGCACCTCTCTGAGTGGAATGATACTGTTCCACTACATCAATTTAGAACTGGAGGAGGCCTCTGCCAGACTGCACCCAAGGGCCATGAAACGCAAATATTTTCATCAAACTGCTAGACAGATTCTCAAGAGGGTTTACACTTCCTCCAAATTCATCAGTGATGATGCTAAGTCTGATCCCAGGGGGACACTCGGATCTGTGGTTCATGTCAGCTTCTCACGATTAGTGATTATCTGGTGGATGGTTCTTTCATGCCTCGTCAGCACTCTGACCACAAGTGTCTTTGCTTCTGTGTCCCAAACAATGGTCATGTGTATGGTCATAGTGGTTGTCTATCTATTCATCTTTGTTAAGCCAGCATTCAGTGTTTGTCTTAATGTACTTAGCTTTTTTCTAGTTAGAACGTCATATGAATTTCTGATTCATTTTAATTGAATTTTGATTTCCACTTCCTTACACTCAAATTTGACTTACTTCAAAATCCTGTCTCATTTTAATTTCATGAATTGAATAGCAAATTAAAAGGAATTCACAATTCATTTCATAAAATAGTAATCACTGAAATAGCATAGCATAGCTTATCTGAGGAAAGTCTTTGTTGACATTATAACAGGAGTAAATCTACTAAGCAGTGTAGTGTTGTTTCTACTGCAAGAGATAATTACAGTAGCAAGCATCACTGTATGATTCCGGGTTGCTCGGTCTGAACCCAAGTTTTTATTCCACCCTCTCTCTGTGGAGCTGCTGTGCATGTAATTTATTTGGAGACCAACAGCAAAAACAAATAAATTAAACTTTATTAAATCTGATGGAGAATACAGAGATGCAAATTGCATAGTTAGATCAATAGTTTTTCACTTTTGTTAGACCAGATTGCATTACCATTTTAGAGTTTGTATAAACCGTACTCCAGACAACCTTTTCAAATGGAAGGTGTGGTTCACTGGCATGCACCCAAGTTTAAGAAACAATTTGCACATCAATCAGGCAAACTGAACTCTGACGTCAAATAGACTTGGGTTTGCATTATAAACTCTGGTGCTTGTGGAATTAAAGAAACTGAAGAGAAATTGTTGACCTTTCAGAACAGATGTTAACTTGTTATTTTATTACTTTCTAAAGAAATGCAGCAAGCAAAAAATAGTTTGAATTGCTGAGACATCTTGACATCATGTTTGATTTGTCTGGTAATGATCTGTAAAGACTTATGTAAGATAGACAGTACGTGGATGTCTGTACATTCTAAGGACATGCAAACTTTCACAAAATTACAGCCACAATTAAGCTGTTGACCTGCAAAGGTTTACAATTCCATTATCTCATGGTCAACCATTAATCTTGAGTTTACAGATGGGTATAAGGTTACAATTATTAAACTACCAGGCATACCTGAAAAACCAACACTCCGTATTGCAAGGTGTCTTTTAAAAACACTTCGTCCAGTTCTAGTGTACTAAATCCTTTGTGTGTAAAAACTGCACAGCTGTTTCACCATTTTAAGGTCCTACAATGACGGTAACGCAAAAGCTTGTCAGTCTAGCCCAGGGTTCCTCAAAATCACACATTGTAAACTAAACCCCTAAACTAATTTTCAAAATACAATAATAAACTAACACAATACACTATGTCTAACAAAACACTGCAAACAGGTTTCAAAATCAAATAATTATTCAAAACACTAACACATGTTCTCTTCCAACAGGAAAATTTAGTCTATCATAACACAATGACAAAAAAAACACAAAACACTATCATCAGCTTAAATGACAGAAACTGCATTATTTTATAATGCATATATTATTTATATTATATTTATATATATTTTGTATTTGTATTTTGTGTCAGGTCTGCCCTTATACAATAGATAGTATATTGTATTGATCATAGATTGTGTTTTGCACTGTAGCCTCTCTACATTTTTGCTTTCTTGGGTTTATTAAATGCATGCATTTAGTTTCTTTTGCTGCAGAAATTCAATACAAAAAATGAATGACCATCTCAGAGTAGCTTTATAAAATGTACAGTTTATGTAAAAAAAATACAGACACAGAATTGCTGCAGTAAAGACTTTATTTGCAACAGGACATTAGAAAAGGAAAGAAAACAAAAATACAAGGCAAAAGAATGCAATATAGCTGTCATTTATTTATATTATGTCATTATGTGAAAATACTTAATTTAAAGAACAGAAAAAGCCACAGTAGAATAAAAAGTAAATAAATAAATGTGATCTAATCTGCCCAAACTTCTACGTTTGTAAGTTAGTTGTAAGTTAGTCTTAGAACATGATGTTATCTGTTCTGACATACAGTGTGAAAGCATTGGTAAATTTGACTGTAAAATTACATTGTTTTGGTCTTGGTTGAGCTTGTGTGTAAAAGAAGTTCAAGCATTTTAAATTGGTGTTAACTGTATGCATTTTGTATCAAAGCAACAAGAAATGTGTAAATTGTATAGCCTACAAAGACGGATGTTGGGCTAACTCTGTTAAGAGTTTAAGAAACTTGTTAAAGGTATTGAAAAAACTGTCATAGCGATTGTAAAAAACTGTAATAACAGGGTCAAGGTCCGTATGAAAAGTCATTGTCAAAATACTCCATCTGCCATCAGACGTGCAATCTGGGTTATATGAAGTGACAGGAACAGTTTTTGTAAGTGAAGAAAACAAAAATAATGACCTTATTCAATAATTCCTTTGTCAACTGTCTCCTCTGTGTCACTCCATATCACTGTGCTGCGTGTGCTCTTTTATGTCCTCCTCACTACAAGGATACAAAAAGTGTTTCCGTCGCTTCATATAACCCAGATTGCACATCTGATGGCAGATGGGTATTCTGACAACGACTTTTCATACCTTTTTTGGACCTGGACACTGTTATTTACTTGGCAGTCTATGGGACATTCTCAAGCCTCCAGGTTTTCATCCAAAATATCTTAAATTTTACGGGTTTGAAACGACATGGGGTAAGTGATTAATGACAACATTTTTATTTTGGGGTGGAGTAACCCTTTAATATGCAGCCTGCGGGCCACATCTGGCCCATGACAGAAAAATATTTGGCCTGCACTAATGTTAAATAATGTGGCATGATAATACAAACGCAGCATCAGAAAGCGACATTAACTTGCATCGTGTCTACAGATGCAAGCTGCGAGACCCAACAAAATACAATAGAACCCATTATAATCAGTGATGCTGTCAATATTGGATGCAGTGCAGTGTGACAAGTCCCCAACAGTAAACTGCTGCCCGACAATAAACTGCTGTATGTCAGTGGCCCTTGGCTTCGTATTGCTGGAAGAATTCGGACCCCTGCAAAAATGAATTGAGGAACCCTGGTCTAGCCTCACAGTGCTTATCAAGTGAGAGAGATTTTATGAGACAGGCCTGTAAAAACAAGTGAAGAAATAGAGCAGCAAGAGACAACCTAGAATCCAAGACTCTAGATGCAGTGTGGCTACACTATAAAAATCTTATTTGCTTTGTAAACATAATTTCCAGAGAAAATGAGGGACATTCCAAATATACTGTTGAAATTCTAACCGGTACCTCTGACTGTTTTGATTGTAAAGCTTTGTGTAAAGTGTAAAGTATACAGTGAATAACATAATCATTTACCTTCTGGATTGACTGATTGTCCTTCACTGTAATTTAATTTAAATTTATAACAGTGCACAACAGCAGACACACTGATGGGGATGAACGACTCCTTTGTCTTGCTATGGGACATTTTATAGCTAGCTATTCATGGGTAGAACAATGACAAATCTACACATTAGTCATTAGTAAATTATGTAAGTAGGGAATTAAGTGCTTTTGAAAGGTTTGTGACCTTCATAACAAAAAGGAAAAATAAAATCAGATGTTATAAACAAATCAATTCCTGGGACATAAAAGTGATTGTATAGACTTCTCTAGATTTCTCTACATACTCGAATACATGCACTTCCACACAGCCAGTTTGTAGTGTCAGTTCTTTCAAGTTCTTTTCCCTTTTTCAAGTTTTAAAGACTAGCGGTTAACTCTATAAACACTTCAGTGTGTTTTCATTTCTTTATCATTACATCAGATGTGTGGTTTTGAGATCCATCCAGTTCAGAACAAGATTCCTCAGCATCTCTAAAGCCTGAATCCAGAATTATTCAAGGCAAAGACAGGTAAGATATTTAGTATAGGTATAGGTAACTCTGGGTTAAATTCAGACAAACTCATTTGTCATCTTCTCCTTCAGGGCTGAGGTGTTGTGTGTACATGTCTGACCTGCAGATCAGGTGAGTTTCCTGATTGACTAATACGGGCTGAAAGTTTTGAGAAAGTTTTGCTCATGTACTGTAGATGCTAAGCATATTATTTAGTGAAAGCAGTATTTTGTATATATGCATCAAAACTTTTCTCTTTATGACAGGATAACTGCAGAAATGTTTAAACTGATGCAGGTTAGCAGTACGGTGTACATTTTAGGACATCCTCAGACCTCAGTCATCAAATGAAAAGGCGTCATGCCTCAGACTAAAAGGCTTCAGTCATCGGACAAAACGGCATCGCGCCTCAGACTGAAAAGCTTCAGGTCTCAGGAAAAACGACGTCAGGTGTCAGGTCTCATACAATAAACATTAGGTATCAGACGAAACGGACTCAGAAAAAAAGTCATCAGAAAAAACGGACTCAGACAAAAAGTCATCAGACGAAACGGACTCAGGCAAAAAGTCATCAGACAAAATGGACTCAGACAAAAAGTCATCAGACGAAACGGACTCAGGCAAAAAGTCATCAGACGAAACGGACTCAGGCAAAAAGTCATCAGACAAAATGGACTCAGACAAAAAGTCATAAGACAAAATGGACTCAGACAAAAAGTCATCAGACGAAACGGAATCAGGTGGAATATAGCGTTGCCCCGCCCCATGTGACGTCACACGCACGCCGTTCACAGGAAGTGGTATATCATGGTTGATAGATGGCAAAAGGAGGTAAGCAGCGTTTGATATTTCATATTTTAACAGTTTTATTCAAATGTTACACTAATTAAGTTATATAGGGAAGATAACATGCTTATACATGCTTAAGATAACATGAAGATAACATGTCTTGTGTGCACGTTTAGAAAGTTAGTTAGCCATATTGCAACTAGCGAGCTTTATTTTGGCCAAGTAGTAAAGTTACCCTTACGAAAAATAACCATGGTTTTACTATCAAAAAACAAAACAAAACAAAAAACAAATGGTCGATATAGTTAAATCATGGTATCCACAGATTAACATGATTTTGCTACTAACCATAGTTTAACCATGGTGTTTGTAGTAAAACTGTGGTTATACAAATGGTACGTTAATCATTACACTAAAAAAAGTTACTACACATTTATTATAATAAAACCACAATGCATTATATATAGAAAAACTTTGTTGTTTCATCTCATAAATAATCATAACAATTGTACGTATAAAACTTACTTATTTGTGGATGTAACTTTTATGAGTATGATTATGTAACACGCAATATACACCATGCTAAATCCACATGATTTATAATGGTTTATAAGTCTTATATCTTGACATTATTTATTTAAAACATATACAGTATCTTACTATCTTATTGATATTACAATAAATATAGTTAAAATCAAAAGTATTACATAATACACATTCATCTGATCAGATTTTTGATATGATGGCTGTTTAATGAAAAATAATATTTTTATTTTCATTATTATTGTTGTAGTTATTTATAATGGAATTTGCCTGCTTTGAGTAAAGTAACAAAACAACAATGCCAAGATATGAGACATGTATTATATATAAGGGAAACATTCTGTTGTAAGTTAAGTGGATGCATTATATTCATTGCGTATTATAAATCATAATCTTAAATGCTATAACCACAAATAAGTAAATTATACTTACATTATAACACATTAAAACTGTTATGATTACTCATGAGATGATATGACATATTACAAAGTTTTTTTTCTAATACATTATTCATAAATTATAAGAGTATTCTTATGGCATTATAATGAGTTTTAAATACGGGCTTCATAGGAAGTGTTACCGTTAAGTTTAATCGATAATGTACTTCTTCACTGATGTTATACAATATCCTTGTACAAATGAAAAAAAAAATGTTAACAGCATCTAATGCTTTTATCTTGCAGTGAAACGCATCTAAGAAGATGAATAAAATCAAGTTAGCCACACAGATGGCATCGTCCAAGAGCACAGGCATGTATTTTTCCTTTCTGCATTGGTAAGAACACTATTAACTCAAAGAAAGTATATGTAAACATTTAAACATCATAGGCTAATAATGAACAAGAGTGCAGATTAAGTAACAAATATTTAAATGAAAACCACCCAAGATCAGTAAACGATCTTTAACTATTACTTTGTCGTTTTATATTAAGGGAGTTCATCCAGAGGCAGTGAGTGAACTGTGTGTCCTGAAACCAGAATCAGTTGGGAAGAATGGAATCAATTCTACCCCATAAAAGGCTTACACGGGTAATTCACAACTCTGTTTGTTTGTTTGTGTGTGCACAGCTATAGCTTAATGTCTTCACGACTCATCATTTGTGTTCATTTCTTTAGGTCCCCTTCCAGATGCTGATGTCTTGGCTTCTGGTGCAAAACTAAGTCAGCTTAATCCCAAGCCTTTGCTGCCACACATACTTGAGGGCATTTCAAAAGTAGAGTTGTACCTCTTGGCAGTCCACTTTCATACCAATGTCCCCCTATAGCTGCAGGTGTTCCTGATGTTAATTTTCCCCCACTACCTGTGCTTGGTTTTCAGTTTGGCTGTCATTTTAAAATAGTCCAGACGGACGAGTGCATGATCCATCTGAAACATTCCAGTTTGGACTAGTGGAGGTAAAAAGCACCTCTGCTGAAAACATTGCTCAGGCTCCATTTATGAAAATTCAAAGAGGACTAGCCAAACTTAAAGCGACCCATAAGTAGTACTGGCAGGTACAAGGTCAGACTGCAGTCACTGGTCTACTCTGGTGTGACTTTGTGACTGAGACAAAATCAGATTTCATAATACAGATGATCTGGCGAGATGATGCCTTCATAGCATCAATGAAAGTACTATTATAACGTTTACCTGGATGTGTATCAGTGGTATGAATGGACAGATTCTGTTCATATTATAGTATGAACCTAAGATTTATTTTTACATTCATAGTAAATATATACTTTATGTAGTTGAGTAGTATGTAGCATATTTTGTAGTAGATCTTTTGTAACATATTAGATACATAACAAATTATAACAATAAATATATATTGTACTTGCTATTAATCAGAAATATGTACATACCGAGGTGAATAATTTGTTTTTTTTTATTAAATCTTCTGTAATGTATATGATATGCATATTCTTTTACTAGTTGTGTATATTAACATTTGATACATTGTATGATATAACAAATAAGATTTTTTCATAGTTAATATAAAAATACTTTTAATTTCATTGTCTGTCAAATTATTTTCAGGGACATTTTATTTAAATAATTTCATTATACAAAATATAAAATTTTACATTACAATAAAAAAAAAGTAAAAACATTTAATGATGGTAGGTATTAAAGGTATGCACTGCAACTAACTGAAAAGGTAAAAAAAAAAATTAAATAAAAAACTACTATCAAATGTTAACACTGTAACACTACTATTGTAATAATCACAGTCATTCTTAAAAATCTAATATACTAATATACATTCACTGCTCAAGAAACATTGGTCCCTGATAATAAACCATAAAACAGCAATTATGCTAGATCTGATTAATAGTTCCTGACAAGGTGAGTGGCACAACAGAATCCCAGATGTGTATTTCCTTGACCCTTCTAATCACCCTTTCCACCAGAAGTCTGAGGCGTGCAGTGGCCTGTGTTTTTTCACAGTCCTGTTTGCTGAACTGCTTGGCACATTTGAAAGATGGAATGATCTGTCTAGCACCAACACTGGAGAGCATATCTTCAATAGTGAACCCCTTGTCTGCCATAACCACATCTCCACTGCACCACACAGAGCTACGCCTACCAGACCTTTGAATGTGGTAGTGCACTTATAACTTCAGAGTGGAGTTTCAGTGATGTAGGGCTTTCACAGCAGATTTCTGTACAGTCCAGGATGACATGCAGGTTTGGATTGAACAAACAGTAATTCTCTGGCATGGAGGAGCTTATTTGTTGCCTGGACATCTAAATGGGTACTGGATCCAGGCAATGGTCCTGCTCAGCATGGTCACGCTTACCCAGTAAATGTCAGCAATAACTTGATTGACTGAAACAACAAATATATATTTAATTATAAGACAGAACCATTGTTTTTACAAAATCATTTAATTCAACAACTAGTGTTAGACTCATACAGGTATGTTATAATTAGACCAAGATTTCAATCTAATAGCTTGAAAGAATTCGCTTTACCCAGACGTAAAGTGGCCATGGTTTTATTATAGTAAAAGTGTAGTAACATGTTTTTTTAGTGTAATGATTAACGTACCATTTGTATAACCACCGTTTTACAACAAACACCATGGTTAAACTATGGTTACTATATCGACCATTTGTTTTGTTTTTTGATAGTAAAACCTTGGTTATTTTTCGTAAGGGTAATTTTACTACTTGTCCAAAATAAAGCTCGCTAGTTGCAATATGGCTAACTAACTTTCTAAACGTGCACACAAGACTCTCGAAAAGCATGTTATCTTCCCTATATAACTTAATAAGTGTAACATTTGAATAAAACTGTTAAAATATAAAATATCAAACGCTGCTTACCTCCTTTTGCCATCTATCAACCATGATATACCACTTCCTGTGAACGGCGTGCGTGTGACGTCACATGGGGCGGGGCAACGCTATATTCCACCTGAGTCCGTTTCGTCTGATGACTTTTTGTCCAAGGCCGTTTTGTCTGATGACTTTTTGCCTGAGTCCGTTTCGTCTGATGACTTTTTGTCCGAGTCCGTTTAGTCTGATGACTTTTTGCCTGAGTCCGTTTCGTCTGATGACTTTTTTTCTGAGTCCGTTTCGTCTGATACCTAACGTTTATTGTATGAGACCTGACACCTGACGTCGTTTTTCCTGAGACCTGAAGCTTTTTAGTCTGAGGCGCGATGCCGTTTTGTCCGATGACTGAAGCCTTTTAGTCTGAGGCATGACGCCTTTTCATTTGATGACTGAGGTCTGAGGATGTCCTAAAATGTACACCGTATTGCAGATCTCTAGTCAGATCCTTCAATATGTCATGTGAGAAACCCCAACAGGTACCTTAATATCAAGTAAATTCAAATCGAATTCATTTTTGTATTACTTTATAAAATACAGTTGTTTCAAAGCAGCTTCAGAATATGAAAATAACAGAATCAGTCACAAACTTCAGATGTTGATTTACTGTTGATTTAGTTCAGTTCAACAACTGCTGTTGCAAATTTTGTCAGTTACATTATGAATGAATTCGATTTAGCTATTTCATCACAAATTTATATATAATTTTTATTTATATTGTAAAATCCATGAAGTTTTTTTTGTCTCAAATCATGTTGATTTGAGAAGGCGAAACTGATCAAGCATATGCTCAACTCACTGTCTGACGATGGCCGCTTGGAATTTTAAAACACAAAAACTGTTCCAATCATATTTCTAAATAAACTTAATAAAAAAAAATATATATATAACTACTTTACCATTAAAAACCAAAACTGAACTATTTTAATGGCAGCAACAGCAGCTGTGTAATGGGAAGAGAGAGAGAGAGAGAGAGAAAAGACATGGGAAAGAAATCTGTTAAGCTGTTGAACAAGGACTGGGCCGTGAAGGCCTCTATATTCATTCCCTCGTTTCAATTAACATGTTCCCCCTCAGCTCGTCGGGCCCCCAATTTGCCCAGGCCCATATGCAACTGCATACCCTGCATATCCAGATGCTACGCCCTGGATCTCCATCATTCGCTTTTCACTCCAGTTGAGTTTGATTTTCATCTAAGTGTCTGAAACAATACCAACACTGACGACGCAATGTTAATTATTGATTTTTTCCCTTTTTTTTTATCTTTTCTCCCCTGTATTTCAGTTCTTCAGTGTGCTGTGGGATTGTTTTATTTATCAATTAATCACCCCCCTCCTCCACACCCTGCTTGCCATAACCTATGGTTTTGTGAAATGCCTCCACTGAGTGTCAGTGTCATCGAAATTCAATAATTTTACTTAACACAAGTATCTTTTAAATCCCAACTAGCAAGCCAAAGGTAACAGTGGCAAGGAACCCAAACTCCATCAGGTGACAGAAATGGAGGAAATATTGAAAGTTTCCCTAAATCAGCAACTATAAATTAATCACAAGGTGGTATTGCATATGATTTTTATAGCAGGGCCTTATCTGTTTGACTTGATCGGTTAGCTTTTATATGCAATCAACTCAAAGTTCTGTAAAAGTGGTCCATCATGCTTTCCTCGGGGAGCAAAGTCCCAGTTTGTGAGTCAGACAGGAAATTGTTTATATGCACTGATATTCTCTCTGAGCTCAGTCGTCCTCTAGCTGTCTCATGCATGTATGTTGATTTGTGAAAAATAAGTCACAGTGCGATGACTGTGTGGTGTTGGGTTTCTTTCCAGTCCCTGGAGTATGTGAAAAATGAAGCACTCATGCAGCACAAGTCCAGAAGAACATCCAAACAGCCTCAGAGTTGTGTAAACATGAAACACAGAAAAGAAGAAAGAAGTAACTGAATGAAGTCTGAATGTGAATTCAAATAAACATCTGTGGAGTGGTCCAGACTCAGTGTCTTTGGCTCTCTATGATGGTTTTTACCACCAAAGTGTTGCAAAAGGCTGCGGCTAGTGCTGTGGCCTTCACATGGTGACTGTATCTTATTATTCAAGAGTTGAAAGAAAGTATGTCTACTCTTTCAGTCAAATTTTTTGTGTGTGAATTATCTGTTGACATATGCCTGTGTGTACATGCGGACAAAACATCTTCTGTAATTCAGAATGTGTCCATCACTCATGACTGCGGTTGGTATGTGACAGCCAAGCAAGCAGTTACAAGTATTTGTCAGTTACTTGACAAAATAATATTTAGTCATGTCTGAGTTGGAATAAAGTCGCCTTTAACTTTAGCTCTGTTCCAAAACCTATTGACCTATCTCAAATATCAATCTCCCGCTTATGATTCTAACAGAGACAATGTGAGGAAAACAATGTGGTTGTCTTAAAAAGCATAACTTATAGTTTAAAACGTTGATGATATTCGTCTTAATTTAATGAGTTGTGAGTAATAGACAATAGAATGGACAGTATACCGTACACACAGTTTCAATGGAGGGACTGAGAGCTCTCGGACTAAATCTAAAATATCTTAAACTGTGTTCCAAAGATAAACGGAGGTCTCACGGGTTTGGAACGACATGAGAGTGAGTTATTAATGACATAATTTAGATTTTTGGGTGAACTATCCCTTTAAGTCACAAAGTATTAAAGGTACAGTTTGTAGGACCTGCCATGAGAGGGCGCACAACCAAAACAATAACAATCGCGTGGTTTGATGACGCTAAGGAGGAGCGTGGAATGATGGGATTTGTTGTCTTCTACCCAACCGCTGACGGCCATCAATCAGATGGAAAGATAAATCATGGATTTTATGGATGAGGGAAAGTTTTGTAAATGTTGTGTTTGATGTGATAATTTTCAAAAGCGAGTTCAACGATTTGCGCGAGTAGATTACGTACAAAGTCAATGCAAAGACGTGATCAGGCTATGGATCAGACGCTCCTTGCGCGGGTCTAGAGACGCGATTTGGCATGTATGCCCAATAATACTAATCTTGTTGATCGTTATAGCATATGTTTTCTGTAAAGATACGAATCAAAACAACTCACCTGTCGATTAAAACACAAGCAAGATCGGCATCTCTTTCTATGTTTTTACAGGAGCTGTCCTTGTCGACAGAACCAGCGGCAGATGGTAAACAGTAATTATGTTCCATAAATAAGTAACACAATCCACCATAAAACGTGCAAGAAGAAGTAAATAAGGAACTGCTTGACGCAAGCTAGTGGTTTGCTGGACGCTAGACACTACTTCCGCATTTGTCCACGACACTGTTGTCATGTGGTTTCTATGTCAGTAAAGGCGGTAACAAAGGGTAACTGATGTCATTGACAGGCGACTGCACTGCCCCGTGTCACTGTTTACAATGGGAATTTTCTCATGATTTACAAATAGTTGAAAACATTAGAGATATTGTTAGTAATCAGCTGGACAAAATATATAACACTAGCCTAGTGGTTTTTGGATAGTTTACTGCAAATATCTTACAAATTGTACCTTTAAGTCACTTTGCATCTGCAAGCAATGGAAGTCAGCTTCTTCATAAGAAAAATAAATATGAAAAGATTAATTGCAAATTAATTGAGTGGAAACAGTATATTTAAGTTCAAATAAGAAATAAAGTCACATTTTAACATAGTTACTATTTTTGAGATATAAAGTCAGAACTGTGTGAAATTGTGAAAAATTAATTCAATTTTGAGAAAATTGCACCTATGAGACATAAAGCCAGAACTGAGAAATAATATACATTTTTAAAAATAAAGTTAAAATTTAAAAGTATAAAGTCCATATTGTGGAAAAATTGCACTTATAAAAAATAAAGTTTTAATAAAAAAATAAATTAAAAAAAGAAAATTGCAATTACGGTACATTACATCGTCCCATTTAAAGTTGCATCTGCCAGAAATATTCTGTTTTGAGATTAAAAGTGACAATTGTGAAAGATCACAAATATGCAAAATAAATTTGCACTTACAAAAAATTGTCTTCGTTTTGAGAAAATTGCAGTTGCGAAACGTCACATGATCACAAGTCGCAACTGTGAGAAATAGTCTCAATATTGAGATATACTTTAAAGAGGCAGTTTTGAGATATAAAGTCACAGTTGTGAGATATAATTGTCTCAAAGTCTATATTGTGCAAAATATATTTTACGCTTAAAATTGTTCTTGTGAGATATAGACTAACATTTGGATTAGTCACATTAGTTACATACAAAGCTGCTACCAAACATCACCACATGAATGTTAAGTGAACAGGTTGTACCATTGTTCTGTGCTGTAGTATTCTGATTCAAATCCCAGATGGGCCTCTCATTTCCTTTAGTTTCCTTTAAGTGCTCTTTGAATTCATTGTTTTGCACTGTGGGCATTGCATGACATGGCAGATTCATCATGCATGACGGTTTATTTCTGTTTCCCTGATTCTGTTATGGCAGTGAATCCATCCACTGTAGAGACTTCCTGTCTCCTTGAGTCCATGTGGTGGAGTTTGTCTCAATCCATGCATCACTATAGCTCCATTGGAATCCATCTTGGAGGAAACTAAATCAAACAGCGCAATAGCCTTATCAGGCCTGTAAACTCTTAGCCTGCCACACCCCTCTGAATTCGTGTTTATGGATGTGATCTGCTCTAACTTTTCTTATGACTCACTGAACTATATTGTTTTGGCTTTCCCCAGGTTGCTCTCAGATAACACCTAAGACAATACAGCTACCGCAGAGGCAGAACACATGGGGTTATGAGTATAGTGTTGTTTGCTCAAGGAAGGAAGTGTTCACTTAGTGCTTTTTAGACTCCAGAACTTGGTGAAGAAGAGGGGGAGGGTGGGACTTCCTTGGCTTGTGCATGGAGGCACTGAAACTCGCACCAAGCACACATTTCTGACAACAAAACAGGAAAGGCACAGACAAGTTGGTTTGTTTGTCATAGGTGCTTAGTTGCTGAAGATAAGCCTGAGCCAAAGTGGAGCCAGTCCTCTATCCTTCAGTGCAACAATCCTGTTCCTCAAAATTTCAAACTAAGTGCTCTTGTATTAAAAACAGCCACACCCAATAGAGACTGATCAATTTATTTTATTTTATTACTATGATTGTAATTCATGTTTTACTAATTGATCACTGACAAATTGTTTGTATGTATGTGCTTATATAAATATATATATATATATATGTTTGGCAATATTTTATATTTTGAAAAGCCTATAGACTGGACGTTTTTTAAACATTCGTTTCTTATTTATTTGGTTATATATATATATAGTAACACACACAAACTTAAGAGGGTTCATAATGTATGGCCTCTTACAAGCATATGAATATGGATGATAAATATTTGAACATATCCGTTTACAATGTTTGTATGTGGCTGTGGTGGGGGGTTGTGTTATATTGCATAATTAAATTATATAGAAATAAAAAATAAATTGAAAAATACAATATAATAAAACAATAATATGATATATTATTAAATGAGAGCATGGACTATTTTAAATCCTGATGATTTTAGCTTTTTTAATCACTGTCAAAGAACATAATTCACTCGGAATCAAAGTTTGACAAAGTGTATGCAGGGCAGGCATATCTGAAGAATGGCCTTGTGGCTCAAGCTTACTCCACATAAATCACAAAAGAAGGGTGTAGAGAAAAATATCCAAGAAGAATAGCTCTGCTCCCAAGAGTCCCTAATCAGCAAACAGAGTGGTTTCCTGCTTTTGTGAAATGTGGTTCATTAATGGCTGACAACCTTTCTTTTGCACATGCACACTGACACGCAAAGGATCTCCACTACTCTCTCACATACACGTGGATCCAGATATGTTCAAATATGTCTTCACATATAAGCGAATGCAATCATTTGATCATTTATCAACCTTATTATACAAATGCTTGTGAGAGGCCATACCTTACAAACGATTTATGTTAAACGTCTTTGTCTAAGAAGTTTTTAGTATGTAAATATTAGCAAAATGCCTTATCTTCACAAGCAGACTCTTAACACTGACAAACATGTCTGCCTGTGTTTTCCTTATCGCATTTCAGTTGTGGCCTAGTGGTTAGAGAGTTTGACTCCTAACCCTAGGGTTGTGGGTTCAAGTCTTGGGCTGGCAATACCATGACTGAGGTGCTCTTGAGCAAGGCATTGAACCCCCAACTGCTCCCCGGGCGCCGCAGCATAAATGACTGCCCACTGCTCCGGGTGTGTGTTCACTGCTGTGTGTGTGCACTTTGGATGGGTTAAATGCAGAGCATGAATTCGGAGTATATGTCACCATACTTGGCTGTATGTCACGTCACTCACTATAAGTACGGAGAATTAGGTTGTTTTTATATGATACTGAAAACATCTGTATAAACCAATAGTTAATTCCAATTGAAATTCCTCTGAGTCGCACCATTGGACATTTTTGCACTTCTAACAGGGAGGGTCTATAGACTACCTCCCAAAGATCGCTATGCAAGGCCCTCTCCCTCCCTTCCTTCACTTTCCACCATTCGCTCAAACCAGGCCTTTAATGAATATCCTGCATGAGGAGATCAAGCGCTAATACATTAATGTAGCTATTCTTCATTGAGAGAAAAGCAGGAGGGCAGAAGAACAGACTAGAATAGAAAGTAGACAATAATAAACAGGACACTGAATGAATAAAACTGGTCCTGAGCATTAGCAACTCTTATATTTCACCGTTAATCAAAGGAAGAAAAAAAACTCTAAACATCCAGATCTTGTAAAAACAAAACAAAAACAAGCCTTTATTAGAAGTTCTATGAAAAAAAACCCATACAGTACAAGTTAACTCTGCACACCTTGTATACATACTGCAACTGATGACGACTCATTACATTCAGTGTTGTTTTACTTCATCTAAAAATTAAGTAATAGTTATTAACCAACTGCTAAACTTAATATCCCCAGTCAGCATGTATAGAGAAGCACAAATGAAAGGCAGAATATCTTTCATTAGGAATGGGGTGTTCAAATTTTCTAAAAGTAGAAAAATAAACAATGAAAGGGCATCTCAGTCACCATTAAAAAAAAAGAAAGACATTTGATCTATGAGCTACATTCAATTGGCTTTAGATATACAGCGAAAGCAACTGTTTTATCAAGTCAAACTATGTGGTATCTTCAACCCCAGCAGGCACATTAGTGATTAACCTCTAGATAGGACAGTGCTACATTATCTGGCATTAGACTGCAATCTTCACCCAACTGGGTGCAGACAGATGTAAAAAATTTTTGGCTGTCATTATCCTTGGTAAAAAGAGAAACAGTCATTCTCATAGGTGTGAAGTTAGTTAGTTCTTTATGGCCAAAGACCTTCTACAAATGCCCCCAGATCCTCTGCCACTCCCCTCCCTCCCGCACAAGAAATCACAGTGTGACCTCATCGGACGCTCCCAGTTTTTAATATACACACACAGACACAGTGTAAACAAATTTAAATAAATAGCATACAATCTTAAGTTATTTACCTATTTACACTAAAATAAATGAGTTAACAAAAATATATTGAGACAAACTCAACGGTTTCCAGATTAATATTGACGATCACAATTTAAACGGGTAAATAAGTGTATTGCTTTAGATTAGATAAATACCATATGGACTCAATTTATCCTTGAACGCTGTACTTGCACATGACAATAAATAAGTTAAATAGATTTCGAAGCATGATGCAAAATGCAGCTATACCACACAATTAAAAAAAAAAAAATCTGCAGTGACATTCCATGACCAACTTATGAGTCCCAGTTCTTGTGCTCTCACATGCTTTCCAAACTTATGGAATGTTTCCCCAAGATAGTTACTTCTAAATAGGCCTTTTTCCAGACTGTTGAAGCCATCATCTTGGTTTGTCATTACAAGGGAAAATGAGAAAGAAAAAAATAATATAATCAGATCTCAATCATGAGACAAACACTCAGAGAGAACCAATGGCTGAGATTGATATTTGACCTGAAACTCATGTTGGCACTACTTGGATAAAAGGCTAACAATAACACCAAGTCAATCGTCTGAAATCGACAGCCTGCTGAAGATTGGCAAACGTCTATTTGCATCCATACTGGGCGACTCCGAGCCGCTGATTGTGCCAGAGGAACAGCAAGAGCCACTCAGGTATCCCTCAGGATCAGAGAGGGAATCCGGCGGGCTTGGTGGAGAATCGAACACTGGAGACTCTGAGAGTGGATGCATGGAGGGACATTGGCTCATTTTGAAAGGCGGTGATGGGGGGCAAGCGCTGGTCTGGATGTTACCATACAAGCCACCGCTGCTCTGACTTTGGGTCTGAGGGATGATGGGTGCAAGAAAAGCCTTAAGATCCTGATCGGGGAAAGTGAACGCATTCAGAAAGGGTGAGCTGGGAGTGAGTGTGCAGGTGGGCGGTGGGGGCGTGCGTGATGTTGGGCTGTCAATCAAAGCAGACTCATTGCTGCAGGAGCTGGAGAAGCCAGAAAAGCTCAGGCTGTGGTGTAGCTTTGGTCTTTCCCTCAGTCTCAGGAATGAGTTTGATGATTGCTTCTCTTCCAGGACACCAATCTCCCTGCTGATCCTTAGTTGAGAGTTACTCATAGCAGCTCTTCGCTCATCCGCGTTGTGAATGAAGTGGCAGCGGGGGCCGTATGGACAGAAACCTATAGTGTGGAATGTGCGGCATGGCTCGGTCTTGTACTTTGGGTGGCGGGACAGGTTTCTCAGTTCGTGATAGCCATGAGCGAACTGACACTTTTCCCCATACTTGCACGAGCCATTTTCCTCAAAAGGCCTGCAAAGTTCGGTTTTGTAGCGGGTCAAGTTGATCTGAGAGCCAGGCTTTTGTTGAAGGATTTCCTGAAGTTGTTGACTGCGTACTCCTGTGTCACTGAACGCACGGTCTCTGTACTTGTTTTCTTTATTCATGAAGCCTGGTGTCGAGCTCTCGAAACCGATCTGGAGCCTGTTGCTCATGTTGAAGTCCATGTGGTTTGTGGAGTTACTCCTGAAATGATCAAAAGACCTGTTGCTGTTGGTATTGGAAGCAGCGAATGGGACCCCAACATTCCTCTTTTCCAGCATATTGTGGAAATAGACTGCATTTGAATTTGGGACTTTTTCCTGAAAGAAAACAGAATTCCCAAGCTTGGATGTCAAATAGGTTTAGGAGGCATCACCATTAGTTTAAGCAATTAGAAAAAAAAACAAATTCACTAAAATGTACATCACCACATACAGTTATACAATATTTGTAAAAAAGAAAAAAAATTATATATATATATATATATATAATTTTTTTTCTTTTTTATATATATATATATTTATATATATATAAATGACAGACCTGGTATGATCTTTATAAGCAAGTTCTTGTTTAAATTGATATTAATGGCCTCTTTATGAATACTTTTTAAATACCAATAAAAATATATGACATGACAGACCTTATGGTTTATGCATTTCTGCATTCGTTTTCAATTTTATATGCTGTCTGGAGTTCAAAGGCTATGCATTTTAGATAAGAGGTTTAAAAATGAATGAGTGCTGCATGCTATCATTTTAAGTATGTAGTTAAATACAAATTCACCCACAAAACCTACGATCAAGCTTTTCAACTGATGTTACAGCTTATATCACTACTGGGGAAGGTTGTCCTAACACTCCTCATTGTACTTGACATTTACAATTTGTGTCCAAGATATACATTTAAAAAACGACCTTAAATCGTAGCATACATATGTGTGGATGCAAAATCAAAGTTTGTAAGCATAAAGTACACCGTCTGTAACAGTTGCAAAAGGTCAAACAACATAAGACTAGCGAGTAAACAACGAGCGCTCACGTTACAAGTTTGCAAGCTTGGATAAATCGACAAAACAAACCAAGAGAAACAAAATAATAAGATAAGCTGCGAAAATAAACCAGCAGAAGTGAATATAGATAAAATATAAACTCTTACCCTGTCGAAATCATACATGGAAGACAGCACCGAAGCAGACATTTTCTATAGTGACTCCCAGCTTAGGGGGGAAAAGTTTTCGGACCGAGAAGGATCCTCGTGTGCTCAGAGAAATCCCCGGCTGAACGGAGTTTGCCTCTTCAAACGGAGTCGGAAAGGCGCTGAAGTTGAGCCCCACAGGTTTTGAGGAGTGTCGTACATGGGCAAAGTTTGCACATGTGTATAAATGCGTTGCAGCTGCTAAAGGGCGGAGCTTGACAAAGTTTCAACAGCCCGAAGCTCCGCCCTTCCTGTCACTTTGGTTTCGATAACTCCTCCCTCTAGACGTCATCAGCTCCAGCGCGCATTGACTGCCTCGAGAGAGACAATCAACACTACATAAATTCAACTCAGGTGCTTGAAATACTCCTCTCCTACTCCTTCTCCGTAGGAGGTCTGACACTAGATTCTTCCTTTTTAAAACTGAATTTTAAATATTGTCTCTATCTAAGCTACTTCCAAAATTGCACACATATGAATAATGCACCACTGACTGCATATTGTTTACAGACTTTTGCATAGCCAATTATAGTGATTCTCAATCTTGGTCACGGAGAACCTCTCATGCTTGTACATATTGGAATGGATATCTCCTTTATATTTGACACATTCTTTTCAGGTCTTGCAGCCTCTTGCTGCTCCCTGTGTTGAAATGTGATTTGACATTATAATGATTTTTTGGAATATATTAGCCCAACTCTTTTTATGTGGAGTTTGTCAGAAATTAAGATTTTTGATTTTTTTATGGTTCTGAAAGAAAGCTCAATGTCTCAAAGTTTGTTTGTATTTGTACAATAATATTGTGTAAAAGTACAACAGTTGAAAATAGCTGTTTTCTATGTTAATATATTTTAAAATGTAATTTATTCTTGTGATAACAAAGCCAAATTTTTAGCAGCCATTACTTCACACTTCTGTGTCACATGATACTTCAGAAATCATTATAATTTGATTATTGTTTGCTCAGGAAACATTTCTTACTGTTATTAATGTTGCTGCTTAATATGTGATACATTAAATTACATACAAGGGATCAGCAGATTTGTGTTTTAATCTGAAACTAGTTTGACCAGTTTCAACCCATTCTATTATATTCAATTACAGTTTTGTCTGCCTAACTGGTTAAATGTATGCATAATAAATTCCTTGAGTGAAAGCATTATTTGTTTCCACACTAAATTCATTGAATTATGGAAAGGAGAGCTGCCTAGTACAAGCTCTGTTTGTGGGATCCTAATTCAGTGGCTATTAAGTTCAGTCCATGTGAAATTCCCATCACATTACATTGGCAGTTTCTCTTAGCAGTCATCACCACAGTGGCATCCCAAATGTAGGATGATCAGATCCATGTATTATGTAATATGTTACATGATTTACAGGGCCATCTCATTTTGCGTGATTCAACTTGTGAATATAAACTAAAGATTAACTGCTCATAGTGGATAGGAAATTGGAAGAACACTAATCATAGTAGATGCAGTTCTTGGCTATGCCTTCTATTTACTTAACACACAAAGTGCAAGCCTTAGATCTTGTATGGTCGATGGACAACTGAATAAACCCACCAAAAATAGTAAACAAATAATCATAATAACAATAAAAGAAGAAGAATAAAACTGTCCACAGAAACCACTCATCCGTTACACTAACTCGGGTTCTTGCTGAGCTGCTCCAATCAATCCAAAACATTACATCATTGCACAGAGAGGGAACATCGCTACTATGGCCAGAGCGGCCAAGGCGTCTGCACAGGACTGTACACTGGCTCCTTTGTGATGTCCACAATGTGTGTCCAAGGCAACCACTATGTAGAGAGGACGGCCCATAAGGGAACGCTTCTTGTCTTCCACGACAACACATGTTGAACATTCTTTTTTCTATCTGTATTGTTGCTGTGTTGAGTCACACTGATTGTTTGAAGATGCTGCTGCTGATGTCTGCTGGTGGTTCATGTTGTGTGTATTCTTTGCTGAATATGGACCACTACTGAAGGTAGTGTCTAGGGTGACCAAATGTGCCATTTTCCCAGGACACGTCCTGGCCAGGATTTCTATATTGCCTAAAATATCCATGTTTTGGCTTTGTTTGCGCTACGCAGACCAATTGTTGACAAAGTACCGTGAAAGCTCTAGAGAGCAAACGGCTCCTTGTGCTTTTGAATCGCTCTCATGGTACTTTGATGTCATGCACCGATCGGTATGCTCAGTGCTGCTTCAAGCTGAACACTAATATGTACACATATTTGCATCGCTTTGACCGTTCTCTGTAGATCCCACCTTCTCACGCACTACGATTGGTGGATTGCATACAGTGTCTGCATGTTATTGGTCAAACGATCGTTACCTTTATTAAGTATGAAAACAGGAAACCAAAGCCAAAACCTAGATAGTTTAGGCAATATAGAAATCCCGGCCAGGATGTGTCCTGGGTAAATGGCACGTTTGGTCACCCTAGTAGTGTCGCTCCAGGATCTTTCCTATAGGGCATATAGCATCCAGAAGCCATGTTTGAGGTCTGCTCTGCTTGTTTATGTACGGTTACACCCTGAGCTGAATTTAAGCCCTGCTTCCATCTGCTGCAGCACCCAGGGCCTGATGGAGATGAGACCGGTTTAGGTCGGTCTGCTCCGCTCGCTTGCTACTAAGCACGACTTGCTTGTGTGTGTTATTATCGTCAGAGGCGTCTCCTCTGTTGCAATATTCTTTTTTAGCCTTTTTTTTTCTCTTAAGTTGACCTTAAGGTTCATTCAAGGTACCTTCTAGCCAGATTTCATGTCAGTTTGACTAAAGTAAAATGTTAAAATATTAAATAAAAAAATAATTAGCAAAAAATATTAAAAAGGAGGAAAACACATTTTTAAAAATAGTTAATCACACTGTAATTTTTCCTCAATAGAGTTTTTAAATTTGCATTATATACAATTGTTTTTAGCTGTCAATTTCATGGTAAATAAGTACATATTTTCACATATTATTTTACATATTATTTTCACCTGTAAAACAATTTTCTTTTTCGCATTTTATTGAGTTTTGTTTTAAGCAGATTTCTTTGTCATTTTATGGTAAATATGAGAACAATTCAATAAAAAATGTTAAAACAGATGGAAAACATGTCTTTTCTCATTTTAACTTGTATTACAGTTTTCTATTATTAAATTTTGCCAATTTATACTAATATACTCATTCGCCCATCCTTGTTTTCAGATGACATTTTGGGAGTCATTCCTCAGATGGTGCTTTCCCCCCTCCTCGTCATGCCACAGAGCTGGTATTCTGGGCTTCAGCGTGCCCTATTGGCCTAGCCACAGCCGGCAGCCTTTCATTACCCTAGCCGAAGGAGGTGCCCTGGACATCCCCATCGAGCACACCATCACCACACCCCAAAGCGTGCCCAGCTCCGAGCTGTTCCCTGGATACATCAACTTGAGATATGAGGAAAAATAGCCGCTCTGTATGATCATCATTTAACTGGCAGTCATCAAGGTAGCTGAACCACTTCTAAATCTAAAAGCATGAACGCTGTCCTTGCATAATCTGATGATATTTTGGTGACATAAAATAATCGTTTAATTGTGATTAATATGTTAAATGAAAAAATAATGAAATGCAACTGCTTGATCACTTACAGGACAATGGTCATTCATGAAATCTCAGTTGTTATTTCAACATGACATGTCATGGATGGTCCTGTGATGGATTGTTCATTCATCCAGGGTGTTTTCTCGCCTATAGCACGAGACTTTGGCAATTGAGATAGGCCTCGGCATTCCAGCAACCCTACAGAATAAACGGTTTGGAAACTGCGTGGATGAAGGTCAAGGCTGGAACTACACCGCCCCCTGCTGATCAAATAGGACTTACACGGCAGTTCCTTCTTACCACATACTACAAAAGTATGTACTTGATTAAAAAGGACATACATAAAATACATCAGTAATTTATTTAGTGAGACTATACCAGCTATTATAGTGTAATAATAGGAAGAGTTAAAATATGTATAATTAAAGATGGAAAGTGTGCCTGCAGCTACAAGTTGACAATTTAACCCTTAGTTTGGAAGTGTAATACATTTAAGAGTCAATGTAACAGGTAGATTTTGAATTAATTATTATTATTTTTATTTTTGTTGTTGTTGTTGTTATCATATCATTATTGTTGATTCTGTTTTATCTGTGTGCCAATATTATACAGGTCACCAGAGGGCAGTATGGTCATATTTTACATCAAAATGGCTATTTCAGTCTTCACAATATAGTGAAATGTTAAAAACTAACTTATGAAAACATCTTGCATGGTCTTTAGTATTTGAAAAGTAAGCCTTATTTGGTTTGTCTCTCTGCTTTAATGACAGATGTGCTGGAGCTGCATGAACTTCACAAACCTGAAGATCATGTTGAGCGTGATTTGAGAATAATAAAGTGTTTACTTTCACCTTCTATTACAAAATTAATAATGAAGTTGAAACCATATCTTTATTCCCAGGCTTTATAAATGTTTACATTTGGATTGTATATATGTTCCATTGTTTTACTGTGTCATCTATCTGTTTTGTTTATTTTATGTTTACCTTTGACTTTAATCAGTGCTTTGGTCAGCTTTGCTGTGATAAATGTGGTATAATAATAAACTTTACTTATTTACTTACTAAATGTATCGCAACCCCCAAAATGTATTACTTTGAAATAGTGAAGGATCTGAGATAATTTTTTAATAAATAAAAAATATTGTCAATGAATAATACTTATAATAATAATAATAATAATATTTATTTTACATTTTTACAAACCCTGATAAGTAATAATAATAACAATGCAATAATAATGTATGATGTAATTATAATGTAATAAGAATAATAATACAACTATAGTATTTATGAATATTACTTAAAATAATAATAATGGTTTAATAACATTATTTGTCTTACATTTTTTAAAATGAAAAAAAAAAAAAAATGAATTACCAGGTTTAAATTAGACATCCCTAATTCAAAATGGTCTCAGAATTTTGGACACAATGTGCACATTGTGTGTTTGGTCATAAATGAGTTTGAAGAAACATTTGGAGTTGGTGTGAGAAAAATATCTCACAAATATACAGTGAACAATTAAAAAGAGTACAAACCAAAGCACACCCTGTCCACACAACGGTTTACCCCGGCCTTATCTGTGCCTTAAAAGCAGGGACTATTTGCTGACATAAAACTTTCATTTGATGCATTAAAGCTGCCGAGTGGATTAATGCGCAGGGCGCGGGAGCTGTTTGGCCAAGGCGCCCAAACGGACACTGGATGTGAAAGCTGTCTCATGCTTGATTGGACCTCACCTCCTCGTAAACTCACGCAACCTGGCAGAGTGAACTCTGACCCCCGTCTGTGCCTAAGCTATAGTGACACAGTCAAGGTGCCGTGGCAGAGTGGAGCTGACTGAGGGAAAGGCTGTGCGCTGGTCTGTAGTCCGACGTGGTCACGTTAAGAGTCCACCAATAAATAATTGAGACCAAACAGTCACATCAATGCAAACATGTTGTTATTAGCATTTCACTTCAATATTTATAGCTGCGAGAGGGGACGGTAAAGAAGGGTAGTGAGGCGTTTATGCATGTGTGGTCTATATGTGACTCATGTGTTTTGGACTGGGGGGTTTGGATGAAGGGGTGGGCATTATGGTGCCAGGTCGTTTTCTTCACAGCCACTGAAACCTAAACCAGTTTAAAGAAATAATCCAGGTTCAGTGCAAACATTTGTGGTATATTGTTGATTACAGCAAAATTAAAAATTTTGACTTGCTCCTCATTAAAATAATAATATTTTATGGCTGATTTTCAGTAAAATAAGTATTATTTCAGTTGTTATGTTGTTTAAATAATTTTACAGTCATTTCTGGTTTATGCCATTGTGTTGTCATTGTGATTCAGTTGTAAAATTGAATATAACAAAAATCTTTACACACTAAAATCACCTTTAAGTTACAGTTCACCCCAAAAATGAAAATTGGAATTTTAATTGGAATTGGAATTGGAATTTACTCACCCTCAGGTCATCCAAGACATAGAAGAGTTTATTTCTTCATCTAAAAAAGATTTTGAGAAATATAGCATTACATTACTTGCGCACCAATGAATCCTTTGCATTGAATGGGTGCCGTCAGAGTGAGAATTCAAACAGAAAAGTCCATCCCCTGTTGTCCTCTAAAAATCCAACATGAATTTGTTTAGCCCTGTTTGGGACTATTTTCACGTGCACATTTCTCTCCTGATTCAGATAAGACAACTTTTTCGTCCTGCCACCTTGTTTCACATTACCACGCCCCCTTGTTTAGTCCTTGTTTGGTGCTCATTAATTGATTGTTCTCACCTTGTGTTTGTGTGCTTTCCTTCCTATTTATTGTGCTCATTTCCCTCATGTGGTTGCTGGTTCGTTTTGTACGTGAGTTAGTGTTAGCTTCGCTTGCTAACTGATCTATACTAATAGAGTTTTTCCTTGTCTGTTAAAGTCTGGTATTTATTAGTTTAAGTTTATCTCGTCACTGTTTATTCTAGTCTAGTTTAAGTTTTTCTTTTTTGTTTGGATCTCATTTTTAATTTCTCGTGAGTTTGACTTGTTCTTTAAAGTATTTATTTTCCCCTTTGAGTTATTTTCTTTGTTAGTCTTTCCAGTTATTTCTAGAACTTTATTTTGTATTTGTTTCTTTACCTTTTTAGTTAACTTTAGTTAGTTAGCTTTAAATTATTATTATTGTTGTTGTTCTCTTGTTATCTTAAGTCTTGTCTAGTGTTTTGTGAGTTCTGTCTGTTCCTGTCTTGCCTGCTGCTTTCTCCTTGGCCACTGGGTCTCCCCGCCTGGAGGTCTGACGTGTGTGTGGCTTCACCTCCATAGCCAAGTGCCCTTGGTTCCTGGTGCTGTGGTCTGGTCCCTTGCACAGCCTCCTCTACAGTCCTGCACCACCCCCCCCCCATCAGCCTGCTCCATTGTTGTAAGCCCTATCCTACTGTCTGGACTGTTCAAGCCACTCCCCCCTATCGTGCTTTGTCTAATTTGTCAATAAACGTCCCTTGTTCATTCTGCATCTGGGTCCTCCCCCTCAGTAACCTTGACAACTATTCCTTTAACATAATTTATGTGGTTTTCATCTGAAGCTTTTTAACAATTATTAACCTGCCCCATGCTTCCATCAGGTCCTGCACAGTAATCAAGTAAAAGTATTTATTAAGTATTTAATTTAAGTATTTATTAAACGGAGATAAAAGTGAACATTATTTTTGGGGGTTATCAATATTATGCCACAAACTTGTACTGAGCCCAAAATGTTCCTTTAATAAATTGAGATTGTGTTTAAAATTATATTCAAAACATAATTTAATCTCAAAGGCTAAATAAATTCCGCAACTGCTATATTCATTCTATAAATGTCATTTGCCATGCTCTAAATATGAGCAGAGCTTGCTACAGTAGTACATTCCTCAGCTAAGCAGTGCCAAGCTGCTTATAGGGAACACTACCAAACCATAAACAGTGTGTTATTTAACTTGAATATCAATGGAAAGAATAATCTTTCCCAGATAAAGATCCAGTACAACTCAAATATAGATTAGGAAGTGTTTTCTCATGATGAAACTAGAGATATATCCAGTGCTCTGGATTCATCCTATCTCCCCCCAGCCCCCTTACATGAAGCATCCAGATCCCTTCATTTTTCCCTAAGCGTAAGTCTCAATCAAACTTGCTCTGTGCCTTATTTTTTTAATACAGAGTCTCTGCAGATTAATCTGGTGGCTGAACTGAGCATCAACAGCTGCTCCTTATCCTTATCACAGTAACGACCGGCTAGCTGTTGCCTTCCACAGAATCCTGCGGGGACCTGAATTAATACTCGGCATAATTCCACACAATCCCAAGAATAAAATCTCATCCTGCTGCCAGGCCACTTGACTCGTGTGTTCCAAAAGGCTCTGGATGCCATCAGCAATCTCTGTAATCAGTCACTAAGCCCCTGCGCTGCTCAGTTCAACTGCTTCTTCAGAGCATTAAAAAAAAGAGCAGATCTGGGGTGCATTATGTGTCAAACGTATGTTTATCCTGTCCACTAATTAAAATGGGGTCGCTTAACATGACTTCCATATGCAGATACATGAATACACATGCAAACAAACAAACACACACACACACATGATTTTAGGATATCAGAGGTCATCCAAGATAGGTCTATGCTGCCTTCAAAAACTGAGCAGATGAAGGCATTATAGATGCCAAGATATTATGAAAACACTGAATTTGTACGGGCCATGATTTAGTTGTTTTTTCAAAATTTCTTTTACTTTTTGGCCTTGATTTTTGTTAGATTTGGACTTAAGGTTCCTTCAGTAGTCATTTTGCTAGTACTTATTAAACATCAAAACTATATAAAACATTGTCTGTATATAAAAATTTAAATACTGTAAAATCAAAACACTATAAAAAATAAATCCTTTAAATAACAGAAAAAGGAAAAAGTTCATTACAAGAGACATTATACATTAATTTGGCAGACATTTTGGTTAATCACAATGTACTGCAGTGTAAATTTCAAAATACTGGTAAACAGAAAAATTCTTTCAAATTATACAGTATACACTGTGCTCTATATTTACAGATTTTTACAGATTTGCATATGTGCATTAGACAGGTATATAATGTTATATGTGCAAGAGCAAGCATGCTATATATGTGACCTAAATGTATGTCTCCTGCTCAAGAAGAAGTGAAAATGAGAGTGTGGCTTTGTGTCTCGTCTCTGCAGTGACATAATCAGAGTCCCAGATTTGTGAGCAACCAGATCCCTCCTGAGGCTTAGTGCTGTAAACAACTTGGATCAGGCCACAGATTTAAGAACATGTACCACTTGCACTTGGTACTTTTGGTCAAAGAAGATTAGACATGACAATTTTTAATTTGTTTCTGAATCCGTTTTATAAGACGATAATGCCTCAAGGATCTTTTTATAGCAGAGGATCTGATATTCTTATAAGAGGAAGCCAAATCGGGGTTTGAGCAATCAGAGATGAGAACCACAAGAGATGAGGATCATAGGAATCACTGGCACTTTACAAATTAAACTGGTGAAAACTGAGAGTCCTTCAACAATGCTGTTGTTTCTCAAATTAAACTTAAATCTGCACCACACATAAATAAATACACCATCACACTGGTTTGCAGCACAAACACAAAATGTATGGTTGTGTGTGTGTGTGTGTGTGTGTGCGCGCGCTGTATGTATATATATATATATATATATATAAAAAACTTTTAATAATAATAATATTATTATATACTGTACTATATCACTATTTACACACACATTATATATCATTAAAATAAAAAATATTTTTTATAATATGTAAATTTGTAAATTGTAAATTATATTTACATTTGTATTAATATATAAAATGTATAATATATAATTCATTAATATATAAATATAAACTATATAAAAACATTTGACATTTTTTGGTTTTGGCCACTATACCATATCTAATGGATATTCAAACACATATAAACACACACACTTTGGACTGCTCAGCTTTCTGATGTGAAAGAACAGAATTCCACCATGAATGCATGGACAGAGAGCATGATCTGCAGAAGTGTGGCTTTAGTCCATGATAGCTATCTTGTAAACTTGAATCCCTGACCCATGCAGACAGAATTATTCAGGCCTGGCATGTATTTAATATTTTCTTATCCTGCATGAGCAGGAGGTGACATCCGATGAGTTTTTCATTAATTCATTAAGACTGGGCTTAATCGCTCTATAAACGGGAATAACACAAAATGTCAATGGCAATATTAATCATATTTCTGCATGGATAAGGCAAGGAGAATAATCTTGGTGTGACACGAATGTAATCCCAGCTCTAGCACACTGTCTGTGAGGTTCTAAAGCCCACACATGCACAAAAAACCACCTAAATGCTGTGCAACAATTAAACTCCACTAACAAGAAAAAATAGTGTATGTCAGACCATTCAAATATGAGTTGGAATTATAAATATGGGTTTCAAAATAAATAGTGATCTGTATGCTTAATTAGTCCCCAGCCTGAATGAAAGGAATGATCGCTCTTTAACTCACCCATTTGACTACGTTATAAGGCCTGCAACAAACATAATTCATATATCGAATAAAAGGGCCCAATCTGACAAAACATCTCACCGTGAGTCATAATATCTGGGGTACTTCTGAATGGCTTTTTTTGGGGGGGGGGGCGGGGGGTTTTCACCACTGCCTGTCAACCAAATACAACTGAAGAGACGTTTAACCTTGCCATTTTGCACCAGAAGAAAAAAAAACTACAGCTCCGGTGTAGATTTTTCCATTAGAATGATGTGTGTGTGTGTGTGTGTGTGTGTGTGTGTGATCAAAAGGGTTTTTCAAGCATCATAACAATAAAAGTTTAATATAGCTTTATTTTTCCCCATACATTAAAAAGTGCCCTATTTGATTTTAGTTTTTTTTTCTAAGCAAAAAAGAATGACTATCATACATTTGAACATGATTTACAGAAGACACCAACTAAAATGTCATTCAGTATAACAACAATATAATAATCATCTTTTCAGGCATATTTAAAACCAGAATCATTAGATGACATTAAAAGACATTAAGGATCATAGCAGCCCCGCTATGTGATTAAATCTTTACTGATCTTTGCATATTTCCATCAAACCTCGAGGTTTTACCCATTTGTCAGCAAGAAGTTTTTAATAATTTAAAATATAATAAAACTTAATATGACCACTTTCCTTTTATTTACAGTATATATATATATATATATATATATATATATATATATATATATATATATATATATATATATATGCATGCATGGTGCTGTAACAGGCACTGTTTTGCAGTGAGGAGCGGCACACTCTTGTGCTGTTTCATTACCCATTTATTATGCAAATGAAGCCTGGCTTCTTTCTACTGCCAGAACAATGAAAGCGGGCACAGAGTGAGGCAACATGTGGGTCATGCTGGGTTATAAAGCTCTCGTTTTTGTTTGCTGTTTGGCATGGTCTTGCTCTATCAGAGGGTCATTAAACAGTGAAGTGGGACATGCTGGAGCTCCACCGCTGAGTGAGATGAACGAACCGCTGGAGCTCTGCCCAGGTGGTTTGTTTGGATGGTTAGAGATCACTCAATTAGTGCACGTAGAATTTCATTTATAACGGTCCTGAATTTAGTCAAAGAGCGGCATCCAGCGCTCTGTACACGACCCTCTGAGCTGAGTGGTTGACGGTGCATGTTCCTGACATCCGGAGGTGGCAGAATAGGCACAGATGCTATTAACCCTCAGACTCCTCAGAAATGCCCATTGCTGTGTCTGCACACAAACTCCCCCACACAAACACGCCCAGCGAGGCACATTAAACAGGGGTGACAGGTCTGCTGGTTAGCAGCCAGGTTAATGGCAATGCCTAGGCTCTATGAGTGTGTGAAATACTCAAAAGGTTGTCCCATTACTTTCTAGGTGATCATTTATCTACTTACTAAAGATTTTTGAGGTTACATGTCATTTGGTTAGCCCTAAAACAGCTTATTTAATGCAATTATTAGCAAATTATTTGAAAATAAGCAAAGAGACACACTCGTTTAAAGTATTTGAAGGGTGTCTTTAAAGGGAAAGTCCCCCCAAAAATTTAAATTCTGTCATGTACTCATCCTAATGTTGTTCCAAACCTTTATGACCTTCTATCTTCTGTGGAACACAAAAGAAGATATTTTGAAGATTGTCGGTAGCCATAGTTTTGGCTCCCATTCACTTCCGTTATATATATTTTTTAAAAGTGAATGGGAATCGAAACTTTTACCAACATTCTTCAAAATATCTTCTATTGTTTCCACAGAAGATAGAAGGTCATACAGGTTTGGAACGACATCATGATCAGTAAATAATAAAAGATTTTTCATTTTGGGGTGGACTATGCCTTTAAGAAGTTATATATGATTCACTGATTATAAATACATAGCTAAAAAAAAAAAAAAAAAACTATGTGCTCACGTGATGTGAAATCCTCAGTAGAGCTGAAGATCTTTGCCCGAACCCGACGGGACCCGATGGGACCCGACGGGTTCGGTCAGGTTCGGGCTTAATTTATATAATCTTAAAGCCTGGAACACACCAAGCCGACGGTCGGCCGTCGGGCAGTTTTTGTGCGTCGGCTGATTAAGGTTCCTCAGTGTGTTCCGCACCGTCAGCTGAAATTGGTCCTCGTCGGCTTTTCTTCTGTCGATTCGACATGTTGAATCTGCGTCGGGCCGTCGGTGAAAGAGGGAACTCTGATTGGCTGTTCAGCTTAGTGAACGAGTCAGTGGACGAGAATAATAGCAAAACAGCGAGCAAAGTCAAAATGGTACAGATAGAGGCTGTTCTAATATAATATAGTTCGTCGGCGTCGGCTTGGTGTGTTCCAGGCTTTACGTGGGCTCGGGCTTGCGCTCAGGTCATGTAATGTTTGTAGGTTAGCGCTAGAAAGATGCGAAAATGGAGAAAGGTGCAAAAATGGAAGCTTAGTAGGTGTAACGGAGGCTTGCCTCTGGCGATTACGTGTGTACCAGCAACTAAAGCAAAGTCTGAGGTGTGGAAAAGTTTTGACCATGTTTATAATGAAAATAATGAGTGAATAATGACGCACCATCAGTGAGCGCAGGAACGCGCTGAAGACACCTACAGTGGATTCAATCATTTTCCTCCACAAAAACATGTAGGCTTAGCCTAATCTCTGTGAGTAGCTAAAGGTTTTTCAATTGATAACTATATATTCATTGAGTCTTAAATGCATAATGTGGACTGAGTATTTACGCTAATGTTGGCATTATTCTTTTATTAAATGTCAGCTGCTAGTGGCGAAGCAAATCCGGCGGAGCCTTTATCTTAATTTCGTTATTGCCAAATACCCATCTTAATTAAAAATTGATCTTAATTTTATTTGTTAAAAAAGACTCGTTTTTATTGGTGCGTTGGTCTATTTATAGGCTAAATGAGCCTATGCTTATTTGTTAAGATGTCACAGAGGACTTATTTTATTTCTTTATTCCAACTTCCAAGTGGTGTGGTCTACATTAGTTATGAATATGTTAAAACATATATAAATGACTCATTCTTGACAAAAGGCAAAAGAGCTGCGTGTACGCACAGTTGAATAATGTCGGGCTGTAAACGGGTTCGGGCTTTTAATAAGCTGTCAATCAAAATGTACTTGTCTGACTTGTCGGGCTCGAGCCGAAACCTGTCGGGCTCGTGTCCTGTCGGGCCTAACTTTTACGCCGCCTTCACACTGGCAGTTGAAATCAGCTCCGTAATACGCAATACGCCCCCAGTGGACGTCGTACACAACGGTGAAAAGTGTCGGAAGCCTCGGAACCGAGTAGAACAAAAATGGCGGAAAGGTTGGAAAGGCTGATTCTGGCTGTTTCAGAATGTAGAATTCTTTATGATCTCTCGGATGAGGGTTATAGAGATACGAATAGGAAGTCTGCTGCGTGGAGGAAAGTTGCCGAGGAGGTGGACATGTCAGGTCGGCTAATAATAGTGGTATAATGTGAATAGTTCAATGTATGTGTTGCTATGTGTTGCTATGGAAAATGAATAGCCTAAAGTAAAAAAAAAAAAACTATTTGTGTAGTGTTCAATATTGTTGTTGATATAGATGCACGGATGGGGTATTATTTCATCCTCTTGTCAACCGCATCACAAATCCGCTGATTGTTTTGCGGTCTATGAATGATGCGGTGGTCTGCTGATGCGATATTTGATTAGTTATTAAACACATGCGATTTGGTTGATGAAAACATTTGTTAAAATTAAGATACAATATATACAAAACGAAATAATGATGTGATCTATGTGTAATATCAAGGAGATAAAGACAAACTAGAAACTCACCTTAGACAGATGGCTAGGCGTTCTGCCGGAGAAATACATCTCCGAAGCCGGGTGTTGATCCTCTTGATCCGTGGACCAATACGGTGGAGGATGTCATCAAACTGACAGCGCGACACCCTGAAATACTCCCTGAAATCCTCACCGTTGTTCAGACGCAGCTCACCCACCAGGCGGTGAAACTCCCCGTACTGATACCTCTCTGCCAGGTAGTATTTTACCCACATGGATCTCTTTTTTTTTGCTTCTCCAGTATAGGAGAGCAACAGCAAGAGCATTGACAAGTCTACGATTAGCCATAATATAATTTTCTGGCTGTATGTGAATGAGCGGGAAAATGGCCACAACATTGAATTGTACAATATTTAAATATTTAATTATTTAATTGTATTAACTGCATAAATTACGTTATAAAATCATTAAAATGAAAAAATGACATGACAACTTGTCGTTATAAAATCGTTATTTATTTTATTAAAAGTTAAGAATTCAGGTTTGTTTATCAGTACCATAGCAACGCCAACTTCCGCTGGAATTGTCGGATAGGAACCGTCCGTAGCCTTTCGCAAGAGTTAAATTTTTTGAACGCATCCGGATGGCCAACGGACACGATTTTTTTCGCACCGCACTCGTTCGCACCTGGTTCGGACCCATTCGCATGCGGTCTGCGAATCTCCATAGAAAATGAATGACTTCCGGTCGTTTCGCTGCCGTATCGGAGCTGATTTCAACTGCCAGTGTGAAGGTGGCGTTAAGCCGCCTTTCCACTGTCTCCGACGAACGACAAGCGACAGACCGGAAGTCATTCATTTCCAATGGAAAGTAATGCGGGAGCTGCGTGGAGTTCCGATCACATGCCTATGCGGAAATTTCGGATCTGATTTGAGCCTCGGATACGTTCAAATATTTGAACTTCTGCGACTAGACCATATGCGAATGCCCGACCGGATGTGATGTATTCTAATCAAAACTATCGGTGAGAGGTCAGAATTACCAATATTTTGTTAACATTAACATTATCCTTTTTGGATAATTGCTATTTCTGTAAAATGGTGGTTTATAAAACTTATGGCAGAAATAATTATTTAATAATTATTAAACCATTATTTACGTTGATTAGCCCCATGAAACCTACTGTTTTTATTTTGGGGGTCACCTGATTTGTGACGATGCATTCATAAATTAACTATGTTCATTAAAATTATTAATTTTACCATGGTGAATATGCCAAGGTAACGGTTGCTGCACGACCAGTTTGAAAGTTCTGCGCGACTGCCGCTAGAGGGAGAAATGCGACAATCGTGTCCGAATGTCGTGTGCAGTGGAAAGGCGGCTTTACACTGGCAGTTGAAATCAGCTCCGATACGGCTACGAAACGACCGGAAGTCATTCATTTCCTGTGGAGATTCGCAGACCACATGCGAATGGACGAACCGGGTACGAACGAGTGCGGTGCGAAAAAAATCGTTTTCGTTGGTCATCCGGATGCGTTCAAAGAATTGAACTCTTGCGAAAGGCTACGGACGGTTCCTATCCGACAATTCCAGTGGAAGTTGGTGTTGCTATGGTACTGATAAACAAACCTGAATTCATAACTTTTAATAAAATAAATAATGATTTTATAACGATAAGTTGTCATGTCATTTTTTCATTTTTATGATTTTCTAACATTATAAGGGCAGTTAATACAATTAAAATGAATCATTAAATATTGTGGCCCCCGCTCTCAGACACACTCGGTCTCTCTCGCTCGAGTGCAGGGTTGTTGCAGCCCTATATACCACTATATCACATTTAGCTGACCTGACATGCACAATTGTTCTAATCTCTCCGGCATTTTTCTTCTACTCGCTTCCGAGGCTTTCCGATGCTTTTCAGCGGTGTGGTACGACGTCCACTGGGGGAGTATAGCGTATTACGGAGCTGATTTCAACTGCCAGTGTGAAGGCGGCGTAATTAAGGCCCGATTACAGCTCTAAAGCCTGTCTCACACTACAGGAGTTTTAAAATAATAACCGATTTTGAAATCTGGTTGCAGCACACACATGAGGAGAATCTTTGCAGATTATCTTCCCTAAAATATTAAACATGCACACACTACAAGATTTGAACATTGTGGCACATCACACACTGCAAGATATTATTAAGATTATCATGCCACAGGGAGCGCCTCACGTGATCTTACGCAGCAGATCGTCACTGAATCTTTTTTTTTTTAGCGCGGTAGCTTTGTGCACTCACCAGGTGCATTCATACTGAGGCGATTTCACTCCAGCGATTCTCTTTCTCCTTACAGTTGTGATGCATTTTTGCCCCATTATAAAGACAGTTGTGCTACTACAAAATGTCAAGAAACAGTTTCCTCTATCTCCACTATCCAAAGAAGCCACACATCAGCTGTTTTGCGGTTTTGCGCTTTGGCTGTGAAAGTACTGACATAATCATATAGCCATCATCATCCCGATTTAAATCCTAAATATCAAACATGTTTGATTATAATCGGGGCTGCCCCGATTTGTGTGCGAGCAGATCGGGAGGTGCGAGATTCGATCGGTGAACGCCTCATATTACCAGATAATCCCCGCCGAACATCGGGACAGATTCGAGGTGCTCGCAAGATGCTTGCTCCGATTCTCGGAAGGGGGAAATCGGGGCTAAATCGGGCTAAAAATCCTGTAGTGTGAGCCAGGCTTAATCCTCAGATGAGTCTTTGCCTCCACAATAATTGTTGCTATTCATACATACTCCTGAAGGGGGCAGAAGTGAACAAAAACTGTCTGTGGAAACCACTAAAACAAAGAGGCCTTCGCATCCTATCACACTAAATAAGTGGTTGACTTGGAGAAAGAGTTACAAGGACTGGCTTTTCAGCTAATGATCAGTGAAAGGAGGTGCCTGACCCTCAGAATCCTGATATGCAATTTATTAAATTAAATTAAATGAATACAAATAATAAATATATGAATTAAACTATGCCTGAATGAATACAAATTTAGCCTATATTTAGCTACTGTGCAGTGGAGGATAACTTGTTTTGAAATGTTGGTTTGCATGTATTGATGGAATTATATTTCCTTACAATTAACAAGCAGTATTTAAGGGTTTTCATATACTCTTCATACAATTTGTGTAAAAACTCAGAAAATGTATTGAGATTAATTACTAATTATTGTTAATTTTGTTATTAAAGTATGTTATATCATAATCTTTTAGAATGTTTACTGGGGAAAATCATACACTAACAAAAGCAAAACATGGACTGCAGCTAAAAAGTTTATTAATAATTATATATATTTTTTACTCCAACTACAATTTAGTATAAATTCAATTGATTATAAATAATGGCACTGATGTATTATTTAAATTGCTGATTAAGCTAAATTGTGGAAAGTGCCCATTATGCACCAAAACCATTCTGTACTTTGCTGGAGGCCTGGTTTCAGTAAGGTGGGCAACACGACTCACAAGGTGGGCTGGAAAATTGAGGCAGAGGGTGGGAGGTGGTTGACAGGGTGGGCCAAGATCATAATGAGGCTGGGCAGGCCGACCCAGACCCCCCTGTGGAACAAGGCCTGCTTTGCTGGTGACACATGCGCATGCTTTTGAGTATATATTAAGACGGCAGTATTAGGACACAATGCTATATCATATGCATGAATACATCACCATGAAGTTAAAATTATTACTTAAAAAATGATTTAATAATCACATGAAAAGTTAACTATGTAAAGCCTACTGTAGCTTTTAAAATGCACATCTCTAAGGCCTCTAAATTATCAACATGATCAAAATCTTACAATCTTGACTGCATTCTACTTTCTTGACAATCTTCTACAACCCCTTATTTTATTTTATTTTATTTTTTGCCATTTAGCTTAACTTGATTATTCATTTTATTTTATTACTTTTTGAAAATCATGTTAAAATTTGAGTATCACGTTTAAAATGGCAGAGCTTTGACCATAACAAATTTAAATGTCATATTATTATGAGATATTATTGGAAGATATAGAGTGACAAGATAGATATAGCCTATATTAATATAATACTAAATTAATATTAATGCATTTGATGTATGTAGTCTGCTATACTGTTATAAAATATAGTGTTATAAAAATGTTATATTTAAATTCATTAATTTATATGTTCATATTTATATGATATATCAGCAACTGCATCAAATTGCATTTTTCTGTTCAGTTTGGGCCTCTGAATAAAATTAAGGTGTTTATTCCTCCTTGAGTATGAGCTTCATATTCTCCTATTTTTAAGTGTATGAGACATAAAAGAAATATATAGAATATAAAACTCAACAAAAAACACATACACTGTATGTACTTTTAAATTAAAATTACAATTACATTTTTTATTTCTTTAAAGTTTAAAGTTTTAGATAGAAATAGGAAAAAAATGACTTTGTAAAGAGGATTATATTCTTTAAATCGCTTCAGTTAATTATTTTTGATTATTTTACAAGAACTATTTTATACCAGTTTAAATGAAATCAGCAAACTAACCATTAACTGTTCCATCAGTATTCAAGAGTAAAATTTGTTCATCATACACGCCTCAAGGAGACCGGAGATGCCAAAGGGTAAGGAGTGAGATCAACCATACACTCATCACAATTTTCTGTAAAGTTGCTTTGCAACGATTTGTATTGTAAAAAGCGCTATACAAATAAACTTGAATTGAATTGAATTGAATCACATCACTGGTCCACTGATTCACACCATTAAGTGCGTCTGGGCCCCACAAGCACACCCGAGAACAAGGCCTTCACACTCAGGGCCTCGCCTGAAGACAATCCATAAAGGGTGCTGAATATAAGCCCAGAGCTTTTGTCACACAGAAACCAATGCATATGCAGCAGGGTTTTAGGCTAAGGCTTTGGTCCGCATCTTGTTCAGAATGTGAAAAATTTTAATGTGTTTCCATGAATCCTGGTTCATACTCTGTTTCAGTACTTCAGGAAGAGAGAAGCCTGCTAAACACCGACCTCTGCTGCTTTAAAATTATGGTGTTTGAATATTCAACCTGCACTGAATAAAAGATGAATTTGCTTTTAAATGCTGTGGTGCTGCTAAAATGTTTAAGGGGGAAAGGGGATCTGGAAAGCTTGATTTAACAGGCAGTAATACAGAACATGCCCCTTCCATATCTCTGCCATCCATTCATCCTTAAGTTAAAGGAAAGTAGACTGACCCTGACCTTTAAACCCTTGAATCAAGCTGTTGTTTTCTTCCCGGACACTCCACATACAAGTAATTTCCTTCTCGGTTTAGCACAGTGGAGAGAAGATATGGCACAAGGTTGAATGAGAAAGAGGCTTTCACAAGGACAAGGCATGTAAGAGCGTGAAGAAAACAGCCTGTCGTGGCAGAAAACATTCAGATGTGGCCAGAAACAAAGGCAGGCTGGTGATTGTTGGCTATCTGTGTGCATGCTCTGTGTCACAAGTGATGAAATAAACTAGCCTGTCTGACTAAAGCCTCTAGCTTGCTTTGTTCACTCATTTGACAGCTCATCAAAATGCAGTTACCTCTTGTGGTCTCTAAGCTCAGGCTGCCAACAGCACCTGTGGCAAGAGAAATTATAAAAACAAAAGACATGCTTAACAATGTGTGGACAGCGTGCTTATTGCAAAGTGAATCTCCTCAACGCATTCAAAATTCACAATGGATTAAATCAGACTATGAAGGAAAAAGTGAGGGTCAAATGGAATATGTGTACTGAAGTATCCTGTGTGATACAATGAAAAAGAAAACATTGGTGTAGAAACAGTTTTCACTCAGAAATTGCTAGTAAATTTGACAAACAATAATAACAAAAAAGGCAAGCAACACAATGAATGAAAGAAATAGCTCACCTAGAAATACACTTTTTTGAAAATCACCTTTCCCTCAGACCATCCAAGATTGGAATTTATCATAACATCACTTGCTCACCAATGGATCCTCTGCAGTGAATGGCTGCCGTCAGAATGAGAGTCCAAAGAGCTGATAAAAACATCACAATAATCTGCAAGTAATCCACATGAATCCAGTCCATCACTGAATGTATTTTGATGCAAAAAGCTGTGTGTTTATAAGAAACAAATCAATCATTAAAAAACAAGACGCTTTTAACTGTTGCTTTCAACTAAAATAAAAGTCCTCATAATATTACTTTCTCTAGTGAAAAGGTCATCTTGTCAGAATCAAGAAAAAAATTCCTTAACGGTGGATTTGTTTCATATAAGCACTTTTTTAAGACATAAATGTCTGTTTGGACTCTCTTTCTGACGGCACCTATTCACAGAAGAGGATCCACTGGTGAGCAAGTGATGTAATACAATTTTTTCCCCAAAACTGTTCCGATAGAGAAACAAACCCGTCTACATCTTGGATAGCCTGAGTATGAGTAAATTTTCAAAAATGATAATTTTGGGATGAACTTTTGTTTTAAAAATCAAATTTTGAATTGAAAAACTGAAATAGTATTTTCTTGTCAAACATGCTATATATATATATATATATATATAGAATGCCACTCATTCATAGTGACAAAAGTCAGAAAAGGATTTGACTGCCTGTACAAATTACACCATCTCCATGTACACACACACACACACACACACACACACACACACACACACACACACACAGTAATGCATTATTATTCATGCATACTAAATGCATTAATGCAGATATTCACAAATATTTAAATATGCTCTTGCTTCCAGACAAAACTGTGCAGTCAGCAACAGCTGCATGATGTCACCAGTAATAATGATCTAGCTCCTTCAGAGGAGTGCTTGAACATGCTTTTATATGCTGCTATTTATTGAACTGCACAGCTTGTTATGATTAATAGTTTGTTGCATCATTTGTGGTTACTAAAAACCTATGTTTTGACTCATAGTCGTGACCAGGCTCTGGGTATTTTCCTTTGTCAAGCCTGTATACAGTAAAGTACTGACACTGCAAAAAAAAGTATTTTCTTCCTCAGTATTTTTGTCGTTTTCCAGTACAAACACCTAAATACTAAAACAAGATACAGTTATTTGTAAAGCAAAATTACAAGATTACAAGTCATGTTTCTGGAATACATCTAAATTAAGTGAATTTACACTTAAAACAAGAAAAGAAAAAAAAGTCTGCCATTTAGGTAAGAAAAATACTCTTGTTTTCGACAGACATTTTTTCTTGTTTTCAGCATCAAGTCGTTTAAGGAGCTCCATAGAAAACAAGTTATACATAGGTAATTTTGCTTCTCAGGTTAATGTATCTTGATTTAAAAATATTAAGTCTTTTGTGTTGGAAAACAACAAGAATACTGAGGAAGAAAGCATTTTTGGAGTAAAGTATAACGGCTGCCCATGACCACTTGATGGTGCTGTCAAGCAGACAATCGTGGTCTGTCCTTTCAAAGGTTGATAAAAGATTCATAAAACAACATAGGGACACCTACTACTGTTAACCATTCAGCTCTCAAGACATAAAGGCACCTGTGTTTCTGTGTCTCTGGTTGGTTAACCACAGTTTAATGTGGACACACAGCAGGCCAGGGGTTTCCAATCCTGCTCCTGGAGGGCCACCGTCCTGCAGAGTTTAACACCAAATGCACACCTGAACCAGCTAATCAAGTTCTTACTAGGCATACTAGAAACTTCCAGACTAGTATGTTGAGGCAATTTGTCGCTAAAATCTGCACGAAGGTTGAAAAAGAATGCATGGGATCTGGAGAAAGATCAAAAGGAAATAAGACACTGTTTTTGGTTATATGTACCTTGGACTCATGGCTCCTTATTCTAGGATTGACATACAACAACCTGACACTTGCGCCATATGGCATTCATCTTGTTCAAATGCTGCTATTTACAGGACAAAAAATGGATTTTACTTAGTTGGATCAAGAATAAACCCTCTTTGATTTGTTTGATAAAAGCTTCAAAATGCTTCCATTTGAGAGAACCCGTGCTTGACTAAAAGGGAATGTAAATATGTTCAGATGTATTTGGTCAGCTTTTTTTCTGTATATGCCTAGACGGTATATTTTAAAGGTCAAACAAATCTGTGCAATGCAAAACACAAATGTGCCACGTGAGGAAAATTGGTTTATTTTGATTTGATTTGAGAACTTTACTTTTTACTGTTGAAAATCAACAACAACAAAAAAAGAACAATTAAAAAAAATCCATGACTATTAAGTACACAAACTTTATTTACTTATTTAAACAAACACAATACCTTATTCTTAATTAATAAATAAATACACTACATATTACTAACCAAGCGTTATATCACTAAGCTAATGTTGGCTTATTACTGTAAAGTTAATTAAAAACACGTCGCCCCAACAGTGACTCTCAGCATGACAAACTTAGTTTTGCACGTAATATAACTACTGTTCAAGAGTCTTGACGGTAAATGACAAGACGAAAGCCAATCAAATCGTGGGATTGGCCATCTGTAGGTTTAGCTGTCAGCAAAATAATCCAATTAGCAAACACGCCTTGTGGAGCTTTGGCCAATCATCGAGCCACTTGAAGAGACTATCCCTCCCCTCCACCAAGACGCACAAGTCTCTGAACCGAAGGATATCTCGGCCTCCCTACAGAAGCTGACTATTCGGATCTATGTAATGATTTATCCCACACCATGATCCCATACTGATACGAAATTTAGACATATTTAGTCAGTAAATCGACATATTTGTTCAAGGACATTGGTTGGCGTCAACCATGCGCAAAAATTCACGCTATCAAAGCAGAGAATCGCCGTAAACGGAATGATCGCGTCTCACGTGAAGTCACCCTGATTGTTTGTTTTTAAAGAAAGCGACACGCATATCGGCTCCGAAAATATCCGCAACCAAGAGACCGAAGTGGGAACGAACGCTGACATCCGCAGTATATCTGGAAATGTGAGTATGGGGACGTGTGGGCCTCGGGTTTGTTCGACGAGAGCTCGTGCTAAGCTAACCAGCGCGAGCCTGCGCGTGATTTCATTGCTAAGTACGAGGCTTGTTGTGTAACGAGCGAGCAGACACACAAGAGCGGCTATAACGATACTAGACTGACATTAACGACCACTTTCCGTTGGGATACAACAAAACACATTTGTTGTTGTTATTGTCTGTAAATTCCGAGGTTTAACGCTTTTGTTTGTCCGGTAGCAGCGACAGACAAACAAGCGCGCGTCAAAAATAATCCCATCGGCTCGTGCTCACTGTTAGTACGAATTCATTGCATTATGTAATCACCTCGGGTCCTGTCAGCTCTCCTTCTGATTCTCTGACATGGTTAAAGCTTTTCTCACTCTCTTTTAACGCTCCATTTGTTCTTTTACCATACATTGTGCTGCCTTACATTTTTACCCTTGGTTTTATGCTTACCACAGTTGGTTGCTTTTGCCTCTTTGGGTGTTTGCAAGTAAGGCCTGCGATTCATGCTGAAATTGTGTCGTTTTATCATCTGATGTCTTGCAAGGCCTCCTAATTTATATTGATTTCTTTTTTTTTGTGCAGCTAATTGTTTTGCTTTAATGCAACAAAATGTGATTAATACGTAACTGTAAAATGACTGCTGACTTTAGGATTAGCAAAAAATGGAATTGATGGGGAGTATAAATTTGGAGTCCTTCATAATGTGTAATACTTTGACATTATATATCTGGCTTAAAAAGATGAATGGTGGCCGAGAAGTTCATGTCTTATGTTCTTTCATTACCTGATTTTTTTTAGTGCATATTCATGTTCACTTTACCTCTGATACAGTTTGTAGAAGTGTCGGACTAATTTCTGGCTACGAGGTTGTCAAATCTTAATTTCACTTTTTATATATTACTGCAGTGGCATCTAGTTTCTTTTGCAAGTGATGTTTCATATAGACAGCGTTTTTTTTTTTTTTTTTTTTTTTTTTTTTTAAGCGATCTAAGAATTGACTTGGCATTAGAGATAACTTTATGACTTCAGATTGTGTTCTCAGATACACTAATGTTCAATTTTGGGGTCAGATTTTTTTATTTATTCTTAAACAATGCTTTTATTGAACAAGCATGCAGTAAATTGATAAAAAGTGACAGTTTAATGTTAGAGTAACTCAAACTTTGGCACTGTGTTCATCTGCAGAGAGATTAGATGTCTGATTTTAACTGTAGATAAAGTGCTTTGGTCATCATTTGTTAACCGATCTGTACGACTGTAGACTGTAGTCATGACCAAATAACGACAGCAGTTAACTCTTTCTTTATCATGATTGAACACTGTGCGAAACTTTGACCCAGCTGCCGTTCAAATAGTGCTGAGTTTGCAGTTGTTGGATTGATGCTGATTGCTGAAGGATGGATTTGCATGAGTGGGGAGGTTGGAGGATTGACGGTGTAAGAAAAACAGATGAGGGGACCCCTTTGTTTGCTCAGTGGCTTCCTTAAAGTCCGTCCAGATTTGTGACCGGCACAGAAGTATTGGCAGAAACTGAAGCACAAGACTGCCATGCAGATCTCTTGTGATGGCAATGGAATGGCTTGTACTGTGGGAAAATGTTTTGGCCACTGAAGCTGAACGCTTGTGCAAGTTAGTTAATGTGAAAATTAAAATTCTGTCATTTACTTACACTTTTTTTACAAACCTGTATGACTGACTTCTGTGGAACACAAAAGAAGATATTTTGAATAACTGTTTGTGTCCATACGATAAGTCTGGTGTTGTTTTGCACCCCATTGACTTTCATTGTATGGACCAAAATAGTTCTTTAAAATATCGTCTTTTGTTTTCTGTAAACAGAAACGAAGTCATACGGGTTTGGATGTGTGTTTGACTTCATATTGGTTGGTGTCATTACATTACAGAAGACAAAAGTCATGGAAAAATATATTTAACAGCTAAGAATTGTTGTATACACCTTTTAAGTGTTGTCCTCATGATGGTTGGATTGAGGCTATTATGTAGATAATTTTAAAATGGCATTTAAATATGCATCATCATGATGACAGTCACTGGCATCGTCCTTCGGATGAGACGTTAAACCGAGGTCCTGACTCTCTGTGGTCAGTAAAAATCCCAGGATGTCTTTCGAAAAGAGTAGAGGTGTGACCTCGGCATCCTGGCCAAATTCGCCCATTGGCCTCTGACCATCATGGCCTCCTAACAATCCCCATATCTGCTGATTGGCTTCATCACTCTGTCTCCTCTCCACCAGTAAGCTGGTGTGTGGTGGGTGTTCTTGCGCAATATGGCTGCCGTCACATCATCCAGGTGGATGCTGCACACTGGTGGTGGATGAGGAGATACCCCCTGACAATGTAGAGTGCTTTGAGTGCCTAGAAAAGCGCTATATAAATGTAATTAGTGTTGTCATGGTACCAAAATTTCAGTATTCGATACCGATACCAGTGAAAATCCACGGTTCTCGGTACCAATTTCGGTACCAAAGCAAAACACAAAAATATGCTAATTAAAAAAAAAATTTTAGCACTAAAAATAAAACCAATGCCATTCTTTATACTTATTTACAATTGTGTTTAAAGTTTTTCTACAAGTTATATAATTATGAAAAACTGTAAACAAGTTTCACCCAAATTTAATTTGTCTCTTAATTTATGAAATTTAAACACATTTTATTTTTGGTAAATAAAGGGGATTTGCTATTAAAATTAAAACATGGAAGAAATATTGTGATTAATTTCTTTAAAAAATAAAGTTTTATAAAAAAAATTCAACAGTAGCAGCAGTATCACATACATTTTACTAAATAATAGTAATATTTCTAGCACAATGCCTTTTATGTAAAAATTAACTTTTAGGCCTAATGAATGCATATTTGTCATTTTAACTGAACTTAAGACTGGTGGTGATGCTTAAGATATTTCTGGTCATTGAGGGTTTCTGTAAAAAAAATAGTAATAGATCATATTAATTATTATTAAAAGATAATACTACTACTAATTCTACTATTATACTAATGTATATACAATGCACTATGAATTGATGAGCTGCTGGGTTCATGAATATTAATCACGGTGTCTGCGTTAGGTCGAACTGATTTGCTGAAATCAAAACCGGGACGGTACTATTCAGCGCCAGCCAATGAAATTGGCATTTGCGCATTAGCTCCGCCCACTACCGGAGAAACCGGTATGTCTTCTGCTTGTACGAAAATGAATATGAATAATTCTAAATGGACTCCATTATTTTGACAGGAGAAGACAACAAAGAATAGTTTACATATAGCGTGTCGATTCAGCGTGGTAAGACTCTCGCTCTCTCTCTCTTTGCATGTGTGAGAAACAGCGCTATCAGTAAAGCAACGGTGAGTCGTGCGCCTTCACAAAGAGTTTACAGAGCATCAAATACAGGTGCGCTGTGCGTCCATTGAGATGAACTGAAAAGTTCAGATCGCTTGATGGAGAGAGAACTCTGAAGCTCAGATGCTGAAATTAATGCAAGCGTCATGCGCTTCAGTCTATGTAGTAAACAAACCCGCACGTCTCTGTCATTCATTAATTCACACAGAGACGTGCAGAACACTGATTCATATTTCAAACAACTTTTGCAGCTTAACATTTACAGATACTGGTCCATATGGAGATTTGATTTGATTAATTTATGCTAACTTTGACAAATTCCATGACTGTCCATATTAAAATGTAAGTTTCATTTTCATGACTGGATTTTGAGATTCCGTCTTCGTTTTCTGCTTCGTGATGGGTCACAATCAGGTTTTGTGGATCACCCTCTTCTCGCTGTCATCATGTTGTCAGCGCTGAACCAGCTCTCCATCTCACAGACTAATGTCAAGAGGCCTGAATAGGTGGTGCGTGAGGACCACAACAGCGTGAATACATGGACAACGTTTCCTATACTCAGAGTATTTGTATGTTTTATGGGTTTGGCAGGGTGGTGTTCAGAATGACTCAGGATTAACTCTTTCTTGACCACTTCCCTGTGTGTGGGTGTGTGAGAGGGTGTGCACGCATGTTTATGCTGAATGTCTGACGTAAAGAGGAGCTTTAGTAAGGCCTGGCTTAAAAAATGCATGCAACATAGACTACCCTTCAAAAGTTTAGAGTCAGTTATTATTTTTTAAGTGATCAAAACTAACCATAATGGCTCAAAAGATGCTGTTTTTTTTAAAGCTTTCAAAATATCACACAATCCTTCTTGAGCACCATCAGCATATTAAATGATTTCTAAGCATCATGTGTCACTGAAACTGGTAAATTGACAGCTGAAAATTCAGCTTTGCTGTCACATTAATAAATTCCCTTTTAGAATATAATGAAATAGAAATTTGGCTATTCTTTTATTATTTAATATATTAAAAAATATATTTTTCACAGTGTCCTTATGTTACAGCTTCGGGGTAAAAACTTCATCGTTGCTGGTTCTATTTCAGATGACTAGTAGGTCCATTGCTTTTAATCTTAATGGGAATCTGCCTGTTGTGTTTTGATCGCCAGAGTTTGTGGAATATTTCTGAGTTGGCTTTATAAGTGGATCAGTAAAAGCAATAGGTCAGGTAGCTATAAAAAGCATGTTTCAAGCACCTTGAACAATTCACTAATGGATGTTAAGTAGTCTAACCATTTTGAAATCAATAATAATTTCTCATGCAGTTTGTTTAATTTCATAACCGTGCTACTACAGTGTATATCCCAGTTGATAATATTTTTATTTCAAAGTAGCAGTTCTGTTTTGTCTTAAGTAGGTTGTATATAAGTGGATTGTTTAGTGCTGTAAAAGCAGGTTTGACTGACTGATGCCAGCTGAATGGACCGTTTTCATTAGATCTTGATTCAGAAGTTTCATGAGTTACTGTCTCCTCACATTCCCTTGGCATCTCTTTGTAGATGTATACATCACGGATAGTTCAGTCAAAAATAAAAACTCCTCATAAAACATTTGCTCACACTCATGTCATTTCAATTCTAATTGGCGTTTTCTTTTTTGCAACCAAAAATATTAAATTGTGAGAAGTTTTTGCTGAGGTCGCCACTGGTGAGTAGCCCTATGTATTTACATGTTATAACTTAAAAATCTGCATGTAATGCCTTTTTCTGATTGTTTTGCGATTGCATCATTTGCTATGTTCAAGTATTAACTGAGACAATGTGCATCAGTTTTATTGGAAAAAAAGAGTTTCAAAAAGTCCTCCTCTCTTGATGCGTAGCAGCGCTGACACACACCTGCTAAATGCAGCTCAGTTCAGTTGTGCAGCGTGAGAGAGATTGACATGGCGGAGACGTAAGTGAAAGTGCAGAAAAGCAACGTCTATTTCGTGCACAACTCAAACTACAACAGGTAAAGCTGTTAGCTGTGTGGATATTGGCAATATCAATAACAATTCTAGTTTATAATCATCACTAATATGGCTTCTTCTTAACAAGATCTTAGGTTTTTGCGGTGTTCTGTTAATGCGTGAACTTCATTATTTGAAGCGCACTTGCTGTCCAATAATCGCAAACAGCTTTATTTGTTACGTTTTAGTAAACAAAGTATCCGCTTTAAAATTATTCAAAATTCATAACGAAATGCAAAGAATAAATACCGTTTTTGGTTGCTCTTAAAAGACGGGATCCCTTTAGCACCTCAGTTCAAGCAGCAAGTGACCCATTTGATTGTTTTCTTTACTTCTATAGTGCATAATGAACATGAGTTAACATCAAAAGGAAGGCTGTTTTATAAGAGATCCTACAGTACAACTTACTGAAATGTCTTGTGTAAAAGCTTATTTAGTGTTTCAAACTGTGGAAAACGTGTAAAGCTTGTAAACATTGCAACGTAATATACATTTACTTCAGAATAACCATTCGGTGTCCAGAACCTAGAAAAATAACTACAAAGAGCTGAATTTTTCTATAATTATGCGCTATTGTATTTTCATATTTTTACTTTAAACTGTCTACATGTTTCAACTCATCCTATAAAATTCCATTTTACTAATTAAGAAAAACACTGAAAGTGTGAAAGACATACACTTTTAAAAATAAAGGTGCTTGACCATTCAGTCAAAGGTTCTTTTAACCCTCTGGAGTCTAAGTGTATTTTTGGGGCCTGGAGAAGTTTTGTCATGCCCTGACATTTGTGCTTTTTTCAGTTTCTTATAAATATCTAAATGGCTTAAGTCTAATCTCACTGTAATCAGCACAAACTGGGCTATAATAATATGTGAGCACTGTTGATGATTGTTTTTTTGAGAACAAAAAAATGTTATGCGTGGTTCGTGAAAGACTAAAAATGTTAAATCACTTGAATAAGGCCATAAAACACATACAAGAACATTGGTTCCCAGGACTTTTGAGAACTGGAGCTTGTAGCCTAGAATTTTTCTTTCTAAATTATGTGAAAATCATCTTGTTTACTCACTCACAGAAAACAATATATTGATTTAAATTTTCTAAGACACTTTTTGTTTGTAAAAGTCATATGAGAGTAGGCGTCAACTATCATGAATATCATTGTGATTTACACCTGAGAAGACAAAGGCCTGTATAATGAGCTGCATAATGAGCCGTTCTGTCAGGTTTGTCACTGAAGAGGGGAAGAGTTACAAGAAAATGTGAGGACAAAATAAATGTATATAATTTTATGTTTGTAGTTTATTTAGAATGTTTAATTATCCCACAACATAATTTAATATCCACTTTTTGAGCTGACTTTCAACGCTGATTTTTTTTGCATCATTAGTCCAGTTACACAATCCTTCAGAAATCCTTCTAACAATCTGATTTTCTAAAAAAAAAAAAAAATGTTGTTGTTGTTATTATTTATTATTAATGTTGAAAAGAGCTGAGAATGTTTTTTTTCAGTGGATAAATTGAAAGAACAGCATTGTTTGTTACATTTGTTACAGTTACATTTATTTGTTACATTTATATTATTTACATCAAGCGTTTCATTTTATTTATTCTCTTTTCATGGTAATGCAACATGAAATACCACAACAACAATCCAACAAACACACAAAAATACATTCCATTTTGATTGGTATAGTAATGTATATTGTTATTGAACTTCATAATGTTTCACTTGATTATACATTTAGTCAGGAATTATATTTTGGAAAAAGTCTAACTAGTAAAATGTTTACACGTTATGTGAAAACTAGTACATGGTTGTTTGTGTGTATATATGCACTTACCTAAAGGATTATTAGGAACACCTTACTAACATTGTGTTTGACCCCCTTTCCCCTTTAGAACTGCCTTAATTCTACATGGCATTGATTCAACAAGGTGCTGAAAGCATTCTTTAGAAATGTTGGCAGATATAAATAGGATAGCATCTTGCAGTTGATGGAGATTTGTGGGATGCACATCCAGGGCACGATGCTCCCGTTCCACCACATCCCAAAGATGCTCTATTGGGTTGAGATCTGGTGACTGTGGGGGCCATTTTAGTACAGTGAACTCATTGTCCTGTTCAAGAAACCAATTTGAAATGATTCGAGCTTTGTAACATGGTGCATTATCCTGCTGGAAGTAGCCATCAGAGGACGGGTACATCGTGGTCATAAAGGGATGGACATGGTCAGAAATAGGGATGGGTGTTTTCCACAAATATCACATTTGAATATTTGAGCTCACAAAAAATGAATATTCGAATATTCGTTTATTTAAATTAAGTTTAATGATTCAGACGTTATTTTTCAGCAACATTTGTTTTCGTCATTTTGAACAAGCTTACAATAAGCTTGAACAGTACACATCGTGTTTTGTAGCTGAAAACCTTTAACAATGCGTGCAAACAAAAGTACAGATTAAAAGCAAAAAAAAAAGTAAACAAAGAAAAAACGTAAAGCAGCCTGCAGCAATTAGGCTATTGTACACTTAACTTTTAAACTTTTTTTTTCTATTGTTTCAAATGTTCTTGTTAAGAAATACAGGCATGTAAACATGATTGGGGGAAAGTCGGCTCCTTAGTCTGTTAACAATAAGGCCGGCCGCGGAGATAACGCGCTCTGACGACACAGACGTAAGCGAATACGTTTTGTGAAGCGCTTCGTGTTTTCGTTTCACCACTGAATGGGATCCTCATCTGGTGGAATACATGGCTCCAGCAAGAACTGTTCCCACTCGTCTCGGCTGGACTCTCTGTAATCATCGCTGAAGAACTGGCTCAGCCTTTTCGGACGAGTGGGCATTGCATCTTCTTCATCGTTGGTGACAGCGGCTGCATCCGCACCACTCGCATCAAAGAAAATATTCTCATAATGTTCAAAAAAGGTTTTTTTTCTTACTTCTCATGTTTTCATCGAGAAACCTGAGATGTTTGTGCCGAGGGTCTAGGGCAGACGCGAGGAGGAGTTTTCACTGCATTCTCCAAGTTAGCGGTGTTTATTCGTTGCTCGAGAGATGCTGCAACAATGTTCTTGGATCACTTTCTGTGATTCTCCACGGCATATTTGAAGTACTAGAAGACCGCAGTTCTTTTAGGGGGCGTTCACATATCGCGTCTTTTGCATGCTCAAGTTCGTTATTTCCAATGTAGGCGCGTCCGAACAGCATCGAGTTAAAAACATCTCAACTTTCAGAATGCTGCAAGCGCACCGCAGGTCATGTGACAAGAACTAAACATTCAGCTTCATCCTTTCCCGTAACAACGTTGAAAGCTCAGCCAAGATGAAGGAACAGCTGATCATAGCTGTATATGGATTGCCATTTTGAAATAAATTTAGTAGCAGAGCTACTGAAAGCGATTTTTTTTTTTGTGCTGCAAATCCATTTATCCTTTGCTGAAATTTCCGCGTCTTCATGGAGAGAACGCGTCGCCTCAGGAGCGCTTCTGCCCGAGCGCTTTTCTGACTCTACCATCTGAATGTCTCAACAGAAATCGAGACTCATCAGACCAGGCAACATTTTTCCAGTCGTCAACGGTCCAATTTTGGTGAGCTCGTGCAAATTGTAGCCTCTTTTTCCTATTTGTAGTGGAGAAGAGTGGTTCTCGGTCGGGTCTTCTGCTGTTGTAGCCCATCCGCCTCAAGGTTGTGCGTGTTGTGGCATTTTCGCCCACAGGACTGCCGCATACTGGATGTTTTTCCCTTTTCACACCGTTCTTTGTAAACCCTAGAAATGGTTGTGCGTGAAAATCCCAGTAACTGAGCAGATTGTGAAATACTCAGACCGGCCCGTCTGGCACCAACAACCATGCCACGCTCAAAATTGCTTAAATCACCTTTCTTTCCCATTCTGACATTCAGTTTGGAGTTCAGTAGATTGTCTTGACCAGGACCACACCCCTAATGCATTGAAGCAACTGCCATGGGATTGGTTGAATAGATAATTGCATTGAGAAATTGAACAGGTGTTCCTAATAATCCTTTAGGTGAGTGTGTGCGTGTATGTGTGTATATATATATATATATATATATATATATATATATATATATATATATATGTATATGAGACTTACTCATGTTTATGATCTCTGCTGAATAAAGCACTTCATTCTTTTTTTTTTCTGAGGAAATCCAAATCCTGAGGTCCAAATCACATCGTTTTGGGGTGAATTATGTCTTATTCCTCTCAACTTGAAGCAAACAGTAAAATAAAAGAACTTGAACGGTCTCGCTGCGTTGTCTTCTGTTGTGTGGGCATATTCAAGCCGCACACTTCAGTGAAACATTAGAATTTGAATAGCGCGTTCAGCGCGGGGGCGTGGTCACATTAGAATATAACGAAGGGAGACGTGAAAAACAGACATTGCGTTGTTTTCATATGGATTACTTTATCAGAATATTTGTTTTCGGCAGCACTTGTTTAGTTTAAAAGTAAATGTCAAGCTTTCTATAGATATGTCTTATGTCTCTTCGTTGAGTGTTCACTGAGTTATAGTTCATTTTAATGACGTGTTTGTAAATGAAGATCAGCGCAGACAAAGGCTGCAGACAGCACACCGTGTTTGTTATCTTTATTTCATAAATGCACAAAGTTTTGTTATTATGTCTGTATACAAAAAAGTAGACCCTTTACAGATTCGCTTTATGTATTGCTCTTATCTGTATGATCAAAACTGAAAGTGTAATTTAAGTTATTTTCGGGGGTTATGAAGAAAATGGCTCATAACGCGTTAAACGACTCCAGAGGGTTAAAGAACCATCTCTTTCTCAACTTTTTATAATCCGAAGAACCTTCTTTTACCATAAAAAACCTTTTGTGAAACGTAAAGGTTTTTCAGATTTCATTCAGATTCTATGGCATCATGAAGCAACTTTATTTTTAAGTGTATGACAACATTTACAGGATGTTGAGGAGGAGCCCAAACTGGCCAAGTGATGCTTATGGTCCATGATATTGGTACAGATAATGAACAATTCTTTGTGACTCTGTATTTCAAGTTGGAAAAGACATTTAGTAGACAAGAAGGATCAAAATGCTGATAATGACGATGAGACCTAAACGCATGACAGTATGATTGAAATGTAAAAAAATGAAAAATAACATGTTTATTCTGTCTCACCAAAAAACATAAATTAATTTCTATAACAGGTTTATTTTTTTTAATTATAGGAGACAATGGCTCCTTAATAAAAATTTTTTTTTTTTTTTTTGGAGGCCTGGAGTGTGAACTATTTCATTATTAATATATATATATATATATATATATATATATATATATATATATATATATATATTAATATATATATATATATATATATATATATATATATATTAATTACAGTAGATCTGTTTTCACCTCCATTATGGATTTGCTTGAAATTTACAACCATGCAGCAGTAATAGATTATGGTTGGGTGATATACTGAATGTTCACTATATATTCTCATTGTTTTGCTCCTAATATAAAATTAGACCGCATTATGAAAATGTAAAAAAAGAAAAAAGGAATCCGGTTTAATTCAATATCACTTAATTTTGGATGTATATCACTTAAAATACATGCCAAAAAAAAAAAAAAACTAATTCTGTAAAATATACAGCAGTTGGTATAACATTACAATAAAAGGGCTATTAAAGGTTCAAATTAACTGATTTATATACAAATGCTTAAATTACACTGTTTTTATTATAATAGTTAAAATTACATAATTATTTCTTTCTACTCCGTTTTTTAAAATCTAAACATATAAATGGTGGCTGTCAAATTGACAGATTTGGTCAAACAAATGAAACACTGATGAATAGGCCTATGTTAAATGGTGTGTATATATTTAGCAAAATGCTCCTCTAGAGTGACTAAAGAGTTTATGGTCACAGAATAAGGTTGTTTATTAGGTGAACGTGACATTATTTGACATGGTTTACATACTGTTATACTGACATATTTCTGCGGTTGTGCAGGATACAGATTTTGGTAAGGTAGTTTGTTTCATAACAAAAGTAAAAAAAGCTTATTGTGAATTTATTTTATTTTTTGGATGGAATGTGCGCTACAATGTTCTGTTCATTAAAGGGGTCATATGATGTGATTTCAAGTTTTCCTTTCTCTTTGAAGTGTTACAAGCTGTTTGTGATCAGATAAGTGATCAGATAAGTGATTGTGATCAGATAAGATCTCTAAAGTTGCAAAGACTAAAGTCTCAAATTCTAAGAGATATCCTTTATAAAGTTTAAAACTTGTCGACACCCCCCAAAATGTCTCGTTTAAACATGCCCCTGTCTACGTCATAAGATTTGCATATAAAACTGTCCAAATGTTCACGCAAAGAAAGAAGGCGTAACATTCTCGCTGTAGAATTGTTGCTGCCTCCATGTTGTGGAGACCCTGTGTGATTCATTGTGAAAGCTAAAACACTTTGTTTGGTCTTCCAAAAGAGGAAATGAATAGAAATCAGTGGTTAAGTTGTATTTACAGCACTGTTCCAAAACAGTTCAACCCAAATATTCAGATGTGTGTAGCACATTTTTTGGAGGACTGTTTCGTGATCCTGGGAGAGAAGACTACAATGCTGGCTGTGCTGGCTAAAGTGCCTTTAGGTTACATAATTAAATGATTTCCACTGATGATTCAACTGTGAGTTTTAAGCAGTGTAGAGTAGCACTTGTTTGTCATTTTCACGAATGCAGACATTGTTTTATGTTTATGCTTCGCGATGCAACGCGTAAAAAGACAGTATAAGTCATTATAATCCGTAATTATGTCCCCACTGGATGCAACAAATGGCTTGTTTGTAATGGATTTTATTGGTATTGTCTTGTAGCGCCGGTGTTCTGACCGCGACATGGCATCACAGTATGGTGAGGGTTGTAACATTTCAGTCACACGCTTGAGGTATTCGACCAATCACAATGCACTGGCAAAGTCGGGACCGGGACATAAAAACTGCATGTATAGAAACAGCAGTAAAATATGATAAAAATGTCTGAAAAAGTTTGATGACTTTGCCCCAAAATAAGTTTTAAAATGCTTTTTTCCCCACAGGAATTCCATTTGAATTCCATCTGATCTTGCACACACCACATCTCGCTGTCACCAAATCGTCTCCGCTGTCGCAAAACCTCAACTGTGCGCATGAGTCAGTGGAACAGTGGACTGTTAAAAGCAGATGATTGGCTTTCCAGCGGGAGGGGCAGGACATGTGCATACAACCGCCATCTTTGCCATTACGTGTTTTCCTTTATATAGTTGTATTGAGGATTGAGGGAGTGGCAAGTCTATTATAAATTGTCTCTGGCACTGGATTAGGGCTGAAACGATTCCTCGAGTAACTCGTTAAAAAAATATTCCTTTGCCTCGAAGCCTCTTTTAATTTATTTTAAATTTCACATCAGGTTCTTTCGCAATTATTTTTTTAATGTGACAATGCATTTGCGTCACCCACAAAGTGGAAGGAAACACAAACGCTGCGTCCGAAATTTGCCAAATTTTGAATTAATTAATCAAAAATAGGTCATTGCACTTAAATCAAATCACGATATGGACTAATATCTGTAAATATTAAGCTGGAACAGTCTATTTAAATATGAATCCTGCATGTTCTGCGTGTCTCTGTTAATGAATGGAGCAGAAGCGCGACTTCCTTTATCACACAGTCTGAAGCGCGCGTGACGCTCGCGGTAATTTCAGCATCTGCTGTCTGATAAGGAATTGAACAAATGAGCAACATCTCCAGAACTGCACTGACCGTCACTTCATGAGCATTTGACAGTTTGATTTGAGTAAAACTAGCATCACATCACACACACAGAACTGTAAAGGTACGCCAACCCGTCAAAATAAAAGTCTGGTTAAAGACTATTGTTCAGCAGAATGTACATACCCTACTACTACTAAAAAAAAAAAAAAAAAACCTTTTTTAATCGCACAACATTTCTTCCATGTTTTATTTTTAATAATAAATCCCCTTTGTTTACCAAAAAGTTGTTAATTTTCAATAATTAAAAGATAAATTAAATGAATGTTTTATGTGTTTAATGTGCATCTCAGAAAATGCTTTATTTAAAACCCCAACTGAATGGCACTTAAATGCACTTAATTCATCTGTCAACTTTGTCATTGTTCACAGTACAAGTACAGACAGAGAAACAATGGGTAATAATTAAATGTTTATTTCTGACATATGCATTGCATTATATGCATTTAAAAAATAAAAAATTCTAAAAAAGGAAACTTAGTTGTTAATTTTAAGAGACCCAGGAGTCTTATTTTCTCTTGCACAATTAATATTGCACTTTAATTAAGCAAAAACACATTTTATCTGATTAATCGATGGAATTTTTGGTAGAATACTGGATTACTAAAATATTCGATAGCTACAGCCCTACACTGGATAGCTGGGCAGTCAGAGCACACCTCGCTTTTCAGACCAATGAGCTTAGTAAAAAACGATGCGTTTCACAGAAAGGTGGGACATAGAGGAGAAACAATAATGTACAGTATGTGGAAAAGTGTTTTTATTCATTTAGCTGATGCTTTTATCCAAAGAGACTTACAATTGCTATATATGTCAGAGGTCCCACACCTCTGGAGCAACTAGGGGTTAAGTGTCTTGCTCAGGGACACATTGGTGTCTCACAGTGGATTCGAACCCGGGTCTCTCACACCAAAGGCATGTGTCTTATCCACTGTGCTGTATCCAACACCACCCAACTTACATTTACATTTATTCATTTAGCAGACGCTTTTATCCAAAGCGACTTACAAATGAGGACAGTTGAAGCAATCAAAAACAACAAAAAGAGCAATGATATATAAGTGCAATAACAAGTCTCAGTTAGCTTAAACCGTACACGTAGCATGGGCTTCTAAATAATATAATAAAAAGAAAACCGATAGAATAAAAAAAGAATAGAGCAAGCTAGTGTTAGAGGTCTTTACACACATATATACACACACACACATTTTGGTTTAAGTTTAAACTTTTGAAACTTAAACCACAAACACATTTCATTACACACAATAATGTGTTTTTTTTTCATATGACCCCTTTAACTGAAAACAGGCTTGACTAATCGATTCTTGGGATTTAAGATCGATCGATCCAGCCCTAATAGGGGTTGATGAGCTTTTTTTCTCTTTCAGATAGTTTGTTGTCCATGTGAAATTTGCCCAAATAACCAAAAAATATGCACGTATGTCTCTCTAGCATATTTTGTGCATAAAAATTTATGTTGGCAAATACTGTTTTCTGTTATTTACTGTATATTCGCACAAAAATGATTTTTCATTTTCATTAGAATCTCAAACAAAAATCCCTTTGATCCTTCTTAAAATTACTAGGTGTAATTGTATGTAGTATTGTAAAATTTCCCTGATTATTTGTACTCCATTTTTGACTATTTCAGTTCCTTGACAGCAGTAAAAATATTTAGATGAAGTATTGTCTTTACACTTTTGTCATTACTTGAAGCCAGTATCTGGTCATCTGTGCTCTAACAGAAAGGAAGCACTACTGGTTTTGGAATATCTTGTGATGATGTCTTACTGACTCATTTATGAGGATCTTATTGGTTTAGTTAACCCAAAAATGAAAATTAAGGCAAGGCAAGTTTATTTATATAGCACATTTCATACTCAATGGTAATTCAAAGTGCTTTACATAAAAGAAAGTAAAATAATAATGAAGAAAAAAAAATCAAAGGGTGTTTAAGACTATATTCTTTCAATTAATAAAAAGTAAATAAAAAAACGCGAATCGATGCGTTTTTGTAAGAAAAATATCCATATTCAAAATGTAATCACTTTACTCTAGCTTGCGCTCACTGATGTAAAACAGAAGCAGTTCCGATGGAATGACATAAGTAGGGCCCTATGATTTCTGAGATGCGCAATTCCGTCCGCGTTTTCTGCAATCCAGTCATAAAAACGGAATTTACAGTTTAACGCGGAATGTCAAGGAATTTTTCAAATTTTGAATTAATTAATCAAAAGTAGGTCATTGCACTTACTTCAAATCGCGATGTGGACTAATATCTGTAAATATTACGCCGGAAAAATCTATTTAAACATGAATCCTGCATGTTTGTGTTAATGAATGGCGCAGAAGCGCAGCTTCATTACACACACGGAAGCGCACATGACGCTCGCGGTCATTTCTGCGTCTTTCCTCTCACTAAATGAGGACGTGAACACATGAAAAACATCTCCAGAACTGCACTGAGAGTCACTTCATGAGCATCTGAACGTTTGATTTCAGTAAAACTACCATCATATCACATCATAGACTGTACTATCACATACACAGAACTGTAAAGGTACGGTAACCCATCAAAATAAAAGTATTTGCCAGAAATCTATTACTAGCCTATTGTTCAGCAGAATGTACATAGCCCACTACTACTTCTACTAAAAGGAAACAAACATATATTTTTTTAAGGAATAATCACAAAACATTTCTTCCTTGTTTTATTTTTAATAGTAAATCCCCTTTGTGTACCAAAAAATAAAGTTTGCTTAATTTTCAATAATTAAAAGATATATTAAATGAATGTTTTATGCCTTCATTTGATAACCAGAAAAATGTAAATACAAAACAGAATTTCAGAGGGGAAAAAACATTTCATAAGGCTATTTTAAGAAATATTTTTACAAATTAAGTTTTTATGCATTTAAATAAGTACACATGCTAAAACACAGAATTAGGTAACAATAAAACATATGGTGAAGAAAAAATACAACATTTCATAGGGCCCTAAACATGTAATTTTTTTTTTTACTTTTAATAAATTGATGTGAAACTGTATAAGTTTTATGATTTTAATTAATTGGACATGCTTTTTGATTAATACAATTGAATTTAACCATTAAAAAGGAGTTGAGAAAAATTAAAACCGAAAAAAAAGGAATCCAGAAAAATTTAAATGGAAAAAAATAAAATGGAATTTGGGAAGAAATAAAACTGATTTCATAGGGCCCTATATAAGGTCAGCGTTGCGCATATCCATATTCTTCAGGGTGAGTAATTTAGGGCTTAATTAAAATTTTGGGATGAACTAACCCTTTAAATGGTCTCATCTATCGTAAAACCGTTTCTCTTTCTTCTTTTAACAGCACAAAATTGTCTGCCTTTTGTTCATGCTGCTTTCTTTCCCCCCAGCAAACCATTTAGTTCACAGAGGAACTTCTCCTTTGCGTGCTTGAGCATCACCATTGTGGCGAGAAGGAAATGAGCGTCTGCTGCAAGTGTATTTGAAAGATTCATAAGGTGCAGTTTTGAGGGAATTTGTGGATGTTGTGTTTTGAACTTAAACAGCTTAGTGGTCTTACCTGCAGTATTTGGTCACATCACAAAATCAGTTTGTATCCCAATAGACCATTCAGTTTGTGCTGCCACTACACCAACTTGCTTTGGCTCTCTTACCAGTTTGTGTGGCCAATATCAAAGCCATTTTAGTGAAGTCAAAGACTGAGAAAGCTGTTTTAAAGAAGCGTTGCATTGTTTAATCTATTGCACTGCTGCTAAGTTTCTGTTTCTGATTTTACTGTAGTCTAACCCTCAGCCATCACGCCTACAGATCGTCTGATGTATATTGCACACAAAAATGGCAAGAACTCTACGCTACAAATCTGATTGGCTTCTGCGCAATTTCTAGGAGTGAATGTGAGCTTGGCTTATGCCAGTAGTCAGAAATCTTTCTACGTGAGACTAACAATATTGAGGTGAGTGAAAACTATAAAAATGAATAGTACATGTAGTGAATATACAATTGAAAAACAAAAATGAGCTTTTTCCTTATTGTCATTTTGGGACAAAAAAAGTCATGCCTTGAATGTTTTTGAGTCATAGGTACATAGTTGCATTGAACTTTAGCTCGAATGTCTCCAGCACCTACTATAATACGTCTTGCCTTGCTGTAACATCATTGTGACACAGTATTGATTATTTGTATACTTCTTGTACAATAATTTTTTTTGTTGTATTTTTTTTGTATACTGTATACTTTTTTTTCATTCACCAAAAAATGTGAAATTTAATTGTTCATTTTGAATTTTCCCTTCATTTTTTGCCCTCGGTTTTCTCTCATTCTCCTCTCACAGACCTTTTAGACCTTTTAGCGAGCTGACTGTTAGCTCACACCCACAGTGGTTGTGTAAGCCTGCCAGAATCCACTTCCCTCTTACAGTGATACAATGTATTTTGGCTCCGTTTGTTCAGTATGTATGTTTGTGCTTCAAGTTTCGTCATGTGGTTTTGATACAAATGACTGGCCAGTGACAACAGTTTCGAGGGGAAAGATGGCGAGAGTTTGCGGTTCCAACTGTGATAGTGGTGTGGGTGTTACAGTGTGTCTGTGAGGGGGGTAGATAATTTGTACAGTAAATGTGATGCTCTTCTGCACTTGACGTGTGCATAGGGAGAGGAACCCAACGTTGCATCTTTCATCCTGCCTCTAGAAAAGCAGAGGCCACATATGGTGTCAATGATAGAAGAGGGGTTGGTTGTCATTCTCCAAGCTCTGTGTTTACTCAGCTGAGGCTAACTGGACAGATATAGCTCTCTCCATACCGGGCCTTGTTGCTCTTCTTTTGTTTTTGTGCCTTGGCGATTCAACACATCTTCCTTTAGCTAAGGGAGTACCCTGAAACTGTATGATCTGGGGTGCTCTGTAGCACTCTAATCATAAGAACATCTCTTTGTTCTCGAAGCGTTCTTGTAGGCTATCTGTGAACCTCTGTCAGAACCGGTTCATGACTTGAGAACAAAACGTAGATGTAACTGACTTTAATACATAATCTGCCCATAATTACATATAGTGTAGTCAAAATTAAGTGTTTTTTTGGTAAAGGGAACATAAAGTGGCTAGAACTTCTGTACAACATGGCATACAGAAGTCCAGATTGGACATTTCCAATCATTAATTTAAGTGCTTTAGCAGGGCTTATTGCTGCACATATTTTTAGCGTGAAAGACACTTGGGACAGATGACAGAATGTATCATTTGCACATGCTTTTGAGTCTTACAATTTTAAACATTCTAGTGCTAAATTCAGTACTTGGGAATTCTCTGTGAGACCTCTTTCTGTGAGCTCACACCCAAAGCACACGCTCAAAGATCCACATGGGGCAGCTGTGGCCTAATGGTTAGAGAGTTGGACTTGTAACCAGAAGGTTGCAGGTTTGAGTCTCGGTGCTGGCAGGAGTTGTAAGTGGGAGGGAATGAATGAACAGTGCTCTCTTCCACCCTCAGTAGCCATGGCTGAAGTGCCCTTGAGCAAGGCACTGAACCCCGAGTTGCTCCCCAGGTGCTGGATATAGCTGCCCACTTCTCTGAGTGTGTGTTTATGGTGTGTTCACTTCTCACTGCTGTGTGTGTGTGTGCACTTGGATGGGTTAAATGCAGAGCACCAACTCCAAGTATGGGCTACCTTGGCAAATGTCACAACTTTCACTTTCATATGAGAGCGCACGGCCACCATCATCATCTTGGCCAAATTAATTAAAAGCATGAAACTTTTTTTTGTTTGTTACCAAATTCTGTGTGTTAGCATGTCTAATTATTTAAATGCATAAAACAACTTAATTTATATTAAAAAAAAATTCTTAACATAGCCTTATGATTTTTCTTTTCCTCAGAAATTTCTGTTAATCAAATGAAGGCATAAAATACTAATTTCATTAATTTAATTATTGAAATTTAAACAAACTTTATTTTTTGGCAAACAAAGGGGATTTACTTTAAAACCTGGAAGAAATCTTGTCTTATTCCTTAAATCATGTTTGTTTTATTTTAGTAGTAGTAGTAATTGGCTTCAGACTGCAACTAAAACAGCCGCATTTGCCACTAAAAATATTAATTTGTGAGTCAAGTTTTTGCTGAGGTGGCCACTGGCTACTTATAGAAATCTCTGTTATGATTTAAAAATTTGCATGTAATGATTTTTTTTTCTGATTGTGTTGCGATCACATCTTTTGTTATGTTTAGTCGATGCGCATCTAAATTTTATTGGAAAATCAGCCTGCTGATTAGCAGCATTGACGAAACACCTGATAAAAGCAGCTCTAGATGTGCAGCACGAGAGAGCAGAGATGTGCAAAGTGTGCGCAACTTGAACAAACTGCAACAAGTAAAGCTGTCAGCTTTGTGTACATTAGCAGTATCGTTAATTTGTTTACAATTGATACTGTGGCTTCTTGTTGGGCCATCCTTAAAAATATTTTGCTTTGCAGTAATGGTAAAAATGGTAAAAAAATAAAAGTGTGTGTGTGTGATTGGCTTATAGTCTGAGAACTTTTCTATGATGTGGAAAAAAATATTGGTCAGTTTAATTAAATTTTATTAGTGTGTTCTTTTTTTCCGGATAAAGTATGCTTTTTTTAATATATTTTGTGGCGTCATGATTTACTTTTGATAAAAACAAAGGTTTATTATTGTATGTTCGTTTGGCATTTTATTTACTGTATACCCTTTAAATTTGCTTATTGAAAGAACAACAACAACAACAGCAGCAGCAGCAGTTTGTTGTAAAATGTATTTGAAACCCATGTATTTGGTACTTGCTACTTTATATCTTTACTCTTTCCTTTTATTATTTTCATGGCTTTGGAAAACTTGTCTCGGATGTTTCTCTGCGGCGCTTTTTGCATAACTCTGTGTTGTCGACACCAACCTTCGTTGCAATTTCGTTCTAGGAATGAAATACTTTCTCTAAATCTTTAAAGTCTGTCCACGAGCATATGTATATTATATATTTATAATTCGTGCTCACTAGGGGTGTAATGGTATGTGTATTCGTACCGGACTGTTTCAGTACAGGGCTTTTCGGTACGGTGCACGTGTGTACCGAATGACGGAATGCAATATTTTGTGCGTGGAACATAAGTACATTTTCGTGTTTCCAAACGAACATATTAAGTGGCAGAAGTCTCCGCGTTCAGTGCAAATCCCGCCCTGCAGCTGATTCTAATAAGGCCGGCAACACACTGGATGCGTGGCGCAAGCGTCTCAGCTGTGTAGCGTGTCCGTTTTGAATTCGGCTCCCATGTTAACAGGTTAGAGCTTGCAGACTGCCTGCGTGAGACGCGCTGAAAACGCGTGTATGCTAGAAATAGAACCGACGCCTATTTTTCACGCGACACGCAAGCGTATTGGAAGCGTTTCCAGGCAAAATAGAATAGTAAAATATGTTTATATGTCATGTTGTACACAAATACATATTAATTCATGACACTTTGATGTTTGAAAGTCTATAGGTTGACAAATTCAGCTATAAATGTAATTTAAAAAATAAATTAATAATTATCGATTTTCAAATATTGCACCTGTCAAACATAGTCTATTTTGCCATCAATACTGTTGACGGTGTCCTTTATCAGTAGGCTTTATATTTATGCTCAACATGAAGTGTAGATATTGTTGTCATGAAGACAAGAGCCTGGTCTGTCGGCGGTCTCCCTGTCACCTACAGCAGCAGCAGCGCGCCAGCGCCGTGTCAGAGCCGCGTCAGGCACGATTCTGGTGAAGCAGGCCTACAAGCTGGGATTGGTAATGCTGCACTGTAATCATAGTCATTTATTTATATTTTTCATTATATTTTATTATATGATATTGGTTTGAGACTGAGAGTATTTTATTTAGTGGAGAACTGCAGCAGTATTTTATTTCTTCTTCTTTTTTTATTTTATATATTTTATTAAAAAGTATTTTTTAAGTGTATAGTAATAAACAACCTGCAGTTTTTTTGCGTACCGTTACACCCCTAGCGCTCACACATTATATTAATGTGCTTTCACGCTACTACTGCGCTCTCGCTGCTGCTTCTGTACTGCATACACATAGTGTACACGCACTGCAAACAGAGTGCGTTTGAACTTTGCGAAACAAATCTATTTCAACACCAGATGCACTGCTACAATGAGCTCTATGACCAGTGTCTAGACATTGTCCATGGGAGTGTTGTTGGTGTAACCCATGGTATCAAGGCAAAAACTGAAGAAGATCCAGCTTGTATACGTTGTCCGAGAAATATATAGTGGTGGTGGCAAGACTAATTATTGTCCACCTTGACCTTCGGGTGGCATCTAGCTTCTGCAGAAGTACCGTTGCAGATTCTTCCACTTCCTCCCTGGAGCTTGCCTGCTGGTGGACATGCAGGAGGTGGCTGCACTCTCCATCCCAGCCCGGCATGTAGTTTGTGTTAAAGCCACGGGGGATGGTTTTCCTTGCTGCCCCAAGGAGTACTCTGCAGTAGGCTGCATACCCAGCGTCGGCGTTGTCTGGGAGACAGGATGATGTCTTTTCTGTCTCCTCAGTGAATGACTGCCAATTTGCCTTACGAAAGTTCCATCTCCTGACGGGTTTCCCTGCAACTGGCTGCACCAGGGATGGGACCTTTATGATGGACGGTCGGTGGTGTGAGCGGGGGAACCTATCCAGGACACGTCTCTCTGGCTTTTGAGCCGTGTGCCACACAGCGAAAGCCAAGTCCGGGTTGGTGTGGGTGTTCCAGCGTGCTGAAAAGAAGCTTGGAGGTTCTTTGGGGTCGAACAGTAGCAACCCATTGGCACTGGAGGCCCATTGGCTTAATGTCTCTCCATTTGGTGTAGTATGACTGTAACCCCAGTCTATGTGTTTGCAGTTAAAGTCCCCTGCATAGATGGCGGGTGCAGGTGCCGGTGGAAGTGATGTCATGGTCAGCATTGATGGTGGGGGCTTGTAGACATTGACAACCGTTGTGGTCTGCACCTTAGTGGACAGCCATTCGATACTCGAGCCTGGTGGAGATTGGCCAGTGGCTGTCCAACTAAGGTTGTTCCTTACAAAGGTTGCAAGTCCATGCTGTTTGCTGTGGGTAGACCCAGAAAGCTGGAAACCGGGCAGTTTGAGGATGTTATCACTGTCATGGTGTGTCTCCTGGAGGAGGACGGCTGCTACTTTGTGGGAGTCAGCGAGATGGTAGATGACTTCCATTTTGGCGGTGGTAAGGCCCTCTACATTAAGTTGGAACACCGACAGACCTTGGTACTCGATGGTCGGGATGGTCACTCGTCCTGACATGGATGCACCATGTCCCTTCGGTCTCTTGCACCTCGGTCTGCCAGCTAGATGATGACTGGTTGGCGACATTAGTTTCGCAAGCTGGTCTTGAACCATTTCTTGCTACTCACGGAGGAGGCCGCGTGAAGGCTGTCGTCATCTCCTCAAAGAGCTGTCCAAGGATGTCAGGGACAAGATTGTAGACCTCCACAAGGCTGGAATGGGCTACAAGATGAGGTGACAGCAGTTGGTGTGATTTATTAGCAAATGGAAGAAACACAAAATAACTGTCAATCTCTATTCAAGATAGCCCGTCTTGCAGGGAGGCAATACATTTTGGAGCCCGACTGGAAAACACAATAGCCCTGGGACGTTGGGCTAGCAATTTTGCGAGCCCTGCACCAAAGATCGATCCAGTTTGTGAACCATTAGTTTGCACACTGGTTTCGTTAAACAAAAGAATAATCTGTTCACAAATCAGATCATGAACTTGCATTACCGAGCCAATGATGATATTGATCATTTCAAATAAATAAAGACTTCAAGTTCATCTGTAAAGCACATAAAGCTATCGTTTGACTTTATACACTTTTATTTAATGCGTGATTCATATGGATCTGTTAACTGAATGCAAAGTGTGACTTCTAGGAGAACTTTTGTGTCCTGATGATGAGCATATATGCACGCTCACTAGTAGTTGCGAAATGAACAGGCGGCTGCACGCAGTTTTTTTTGTTGTTGTTATTTTAATGGAGAATCAGTTGCCGTATTGGTTAAAATCCCCAAAATGTTTACTCAAATATAAAATTAAGAAATTACAAATAAAAAGTAATCACTTTGGTAGTCTAAAATATACTTTTCAGATGTAACTTTAATCTGATTACCCCTTATTTAAAATGTAATTATAATGAAATACAGTTACTCATACACTGTAAACCCTAATAAGTTCACAGAACTAAAAAATATTTCGTAACCGATAACACAAAAATATTTAAGTGATGTTTTTAAATGTTTTAAGTTTTCATAAGTAAAAATAACATTTCCAGTTGCCTTAAATTATCTGTTATCTTATAAATATTGATATTTCTCAACTTAGAGTAATTCACTCAAAATTTTCTCTATTTTTCAACGCCTATAATGTGGGAAATACACTCAAATTTAGTCTTTTGCTGTCCATCCTCAACCTAACCACAGGCTCTACTCTTTCCACAACGGTAACACTACAAAACCAACATAACAGAAAACTTTGTAAATTCTAACATAATACAACATTTAAGTACTAACTTATGTACCTCTGTTAATCTTGTGTAAAAACACACAAAATAACACTTAATTTCTACATTTATTTTCCTTGTTTTCTGATGCAAAGCATGCTGGGAACTAGAAAACACAATCATTTTAAGTTCACTTTACAACAACAAAATTTTTAGTTTACTGAACTTATTTAAATTAAATAATAATGAAAGCTCATTTAATTTGAGTGCATTTAACTAATTTTATTTGATTAATTTCACTGTTCGGTTTTACCGGTATTTAGTTTTTTTTTAAGACGTAACGCTGTTACATGTATTACATTACTCCCCAGCCCTATGTGTGGGTGTCATATATACAGTACGGACCAAAGGTTTGGACACACCTTCTCATTCAAAGAGTTTTCTTTATTTTCATGACTATGAAAATTGTAGATTTACACTGAAGGCATCAAAACTATGAATTAACACATGTGGAATTATATATGGAATTATATACATAACAAAAAAAGTGTGAAACAACTGAAAATATGTCATATTCTAGGTTCTTCAAAGTAGCCACCTTTTGCTTTGATTACTGCTTTGCACACTCTTGGCATTCTCATGATGAGCTTCAAGAGGTAGTCACCTGAAATGGTCTTCCAACAGTCTTGAAGGAGTTCCCCGAGAGATGCTTAGCACTTGTTGGCCCTTTTGCCTTCTGTCTGCGGTCCAGCTCACCCCTAAACCATCTCGATTGGGTTCAGGTCCGGTGACTGTGGAGGCCAGGTCATTTGGCGCAGCACCCCATCACTCTCCTTCTTGGTCAAATAGCCCTTGATGCCTTCAGTGTGACTACAATTTTCATAGTCATGAAAATAAAGAAAACTCTTTGATGAGAAGGTGTGTCCAAACTTTTGGTCTGTACTGTGTAATATATATATATATATATATATATATGAGAGAGAGAGAGACACACACACACACACACACACACACATATATATATATATATATATATTAGGGATGGGCGTTTTCCACAAATATCACATTCGAATATTTGAGCTCACAGAAAACGAATATTCGAATATTCGTTTATTTAAATTAAGTTTAATGAGTCAGACGTTATTTTTCAGCAACATCCGTTTTCGTCATTTTGAACAAGCTTACAATAAGCTTGAACATTACACATCGTGTTTTGTAGCTGAAAAACTTTAACAATGCGTGCAAACAAACAAAAGTACAGATTAAAAGCAAAAAAAAAAAAGTGAACAAAGAAAAAAACGTAAACCATCCTGCAGCAATTAGGCTATTGTACAGAATGTAGCTTACACTTAACTTTTAAACTGTCAGCAAATCTTTTTTGCTTTTTTTTTCTATTGTTTCAAATGTTCTTGTTAAGAAATACGGGCATGTAAACATGATTGGGGGAAAGTCGGCTCCTTAGTCTGTTAACAATAAGGCCGGCCACGGAGAAAAGGCGCTCTGATGGCACAGACGTTGGCGGGACTCAAAAATAACGGTGTGCTAAGCGAATAAGTTTTGTGAAGCGCTTCGTGTTTTCGTTTCACCACTGAATGGGATCCTCATCTGGTGGAATACATGGCTCCAGCAAGAACTGTTCCCACTCGTCTCGGCTGGACTCTCTGTAATCATCGCTGGAGAACTGGCTCAGCCTTTTCCGACGAGTGGGCATTGCATCCTCTTCATCGTTGGTGACGGCGGCTGCATCCGCACCACTCGCATCAAGGAAAATGTTCTTTTTTTTCTTTCTTCTCTCATGTTTTCATCGAGAAACCTGAGATGTTTGTGCCGAGGGTCTAGGGCAGACGCGAGAAGAGGAGTTTTCACTGCGTTCTCCAAGTTAGCGGTGTTTATTCGTTGCTTGAGAGATGCCGCAACAATGTTCTTGGATCACTTTCTGTGATTCTCCACGGCATATTTGAAGTACTAGAAGACCGCAGTTCTTTTAGGGGGCGTTCACATATCGCGTCTTTTGCATGCTCAAGTTCGTTATTTCCAATGTAGGCGCGCGGTATGCGCGCTCATAATGGAAGCGACGCGGTCGCGATGCGCTCGCGGTGCGACGCGGTCCCGTTTTTTCCAGGCGCGTCCGCACCGCATCGAGTTAAAAACATCTCTACTTTCAGAATGCCGCAAGCGCACCGCAGGTCATGTGAAAAGAATTAAACATTCAGCTTCATCCTTTCCCGTAACAACGTTGAAAGCTCAGCCAAGATGAAGGAACAGCTGATCATAGCTGTATATGGATTGCCATTTTGAAATAAATTTAGTAGCAGAGCTACTGAAAGCGATTTTTTTGTGCTGCAAATCCATTTATCCTTTGCTGAAATTTCCGCGTCTTCATGGAGAGAACTCGTCGCCTCAGGAGCGCTTCTGCCCAATCGCTTTGGAAAGAAGGAGAAAGCGGCGCGCATAGCCTTTTCCACGCCTTAAGCGCGATATGTGAATGGCCCCTTAATCATTCATTAATTATTTTTTTGCTTGCATACACCTTCAAATATGCCGTGGAGAATCACAGAAAGTGACCAAATTGGGTTTTGTGAACTTTTTTTTTTTTTTTTTTGCGAAATTCAAATATCATTTTTATTTATCGAATAATTAGAGCAGAACGAATATTCGAATGTTCGACTATCCGTGCACATCCCTAATATATATATATATATATATAGAACATTTACATTTGAATTACATCTCGACTGAAAATAATTTATTTCAGTAAGTTGTACCAGACATACATGTTTAATTTTGCCTCTTAGTTTGTGGTGAAAGGATAAATCTAAACTCCGGTCCGGTTTCAACCCTCTCTTCTTTAGGTCTGTTGGGATGAAGCCCTGCATGAAAGACAGCCATAAGGATGCAGCACTTCGCCCCTGCCCAATACTTTCAACAGCAAGTAACCCAATCTCGGTTTTGAAAGGATATAAATAGTCATACTCAGAGGGGGAGGACCGGCCAAGTCTGGCCAGCTGAGCCATGACACTGCACAACAACCTGTGCCCTCATCCAACCACACGCACTAACACACTCTTCAGCTCCCAACCGCCTTTTTTGGTCACATGCCTTCCATGCCTGTCGTGTGTGGAGTAGAGAGCACAAAAGCTGGTTGTGAACACCACCCTTTTGGGTAGCTTCAATCCCCGATGGGCCACATGCTCTGGTTTGGATGAGCCTGTGATCCTCTGAATGCTGGAACTTTTACTGGATCTCAGCCCTGCTGACCGCTACTAGTTTTCATTCTCACAACAGATAAACAGACCTGTGAAGAGGGACACGTTTAGAGAATGAGAGCAACTCTAATTTGACCTGATTGTAATATCGGCTGGCAAACCTTGACTTACTGCTGGTCAGTAGCATACTGGCTTTGCTAGGTCAAGGTCCCAGGCGATGATTGCATAGCTTATGAGGCGGCTCCAGTTCCATTTGTCTAATGGCTTATTTGGGCTTGTAATACATTTCAGTGGCTATTCCTGGAGTCATGTAATGGTCTTATGGGTGAGGTTTGCCCAAAGCAGCTTAAAGCTGCTCCACACTTTCTAATCCTGCATTCAGACTCATGAAAAATACATTTTGCCTTCTGTCTTATTAGTGATCAATAATATAGTTTTCCTCTGGCCTTGTAAGTTCTGCTAAGCTCCTTTTAAAGAGTGTTTTGCGTGCATTTAGTGGTTTTACAGTACACTCGTGTGATTTGATGTCTGTGTGCTTTTCCTGAGGATGAGGTAAAGATAGCCAAAACCAGTATGTGTTTTTCTTTAAGCGTGGTTCATGTAAGAGATGATACTCGAAATGTAAGGGGATGCAGTAGCTTGAGTTACCTTCCATACACACCCATCAGTCTGTGTAGCTTATTTGTCCACAAGCGTTTTTTGACGTCCTTATTCCTTAAGCTTTATTTTAGGTACTGCTCCTTTTATAATGCTGTGAGGAGCTAGATTCAGCTTTTGACAGGAACCTTTCATTCAAGCTGTATCTCTGAGCTTCACCTTCACTAAAATCCTAAAGTCATGCTCACAACTCATTGTTTGTGAATAAAGATTGATCAATATTGTTGAAACAGCATTTGTTCATATAAATGCTCATCTTTTGAACTTTGTTCATCTAGGAAATAGTGATGGATCACAGTGTTCATGAAAAGCATTAAGCAACTGAACTTTTTTTCAACATTGCTTTATAATAAAATGTTTTTTGAGCATACGCTTCAATCAGGATATTAAAATAATTTCTAAAGGAGCATGCCACAAGGACTGGAGTAATGGCTTCTGAAAAAGAAACTTTGCTGTCTAAGGAATCAATTCTGTTGTAAAATATTGAAATGAAACATTTTTTTTTTTCAATTGTCTTTTTGTTGAGCATATAAGACGTAGGGCTGGGCAAATGGGTTTTTTAAAATGATGTTGATTCGATATCAATTCTCAAAAGCTGCAAATTGATCTTTTCCGGAATGTATTTTGCCAAACAATTAAAAGATCTGATTAATATGAATCTTTTTTTCATTAGACCTCTCAACTAGATGTCACCCTCTTATTTACTAGTGATAGACCGTTCTTGAAGGATTTGTTCATTTTGAACAAATCTTTAAAGTGACTCCGAACAAACGAATCGTCTCTGTGATTCATTCAGTCGAGCATGCGAAACATCCTATTTCACCTCTTTTGAGACTTCTGGTTTTTTGAGTTGTTCGTTCATCACGTGACTAGGGATGGGACGATAACCGGTTTTATTGATAACCGTGATAAAATGTGCTGAAGGTTAGTAATATCGTTTAAAAATGAATTATCATTAAAACAGTGTTTGATTATCGTGGTTTTAATAACTCACTATTAAATCATGTCCAGCCAGCAACAGTCTGACGCAAGCGCAGCGCACAATGTTTTTTTTGTTTTTTTTCGAGAAGGAATGGCGAAAGTCAGTGACTTTTCTATGCTTTTCTATGCTTCTACACTTTTCATTGTAAGGAAGGAAATGCCACAGAATTTAATCTCTCTTTAAATTAAGTGCATAGAGTTGCTTGTTTTATTAGTTGTTTGTTGATTATTAAATATAAAACTGTGACGAGTGGGGCGGGGCCGAGGGACATGGGAGCGAGGCCAAGGGAGTGATTGGAGATGAACTACACCTGTTCGACCCGCCGGTCTCGAGGCCCATGGAGGAGATGGAAGGATATAAAACTGGAGCGACGACAGTGAAGGACGAGAGAGGACCAGGCCTGGGCTTTTAGTTGTGTTTTGGGTTTTATTTTGCGCGCATCAGTCGTCCGTGAGGGGCTGATGCGCTGTTTTTGTGTTTATTTTGTTATTAAAATGTTGTTGATTGTCCGCCGGTTCCCGCCTCCTTCTTCCGGATGAATACGAAGGTTTAATTCATTACAGTGGTGCCGAAGCCCGGGAGAAGGAAGATCCCTCTGCTGAAGATCCCTCGCCGCTGTGGTGAATCCGCGGTGCCATCGAGCTGGCGAGGAGTGTGCCGCCATGGACGCTCGAGGCGGTGGGCTGGAGCGAGTTGCCGGGGACGGGCGAGCTCGTACCGGCCGCCCACGATGTGGAGAGACGGCTGCCGTCCGTGAGGGAGCGGAGGAGTCGGCGCCGTTCACCAGGTGGCCGGAGCCTGCTGCCTCCGCCGGAACAGGGAGGAGCAGGGAACGGGGGACTCCTGCCGGCTGCCCAAAACCGGAGGAGCCGTTGCCGTCCACCGGGCAGCGGAGGAGTGTCGTGCCGTCCGCCGAGGGCCGTCCAGTGCCACCGCCAGGCACCGCGGAGGAGATCGCCCAGCTGGTGGAGGGCCGAGCAGCGGTGCGTCTCGGAACCGGAATGTTTTTTTTTTTTTTTTTCCTCTCTCCCCTCTCTCGTCTCTGTCGCTCCTCCTTCCATCTCCTTTTCTCAGTTTGTGCCGGAAAGAGAATTGATTTGGTTCATCTATCGAGTCTTCTGGTTTTGCGAGTCATTCATTCATCACGTGATAACCCCATAAGCTTTACCTATGCAGTCTGAGCCGAAAAAAGACTTAATAATAACCAAATAACTCTATTACCTTTGTCACCACATTCAGTGTTATGAAAAAGAACCATCATCACAGAAATTCACACATTTCTATACTGTAAGAAATAAAAACTAAAATGAGACCAAAAACACAAAAATTTGAGACCAAAAACGCATCACGTAACTGTAAGAGTGGATAATAATTATGGAGATGATAATAGTAATAACTATGCACCTGTTTGTAAGGAAATTAATTTCTCTATTCAATGCTGTCACGTCACGTGACAAAAGAACCCCTCGAAAGATGAACTAATCAATTCTCTTTCCTGCTCAGACAGCATAGGTTTAGTTTATGGGGCTGTCACATGATAAAAGAATAATTTGGGAAAACCCAAAGACTCTATAGATCAACTAATTAATTCTCTTTCTGGCACGGCTGTCACGTGATGAAGGAACGAATCAAACCTGAAGACTTTTCAGATAAGAGGTGAAGTGAGCTAATCATGGGCTAAAGACCCAGGTAAATAACAAATTAATATTTTCTGTTTGTTATAGTTTTATAGTTTCATATTGTTTGTAGTGTGATCAATGTTTGCTTAAGTACAAGATGTGTTAGGGAAGTAACACGTAACATTTTAATTACATTTTGCTAAAATGAACGAAATTACTTTAAAAAAAAAAAAAAAAGATTAGTTCATTTTGCTGAATGAAAATCAAAGGACCGAGTCAGTAAATTGATCCAAACTTCCCATCACTCATTTTTACCTTGTGCAATGTTACAACAGAAAGCTTGTCACTTGGTCAGAGGCCATTAGCCCTGCCTGGCCCATTTAAAGCATTGGCTCGCACTGGCCCGACAGTGGAAAAGTGGCTATTCAGTGCTTATCATGGCGGATATACTGTTGACATGAACCAAGAGCAAAGCAATATGCGCGATTTTGTGCAATGCTCCGGTAAAATTCTATAGTAATACAAAAAATTTGTTTTGTTGTTTGATATCATGTGTAAATAAGGCGCCCTAATTTCCGCATTGAATGGCAGATGGTGCAACTCTTTTGTTTACGCAAGCGCAGACGACGCTCACGGTGTTTTCGCTGTGTTCTCGTCGTCTCCCTATGATGATATGAATGTACAAATTTCATCCCCAGTTGCTCTGAGAGTCATTTCATTAGCATTTTACCATTTAATCTGACAAAACTACTTTCATATCACATACACAGCAGCTGCAAGTTCCTCACGGCAACCTGTCAAAATAAAGTTTAGTTTCATGTGAAGAAACGGTCAAAAAATATATTACTATTTAGCTTAAGACTCAATGTAACAACAATGCTGCTGCTGCTGCTGCTACTACTACTACTAATAAATACTAATAAATCTTTATTTTTAAAGGAATAATCACATTTGGTCACATTTTCTTTTTAATTTTAACAGTAAACCTCAGTTGTGCAGCACTTTGTTTGTTTGCCAAAAAAGATAAACTTTGCAGAACAGTCGATCGCCAGGAGCAGGTTTGGGCACCCTGATAAGAGATCTAAAAAAAGGAATGGTAGTGTTTGTATATATTGGTAAGAAGCAATTAGACTAAAACAGTAAATACATATGCAATATTATTATTGTATTATTAATAAGGACGTATCATGGAACCAGTGTCATCACTTAACTTTGCATAAACATAATGGTCTGTGGTAAACACTTTTGTCGTTAGGTTTGGACCATACTAATGATGTAGAAAGGCATGAACGCTGGTAAAAAATATCAGAAATTCTTTAACCGTTGATTTCAAATTGGATTTGACCACAACTGTTTTAAAGCGTTGATCACTACTCTACATTTAGACACACCTGCTGCATATCCACAATTTGACATTGCATGGCAAATAGTACTTCCTTAGTGCCTTGTATTGTGGGTTATGATGTTATAGGTCAAGTTAATAAGTGACATAAATCAATACATTCCACTTCTACAAAGAAGTTATCATTTAGCATCATCCTAAATGTTTACCCAGTTTTTGGGAAATTTTCCGGCTCTGCATAACGGTTCCGATTCCGCATAATACCCTAACTATTTAAAAAATTGTGGTAAGGAAAAATGCACAATACTCAACTACTCAATGCTGGTTCATCTATACTGTTTATTACTTGCTGTCAACTTAATTTAAAGGTTGGCAATGTCAAAATTCAACATATATTACAGTATACAAATTTTCAGGTACCGATTCCGGTTCCATTTAAATGAACTATTGTTTTTTACTATTTTACCTTCACTGAATGTAGTTTTGCTGGAAGGTAGTAAGTAATGTTGAGTAATGCTAGTCCATCAATCAGCAGGTGCTTCAAAGTTTTTTAGACTATCAATTAGGGCGTAGATCACTGACAAGCTACGCAATATCACATTCATAATCGAATGCGATTAATCTGCGATTATGAATGCGATATTGCGTAGCTTGTCAGCGAACTACGGATCTTTGTATTAAATGCCGCTCCATCTGAACACACATGATTGAGATTTACTACTAATCAAAGAACTGGCTTTACTGACGAGATGTGCATGATGATCGCATGCGATTTATCATGCAGCCCTACTAACAATAACATTTTGCTTTTCAAGCAGGAATAAGCTGGTTGGCCAAATAGTCCATTGAGGGCCAAGACACATGTTAATTTCCCTAAATAAATGAAATCTAAACTGTTATACTTATAACCATGTATACACACACTCCATAAAGCCCATATTTTACAAATAATAATGCAGTCTGGAGATGGTGTGATTTTAATGAGTGTTTTCCACTAGGGCTGTGCGATTAATCGAAATCGAAGCGGTGCGAATCCCACATCACGGACGAGCCGTTCACACTTGCCGCACTCACGCAGCCCGTTTCGTAACGCTCGGTTATATTCTCACGCGGCCGTGCACCGCGAATCTCCACGAGCGCATCTGGCAGTATGGATGAGGCTTGACGCACGTGCACAACCTGCGCGCCTGGCTCCGCATTTAAAACTAATGTAAATTCAGTCTAACTGCTTGCTAATTTCACTTGAATGTAATGAAACATTCAGCTCATTTTCCACTTGTTTTTAAAATCCAAAGCACAATGTAACATATAATACTTTATTAAAGAAATTTCTTTCTTTAATAGTTCTTTATTTATATAAAAAATAAATTTTCCAGTGAAATTCAGTAAATTAATTCTATAAAATTAGTTATACCATTATAATCTTGATTGCTGAAAATATATATATATATAACCCCTCCCAAGACACAATTGAAAGGATTTCAGGGTTATAATGGGAATTGTATTGGATAGAACAACAGTAATTCCTTTTGGAATAATGACAAAAACAAAAGAATTTCCTTTTTTTTTTTTAACAGGGTAATGATACCAATGATACCTTCAATACCATGACTTAGGTGCCCTGTCGGTACATGTACAGCCAGACAAAAAACCGTGCACAGTTATCAAAGGTGCAAGTGTGCATACAGTCGTGGGAAAAGTGTTTGGCAGTTAAAGACACAAACGCGGCGTGTCTGTGTAGTGTGTGTCATTGGAAACAATGTGCTCAGTTATTAAAGATGCAGGGCGGTGTTTCTGTTATTTGGTTTGTGACATCCTTTATGGCAAACGGTGAATCATCAGAACACAGGCGCAAGGCTGCTCACAGCGCTTGGTCATGTGTCGCACCAGAACCATTTTCGGAACCGAAACTTAGAAATTGCTCACGGTTCCAGTTATTAAAAAAAAAAAACAGAACCGGTTCTCGGTTCCGAACCCTAGTTAGTACTAAAGTGTCTCATATTGCTTTTTGTCCCTTAAAGCAACTTTGCATCCCTCTTTTCTTGCAGACGGTGTCCTGAGCCATGGGGGCCTTCTTGGACAAACCGAAGACAGAGAAACACAATGCTCACGGTGCAGGCAACGGTCTGCGCTTCGGCCTGAGCAGCATGCAGGGCTGGCGGGTGGAGATGGAGGATGCACATACGGCTGTTGTGGGTCTACCACATGGCCTGGATGACTGGTCCTTCTTCGCAGTGTATGACGGTCACGCTGGCTCCCGAGTAGCCAACTATTGCTCCAAACACCTGCTGGAGCACATCATAACCAGCAGCGAGGACTTCCGTTCAGGGCCCGACACTGTGGAGGGTGTTAAAAGTGGCATTCGTTCTGGCTTCCTGAAGATTGACGAGTACATGCGCAACTTCTCGGACCTACGTAATGGCATGGACCGTAGCGGTTCCACAGCAGTCGGTGTGCTGGTGTCCCCTGAACACCTCTATTTCATCAACTGTGGAGACTCCCGTGCTGTTCTCAGCCGTGCCGCACAGGTACGGTTCTCCACACAAGACCACAAGCCGTGCAACCCACGTGAAAAAGAGCGCATTCAAAATGCAGGAGGTTCCGTGATGATCCAAAGGGTGAATGGTTCTCTTGCTGTGTCACGTGCCCTGGGAGACTATGACTACAAGTGTGTGGATGGGAAGGGCCCCACTGAGCAGCTGGTATCTCCAGAACCGGAGGTGTTTGAAATCCCACGCATTTCAGAAGAGGATGAGTTTGTGGTGCTCGCTTGCGATGGTATTTGGGATGTGATGAGCAACGAGGAGCTGTGTGATTTTGTGCGCTCTCGGCTAGAGGTGTGGGATGACTTGGAGAAGATCTGCAACTCTGTGGTGGACACCTGTTTACATAAGGTGAGGAGATCACAGAAGTAGTATTTAAAGGATAGTTCAGGTTATTCATCTTAAACATTTAGGAGCCAAATCACCGCAAAATCATTTGGGGAAGAAGCGCTTCTTTCACTCTAGTGATCTTGATTACATTTGTGATGCAAAATATGAAGAATTTTTCTAGAACGACATTATTTTGGTTAAAATTTCAATAACAATAAAATTTACATTTTATTTGTTTTTTGAATATTGATCATTATAGAAACTGACTAATTTAAAAGAAACTATTCGCCAAGTTCATGTGTTTTTTAATTAGACTTGACGGCTTGTTCTGTGTTTGCTCTGTGCATTAAACTCAAACTGAGTAAATAGTGACATTTTTGGGTCAACTTTCCTTTTAAATATATATATATTTTTTTTGCCCAATGGGTTCCTTCTAATTCTGTTTAATCTGTTTTACATAAGTTGCACAGCCTTATGAAGTGGAATCATTGAGTCTTTACATAATTGTTACAGTCCTGCTAGTCTCATTAGACAGACCTGCTTTGCTTCTATAAAAACAATCTCTCATCTTTTCCATGCTGCATTTACGTGTTTCATTGATGGTCTCAACAATCCAAACCCTCCAAAAAAAAAACCACACCAACCCTCTGCCTGTGTAGACACAAGCTCTCCATATGCTCAGACAGTGCCAGGGACCTTGTGAGTGATGTCGCCGCTCTTGTATCTGGCATGGATTTGCTCAAGTTGATGTCTGGGCTTTCCATTAATAGTCTGTAACCTTCTTTGTGTTTTTTTTTTTTTTATGATGTATGCCTCATTTATATACATTGGAAACTAGACTTTTTCCCCCTTCCACTTGGAAGATTTGAAGGTCTGCTTAGTGTCTAACTAGGAATAGATATCACAAATTTCCATCCGAGGTAAATATTGGCAAAATTGGAGCTGGTCTAGATTTATAGTGGTTTACAATAGAAGCGTGTGGTGTTATAAACACTTGCTTGACAGGTTGGATTTTGTCCAGTGAACTGTCTCTTTTTAACGTACCATCTCCTTTTTTATTAACCAGGGAAGCCGTGACAACATGAGTGTTGTTCTAGTATGTTTCCCCAATGCGCTGAAGGTATCAGAGGAGGCTGTCAAGAGAGAGGCCGAGTTGGACAAGTTCCTGGAGGCTCGTGTGGAAGGTAAGAGGCAGCACTTGTTCATTTGTCAGCCAGTTTTCTGCATTGTATATCCAGTGTGGAGGAAATGGCAATTTTGTTATTCCAAAAGTCCTAATACAAGACCTTAGTTTCAGTCATGGGGTTTGAAATTGCTCTCTGTGTGAGCACTGTTTGGATTGCAGTCCCCACCTCCCTCTGGTTCTTCTCTTTCAACATTCTGGCATGTTCTAAACTATCTGGAGGCTCGCAGGATCTTTCCTAGATGGGGAATATATTAATTCTGAAAACAATTCTGAAAACAAAATGCTCCAGGATTCCATTAGCAGTTTGTTGCCCCACATGTGTAATGTAATTGTCTCTCTCTGCAGAAATCATGGAGAAGTCAGGGGAGGAAGGCATCCCAGATCTGAGCCATGTCATGCATAACCTTCACCCTGAGAGCATCCCTAACCTGCCTCCGGGAGGTGGCCTCGCTAGCAAGTAAGGATCCAAAATTGCTACCAAAATATCACATCTATTCTGGTCAAGCAAATTTTGTATTTGCCCTACTATTGAAATAGGGGTTGTAAACTGCAGACACGTGACGGTGCAATATTATATTGATATCTGGGTCATGATAAAAATAAGTTATTCTTTTCATGTTGAATTATTTAAAGCTATAATAATTTGTTGCAAAATGTTTCTTTGAATAGAAGTACTGTATTTTTCGGACTATAAGTCACACCTAAGTATAAGTTGCATCAGTCCAAAAATACGTCATGATGAGGAAAAAAACATATGTAAGTCGCACTGGACTATAAGTCGCATTTATTTAGAACCAAGAACCAAGAGAAAACATTACCGTCTACAGCCGTGAGAGGCCTCTGCAGGCTGTAGACGGTAATGTTTTCTCTTGGTTCATTTCTCTCGGTTCATGTCAAATTAATTTTAATAAATAAGTCGCACTTAACTGTAAGTCGCAGGACCAGCCAAACTATGAAAAAAGTGTGACTTATAGTCCGGAAAATACGGTAATATTGTGCATTTATCTTGTGATATTGGTCCAAGATCTTTTTTCCTTTATCGAGTTTTGTTAATATTTATCATATATTGATTAATATTAGATGTTTAGTTGTGCATGCTAATTTTCCAAATTTTTTTATTCAGAACCCCAACGTCATTTGTTAATTTGCACAAATTCTATGCCCTGCCTACAAGCACTCGAGTCTTTGAAAACTGAACACCCTACAATTAGTAGTATTATAAAAAAAAAGTTGACTTTTTAAAGAAACAAGATTTCAGCATTATTTTTTGTTGGATACCCGGCGATTATGCGAAAAAGCAGATAAAGTGGCTAAGGATGCTCTTCAGTTGGAAATAACAATGTAATATTCCATTGTCTGATGTAAAACCTATATTGAATCTGTACATTAACAATGGATGGTGAATGGAATTAATGCATATACAACAAACTTTAAGAGGTGAATCCAGTTAGAAGTAATTACTGTTTTATAATAGATCTGACCAGTTTGTATATGCAAGATGTCAAATAGGACATACTCAAAACTAGGGCTGTCAACGAATATTCTAAATTCGAATATGTATTCGAATGGTTTTTAAAAAACGAATTTCGAAGGTGAAAATTAATATTCGAATAAAAAAAAAATGTGGAAAAAAAGGCCCGTGGTAGTAGAGGCGTGGTTGTCTGCTTTGCGAGTGGGCGCGCTAGTGCGCCTGAGGGTTCAGGAACAGGTCACAGGAGTCGCACTGTCTGGCACAGCATCACTGCTGAAAGTTGACGCGTCTTCATGGAAGATGCCAGCAAGTGCAGAGCCCAACTCGACCGCAGCAGAGAAAATGAGGTAAAATTGTTGACCCGCGAGATAAAGTTGTATGCAAGCTATTTAAGATACAGTTAGCATACCATTCGACAACTAGCAACATGAGGTCACATCTCAAAAATGTGCACCCAAATGAGCATGGCATAATGTGTGGAACTCCAGCTAAACAGTCACGTCTTGACACTTAACGTAATTTGCATCGCCCGCCTCAAGCACTTTGTCTGCAACATGACAAGAGGCCATAACAGATAAAATAATTTCGTTCATTTGTAAGGACATGAGACCGATCAGTATCGCGGATGGGGCACGCTTCGGGGAGTTCTGTCAAGCAATGGATCCGAGGTTTGATTATTTATCGTTTCATGTCAAGGAAAAGTTCCATGTTTACCACAGCTCGCTCGGAGCATTCAATGTCAGTTCTATATGCTGCAAAACTTCAATTAATATTAATAATATTTGTTTCAATCACTGAATGAAGCCTGCTATATTTGGGACAACAGTCGCGACCTTAAATTGCTTGCACAAAAATGTGTTTGTTCATTTAAACCATTATGCGCAGAGAACGTGAGGGTGAGAGAGCGTGAGGTCTGCAGTCTTGGCCATTAGTTGATTTCCTTGTTTTTGTGTAGGTAATACGTTGTCATATATGTTTAAACTTAAATAGACTATCTATACAAGTAGTTATGTCTCTTTGTATTATTTTTGCCTGTTATTGACGTAATGCGCGTCATTGACAACATGCGCAACCAGATGTTCGAATAGTTCGAATATTTGTGTATTCTTTAGAGGGAATATTCGAACGTCATTTTTGAGCAATTTTGACATCCCTACTCAAAACTCACTCATTCATATTTATTGAAAGGACAAGAGAGCGTTATTTGAGTGTAAAACACATTTTTATACAATGTCCAATTTTAAATGATATCAGACAACGAGAGATATACTGTATATGTCTATTTGTCTGATATCATTTAAAATTGGACATTGTATTAAAATGTGTTTTTTTCCAAGTATCTCCTGGAAGAATTTTTATCACTGATTAAACTGAAAGATTGTATATGATTTTTATCAGTACTATTGTTGATTCTTTTATGTTTTTGTTTAATGATTGTTTAAGAAAATGTTGTGTTATTGTAAATGATGTATTGAAATTCTATTGCTAATGTTGCCATGAACATAGCCATTTTTGCTGATATGGCGTTAAAACATAAATTAATTATAAAAAAAAAAAATATTCAGATTAGCACTGTCTTTAAAATAACGTAGTCCTGAACCAAATCTCAAAATGAAATCCATTTTTCATATTGTGCATGTGTACTGTAATGTTGTGATGCCTAAATTTACAGGTAGCATAGCACTTGAGAATATAATTATATAATATAACAAATTACAGGATTCAAGAGGTAAAATATAGCAGTACTTTTTTTATTACCCCTGCTATATGTGTGGATAAAGTGATATATTAATTTATATAAATATTTATACTAAAGTTAACAAAATGTTGATTCCTGGTGCAGGAATTTCAATACAGCTGGAAATATCACCTATATAGAAATCAAGAGCTAATAATATTGCAATGCTTAATTTTTTTATTATTCTCTTTTATGTTTGAAATAGTGATTTTATGCTCAATTTTGGACATCTGAGTTTTTGCTGTGAACCAGATAAACTTTTCTCACAAGTAGAGTTTTTAGAGTTCTGTCTAATCTGTTTCTCTTCTCTTCTAGACGTAGTGTAGTTGAGGCTGTTTACAACAGGCTAAACCCACACAGAGAAGAAGATGGGGTGAGTGTTTCCTTGCTGTTGTGATCTCATGAGAACAGAACAAAAGGTCACTTGAGTCTTCTTAGACTTGAGTCCATCCATTTACTCATCTTACAATTCTTTTAATGCATCACACCTGCAAATATTTGGACTTAATGTAGGTCTAGGTGATGTTTTCATCCATACATTTACTCCCCTGTTCATTTGAGAGTGATGCATTTAGCAAGTGACTAGCAAATGTCCTACTTAGGGAAGCATGTCTGGTACTTGGAGATGGCTTTATATACAGGGCAGATTAAACATCCAAACAACACTATCTTTAAAAACAGTGCCTCTGCGTTTAAGATGTAAATGCAAGGCTTTTTGAGCAAGCCTTGGCTTTGTTTGTCCGTCTGTGCTTGTTGCCACTCTGTGACGGTTTGTTTATGTCCGCATCTTGGTAATGCATACTTCAGCGAGTTTATTGCTTTAAGACTTGTGAGAAGAGACGTGTTGTCAAGCACCTGGATCTTTTGTAACCTCGTGCACACACATTCGCCACAACTTAGTTTATTTTATCACTTCTCAAGCGTGCTGCTTTCTAAATGAAAAGGCAGTGTAAGGTCATGGGCAGGTGGCCCGCTCTAAGCAGGGTCTCTTAACCGGCTCTGTCCACTGACACTGGCGTCTTGCATCAGGACAGCCAGGGAGGAGCAGCTGGCGGTGAGGAGGAAGAAGAGGGCAGCTCCGCCACCGCCCACCTGCTGGAGGTGCTACGACAGTTCCGGGTCAGTCACCGAGGTGAATATCGCCAAGTGCTGGAGCAGGCCCTCTCCACTTATCGGATGTCCTACGGGACGGGCACCACGACACGGACCGACCCCAAGGAGGAGCCTCCCTCGCCTCTACCATCCCCAGCCACTGAACCCCTCAGCTCTGAGGAGGGACAAGACGAAGCCGCTACATCACAGTCTCTGGACGAGCTCTCTGGCGCCCCCACTGCATGACCCTATTTAGTACCTACTAAACCCAGCCTTGCTATCAAACCCCTTTCCCCAGACCTTCTCTCTGGTCCAGACTGCTAGGTTGCTTTGGGCATTTTTCCTCCTTAGAGCACTTCCAGTGCAGGTTTTTGGTTGTCTTTATAGATTTGTAATAGCACTTTGGGTGGTATTCTTTTGTGTTTTTGTGTTTGTGAGCTCTGAAAACAGTAAAAGTAGCATACAGAGGACGTTTTGCACAGAATTCTTATCACTAAAAACCTGCTCTGCAACTGCAAGTGAGGTTAACCTTGGCATATCCCAGCTCTGTCTGCAGTAAGCACTTTCTCATATCTGCACTTAGCCTAGTCTTTTTAAAATGAGACATGGTGGTGTAATCTAATAGATAAGTGTTAAAAGGATTTTTACTTTCTTTCTTTCTATGACATGACATGAAAAAAATCAATGTCATGACAAAATGACATCAAGGTAAATAATTCATTTTTCGGTGAACTGTCCCTTTGAGGAGATTTGAATACTGTCACACACCCCTGAATGATTTGATCACCATTTCACACCCAAAGAGTTTACCCATATAAGTAGTTAAACATTTGAAATGGCAATGGACAATCTGGGCCATGCCAAGAATACATGTAACTGTTTGCTCTCGTGCCATGCTATACATATGTACTCTGTATTCTGGGTTGTCTTGTGGCTGATCATAGTTATAGGATATTAACGTACTCTAGTAAAAATCAGGTACAACTTCTGGTAAACTGTCTAGTGTGCTTGAGTGTGTGTGAATCAAATGTTTGAAATGCGAGATGATTTAACTGATCAAAAGCAATTCTTTCCATCTAATGGCATTTATATGTATATCTTCCCCTCTCTCCATATCTCTTTCATATCGGTTTAGAATTTGATCTGACCTCTCGAATATGATTGTCCTGTGTCTGCTCTTTGAGTGTTCACCGTTAACTACTCTCCAGGTGTGTCCTTGAGAAAGAAGCACAAAATGGAAATACACTGGCTTTATAAGCATGGACCATATGAGATAACAGAAACTTACACAATAATTTCTTCTTGCAAAATTCTTCTTTCGTCTGTTGTGCTGATCGAATCAGTCAGTGAATGTCAGTCATTAACTGAAAGGGGACAATACCTTTAGAAGGACTTTTTGCAATCTATAAATTAGGCAACGCTACTACATGATCATTCATGAATGTCTGTACACTGCAGTATTTGCACAGGGCTTCTTATCACACTTATTTTATGACCCAAGTTTTTGGAAAGCAAGCTGAATTCTGTCCATGTGGATTGTCATGTCGCAAAATATCTGATGTTCCAAACTGCTTTTGTTTTGTGATTTCTTTGGCTGATTTTATCACGCCATTTGAAGCCGATTACTTTGCTGATTTGGAAGTTAATGCATAACACAAACTGTATAATCTTCTTAACAGTTAGCATAAGTGCATGCATAATGCTGCCATTGTTATATTAAACTGTTACTAAAATACAGGCTCAGCAGAATCAAAGAGCTTTATTGTCCATAGAGCAGTATTTGCTCTCTTGGGTTCATTTATTATTATTTTTTTTTCCTGGGCAAAGGTTTGTATTCATTTTGTTTCACGCTGAAATTCAAAATAAATCAAATTTAACTATTAATATCTGTCTTTGCTCCAATTCATTATTACATTTGAGATTACAAACCACATAGAATGCTGTTAGTTTCATGGGTGCCAGTTATAGCTCTTATAAAAACTTGTTCACGCCTAACTATCCTTCATAATCAAACATGGCTTATGTTCTTACTCATGAGTTTTGTTAGTGGAAGTTTGAGGCTGAGGTAAGTGAGCTTCAAATGTGCATTAATTGTTTTAAATTGGGGAAATTTAGTTTTCTTCTCATATGGACACAACTAATTTCAGAAAAAGTATGTTGGCCCGTCCTTGCAGGTCTAAACCCCCAACCCCCACCCCCCTTTTTTAATGATTAAGCGTATTATGTTTTTGTTTTGTTTTTTTGTACACCGATTAATATAACCACTCCTGTTTTGGTTTTATACTGTTTTAATGTTTTTGGATAGTTTGTTGGCTCACATTCTACATTGGAGTCACCTGTATGTTCAGAGACACTACTGTTAAAAATTTTGGGTCTGTATTTGATGTTTTTGAAAAACATTGTTGAGGATCAGAAGTTTCTTATGCTCACCAAGATTATTTTGGGTTAGTTTATTTGATCAAATATACAGTAATATTGTGAAATATTGCATCCTTGCTGGATAAAAGTATTATTTTTCAAAAAATAAAATAAAATAATAATTTAACTGACCATGAACTTTTTATTATTATTCATTTATTTTTATTCAGAACTATGTAAATCCAAGTCCATGCTTCATTTTTCATGATTCAAAAATTAGGAAATCTTCCTTTCTCTTATTTTCTCATCTTTCACATCCCCACAGGTTTCATTGTTTCTTTTACACCCCCCAGTTCTCACTAGTAAGTGTTTTACCTTTTTTAATTTTTCTCTGTTTGCTCATTTCTTTCCCTTTCTTGTTTTCTCCCTGTCGCAGAGCGGAGGTGACCTGGATGACCCCTGGTAGCCCGAGCAGCCAACGGCTTCTGAATCCACACGAGTATGTGCTCAGTTCACACAAGAAAAACCTTTGCTCACACACTTTTTGGTTTCAATTCGGAGAGCGTCATAGGAAATGTAAAACAACGAGATTGAGAATACGTATGCTTGTTTTTTAAAGATGAGAAAACTACAGAAATCGTAATGTTTTTTTTTTTTAGAACTGCATTGTACAGTAGAGAGATTTATTTTTACTCCCACCCCCCTCCCTCCTGAAATCTGTGTCAATTACGAGCAGTGATGGGACTGCTCGAGCAGAAGTTGCTGGATGCTAATTTGGAGGCGTGAACTCTGAACTCAGCTGGAGGAGGGCGGGGCCAGTGAGCTCTGAGAGGGACAGGGACCCTCGTTCAGACACGGCTCTCTTTGAACCCCTTCACAACCACGCATGTGCAGCTTTTTGGAGGCATGATCTCAGTTCTTGTTCACCGTTTTTGCCACCCTCTTTAACCCTGCGACTCTTACAGGCTCTATCCCACCAGCTTGGACAGCAGCCACAGAAATGTAATTTATCTGTTGTGGATTTTTCTTTCTCTTTTGGGGCCTAGGGGACTTTGTTCTAGTGTCATTCATTTTGGGGCTTGCTTTTAAAAATGAAAAAAAAGAAAAGAATTACCCTAGGATACTCTTGAGACTCAATCCTGACAGCAGGAGATTACTCTCTGAATGGAGAGAACTTTATTTAGAGGAGCTTGTCACGGTGACGTCCTTACAGTCGCCTCAGAGACCGTACATAAGAACTGAACTCCTCCTCTTTTTCGCAGCACACTTCGTCACCTGCTCTCCCCACTGATTTATCCCCATCAGCTTGCCTTTTGGTTTGTGGTTTTCTCTAACAAAATAGTCCAATTTCAAATAGGTTTCCCCCTCTATCATTTTGACTCATCATTTTAAAAAATGTTTTTTATTGCAGATTATATGGCGTATTTGACATTGTTTGATTGCACTCACATTTGATTATGAAAACAAAAAATACTGAAAAAAAAAACTATGAAAGCGAAGCTATGAGAGTGTTTCTAAAGTGAAACTGCAGAAATATGTATGTGTATATAGCTATATATATTTTTTTTTCTCCTTAAACAGCGGAGTGAAAGAGTGGGAGGGGACGCTCTCTCCTCAGACTGACTGATAGGTACTTGAATATTCATTATGAGTGGTTCTGATGTTTTATTTTTTAGTAATCCTTACTGTAGGATTGTTTTCTAACTGTGCCTGTAAAAGGTGAACCATGCTCTAAGGGTGTACTTACAGGATAGTTGGCTCTGAATGAATGTACCCCTTATTTACACTGATACACAATACATATACCTTCACGCACCCATTTGTACATTCTCATGCATAACATTTTCATATGTGCATTTATTGTTTGATTAGCTTTATTGTATACATTCACATTCTTACTCCATTTACTTCACATGTGAGTGTTTTCTTCTTTTTTTCTGCGCTGTGCGATCACCGGACATACACATGTTCTGGAGGCCTTTTTCTTCCTTCCTTTTTTGTTTTTGGTTGTTTATTAATCGACTTCACCTGCTCTGGTGTGTAGCTTTAAAATGAGTGTTTAATTGAATTTTATGAGATGATTATGTATGTATATATATTTTTGCAGTTTTCCCCTCTTCTGGTACACATAACTTGTAGCCATAATTGCTGGAAAGCTTCATTTTAAGATGAATAGATTTGAGTCCATTTCCAGTTGAGATGGTAAAGAGATATATTTTGTGCGGTGAGTGCTCATGGACATTCATTTGCGTTGTGTGTATATCAACAATTATTGATGCATAGAATAACTGAGACAAAGTATTTTATTTATTCTAAAGTCTGTTGGCTTAAGAAGAGAGGGTTTTGTCGGAGGGGGAAACTATTGTCCCGTGTGTTTTGGAGAGTGTGATTGAATGCTTTTGCTCTCACGTCCTTGCTCTCTTTCTCTCTGATTCTCTCTAACCACCTGACGAGCTCATGTAATGAACGTCCCCAGTATGATGTTGTGATGTTTCAGTAGCAAACCGTGAATATGATCTGTTCTCCTCAATAAAGGATTGCTAAAGTTTGATGTTAACACAATGACTTGCTTGTGTTTGAAATGTTATCTCACAATATTCTGGGAGGGGATTGAAGGCTCCACATCTTAAATCATTTCTGAGTGAAATCACTGTTTTTTTTTGTTGTTGTTGTTGTTTTCTGTTTTCAGGAAACTATCGATCTACCTTATATTTTAATGCTGAAGCTATATTTTTGTGAAAGTATGAGACTTCCAATTATTATTCCAGCTGTAGAATACAACATCATCATCCCGGTTTCAGTATATATATGTATATATAATATATATATATATATGTATGTACAGTATAGACCAAAAGTTTGGACACACCTTCTCATTCAAAGAGTTTTCTTTGAATGACTATGAAAATTGTAGATTCACACTGAAGGCATCAAAACTATGAATTAACACATGTGGAATTATATAATTATATACATAACAAAAAAATGTGAAACAACTGAAAATATGTCATATTCTAGGTTCTTCAAAGTAGCCACCTTTTGCTTTGATTACTGCTTTGCACACTCTTGGCATTCTCATGATGAGCTTCAAGAGGTAGTCACCTGAAATGGTCTTCCAACAGTCTTGAAGGAGTTCCCCGAGAGATGCTTAGCACTTGTTGGCCCTTTTGCCTTCTGTCTGCGGTCCAGCTCACCCCTAAACCATCTGGATTGGGTTCAGGTCCGGTGACTGTGGAGGCCAGGTCATCTGGCGCAGCACCCCATCACTCTCCTTCTTGGTCAAATAGCCCTTGATGCCTTCAGTGTGACTCTACAATTTTCATATTAATGAAAATAAAGAAAACTCTTTGATTGAGAAGGTGTGTCCAAACTTTTGGTCTGTACTGTGTATATATATATTTTTTTTTTTTGTGGTATGTCATTATTCTCTGATTGGAGGCGATTTCTTTGCAGAATCATGGGTAATGTTGTCTTTTCACCAGGATTTCTGCTGCCAAACACTAAGTTTACATAAAGCTGACTGATGGCTTCACCAAAGCAAATACCTTCAATTAACCTCAGTCTATAGTCTAGTCTCAGTCGGTCAACTTTCTCAGCGTCCTTCAGGGTGTTTTCCCCATTTTTTAAGTCTTCCTTTAAGTTTTGTAAGCCATGAAACCAGTCAAACCAGCCAACTGAGATGAATCACAACATTATAAACTTTGATTCGAAGCAAAAGTATTTGAAAAGACTGTACTTAAGGGCTTTAATGAAGGAAAGTCAGAGTTCCCATGGAACATTGCAAACGACAATCGAAATAAAACGATGGATAAATATAAAACCAGGTTATTTGAAGATATTGATTGTGCTATATAGAAAGCATATTTTAAATGTATTAGAAATTAGTCATACAATTATTTTGAGAAGAACATAATGGGTAATGAGTTTTTTTTTTTTTTTTTTTTTAACTTGGAATTCTGCTGTTGAACAGTATTTTTAAAATGTTAAACTAATGCAGGCGGGTGGCTTCAACAAAAGCAGATACCAGTGATTATCCTCATAGCTCAAAGTTAGTCTGTCTTCAAAGGTTTATAAGTTAATACATATAAATCAATTCCCCTATGGGAACAATAAATGGCATTTTTACTTCCGGAATCAAACTGCTGACCTTTAAAGTTGCCCTATAAAAACTCTTTGCATTACAAAGAGTTATGATTATCATAATAATAATAAAAAAACAAATACCGCTTTGCAGCATAACAGACTGTTTTTGCATTGCTAAGATAACTGGAAGCAGCCGAGACTGGAAAAATCGAGCTTAAAAGAAATGTCAGAGGACTGACACAAGAGGGCGTGATAACTGAGTTAAAGGAGTCAAACTTTCATTAGAGTTGTGAGTGCTGATAAGCATACTATGATCCTCTGAGGGCTTTTTTATTATTTTTTTAAAACCAGTATTTAGTGTTCTTTCAAGTCTTGAGTCTTTCCATTCCCCAAAGTCATTAAAATTAAATTGATTTTATTATAGAAAAAGAAACTGTGGTTTAGCTTTAGAGGCAGCAGTGTATTTCCTCTTGGTGAAAAACGGTTGTCTTTTTGAAACTGAAAAGATCCTGTTTTATTAAGAGGATGTATGTCACTTTACTCTGGTAGTGTGTGTAAATGAAGTGTTAAAAGATGAGGAACTGAGTGCATTACACCACAGCTGACTGCATGTGCTCACCTGACTGCAGGGTGTCGAGGGCTCGTCACCTCTCACCCCATCTGCTAATCAACAGCAGAGACATCCTGAACTGTTTTTCTACACATCTGTACCTCATTACAATGTCTTCCACTGCAAAGTCTAAATCCCCTTAATGATCCAGTGTAGACCCACCCCAGTCTAAAAAGTGTCCTTGCATGGTTAAACAGTATTGTTTCCCTGGAGCAGGATGCCAAACCTGTGGATTAAGGTAATCCACACTCTTCAGGCTGAAGCGGTGGGGAACTTGAGTGGATTGTCCACAACCTCTCAGGTTTGTGGATTGGGAGATTAAGGAAGGTTGTTAAATGGTCTGAGCAGTGTTATGGGGAAGCTAGTTTAGTCGAAACACCTGTTGATGGAGGCTATATGTAAAAATAACAATGTTGTAAAATGCCTGGTGTGAAGCAAAGCAGGAAGTACCGAAGACATAGATTTAAAGGGATAGTTCACCCCAAAGTGAGCAATTTTTTTAGTTGAGCGCCATAATGTCTTTTTAAAACTTACAGACTCTGCAAGGATTTTATAGACTCTGGGCAAATGTTATTAATTGAGTTGTTCATTTATTTATGAACAAATTATGCCTTTAAGCTGGCTGTACCAGGTGTGGGGGTTGTTGTGTTTTTTCTCCATATCACATGAAGTTCTTTGACGATTTGCCAGCCTAACAGGCCAATCACACAATTTTTACATTTAAATATGCAAGACAGGATAATGAAACAAAATAAATAGTGTCATTCAAAGGTCTAAAGATGCTTTTTTTTTTATTGAGCTTTTAATTTACGCTTTTAGACACTGCAAAAGATGCAAGCACAATATGTCCATTTAGCATGTTTGCATATAAAAACAATGGAAAAGCAATGAGTGGAATGCAAAAAAAGCTGAGCATTTTATTTGAATGCAGAATGGTATTTTAGACTGCAAAAGACAAAAGTGCAACAGTCAAATGCATCCATTTAGCTCATGTTTACATATGAAAATTAATGGAACGCAATGTGTGAAATACACTTGATATGACAGAAGATTCTTCTTAACTGCAAATCAAACTCCTAGCAGCTCAATTCCAGAGACAAATCTCATTTGAGAAAATTCACGCTCTAAAAAAAACAAACAATAGGTGTAGAAGATGTCTTAACTGTTTAGCCAACAAATTGCCTCATTGTATAGCTAAAAAGACCCTTTAATGTTTAGCTTGCCTCTCCATTGGTTACTTGTGTTCTTTCAAACATATAATGTTAGCATCATTTGTAACCTCCTGCTAAAATATCTTAGCTCTTGGGTGTATAGAGTTAGCAGCGGGGGTCTGAGCCGTTGATCAGGAGGGTGGGGGTGTTAGGGATTACCCCCTTTTCCAAAGCCTAGTTACACTGTAGTAGTAAATGAGCTGTTGAAAGAATGCACCCAGGGCAGGAACAGCCGTACGTCCTGGGGGCCGAAGCTTAACCGCCGCCCGATTGCTGAGATTACAGAGGAAATGAGAGGACAGAGCAGGGGACCCGAGAGCCAGGTAATTCAGCTCTAATTAACCACATTCAACAACCCGCATGTATTCTTCCCCACCTTTTCTTCATTCCTGCAGGATTTGTTCCTACCTGATGAGACACAGTTGCTCTGTGAATTCTCAGACATCATTGTATGGGAGCAGAATGCTGTTCGTATGGATCGAGGCAAGAGTTAATTTTATGAGTTGCTTCATCTTGTTTCGCAGATCACCGTCACAGATCACGGTTCTTGCGAGCAGCAGGTGTTGTACGGCTAATGTTCTTGTGTGATAAACTTTCTCTCAGTCTTATCTGACTCTGTATTTGTCAGTGACGTTAATTACGACTCTCCCCCGCTATGTCTTTCTCTGTTTCTCCCTCTCTGAGCTGTCACCTCTGTGTCAGTGGATATCCGTGAGTCTCAGCATGCGGCGTCCATTGGAGCTGAATGCGCCCTCCCTCTCAGCCACTGGCCCACCAGCCGGCGCTGTCCTGACATGACAGCCTATTGTGTTTGTCCAGCCAGGCCGAAACCCCTGGCCGCAGGAAGGAATTAAGAGAGGATAGGAGGGGAGAAGTAATTATGTTTAGTCACTGAATTCTGTAGATCCCTGTGTTAATTATGCGATTCACCACAAAACACTGTCAAGTCAAGTGAAAAGAGCAGGAATGCCGGTGAGAGCGGATCAGAACATGACACCTCGGAGCCCCTGTGAGGTCAGGGCAGGACCGTGTGTGTTTGTAAGGGTAGGATAAGCTGCTCACGTACACCAGGCTCCAATTTCAGGCTTGCCCATTCACATGCGTCTCTGCTCTGCTCGTATGGTTTGTCAGCAATTTTTTCGCAATTAATAGGGCGTGAGAATCTATGTATGCTGTAACGTGCGTCTGCTGCGTAAAGGGCACTGTACTAGGTGTAACCACTCTGCAGCACAGATGAGAACATCCTGGTGCTCTCTGCAACATGTTTTTAAGAGTCTCTGTAGTTCTGTAGACGTGGAGTTTTCAAATTGTGGCCCAGGGATCCACTGCAAGATATTTAAAGAGAAAAACCTATCAGTATATATATGAAGTATGTATTTGTATTATTATATGTAATTAATAGAATATATATTTCAAACTTAACTATAACACATTGAATTAATGTTTACTTATGTTAAATAATATTTTTAATATTTAAGATGTAATGTATTTTGTGTGTGTGTGTAGTTTTCCTTTATAATATAATAAATACATAAATATTAATAATTGCTGTGTTGTTATAATAAAATATTTGCAAGGTGTTATCGCTAAACATTTCTTGCATATTTTATATAAACAGATAATTTAGTACATATTTTCTAGAAATATTTTCAGTATACTGATTACATAAAACTGGATGTATTATATTAATCGTATCAATTATTTTAAAAGATATTGATTTCATATAATAACTTTAGTGTTGTTATATTAAGTGTGTGTGTATTTTCCTGTATTCTCCTTTACAGAAAAATATAATTTGCTTATTTTCCATAACTAATATATTTGATTACATTAATATATTGTTTTTTTTAAATGTTGATTTAATACATTAATTTTAGAATTAAGATTTTTTTTATCAATTTAATCAAGTTTTTAAATTAACTTAATGATTTGTATTAAGTTCACAAGCAACAGTTGGTTTTTAATTTTATCACACATTAATATACTTGTAGAATATTATAAAATTCATTTTAGACGGGTTATTTGAGGATCCTTGGTCTCAAGATGTTTAAAAAGCCATGCTATAGTCAATTCAGTTCAAGTTTACTTGTATAGCACTTTTCACAATCCAAATCCTTGCAAAGTAGCTTTACAGAAAATTTAGTTTCTACAATATATTTAGTAGTAGCTTATCAGTGGTGGTTGTCAAATTGATGTAGCTACATATGGCAGAAATGTACGATAAAATTCAGTTAATGACATAACCAAACAGATGATGAACACTATTAACAGCAATGATTATGTTAAAATCTAAATTTGGTAGTTTCTGTTGTTTCAGGGTTGGCATCATCTGAGGTCCTCTGAGAGGTTTGCATCATCTCTTCTCAGGTGTTTGGTCATCACAGGTCTTTGTAAGGGCTGGATCCAGACTGAAGCTTGTTTAACTCCTAGTTAGAAACAGATAAACAAATAGAGACATAATTAACGTAGCTAAATGATTTGTTCAAACCAAAGCTAAAGAATAATAATGTGCGTTTGATCAGAACTGCAGTACAAGATTATGAAGTGCATTATTTGAATGCTTGGCCAAAGAGATGTGTGTTTAACCTAGATTTAAACAGAGAGAGTGTGTCTGAACCCCAAACGTTGTCAGAAAAACTATTCCAGAGTTTGGGAGCCAAATATGAAAAAGCTCTACCTTCTTTAGTGGACTTTGCTATCCTTGGAACTACCAAAAGTCCAGAGTTTTGTGACCTTAGGGAGAGTGATGGATTGAAGCGTGGTAGGAGACTAGTTTGGTACGCAGGACCTAAACAATTACAGGCCTTGTAGGTAAGTAATAATATTTTGTAACTGAACTAACAGTCACTTAATAGTATCAGTGAACATACTATTGTGTAAAATGTATTTATATTCTCCTTCACAGATGTGCTCTAGCCTGGGGATCCAGACCAATGCGCTCCTAATATCTATCTCCATATTATGGCTTTTCTTTTGTAAGTGAGGAGAGAGAGGCAGATACGATCAGGTGCAGGAGCCTCAGTCCGCGGGCTCGGAGAGGACAGGAGAGAAGAGAAGAGGAGGAAGTCATTTATGAGCTGAGCATGTTTCATGCCTCAGAAACCATGTTGAATTAAATGGAGTAATCACTGCTTGAGGCCACCCTCTCTCTGGTTTACTCTCTCTTTCGCTCTTTGTACCTCATTTGCTGCTGAGAGGAGTGGATTATCACAAGATCACCGTGGAGGCCGGCCCAAACAAATCCACTGTACTCCACCACAGTCGTGGGTCTGGAGAGACTAAAGCCTGGTGTACTTCACTTTTTAAAAGTTTTTTTTTGGCATCTTGGAAACACTCACTTTTGTTTAGCAAATCGAAAACTCGCAATCAACTGTTTCATTGCATTTGATTTGTCCACCAACCTGTTAGTCATGTGACCCTGTGTGCTGCATCTAGCTGAAGGAGAAGAACCACAAGGTCAGAGAGAGAAAAATAGTTTTGATTCAGATCAACTGAAGCGTTTAATTCTGGAGGTGCCCTCAGGCCACTTCCGTGAATGCTCTTAATCCACTTCTATAATGCACATTGCCCAATTGTGTATGTGCATTATCTGGATGCAATGTGCGCTCCTTTGGGCGGTCATTGTGAAACACAATGCTGAGTTTCTCCTGTGAGCCGTATGAATTTAGATGATGACAGCTGAGTGTGGAGACAAGGCCATATATCTTATTTATGGGGTGTAGGGAGAGGTAGCAGCAGTACATGGGTGTCATGATGAGAGACTGAGATGAGGAGGCAGAGGGAATGACTGTGAGCCTCTTCCATCAGCATAAGCTACAGATGCCACAGAATGTCTGAGCAAGGATGGCTGTAGCACTTTTTTTTATTTTTTATTTTTTAATTGTTGTAAATCAATTGTAACTTTAATTGTTGTAAAACTTTTTTCTTTGTTCTTTTTACCTCAGACTTTGCACCTTCACATTTAGTTTTTAGTCCTTTCCCTGCTCAGCCTTTGTTTTAATTAATAAAAAAAAGTTAAATTAACTTTCAAAACTTAATTTGTTTTAAATAAATGTTGTTCCTTTTAACTTTTTATTCCTCTAATCCTGAAAAAAGTATCACAGATTCAAAAATATTAAATAAACTGCAGTAATATTTCGCAATATTACGGTTTAAAAAAAATTTTCTGAATAAAGAAACATATATAATAAATTTTACTGTTCAAAATATTGGGGTCAGTAGAAATCAGAAGAATATATTTTATTTAGCAAGAATACATTAATTTGATCAAAAGTGACATTAAATAATTCTAGAAAAAAAGCTTCGGCACAAAAAACTATCGGTAAGTGGCACAACTTTTTTGATTGAATGATTTTTGAAGTATCACATTACACTGAAGACTGGAGTAATGGCTGCTGAAAATTCGGCTTTGCCATAACAAGAATAAATTAACCAAAATAAAATAAACCAATATCCCGGAGTAATTCATTTACTCAAACAGTACACTGACTGAACTGCTGTGAAGAGAGAACTGAAGATGAACACCAAGCTGAGCCAGATAACGAACGAACGAAAGATTGACGCGTTCTTGTTCTTCGGATCACCAGTAGTGATGGGAAGTTCGGTTCTTTTCCGCGAGCCGGTTCTTTCGGACAGTTCGATTCAATAAACCGGTTGAAGAAAACGGTTCACCGGTTCTTTTGCGCTCAACGTAATGGCGTCATTAGCGATGATTGCCATTGATTCAAGCCTTCGGTTTACCCGCGCTCATAACACTAGCACAGAATCAGTTCAGAATCAATCACCAAAAGAATCAGTTCGGTTCAGACGCTGTGTGTGTCAGTCTGCTTTACGCTGAATCACACATGAGCAGTATCATCAGCTCCTCGGTTCTTGAATCGGACGCATCCGACAGAAACGGTTCTTTACTCGAGTTAATCGTTCGTTCGTTATCTGGCTCGGCTCGGTGTTCATCTTCAGTTCTCTCTTCACAGCAGTTCAGTCAGTGCACTTTTGGATATTGGTTTGTTTGAACTCAGAGGGAGTGTCAGCCACATTCAAAAAGTTATCAGCTTAAGTCATTTGTGGATTAATGCTAATTGGAGACGCGAACAGTTTAAAACGATTCATTTCAATTCAGTGAACTGGTTCAAGAAGACCTGGTTAAATCAAATGATTCGTTCGCGAACCGGATATCACTACACTGCAGTGAACGCGCTCACAACAGACCTGGAAGAGAAGACAATGCTGAATAAATTCGTCGTTTTTGCTATTTTTGGACCAAAATCTATTTTCGATGCTGTCACATGGACTACTTTGAAGATGTTTTTATTACCTTTCTGGACATGGACAGCATACCGTACATACGTTTTCAATGGAGGGACTGAGAGCTCTCGGACTAAATCTAAAATATCTTAAACTGTGTTCCGAAGATGAACGGAGGTCTTACGGGTTTGGAACGACACGAGGGTGAGTCATTAATAACATAATTGTAATTTTTGGGTGAACTAATCCTTTAATAACATGATCACAAATGAAATAATTCAGTCAAAAGTGTTTCTACCTCACTTTCCCCCGCTTTATATTTGTACAGAGATACTTATGGAGAATGGTGGTTATGTATGATCCCTTTACCTCTCTCTTTTTTTCTTTTTTTTTTTTAGTGTTTGAAGTGACAGTGTTACAACAATCTCTATTCTCTTTTCTCACTTTTAGAAAGGCATTCAAACATTATAGCACTGTATACAACCAATAAAGCCTCAAACTTTAGTTTCAGTTTTGAAATAATAACATGAAGTAACATATCTGTAATCTAGTCCTATGAGAACAGTAGTGCTGCTAGATCACTTTTGGCCTCTGTCTGGCCATATCTCAATTTATACAATTAGATTGGACACAGCAAGCAGTGCTAATGCACTTACTGTACAATAGCCTGCGAGTGTAACAGGGATTATCAACCTGAATCATACTAGCGAGGCTTCCCAATGATTGGAACATTTACTGATCTGTGGCTCTGAGTGCTTCATCCTACTTTACTGTTCAGTGTGAAATGTTTTCATCCAATAACAGACACGGAAGTGCAGGCGGCGGTGCTGTTTTACCGTGTGTCACCAGCGGGTGGCAGCAGTCTCCACTGTTTGCATGGGAAGCTCATATAGGGGTCCTCTGGTGGTCTTTGAGAACCTGACAGCTCCTGTTGGTAAGAGTCTTCTTGTAAAACATGCAACATTCACAGCTTCTAATTTAGGCTTTTAGCTCTGAGCTCATTTGCAGGGTGCCTCAAAGCAAAAAGCAATCTTGTCAGAGAAAAGCTTACTTTAAGTCTGACGTGCAAAACACACTTACCGAACTAGCAAGGGAGTGTGCATTGGTTTTAAGGGACAGCTTATGCAGAAATAAAAATTCTGTCATCATTTACACATTGTAACTTGTATAAATTATTTTCTTTTGCAAAACACTTTCTTTTGGCAGATATTTTGAAGAATATTTCAACTGTTGTTGTGTATACAGTAAGTCTATGGGGTCCAACACAATAATGGTCTTAATTGACTTTTATTGTATGGAGAGAGAGAGAGAGAGAACTTTATTTATTTACTAATATATTTTTTTACAGTTTTATCACACTATCTATCTATCTGATAGATAGATAGATAGATAGATAGATAGATAGATAGATAGATAGATAGAAAGATAATTTCCTCTTGTGCTACTCAGAAGAAAGTAAGTCATACTGGTTTGGAATGACATGAGGGTAAGTAAATGATTTATGTATTTAAAAAAAGATTATTTAAATTCACATTATTCAGTGTTACATGATGTGAAATTTACTGCCAATTTCTAAACCGATTTTTTTGCTAGTGTACTGTGGTGAATAACCAGAAGACTAAAGGGTAGTTAATGCATATGAAAGCAATACCTAAAGCCTTCTACTCTCAGACCTGTTCACACAGCACTCAAAAAGGGATTCATAACTCCCCCATCACCATTCCACCTGTTACTTTTCTCTCTTTTCCATGGACAGAAATGCTTCTCTTTCTTGCTTTAATCCCTGAACTTTGTCACCTTCCAAAATCTCCATCTCCCCTTCTTTCCCTCTGTCCTCTTCCCTCAGATACACCTGCGGAGGTCTTATCCGTGACTGTGCTGTGTGAGTGTGGTATTATGAGATTAAGAATGGAGCTCTGATGATCGGATGCAGGTCTTAATTGGAGTGGAAGGTGTGCTTGGCTCTGGCCAGTGATTTTGGCTCAGGGATGAGATAGTCGAGTAGGGCTCAGATCAATAATACTGGACCTGGTTGGTGGAAGGATGTTAATATAATTCTCTAATAATTTTTGATTGGTCCATGGAGCTCGGTTGGGATTGACGGATAAGGAGAGTGACTCTACTCTCTCTTGTATTTCGATGTCTTCGCACTCTCTCTGTATCCACAAGCTCAATGATGGCCTGCTGTCTATCATAATGCAATCATAACTGAAAGGTGTTCTCAATCAGGATTCTGGATTAAGGGATTACGCTTGCATTGTCGCTGCCCATTGTGAGGGGTCAAACCCACATAATTTTGGTGATGGATGACTGGTGCACTTCTGTGTGCCATTACCCAGGTCACCCTGACGGCATTGTGGCAGGTGTGGCCTCTCTGATGACAAAAGACCATATTGATATAATTGCTCTTTTGTGATTAATTTCATATTGTAATGGGACAGGATTTAGCAAAGCTCTCCCCAAAACTCTCAAGCTTCTCATTACAGGAAGAGCCCTGTCACAGCGTCTCATTGCTATGTTAATATAGGTCATCATAGTAAACGAGCACCCATTAGGTTATTGTATTATGGCTTGTCTTTTAGAGGTGCACCAAAACAGACCAAATTAGGGTAAGAGGCTCATGGAAAGATTTAAAACCAGAGTTGGTTCCCCTCGTCACTTTTGCATGCACAACAAGTCCCTGGTGGATGCGTTTGGAGACTCTGGGACCGTTTCGAGCAGGTGTTCTTGCTGCACAGATTGCGCTTGCTGCGGGGCATCCTGCAAGCGTCCAGGGCGGCCTCTTAAAAGCCTGAATAAGAGCCTCTGAATATTACATGCATGTAATGGGGTTTTAATTTAGAGATCGCCAATATTGTTCATTATTCAACAGGGGCCGTTTTACACTAGTGATCGTGGGTGAGCTCCACCTGAGGATTAAAAAGCCCTGCAGGTAAAAATTGGATCGTAATTACGCCATGACCTCCTATCAGCTGGTCGATCCCGTTCACTTGGCTGTTTGGATTGTGAAAGCATGGGCATTGTAAATTTGGGAGGCCGTTAACTGAAATGAACCCTCTTGTCACCATGCACTCTTTTGCCCTGTGCGTCACGCTTTCCTCCATTGCTCTCCATTCATTCCTCCCTCCACAGCAGGCCTTCATAAAGAAACAGGCCCAACCACTGACCCCGCCATTCAGACTCTCTGCTGTGCCCAGTATGCCATCTAACAAGCATCCTCAGCGCCCCATTTTTGATGGTTAGAATTTCACAGGACACAGTTTGGGCAAAATGCAGGTCTGGCATATGCCCATAATTCGGACCAGTATGGAGTAGACACACCTGAACCCTCGCCCGGTTACTTCCAAGAGTTCTAATAACAAAATGCAGTTAATGAAGACGGGCTGAACCAAGCTTATCGCAAAAGGACTGGCAAAAACGAAAACATTAAAACAATGACTGTCACTTTTTAAAAAATTATGTGTTCTGTCAAAGCTATGATGTGCCTGTTGCATCCCTTCAAAAAGATGGCGCGTGAAGACATTACTCAATTATTGCCCCTAAGTGCCTCTTAAAATGTAAGTGCTGCGCTGTCTGTCAAGCTGCCATTATGTTTAACGGCTGTTCCCCTTGTGTCTGTTCATCTTATCACTTTTAGGGCAATTTCATAACAGAGCAATTTAATCCACTGTGTGGTTTCAATCCATCGAGTTCTCCAGCGGTATCACTGGAGTATACACACATATGCGCACAGGCAGCCAAACTGGAGAATACTGTGTTTTCCACAGTATGTTGATGGCCAGTGAGGTCACTCTCTCTCTCTCTCTGATAGTGAAGAGTGGAAGATGAGCAGGTCTCTGTGGAGTGAATAAATGTGTAAATGCAGGTCGTTCTTCTCTAATCCACAGAGGTGGAAAAGCACTGAGCCGTTAAATAAGCAGAGAGCTGAGCCGCTTTGCTCTTCGCCTGCATATTGACCAGAGACTTAAGATGATTAATGCAGCACTTTAGCACTGCAGAGGAGAGAGTGTGTGTGAAAATACAGAGAGATGGATGGGGAGAAAAGAATAGAGATGTAGAGAAACTTAATTGTTTTGTTTAAACAATAATGACTGCTTGAAGTCTGAGATGGTATATCTGACATGCAAAAATGGTTTTAATCAGTATTTTTCTTATGTTTAGCAAGATTAATTAACTTGAAGCAAAATTGCATAACATTTTCAGAAAATACGTCTTAAATAAAAAAAAAAATTCTTATAGCATTGTCAAAAAATGTTTCCTTGTTTTAAGCAGGGGTGTTTACACCTTAAAAGACAAGAAAATAACTTTTAGAGAAATATATTTTCTAAAAAAAAAAAATGTATAATAATACTTTGGCACTATGCATTTAAAAAAAATTCTTATGTATCTATTAATAAATAATCTGAATATTTCTTGAATTATGTTTATCTCATCATTGAGAATTTTTTTTTTCTTGTTTTAAACATGTTTTAAGCAGGATTTGTCTTCACTTAAAAAGGGAAGAAAAAAACTGTTTGCAAATGATGTAATAACCTAATTCAAGACATTCTTTTTTATTATTATTTTTATTGTCAAATTATATCATATGAATTTAATTATGTTGTTATATTTATTTAAAAATAATAATAATTAAAATATAAACATATACAATTCAATTGTTTAGTCATATTTTTTTTATACCATGTTGTGAACACATTCTAAAAATATGTGAGCATGAAATACTCACTGCCATAAAATTCACTGGTTTGCAGCACATATGAAAAATAGTGAGGTCATGAGATGAGAGAAATGACGAGTTGACCGTACAAACAAAGATCAGAGATTTTGCATAGCTCTATCTGAATTCAAGAAGTTGTTTCTGACATCCCAATCCCAAGGTTGTGCCGTGTTCGCAGAGAGGGGTTGTAATTGGCTGCTGACAGCAGGGTGAAAGGTCAGATGTAATCGGGACTCAGGTAATTTACTGGTGGAAGTGATTTACGTGTGTGTTTGTTTTTCATATTCACCACTCCATGAGAAATTTCATTTTTAACAGCGCGGGAGGGAATGCAGAACAGTTGGATGCTGATTGCAGATAGTCCACATGTGCTGTGTGTGTGTGTGTGTGTGTGTGTGTGTGTGTGTGTGTGTGTGTGTGTGTGTTTTCTATGTGCATATTTGTGTGGTCACTTAGTCACTCTCCCCCTAACAGAACCTTACTGAATGCCTCAAAGCATGTGTCTTTTGCATTGTATAAAAATCTAAATAAAGTAGTAAATGTAGCAGTATGATGCTTTTTGTTGAAAAGATGTTGAAATCAGAAATACTCAGCAAAGAGGGTAAAAGAATAGCTGGGTAAAGCATTTGATAACAGGCTTTTCATTGCATTGGGCTCTGCTGAACAGTGCACATAAAGACACTGTCTTTTCCTGGAGCCGCATGTCACAATAGGCCAAAAGGTGAATGCCAGTAGCTAGACTGAACCAAACAGGCAACGTTAGATCTCACAAAGCAATAAACCTTTCATAATACAAGAGGGTCATCTTTCTCTCCGTAGATCGTCTGTACGGCTGCAGATCCATTAACCTTGAGTGGAACACATGACCGTTCTCTGAGCATTTTGGTTTGGAAGCCAAATCGAAGTCGTAAGGAAGAAAATGGGAGCTGTGAAATCATGGAGAAGTGTTGCATATCAAATTCAGATCTAAACATTTGTTTGATTCTTTTATTCATTTGATTGTGAACATCTGGGGTTGAGATGCACAAACGTTTCATCAGATAATATTTTAAATTGCGTCCTGTCATTCTATGAATAGTTCAGCTAGTTGAGACGGGAAAGAGCAGATTGAACATGGCACTTAGCTATAGTTGAAATCAGTTGAAGGTTTTTTCGCATGCCAGTTCTCAAGACCTTTTTTTGAGTGGCTTTGTGAAATTCTGACCATTTGTAGTTGTAAATGGTCTCAGGAATCCTTTTATGCTCCTTTTAAGTTAAAGTACAGTATTGACGTATTGATGCCAAAAAAGCAAGAAATGGGAAAACAGGTTTATGCACAAGATAAAAAACAAAAAACAAGCATTTCTTCATCTGTTTCTCTGTCTCTCTCTCTGTCTCTCTGTATGTATATTTAACATTTCAAATGACATAACATTATGAAAATGAGTTATGACTGAAAAAACAACATTCAATGCTGTAAACATGTTAATTTTTACTTCGCTTATTTACTAATGTTAATGAATTTAACCTTATTGTAAATTGATTCTCGGTATTCCACCAAATGTTGTGATTGTTTAAAGACCTCATTCTTATATCAGTGACAACTGTTACACTGCAAGTTAGCTACACTTACAGTCATGCAAGTTTTTGTGCCAATTGTGTCTCCTGTAATTAGGGGTGCAAGAAGTGGAAAATGGTGACTGTTGGATCTGCCAGGCAGTGACGAAGAAGCGTCTGTGGGGAATGGCTGGAAAGAAAAGGCAGGAAAATGCAAAGTGCTCGAGGGTCCCTGGGAGCCATTTCAGCACTCTGACAAAATCATTTCTGCAGATAAAATATTCAAAAAAGCAGTTATGTTTTCATTTAAAACATCATGTCCTCTGTAAGTTCTATTTAATGTCAAACCAAACACTTGGGCTTATCTCAGACTTTCGTTGTGTTTTTGTAGCCGCTTGTTCGCTATCCATTTTAACCATTGAAAAAAAAAAGGGTTGTTGACTCTTCAGCTCTTGTTTGGTTTTCTGCGCTTATATGTACTGTGTAACAACAGAGCAAGGCTTAAGAAGTGTGCATGCTCTCTTTTGGAGAGTTACATTATACTGTTTTAAATATTGTTGACATTAACCTTTATTGAAAATCACTGTGAAAAGGAAAAACATATACAGAATATACATTGTACAGAATGTGCTGCTATACACTCTTAAACATAAAGATGACACAAATAACCTTTTAGTCAAAGGTTCTTGAAATAAAATCCCTTTTCGTCATCTAAAGAACCACTTTTCACTATTAGAAATAAAGGTTCTTTATTGGCATCTATGGTTGCATAAGTGTCCATGGAACCTTTCTGTAGCATAAAAGGTTATTTACAGTAGAAAAGGTTTATTCAGATTATTAAAATCTTCTTCATACTGAAAAAAAAGGTTATTTTGAGAACCTAAATCAGTTCTATGCTCTCTTAAAAGTAAAGGTTCCTAATTGGCATTTATAGTTCCATGAAGAATGTTTAACATCCATGGAACTTTTCCATTGTATAAAAGGTTCTTTATGGGGAAAAAAAGGTTATATTATTAAAATAGAGAAGAAAATTAGTTTTTAATGAAGCCTCAAAAAAGAACCATTTAAGAAACTTTCTTTTTTATAAATGCTGTTATTCCCCTAACTTTGGAAGCAGGGATATTTTAATGAGAACCATTATTGTATAGTGACTTATTTTTATTTATTTATTTATTTTAATTGTGAAGATATTTTTAACTTTGGTGTAAAACATGAGTTTCCCTTTCTTAAAAATGTTACATTTAAGTATTCTAATTATAAGTCAGTACAAACTAGAGATATTAAAGTATTCAAAAATAAGGGGAAAAAATATATATTCTCTCCCAGGCGCCTTGCGCTTCTGTCAGATGGTAATTGGGGCCAGTAATTACTGTAAGTGGAGGGTTAACAGGCAATTAACCTGAAAGAATCCACAGAGAATGTAAAAGATCAAGAGAATGGAAGAGACAATTCATGATGAGTCCAAATTAAAGTAACATTTCCTTTCAATACTCTGATCTTTGCCTCCCCTGTCATCCAAAGGCCAGCTTTGTCATACAAAAAGTGAGCTTCAGATCATAAAGGCGGTCATCAGCACTTAGAAAAATCTGGACAAGGTCAAGTCAGACAGGACTGAAAATGTGTGTTTACTTTGATGTTTGAAGAGGTGAGTACAGCTGCACTGCCGGCTGATTTGCTTTAGCGTGTTTCTTCTGACAGTCAGTGAATGTGCAGTCTGCCATCTCAAAACACGTTTTGAAACATTTCTTTGTCTGACCTTGTAAGACGATTAGCTCTGCTAAATGAGTGCTCGGAGACGTTCTGATTCAACCTTGCAGGTCTGGTAGGTCAACTAGTAAAATAAAGTTAAGTAAAGTCCACTTTGACTCTAGAGGAAGTAGAGATGGGCCTCTCTGTCCGTCTCTGAGAGAAATGTGGGATATGTTCGTCGATTGAGCCCGAGGTTTCTGACACTCCGCACAGCTTCAAAAACCTTAACCTAAGCTGATGTGAATGATCTCCCCTCGGCTCCTCTTAGAAGTGTGCGTTTGTTCGACGCGGAAGGGGGGGCGGTTAGTTTATTGAAGCTGAAATGATTTTAGCCTGCCTCTATGTAAGGATGTGCTTTGCCAAGCAGACTGGCTGACTGAAGCTTAGCTTACTTTTTTCCTCAATGCATTTACATTCCCAACACCTGCATCACTTATTTATTTTTTAACCACTTCCCACCCACTTTTTTGCTCCATTAAACTCCTCATTTGAATATGGCATGCTGGAAATACTGTATATTGCTCTGCCGAAAGCTCCTCCACAATCAGGGACGCTACAGACCTCTCTGAGCTTTGTGTGCGGCTGTGCAGGTTCATGAGGTTCTGTAATCGCACACATTCAGCGCTGTGCTCCTCACCTGTTCCCTCTCTTCGCTATCAGAAACTCATCCGTCAGTAACCTGGACAGTGTTAGAGGGCCTTTAATGTATCTGCTGTGGCTTATTGTCCTTCCGACTTTGCCCCCAAGTCCAATGAAGTGTGGAACAATCATGGGCCTCTGTGGAGAAAGGATAGAGCAGTTTTTTCAGAAGTGGGGGGGGGGGTTACAGTAGTTTGTGCATGCACATTTCCAGAGTAGCAATCTTCCCTTGCTTTTTCCGCTCTGAATAAAGGTGATGAAATCCCTCTCGCTGCCACTAATCTTGAGCTGACAGAGAGGGCTGCTATACAAGACTCTCTCTATCTGTTGTGAGAGGCAGTGGACGCCTGCTTGTAAGCCGCTTATGATATTGACTGCCTGGTTCCTTTCCTTTTCAGTGTGGCCCAGCCACTTATGGGTCTACACACACTCACACAGTCTGTCATGTGTCGTCATGAGAAAATTCTTATTTTGTCCCTCATGACTCAAACTGTATGAAAGTTGAGAAAGCTATGAGAATGTTTCTTTCTCCATCAAGTGGACTGCATTGGGTATTGATTAAGAGAGTGAATCGAGAAACCATTCTTATTCAGAATCGATTCCTTTAATCTTTTTTTAAGTAATAATAATAATATTAAACACTCTGGAACTTAACGACTCATTACTTATTTGTCAGCCATGCAATACCACAACTTCTATACATAACACACAACAGCACAATCATTGATGTCTGACTGCCGAACAAATAGATTTTATGAATTGATTCTTTTTAGTGATTTCAAAACACACAATGGAACTAGTTTAGTTAATTTCCCAAATAAATTACTCTTTTGATTTGGAACTTTTAATTGAGTCCAACCCATACTGCACAACTAGTGAAATCCGATTAAAAAAAAATTTTTTTTACTGAATCAAACTAGTAAAGTCTGATTCAAGAATGACTTGTACACTTTAATTATATTTTAATGAATTTATACAATGCAATTAGTGTAGTCAGTTTCAGAGAGAATTACTCTTATGAATCTGTTGGTTTATAGTGAATCCAAAACATTCAGCTCAGTCAGTGTTGTCCAATTTACTAACTAAGGATTCATATGAATCAGTTCTTTAAGTAAATCAAAATTATTAAAGCCTACCCACACTTGCGGTCTTTGCACTTGACTATTTTTACGTATATTTCCTATAAGTGTTCAAAAGAGGATGAAGACCACAAGTGTGTCAAACGTTTCATTACCTAATGGGAGACACTTTTATTATTGTAAAAATGCAAGAGTTTACATAGCTTTATTTTTAGCTTTATACTTTGCATTTTAAAATCAACTTCAATGTCTGTTCAGTAGTCCCTATAACATCACAATTGTAATTTGTGGTGCTTCTAATTAAGTGATAAAAACAGTTCCAAATGTTGTACAAAATAAATATACTAATATGCAGCAATAAAAGTTAGCACTTTGTTTTACTACCAAATTGTATGTAATATCTAATTATTATTCATATTTAACTTACATTGGAAAGGTTTCCATGACCTCTAGTGATCTTGGCAAAAAGTCTCGCGATTTATTTCCACAACATAATGCATGATGGGATACACTAAACCTGTTAGATAGTGTGGATTTAGTGTGCGTTAAGAGCACTGCGCTTTGGTATTTTTAAGATCTGGACAGTCTTGTACACTTCCTGTCCCGTGCACGTGCTCTCAAGTGGCCAAGACTGTAAGAGTGGGTATTTGGACAAGGCAATACAGTGCATACAGTACAGAACATACAATGCAATTTGTGTTGTTCAGTTCCTGAAAGAATTTGGCAATGCAATAGCATTTCTATCTCACAAATGAATATTACTTAAAAATGCTTAAAGAAGCCTTGATCAAGTCATTGAAGAACCTGAATCATTAAATTGTTCACCATTCCCATTTCTATACTACCAACTGAAGGTCAGTTCAGCATTGTTTCTCCCGGAGAAATGGTATTGAGCTTTTGTAACATGGCTATTCCTTCAGAGAGGGTGAAGACAAATAAATAGCTGTCACTCAGCCTTTGTCCAGAATGTCCCGTACAAAAGCAAAATCTCACAATGTCTGTCTTACAATGACTGCGTCACTGAATTGTTCAAATCGTAGTAAAAGAACAGAACAGAAAAGGAAAAAGATAAAATCTTGGCTATGATGGTGACATCTAGAAAGGGTGAGGTAAATTGTCAGTGAAGGAGAGACGAGAAGGGAAGAAGAAGAGAACATGTTCATAAAACACAATCAATCCACTTTGGCCTGGGCTCAATTATCCCAATCAAGGTTAATTCTTTTGAACCTGGGCACCGTTAAAGGGCATGAATACAAAGGAGAGAGTGGAATGTAGAGAGGATTTTCTAGGGGAAGAGGAACAAAGTGAAGGAAAACCATAAATCAATTATTTCTAGTCCGAGGCACTCAGATCAACGTTTGAATTCTAGAATTGTGACATCGATTGCACCCGAGCAATTGATTGATACATTTTCTTTTTCCAATCTTAATGAGTGTCTGTACACGTAACAATCAATCTGTCCATTCCAGATGAGAAAGTTTGCTTTATAAAGGCAACTTAGAAATGTGTATATTGCCTTCTACAGTTGTTTTTCCGCTTTAAGGAAGTCAATGGGGACCAACTGTTTGGTTACCCACATTTAAGATCCTCAAAATATCATCTTTTATGTTCAGAAGAAGAATGATCACAGAATTTTCATATTTTTCTATTCAAGTTTTTATTGAAATTGATGTGTTAATTAAATAATTTGATATAAGGAAAAAAAAAACTTCAACTGAAAAAAAAGCGTCTCTAATGGTCTCAGACTTTTATATCCAATTATGTTTGCAAAGTGATACAGATGTCACACATTTGAGCATTAACTTACTGTAGTATTAATTATATTTCAGGTCTCTGCCAAGTAAATGTTTTTTAGTAAATCACTTGTTAATCACAAAGACAAATTGATATTTGCAATGTAGAGAAAAAAATAAATAAATAAGCACCTGCAAAAATCTCAGAAACTGTGTTGATATTAATCCAGGATCCTTCTTGAATTCCGTCCCCCACCCAAACACCTACCTCTACAAACACCAGGATAAAGATTTCAAAATTAAAAAAACCACTGTGCAAAGTTACATGAAGGACATCAGACAGGCCGAGTGAGCCGATGGCAGAGTGACAGCCCGTGTGATGGCTTTGACTGATAAATGCCAACCTGCAAATGAAAGGCTCTTCAGTCCCCATCATCCCCTGTCACAATGCAATTACTCTACAGGGCGATAGCAAGATAGAGGCTCGCAGGCAAGCAGATAATAAAGCTATTGACTGATGTGACTTAATGATTGCAACTTAAGAAAAAATAACATAAGGACAGATTGTCAGGATTTGTGACCATTTTTTCCTCACGGACACAGATACAGTTCAAGCCAGATGAACAATCCTATCAGAGCATCTGAATATGTCCTGCTGCACTGAGCTGAATTTGAGTGAGCCAGATAGAGGGGGCAAAAAAAAACATGTTTGACTTGAGGATCTGTGTTTAAGTGTTTCATTGTGTCCTTCAGAGAGCTTTTGACTTTGAACTGTTGAGCAGTGCTCCTCCTCTTCCTCCACTCCCTCCTTGTCATGTATTTACACTCAGAGCAAAGATTGAAGACATAAACGTGTAATTAGTTTCCATTGTTGTCTTTGCAGATTAGGAGCACCGTCTGAACATGTCGTTTGAGGGGGTTGTAAGTTTGCAGCGTGATTGGCTGAAGGGGGGCTGGTCGAGGCACCCTGCCGTGGGCAGAAATAGTGTTTCCCCCAGGCGTAATTTTAGTGTAGTGAGTGTGAATAACGAGTGATTATTAATCAGAGCGCAGCAGTGTGATCACAGCTTCCTCTCCGAGAGCTCAGGGGTGATGTTCAAATTCCCTTTACTCAGTGAGGAACTGTGATGGTTTAGAGTAAGCAAGATTTAGATTGAGAGCGGGCTGAAATATGAAGTACAATGATTGACAGGTGGCTTGGGAACATTTGTGAGGGAAAAGGGGCTTGCAGTCGGTTTTGATGCTGTGACGCTCTGATTATGTGACACATGTGGTGACACTGGCCAATAGCCACTAGGGAAGCGCATTTCTGCCACCCCGTCCGTGCCCGGGGGCAACTTTGCCCCCATGACAGTTATCAGATGGTCCCCGTAACAAAGGATATTGCATCACATAATTTCCCCTCTGGTCTGATGTGACAGCATCATTTCATTGTTTGAAACATCTTCATGCATCAGTAGTCAGGGAAGAAGCGGCAAACGGTTGCAAAATATGACGATGACGCAGTGCCAAAAGGAAAGAGGAGTGAGTGGGAGGAAATAGTTTTCTTCTCACGCACACATACATTTTATACCTTCAATTTGTTCAAGGGTTTAGATGATCTGGTGTCTAAGTAATTTTTTGTTTCTTTAAAGCGAAGGGCATTTTGAAACTCCACTCAGTGTAACTACACAGCCTTGGCTTTCCTGAAAAACTCACTATTGTGGTGGTGCTCCAAGTACACGTGAAAATGGAAAACTATACTAGAGCATTTTAGACACATGAGCTACCTCTGGAAAATGCAAGGCGTTTTTTTTTTTTTTTTTTTTTTTGAGGAAATACCTTAAAGAAATGTTCAATAGAAGTTAAGCTCAATCAATAGCACTAGAAAAAAAACTAAAAAGAATATAGGTTACATTATTAAAAATAAAGCTTCTTTACTGGCAACCATAAAAATATCATGTTGAATTATTCAATATATTTTGCTGTAACTCTCAAATGCCTGAAACTCTCAAATGACTTTAATTTTTTTTCTATAAAATTAAATTGTAAATTAAAATTTTAATGCCAAAATAATAAAAATTAAACTCTCAAATGATCTTAAAAATTTAATTCAATTATAAAACACACACACACAGAACAAAGTCAAGTTTTGGGATTGAAATTAAATATCAGATGAAATATGAAATTCATTATTATTTATGTCAATCGATTTGCTTGAGAAAGGACTAAAACACAAAACCCAAGTCATGATTGAGATTAAACAAAGGAGAGCTCATGGTGCACCAGAAATGCAGATCACAAAATTAAAATCAATTCAGTGAAAGTGAATAAAAAAACCATGTCAACCCTATTAGTTCCAGAAGAGCACACATACCCATAAACACCTAATCGGTTAGAACATCAACTGGTAACATAACTGACTGGAAGAAGTGTCTGATTAAGCGGCAACATATGATTTTAGCTGAGTAATTTAGCAAATGCTCTTCTCGCCCATTGTTCCGGCCGATCACTCAGGTTTCATTGCTCTGATTAGGTGAGCGGGCGAGAGATTAGGGCAGATTATGGGGAGATGTGCGGCCACCGTGGCAGACATCAGAGATGACCTGACAGTTCCTTCCCTATACCCTGCTGAGAATCCCCCTAGACAAGGGGCCGATCGCTTGGTACGGGGCCATGGAGGTCAGGAGGGAGTACTGACAGACAGAAGCATTTAATGATGGTTTCTTCAACTTGTCATCCCTTACATGTAACATCCAGTAGTTTAATATGTTTGGAATGAAAGCTGGCTCTAATATCGCCGGCGGGTGGTGTAATTCCTCTCAAACCCATCACACAATGAGGTGTCCTCTCTCATTGGGCAGAGTAGCTCACACACTGCCACTCAACGATTAAGATAAATAATGCAATCACTAGATTAATACATCATAATGCTTTAATGTTTTTCATATGCAATTTGGATTTATAGTCCTTATCTGACTGATGCCTTTGGCTAATCTATGCCGAGACCCTTGGCACCCTGGCTGTGAGATAAGAGAGGGCTGTGTTGGGTGCAGTGCAAGGGGAAAACATTAAGCGCTGAATGAGATTATTGTTTATCTTTTCTGGGTTGGACTATTCACTTTGATAAAGAGACACATTTGTCTGAGAAAATAAGGACCAAATTGAATACTCTCTGGGGGCTGGTCTCATTTGTAACCCTTTTTGGAGGACCACACGCACATAGCCAGAGAGAGTGGAAGAGGGAGAAGCCATGTTCATATTTACCTCACTCATTTCTCATTTTTGCACTTGAAAATCAAGATCGCAAATTGAATCTGTATGTGCGTGTTTTTTCTGCCAATGATTACATCCGTTATGTTTTTGACTGTACAATCATATGGAAATTTGCGCCGGCTGAGTGTGCTGGAGGAGCAATCTGTTATCATGTTGTATGATTTTGACTGGCATAAAATAATTGTTTTTTTGATTGCTGGGGTTTATGGTACAGTCTGTGAGGTGAATGTTTACACGAGTGGTGAAGATGGTAATCTCTTTGGTCAGGAAACAGATGTGCATGGCACACCAGACAGCTGGTTTTGTTTTTGGATATGTGTTTTTTAACCTTAAGCTTCCCTCTAATTAGAAAAACAGCCACAATAACATCAGTCAAATTATATGGCAAATTTACAGTCAATTTTTTTTACAAAATAATTTTATAACCTGAAAGGTTAAACATTTGCCCTATTCTCTAAAAGACATCAGTGCATGACTGGCTCAGATGTTTTAAATGGTTTTGTCTTTAATCTAACATATCGTGCAAGAAGAAAAACATTTAAAAAAACTATTTGATCTTATTAGACAAATTGGGAAAATGCTAATGAATTAATTCCATATTTATACAGACCCTAATATATATATTCAGTATTCTTTGTTTTTATTTTTTTAAATTATCATACACTGATATTTTATGAGCATTTTATACTTAATAAATGGTGGTGAAAAATATGATTCATATTATTCATAATAATACTACTAATAATCGACTGGCTTGGGGGAATTATTTGCTCTGTCATCCTGTCATGTTTGTTATTTTAAATTGTCTGTCTCTATCTCTGTATATCTGCTGAGAGACAACAGCACTTAAATATCACACTTGAATCTATGAACTCAAACCGCTCCAGCTGCACATATGCTATAGATAAAAAGCAGAACAGTTGGTTTTCTTTTGATATATTTATAGAATAATTTATAGATAGACACTTTTTGCATTGAAATAGTAATTACTCCTTTGTAAAAATGTGTGCTCATGCTGCAAAAATGAATTACAATGAAAGTAAAAAAATAACTTTCCAGAAGGTGACTTTTCTTTACCTTTTATATTCAAAGACAACAATGCGTTTCAAATTAGATAAAATTGTTGTCAGTTGTTAAAATAAATAAACATTTAAAAACCTATGTATCTACTCCCACACTAAACACTAAGTGCTGTTAGTTTAAAACCAGTGGCATAGCAGGATGAAGAGAGTTTGTAGTACAGGTATGAACTCGTAAATGTTTGAAAGAGTGTGGGGGAAATCTGCACCTTTGATTGGTGTGACATGGAATACCGTCAGTCAGAGCACTGATAGATATTTTTGAGACACATGGCACAATGTGTGGCAATTAGAAATCCACATTGGTTCACCAGTTAGGGTTACCAGCCAATTAGAATGCCGGATTAATAAGTCAGGTGGAGTTACCCTCCAATTTGAGCCCAGGATCAGGGAGACAGGTAGAGTTTCACTCCAATTAGAGCTTGGGATTAAACCGTGGTAAGGTTACCTTCACGTCTTCCCAGATTTGAGTGGCTATGGTGAGGTTATACCACGGTCAGCTATACTATACTGTCACGCCTTTGTTTGTGTTTTTTTCCGTTTTTTTTTTTCTGTTTGTTTTTGTTTTTTGCAAACAAAAACACAGACAAATGCAAAAACAAACAAATCTCTTATTTTTTGGTTTGGGTCATACTTTTTTCTTTGTTTTTGTTTGCGTCTTTCTATTTTCTGCTTGTTTTTTTTCCAGTTTATTTTGAGTTTCTGATTCAGTTTGCTTGTTTGTTCCTTTCTTTAGTTGTTTTTGTTTATTTCTTATGTTCTTATACATTTTCTTTTTTCTATCTTTCTTTCTCAGTCTTCTCACATATACATGCATTTATTCACTCATTCCACCCATTCACATACAAACAGTGGGAACTTGACTCTCACGGACAGGATGCTGAGGTGAAGTATGCAGATGAACCCATGCGGTCTGGAATGGGCAGGTGAGGATTAGCCCCTGATTGAATCGTTCCTCTTATCTGCTGTCAGACAGAGCAGGCAGCAATACTGAGCCTGTTAAGATGGGAGCTGATTCTGTTTGCCTTTGGAATACATGCAGCACCTCTCACCAGTCTCTGGAGAATTGCCTAACAGCTCCATTTTGCAGAGGTCGCTAATACCAGACCTCAAGACCGCTCACTCGGCATCAACTATTTTTTATTCTCACATATTAACACTACTTCACACCCCCAATAATTCACTGTGGGAAAAACATCATTGTACATAAATTGTAATTAATGTATTCAACATTGACTGACGTCTGACCTCTGTATTGTTTTATTAAAGGTAATATTAAACTAAGTCATAAATCAAATGAAAATAAATGGATTTTCAACCATTTTTAATTCCTCTGTATTAGAAATAAGAAGTGTTTAAATGTTTTTATTTTATTAAATTTTTGGGTTTTGTTTGTGTGTGTGTGTGTGTGTGTGTGTTTCTATATCTCTGTTCATGTTAAAACAAACAAACACAAATAAAAACAAAGAGTTTTGATTTGTATTGTTTAAACCATGCGTACCAACCATCAGGTCACATCCATGACACCACATTTTAATGTTGTGGTGGTTGTTTTGTTCTTTTTCTGTCAGTTTTGTGTGAATGCATATTCTTGAGTGAGTACTCTGTATCCTGAGGGAATGAGGTGACGTGTCTGGAGCATGGAGCATGATATGAGTGCAGAGGCAGCTGAGGTGTCCAGCAGAAGGGCAGTTATCCTCTTAACCCCTGAGTCTCAGCACAGAGAGACGGGCTGCTTGGTGCAGGAGAGAAGCTGATAATGCTGCTTCTTTCTTCACCCGGGCCCCTCTTAATCTTTTTCTATACAAATGCTGGCAGAGAGAGTCATGAATTTTAATATGCACCCCCTGCCAGCACCCCCCCTCCCTTTCCCTTTTTTTTTCTCAGCATAGTTATATGGCCGTACTGAATCACAGACATTTCCTCGCCATCACAAACTCTCTTAAACACTTTTCAACTTTTTTTCTTCTTCTGATAAATAGATATTTTCTTCTAATTTCCTAGGGGGCTAATCATTCTTCCTTCCGATAATGTACGATGTCTGTGTTTTCTCTGTCGCTAATGCTAGCGTATCATTTCAGCCCTTGCCTTGATAATTACCAGAAACAGTTGCACAACAAAAGTTGTCTGTTATCATCTGGGGTTTGTGGGCCACGCTGGGGGTTCCTGTGGTGACGGCGCTGGAGTAGCGGTGGCCCTGTTTGTGCCCCAGGGGGGCTCTCTCAGAGCCGAGACCTCGCTAATCACTACCTCTAACAAGGCTTCTGCTAATTGAGCGCACTCCCCTCATTCGCCATCTCTGAAAACAGCATTCAGCACTGCAGTCTGAGTCACCAGTGAATCAACACAAGGGCCCTCTCCGTTAAACAGTGCACCCATGGTAACCCCAAAAAGCATGACGGAGATGACCGCTACATTCTGGAGGGTGTGGCAACTGATGAAGTGCCTACGTTGTGACTGCAGTGGTGCATACATGAGCTTTTCAAGCTCAAGTACGTGAACAGAACAGTATAGGGAACTGAAAGAGTGAGTGACATGTCTTTATTGTTACCCTCCATCTTGACACAGCACACTCAGCCTAATCACACATAATTGGATGGGAGGAGTTGAGGGCTGCAGCCTTTGTGTTCAAAGGGCATGTGGTCAAGTTAATGGGGGCCTCACTTTGAGTAGATAGAGATCGCTCTGAGCTTTCCCTCTTTTCCTGCTTTTCTTGTTTTACCTGTTTGTTTGTTTTCGCACGGGTTCAGGTATGAAAGATTAGACTCGTTCCCTCCGCATTCTCCCGCTCGTTTTTTTTTACCTGTCACTTCTGCCCGTTCACTTTATCCTCGCCTTTTTTTCCCTCAATTCTGCTGCAACTGAACAGAGATAAGAGCGTTTCAATAGTGGGATAATGTAGACCTGTAATGCTTTCATTCTGCCACCGCTTAGCGTTTATCTAACTAGAGGAGTATAAACACTACGATAATGCTGTCAGACCGTGTTATTTTCTTTGTCTTATTTTCCTCCGTCTGAGGTTTAATTCAAATGCCAGAATGGAGCTTGTCACACGGCAGCATCCTCTTGTTCCGCTCGCTTTTCCTTTTCTTTCGTCGCTCCATTCATCGGAGGGAGGGAAAAGAAAATGTCAGTCTCTCCGCACTGTCCTCCGGCGCTTGTCATCTTAACAGCATCAGAGTGACATCTGCCCCCGCCAGGAGAGTTCCCCGAGTGACAAGCACCCATCACGATGCTGGCGCCTGATTGGATAATGAACTGTAAAATTCCCCGTCAGTCAATCAGTCCAACTTTATTATTGTATGCGTGACACCTTCCACAATTGAATTGTCACTGATTGTGTTATGATTTACACAAAGGCACTTGATTTCAGATTCCTTAAACAGTCACGTGAAGGGGAGAACGGAGAGCCAGAGATGTGCATTTTAACCACTTCCTGTGTGAAAGTACTCATTACCAAGCAGCCCTCTTACCAAGTTATGGGTCATATCTTGGGCTCTGTCCTTGGGGTTTCAGACCCATGCTGCTCCCAACAATCAGAGCCACCTTAAAGGAGATCATGTTATACAATGTCCCTCTCTCCCTCTGTCCCTCACTGCAACAATGCCCTAACTGAGCTTTTCAGTCTGACCAAACACAGCACAAAAGCAAAGCGGAAATTGGGGTAACTTTTGGGGGGCTTAGAGGACCACTCAATAGAGACAGGGGCCTCTTGGGTCAGAATGGTGGTTAATTTAGAGGCAGGAAGTCATTGTCCAAATGGTAAAAAGAGTTGGGTAGGAGACGAGGCTAAAGGGTGGAGTAGGCATTTCTTAATATCTTAAAGAGATGGCTTCTTTTTGTCTTTGTTTGTATTCTGGGTGTATCAGAATGCTGTTGTCTTTCTTGTGAGCTGTGGTTTGCTTTGTATTAGTTACTTCCTCTGACCACACATGAACCTGTTGTCCTCTAGTCTGCTTCTTTTTTTTTTTTTTTTTTTTGCTTAAACGCATTGACACATTTTCTTTCCATTGCTCATTTTACTTCAGACTTCGTTTTTTTTAACACAACGGAAACATGACGTATTGTTAAGACCTTAAAGCACGCAGCCGTGCCATTTGCGTATTACTCATGCCTACTTCATACCTCCTTTGTGCCCCTTGTTTTTGTCACCCTTTTGTTTGAGTGGGCCAAATATTTAGCAGCACCTCGGTGTGGCTAAATTGGGGCAGATGAGTCCAGAGTGTGCTTGAGGGTTGGTGGTGGTAAACAGTGAGGCTTCAGTGTTTGCCTGGCAGGTGAGAGAGGTGCTCTTGTGTTAAGTGGCCCATTGCAGTGAGGGGCCGGCGCGCTTGCAGGAGAATTCCCTTAAATGCAGCTCTCCACCGGCAGTTATTGTTGAGCCCGTCTTTCTCAGGGTCCCAAAATCAGCTCTCTCCCTTTCTCTCCGGCTCTCTCTTTTTCCCTTTTTCCCCCCAGCTCATAACCGCCCATGTGAAGTGGATCATTACCAATGGCCTTCCCTCTCTATGCTCTGGCCCCTTTGGATTTCAACCACTCCAGATCTGTAACAGGAGGTCTGCTAGAAAAAGAGAGGTGGAGCCGTGAAAGGAAAACATGGCACAGAAAGGTCCTGTCAGCACTTCCTCCAGCAAATTAGCAGTGCTCAGAGGGGAGAAGCACAACTTCATTCACCCTGCGATTGTGTGAAACGTCCCACGCATCTCCTCCCTCACCCGGGCACAGCTCTGCAGATGACATACTAGAGTTACTTGCCCTAATTAAGGAGAGAACAGACTGAAGCTGTTTAGAAGAGCACTGTCATGTCAACATAGAGTCTAGCATGAAGCTTTATGCAGTGTTTCTGGTAAAGTAAATGAAAATCTGTTCCTGCTGATTTTTTAGCAGCCATTTCTCCATTCATGTGATCTTTCAGAAAACATTCTAATATGCTGATATGGTGACCAAGAAACAAAAACTTTCTTACTATTATCAATGTTGATGTTGTGCTGCTTAATACTGTTGTGGAAACAGTGATGAATGAATCATTCATTTTGGTTTTGTGAGCTGGTACCAAATGATTCATTGAAAATGTATTAGTCCATTTTTACTTTAATGGACATGTTACCATGAACTGTCATAGCAAAGAGCTGCATGAAGATTCTTTAAAGATTTTCCTTGTTATGGTCTACAGAAAGGAATAACAGCATCGGATTTGGATCAACATTAGGGTGTCAAAAATGTTCATTTTTGGGTGGGCTAATTGAGTCAGTAGTCGCCATTAAGGTAAGTCTGTCTTTTGAGACGCAGTATCTGGCCTTCAGTGCATTCACTGAGGTTTTTCTAGTTCATGCTAATTAGCCACTCATTGTATAGTAATCCATTATTCACAAACTCCTCTGCCTCCTTATTGTTTAACACTGCCACCGCAAACCATTGGACCTTGTCAATCTCTCACGTTCCGCTGGAAAAAGCCTATTTAATAATGGAAATATCTTTCAGGCTGTTCCGTTTGTGAGTGGCTGCTTGATAATGAAGTGATGTTTATATGCCTACTTTTTATTACTAAGGCAAGCAATAGCATCTTACAGCAGATACTTGGTGAAGGGGAGCAGGGTTTACCTCCACGATGACACCGTAACATGCTGAATGAAAGAGCTACATGTAAAACCAGGCTTATCCTGTGGCAGGTTAGGACTTTGCATTCACCAGAAAATGGGATTTCATGCCACATTAAGAAACAATGGCTGATGAGTTTCCGATGTGCGCATTTGTGTTCCTTTAAGAGGGGAGAATGAAAATCAGAGATTGTGGCAAATGTGAAGCCTTGAATTCTGCAAAATCACATATTAATGCAGTGATTTTCAATATTTTTATTGCCATGGACGCCCAAATATCCATGTGAAAGAGACCCCCCCGCCCCGCATCCTAAAAACACATCTTTTTAAGGTTTTTGCATCAAGACCAAATTTAAACTTTCCAAAATAATGTTGAGTTTCTATTGTTACATAATTATGTTTTTCCTACTCATTGTATAGTACTGTGTTTGTTTGTTTGTTTATTTATTCATTTTTAATTAAAATTCTATTTACTAAAAGCAATTTTTTTATCGTATTTATTATTCATTTTAGTTATTGTTTCCTTATTTTTTTTATAATATTATTATTTATTATTTGCTTGTTTGTTTACTAATTTATCTACTTATTTTAATCTAATTATTTAATTTACCTTTGTTGTAATCTAATAATTATAATCATAGTAATCTATAATTCTGTATGTGTGTGTGTATATAAATTTTTATCATTTATTTTAATCAAATATTTCATTATTTACTTATTTTAATCAAGTAATCTGTTTGTTTATTTGTTTAAGATTGCTTATTTATTCATGGAATTATCAATTATTAATTTATTTATTTACAATTTTCATAAACATTTCCATGGACCACCTAGAACTCCCTTGCAACCCCCTGGAGGTCCCCAGACCCCAGTAAAAAGTAAAAAAAAAAAAAAAAAAAAAAAAAAAATATATATATATATATATATATATATATATATATGTATATTATACTGTATATTAATGTACGCTTGCTAATACATTTCACAAATAATTACAAAGATATTGCTAGTGAAAGATTGAATTAAATGCTACATTTTGAAGTAGAAAGACTGAAACCGTATCAATTTGTAAAACATATTCTGATAATTGTTAACCGGACTATTTCAGGGCTGCACTCACATAACGATTGTATCACAAAACGCGCTAGTTCCCCATTGGTGTTCTGATCCACACTTCAGGCAAGCTGCTGGAGTATCTTATCTTTTAATGCCTTTGCCTGATCTTCCAATTAGCTATGCCACCTAATAGGCTAGTTTTGGGGTCTACGCTTGGGTGGGAAAAACTGGGGGTTGGATTCTGCCGTGGTTGGTGGAACCTGTGTTGTAAATGAGTCTGGACAGATCTGGGGGATGGGTTTAGGGGGTCAGGGTTTCGTGATAGTTCTGCTTGAGAGGCTGTCTGAGGTTTTTTTTTTTGTGCTCAGGGCAGGGGCTGGGCTGGCCGTCTTAGGGCTGGCCGATAACAGAGCCTCAGCCCTTGAGTCCCCATTCTGCCTGTGTATTAACACTGCTTATCTGCACTCCGATAGAGCTGTGCGCCATTTGCCTTTCGGAGGAATTAGCTTGTCTTCCCTGGCTAACCAGGCAGTGGTGATTAACCTTTCCACTGTTCAATATCCTTTCTGCTGTCTCCCTGTTCAGATTAGACTCGACATCATTACTGTAGGTATGACTCCAGAAATGAGCTGCTGCTAGTTCAGAAGAAAAAATAACAAAACAAAAAAACAAGGCTTATGAGAAGATTTGTGTGTGTCTGTGTGTGTGGAGAGAGTCTAACCAAATGTTTTATTTCTCGAAGGCACATTGCTCAAGTTAACACACACAATATTTAGTGCAGCTGAGTCTATAAATATTCAGCATCACCGAGCACATATTTCACCTCAGCGGAATAAGTAATGAAACGGACACCATTTCTCAATTTGACCCAACTGTCAATCACTTTTTCTCCATTGGTCAGTAATCCATTAACCAGGCCTCCCTCCCTGCAAGTGATTATTTGCTATTATTCGACAAATATCATAATACGTTTTTCACACACACCCGGAGACACATCCACAAATCAATTATTTCCTCACAAAGACTTGAAAGTACTTAGCAAGATGCCTGATGGAAAAGCTGCGGGTTATATCAAATTGAACCTCTCATTTGTTTCTCTCGCGCACACACACAATCTCACAGTACAATTAGCCAGCGCCTGCCGCGTTTGTTTGGCCCACTTTAATTGTGCCTGGCATATCTACGTTACTACAGAATAAACCGGCATACAAATACCATTGTTGAGGGCTTTAGGAGAATCAGTCAAATGTAGGCAGGGAGTAGACCGAGCAGGTTCACTCAGTCTTCTGTTGTTAGGAGATAAAGACCTAGGGTGAAATTCACCATGAGCAGATGCTCCCATTATTAGCACCATACAAATATAACGACAAAACACGATGCTGAATTTTTACATGTGCAGCTAATTGGTAATATCATATTATTGTCTCTCACTGGGAGGTGCAGGAATTACCTTTGTGTGGCTGAAAGTGACATCTCACTTCACTATTCATAATAGATATACACTTCTGCATAACTGCTTTGTGAGCAAAGGTATTTAGCTGTAGACTGGGAGTAAAAAAGAAGCGTGTTTGTAACCACTTCTGCATGGACTATTCATTTAAGTCAGCTAATCTTAGAGAAAATTTTGATTCTCTGCTCAGAAGATATTAAAAAAATATATATTTCGGCTGTTTTTGTCCACATTTCAAAAATGTTACAACTGTTTAGATTAACACCCACACCTAACCACTAACACTACTTTTCAGCACAATGTAACAACAAAAACTGAAAAATAAAATTAAGTCTTGTAATGTCATACATGTCCCCCCCACAAAAAAACACTTAAAATGAAACCAGTCCTAAGTTTCAAAGTTATTGAGACAATTTCTTTGTTACTACTTTGTTTAGATCTTTAAAAATCTAATATAAATTCAGTTTCAGATATGTACAATGTTAAGTTGTGTAATGATCTACTATTACTATTAATTCAACATAACTCAATAAATATATAATGTAAATAAGTAAATATTTCCAATATAATGTCTGCAGCCTTGTTTAATTAAATGAATACATTCATATTTTAACTTGCAATCATGCATTCAAAAAGTACAGTCAAAGTCACTGCAGTCCGATTTAGCTTTAGACTCCATTGGCTTTCACTGTTTGAACTGAAAATGGCTTTATGGCTCAAATAATTACAAAATATTTTTACAGGATATTTAATCAATGTACGTTTACAAAAAAAATATTAGCTTCACATTTCTGCATTTCGTTTAAAATGCTTTACTTTAACATGCCTTTAATGTAAACGAAGTTTTAACGAAAAGTTATACGTTTTTAAAAATTACAAGAAGATAATAAAATATTGGTGTTGCGTGGAAACTTGATCTTGACTTCCAGGAACATTCTCCTTTCCACAACATCCTTCACCTCAGCTTCTCTCTGCAAATGAAACTTTTATGTGAATGTGTCAAAGCTCGCAGGATACCTGACTATTTATAAACAGCTTCACTTGCACTGCAGATCCAGGTGAGACCAGCCCTGAGAGAGTTCATTGCTGGAAAAATCTTTTGTTGATGTCTAGAGCTGTTGGTAGAAAAAAAATTCACCACTGATGAGAGGATAAACAATGAAATTTCACCAAATGTTCAAAATTGCACCTTCCTGAGAGTTATTTGGGAGGTTCATCATCTTTTCCTCCCCCTTTCAGGCTACTTGCCCTGATCAATGTCGCTGAAGAACATAGAAACTCCATTAGAGACTGCAGGAGCTCAAAAGATCACTGATTAATATTGCACATAATCTATGTGTTTTTCAGGGCTGCTGTCTGCTGTAATGCAATGTTATCAGCTGCTACATCATGATACTGAGGGAGAGATTTTATGCACCCTTCCTGAGATACAGAAGCATGAAAAGTAGGCCTATGTCACCAACAAAACATCTTTGTTGCATAGAGATCAGATACTCTTTGTAAGATACTCCCCTGTGGCCTTCTCACATCTAAATCCATCGACATATTTTTTTGTTTGAATTGTTTTTGGACTGTTTTTATTTCTAAATGGTGCTTGATCTTTGCATATTTCTCCCCTGATTCAGATATGACTTCACTGGTTGAAAAAGTAATATTATAGATTACAGAAAAGCAGCAGTTTGATGTTAAAAACCTCAATTCATTACAAAACACAACACAAATTGAGATGCGGATTATTGTGATGTTTTTATCAGCTGTTTGAACTCTCATTCTCACGGCACCCATTCACTGCAGAGGTTCCTTTGAGCAAGTGATGTAATGCTAAATGTCTCTGAATCTGTTCCAATAAAGAAACAAACTCATCCTGGTTTGCCTAAAGGTGCAAATTTTAATTTTAACTACATTCTTTAACAGGCAAAGATTTATTTCTAGTGTTTAATCTTTCATGATTTGTGTGCAAACATAATGAGGTACGGCCTGTATTTGCTCTGCAAAAAATTATTGGGTAAATGAATGTTGTTTAGGCAAAGGACCTGCTGACTTCTGTGTTCTTGTATGGCCCTTGTGTGCTGACAAGATGTGTGTCTCAAGTATCTGTGACAAACTAATTTTGGCTGTCTGTCACAAAGCATGATGGGACCGAAGTCTGGGAAGTTATTCTTGCTCCATCTGTGGAGGATTTTGTCAAGGGCTCTCAGGGGTTTTAGCCAGGACAAAAGAGCCCAACAAACATATGCACAGACTCACAAAACAAAGCCAATGAGTTGCCTCATTCACCTTCATCCCATGCTCAGAGAATGAGCGCTTGAGGAAATCACATACCTCTAGAAAAGTTTGTATCACGGGATAGCCAATAATGCACTTAGGGCACTTTACTTGATTCTGTGACCTTCTATCTCCTTTAGCAAGAGGGCACCTGCAGGCAAGAGCTCCAGGCCACCCCTCTAACCTGACAGATAACACTGTGGTCAATGAGTGCATCATTAACATTACTAAAGGAGCCTCATTCAGGACTAATTGATTCAGGGGCTTATTTGCCTCAGCTGCAGGGCATTGACTGCTGATATGTTTACGCTTGCTGGCTAAGAACAGGTCTCATGTTGAAAGAGACTAAACACAAATAGTAACGTGTGTATTGTGTATGGTTGGGATTCTAGATTTTTGAAATAAAATGTAAAAACCTGAAATTATGTTTGTTTCCAGGAACAGTTCGTGTTCATGTATTCTTCCACCAAAACTGACGAAATAGACTACCATGCTAAAGTTCTCTAACAGAATTCCCCGTAGAACTCAACAGGGACGCAACGCTGCTACTGTAATCACAGCACTAAACATACACTGGTTACTTGCATTTCTTTGTAATTGTTTGTGAGGAAATTTACTAGCAATTACAGAGTGAAAATTGTTTCCAAAGCTTTTTTTCCCCCTGTGTACAGCATATCCATTGTGGTTTATTCCCTAATGATTGACTCTTGTGAACAGGTTCTTTTTGGTTAATCAAAAACATACAGTACAATTAATACGGTTAGATTCCCGAACAAATAATTCTAATGATTTGGTTATTTTTAGAGAATCAAACACATAGTGTAGAGTTAACAAATGTGATACTCATTTGACAATGTTTACTGTATAAATACAAACATTATGCATTTTTCCAGTGACATTTTATAAATATAAGCAATATTTGTAATATACAGTACTGTGCAAAAGTCTTAGGCCACTAGTATTTTCAACAAAAATGGTTATTTCTATCTTTTGCTGTATAGTGTGTCAGTAGTAAATATCAGTTTACATTTTTAAACATTATTTTTGCTATTAAATGTAATAATCCAGTGAGATTTTTGTTTGCACAAGGATTCTGACAACAGCCAGAGCTCCACACTGAGATCTGATCTTACCATCATCCAGTCTTTCTGGAATAACATGAAGAAACAGAACAAACTGAGACAGACTCAATCCATATTCCAGACAGATTCAATGATGGTGAGATTAGATCTCTGTGTGGAACACTGGCTGCTGTCAGACTCCTTGTGCAAACAAAATCTCACTGGATTATTACAATTAATGGCAAAAAAATAATGTTTGGAAATGTAAACTGATATTTACTACTGACACACTGTACAGCAAAAGATAGAAGTAACTTAAAACTGAATGTTGAATTAAAGCCATTTATTGTTGGTGAAAATACAAGTGGCCTAAGACTTTTACACAGTACTGTATAACATTAAAATACTTATAATATTAATTACAACATTAATGCAGATTATTATGCATGTATGCCATTTCTTAACAATCTTTTAATCAATCATTTTTAAATCATTAAAAAAATGTATAAATGCACATTTTCTGAGAATTGCTTTCAATTTAAAGTGCTTTCAATTTAATATGCTTTCAATGTACAATAATTTATATTTATTTAAAATATATTTTTCTCTAAAAGTACTAAAACAATCATTTAGGAACCCAAATTTGATTAACATTTAATTCTTTATGAGTCTTATTGCAAGTATTGTCTTTGTGTCATGTCTTTTATGTAATTTCTGCAAGGGCTTCAACAGCATTTTTTTTTTTTTTTTGTCTTTATATTTAACGTCATTCAATGCAGTTGAATAATTCAGGCAGGTTGTGTGTGATCGCTGACACAGTGACATTCATGACATCACAGCTGACGGCACATTCATCCTGGTCTCAATGGCACCACATTGCTCCTGCCTTCCACATGAACAAGTACTTGAGCCCTGATACCAGCATCATCTATTTCCCACCGGAGAATGCTGGAATTCTCACCTTGCATTTAAGTCGCAAGCTCAGCTCAGCTCAGCCCCATTTGGCGTCAACAAACATACTGCCTTGCACGTCCCCATGACACATTGTGATTCACTGACTCGAACTCTCTCTCCCCCCGACCAACTTTAGAGCACAGAGAGTGTGGTGGACTGTGAAAAGTGGGAGAAGACAGCTCCCTGTTGAGTCGTCTGTTATCGTCTCTTTGTCCTGGAATAGTCAGACACGATGAGTCACTCCCTGACACTGCACACCCCTCAGTGAATTCCCTCACAATGCAATCTATGGCCAATGTTCTCACTGAGACTGCTGGCTGTTCATGGCTCCGTGTTTGGCCCATGATGAGCCAACGCCGGTATGATCCAGGACAATTGACACGTGTGGCAAGCAGCTCTTTTCAGTCCAGAAATGTACCCAGTTGGTTGCTTGTGAATTATTTACGTTAGCCAAGCAGAACACGGTGACCTAGAAGCTGGTGTAAAAGGTGGTAATTAAAAGACTTAGAAGTGTCTTGCATGAGGGACAGTGAGGTTGGAAGATAAAAATGTGAGATACAGACACCAATGAGATGTTTTCCTATTTTATTTAAGCTTCAGACAGAACCTCACTGCGCAGTTTAATATTTCATATCATCTTTTTTTTCCTACTGCAGCCTCTTCTGTGTCATTTCTCCAACTTGTTTTTCTACATTGTAAGCTCATACTCAGATGTGGCAGGAGACCAGTGGATTCAGGATCCTCATCATGAAAAATGCTCAAACTGCCTCCTGCTATTGGAGGATCTTTCAGAGGAACACAATTTGAAGGTTGAGCGTTCTGGCACAGCAAGGTCAGTAAACTTACCTACTGTTAAGCATAAAAGTGGTATGAAACTGATAAACCAGATGACAGCTTTCAGTCTAAACTTCATATCTGAGTGTTGATGTGCCTCCTCACTCCCTTTGTTTCTTTATAAATGGTACAATCAATCCTCGCTGCTTGGTTTTCACACCAGGAGGCTCAAAGTGGTCAAATTGTCATCAGCTTTGAGTGGGAAAAAAACAATTTATAAAAAGGCGAGTGCTGTTTAATACGTAAAAGACCTTTTGCTTCATATGGTAATGAATTTCAAATGTCTTCCTCACTTCAGGAGCAAGAGGCTGCGGTGAGGGCCTTACAGCTGTTTCGTGGAGATAATTGATTTTGGAATAGGCCGACGAAAGCGCGGGCAGGCAGGGTTGTCGGTGCTCTACAGCGGGGTCCGAGCCAATTTCCGCAGGCCTCGTCCCTTTAATTACAGCAGCACTGCAGCGCGGGACACGGCAGCACTCTTCCCTGGGAAAATTAAACCCACTCACCACTCTTGCCTCTGTCCTCCCCCCTCTAGGCAGAGGCCTGATGAATTTTTCATGGCCCTGCCTCTCTCTTCGGGCCTACCGTTATGGCTGCCAGCAGTGCTGATGGTGCCGCTTCCTCTGACCTCTCAGAGTAGTAAGGAAAGCGTTGTCACAAGTAAAGCAAAAGAAACAGAGAAATGACAGAGTATCCAAAGTGATATGAATGCCTTGACCATCACAAATCAGTCTTTAAAGATAAAAGACCAATCCTGCATATTGAAATGGTTCAACATACTTCAGAAATACTAATAGTCCTACAATTACATTACATTTGATTCAGCTTCATTCTACATATGAAAATTTTAAATTTTCTCTGTCAAAATTTATGATTGTGATTGTGATTGGCAAGTTATGATTGCAGCTCTGTTCACTGAGACTAGACAAGCTCTTTAACAATGTCCGTACAAGCATCTTGCAGGTCTTGGGCTGATATCTACTTTTCAAATTTTCTTTCAAATATCTATTTTCAATTTTGATCATTTTAATGCAATTTAAAAGTATTAATTTCTTCAATTAAAAAGAACTTAGTTACTGACCCCAAAACTTTTAAACAATAGTGTACACTGTCAACATAATATAAAGTAAATATTACAATAATGTTACAATACAATGCAATTTATTATTTTTGGCTTTAGCGCAAAAGACAAAATTTGGAAGACCCCTGATCTAAACTGAAAAAGCCATTGGGTTCCCATTAGGGATGTTACGATTCACTCAACTCATGATTCAATTTGATTCTCGATTTTTTTTAACAAAATGAAATTGAAGAAATTATACAGTAAATGAAAAGATGTTGTTTTATTAGGCTATTGCTGCATGTTTCTTTGTGAGATTGAAATATACTAACAAAACATGCGGCATGAGTAGTTTGTAATCTAAATTGGACTTTATAAGTTCGAAATTTGAAGTAAAAACAGAATGGTCTAACTAGTTTTGTGACTACATAAAACATCTGAACAAAACAGTTGAGCAGAATGAGATGCAGATTCACTCCCTTGACAGCAGGTGGCGCTTATGAACAGCAGTAATACAGCGTTTCCTTGGTTACTGTTGTAAACAAAGCAGAGCTGCACTTATAAACACTAATTGTTCAGAGGCAAGATGAAAAGAACATACCACGTAAACTTTTCTAAAGATAGTCAGTTCAGAGATGCATTCATATAAACTCCTACTCCATTTGTTTGACATTTCAACCCATTTGACTCATCACATAGGCCTATTTGAATTGATTTTCAACCGGCTCATGGTTAATTGTTACATCCCCAGTTCCCATTATAACACTTGGTCATTGTGATCTCCACATTATTTATATAATGAATAATTTCTTTCATGACAATAAGTCAGCACTTGTGTGACTCTCATTATAGCTTGACTTTTGGTGACTTCAGCGCTGCATTTCAACAAAGGACAGAGTATATGAAAGCCTGCCAAGCATGTCAAAAGAGGAAGATCAGAGAAAAAACATTCACAGAGAGGCCTCAGTATACATAAGTAAAAAGCCATAATGATTATGTTAGCATTCCATATTCCATATTGATCTACACAGCATGCCTGGATCTGAAAATGAGGGGCTAAAGCCACAATCTCCACCCCAGGCTGTGTATATCACAGACCCCTTTTGTCCTGACTCTGCAGGCTTTAGTCTAGCTTCTGCTTGTCCTCAAAGACCCCACAGTGAGGTATCAGAAGGATGACCGTATACGCTGTTAATCGGACGAGACTTCATGAGGAGGTCCTCAATAGAGGCCGGTCTTTACATTTTGCGGTCCTGTCTTGCAATGTGACGCATCATGTTCACTAAAGACATAATTTTAAGTCTGCTTCTGAGTGGGGAATGGGGACGGGCCCTGACCTATCATTATTTAATGAGACCCGGGACAAGGCTGAACAACAGGGCTTGTGGTATTGGGGTGCGTTCGTCCTTAACGCTCCAAAATCAGCTTGTCTGAAGAGTGCATTTCCATGTAGATCCAAGCTGCGGTTTCCCTCAGCACTTCTACTGGCCTGCCCGACCTAAGCCCATCGTCCTCTCATCATCTTGCGGCTTCTCCAGGAATACACATTGAGCGGTCTGTCAGGCGTTTCAATACATATTTGTCTTAAAGTGTAGACATATTTGTCTACACTTGTCTTAAATACTATAAAAAAACATGTTTGCCGTTTGATTACAAGAAGTAGGCTAGAAGCACAAATTGAAGTGGGAGGAACTGGTAAGAGGAAGGAGGGGGCTGAGCTTTCAAAGAATTCATGCAGAGGGACTGCCTGTCGAGATGGAATTGAATGTTTTCACCGTTTAGCATTTAATTTCACATGTGATGCCTAATGAGCCCAGCCCTTGCTCTGATCTCTCAGTGTTAGCCGAATTGAGAATGAATTGCACTCGTTCTCGCTCTCTGCTGTCCTCTCTGCTCGTGGTGATGCTGTTTAGTCTGCTTTACAAGGAAGCTCACAGACAGCAAATACACTTTCCAACTTTCTTTTTTAAACCTACACGCTGACCTCTTGTGGAATTGCGCTTGTCGTGAAAGCGGAGACTGGTGTGTTGTGTCAGTGTTGAGCTCTGAGTATTAGCATGCCACATGCGTGCTGGTTTTCCACCTGTGGAGTGGTTTATGAGTTCATCTCGATATGCACCCAACACGTCAGGCAAATTATTGATTTAAAGCAACTATAAAGAAGCATGGACATATTCACTTTAACTGTATTTAATAGAGAGACAGCTAGATGCAGTGAATGTCATTAGCTCTGCTTTGTGAAACAGCTGGAAGCTATTTCAAATATTGTCCATTACTGAAGTCATCATGTAAACATCTCATCTTTAATCATGATGTGATTGGATTTAGTGCTTTGTGCAATATGACATCTGCTGCTAATATAAATTGGCATTAAATCTTACCCAGCTGGTGTATCACCTCTGTAGGATGTGTTTCCCAGTTAGTGGCAGTTTTTCTTTATTGATGTGGTAATTTATTTTATTTTTTACATCATTCATGAGCTCTGAGGTCATTCTTCACATTTAATTAGTCTCCATGTTGGCATTCCACTGCATACATCAATTATCCACCAGTTTTGTCTTGAATGCCTCCTCCAGTTATTCAGTCTCTCTCTGTGTCATGTGTCTCTCTATTTTTCTCTATCCTTTTCTTTTTGAAAAATGCTGAGTTCCATCTTCATTATAAAAATCCAAAGGGTTCACACTCATCAAGACTTCATTGCTCTCTCAGAAATCATGGGAAAGAATGAACTATTTCAGAACAGATTGGCATTGGCAACCTATATTATTAAGAGAGAGAAAAAAAACATAGTACACATAGTATAGATTATTTCATATAAAAATTAAAATGTGATTATTTACTTATCATCATAACCTTCTTTCTATCGTTTAACTATTCTGGCCATACATTTCAAATTATAATGAAAGTAAATGAGCACTTGGGGTTTAAAAATCGCACACACACACACATGTTTGTTTTTGTGAAAAGTGGGGACATCCCATAGGCGTAATGGTTTTTATACTGTACAAACTGTATATTCTACCTACACCTACACCTACACCTATAACCCTAACCCTCACAAAAAACTTGTTGCATTTTTACTTTCTCAAAAAAACTCATTCTGTATGATTTATAAGTGTTTTGAAAAATGGGGACATGGGTTATTTCCTCATAAGTCACCCTCTCCTTGTAATACCTGGGTCATACCCATGTCATTATACAGAGTTGTGTCCTGATATGTCACAAAAACACGCCTACAAACAAACACACACACACACACACACACATATATATATATATATATATATATATATATATATATATATATATAATGTAGGTTTTACTCTCTTTTTATATTTGCTAAACATGGTTTCATAGATATCTACACAGCATGCATGTGAAATGACCTAGATGACCTTCTACGTTGTGTGTGTTATTCACTGCACTTATTATGAACTTTAAGGAAATTAAGGAATTCGGAAATGAGAGAAAGAGTGTGATTTGTAGAGAGACTGTGTGCTGCAGTGCAGGGACAGGCAGGCTTTTGGCTCTTACTCATGACTGAGCAATAAAGATGCCTGAAGCTTCAGTTTCAGGTGCAGGAAAAAAAAAAACATATTGCATGACATTGCTTTTAGCCATTTAAGAAATGCACGCACAATGCTTCTTAATGGTGAAATCCATTGTCATATGGCCATTACCACTATTAAACTAATTATGCTCTGAACCTTGGCCACATGGATCAAGGTAAACTGCACAGTACCATTAAGCAGCTTGTCACAATGAAAATACTGTTAAACTGGTTTATGGGCCACTGTTGCAGAAAATCTCACTTCAGACAGGATGAGCTTATGTTTCTAGTAAGTGGCCACGATTTACATTTGCAGTGGCCCGGCCAGGCTTTTTCAGGCTAGAAAAGCATTTTTTTTACCAAAATAAGATTAGTCACTTCTGATGAGAGGTTTGGATTAATAGCTATGATTAATAGAATAGCTTTGACCAAGGAGGATTTATTCAATATCATTTTACCTCATTCTTGCTAAAACATTTCATGCATGTGAGCCATATGCTACATGGATCAGTGTGCAATGACAATGGCAGATTAATCTCAGACTTAATGTAAAGGTTTTTTTTTTCTTCGCTCAGTTCCAGTCTAACAGTTTCTGAGAAATAAAAAGCATTGTTGTCTTTCACAAAACTGTTTACTTTGTATAACAGTTAGCTTTTTGATCCTTGTTTAACATGCTCATGTGCCTACAGTATTGTGCTTCCGACTAAAGGATTGGCTGGTAAAACAAGCAGGGCAGATATAATTATATGCAATAAATATTTTAAAAATGAACTGATGAATATGGTTGGTGGCCGTAGACAGCTGTCCAACATGAATGATTAATTTAGTGCCCAGGTAATGTCTTCATATCCCGCATAGCAAGTCACATTCAAACATTCAGATGGCTCAACATCTGTTCTGTAGAAGATTATTAACACACTGCAGACTTTAATTAAATATTCATGTGGTCTATAATTATTATTTATAATTATTATCCAAAATATGCCATTCAAATAATCCCTGCATGTTGTTATCCCATTTAAAGCACACTTCTCATTCTCTTCAGCTTTAATACATAAACTTGCATGTGCAAATTTTATGTATAATTTTAGTAAAAAAAAAAAATGTATATTATTGTTACAATGTAAATTATCTCACTCGTGCAAATCGTGCAAATTATAGAATTTGTGCGGCTTTCAAGAATCGTTAGTTGTAAGACAATTGTATTAACAATATTCAGCTCCTTTGATTGCATCTTTGGCTCACAAAACTTCCTCTATTGAAGTAAGACATCAAGATATTAAAAACAATCTTTACCTAAAGAGACTGATTTTCATCTAACATGTGGATCAATTGTAATTGACATTATTAATAGTGTTTGAATGCAAATATTTGTTCTTAGTTTAGTCCTGGATGTTTGTTTGTTTAACTATAATGTTGGTCATCACAGGAAATCGGTGTCTGCAGATGATTCTAGACTGTCTGATTGACTCCTCCCGCGTCAGAGCTGAAGCTTGTGAAGGTGAAGGCGACTTGTTGAATGAGGATACTGTGGATACACTTTCCATAAACCGCACTATTGATTCACGGGGAACAAATACCCTCCAACGAAACTAATTTTTAACAACTAGTCCATCTGGAAAATTTACGTTTCGTGTTTATTCTGTAATTCTGTAACAGATTTTTAGCCATGCCACACTGATAAGCTGCCTTAAACTTTACCGTGGATTATTAAGAGTTCTCCAGTGACGAAAATCCAAAAGTAATCGCAGATTAATTTTCTATCTTGTTATCTGTACCTTTAATTAATGGTTTTGACTGTCGACCTTCTTAAGAACTCGCTGAAGCAGTAATAAATAATTTTGTTTTATGTTGTAGCATTGCAGAACTGTAGTGACCATAATATCCTCAATTTAGACCTTTAGGTTTCTTGTAAATTTACAAAACGTGCTGCTTAAAGCGCTTTGGTTGATTTTTGTGCTCAGTTCGTGTGTAAATAGAGGTTCATATTTGCAGTGAACACGATATTCAACCAATCAACTAATCCGGATGAACAAAAACGTCTCGTTACTTGTCTACAGGGCGCGAGATTAGTGCTTTTGTTTGCAGTTATTAGTATGCCAACACCTGTAGCCTAGAAAAGATCATGTTTAAATCTTGCCTTGAAGCAATGCAGTTTTTGAAATCGTTCCAATAGCATTTTATTATAGCAACGATTATTTTATTTTTTTCTAATACCCAATTAACCACTGGTGATAAATCTGCAGACATTACCACCTTTTAACTGTACGCATTAATCTTTAATGTAAGACAGTAGTGGTGTGCCCACTGGAGAGAAGGCCATTAAGCTCTAAGCCCCAGGATAAACAGACAATTAGGCCAAGTGAATTAACCTTGTTTGTGGCATTAATTACACGCTTTGTGCAAACAAAAAGCCTTGTGAAAGAATGTTATTTGACTACGACCTAACAAGCCGATCTTGTTTCCTACTGACATTTTACCTTGCATTTTTATTTGATAAAGAGGCGCATTAACTAATTATGCGGAACACGCAATTATGTTGTAAGCTAATAAAAACGTGTATTTAAATGTTTAAATGTATTGTATAAAGCGTCATGAAAATTTCAGATTGAACAAAAGCTTAGATGCTTATGTAAAATAAATCAAATTCAAAAATAAAACATGATTTAATTTTATAAATAAGTGCCAATGTTTTTGATGATCGTTTCCTATTAATTCAAATGTTATTTTGTCTTTTAGATGTAAAAAGATTTATGTAAAAGGATTTTCAATCGGGGCGGGGGGGGGGGGGGGTACATGTGCACTACAACTGTAAATAAATGTTAATATTTTTAATTAAAAAATCTCAGTCTTTCTACTTTAAGTGTTAGGTAAATAACGGTGGGTTATTTATCTGTTTACTAGCTGGCAAACTTTCACACCCACGCAAGGACGCATATTCGCAGTAATAGCAATTTTCCACCTATTAAACCTCCTACCGTGGAGTGAACTGGCGCACCATTCGCCTGCTTGAAAACATCCCGCAGAGACTGGCCAGTTCTGATTGGAGCGACGATAAACCTCTGCGCGCGAAGCAAATGTGGAGACGGGCAGCGCGCACTGACTAATGACGGGCAAGCTTGACAGTGATTGGCAGGGCTGCCATGACAACCACAGCACGACACCAGGAAGACCAATAGAAAAGCGAAACAAAATGTTTCACCGTGGCACTCGAAGTTGATTAAGGGTAGATTTTACGCGTTCGGTGGCACTGCAGCAACGTCAGGTTTGCCGTCTTTTCCCATCTGTTTATCTGTGTCCGGCGACTCCATGGTTTTCAGGTCTCCTTTAGAGCTTTATCCCTCGCATCTTTTCGTGCCCAATTTCGCGGATCGCCCTCTGCTTCTAGCTGGCAGCGTTTCCAGAGCGAGATCCCCGGAGGACTTACCGATGTTTCAACTGCCCACCCTAAACTTCTCGGCGGAACAGGTGGCCAGCGTGTGTGAGACGCTGGAGGAAACCGGGGACATCGAGAGACTCGGACGTTTCCTTTGGTCCTTGCCCGTGGCACCCGGAGCCTGCGATGCCATCAACAAGCACGAGTCCATCCAGCGAGCCCGAGCGGTGGTCGCGTATCACACTGGAAGCTTCCGTGAATTGTACCACATCCTGGAAACCCACAAATTCACCAAAGACTCTCATGGAAAGCTGCAAGCTATGTGGCTCGAAGCGCACTACCAAGAGGCAGAAAAGCTGCGCGGTCGTCCCCTCGGACCCGTTGATAAATACCGAGTCCGCAAGAAGTTCCCTATGCCACGAACCATCTGGGATGGCGAACAGAAAACCCACTGTTTCAAAGAACGGACACGCGGCTTGTTGAGGGAGTGGTACCTACAGGATCCTTACCCCAATCCGAGCAAGAAACGGGAACTGGCACAAGCCACTGGACTGACTCCCACTCAAGTGGGCAATTGGTTTAAAAATCGAAGGCAAAGAGACAGAGCGGCAGCTGCCAAAAACAGGTCCGTTTAATGGGTTGATTTCGGGAAGGAAATAAGACGAATACTTGCGTAGATATAAATGCAATTCATAAACTTCAATAGACAGCAAATGCTGTCACACAATCTTGGTTGAAAGAAATCGAAGAAAATTACTTTATTTATTTTAAAAACCAACAAAGGCATTTTGTTTTTGCAGTATAAATATTTCAAACAATTTCTTGGGTCGAAATGTTAAATTTAGCTGTAGAAAACGTGTTATTTTATTTGGTGTTTTTGAATGTAAAATAATGACTAAATGTGGAGTTCTTAGGAATAGGAAAATATGAGAATAATCATGACAGCACAACAGCAAAAATCAATTAGCAGTTTTGTAATGATACTTGATTTTAATTTTTACCCCAAGAAACAATTGCAATCACCTCCTTTGTGAAAAAATAACCCCTTATATATAATAAAATATACATGTTTTGAAAAATATTTATTTGGCAGTGTATCTCCATAGAGTTTTCTTTAATTGCAAAATAAAATTAACTGAAAAAAAATATATATATAAGCTTACATATACATATAAATATAAACATCCTTAGGCCTATATAAAAATCGACATGTGTAACTAAATTGCTTTTTACTCTTATTAGTGTGATCTCACATTTCACAAGAGTAAAATCAGATTTGTTATAATTAGAGACGCTGTGCCTGTAACCCGTCGAATTTGAACAAAACCGTATGTGGTGTGTGTATGGTTGAGTATTATATTGCGTAAATAATCTTATGTTCTAAATACTTTTGTTTTTAGGCTTCAGCACCACGGGTTGGGTCAAAGCGGCCTGCGCTCCATGTCAGAGTCCGGGTGCACGCCGCACGGCTCGGCCGAGTCCCCGTGTGCGGCCGCCAGCCCCACTACCAGCGTCTCCAGTATGAATGAACGAGGCGACAGTGGGACCATTCTCTCAGTTACTGACAGTGACTCTGATTTTGATGTATGATGCACCGTCAGTCAAATATGGAACATTTTTACTCAGCGAAAAAGGAACTTGTGAGAAATGTGGGTAACATGGGGGCCGGCCATTTTGCCACCTTGTGTTCGACAAAAGGAGAAAAGCATGCTGTTTTTCCAGCGCTTCGACGGATTGACGCCCTTTCCTTTCATTTTCAAGGCCTAAACGACCATATTGCATGTTCATTTGTGAATATTTTGCATTTTTTAAAAACATTTATGAAGTGGAGTCTGAGAAAGCAGAACTTGATGCTCAATTAAATGAGTGAACCGGAGAGACAATTTTGTTATTTTGTGTTTATCAGACAATCGTTGAAGTCAAAAGCACCTTTATTCTCCCTTCGTCTTTTACTCGACAACAGATGTTAATACTAATTTTATCGCGAGATTTATATTGAATTGTCCATGTCTGATTCTGAAGTTTACCTTAGGTCTAGCTTGTCCAGATATGCTTGTATGATATCGCAATTTCGCCTCTCTCTTCCCTGCTAATTTCTTTATGTTGTGTTCATAAAGCGTGAGTAACTGTCTGTTAAGTGCTTGGAGATTTTAAGTGTATTCATTCTACTCGTTTTTATACTGTAAATGGGTTAATGGCGCTGAAAAAACACAGTGTTATGGGTCACTTTTATGCAAATAAATATAATTTAATATAATGACTATCAGAGTATTGTTTATTAAATGAGTTGGCATTGTGGCATTTTGGGGAAAAAAAGAAAAAATATATATATTCGCCATTCTGTAGGCATCAGTTTCTTGTTCGTTTTTATTTTAATTTTAGGAGTGTCTTAATCACTTATGTTATAGTTATAGTGTTAAACAGCAGTCGTTGTTACTGCTTTCGTTCTTTTATTTCTTTAGTTTTAAAAGTTAATTCCATTTTACCTATTATTATTATTATTATTATTATTATTATTATTGCCAATGCACATGTATGTATTTCTTTTCCGTATTGATAATTGCTGGAAATGTTTTATGCTTTAGGCAGAGAACAATAGAAATATTCGTAAAACAGTAGGAAGCTATACATCTTTATTTATTTATTGCTTATATTATTATTGTTGTTATTTTTATTAGGCCTGTTGCAATTTACACCCGCTGATTTTTTTGGCGAATATGGTAGACTACAATGTAGGCAAGAAAAAAACACTGACAAATAAAATGAATTAATACATTACAAAACTTAGACTATTATTATTATTATTATTATTACTAATTAACTTATGGATTTTTTTTAAAGAAAAAATTAAGAATAAAATCAAAATAAAGGGGAAAAAATAAAACTGATCCCCAAAGTCCGACGTCTTAAAAAGACAAAAACAATTATGATCATGAAATTGTAAAACCTTTTAGGTGACCATGTACACATCTTATTATTGGTCTATTTACAGTAGAAATAAACGCAGATAAACTACATTAATGTAAAAAAAACTGAAGGGGCATGTTGACAAACTAAAGTTGATACGAAATAAAATAATAAAGTTTTATTTTATTTTATTATTTTTAGTACTCAATAGTGGCTTAAGCAGAAAATCAAAAACATACTCGCCGATTCGTGCAGGAAATACACTAGTGCCACCACTTTACTTATAGGCTACATATTATTCCAGAGAACTCAAATTTAATCACCTCAGTTTACAAATGTCGTTTATCTGTCTAATAATGACATCAATCAGTTTCAGTCTTCTCTCTTACTACTACCATAAGGCTAAATAACAAGAAGACTGTTTGTTTGCAGATCATAGAATTTCATATAAGAGAAAGTGTGTGTTGTTTACTGTGAGAGGATTTCTGTTCCCTCTTCTCCCCTTTGATTTGATCGCTTAACTGAGCACAACTTTTTATTCGTGTCTATTCACGCGGCAGTTCCCCTTGACCTGCATTCATTGTGCTGCATTGAACTGCGCTATAAAATAATCTAAACGCGACGCGCCTCTTCAGCACACACGAGTGCGATTTCAATGCTACATTTAAGTTTAAACTTAAAATGTTAATAGTAAATGTAGTAAAAAAAAAAAAGAAAAGAAAAAGAAAAGAAATGTGATTCATGCTGAATTAGCCAATACGTCTAATTAACATTTTCTGATTAGTCCGATGAGTAGCTAGTGTTAAATTAATAAAATAACAAATCAACCAACGTGGAAAAAATTTGAAAATTGTAGAGTCACACTGAAGGCATCAAGGGCTATTTGACCAAGAAGGAGAGTGATGGGGTGCTGCGCCAGATGACCTGGCCTCCACAGTAACCGGACCTGAACCCAATCGAGATGGTTTAGGGGTGAGCTGGACCGCAGACAGAAGGCAAAAGGGCCAACAAGTGCTAAGCATCTCTCGGGGGAACTCCTTCAAGACTGTTGGAAGACCATTTCAGGTGACTACCTCTTGAAGCTCATCATGAGAATGCCAAGAGTGTGCAAAGCAGTAATCAAAGCAAAAGGTGGCTACTTTGAAGAACCTAGAATATGACATATTTTCAGTTGTTTCACACTTTTTTGTTATGTATATAATTCCATATATAATTCCACATGTGTTAATTCATAGTTTTGATGCCTTCGGTGTGAATCTACAATTTTCATAGTCAATTTTCATGATTCTCTTTGAACGAGAAGGTGTGTCCAAACTTTTGGTCTGTACTATATATATATATATATATATATATATATATATATATATATATATATATATATATATATATATATATATATATATATATATATATATATATATATATATATATATATATATATAATTTTTTGTAATTTTTAATTTTTTTTTTTTTTTGCCTTAGGTTTATGTCATTCTAGGCCTATTCTTAATTGGTAGATAACAGTTCACTCCAAACATGCTTATATAGATGCACTCATTCTAATCAACAGCTACGACGCTTACACGGCTGTCAAAGCTCTCACATTCAACAATTTGCTTTAAGTGTGAGTTTAAAAGTTTTTGTTCGACTGAAATGTAACACTGTACGAAGTTCATATATCGACAAACGTATCATGAAATTTTCTTACAGTAGGAAGCCTTAACGTCTTATTCATGTGCTTATGTCGCCATCATGCGGTGACTATTAGATAATACAATCTGAGCTGTGAAATTTTAATGCCTGGTTGTATGATACTGATTGTTATATATAAGGTTTATAATATATATGTGAGCCTGGACCACAAAACCAGTCTTAAATGTAAATTTTTCGAAATTGAGGTTTATACACCAATGAATAAATAAGCTTTCCATTGATGTATGGTTTGTTAGGATAGGACAATATTTGGCTGAGATACATATATTTGAAAATATGGAATCTGAGGGTGCAAAAAATCTAAATATTAATAAAATCGCCTTTAAAACTGTCCAAATGAAGTTCTCAGCAATGCATATTATCAATCAAAAATTAAGTTTTCATATATTTACGGTAGGAAATTTGCAAAAATAGCCTATCTTCATGCAACATGATATTTATTTAATATCCTAATGATTTTTGGCATAAAAGGAAAATCAATAATTTTGATGTTTTTAAATTGCTACAAAATATACCCTTGCAACTTAAGACTGGTTTTGTGGTCCAGGGCCACATATAATGTGTAACAGTCTTTTATAAACCATGTAAATAAAAACAGAAACTGAATGGTTTATCTGGTACAATAATATTTACATTGTTATGTTGTAACAGATAACATATTTGTTTAAAAGAAGCTGAAAAATTACAATGAACTCCAGGTTGCAACTCTGGCACCACTTAAAACATAAAAGACTGCAATTAAACATGCATTTTCCATTTTAATGGCTTGAAATGAATGAAGTTTTGAAGTCAAACAGCTTTGAAACAAAAAAGAAATGCAAGATGTGGGCCTTGTAAGAAAATGATCTCATATTTTATTCTCATTTGGTTTTAAAATGTTTGATTAGAGAAACTGTTTTATTTAAAGTTATTCAATTTTATTCTCGCTGATTTGTCTGCTTTTCATTTCTGCCTCCATAGCTTTAAGCCTAGACCTACTTCATAGATGACAATAGTAGTCTTTTCCAGAGAATTCTTGCTTTCACAAGAAAACATATGTGAATGATATGTGTAAATAAATACATTTGAATCTAAATCATTTTCTTCCTTTTCAGATTTAGATCTCCACCAGTAGCATGTCAGCCACATGTTGCCTTTTAATGCCATAATTACACAGTGCTTAGAACAGCACTAATCCACATCTCATGCATCCAATGAATGCATATTCTTTCACCACTTTCATTATTTAGATTTTTTTGAAACCATGCCTTACCAAAGTCATACTCATTTATTTTAGTAAAATCATGGAGTGTGCAGACTTTTTCATGTATTTTAACTTTTGGAAATATTTTTGTAGGCGAAGAATTTACGTGATGACTTGAGGGAATTGTATTCATTCGTATAATAATACTACAGGAAAACGTTTAAAGGATCTCAGTAGTGATTTGTAGCTTTATAGGGTGAACCCAGTAGTTTTAGACCACTGTTATAGTTACACACCGTCACCAATAGGGGGCAGTATATGTTCATAAATTCGGTTTTAAAAAAGTAACAAAATACAAATTAAAAACGAAAGTTGCAAAATGTCATCTATAAAAAATTTAATTCTGTCTATGTTTCTATTAGTTTCATAGCATACTTGTGCTAAAATTGCAACTTGCAATGTTAGATTTTTCTACCAGGCAGATTGTAATTTACAGATGAAAAATGTACGAAGACCTAATAAAATTATGAAGAATGACAAATTATTGTAACAATTTTGAATATATATTTGTATCAATATATTGTTATAATAAAGATGAAAAGTGCAATGTTTTTGGCATACTGCACTTTACCAGATAAAAGAAACTGAATAAAGATAGTAGCCTAAATAAATAATAATTAATTTATTAACTGATAATACATTTACAGATATTAAACTGAACATGGACATTCATACCTTATAATATAAAGAAGAAAGAAAATAAAAAGTTTATATATCCAAACATGACAAAGCGTTATAAAAGAAAATCCAGATAATGTCTGGTAGGTCTGGTAAATATAATTTTATTTTTTTTACACGCTGCCATAATGTTTCTAATATAGGTCTACTCATAATAACGTTTAATAATGATTCAGCAGAAGAGATTCTGTCCGAAATCCGTTTTCGATGTAGCTATTTAAATTGAGTGTCCTGTAAATTAGACCATAACATATTGTTCAAGGAGACCACACATTTTGACTTGATTAAATATATATTTTATTTTTTCATTTTATAGCTAGACATATCAAAAACTATCCCTTGATTACATTGTATTGTTGCAGTATTTTTATGGAACCAGTTTTCATGTAGGCCCGTCATCTGGGAGGTTTTGCATTTTTTTTGTCTAGTGTCCAAGCTTGACTATGCTAATAAAATGTTTGTAGGCTTATATGATAACGAAGCTAATAACTGGGGGAAAGTCAAAGATGATGTGTTGTATTTCTTATGATCCAAGTTCCACCAGGCTGGCCGTCATATGGTTGAGAAGGCCGTCATGCATGGAGAAGTGGTGGTGGCTCTGAGTGTCTGAAGCACTGACGGGGATGATGGAGGCGCTGGGGCCGGGCGGAGGGGCGAAGCTGTGCAGGGGTGGCAGACCTGAGCTGGAGGGCATGAGGATGGCTGGGCTCATGGAGGTGTGATCCGGGGTCACTGCAGGAGATTTGTCATCTTCTGAACTTTCACAGAGAGATTGGTTTTCATTCACGTGAGAGGTCAGTGGGTTGTGGCCGTTTGGATTTGCACCATCGTTTTCCCTGTTGGAGCAGATCATTCACATTCATTAGAGGGCCAGAAAAAACAACAACCACCGCTTAGTGATGGACATATACAAACACCTGGACTGCGCATGACTAAATGTGGCAAATAAAAACTGATACTTTTATTTTTCTTCATTAGGAGAACATTATAGGCCTTTTAAAAGTTTAAAGCAAAAGCTATGTTTATATAAATCATTTTTATGTTCATGAACTTTACATTTAGAGCAATCATATACATTAATCATATCTTAGGTAAAACCCTTCTTCAGCTCCGATCATTTTAAGTGAGTTGAGAAAATATTTACACAAATACTCAAGATTTTTATTGATATGCATCAATATTTTAATACTGTGAATAATATTAATACATTTGTGTTTAGTTTTACTTGTATTTATTTATTTTTGGTTATTTTTTTGTGGTCAAAGAATGACTTTAGTGTCACTCATTAGTTAAATAAATAAAAAAAAACTCCTGCATCAATTGCCGTGATACTGATGTCGTCAAATTAAACACATTTATAAAATGTATTATTTGCAGAAATGCTTTTTTTAAAGCCCAATTGTTTTAAAATCTTTGACATTCAGATTTTTCTACAATAATTATTTTGTTTATTTTATGTCTTTATTCATGTCTTTATTTTACCCACAAGTAGTCTACAACAGTGAATGCAACTATTTTTTATATATTTATGTATTTTTTTCCTTAATTAATTAATTTTGTATTTTATTATCTTTATTATTTTAGATGGCTTCGGTCATTTTGGTGAGCATTCCTCCACAGAAAGATAACTTGTTTAAAGTCTTGAGAGTATTGGTGTTCTTCCTACCTTTCCTTTACTTCTGCTGCACGGTCCCTCTGCCTCCTGTTCTTGAACCAGTTGCTGACCTGCGTCGTGGTGAGGCCCGTGGCCTCGGCCAGTTCTCTTTTCTCTCTCGGGGAAGGGTACGGGTTGTGAGTGTACCACTCTTTAAGCACACACCGGCTCTTCTCCTTAAAACAGTAGCTGGTTTCCTCTCCATCCCAGATGGAGCGAGGCAGCGGGAACTTTCTGCGCACGCGGTATTTTCCCACAGCGCCCAGAGGACGACCGCGCAATTTCTCTGCTTCGATATAGTGAGCTTTCAGCCAGAGCTGCTGCAGTTTGGGGTGGTTGTGCGGAGAAAACTGGTGGCTCTCTAATACTTTGTAGAGCTCCCTGAAGTTGCCCCGGTGAAAAGCTACCACGGCTTTCGCTTTCAATACGCTCTCGTTTTTGTGGAGGTGCTCACAAGCAGGTAAGGACCACAAAAAGCGCCCGAGACGTTCGATACTCCCACCTTGCTGAAGGACCTCGCAGACGCAGGCAACCTGTTCTTGGGTAAATCCAAAAGTTGGTGGCATAGACATGGTTGAGGGCAATGGGACACCTACCTGGTGTCTTGTTGGTTTTTACGTTGGTTTTTAAGGCTATATCCACTTTGGAAACTCAAGCATCGAAGCTCCCCCAACTGAAGATTTTCAGTTATCTATGTACATTTTCCATGAAAAAAAAAGGTTCAAAATCAGTTCAAAGCAAAAAACAAAAAAACAAAAGCAAAACTAACAGTTTGAGTCAATGTCTTGCATTGCTCAGTCCCTTGGTTGTAATGTCATAACGCGCTAATCATTTCAATCTTACGCGCTCTCGCCGTGCGCAATAGATTCTTTCCTCGACTGTCCTTAGCTATCAGCCCGCCCTCTGGTTATCATATCTCTTACAGAGTGCCTAGTGCGTAAGGACGGCTAGCGCATCCTCATGGGGAGTCATACGGGCAAGTGTGGAGAGAAGCTGTATAGCAGAAACTGACCCTGCCTCTTGGAGATAGAGTGGCATTTGGATGTCATGCACCTCGGGGGAAGGAGTGCGCGCAACACACTCCAAAAACAGACACTCCTGCATTATAATCTCAGGATAAAGGGGGAAACCAATAGCTACACAGTGAAATGTTTTGTTATCATTAACAAAAAGTTTTGTGGGGCATACTACTGCCTTAAATGTCCTTTTGAATACTGTAGTTTCATTAAACTTCACTTGTTTGCATGGAAATGCATAGGCGACACGTGAATACTGCTTTTACTTCATTTTCTAAAATACAAAATCATCTAAATATGTCTGCAAATATATATATAAAGTATATGTGAGAAACAAAGTAAATGTGAACTATTTATGTATATTACTTCAAATTAATCGTTTTATTAGTGATGGATGGCGGGCATCAGAGGTTTGCTGGATTGATGTTTGTGACGAGAAGTCTCTGGTGTCGTGTATCTGACGAGTTATTTTGGAATGTAACGTGACTCCAGGGTACTTTTTTCATATGGACATCATAATTCTTTTGGTTCCAGAGAGAAATAGTGAATTCGTTTTGTCGTGAGCTAATGCAGTATTATGCCAGCTCACACCGAGTTTGCATAGTTTGCATATGAAATCAAAACATTGACTGAATATGCTGCTCACTGGTGTTAATGTATTTTATTGCATTGCAAAATATAGTAATTATAAAACTATTACTATATATATTATATATATATATATATATATATATATATATATATATATATATATATATATATATATATATATATATATATTGGTTCTTTATTCGTTTTTGATGTTACATTATAGATTCTTTACATCAGTGTTAGAATAAAGGGTTTCTTGTAGAACTTCTGGTTCTTCAGCTTAAAAAAAAAAGAAAGCTTTATTCATCGAGTAACCTTACATCTCTTATAATCTCATATATGCATTATGCATATGCATCACATATGCTACTTCAAAATTCGGTCATATTCAACTGTATTAGCTAAAATATGCAGTTAACATACTGATATATTAAAAACGGAAATATTAATAAACATAATATTCGGAAACAGTGGTCGCATATTTCCCCCAAGAACCTTTAAATTTGCATGCCATTTTTCACGTTTGCATTGTGGGATATCATTTTACGTATTTTACTTGTCTTTTGCTAAAAAGTCCACACCCATCTCAATAGCCTACCGACACACATCCTCATTCTCACACACGTGGACACAGATGTAAAGGGTTGAGTTTTCAGTAAAAGAACCTGATTGATAATACATGGCTGGGATCATTTTCCAGTGAAGGGGAGGAGATGTCTGAGCAGCCATTAGCCAATCTGAGACCTCCTGAGGGCAGCCAAAGCAGCAGAGATGGGCGATGGTGGACGTTCAGTGAGTGGCTTTAGCTCTCAGCAGGACAAAGGGAGTCAGTTTGAGCCCATTTTGAAAGCCATTCTTTATTCAGGGGAGCTGCTCCACGCTAGCTTTGCTGTGTCATTCTAAACCATGTGTCAGAGACAGTGAGCCGAGCTTGGCTACCGTCTGGGGCTCCAGCTTCTGACCTTGATGATGGAGAAGTGAGGAGAAGATGGAGAGAATGTTTGCCTGCTCTTAAAAGACTAGCTTATTCTATAATTAATTAATTATTATGCAATGATTGCTGGTTTCTCCTAAATGATAGTTCACCCAAAGATGGCCTACACTGTACACATACACTGTATGGACAGAATTAGATTGTAGATTTGTCTAAATCTTTCTTTGTGTTCTGCAAAAGAAAGAACATCATATATATGTATATATATAACAATTCTTGGAACAATTCTGTCCTCATTTACTCATCCTCATGAAGATATTTTGAAGGACATTGGTAACCAAACTGTTTTTGGTTACCATTGACTTCCATTGTTAAAGCAAGTAACAACTGAGACATTTCTCAAAACATCTTCTTTTATGTTCCACAGAAGTAAGAAAATCCTACATGTTTGGAATAATATGAAGGAGAGTAAATACCGTATTTTTCGGACTATAAGTCCCACCTGAGTATAAGTCGCATCAGTCCAAAAATACGTCATGATGAGGAAAAAAACATATATAAGTCGCACTGGACTATAAGTCGCATTGATGTAGAACCAAGCACAAAGAGAAAACATTACTGTCTACAGCCGTGAGAGGGCGCTCTGTGTCTTCAGTGTAGACTACAGGAGCACTGAGCAGCATAGAGCGCCCTCTCGCGGCTGTAGACGGTAATGTTTTCTCTTGGTTCATTTCTCTCGGTTCATGTCAAATAAATTTTGATAAATAAGATGAATAATCTTTATTATTTTAGATGGCTTCGGTCATTTTGGTGAGCATTCCTCCACAGAAAGATAGCTTGTTTAAAGTCTTGAGAGTATTGGTGTTCTTCCTACATTTCCTTTACTTCTGCTGCACGGTCCCTCTGCCTCCTGTTCTTGAACCAGTTGCTGACCTGGGTCGTGGTGAGGCCCGTGGCCTCGGCCAGTTCTCTTTTCTCTCTCGGGGAAGGGTACGGGTTGTGAGTGTACCACTCTTTAAGCACACACCGGCTCTTCTCCTTAAAACAGTAGCTGGTTTCCTCTCCATCCCAGATGGAGCGAGGCAGCGGGAACTTTCTGCGCACGCGGTATTTTCCCACAGCGCCCAGAGGACGACCGCGCAATTTCTCTGCTTCGATATAGTGAGCTTTCAGCCAGAGCTGCTGCAGTTTGGGGTGGTTGTGCGGAGAAAACTGGTGGCTCTCTAATACTTTGTAGAGCTCCCTGAAGTTGCCCCGGTGAAAAGCTACCACGGCTTTCGCTTTCAATACGCTCTCGTTTTTGTGGAGGTGCTCACAAGCAGGTAAGGACCACAAAAAGCGCCCGAGACGTTCTTCATCTTCACTGACTGTTTTGCCTGAAACGTACAGCGTTTAGGAGTGCATGTTTCTCACCAGAAGCTTTGCTCTGATACCTGCAGATAACCACATTATGCTGCACTCCGGCCTGCACAGATTCCAGCATAGATTCTAGCAGACTAGTTATGCCAACACCGAGGGGACGCATGAGACAGCTGTCTAACGTCCCAGGTGCAACTCCCATGGAAATGGTAGAGTTGGTACTTAGTGCTCGCCATGGTTCTGGCCTGCATTCCCCTCAGCATGGTGGCATGGATATACCGTTCCCCATAGCGACCCCTAGAGGATGCAGTTCGAAGTCCCCTAGAAAAGGGAACATCTCAGGTTACTTATGTAACCATGGTTCCCTGAGTAGGTAACGCGACACTGCATCCTTTAGCTTCCTGCCATGCTTCGGATGCAAGCTTCAAACGAAGAAGTGGATGGCGTATTCTCCCAGTGCCTATTCATACTATAGTTGCACCGGTAGTGACATCAACATGTCATTTGTGTTTTTAATGTATGCTTCAGACATGTGTCACGACGAGGCATTCCCCATAGCAACCCCTAGTTGACGCAGTGGTGTTGGACTTCCAATCTATGGACTAAAACAACAAGACATTTTTCAATGAATTGATCCTTATGTAATTCCAAACCTATATAACTTATTTTCTTCTGCAGAATACAAAAGAAGATATTTTGAACTATGTTGGTAACCAAACAATTTTGGTTACCGTTGTCTTCCATAGTATGAAGAAAAAGATATTTCTTGGAACTTCTTCTTTTATTTTCCACAGAAGAAAGAAAGTTGTACAGGTTTGTAATGACATTAGGGTAAATAAATGATGACAGGTTTTTAATTTGGAGACGAGCAATCCGTTTATTTGAACTTTTCCATATGTTACATGTTACAGTGATACATTCTTTGTCTGATACATTCACCTTTTTGATCACTTTTCTTCTTTGAATGAACTCTTGTGAGAGTTACAGCATGTTAAAAGCATTTTACACCCTGTGATCTGGCATCCTAGTAAATGCACATTACCACCTGCACCAACAGAGGAAGAACTGGCAATCCAAGCAGTTCTCTGCACACACCTGCACCTGTCTAATGTTTCATGGGTCATGAGTGAGAAAGAGGTCTGTTAATCTGCCGACGTGGCTGGGCAGCATTGGTTTTTACCTGGAGGCTTGTTGCTGACCATGCAGTGGCTTTAGTCTTTTTATTTTATTCAAATCAAGGCAGTTGTGTAGGGGGCCATGAGCAAAGACACCCAACACCCAGCAATCACACTGTCCTCCACTCACAGCGCACACTCTAAATGATTAATGAAGCTGGCTCACCTTCCCTCTCAGAAGGGACGCGAAACCCGATAGCGCCGAGAGAGGCTGCGCTTAGCCATGTATGTGTGTGTGTGTGTGTGTGTGTTTGCATGAGCAAGAGCACTAGCAGAAGACATGTAGGGCCATAAGTTTCATAAGTGTCATCTGGTCGTTGATGCAGAGAGAATTAACAGTAGTGTACCGGTGGCAATTCTGTAGATGATGACTGGCTAAAACTAATATTTGACTGCATTTCACATGGGGGCTATGTTCATACCGATGTTCCACCATGTGCATCATTTCAAGCTTTAACACAGTTAATCATAGTATTGTGCCATTATCTAAGATGCTAAATCATGTCAGTGCTTGTTTTCTTTCTCTCTCTCTCACTCTCCTTCTCTTGTCCTCTTGTGTGTTGGCCCCCTGTGTGATCAAGTTTCAGCCCTCTGTCCTCCTGGCAGGCAGAGGGATTAAATGTTCATGCATAGGGAAGTGACACCACCAGTGTCTGGGCAGGAACATGCTTCTCAGACTGTAATCAAAGCACTATCTTTCATTCTCTCTCTCACGTCTCGCTCTCATTTACTCACTCTTACAATTCTTTATTTTTTTTCTTCATTATTTTTATATGCTCATTTTAGGCTAAGCTTTTAAGCTAAGATTTTTAGCAATTTTATGCAATAAATATTATAAACAATGTGTTTCGGTGGTTAATATTATCTCTGGTGTATGTATATTTGCTAATCCGAGCCAATTACAGTAATGCCGTTATGGAGTGTAATGTGTTGAAACACCTGTGTGATATAAATCTAACTTTGTCACAGATCTCATTAACAGCTGATCCTTTGCATTCCCAAGTGTTTTATTGGGAATGCTGGTTTATAGCAGATGAGCGGCCCGATCAGGAAGTGACTGCACTAATCTTTCATATACATTTGAAGAATGCATCCAATATGTGATACAGAGCACTGTACATTTTCCAGAGTCCTGTACAAGAGTTGCTGTAAAATGTTCTGTAAATTGGTTGATGCTGTGACACTGCATTTTATCCTTAAATGTATTAAAAAAACTGTCCTGATAATATAATGAAGTAAAAGCCTCATTAAAGAATAAACTCTTTAAAGAAAACATTATTTATTAGTTGGCATAGTCTTTGATTAATATTTTGAGATATTCTAAAGTCACAAGAGCTGGAAATTGCAATAAACTTTCTTCCATATTGTGACATATATCCAATTAAAGCAGCTTCTTGAGTGAGTAAAAAATGTAGGATTGGACTTGATTTTATCCATTGGGAATTGATTGGACAGTTGAATTACTATCTTGTGCTAAATGTTATAATTGTTTCATGTAGGTGACAGGTTGCTGGAAGGGAGCAATTGAAACTTGTCTTGGACAACATTATTGCCAAGCTCTCGGGCCAGTGTACACGTCATCAGAGAAGAGATGTCATCACGAGAGGATGGAGATGTTTATGTTTTTGAGATTACTAGGGGCCATGAATAAAGATGAAAAAAGAGAGAAATAATTTATAATAAATACTGCAATATTCTGTAATGAAAAAAATAATTCCAATTTTGATTTCAAGGTCCCTTTAACAAAATAATAGTTTAACAAAAACTTCACTGCTTTTTAATATATTAATATAACCTTTAGATGACAAATGAAATGGGTACAGCCAACAGTCATGTTTAAAAAACTGATTAAGATATTTACTGTGTACAAGATTTAACAAAACAAATTATAAGAACATAATAAAAAAAAAAGTATTTTTACTTTTAGAGTCATTACATTAAACTTTCTTTAAATCCATACAAGAAAAAAAAACATGAACACAAAGAGTTTACTTTTCTGTAACTTGGCATGTGTGTTTTAAACTAGATTTTAAAAAAATATTTTACAGTTGTAAAAGAATACATACAGTATAACAATGCAGTGCAGCTATCATCATATATTTCCATCAAATTATTCAAGCAATTGATCTTTTTCTCACAGTGATTACGGGAAACATATTTCGGAACCACAAATACAATGTTTGTGTTATGAATGGTTTAATATTTCAAAAGAGCAGTCAAAGCCCAAAATCAACAGATTGTTACCATACGATCTATCTTTCAATAAAGCAGTCAGGAAAACATACACATACATGGAAAGGAACGAGTGATTGATGTTTTGTTCTTGACCACCATTGGACCGTTAAAGACCAGCCCAAGCTCACAGATAACCATTCAAAGTGATTGCAGCCTCCCTGTGTGATACTTGTTGTTGTTTGTGCATATACTCTCAAAGAGCTTCTGCTTGTTCTGGTGTTCTGTAAATATTTTGTAACCATCTACCATGCCAGTGAAACCATACCCTTGCTACAATGTGGAAAACATTCTGACTACATACTCGTCTTCTGCTTGCCAGAGACTGAAAGCAGATCTTGGGACTCACGGACAGGAATCAGTCCAGTTGACTGGGTCATCTGACCTGTTCTGAGGCAGCTGTCTTGCTCGCAAGCCCCATTCCCCGTGCTAAACGGGGGTCAACACATTTAACCATGAAGTTATGGCAGCAATTTGAGGAATAAGCAGAGCAAGGCTTTTGGGGAAGCCTGTACATGATGCTTTTCGTGCCATCTGACCTCTCCACCGTGACACTCTAACTGCTAATTCAAATACCGGCAGCATTTGCAAAGCCACACAAACTGTCTTCATCAAACTTGGTCATGAAGGTCTATAAATCAACAGCGGGGGCCTGCTTTTGGAGTCTGTCCATGTGTACTGAGGATAAAGAACTTTGTGTGTAAGATTAGGTCTGCATGCGATGTATGTCAGTGTGCGTGTATGTTTGAAGTTTTTAAATCTAAACAAGGTTGTCAGGCCTGTGCTGATAGGTCTAAATGTGTGCTAATGACGGAGCGTTAATAGAGGGTTGGGTTGATATTGACACTCTAAACCTGTGCTATTCCCAGTGGACCAACGGCAGGATTTGACACTGTGTTTGGAGCAGTGCGTGTGTGTATGTGAGTCTGTATACATTTTCTGGTTTGTAAGTGTGTGTGTGTGCTCATCGTCAATTGTGCTGAGAAGTGGATTTTAAATACAGCTTCCAAAAGACACAACACAGCCGAATAATATTTTTTAGATTTGATACAATCACACCGGTGTTATTAGAACGTTCAGTGTGTCATAACATCAGATGCTAAATTGAAATCAGCCTTTGCGCTTTGGCTGAGCCGCTGTGACAGGAACAGACGTGTTTGTACAGCGCTGCATTAAAACCAATCACACACAATAATGTTGAGTTTGTGAATGCAATGGCCAATCAGAGACGTTCAGATGAGTCATCGCTGAAACTCAGTTTGTTCACTTGCTGGCTGACTGAATTATAAAACAACAAAGTGCAGATGTGCGTACAAATGTAAGATATTAATTTCGCAGTGTAATCAGCTTCAGTGATTTAAATGGGAGTTTCTGAGAGTGCCTGAACTCTGGCTAGACCGAAGTGAAAATGTAAATGTTCTTTGCTCTCTGCAAAATGAAAATGTTGGTAACTTACAATATTGTTATTAAATTCACATTAAATACAAAGTCAGTCATATTAAAAACATTTTATGACATGACATCCATTTCTGGTACTTAAGTAAAAGGTCAGGGTTTTATGTGTAGTTAATAGATTACACTATTACTCTACTTTGCCCATCACCCATTATAGATCAAATAACAATCTGGTGCAAAATGCATTTACTTACACATGTTTGAGAATGGAGATATTTCCTGATATAGATAACACGTTTGGAAATATTTCTAATAATAAAAAAACAAAACAAAAAAAACATAAGCTTATCAGTTATACAGTGCTATGGCTGCTCTGTCACATGAACACAAACACACACACACACACACACACACACACACACACACACACACACACACACACACACACACACACACACACACACACACACACACATGTGTCCCCTCAAAAATCATAAGTGCATGATGCCCCTGATTAGTTTATATGTGTTTTTATACATTTTTGCACAATTATAAAGATATAATGAATTGTAAAGGCACTCTTATCAATCTTTTTACCCCTCATTACCCCTCCCCCTTTTTTTGGCCTAAAATGTTTAATGCAAATACATTTGCATGGCTAGACTCATGGTCCATAGTTGAGTTAGTTTGTGTGTTTAACACAAACAAAGCATCTGCTGCTCTACTCAGTGGCCTAATTACATATACATATGAGAACAGATGATAGACCAGATGATAGGTACAGTATATGCAAAACAATTCAAAGTTGTTATCAATATCACTCATAATACCACAAGTGAAATGTTCATTTAAATCACAGGATTTTGTATAGTGGTACACAAACTCATAGGAATATGCTGTACACTCATACATTCATGACCCTATAAAGAAGGTATTTTTGACCCAGTCGGTTGGACTGAAATGAGTCCTCAGTAATTCACTGGAAGAGTATGGGGTGTATAGATTTACAGTGTATGCCGCAGGCACATCCTCTCCCTAATGTTACAATGCAATGTTATACCACCATTGTTCAGATCCAGAAAATGACACTTCCCTTAAGGGCAAGCACATCAACTTACACAGCCCCACACCCCTCTTAAACCAACTTGATTTGGCTCAAACATAATCCATCAACGAGCAAAAGTTGCTAATGCATCTTTAGTGTGAGCGTCTATTTTTTTATTATAATTTTTTTTTTCTATTGTTTACAAACACAATGGATTTTTAATGGTGACAGGAACTCAGAGTGCAGAAAAAGTACAAACATACATAAAATGGAAAAATAAAATAAAATGGATATAAAATAATAAAATGGAATATAACACAATAATAAAAATAGACAATAAAGGTTTAATATAAGACAATACAATACAGTAACAGAAAATGATGTATTTAATGTAATTATTAATATATATATATATATATATATATATATAATTTAAAATAAATTTAGTATTTTATTTTTTAATTAACCTAATTATTTCTCTTCTGTCTTTTTGTTAATATATGCAGCTAATATACTGCTTTTGTGGTGCAATCTGATGATAAACCATACAACTAAAAAGGTGAACACCGGTTTTACATAGTTTGCAGCCAACAAGATAAGTACCATCTAAAACTGATTTCGGTTTACATTCAGTTGATTGGACGCGTGTAGTAACCCAAGTACCTGACCTTTCTCTTGGCCTTGGGTTCCCCTGACCTTTCCACAGTGGACACCTGTGTGATAGCATGTTTGCTCTCCTGAAACGAGGAGAAATGAGTGTGCTGTGAAAGGACCACACACTCCTGTACAGCTGAATCTAAGAGCGAGACCACCTCTCCCTCACAATGGTTGGAATTAACCAAATAAATACACCTTTGTGTTCCTTAAGTAGAGAGGAACTAATGCCAGCCGAAGTCTCAGACTTTATTTGAGAGCTTTAAAGAGCAAGATCTTGCACCTTTTAATAAATCTGTGGCTGGAATTATAAGAACCTGTTTGCCAATCAACTTTCAGCCTAAACATCAAAGAATGTAAAAGAAGATCATTTCTTTTTGATCAAACTAGTTTCTTGTGTTTTCTTTTATAGTCTGACTCTCAATACTCTGGTGCATCTTGATTCCACAGCAACAAAGTATAACATTTATTTCATTCTCGCTTGAATACAAAGTAATGAGTACATGTTACAAGCCCAAAACAGAAGAATGGAGGAAAGCAGCAGTGAAGTTTTATATTATGCACTAACTTTAATTATATTGTATAATTATATTGTGCACTAACTTGTGCACTAACTGCTAATCATTGTGACCGTATGGGCATGATTATGGCATAATATATCATTAAATCAAGATTCTCTCTTCTGGAACATTTGAGCATTAGAAATCCTGCAGAATCTCTGTTGTCTGAAAGAAGAAATGGAAACTTATTCTCTGCAGCTTCACCCTGCTTTTGTACTGGAACACACATCTCTCACTCTTTTGAATTATAATTATTATTGAACGGTTCAATAATTAGACTGATTTTATGTTCGTTTTCATGAAGTTGTTTGGAGGTATAATACAGAAACTACTGAATCTTTTGAAAAAATGTAATCTGTAGCTTTGTCACTTTTTTTGATTCACTGGATATCTAAAAATTGAGAAACAAAATGTATGAATACCTAAAATGAAGCACAAAATGTGCTGTCTGTTATAAAATGCAGATCCAACACACTGTGCTGCTTGATTTTTTATTTATTTTTTTATTATTATTATTATTTTTATTTTTTTACTGAGGACATGATTGTATGTTCCCATATTCATGGCAGTCAGACACGACCGAGAATCATCCATATCTCTATGCATTTGTGCTCTAATGAATAAGAGCTCAATAGTTATTTCTAATCTTCCTTCAGGAGTCTGAGCCTAGTCAGCCTAAACAAACACAACACTGCCCCCTGAAGGCTGGCAGAGTGAGCAATCCGAGGGGGTTCGGTTAGTCTGGCAATACTGCCCAGATTTTCTGTGAAGAACCTGACCAACATGTAAAGCAAGCAATCACCGGTTGTTTATTTGTGCCATCACTATGCCACAATAAGAGAATGGCACGGAAAACAATTATTCAAAGGCAAGACAGTCTCCACAAACAGTTGTACAATAACACTAAAACTAGTAGTACATTTCTTTTTTTTTTTGGCGTATTGATTACCATTTGCATAGCCACAGTTTTATTATAAATGCCATGGTTAAACTATAGTTAGTGTAGCAAAACCATGGTTAATTTGTGGTTACTATTTCTTAACTATAGTAAATATGTTTTTGGTTTTATTTGTAGTAAAACCATGGTTAATTTGTGTAAGGGATGTGCACACACAGTATACATTTATGAGCAGAATTTCTCTCATATAACACGAAAAACTATTCAAAGGATCAGTTGAGGTGTTAATCATTAGAAGATCATATCATAATATCCCTTACCAAAAAGTATCATATTTCAAGTTTAAGTATACTTAAGTAAAGTTCAAGTATATTTTAAGTATACTTTATGTAGAAACTATACAAATATCAGTGTTCTAGTAGTATACTTGCAAGTGTACTGTTTCAATACTCCTTGGGACTAAATTGGCTTTTAAATATACTTTAAGTATAACAGTAGCAAACTTTACTACTTTACAACTACCTCTGTTTGTAGTTTGTACTGCAATTATACTAAAAGTGAACTGTGTAATACTGATACTGATACTTAATACTGATAGTTTACTAATTAAATACTTTGTACACTTTGAAGTAAAGTCTCAGTAAACTACTAGTTTAGTAGCTTTATACTGGAAGTATAATCATAAGTTTTCTTTAAGTGAACGTTACATCATACTTTAAGTATACTACTATGTTCCTATTTAGGTTTTAATTTTTATATCTTTTTTCTACAGTCTCATAAAAAAATAAAGAAATAACATTTTGAACAAAAAGCTGAAAAAAAGAATATGAATTGGATTCAGAAGGATAATCAAAACTTAGATAGAGTTGATCGAGACCCCAAAGCTTGACTGTAATTATTACCTCTTCATCGGTCGACATTTAATTCCATAACGTTACAGTTTTGATGCTGCTTCATGTCAGATGATCGTGTGTGAATGTGTTACTAGCTATTGTTTCCTTTTCTTCTTTACTTGGGTTGTTTTTTTGTTTTTTTGTTTTTTTTTGGGGGGGGGTGTTCTGTAGAGAAGATGTGTACTGGAGCCCTCTACCACGTAATAATGAAAACACGGATTCTAGGAGCACAAGTATAGCTCAAATATATTTAATGTCATTTTAAGTATATTTCTAAGGATTACATAAAAAGTAAACTAAAAGCATACTTATATATTTTTAGTTTAAAAGATGTATACTAATAGCACACTTGAATAAACTTATTTTTCGTAAGGGGTAAGTATATAAAACCCAAAACATAAAAAGGGTTGTAATTTGGCAGATGTGGGTGAATTCTGACATATATCCCGTGCTGCGAAAATGTAGGGTCACGCGCTCTGAATAAAAGATACAAAGCTGTCACTGAGACAGTATGTATGCTTTCAAAAGATACTGTAATTACATTTTAGATACTAATACGCAGCCTTTAAGGGTAAATAAGGTACAAGGGTGTATCTTTAGAAATATCAAATGACAGCTTTTGTACCTTTTTTTCTGAGGCCTACGTATTTCCTATCGTACACGTAAAAACCGAAGTATAACATGGGGCTTAGATTTTCGGATGTCTCATTTGGTGAGACAGGGGTAGCTGCAGCCTGGCGCAATGGGCGCGCCGAAAGGTAGGGGTGTGCCAAAAGGTAGGGGCGTGCCAAAAGGTTTCTCATTGGTGAAAGGAGTTTTACTGTGCTGGCCAATCAGCAGTAAATATACATTTACGTAATTTCCTTAGACAAGGTGGCGGCGATAAGACGTGAGGTAATTATTCATCGTTTATACGTTTATCTATACTTTATATACCACAAATATGTATATTAAGATAAGTTTGTTACAATACGATCATAATTTTTCCTTTGCGTTATATCTTGCAGCTTTAGTAATTAGTTTATTGTTGTTGACAGACATATGTACAGTGAGACAAAACGATGACCGCATCGACGGCGAATCCTTCAGAGATAGTTTATATCTGCGTCCTTTTTGTACAATAGAGTACAGAATACATCCTGTAAGTATAATAATTATTACCACCTCTATTGCAACTGTACTATGATCAATTCACAATCTGAAGACGATTAGACAAAATAAAAAAATAAAAAACTCTAATTTAGAGTTTGTTTCTACCTTTCTGCCAGGTCTCCAACTAATGCAGAGTATATTCAAGCTGTCAACACACTGGTTGTGAAGAACCCTTTCCAGAGAAATATAGAAATAAATGACTGTGTAAGTTAAATTGTTTTTAAACAATTAATTTATCTTTATCAACATAATCACACACAATATTGTAGTAACAAGATGTTGTAATTTTTATTTGCTGGAAAATGACAATCAGTCAAGTTTGTGTTTTGAGCACATCTGACACATCCCTAAACCCGAAATATAAAGCAGAACGTGCTCCACTTGCAGGTTATTGTAGAATATGTAAGCACACTGTCATGTGCATAATTTATTTTTGCACTGTTAATCAATTTTACATTTGAACTTAGTGCAGGTTAATGTAAGGAAGATAATGTACTACAGATATTTAAATCCTTTTTGTATGTACTCCACTTCTTCACTGCCTGACCATCATCTTAATGTTTATGCAGTTCAATGTTTTTATTATTTTTTATATCTAAAACACCTTGTTCAGTAAGTATGTTTAGATGTTTTTCATATCTGTCATGGTCTAAGCATGATTTGTTTCTGTTGTTCTGATGAAGGAAACTTGTTGGGGGGATTCAGTGTCTGTTGAGGCACATGTGAATGTGCTACAAAGTGAGTATCAGAAAACACACCCAGACCCCTCGATGGTCAAAGACCACACGACAGGAACATGCTCCTGGAGACGCTGAGAAAGCACGGAAGGAATGTCTGTGGAGGATGTACTCAAAAAACACACATACTTAAGGACACCTGCTGGAGTGAGTATATTAAAAAAAAACTCATCAACTCTAAAATATCTTGTTTCAAATCTTTTCAGGTAATATTTTATTCTTCTGTACCTTTTTAGCCCATCTGTTAAAAAATTTAACCCAATAGTTTTAGAAAACAATGTAAGATTTATCAGTCTATACAAGAACATGAAATGCATAGTATTGTGAACCTTATACATTAGCTTCTGATTGTTTCTGCAGTTCTGCAGTGTATGTAGCTACACCGTCTGAGCCAAAGAGAATGCAACAGAATCTGATGAATCTGAAAAGTGTTTTCTTTTTTTCTCTTTATTTTTATTATTATTATTATTATTGTTGTCATTATTCTTTTTATTTATTTTATGAAAGGGGGACCCGGCTACACCTTTCCTACCATACACCTGATGGATACTGACTGTAAAATGTCAATCATAGGAGGAGGGCTCAGTGTGGGGACAGAAGATGGAACAGATGTGTGCCAGTGCACCAGCCTTGATGAAGCCTTCATAACAGCCTTCTGTGAGTATTTTGCTTTCAACATTGCATATCCACCACACCTGAAAAAGGCACTGACTTTCCTTCAGAGGCACATTGTCAACATTAGAAGATGGAGACAAGCACTGTCAGTAACTTTACTCTGAATGATTTGCCTCTTGTATTAGATCGTCATGCCTTGACTGTACCATTGCACAAAGAGCACTCGAAGGACATTCACTCTTTGGAAGTTAATCCAACATGTTGGAGTGGTACATGCACATGAACGAAATAGCTTGCTCTATTCTTTTTCTATTCTATCTGTTTTATTTTTATTTATTATATTATTTAAAAGCCCTTGCTACGTGTACTGTGTTAAGCTAACTGAGACTTGTTATAGCTCTTATATATCATTGCTCTTTTTGTTGTTTTTGATTGCTTCCACTTTGTCCTCATTTGTAAGTCGATTTGAATAAAAGCGTCTGCTAAATGAATAAATGTAAATGTAAATATTAGTATAACCTGTGGTATAGATGAGTGCCAGTCAACTTTTTTCTGATTCCATTCTTTTAGAAACCATGCACAGGAAGCATATGTACTTTTGGTACTCAGTGAAGAGTCAGTAGTACAGTTTTATTATAATATAATGGAGAAGGGTCTGGCTGCAGACTTGCACTCTCAGACACTTGCACTTGCAATTTTTTATTGGATATTTTATTCTACTTATTGGTTACTTCTTTTTTGAATCTCTCAACATTTGTTTTTCTCTTGTGTAGGTATGGTTGACTTTAAGTCTGTCAGTCCAGATGTGAGACAGAGTGGAGTTGGAGCTCAGTAGATGTGTGATGGTTATAGATACTGTGGTCTTGGAAAGAAGGGCATCTTCACAGCTTTCTATTCAGACAAAGAGTTTGCTGGATTCTGTTCTATGGACTGCTACTACAGAATGAATTAATTAATTAATTAATGAGGGGTCTATCTATCTATCTATCTATCTATCTATCTATCTATCTATCTATCTATCTATCTATCTATCTATCTATCTATCCTTTTACTTGAATTGGTGACTGAAACGGAAAGTTAAATAAATGTTTTAGTGGATAAAGCTGTGTCTGTTTGCTTAATTGGTTAATGTCACTTAAAACAAGGTTACTTAACTCTTCTGACTAATTTTTAAATTTGATAATTTAATGGTTTTGTCATATTTATTTTTCTCTATCAGGCAAAACCTAGTTTTCTAGTGTAACACTTTACAATAAAGTTTCATTTGTTGACTGATGTATTAACTAACATTAACTATGAGCAATACATTTGATACCATATTTATTAAACTTGGTTAATGTACGTTGTTTGTTCTTGTTAGTTCACTAATGTTAACAAATACAGCTGACTTTAAATGACTTTAACTTAAGAACAGCAAGTGCGACTAACCGTGTTAAGAGACGTTTGTATTCTCAAAAATAATTGTAATCTGTTTTTGATTATTGATAAACTAAGACCTAAACGTGTGGTGGTGATTACGTCAGTAAGCCATTTTGAAGGTACTTTCGAAAGTAATTTAAAATAATATTCTTTACATCATTAACGCTGTTTTTACATTGGATGAATTTCAATTGGTTTTATTGGATTATGTGTTTAATTTATCGCTTTCTATTTATCTATAGGCCAATAGCGATTAAGAGTATGGCTCGCCTTTAGGCGGAAAAGCCAGTTTTCGCTAAACCTTTTGCCACGCCCCTACCTTTCTTTCCACCAATGAGAAACCTTTCGACACGCCCACCTTTTGCCACACCCATTGCTCCAGGCTGCAGTTACCCCTACTTGCATTTGGTGAACACTAACCTAAACCTATAGTGCCATCCACTGGAATAACGTTCACATTGCATTCATGACTACTAGTCAACTACTGTCTCGTGCCTTTGCTACAACGCACTATGCACAAGTAGAATTATTTTAAATTGTTTGGTTTGTTTAATTTCATGTCATGTATCAACTTGAACATCCTGTTGTGCTTTCAGAATGCTTGCATGAATAATTCCTGTAATGCTACATGTGTAGCACCGTTTCCCGCCACTAGAGTTCACTCAATTACATAAGTAGAACACTTTCTATTTCAAACAGCACTTGTGGCATAAATCAAATACACTGTGGCACCTGATATTGAGCAGCTGTAGTTTCAAATAACTCAGTGTTGCTTTGTGATACAATTCATGAATGTAATTTTGTCATGTTGGATAAGTATGCAACCAAAATGTTTTGATCTGGAATAAGTCCCAGTTGTAGATATATATTCTATCAAAGTCAAGAAGCATACATGTGACATTTTGCAAATGAAAGTGACTCAGAGAGAGAGAGAGAGAGAGAGAGAGAGAGAGAGAGAGAGAGAGAGAGAAAGATCTGTGCACTTTCACTGACTTGCACTTCTGTACACTTCAGGTCCTCCACCCCTTTAAAGGTTCTTAATCTTCCCGTTGTCATAAGAAATTGCAAACACATTTGATCCTCGGGTCAAATTTGATTTACATTGAAAAACATTTATTTATTAAGGACTATTAATATATTATTATTATCATTTATTTAATATTGATTAAATAACATAACTCAAAGTATTTGAGTTATGTTATTTAATCAATATTAAATAAATGATAAAGTTTTAATAGTATTACATTACTTGTATTTACACTCAACCATTAGCCCTTCCTTTTACAGATACCTTGTATGCATTATTTGGTCCGTTAATGAACCTAACAGACTCTTGTAATCCAGCCCTTGGGTGCCTCCCTCTGTTTCCCCACGCTGCTGCTCCTCTGTCTGTACACACACGCTCCCCATCCAGTGAAGAGTGGAGAGTGGACGCGGCGCGGCTTAAACCATCTGACGCGTTTTGCGCATTTCCTGAACTGGCGCTCGAGCGCAGGGGGAGAGAGAGAAGGAGAGAGGGATAGAGGGAGCGAACAGGGTGGAAGGCTGCTGCGCAAAGGACTAACACGAGCGTGTAGCTCAAATGCTTTCGCCTTCTCATATCAACAAAGAAAAGAAGCAGCTGTATATCTCGACGAGCGAATGGCAATAGTCTCACAGCGGTTTGTCGGCAGACTGGGAAAAGGAGGAATCCAAAAACGCCTCTCCCATTTAACGCTTATTGGAAAACGAATAGTACAAGACAAGCCCCGTTGAAGACCATCACATTTGGGATATTTTCCTCTGTGTTATTGGCGATATTTTGCCTCTTGGACTCGTCCCTCAATCCAGCGCTGTTCCAGACGTAAGGAAATTCGATTGTTTACGTATGCTTCCCAATACGTGGAAAGACGGAACAAAAACAGGATCTTCTGGTTTTGCATATCGCGTTTTTTGTATCCTATTTGATTGTTCCGCTCAAATGAGAGAATCAGGTTGATCCGACTAGTGGTTTAGGGGATTTAATCATCACAGCATCCATCTATACGTGCATGTACACTGATGACGTGATGACATCTACGGGTATAGCGACCCCCTGAATCAAAACCTGCTTTTGAAACCGCCTGTTCTTGCAAAGAAGCCAGCTGCATCTCACTTGAGCCTCATCATGGTGGTGTTTAATGGAATGTTGAAGATCAAGGTTTGCGAAGCTCTGGATCTGAAGCCCACCCCGTGGTCACTAAGGCATGCTGTGGGACCGAAGACCCAGACCTTCCTTCTGGACACGTATATTGCCCTCAACGTGGACGATTCCCGTGTGGGCCAAACTTCCACCAAGCAGAAGACAAATAGTCCAGCTTGGAATGATGAGTTCGTAACAGAGGTTTATGATGGGAAGAAAATCGAACTGTCTGTCTTTCACGACGCGCCGATTGGCTATGATGACTTTGTGGCCAACTGCACTATACAGTTTGAAGACCTGCTGCAGAATAGCAGTAGGCACTTTGAAGATTGGGTATGTTTATTTCACAATTTATTGGCCTAGTGTAATCACTTTAGTCTGGTCCCTGGAGGCCCCTCAACACTCGTTTTGGTTGTCTACTATTCTCTCACACCCAAGGTTATGGAGCACTTCTACTGAGACAGGATTGAGATATGCAGTGCAGTGGTTCTCCTAGTCCTGAAGTAGCCCAGCACTATGACATTATAGATGTCTACCTTTATTTATCACACTTGATTTATGTAATCTGCTCATATACGTACAGGTAGCTGCTCCAAGATCTAAAGTTGGTGTGGAGACATCCAAAATGTAATCTTGCAGAACTGAAAACCACTGATCGGTTGTCTAGGCCATCATTTTTTTCACAGGGGCTGGTCAGTTTCTTCTTCTCCCCAGCAAAGCATCTTGTTTCCCAGCCTTCCTCATGGGTTCTCACGCTCTGGGGGTTTTCCCATTTCTCGACCAAACATGTTCTGCTGCTGTTCAATCCAGACTTACATTCACAGTTTCCGTCAAGTGAAGCCGTTTTGCAAATTGTCTTCATAAGATATAGTGCTCTCATGCCAGAGAAGGAAATAATTAGTGTTAAATTATGCACGTTGTAAAACGAGTTTGACATATAGTTTGCTACAACCTGTCATACATCTAGTTATACATAAAATAATTATGGTGTGTGACAGCACAGCCATATTAACCGAGTGTTTCACCTTGCCATTCACCTTATTCTGGATTTTGTCCACTCAGTAGAATTAAGCCCTTTTACTGCAAAAAGGACTAGTGATGCTCAATTCACCGGTTTCCTTTTAAGTTTTAATAGTGTTGGTTTGGCCCTTTTGTTCTCTTTTGAGAATGTTGCTTATTGTATCTTTTTAAATGAAAAAAATATAGATTGTAATTTTATCATCAATTGCAGGCTGCTGTGTTTTTTTATATAACACACATACAAACTTGATTATTTTTTACAATAGTATCAAAATGGAATGTTTTGATGCTGCTGTGTTATAATGTGTTTCTGTGTAGTGGAAAAATAGTTAGAGATTCACTTAGCATTCTAATCATGCCTGGAATTATGAGTTGGTCTGTTATATAATCTTCACACAGCTCAGGGGCTTCATTTGGGAGTGTTTTGTGTGTTTGGTCGTTAGACACCCAGGGAAAGGTCAGCATATATTGATCATGTCGCTGCATTGGTCAATCTTCACCTCCTGTCACTGGCAGCTCATGCTGTAAATGTGTCAGTCGAGAGAGTGAGAATGAAATCAATTTATTTTCTGCATTCCCTCATAACGGCTTTGACGACCTGCTTAATCGTAACTCATCCTGAGCCCTCTGTCTCACCACCAGCTTTATTCCACCTCTGTGCTAAAGGGAAACATTTGCCAAGTTAAATCATTCCAGTTGTATGCTAAACAAATTTTACTGCTTTAGTTTCCACATGCTTTAACTTTTATAATTTAAATGTGTAAGTGTATGTACGGCTCAACAAACAGGGCAGTTTCTGCCATATGTTAATCTCGGCCGATATATCTGACTTAATTGGAACTGAAGGTTTTGTCAGACTTCATATCCACAGACACACTTGATAACAGCGATTCAGACGTGGAAGCTAATTTTCCCAGAGAGGCACAGAAGTACAATCTTCATCTGCCATGTCTCGTTTACACAAATTAATAAAAGAAAGAGTTTGCTTTCCAGAGTTGATGACCGTGGGTGAAGGTGTCTGGTAACGGAGGGTTGTGTGCAATTCAGAGTTGAATTGAGAATGTTTAATACTTCAGATCAGTTCCTGAATTTGAACTGAATTTGAATCGAGTTAGAAAATTTGATGCAGCATTTGAAATAGAGTATAAAGTAAAAAGCAAAGAAGTTCATTTGAGTGTGATTTCTTTTAATCTGAATTTTTTTTTTTTGGTTGTTCATACCAGATTATTTGAATTGTTATTCCTCTTCCTGTCATTCCAGTTCGACTTTTTCAATTCCGTTCTAATTCCAAATTATGAATTAAAAGTAATTAATACCATTAAAATGTCATTAATTCTGAACTTTGCACTAACCAGCTTGTAATGTAATATTTAATTTGTTGGAGTATTATTGTTTCTATTAGAATACGTGGTGTGATTGACCCTTCACAGGGAGTTTAATTGAGAGGTAATCTGACCTATCAAATTGCAGAATCTGCCATTTTGTCCGTCAATCAAATCAGACAGGAGAGTAGATTAACTTCGGTGGATTTAATGGGGTGTATTGACGTCTTAATCCGGTTGAGATAAAATACCTTCTAATTTTCATTGATGTTTATTTCTCTTATTTCTCTTTGCTCCACAATGTATTTTTCACTGCGTGAGAACATTTGTGGTGTGAGAGCTGCATTGCTTTGTAGGACATAGCAACAGTAACTACGGGGGCAGGTAGGGGAAGTCGTGGCCTAATGCTTAGAGAGTTGGACTCCCAATCGAAAGGTTGTGAGTTCGAGTCCCGGGCCGGCAGGAATTGTGGGTTGGGGGAGTGCATGTACAGTTCTCTCTCCACCTTCAATACCACGACTTAGGTGCCCTTGAGCAAGGCATCGAACCCCCAACTGCTCCCCGGGCGCCGCAGCATAAATGGCTGCCCACTGCTCCGGGTGTGTGCTCACAGTATGTGTGTGTGTGTGTTCACTGCTCTGTGTGTGTGCATTTCGGATGGGTTAAATGCAGAGCACAAATTCTGAGTATGGGTAACCATACTTGGCTGAATGTCACTTCACTTTCACTAGACCAGACAACCAGTATAATAAGCCTTAGTATGTAAAACTTTTAGTAAAACATTTTAGTCATCTCAAATGAATGCATAGAGGTACAGTGTGTCCGAGACTGAAAACGAAACCAAATGGGACTCATTTTTTGGAAGACAGTTGTTTCTTGGCAGGTCATTTGAGCAGCAAAACCTGGAGCCAGACGTCCCCAGAGAAACCCACACTCTTCACACAGTGGATACACATCCAGTAAGCTTCATCCGTACGTTCACTCCCACTGTTACCCACACAGGTGGAGCTTTATTCTGCTTGGAACAAGGAGTGCATGCTAATTTAGATCGCTTTCACGTCAACAAACACAAACAAAACCATAGAGAAACAGTAGCGGCAGTGTTACAAAACTGCTTGGTGGAAAAAGTAACCAACCAGGACGTCAGACCCTAAAGTAGACGCTGTTTTTGCTTTACCACTTCTCTGTTGGGTTTCTGGCCTGAAAACGTCCCCCAACTGCATGTTGTGGTCGCCCAGTATGATGCAACATAGTTCTCAGAAATTGCACCACTTTTAGGCACACGCATCTTCTCTTTATCCTTTGCCGATGGTTAATTGGGTTTGAGCGTCATGTTAGTTGTCTGTGTAACATTTAGCGGAAGAGGTAATTGGAGCTGGTCTTTTGGGTGGTTCTCAAGACACTATTGAGACACAGCCACCCGTCTTTGTTGTGTGAGGCAGAAACAGACTAAATAATTTACTAGCCTTCCATCAGCCTCTTTATGGCATGTCTGATCCTGCAAAGATCATCCACAACACCCTTTGCTCAAGTTAGGAACAATTCCATTAACACCAGCGAAAGTGGTCCTTATCTATAGAGATATATCTGTCTTTAATTACCAGCCTTTTACTAAAGAGTCATCTGTAAAGAGTCTGAGAATGAGGGGGCCACCTGTGGCAAGGAGAACTTCTGCTGATCTTGTAGCTGTTCATGCACCCTTGTCTTTTTCAGGTTCATTCATTCTCCTTCCTCGTATTGTCCTTCTTCTGCTCCTCTGCTTCCTTCACCTTCTCTACTGGGGTTCCTTCCCTGCCATTTTGTTGTCCAAACTATCCTTGTTAAATTCACATATATTTATGGTCCTGACATTATGTCCAGTCCATTACAAACCAGCTCCAAATGCTTAAAACACATTTCACTAGGAGTGTTGCTTTAGCTGCAGATAATGAGCTTTAAAGGCTTGCAGTTTCCTTAATGTTTTTCCACTGCATTACAGCTTACGTTACAGTTATCGATTGCACTCAGTATTTTACAGGTTTATGCCCAGCAGTTCTCTTTTCCATTGTCTCCTGGTAAATGTTGGTGTTAGCTATACAGTACTTTCTGGTTACTGAACACTGACATCATATGCACTCACTTCTCCCCAGGAATTTGCGCAAATAGGCCAGGCCGAGGCTAAAACACCAACTTCTCCCCCTCTTTGGCATATCGTTGCCACATGAACCCATATCACACTCTTGCCCAGCCAAAGCTCATCAGTGCTGGGTGTTGATTTCTTAGGAATCCCGAATCTATGATTTTAGACATAGGTGGTGACATGTTTGTACAGACAGAAACCTTGTCATTATGCCTTTGGCCCAGTGATTGTCACACATCATTTCACAGTGCACTGTTTTTCATCATTTCTCAAATCTCAGGATTCGAGTAGGATGGGGGAATAGTTGGTAAGCAGGATCAGTTCATCCAGCAGCACTAATTAATTACATGAAATGATTTGATGAGAGACCAGTGAAATGTCTTTGTGTTTGTTAAGCTATTCTGTTATTGTATTTGATTGTGACTGTCCTCATTTGTTTCTCTTGTGTAGTTTGGTTCGTGTGTGTGTGTGCTTTACCGATTTGCGTATTTGACCGCCGATTGTCTAGCTTTCCATGCTGTGTTGAGCTCTTGCCTGAGGCACATTGAGCATGCTTACAGTGAAAGGGAACAATACAGGTGACAGATGAGATACTTCCACAAATATGCCTGATCTGCACTGCTATCTACATGACCCAGTTACACACACTCACACACACTTGTACTCTCACCTCCACAGCATAATACACCACAATATATGTGAATATATTCTCTTTATAGGTAGTCCTAATGAGTTTTAAACTGACTTGCTGTTGTAGATTCAAGGGCTTGTTCATATAGTATGAAAATAAGTGATGGAAAATGTGAATGTGATTGATTTCATATTATTTGAAAACTTTGAAGCCTTTTTTTCTGGGTATTCAATGTTGGCATAGATTGTGTGTTTGACTTTTTGGGCATCATCATTTAAGGTCCTTCAATACTGTTCAAAATTCAACCGTATATTCCTTTTTTTAAGTAATTAAAAAATGTATTCAGCAAGGATGCCTTAAATTGATCAAAACTTACTGTAAATGCATTTCAATTTATGTTACAAGAACTATTTTTAAATCAAATATTGTTATTTTAAACATTGTATTCATTTAAGGAAATGGTTACATTTTAAAATATATTAAAATAGACAAGTTCACAATATTTCACAATATTACTGTTGTACTGTACTGTACTTTTGATCAACAAAATCGATCCTTGCTGAGCATAAGAAGCTTCTTTCAAAAATATACAAAATCTTTCCGACCCCAAACTTCTTAGACTGTATTATAATATTAAAAAATAAGTTTTTTAGTGAATTTTAGGCATTATAGCAGCAAATTAGGCTTGTTAATGTCACAAAAGAAACATTATGCATTTTTATTGAGAAAATCTCTTTTTTAGTATCCCTGGTTTCCTGTTTGTCTTGAACTGTATGTCTCTGAGTGTGTAAATCTCCATTTAATGAAGGTAGGGAAGGCATGCAAGGGTGATATGGATGGGGTTGGAGGTTTTAATGTGGGCAGATACATGACTACAAAATGCTCGTGTGGCCCAAAGTGAGGCTAGAATCTCCCATCATCATATCTGCAGTCATCTTCCCTGCAGGAGCCGGCAACAGACTCGAATATTCTCAGCACCCTATTCACACTTTGTGTGTTCACACACACCCCACAGCACTACAACTGTTGGCGTATGTGTGTGTGGGCGCTTGTTTTTTGCAGAGATTAAATCAAAGTAATTCACACCTCATGAAGTTTGAGACACCAAGGCTTGTAGTCTGTTCCTGTGCCCACAGTTACATGAGCGTTTCATCTCCAGACGGCTGTTTTCATTTTGTCCTTTTTTTTTGCGCTATTTACTAAATAAAAGCCGTGAAGCCCTCTCAGGACCTAGTGCTTATTCAAACTGAATTCCAATCAGACCTTCAAAGGCTTCCATTATTAGTCTGTATCATGAATTATGCACAATTAGCCCAGGTGAGGTGTCTTATTAGTAATTCATGGAGCTCTGAAGGTTTCACTCATAGCTGGTGTGTTCATACTGCTGAATGTGCTATTATGGCCACATTTGTATGTGATTTTGAGCGTGAATGGGAGCTGTGCATGCCGCCCCGCCTCCATGCTGGGACTCTGCTGTTGACAGATGGATGTAGGAGGACTGTTGCTGAGCTCAAACTGTCTTCGAGACAGAGTGAGAAATGGATGAGGAGAGTAAAAAGGAGGAGAGGGCAAAATTGAGGAGGGAAGAGAAAGTTTTCCTCAATGTTTAATCATAGCTTTAGATTCATTTAGAAATCAGTGGCACATGTGTTTAAAACTTCCTGGACCTACTTTTAATTTCCCAAGTGCATGGTTAGGAGACTGTTTTCAGTGGCAGGATTTCTTTCTCTTCACCTCTAGTCAAATCAATAGTCTTAATAGAACTAATAGCTTAATGTAATGAACTGCTTGAACACAGCCTCACTCCTTTCCTTTCATTTTTCATTTTTAAAGAAAAAGTCTACATTTTTTTTTGGATGGTCTGGGATTGACGCATCACTTTTTATATTTTGTCCTGAGACATGAATCCATAAATTGCAACCACCTCCACATATAAATTTAGTGCTCAATGTACAAGGTAGAAATTTAACATGAGCTTTCTTCCTAGTACATCATGCAAACAAATTCAAGCAAAAAGGGTTAGTTTACTAAGAAATGAAAATTCTGTCATCATTTACTCAATCTCATGTCGTTCCAAACCTGAATGACTTCGTTTATTTTGTGAAACACAAAGATACTTTTAAAAATATCTCTGTTTATTTTAAAGTTAAGGACTTTCCAGTGAAAGTCACATGGATTTGGAACAACACGAGGGTGAGTAAAGGCCCGTTTACACCAAGGACAATAACTACAACGATAATGATAACTATAAAGTTTTAATAATCATTCAGATTCTTGGAGAATATGGAAGTCCACAACACAAAGGAATGATATACTGTAGTTGGAAACACTTTAATAATTAAAAAAAAATTTCAGCTTTAAAATGCTAAAACATTGATAGACAGAATCCGAATCCATCTGACTTCTGACTTCACCAGCACTAAGCATTTTTCCATAGAGATGTGTGTTCGGGAGAGCGTGAGTGGCATGTGTTTTCTGTGGCTTGTGGGTATCTGTTTGCACAGTTGTGATTAGAACAGAGAGAGGGCGAGCAAGAGACTTCGGGCCAATGAAGGGTGCACGTTCAGGCACTGGAGGACAGTAACCAGAGCAAGAGTTTGTTTTTCCTCATGTTGTACTCGATAGCTTTACCGCATACACACTACAATGGCATAAGCACATGCGTGAAACAACTGGTCTTGAGCTGATTTTTAGTGGATGTATGAAGTCAGTTCTCCCAAGTGAGTAACCACAGGTGTAGTTCATCACACAAACTATTCAACATGCTCCACTAATGTCCCAGCTAAGTTCTAGAAACTGTCCAAATACTTTTGTTGTAACTTTGAACAGTATATTTGTTGTTTTGTAATTTTCAACTTTAAAAACATCTTGTCGTGCTTGGAAAAGTACTTGTGCTTTCTGATACTCTGATGATTCTCCTAAAATTCTTCATTAGGGCAAATAAAACTAGAGCCAATAGTTGACATTTAGTAAGAGAACTGATCTAACTGTTAATCTGGATAGAATTTGAGAAATGTTTGAGTTAATACTGAAGTCTGTAGAAGACTTTGGTGTCTTGGGAAATCTGAGCAGATTTTGAAATATTTCTGAGATCTGAAAATCATACGAGATTACTAGGGTCTTTTAGAAAATCTGTGAGGCGGGAGATTCTTCACAGTCTCGAATTGTTTTCCATGTAATGTCATTTCCGTCTTGGAGAAACAGTTGCAATATTAAAGAGATCTCATTTGTGATATCCCTTTTCTAAGGGGAGGGACAGTGAGCCTCTTGAGCTGTGGGTTTGGAAGAGGTTGAGCTGCAGGGTGTTGCATAAGAGGAGCTGATTATGTCCCACGGCTTATCTCTGGGTTTTATCCTCCCTTTCTCTCTCTGTTCTTCTCTTTTACTCTCCCTTTATGTCCTCATGATATCCATATGATTCCTTGAGTTTGACCCAAATAGCATTCACTGTTATGATTGATTTTGTACATGTAGTGCTTCAGGGACTGTCCAGGATTTTCAGGAGCTTAGTATGTTCCCATTTAATTCTTTAAAATTATTTAACAGAATTTTAAGCCATAACACAAACCAAGCAGTTCTGACAGGGATCACATCACTGTGTAATTAATTATGAGGCAATGAACTACATATGAAGCACTGCAAACAAACAAAAATTACAAAAGTAAAAATTTTTGTTTACATTGTTTATATATTTTTTTCTAAATATACAAATCTTACATTTATTGCAAAATATTTATGTATATACAAATATATAAGTAGATATGTAAGATATAGATATACAAATATAAATATTCATATTGCATTATTAAAAATATATATTATAATGTATATTATAATGCATATACTATATATATTATAGTAATTATGAATAATGGTGATTTATTTAAAACTTAATTTATTTTAAAAGTGATTTTAATTCAAATTTAAAAATTGTGTTTAATATAAATGTAAATATGAGTGTACATTTACACCTCTCTCTTTACATATTTTATTTGAGTTAAATGTATTTGTAATTTTAAATTAATTATACTGTGATATTCTTATTAATAAATTAATATTATAATTATTATTTAATGATTAATTATTTGATACATTTTATATTTTTTTTTGCCACAAAATGAAGAACAGAGAAAAGGCACAGAAAAAATGCAGGAAGAAACTCTTTCCCTTTGCTAGTAATGTGATCTAACCCTCTGCAGCAGCGCTGCTCTACATTATTCAAAAGGGACAAATCAGCATTGATCGACAGGCTGCTGTATGTCTGTCTCTGGTCAAGCTCATCACATGCAGCTAACAGATTAACGACAGCAGTTTATCCACTGTCAGTTAGCAAAAGATTTTAGTGTAATGTACAATGTGGTGTAAAAGTCTGAGACCAGAAATATGGGATTCATCTAATTTATGCAAAGATGTATATCTATTGAGTCATATAAGATAAACTAGTATCATGCCACACGCTCTCTTTCTTTTAGTAATGGAGGGCCAAAATTCACATAAATTCCTATTTTGCCATATTAGTTTGTGCATGTGAGTAAAGACAACAAAATCAAAAGTATTATTGTCATTTTAGTATTCAGCTGATGCTCGTTAACACATCTTTATTGTTACAGAAACTTTTTTTTTTTACCCTATAAAATGACATTGACCGCATAAATCTAGCAAAATTACCAAGGCTTATACTTTAAAACATGGAAAACTTAAGAAAAACTCTCTGAAACAAGGAAAATCTTGCATAATACATAAACTTGTCTTATTTGAAGGATGTTTAGACACTTTTCTGGAAAACTAGACAAAAATCATTTTAAAGAAAATGATTTTTACATTGTAGAGTGTGTGTGCGTGCTAATGACTATAACTAGACTGCCGTCTGCAGGCTGTCCTTGAGCTTGTGTGATGACAGCAGCTTTGGAAAGAGCTTTCAAGCTGGCGATGGCTGGACAGGCTCACAAACTCACATGCACCACCAGCAAAGCAGTCTTGCCAACATTGTTTAGCAAAGCATGACACCGGTTTCCTGGAGAGTGTCATCAGGGAGAGTAGAACACACCGCTCCATCCTTGTGCGTTCAGACATACACACACACACACACACACACACTCACACGCAGTGGCCTTTCCTTCCTCTGCTAAATTTAGTTGCCGTTGCACCTCTGAGACAAACACACTCAAGGAGGCTGCTGTTGAATGGAATTGAATGCTGCTGAGGAAGAGAGGCCGAGGGGGGAGGGGCCACGTGACTGAATAACAGACATGTCATCACCCTGTTAGCATTTCAGATGACATCATCAGCAGTTCTGCAGTTGAACTTTCGTCTTAAAGTGACTTTTTGTTATAATTTCATCAAACGGCCACTGGTCTGATATGTTCAAGAGGGCGGTTTCAAAGTGCAGCAAAACTTGATGATTTCATCAGGAATGGAAGGAATAAATCTTTCCTAATTCCTATATTCAGGAAGAGGCTAGGACCAGGAGTGCTGATCTGGCACCGGGTCTGCTGTGTCCCTGATGATCTAGATCACTGTGAAGAGAAAAATAAAACAGGCCTCCTATTTTGAGATGCTCTATGAATGCAGCTCGATATCTCTTTCTTCAACACCTCCATCCACCTCCACATATGCACCGCGGGGCCTGTGTTCTCGCTGTCTCTCTCTGCATAATAAGATTAAGCAGTGGTTTCCTGACATTGTGGATCTCCTCTCCCCCCACGCCGAGCTGATGGCGAGTGGGTGTCGAATCTCGGCTAGGCGTCGGGCCCGCGTGGGGTCTGAGTGGGACGCTCGGGATGTGCTGCACTGGCAGGAAATTGTTTAAAAAGGAGTTATAAAACCCAAGCAGTTTCCCTGCCAACTCTCTGCCACCCTCCGTCCTTTGAGACAACAAAAAGAGGCAGAGAGTAGAAAGTTAGCGAGTGCATGTGCATGGGGCCCATCCCTGTAGAGGGAGATTCACAGAGGGAATCTATTACAGGGATCGTGAACTTTGACATCAGCTCATAAAAGTGAAGGTGATGTTGAATGAAATGTTTACAGAGCGCCTTCAAAAAGTCAGTAAATAATGTGCTTCTCGATGTCTCACTTTTGTGCTGAGATGCTGCTCTCTGATTGGTTTCTTCTCTCTGTTTCCTCTCTACAGATCGACTTGGAGCCAGAGGGCAAAGTGTTTGTCATCATTGATCTGTCGGGATCCTCCAGTGAAGGTGAGACTCCACAGCACAAAATCTACAAGTTGACACAAGAAACAGACTATCACAAAGACAGCAAAGACAGATAGAGTGTGGTCAGCAGTTATACATTTCATACATTCAAAAGCTTGGGGTCATGGGAAATGATGCTTTTATTCAGAAAGGATGCATTGAATTTATAAATGTCTTTACAGTCACTTTTGATAATGTCACAAGAATTATATTTCAAATAAATGCTCTTCTTTTGAAACTTTCTATTCATCAAAAAATCTTACACAAAATATATTTTATTTTACACAAAAATGTAGCAACTGTTTTCAAACTGATAATAATAAAAGATTTCTTAAGGATCATGTGAAACTGAAAACTGGAATAATGGCTGCTAAAAATTGTTTAGCTATCACAGGAATAATTACATTTTAAAATATATTAAAATAGAAAACAGCTATTTTAAATTGCATTCATTTTTCACAATATTACTTTTTTTACTGTATCAAATAAGTGCAGCCTTATTAGCAACAGACTCAAAAAAAAAAAAGGTGGGTGTTTGATAAATTGATGAAATCCTCTTGGTATTGTGATGCATCATTAGTGCATTAGAAAGGCCTGTGCCAAGATACTTGTGACTGAGGGGAAGTCTGTGTGTGGAAAGCAGCAGTGTCCATTAGGGAAATCCCACTCTTATGCTTCTCTGTGTGTGTGTGTGTGTGTGTGCGTGCGTGGGGGCTGAAGCTGTTCTTTCCTGGGTGTGTGTTGAGCATATGTTCTGAGAGCCCACTCACAGATCTGAGGCTGGTGCTGGGAGATACCTTTCTTTAGTTGAGATAAACTAATGATGCAGACTCAAAGCAGCAATGCTGGATTTCCCCTCTCAGGTTATAACTGACTGGATGCTTAAACGGAGATGATCATGACACATAATCTTGATTGAATATCAGTTCAATCAAGATTCAGACAATGGACTGATGTCTCAAAAATGAAAATTCTGATTATGATTATAATTTACTCATGCCATCCCAGAACCATATGTCTTTTATAATCTATTGAGCAACTGCAGCTATTTCTTCTGCCTCTTATAGCTGTAAGATAGATGTCGTCCCCACAGCCGCCACACTTAACGCTGCAATGCCTGTATCAGAAACTTCTAACTTTAAAAGTCAGGTCTACACTCAGGGCCGGATTGGGACTCATTTTCAGCCCTGGAGTTTAATGCATTAGACCGGCCCACTTTAGTTCACAACTGACTATATTAAAATAATGTAATTAAAACCTCAGAATATAATTCCCTACAGTCTTGTAATTCATTGTATTTTTAAAAACATCATCATTTCCAATTCAGTGCAAAAACAATAGCCTAAGTTTTTAGCTTCACAGTGAAGATTTATTAGAACAGTAAATAACAGGATAGTGTAAGAATCTCTTTTCTTTAAGATTTAGTATTCATAAATATCCAAACATTGAAATAAAGAAAAAAATCTAATAAAAACAAATATATAAAACAAAATAAAGATTCAAATAAAATGTATTGCACTTTCTAACGACAGTATCATCTCAGTTTCATTAATGTATTGCTGAATCGTCAGGTATCATTAATTATCTCAGGGCATTTTTCATTGAGCAGGGCTCTTCATTACTATTAGTTCTTCTGAATGACAATCCTACCTGCCCATTCTGGTGTGTTGGGCTCATGACTGGAGCTTGGTAACGTTACTGGGCCTTGCTCTTCACTGTTAGCAGCAAACTGGACTAGAGGCTGCTGCTGCTGAAGAGCTACAAGAAAAAGTTTGATACATGAGCGGTGGTTTGCAAACAACGTTGTTTTGCAATGTCGCTAGCATCTTGAACTGCTCCTAACTACCTTAACGTTAGCTTACTTACCGGCCTCGTCGTCTCCATTTGTTTTTTTGAGGAAGAATGTGCTCAGCTTAGAAAACAGATAATCACGTCATCATTATCTTGCAGGCTGCACCCTGCGAGAAAATATTAAATAAAAAATAGTGGGACGGTGATAAAATAATAAATAGAGTGGGGCTGTGGTAAAATAATAATAAAAATAAATAATATATATTTATATATATATTTAAACCCAGTGCCATGACAACAACGGCCCTCGCAGCCAAAAAAACATACCGGCCCACCGGGAATTTTCCCGGTGCTCCCGATTAGCCAATACGGGCCTGCCTATAGTCACCATATTGAACATTTTTTCCCATTTATACACTTAAATATAAAGGTTCTTTAATGGTTAATATATGATTCACAGATTCGATAAGGTTCCTTATAGTGGAAAAAAGCTTCTTCAGACTAATAAAATATTATTCTGATTATTTCTTCACACAAAGAAAAATAATTTCAAGAACTGTTCACTGAAAGGTTCTTTAGGGAACCCACAATGTTTTTTTTATGGCATCGCTGTGAAACTACGAAAGTCCTAAGAGGCCATGCATTTAAAAATAAAATTCTTTCTTGTTTTGTCTTGATAACAGCTTAATTATCTCGTGATCATAGCAAGTTATTTTCTCATGATCACAACTTAAAGGGATAAGCGCGTGAGGCGTCTTCATCTTCTTGCTTGCTTTACGACAGATTGCAGACTTTTAAGTGAATTGCCTGATAGTGCTGCCTATCTCTCAAATGGACCATTGACACTCCCAATTGAGTTTTTAGATAGAGTGTCAATGGTCCATTTGAGAGATAGGTGGCGGTAATGCACTTATAAGTCTGTGATCTGCCATAAAGCAAGCAAGAAGAAGACAATGCCTCACGCACAGGCTGTGTCACGTAGTACAGTTCAGACAGTTCAGGCATTTTAGTGCATCAGAGGTAAAAATTATATATATGTAAAAATGATGATATATATACTGTTTGGTTTCTTGCACAGACCGATTGTTTTGTGTCTTTGCACATCAATGTATCGTCACGAGCCACAGGGCTTAATTTGGTTTTGTTTGTGTATTTTTTTGTTTTATTGTATGTTGTTTTACTGTAAAACATGTTCCCATGGCTCTCGGCCTCGCCCCACTCATCACATACCCCCATCGCCCCTCGCAGGCCGGGGGGTACCCACGAGACTGCGGCCCTGTACTCCCCCCCCCCCCCCACCCCCGTCACACTCGTGATCACTACTTAATTTTCTCATGATCTCGACATAAGTTTTCTCGTTGTCAAGACTTAATATTTTCATGTGATCTCGAAATAACGAATGTTGTTTTCTTGTTATCACTACTTAATTTTCTCATGGTCTCGTCGTAACAAAAGTTTTCTCATTATCATGACTTAATATTTTCTAGTGATCTCAACATAACATAAGTTGTTTTCTCGTTATCACAACTTAATTTTCTTGTGTTTTCGATATGACAAATGTTGTTCTCTAAGTTACACAACTGTTCCAACAGGTGGCACTAGGGGAGGGGGTGATTGGGGATTTTATGAAACATTAATTTTAGGTTTTACTAACCTTATTAAAGCATAAATCATTTTAATTAAAAAATTATTTGTGTTTTGACACACTAGGCTAATTCATTAATGAGCTGTGATAATAGACATGTAAATCTGTATTTTTACCCACAAATGTAAGGGGCAAAAAAAACACTACACTGCACCCACACAAAGGCAAATCCACATACAGTCGCAACAGACAATAAAACACACATACAAGCTCTGTGTCTAAATAATAGTTGTGTTGTCTGGATGTTGCGTTAATCACAGGCCTCTTTTCAGAGGTGTCAGTAAACTGACTATGAGCTTGGCTGGAGATCACTTAATTCTAGCGTCTCCGTGCAAACAATCGGTTAGTGCTAATGTGCGACTTTGCTCTGGGCATAAATGAGAGCACAGCATCCCTCCAGTTTATGTTCAGTGGCCTGAGCAAAGCCTTGTTCTCTATGATTGTATGTACACACACCTATTGATTTCTGGTTGATCTTTCATATTGATCCAAAGCACTGTGCTTGTTCTGACCTGCCTGGGTGGGGTGATTTGACATGGGCATGAGAATCACAACAACAAAACGGATCAAGTCAGTGCAGTATATTAGTGGAGACTGATAAAATATCAATAGATGTGAATAGTCAGCAAGCACCCTTTTAGATCATGGCTAGGGTTGGGAACTGAGAAATCCGAATACCAAGCTAATGACTCTTTTGAGTTATTATTTTGATTGCCAACAGCTCTAAATAGTGTCTTATTATTTTAGCAGTAAATGTGGATCTTTCAGATGAATTTTAGGAGTGCTGGTTTGGTCTTCTACTTGTCTTCGTCTCAACCCCTCAAAGTCTTGGGGCCCTATTTTAACGGTCTTGGGGCCCTATTTTAACGATCTAAACGAAAGTGTAAAGCGCATGGTGCAGGTGTACTCAGGGCGTGTCCAAATCCACTTTTGCTATTTTAAAAAAGGATTGGCGTGCCAGTCGGGTTGTCCCTATTCTCTTAATGAGTAATGGGTGTTTTTTGGGCGTAACGTGCAATAAACCAATCAGAGTCTCATCTCTCAATTCCCTTTATGGTCCAGTTGCGCTCGTGCCATGACAGATTTGTTATTTAATGGCGGAATTTGGCAAGCGCAAAGACAGAAAGCCTCTCCGAGATGAAACGGAGCTGTTCGTGTGCGAGCAAATAGCCTAATTCTGATACATGTGATGACTTTCCATTGTGACATGTGGGCAATATTTAGCCTACAAAAAAATCTTATGCATTGCAATCCTTTAATTTTTAATATTTGGCATGTTTGTGTGCTGCTGTGCGTCCCCGTGTTTAATAAGCAGTGTGTACACTCTTTAAATAACAAAGAAAAAACATTGCGCCAGACTTTAGACCAGGTTTGAGCTGGTGAATGACACCGGACTGAAACTAGCAAACACACTTGCACTGCGCCTTGCGTCGCATTGCGCCGGGAACACACTCTGTTCTTGGTCTTGACTAGGTCTCGGTTTAGGGGGTCTTGACTACAACACTATTATAAACAAACAACTTGACCAATTAAGTTTTACTTTCCCGCAGATGACTCTTGTGAACTGATACCTTTAGTGAACCAAAAACAGTCATCTTAGCCAAAGAAATCCGATCACTAAGCTAATGACTCATATGAGCCAACAGCTTGACTAATGCAATTTTACTCTCAAGCAAATTACTCTTTAGAGCAGGTTATTTTACTCTATCAAAAAGAAACAACTTGACCAGTGAAGTTTGATTCTCAAGCATGTTTTTATTATTTTTATTGAATCACAAATACCTATTAATGTAATGTAATGATAAGGAACAGGAATTGTTAGGAGGAATCAGATTAAAAATCTAATTTACACCAAGAACTATAACTATTAGCGTCCACACCAACGCATTGTAACTTTTATTATTGGCATGCACTGCAGTTTTGTTGTCTGTCACTTTAAATGCTCAAGCTTTTTAAAGCAGGATGGATTGTCTGGTTCTAACTGGCTGTTCTGACAATGTTGTTATCATTAATCAGCTGGAAAATAAACTCTTCCAGCGATAACGGTCCTGTGTCGTTATAGTTGTGGTGCGGATAGTTAACGTACTTGATACGAATGGGCCTCAATTTCTTACAATTCCCATCCCAAGTCATGACCTTTGATCTTTGATGCCATGGCAACCATATCACAAATAGCAGGTGAGGGCAGTTTTGGTACGTAGAGGTGGAAGTTGCTGTCTTGTTTCCACAAACAGATCCAATCAATGAGTCTTACACACACAGACAAGAGAATCTCTTTAGATATGAAGGGCAGAGCTATTTTCAGTGGCACCTCAAGCTGCACAGACCAGAATAGCTCAGGCACTTGCCGCATCCTTGCTTTCTGTAAAAATTACCCATGTTCCTACCTTCCTGACCCAATGTCCCACTAGGCTCTTTTGTGAGTCAAGCCCAATTCAGAGCATAATTTTTCATTGCTGTTTAAAGACTGATGATATCAGAGGCTTCTCACCCGAGCTGCACTGGTCACAGATGTTTCATTCGGATAAATGAAATATATTTCTCTCCGTTCTGCTGCCTGAGTGTGTTTATGTACACATAAATCTTGTGATATTGAAAAGAAAATGCGAGCAATAAAGTATCCTGGCTCCCACCTGCTTTAAATAAGTTTGTCCCTTTTGCCGTTATCAGCTCACCTTTCTGATGAGAGGTGACAGATGCTGTGCTTCTATCTTTACCCTTCTCTATTTATAGTGATCCTCTCATCAGCCAAATGTATTTCTCCTTCCTCAGGCTTCTGATTCATTCCACCATTCAATACATTTAACCATATTAAAGGATAACCAACACGGGTTGAAAAAGGAATAAGTAGGAAGTGTGTGTGTGCCTACAGAGTGAAAACGTTGATTGTCGGGTGCAGCATGTAACATGTTCAGGATTTACAGTCTCAAAATAGCAGGTGGGACTGAGCCATGGATTAACAGCCAGATACACATACACACTCAAAGCAATGACAGCATGTGATGGTTTAGTTACAATTTATGTATATGTACATACATGTACATATATGCACACACACACACAATACTGTTTTATTTTACTGAAATGAATGTTTATTCAGCAAAGCAGCATTAACCAAAAGTGTCAGTAAAGACATTTATGGTGTTAAAGAAGATTTTTGTTTCTAATATATATATATATATATATATATATATATATATATATTAAAAGAGAATACAGTTATTTTAAATTGTGATGACATTTCACAATATTACTCTTTTTGCTGTATTTTATAATCAAATAAATGCATCTTTTGTGAGCATAAGAGGCACTTTTCAAATATATAAAAAACTTTAGATCTAAATGTCTAAATAAAAAAATAGTTGAAATGACCCAAATAAATATCCAGTATTGATCAATATATCCAATATGTTACTGAAAAAAATAGATAAGTGATATGCTACCATATATTGTGTATTAAAAAGTTTTTTTTTATTTTTTTTATTCAAAGCTGGACACTCTCAAAATGCATATCAGGAAAACACTTACTAAACACACAAACTACAATAACGCACATTCATAGCAAAGACCAAATATTGCTTCAGCTGTCCCTAACAAACCCCTTTAACCCCATTTCTGTCCATCTTCTTCCTGATTGGCTGTCCTCATCCACTTCCTGTTCATCCTACACTTGAACTTTCTCCCAGGGTTCATGTGTTCACCGCTCAGTGAATGTCAGCTTTTTGCTGCTTATCATGCAAATCTATGCAGGGCTGCTGGGAGAGGTGAAATTGGCTATTTATAGATTAAAAATTTTCTCTCTCTCTTTTCATTAATGAGTTTCTTTATTTGAGGCCGCAGTGCGCTAAATGTTCTCTGTTCCATTTTCTTCCGGGTTTTCTCTTTCTTGTCAGCTTCCCCTAAATCTCCCTCATTCCTAAAATCCAAATCTGTCTATGTGCATGTTGAGCAGGGGATCTTCTTTGGTTGGTGTGTGTGTTTTTTCAGCGGGGCGGCCCACGCTCTGAAATGGTTTAGATTGCAGGGGTTGCCATGGAAACGAGCCTGTGTGCTCACACTTATAGATGGATAGAGTGGTTGAGAGGTCTGAGAGCAGGAGAGAAAGAATAAGATGGAGAAGAGGGTGAAAGAGTGGACAAGGTCCAAATCTGAACAGTAACGTTGCTGTTGTGAAGAGTATTCGGATTAGTAAGCGGTAGCCTTGCACAGATGTGTGTCATTTAAATTGGTTTGGTTTGCGTGGCATTGAGAAAACACACTGATTCTTAAGTATATGCGATTTTTTTTGTGTGAAGTATTATGTTTAATAATATCTCTAATTTCATTATTGGCATTGGAGCTCTTAAAGGGGTGTTAAATCAGCTATTTTCGAAGGCTTGATTTTGTTTATGGGCTGCACTGTAATGTGTTCATTTTCATTAGTTTTTTTAACTTGCATTATTTTTCACATACTATTTACCTTTATTCTACATATCTGTTTGCGTTCTCGTAAAAGAGCTCCGTTGACTTCCTGGTTCAATGAAGCCCCTCCCTCAGAGAGTTAAACAGTGGGCTCAGATTGGTTAGCTGCCACAGAGTGTTTTGATTCACTAACCTGCCTAGTGCACGTTGTCCGGAAATGTCATGCCCCTTTAACATTAGAGATACTTGTGTGTCCTCTGGTGTATTGTAAACAGTGGCGTCAATATTGCCTTTTCAATTTGAGCCCAAATCATACCCAGAGAATATTAGTAAAGAGTAACGGTTTTATCCTTATTAAAGATTTAGTACAGCATGATGTCGTTGTAGCATGTTTTTTAGTGTAATTGTTTCATTTATACCATTGACACCCTACTACAACTGCTCTTCCTCTTCTCTAAAGAAGCTCAACATGGCCTCATCCCCTTTGATGCATGTCCCCAAAGTAGGGTTTATGTAAATTTTAGGTTTTGTCAAAAAAAATTTTTTTTTAACAGATTATAGCTTTTGCAGTTTGTGTTGATTAATTAACGTTTGAAAGGAATTAAATGTGGTTTGCCATTTAATGTATTCAACAACAGTCAATTTGTAATAATTATGAATGGCCAAGTCCTCATCGCGGTCCGTGGGGTGGCCTCGGTAGAATTCGTTGTCAGAAATCTCGATCCGGGTGGAGGGTTTCCCTCTCAGTATAAATCGCAGTCCGGGGGCACTTCGGATCACACCGAAAGGGCACTGTTGCACAGTCTATTAAAGGTGCATAATGAAGTTGAAGGTTGTGTTGCTCATCTGCCACTCACTGATCAATCTGAAGCAATGGAACCAACTGTCACTGAGTTATAAGCAGATTTGCAATCTCTCTCTATATCCCTCTCTTTTTCTGATTGATGCCATTTTAATTGGTCCCATGCTGTGCTCTGGCTGGATTGGAGAGTGCTTGTGGGTGGCGTGTCTGGGGCTGAAGTGGTATTGGCGTGGGTGGAGGCTGCTCCGAGCTCCTCTTGGCTGTCTGACCGTGGGCGAATACAGCCGCCGGGCTCAAACTCTCATCAGCTCAGCCTTCCATAAGCCAATCAGGAGAATAGTGGCTGAAATACACACAACAAAAAGAGCAACAGAGAGAGGCATAGAAAAATGAGTATGGTGTGGATGGAAGGAAGTGACCATGGTTTGGTGAAGCGCACGTGCGGTCGTCCCTGATCACCATGGACACAGTCACTAGGGAACGTGTTCATGCATTCTCACCTGCTGCATGTCATCAGACTTGAATGAGATAGATAATGATTGTAAAGGTGTGAGTATGTGTACTGTACTCCTCTGTAAGACCTAGTTTCCCTTTTAGATGTTGTGATCTTTCTTTCTTAATATTTATTTTCTTCAGCAATTATTGCTGTATTTGTTAGCATTTTCTAAATATTATGCACATAATTATACTTATTATTCAAATCATTTTATAATTAAAATTTGAATTATCTTTCATTTTATCTTTGCAGTGTTAATTTTAATCTTAGTTTTAGGTTTAAGTAATTTTTGTGCTTTCCTCATTATTATTAGTTACTTCAACTGATTTTTATTTCCACTTTAGTTTTAGTCATTTTAGTAGTTCAACTTAAACTTATTTCATTTTAAGCATTTCTTATTTTTTTTGTTTAAGTCTTAAAGTTTAAGTCTGATCTAATATTTATTCCAGCAATTTTTTTTCAGCATTATTTCAATATACGTATGTGCTTTTAGCAGTACGCCAGTATTGTGTTAGCCAGGGGCGATTCTAGGATTTTCATTTTAGGGGGGCTCAGCCCCCAATGAGGGTATGATGTAAAAAAAAAAAAAAAAATTAGTTTATGCTCTAATGCTCATTTTTAACTAGTTTCATTCATTCATCCAGTAACATGCATATGGCACAGTTTTATAATCACTGAGGTACTGAATGTGAGGTATTTAGGTGGGTTGGGGGGCATGCTCCCCCGAGAAAATTTTGATTTCTCTGATCTACATATGTGCATTTTAAGATGTTTTGAAGGCCAAAAAAATTGGATGACAATAGCTTTAAAACCATGTGTGGGCAGCTGTTTTTTTTCTCACCTCATCAGCATCACACTCTTTTTCTCTTGGTTTTTATCTTGCTCTGTCTTTTCCCTCGTAAAGCTGAGCTTTGACTGATATAGGCTTTTTATTTTTGTCTGTCAGTGAAGAAAGTAAACATAGGGTCAACTGATAGGTTGATTTATGAATCATTTTCTCAGACAAAGCTACCAGGAAAGCTAGGTAACCAAGTCCATCAACAATGAAATATAAATTATTTTATTTTTTAAGCTTTTTAGCCTTTGTAATCAACAATACCGTTGGTTATTCACCAAGTCACCCCGTGAAAATCTATTTAATTTCAAATAATTTAACTAACCAGCTAAACGTGTATTAATGTAACTGTCTATTGGCAATATGATTAATCTGTTCTATATTTATTTCTATTTATTAAAAATAACAACATGAATTATCAATTTGCCACTTCTATAAATCAAGTACTTAAAAGAAAATCACAAATCCCTTTTACTCTTACTCTAATATATGTATGTACACTCCTCCTGATTCATTATTACTTAATACAAAACTATATTTATTAATACAAAACAAAAAAAACTTCAAAATAATAATGATGTTCTCTCTCTGGGCCATCTAGTGCTTTCAGATAATGATGTGTGTCTTTAATCATTTCTGTGCATGGCAGCATAATGTAATGCCAAAATACAAAATAATATGTTTTAAAGTTTAAAAAGTAAATAAATAAAATAAATCATGATCGTTTTCTAAAGTATGTTTTCATGGGTGTTAATCGCTTCATTTTTGTAGGAATAAAAAACAACTATCACACTGTGTGACAGGGCTGAAGGTGAACGCAGCGAAACGTATTGGTATTGGATGAGAAACCGAACCGTCCCGTGTTGCTCCCAATGCTCCAGTAACATTACATTATGTAAACTGCAATGCATTTATGACAAAGAACTGCACCGATGCAGATGTAATATCATAGCAATCTATCAATAAATGCACGCACACACGACACACACCTTGTGCTTTCTGATGTTCGCTCTGCTCGGCGCCCCCGCAGATTGAAAAATGAGCTAACTCCAAGCAGACTCAGATAAGGGGAGGAGCCGAAACTTGACGCAGCTTGCCGCCGTTTCAAATGAGTTTTTTTAAAGGGGACTGAAGCGATAAAAAATGTATTAATCAAATATTTTTTTAGGGGGGCTGGGCTGAAGCCCCCCTAAAAAGGGCCTAGTGATGCCCCTGGTGTTAGCCACCAGCACCTTATATGAGTCTCAGCCATTGAAACCATCCTTATCTGCCAGGTTCAATAAAAAAACGAAACACAGACTAGATCCAGTAATCTTCATATAGAGCTTAATCAGGGTGGACAACATATTTACTTTGACACAAGCAACAGGGAGGCTTCAATATGTCATACTGCCTTAAAGCTCTATTATGCTAATATTTTTGTAGTTTTCAAAATTTAATTCATGAAGAAATTATGTATGTTCCACAAAGATACACAGAAACATTGTGCAGCACAAATAATGCTCCTTATTAGAGACTAAATTGAGAAGCATATTGCTAAGCTAACAGCATGATGCTTTGATAAGTTAAAAGAAACTGCATTAATGAATAAATAGTTAATTTGTGATTTGAAATTTCAACTATAAAATAAGAAAATATAAAAAAAAAAGTGTCACTTTGTCTATTGTTTTGACTGAACTTTTACCACTGCGTTTGTTACTGTCTATCTAGGTTTGCAGTGCAATGCTGCCTTACCTTAATTAGTTCAAAATCCATCTTAGAAAGCATCATTTTGCAACTGCCATTATTTTAGGCCTATGATGCCTTTAAATGCTGTCCAGTTGATCAGCACACTAGATTTTAAAACAAAGCTATTAATTAAATGTTAAATTAAATATGGCAGCTGCTCTGACTAGATCTATAAAGTGAATACAGACAGTATGAACTCCCCTGGTGTATCTCCTGACAGTGTGTTTGTGTGTTGTACTCTAAGGTGAGCTGTGTTGTGCTGGGAGGTATAGGTGTGTTCTGGTTAAGCCCTGCTTTTTGAACAGATGGATAATGTATTATGTAAGCACATCTATCCCACTAATGGCCCTTTTATCTGCCACGCTGTTCTCCTGAGCAGCTGCCTGCTCCAGAAGACAGGACACTCTGATATCAGACAACACACGCGCACAACTTGCCCCAGGAGCACCCTAGCATGGGACAGACTGCAGATATACACATGGACATTAACACACACTCACTGACCGTCCCCCAGGAACCTTGCAATGGTAATTGTACCGAGCCCATTTGCTCTATGGGGGCTGCATGTAGGGATTTTTAGCTGTAATCACACCTCTGCAGCAGCTCCCCTTACAGACTGCATTAAAATAATGCAGCCCACACATACGCTGCTGTATTGAAAGACAAGAAGTGTGGGAGAAGTTGGATGGCAAGTAGTGATGGGAAGTTCGATTCTTTTCCGCGAACCGGTTCTTTCGGATGGTTCGATTCAATGAACCGGTTGAAAAAACGGTTCAGCGGTTCTTTTACGCTCGACGTAATGACGTCATTGGCGATGACGTAATGGCATCACGTCTATCAAATATATATATATATATATATATATATATATATATTTATATATATTTATATATTTATTTATTTATTTAAAAGTCAGTAATCATAACTTTACATCTGAGTCGTTTAAAGACTCCATTTGTCCATTATTTATTTCTAAAGATAGACGACAATGTATAAAGGGCTCCATTACCTTCTATGTTACATTATGGCCCCGTAGAAACAGTTTTTGTAAAAATAGGCTAACGATTGCGTCATAACCACTCGACTCTCTGTCGCACAGTAGGGAAATTACTGTACAGACAGGAGGAGAAGCTCGCAGGCAATCGGGGAGACGTCAAGAGAGAAGCCCATAGATATAAAGTCCATAAAAGCAACGGGAAAAAATATTTCAACAACGTTTTTGGGTAATTGGAAATAATTCGGTATGTGGCAAGTGAATACATATGAAGTAGCTTTTATCCACGAACTTTAATAATTTGTCTACTTCATTAAATAATGAAGTATGGGTAACGGCCGGTATATTGACGGGAATGGAGAAATTATCAGGAAATTATACAGGCAGTGTAAGAAAAATCTCAATGTTAATCGCGGTTAACGTTCCTATATTTATTTACAGATCTACGCTTGAAGATGAATGTGATCCCTTTCATCCTGGTCGGAAGCCATCTACAAAATGTCATAGCCTACATAACGTGAAATAAAGAAAAAAGTTTTTTGTTCAAGTGTTTTTGACCATGATTTATTAGCCAAAACTGCATGATTTAACACCTAGCTCACAATTATTTGAATATTAGCCTATGGGCAAATGTTTTACGTGAAGAGATGAAATCATGTAGAACAATAACAATTTTAAGAGACTATAAATGAACAGCCTATATTGAATCGATACGAAAATGACTCAAGGGGATATTGTATACTGACAGTATGGTTCCTGGGATTATATATGTCTGTTTTGGATGGGTTACTATTCGGTTTGATGTAGATAGAAGGAAACGAACATTTTTATAATGTGTGCGTTTATGCATGTATGTGTGCATGTGCTATTTGAATCACTTTTAATAATTTTGGATGATTGTACATGTTCTTTGTTATCTGTTATTTATATATATATATATATATATATATATATATATATATATATATTTATTATGTGTGTGTGTGTGTGTTCAAAATAAGATAACTAACTAACTAAAATGACTAAGTACTGCAGAAAGGCAAACGATTACAATCCAAAAATAGGCTATAATTTCAGTTGGAGTCGATAATAATAAAAGTCGATTTTAGCCACTTCTTTTGTCAGGCCTATAATGTTTTAATGTAAGATGTCATATTGTAATTATATATAGCGTAATATGATATGATATTATAATATTTATAATATAATATTATAATTATTATAATATTATTATATTATATTATGTTATTACTATACAATACGATTTGATTTCCAAAATCACACACACACAGACATATGTGAGTTTATTCTGATGCGTTATTGAGCGTTGAGTTCAGCTTGCTTGCACTTAACGTAACGTTATATACACCTGGCTAGTCTGAGCCCTTATTTCTGGAAAGCCGTGATACTTCGACCTTGGAAACTTCTGATCATCATTCAAGGCGATATGTTATGCACTAAATTAATACATTTCTTAAATGCATTTTCTGTAAAGCTGCTTTGAAACAATATGTATTGTGAAAAGCGCTATACAAATAAATTTGAAATGAACATCCTTACTGTAAACCGTACCACTAGGTTAACTGTATACTACTTTCATGTCATTTACTGTTAATAATACACTACGTCTATACCACACTTTTTTTGCACTTCTGGTTAGACACTAACTGCATTGAATTGTCTCTGTACTTGTACTCCACACATTGACAATAAAGATAACTCTAATGTAATCTAAAGATGTCTTGACATCTCCCTTATCAATATTCACTGTGAAGGCTACTGACTGAATATGTATCATTACGAAGACCACATGACATTTCTGTCAAAGTATGTCTACTTGAAGTGTCTACTGTGTGTTTTGATAATAAATATTCAATCATTTCGTAAATAAATATTTATTTATTGAAACAAAAAAACAATTTAAAAAAAGTAATACTTTTAAAAAAAAATCCTGATCCCCTCTCTAGCTACATTCGTCGTGGGGAAGAAAAGTGAGAGGCCATGGGGTGGATGGCTAGGGTGATACATGAATGGCACGGAGGGGAGAAAGAAGGTTGGGGGGAGAAAGAGCAGTGACTATTGAACAGTGTTATGTCTACCAATGTGAACATGTATTAAACTAAAGACAAAAGGCACATACACAACCCCAAAACAATTTAACAATCTTCAACTGTTTCAAGTTAAAAACATGCTGAGAGGTTTAATCCAGCATCACCCCTACTGGATTAAGACTCTCAAGCCTTCAGCTAAATTATTTTTAAAAATATCATTACCCCTAGGTGATAAATGAACTTCGTCCCTTAGAAACAGTTGAGGCTTGTTAAATACAATTTGAGGGTGATGCACAATACCTCCCTGCATTCCCAAGACAAAGGTAGCCATGACACTGTTCACCCATTTACGGGACTTGTCAATTTTCCCCGGAAGGCCCGATCTCCACCGATGTCTCTGGGTGATGTCAGACAGCACAATGGTCATCTGAGGGAAACGCCGATAGAGATGTTGCAGATCCTGCTTCATCGCTGCGACGAGATCGATGCTCTTCCTGCATCCCAAGTCGTTCCCGCCGCAGTGAATCAGCAGGACATCCGGGGCTGCTCTTCCTCTGAGGGACCGGTAGAAGAAAGGAAGGAGTCCATGCCATCAAAGTCCACCCCAGCCAAACCAGTAAACCTTGGCCGCTAGGCCAAGATTGGCCCTGATGGTCTCTCTGGCCCTCTCTTCCCCACGACGAATGTAGCTACTCCCGATGATCCAAATCACTGGACCTGTTAATAGCATAGAGCAATCACAATCATAACACTGTTTTGTCAGTATGAGTAAACAGATTTTAACACACAAGTAACTTGTCTCTGGCCATTGATTTATTTATATCAGAACAAAACAGAAAAAAAAGTCTATGCAAATATACAATAAAACACAAATTAATTGATCTTATCTGTTCATTGAAATAATAATAACAATATAGGTATTACACAAGGTTAATCTATTATTTTATTCTCTCTTACAGTGTTGCTTTCCATATTTTATACTATATATTCTAAAATGATACTATATTAATATGGCTTACCTTTGTTGGTAGCGTAGTTAGCCATGGTTTTAGGTTTTTTTCTTTCTTTTTCTGGTGTTAGCAGAAGAAAAGTTTGTATTTTTACCTATGAGGACAGAAAAATGAAAAGGGCAACCATTAGTTATAGATGTTATTGGTGACATTCGTTATTGTCCATTTATTATCTATATGTTATTTAACAGGCCAAATCAGACGCTTTTGTCCAAGCGATTTACTGAACCAACCAAGATCCAGAACCATATAGTTTTGAGCCGGAATACACAGACGAGGAGTTACAAACTTTGGAAGCTGTATGACAAGATGCCGAACATGGCACTGTTACAGTATGGCTAATATTAGTCATCTCAAAACATAACGGAACACTTACCGCAGCAACAGGTGATCCAATTTGTCCTGTCTTTATTATCGATGGGATGGCTGTATCCTTTAGCACACGTTTCATGGTCCGTGTGGCAACTTGCATTTTTTCAAAATAGTCGTCTACAGTAAAATGTTCAGAGCAAACGAAATACTTCGTGATGGTGTTTACAGGTGTGTTTAAATCATAGACTGTAGGTTTAGATCTATTTCCAGAGCAAGTAGCCATCGATTAATCAGGTCAGCGTTTTTGGTTGGAATTCTATGAAACATCATAGTATTACCTGGTCTCCCCTGTTTATTGTCACAGCTCTTTACAATACAGCAAACACCCATGATTGTAAACTATAAATTTACTATCTAGTAATTGCTGACTCTATTACTCCAACTCTGAGCGAACTCTCTGCTCCTCACCACGGCGCGTCTCGTGTGCTGCACTAATCACTCCGCCCAAGTAGCCACTCCACCCAAGTAATGTTAGCTGTGCTCCTACGCCTAGTGAGAATATAGTTCCCAGTATTTATACGATTAAAAATGGTCTCTGTCTCATATATCCTTGTTATTTGTACACGCTGTGACTATACAGATCACAACATGTAAATAGGAAAATGTTTGCATTATTTTGTCACTTATTGGGATTACTATGCTACCATTATCCATTTACATCCAGTCTTTGTGCTAAGCTAGGCTAGCGGTGGGTGCATCAAATAACACTTATAGAACGCACAGAAATGAAAAAGGTATGTATGGACTTAATCTAACTCTGGGGGATACTGTGAATAAGCTAAAGTCCCAAAAAGTCGGAGTGTTCCTTTAAAAAAAAAAAAAAAAAAAAATATATATATATATATATATATATATATATATATAGTTATTTTATCACACTTTCCGATGTTTCACAAAATACTTAAAAAATTACACGCATGCGCAGTATCATCAGTTCATCGGTTCTCAAATCGGACGCGTCCGAAAGAAACTGTTTTCTGTTCAGTGTACTGGTGATCTGAAACCGATTCAACCATTTCTTGACTCGAGAACGAGAATCAGCTCATCGGTTCTCAAATCGGACGCGTCCGACAGAAACGATTCTCGGTTCAATGTACTGGTGATCCGAAAACCGATGAAACCAGTTCTTGACTCAAGAACGAGAACTGCTCCAGCAGTCGGACATCGACATCGAATCGGACATCACTAATGGCAAGTTTATTGGAACAAAACAAGAGCGAGAAAATTGTTAGTCTCCTCTCCGCCAAGGAATCCGCTCTCTCTCTCTATCTCTCTCCATCCATCCATCCATCTTCTTCCGCTTATCCGGGGCCGGGTCGCGGGGGCAGCAGTCTAAGCAGAGAACCCCAGACTTCCCTCTCCCTAGACACTTCCTCCAGCTCTTCTGGGGGGACACCGAGGCGTTCCCAGGCCAGCCGGGAGACATAGTCTCTCCAGCGTGTCCTATGTCTTCCCCGGGGTCTCCTCCCAGTGGGACGCGCCCGGAACACCTTCCCGGGAAGGTGTCCAGGAGGCATCCGGAACAGATGCCCGAGCCACCTCAGCTGACCCCTCTCGATGTGGAGGAGCAGCGGCTCTACTCTGAGCTCCTCCCGGGTGACTGAGCTTCTCACCCTATCTCTAAGGGATCGCCCAGCCACCCTGCGGAGAAAGCTCATTTCGGCCGCCTGTATCCGTGATCTTGTCCTTTTGGTCATGACCCAAAGCTCATGACCATAGGTGAGAGTAGGAACGTAGATTGACCGGTAAATCGAGAGCTTCGCCTTGCGGCTCAGCTCTTTCTTCACCACGACAGACCGGTACATCGACCGCAATACTGCAGAAGCTGCACCGATCCGTCTGTCAATCTCCCGTTCCATCCTTCCCTTACTCGTGAACAAGACCCCAAGATACTTAAACTCCTCCACTTGAGGCAGGAACTCTCCACCAACCTGAAGTGGGCAAGCCACCCTTTTCCGACTGAGGACCATGGCTTTGGATTTGGAGGTGCTGATTCTCATCCCAGCCGCTTCACACTCGGCTGCAAACCGTCCCAGTGCATGCTGAAGGTCCTGGCTTGTTGAGGCCAACACGACAACATCATCCGCAAAGAGCAGGGACGAAATCGTGTTGTCACCAAACCTGACCCCCTCCGGCCCCTGGCTGCGCCTAGAAATCCTGTCCATAAAAATCATGAACAGAACCGGCGACAAAGGGCAGCCCTGCCGGAGTCAAACACGCACCGGGAACAAGTCTGACTTACTGCTGGCAATACGAACCAAGCTCCTGCTCCGGTCGTACATGGACCGGATAGTCCTTAGCAAAGGGCCCCGGACCCCATACTCCCGGAGCACCCTCCACAGGCCGCCGCGAGGGACACAGTCGAATGCCTTCTCCAAATCCACAAAGCACATGTGGACTGGTTGGGCAAACTCCCATGAACCCTCCAGCACCCTGTAGAGGGTATAGAGCTGGTCCAGTGTTCCACGGCCTGGACGAAAACCACACTGTTCCTCCTGAATCCGAGGTTCTACTATCGGCCGGATTCTCCTCTCCAGTACCCTGGCATAGACTTTCCCAGGGAGGCTGAGAAGTGTGATCCCCCTGTAGTTGGAACACACCCTCCGGTCCCCCTTCTTAAAAAGAGGGACCACCACCCCGGTCTGCCATCCCAGAGGCACCGTCCCCGACTGCCACGCGATGCTGCAGAGGCGTGTAAGCCAAGACAGCCCCACAACATCCAGAGACTTGAGGTACTCAGGGCGGATCTCATCCACCCCCGGTGCCTTGCCACCGAGGAGTTTCTTGACTACCTCGGTGACTTCAGCTTGGGTGATGGACGAGTCCACATCTGAGCCCTCAGCCTCTGCTTCCTCAATGGAAGACGTGACAGCGGGATTGAGGAGATCCTCGAAGTATTCCTTCCACCGTCCAACGACATCCCCAGTTGAGGTCAACAGCTCCCCACCTCTACTGTAAACAGCGTTGGTAGGGCACTGCATCCCTCTCCTGAGGCGCCGGACGGTTTGCCAGAATCTCTTCGAGGCCAACCGATAGTCCTTCTCCATGGCCTCACCGAACTCCTCCCAGGCCCGAGTTTTTGCCTCCACAACCACCCGGGCTGTAGTCCGCTTGGCCTGCCGGTACCTGTCAGCTGCCTCAGGAGTCCCACAAGCCAACCAGGCCCGATAGGACTCCTTCTTCAGCTTGACGGCATCCCTTACTTCCGGTGTCCACCACCGGGTTCGGGGATTGCCGCCTCGACAGGCACCGGAAACCTTACGACCACAGCTCCGAGCGGCCGCTTCGACAATGGAGGTGGAGAACATGGTCCACTCGGACTCAATATCTCCAGCCTCCCTCGGGATCCGGTCGAAGCTCTGCCGGAGGTGGGAGTTGAAGATCTCTCTGACAGGAGACTCGGCCAAACGTTCCCAGCAGACCCTCACAGTACGTTTGGGTCTGCCGAGTCTGTCCAGCTTCCTCCCCCGCCATCGGATCCAACTCCCCACCAGGTGGTGATCGGTTGACAGCTCCGCCCCTCTCTTCACCCGAGTGTCCAAGACATACGGCCGGAGGTCGGATGAAACGACCACAAAGTCGATCATCGACCTACGGCCTAGGGTGTCCTGGTGCCACGTGTACTGATGGACACCCTTATGCTTGAACATGGTGTTCGTTATGGACAAGCTGTAACTAGCACAGAAGTCCAATAACTGAACACCGCTCGTGTTCAGATCAGGGGGGCCGTACCTCCCAATCACGCCCCTCCAGGTGTCACTTTCGTTGCCCACGTGGGCGTTGAAGTCCCCCAGTAAAACGACGGAGTCCCCAGTCGGAGCACTTTCCAGCACCCCTCCCAGAGACTCCAAGAAGGCTGGGTACTCTGCACTGCCGTTCGGCCCGTAGGCACAAACGACAGTGAGAGACCTATCCCCGACCCGAAGGCGCAGGGAAGCGACCCTCTCGTTCACCGGGGTAAACTCCAACACATGGCAGCTGAGCTGGGGGGCTATAAGCAAACCCACACCAGCCCGCCGCCTCTCACCATGGGCAACTCCAGAGTGGTGAAGAGTCCATCCTCTCTCGAGGAGTGTGGTTCCAGAGCCCAAGCTGTGCGTAGAGGTGAGCCCGACTATCGCTAGTCGGAACCTCTCAACCTCACGCACAATCTCGGGCTCCTTCCCCGCTAGTGAGGTGACATTCCACGTCCCTAGAGCTAGTTTCCGTGTCCACCCGCCTTCGACTGCCGCCCGATTGTCTAAGCACCGGCTCCTTACGGTCCCTCCTGTGGGTGGTGAGCCCATGGGAAGGCGGCCCCACGTCGCTCCTTCGGGCTGAGCCCGGCCGGACCCCGTGGGGGGGGGGCCCGGCCACCAGGCGCTCGCATACGAGCCCCAACCCCGGTCTATCTCTCTCTCTCTCTCTTTCATTGATGGACACATAGTACATTAGGGGCACTGCCACAACACACATAGCAGGGATGGAAATTAGCACACCAGCCAAATGCGGGTGATCTTGTGCTGTGGCGGGTAAACTTGCTTCACCGTGATGGGTAAATAAAAATAGCATACTGTTTCACCCGGCCGGATGACAAAAAATGAATTTCCTTCCCTGATGTGTGTACGACACGCAATAAATTGTACTGTAATATCATCCGAAGCAGCTCCGTTGAGAAAGGCGGTGTAAACCAGGCTCAAAACGGCGGCATTGTTCCCAGTACAGTGTTTGCAGCTGAAGTTAGTGCCGCCGTCGGAGTCATATATTTGTTGGTTATTCACAGTATGTTTTATAGCACGCGCTCATGATATACAAGATCGCGTGAAGTTGAATTTGTTATCGCGCACAAGTTTCCGCATACTGTCATGTCTCTGTCAAACCCCAGTAAGTTCATTTTCCTCCAGCATTCTGCAACATACAGTATTAGATTATATGGACAGTTTGTGTTTATCACGCATGTCTAATAACTGCTGTCCGGAGGATGCATTTTATTTCCAGTCTTCAAGTACTTTTTCTGAAGTTAGCTCTGTGGCTAGTAAGTCACCACTCTACATTGTGAGTAAATCACTCGCATATGCGACTAAATCTTCCTTCTGGCTACTAAATGATGTCTTATATTAGCCAATGGCTAACAAATTCTCTGATTTTACTCGCCAGTGTTTTAGTTGGAGGCTAAGTTTAGCACAGATATTTTCACTCGCGAACACTCTCTGGCTACGTTCACACTGCGGGCTGAAACGACCCAATTCCGATTTTTTTGCCCCTATGTGACCTGTATCTGATCTTTTCATGACAGTCTGAACGACACAGATCCGATCTTTTGAAATGCGACCTCCGTCTGAACGGCCAGGGCACATGTATCCGACCCGTACATCATTGATACGCTACAAACGTCATAATTCTGCGTTGAAGTAGGCAGGAACGAGAAGATAAACTGATGAATTCTGTATTAGTGAAGCCACTCACATCAGTATCCCACCACTCCTTGCTGCGACTCCGCACCCACACGTTTCTCTGTACCGACGTTGCTAACACTGCTCCACAAAACGCCATGGCCAAAAACCTTGCTCTCCTCCTTCTTTTTAATTTTCTTCTTAAAACGAGAAGATTGTAATTGTGCTGGCTCCATTGGGAAAATAACTTTAATATTGCAAAAAGAGCTCCGCTGTTGACTACACTGTTGTTGACATCCATGTTTAACAATAGCTACTTCCGCAAACAACGAGTGACGTCGTTGACCGTTGAGTACTCTTCTGCGCATGCGCGTCACTTCTGGGTCATTTCACGTTCACACAGCAGATCACAAAAGGTCGCATTTAATTGGAAATGTGAACGGCCTTGCAAAAAAATCTTCTTTTTTTTTTCAAAAAATCGGAATTGAGCATTAAGCCCTGCAGTGTGAACGTAGCCTTTGACTCTCTGTCAGACGATCTGTGCTTTTTTTTTCCTCAATGGATCCGCAACGCACCTGTATAATGTACCGTAAACTCTAGTGTTAAGGAGCACAAATCGCCAGCGCTCTCTCTCACACTCACATAGAGAAAGAGAGAGAGAGAGGGGATTGACGTGCTACATTTAAACAATATTATTTGTTGTGTTTTCCTGTCAAAATAACGGAGTTCCTATGAAAGAAGTCAGCTTTTAAGAACAGCTGGGTTTTCCGGTAGTGGGTGGAGTTAATGCGCGAACGGCAATCTCATTGGCTGGCACTCACCTGTTATCGTCCCTGTTTTGATTTCAGCAAATCAGTTTGAGCGAACACACAAAACCTGATTAATATTCATGAACCCAGCAGCTCATTAGTAATCCTTAGTGTGTTTTATAGTTTTTATTAGTAGGAATCGTATTATTATTATCTTATCAGTATTTTTATTTTTTTTGTAATTTTTTATTTTTTATTTTTTTTACAGAAACACTGAATGACCAAAAAAGCACAACCACCAGTCCAGTTAAAATGTTCAGTTAAAACGACTAATAAGAATTCAAACATGGTTATCAAGTTTACTTCTAATTACTAAAGTTCTATTCTTAAGTGATACTTGATTATTATAAAGCTTGACTGACTGGCGAGTAAACTAAAATAATTACTAGCCAATGGCGATTCAATTGCCAAGGTATCTGTACAGGGTTGTAAGTTCTTATGTAGAAACAACATTGTATCACTACACATGTTTGAATCCTTTCCTTTGGAATTAAATACAGCATTATTAATGCGTATGAAAACAGTGCAGTGTATCATCCGGTTGGGCTACGGAGTTGAGAGAATGAGCTACTTCAGCAAGAGTTGGCTGTTTCAAAACCTAGTAAGCTGCCTAGATAGGCAGCATTTTTGAGCATCAATGAAAGAGAAAATGTCAGTATTTCATTGAGACTTGAGATTAAATAAACTGCTTAAGTATTGTAGATCTTGTAGCATTCATTTTCACATGCATTTACACATGGTCGGTTAAAAACAAGAAAGTGGCTGGTAAAAACATTGAGTGGCTGGTAGATTTTGAAATCCACCAGCCACAGTGGCCGGTGGACAAAAAAGTTAATTTCCATCCCTGAAACATAGTGATGTGAATGTAATTTCACACTGGTTTGTGTGATGAAGGAATGCTGCCCCCCCCCCTTCCCCCAAGGGCATCACCTGACTGCAGGAATGCATAGAGCCATGGCAGTGGGTCACATGGTTGGTCAGGTGGTCTTCGGCCGCCAGTTTCTCTCATGATCAACACACATTATACACAATTACTGCAGCCCTCAAAGGGGGAAAGTGAGGGGAAGAGTTGATTCAATGATGTGTTTGTTCACTTTCTCTGATGGCTGAGTTGATTTTAGATCTTCTTGAGGACCGACCAGCATTTTGGTGTTTTGCATTTGGTGACTGACCAATGTTCTACTGTTTAGAGTGTGTGGATATGTTCACTTCAGAACGTGTTTATTTTGGCTTTTATCTTTAGTTACTACTATGAAAGAAGAGAAATAAAAGAAAAATGAAAAAAAAAACGGGTTTTCAAACGGGTTTTCAAGCAACACAAGCAAAAAAAAAACTGCTGTTCAAAAGTTTGGGGTTGGTAAGAGTATAAAAATACATTAAAAAGAACAATATTGTCAAATATTATAAGGCTACCATTTAAAATAACTGTTATCTGTTTGAATTCATTTTAAAATATAATTTATTCCTGTGATGTCAAAGCTGAATTTTCAGCATCACTACTCCAGTCTTCAGTGTAATCTGCTGTTCAGTACTGATTTGGTGCTCAATGTACATTACTTATCAATGGTTAAAACGGCTGTGCTGCTGTTTGCTGTGGAAACTATGATAAATGTTTTCGTGAGACATTTTTCAAGATTCTTTGATTTAAAGAAAGTTCAGAGGAGCATCACTTTTTGATATGATTTTAATGCTTTTGCTGAAAAAGTATTATTAAAAAAAATGTACTGACACTAAACGTTTGAATGGGATTGTTGGCTTTTTTTTTCTTTAGGCATTCAAACTGACTAATATTCTGATAAAATATAAATACATTAAATGAATACAATAAAATAATTAACACACAAAAACACTCATACATAAATAAATGTTTTATTTAAAATATATACACATTCAATATGATAACTTATTTTTTCCTTGCCATTTTAATCTGCAGCTGCATCATCCAATGAAAATGAGGAGAGAGTGTTCCGTGAGCGGATGCGTCCACGGAAACGGCAGGGAGCGGTCCGGAGGCGCGTCCATCAGGTCAATGGTCACAAATTCATGGCCACTTACCTGAGACAGCCCACCTACTGCTCCCACTGCAGAGATTTCATCTGGTAGGACTCTCACCTGTCGCCCTTTATCTAATTCACAACAGCTACTTCTGTTCCTTCATTATAAGATCACTTTCAGATATACAAAAGTAATTTTTTTATAATTTTTGAAGACAATGCATGATGCTTATCACTGGCACTTTTCTTGATTCTCTTGATTTTTGTAATAAGTATTAATATAGAAAGCAAATTAGAGCCACTGTTCTAGTGCTGAGGGCTTAAAGGGATGCATTCATAGATTAGACAAATGTTTATTTTTTTTTTTTCTGCAAACATTTCCTCCCTGTAGAGTAATGACTGTTAGGTTTAACTATTTGCATACCTGGAGAATAGTGCATCTGTGTGGCTTCGCACAATGCTGCTTGTTGCCGATGACAGAATCAGCTCTAGATATATCGGTGTTGTAACACAGTGCCCCCTCTGCTGGTCAGAAACAGAACTGCACAATCTTGCTGTATGACAGAGTTGCCTAACAACACATTTATTTCACTGTGGTTCTGCAGGGGTGTGCTGGGGAAACAGGGGTATCAGTGTCAGGGTGAGTAAGACTTTTCTTTTATGTACAATGATAATAAAATCAATTATAATCTTTCCTGGTTTGATTAAGCAATCTTTATCTTTATATATGTGTTTTGAATTACCATGCAAAGTTAACTTTTTTTGCCTGTTCCCCAAATCCCTCAGTGTGTACCTGCGTGGTCCATAAGAGATGCCATGAGCTCATTATAACAAAATGTGCTGGCTTGAAGAAACAGGAAGACACTCCTGAAGAGGTCAGTTCTACATTTTTTCTCTTTCTAACCGAGACAAGCTACATTTGAGCTTGTATACTTGTATTAGATTCTGAAGTATCTATACTGATGTTTTCTGACCTAATACCTTTGCCAAAATGTTCCCAATTCACAAGAGAATATACTGCAAGGAATACTGTTTCCCAGAATACGATGCACTTATCATGACCTTCTTTTGACAGAAGGAATATAAGCAGACACATTTTTTATTTTTGCAATTTTACATAAAAATTGTTGGACACCACAAATAACATAACATGATGAAATAATGTGACAAGATTTAAATGTACTGTAGCAAGATGATGTTTTAAATGTATTTTAGCATTTTATTAACATTTTAGCTTAAGTTTTAATAATTTTATGATTTGTCTTTTTATTATTAGTAGTATTATTATTTAGCTTTTATTTTTCTTATTCCAGTCTTCGTTTTAGTAATTGTGGTACTTCAGCTTAAAGGGATAGTTCACCCAAAAATGAAAATTCTGACATTAATTACTCATCCTCAAGTTGTTCCAAACCCGTAAGACCTTTGTTTATCTTCAGAACACAAATTAAGATATTTTTGATGCATTCCGAGAGCTCTTTAACCCTCCCATAGACAGCAAGGGTACTACCACGATCAAGGTCCAGAAATGTAGTAAGGACATCATTAAAATAGTCCAGGTGACATCAGTAGTTCAACCCTAATTTTACGAAGCTGCAAGAATACTTTTTATGAGCAAAGAAAACAAAAATAACAACTTTTTTTAACAATTATTCTCCTCCTCATCCAGTCTGCTGTGGCTTGCCTCCATTTCGGGGAATATCATGATGCATGCACGCACTTCCGCTTCATGTAAACAATTACATGAATTACATGATTATTTGCAACCGCATCACACAAATCTCCCAAAAGCTAAGCATGCTTAGTTCAAGCATCATTATAATCTCCTCGAGAGCTGGACATGCTCGTGCAAACACTAACTACTATCCCTCTGGAGAGAACAGAAAGGAAAAGCTCTTTACCTGTCTCCTTTAGTCAGTCTTGCTAATGCATCACACCTGGCACATCCACTCTCTCATATTACACCGTTTCATGACCACATTGTGCAGCATGCATTCAACTCCCACGAGAGCCAAATGCACTCCATACAGATGCTAGATTCCCTCAAGAACAGAATCCACTGCTGCGCACGCATTGCTGTGAACCTGTTCAACTCCCATGAGAGTCGAATACCCTCCTGTTAGAGGCAAGCTCGCTCATGCAAATGCTGTCTACAATCTCGGTGAAAGGTGAAGCAAAGAACCACGCTTCTTACCTTTCCTATCAGTAGTCCCAAGAATGCATACAAGGAGCACATTCACAAAGAAATAAGCGCAAGGAGCACATTCAACTCCCTCGAGAGCTGAATGCGTGTGCTTCTCGCCAACACACACAACATTTGAGTCGTGTGAATCTGCAGGTATCAAATCAAAACCTTTCAATGAGCAAATTCGGTTTCCTCAAACCAAGCGTGCACGCTCCTCGATCATCCACAAGAAACACGTGCTCAGTTCCTTAAACAGAGCCATCCACTACCTGAAGCGTGTTGCAGAATTTTTCCTACATGCACACAAACAAACAGTTCCTGAAGACGATGACGTGCATTACAGGAACCCTCTTTGTATACATTTCTAATATTGCTGCATTTTTTAGCTATTTTTTTTTCTATCTGACATTTATTAAAATGGACCAATAAAAAAATTTAATCAATTGATAATGAATGCAGATTTTTTTTTATAGTTTTAGTTGTAGTTTTAGTTAACAACACTGAGCCCATTTGCCTAAAACTACTGAAACCTCTGCAATATTTCCTCAGCAGAGTGATCAATTGAATTATGGGAATTATAGCATGAATTACATTTTTTTTACAGGTTGGCTCCCAGCGCTTCAGTGTAAACATTCCACACATGTTCAGCATCCATAATTACAAAGTCCCCACCTTCTGCGACCACTGTGGTTCCTTACTTTGGGGACTGATGCGACAAGGCCTGCAGTGCAAAGGTAAATGTTGTGAAGAATCATTTTGGTCAAGAATCTGTTATTATTGCCATGTATTTATTTCTGTCTTCCTGCCCGTTTTCAGCCTGTAAAATGAATGTCCATCGGCGTTGTGAAAGTAATGTAGCTCCTAGCTGTGGTGTCGATGCTAGAAAAATTGCTAAAGTGCTCTCTGATCTCGGGGTGACACCAGATAAGATCTCCAACACTACCCAGCGCAGGAAAAAGGTGCGTAGTCTTAAATATCAGGGAATGGGTTTCGGGGCACATTATTAAATAAAAGCATGATCACTTTAAATAATGATGCAGTAAAATGAGGCCAGTGACGACAAAGGATTAGGTGAAAAGGACATTAAAATATTAAAACATTAGTATTGGTGTTAAAAAATGTTCTCTCTTCAGTTGACTCCAGGGCAGGACCCTCAGCAACCTATAACAGAAGCCCCCTCATTAGAAGAGTCTGACAGATGCAAATCAGCTCCAACTTCACCTTGCGACCAGGGTACAGAATTACACCTCTCTCTCTCTCTCTCTCTCTCTCTCTCTCTCTCTCAATCTTAGCAATCTTAGTCTTTCACTACTACATATTCATAATTTATGTGCACACTTAAAGAGATAGTTCATCCAAAAAATAATATTCTGTTATCATTTACCCAACTTCAAGTTGTTCTAATGGTGTTCTGTAAGTTTTTTTCTTACATGGAAAACAAAAGGAGAGATTTAGAAAAACGTGTTTGATTCTCTTTTCAATTGTGTTTTTGTGTGAGAAACCACATGGACCATGTTTAAATTTTATCCAGTCTCTTTTTTTTTTAAATTGCTCCTTTTGTGTTTTATGAAAGGAAAGAACTCATACAGGTTTAGTGCGAGTAAATAATGCCAGAATGATCATTTTTGAAAGAATTATGCCTTTAAGTCTAATGTTTATGTCTGTCTATCGGTAGCAGAGCTTGCAGAACTGGAGAGTATCCGTAAGGCCCTTTCGTTTGGTCAGGAGCACAAGTCTTCCTCCTCTTCCGCAAGTAGTGCCATTCAGAGCTCAGCGACCGAGGGCCGGGAGAATGGAGAACTGAAGACAGTCCAGACGAAGAGGATGAGTCTCACAGACTTCTCATTCATCAAAGTGCTGGGCAAAGGCAGCTTTGGCAAGGTGAGTGGTTTCCACAAATCAGTACTTTTCCGTTTTTGAATATGAAAACGAGAATCAACATCTTCACCTTGCTCTTTCCATGCTGTAGGTGATGCTGGCAGAGCTGAAAGGCACAGATGAAGTTTACGCTGTGAAAGTTTTGAAGAAAGACGTCATCCTTCAAGATGACGATGTGGACTGCACTTTGACAGAGAAACGCATTCTAGCCCTGGCTAGAAAACACCCCTATCTAACCCAGCTATTCTGCTGCTTCCAGACAAAGGTAAAAGACCCAATTTCTTGCTAATACACCCTAAAATTATTTTCTTTGTTCCACAGATCTGCCATCATTCTCATGTCACCTTCACATTGTTCCAAACCCAGTATTATTTGTGAATTTGTATTTTATTTTAGACAGATTGTCCACTATTCTGTTCTGTGGTCAAATCCATAAAAGTGGATGGTTTTATACTGTCAATCTCCAAATTAGAACTTTATGCAATTATTTATAGTCCATACAACTTGTATACCTCATTCCAAGTCTTCTGAAGCCGTTTAATAGATGTATGCGAGGAACAGAGTAAATTAGTTATGCCAAAATAATTTTTTGTGTGAACTATTCCTTTAAAAATATCAAAAGGTCTACAATAAAGTTGTATTAATGCATTAGGTATCATGAACTAGCAATAAATACATTTATGAGACAAGGCTACTGTAAATTTCTACATTCACTACCATTCAGATGTTTGGGCTCCATAATATTTTTTAAAAGGTTTTGAATGAAATCTCTTATATTCACCAAAACTGCATTTATTTGATCAAAAATACAACAAAAGCGATACTTCAAAATATGATTAGAATTTAAAATATAAAAAAATGCTATTTTTCCCTGTGATGGTGAATTTTCAGGAGCCATTAATTCAGTCTTTAGTGTAACATAGTCCTTCGGAAATCATTGTGATCTGCTGATTCTGTGCTTAAGAAACATTTCTTACTATTATCAATGTTGAAAACAGTTTTTGCTGCTTAATATTACGTGTAAACCGGAATTTGTCAGGATTCTTGGATAAATAGAAAGTTCAAAAAAACATTTATTTAAAATAGAAATATTTTGTAATGGTGTAAATGTTTGTAAATTTAATGCATCCTTGCTGAATGAAAGTATTCAGTTCTTTAAAAATATATATTGACCCAAAACATTTGTACAGTAAAGTTCTCAATGTGGTCTTGCAATCCGGCAGATGGCAGAGCCACACACTATTATGACTTTATCAGGATTTCACTGCTAATAAGAGAAGTTGTCCAGTAGGTGGCAGTGAGGGCTCTTTCTGATTGCTAATGTGTGTTTAGAACATGTATCACAGTGTGGTTGTAGGTGACAGTCTGTTGAGTTGTTTGAAACTGTGTAAAAAGAGAGAGGTCACATGAGGTTATGAAACCTTTAGCAGTTTAAAGTGGTTTAGGACCATAGAAGATGCTTGTTTTTATTTTATAATTAAAAAAATGACAACAGTGTATAAATCAAAAATCGCTGAAATATGTCCAGTAAGTTAATTTCTTTGCCTTAGCTTCTGCACACAACTGTATTTACCAATATTGAAGGCGAATTGAAGTGGTACTCGTTCTATCAGTGAATTGTGCTCATTAAAGACTGACATCCTTTTCACCCATGCCTTTATGACTCTCATCTTCTGTCTCCTTTCCCCGTCCTTCTCTATATTGCATTTTCACTTCTTTCCGTCTCTTGTTCAGCTTCCCCTCCCATGCCCCAGTTACACTCACAGTGATATCTAGTGTCCTCATTTCTCTTTTTCACTCTTCGACTACCGCCCCCTCTCTTATCTCCCCTCTCTTTCTCATTCGCCCACATCCGAGAACATAGCGCACACTGATGGAGGCAACAATACAACAGATGCAAAAAAGAAGGGTTGGAGGCAGTAAGTAGTGCGGGAAAGGGGCCGAAAGAAGAAGGAAGATGTGATTTGGGGGGAAAGAGGAGTTGTGCACTCTTTTTGAATTGCTGCCTCTGGTTTTAATCAGCTTTGGGATCACAGCCATATTCTTATCAACTTTAATTATGCAGCAGAAATGTAAATAACATTACACAACTGTTTGTGATGAGGCCTGTTGGGACCACGGACAGACATGCTCCGGCAGATAGAAAACTGTCAAAAGAAGGGGCCATGAGGAGGATTATGGAACATGTAAAGTCTGAATGATTGCCTGGGAAAAGAGAGAGAGAGAGAGAGAGAGAGAGAGAGAAAGGAGGAGGGGCAGAGAGTTAGCTCATGCTTGAGCAGTTCACTGTATAATAAATTATTGGTGCGGTATTTTGAGCTGAAACTTCACTGACACATTCTGGGGACACCTGTGACTTATATTACATATTGAAAAAAGGGGCATATTAGGTCACCTTTAACTTTCAGAGTAAAAAAAAAAAAAATTACAATAAAAAAGTAAAGCCTTCTGATTTATTTACAAATGTGAAAAATTACTATTGTATTGTGATGTGTTTTATCGATATTAATGAACAATATATTTTATGGAAACCATATCTTTAATTTCAGTAATAAATAAAATAATAATGAAATGAAATAATTTTTGCCTACTTGTCATTAATAAATTAAGTAATGACTTATATTATCAAATTATATTATATAAAAAAATGTACTTACATTTTAATAAAAAGTAAAAAATTATTCAAAACTACTGGTTATTAACAAATATGAATGATGACATATATAACAGTATGTGAGTGAAATGAAGTCTCCTTTATTTCTGTAGTGCTTTATATGATAGTGTCAAATCGGCTTTACAGAGATAAACTTGAATTGCAGAAACAGTTATGAAAATCAACTATGGATTCTGCTGTAAAGCAGCTCTATACATGTGTGAGTATTTTAATATTGTTAAGTTCATTTTGATAAATCATTTTGTGTAACTTCCCAGCACTCAGAGGGAATGTGCAGCTATAGACAAGTAAGAAGAATTGTTTGAGTGGACAGAGAAAATGGTTTTGTCCTGGCTTGTGGTTTGGCATGTTTATGGACAGTGTGCTAGTGTGACATGAGTGTGTTCTTCACTCCCAGCTGAGGACAGTCACAGATGAGCTCTTTATTTCTAGCACTGTAGCAACCCAGAAGCCTTCATGTGCTTCAGTTACTGAGATGAATGAAGACCCAAGATCTAGATTGTGTTACATTCAAGTCCTTTGAGATCTCTTGAGCACATTTTTTTCTTTAATGTCTAAGTTGTCTTTATTAGACTGAAATATTAGAAGACATGCACTTTCAGATTGCTCTCTTTTGGTCAAATTTCTTGATTTGTGTCGATGTCTTATATCTGAAGTTTTTGGTTGTTGTCTCTTGTGTTCTCTGAGTGCCCTCTGCCTTTGTACAGTTTATGTGGAGCACTTACTTGTCCTCTCTCCAAAAGAAAGGAAAAGTTTGATTTCTCTCTCTTTTTCCAAAGTAGATTGATGAGTTGAATGTACTCTCAAAACTCTGAAAAATGTTTCTTCTGAGCATGAAAACATCTCTCCTTCTTTCATCATCCATCTTTTGTCTTTATTGCTCTCCATCGTCATTTGTTTTTCATCAGTCTGTTAAATTGCCAGCTCTGAATATTTACTAGAATTGTTTTTTTTTTTTTTTTTGTAAAATGTGCACCTAATTCAAAGTCATTATAAAACCTTTTTAGACAAAGAAAGCTGCAGGACGCTCCCTTGTTTTGAAGGTCTAGGTTTCCCTACAGTTGTCTTGTTGTATCCCTGAGAGACAGCAAAGAGCCAGCAAACTTTTCTCTGAATGTACAGAAGAAAGATGATTCAGAAATAATAATTGATGCTTATCACTTAAAATTTGGTGCATTCTGAGTTAGTTAGTTTTGCCAGTTTTAAAAATAAAAGCAAAAACTTAAATATTGTTACAAATTAAGATGTTTTCTATATTAATATATTTAAAGAATAATTAATTCCTGTGATGGCATATATATATATATATATATTTCAGAATTCTTTGATTAATAAGAACAGTATTTATTAGAAATAGTTTTTTTCGAAAATATTAAAAAGGTACTTACTGTTACTTTTGATCAATGTAATGCATCCTTGCAGAATATAATGGTAATGTAACAATGATTTAGCATTTAGCATTACTTATCTGCTTACTTAACTAAAAACTATTGCCACAGTAAGTACAGTAGTACCGCAGAATGTTCAATAGCTTTAATCCCACATGGATTTAGTGAAGTTAAATTGTGCATGTCTGGCTACATCTATACGCTTTCGCTAATTCAGATTACAGGTCTTATCATGTTTGTGTGCTGTATGTCTGTTTTGTGTTTTCAGCACCGGTTTGTCAGAAGCGTCCTGCACCTGCAGTCTTTAGAAAATAAGCCATTGAAAATGTCTTTCATGACATATTATATAAGCATGGATGAGACTAAACAGACGTTTCCTTACACCACCCGTCTGTTACAGCATGACAGAAAACTGCCCTGCATAACACACACACACACACTACAGTTTCAGATGTAATGATACACTGTACTTTTCTGAATTTATGACACAAAGATAAGTTGTCTTGTATTGTTGTCTTGTATAAACTAACAAAAGCAGAGACAGTTTAACCCAAATGGTGCCGTACTGTGTCCACTATCTTCCAATCAGAGCTGCTGTCTTGTGGTCCAACCCAAACGGAAGAAACTATTTGTTCATTTCTAATTAGGGACAGGAAATGTTTGTTCATATTGGATTGGGTGGGCCTCCTTCAGATTTCTTGGCACATTTACACAAACTATTTAAGCATCCTGTTTAAATTCCTCCTCTCTGAATGAAGAACAAAACTCACAGAAGTAGGCTTTTGTACACTTACATAAGAACTTTGTTCATCAGAAGTCATGGCTTAAAATGATTTTTGTCAGACAGGGAATGTAAAGTGTGCCAGCGTGATATTTCTGGCAGTACTTCAACATTCAGTATGTTGCATTAAATACCAACCACCACTTCACAGTTAAGACTTATTTAATATACCTACATCCTGATTGATTTTATTATACTATTCTTGTGATTGTTTCTCTGCATAATGCTCTCTGCATAACACTTTAAACATTGGCACAAAATCTAAAGGTTCTTTCATGTCAAAGTACTAAAGGGGTTTGTTTAGATTTTACTAAACCTACGCTTGTCCTATACAGTTTGTGCTGTGGAAATGAATTAGATTTCAAATGAGGCATGCTATTACTGAGTGTGGAGTCCATTCTTTGAAAATCAACACTATCTTTTTATTTTTATTCTCCCTCTGTCTCTCTAGGATCGGTTGTTCTTTGTTATGGAGTATGTGAATGGAGGAGACCTGATGTTTCAGATCCAACGCTCACGAAAGTTTGATGAAGCTCGTTCCCGTTTCTACGCAGCTGAGGTCACATCTGCACTTATGTTCCTGCATCAACATGGTGTCATCTACAGGTATACACACACAGTACAAATGCTGTCACAGCCCATTTTACTTACATAATGTGTAATTTTTATGAATGTATACACATTTATTATTCATTAAATTATTATGATCATTACCTACATATAGCTGTCTCTGCATATTAAGCTAGGATATGAACACATATTTTAAAGAAACAAAAAATGCACACTTCACCCTGAAAGTAACTTTGCAATCACATTTGACCATTTTATGTTCTTAATGCACTTTTATATTCATGGCGGTATTGTAAACAACACTGAAAACATTTAGAAATTTAATTTCATTCTACAATTTTTGGTGACACGATCACTGTAGAAATTGTATACTTCAACTCTAAATCCATGCACTAGTCATGCCATGAGAATCCATTGTGACTTCAGTTCCCACAAATGATGCCAATTCTACCCAGGCATCATGCTAACTGGCACTCAAAGACTTTAAATGCTTGTTTTTGTTCCAGCTCTGAGGCAGATGCTAATCCTATTTGACCTGTGAGAGGTAGCAAGAGATCACGCCATTGTTAGTGTAGCATTTAGTATTAGCTTATCTCTCTCAGTGAACTAAAGTCTTTATTCAGGCCAGAGCAGGATTCCTGCTCCCCAGGCACAACTGAAGAGACTGTAGCTCTGAGCTCCTGATACAGTTCAGAGGGGTTTTTTTGATTTGCTTTTTTTTTTTAAAGATGAAATTATTGACACACATGCTACATCCATACAGTAGCAAAATACAGTTTACGATGTTCAATATAGTGTGTTCACACTCAATGCAGTCACACCTGTTGATAAATATTGTTGTCAGTCCAAACTGACTGTGTGAACATAGCCAAACACACTGATTCTTTCCCAAGTACAAACTTTTATCCCTCTGTCTTTACATCAGTTTATCACACAATCAGACTTACAAGCAAAAAAAGACATGCTGAGAGGTGAATACAGAGGCTGCATTGGGTCACAGGCCCCAAGAAAAGCACAAAAAACAATATTCCTTATCCAAAGCTTTGGTAGATATTGTAGAACTGTCATAATCCTACTCATTCCTGCAAAGAAACAAGGTGAAACTACACACGTCCCCCAATTGAGACAACTCTCATTATCTTCAATTCCATGCTGTGTTGTCATGTCAAAAGTGCTTGCCATTTCAATGTCTTGATGCTTATATTGATTTGTTTTTTGTCCAATAAAGCAAGTCATTAAAGCAAGTGAGCTGTCAATGCCCATCTCCTTCTGCAGGATTTGTATTTTGTTAATAGTAGTCTTTTTCTCTTGCAGAAGAATCTTATTAACGGTTGCAGGAACACCAATGTTAAATTCCTCACTAATTATATTAATAGTACAATGCGTATGATCAAATGTTTCCTTATTTGTGGTTTATAATTTATTAGGTCTTTATTAAGTGTCAAATGTACAGGTGGTTTTGCATGATAGATCTGGCCTCAGGGAATCGTTAAGGAATGTAAGTGGAGGTAGGATATATTAATGGATTAAAGCACCTTTCTGAAGAATGAGAGCTTCTTTAGCCCCCAGCAATACCAAACCCTCTCCACCTTTTCTCTCTAGCTCCTATTTTTCTTCGTGAGGAGTACGGTTAGATTGGAATTCCGAAAAACAGTTACACTTCTGATTTGTGAAAGTACTGAATGTACACTTCTAGTATCAGATTTCTGTGTGTGGTGTGTATTGGATCACGTGAAGTGTGTCAGGATCCTGTTATACACATTGTTTTCTATCCCGTTTCTTAGAGAGACAGAGCTTAAGCTTATCGAGTATATTAATTATATACTCAAAGGATCCAAAAAAATAAAAAAATAAAATTGTTTCCACAAAAGAAAAAAAAGTTGTTTTCAACATTAATATTATAAGAAACATTTTATAACAGTATTTTGGAATTATTTCTGAAGGAGAGCTGCAGGGGAAAATTCAACTATGTCATTACAGGAATAAATTATCTTTTATTGTAAATTGAAATAATATTTCACAATATAATCGGTTTGACATTTTTTTATTATAATTTTTTTAATCAAATAAATGCAACTTTGGTGAGTATAAGAGACTTCTCTTACCATGCCCAAACTTTTGACGTAGTTGTAACGTGGAAGAGGTGACAACATAGTAGTGGATCCAAGTGCAGGCAAACACCAGCAAACAGGTACAATCCAGAGCAAGACAAAAGAGTAATCCAATAAACAGGCGAAGGTCAGGGCAGGTAGCCAACAATTAGAAACAAGGATACAGTCCAGGGTTCAAAAAACAAGGCAAAGCAACAAGAAAACTAGGGACCACTACAGGCTAGGCAATACTAAGTGATGAATGAGTGAAAACCAGGCTATAAATAGGGTGAAGCTGATGGAGGTAACAAGACACAGGTGAATGCAATAAGTGATGATGAGTCCAGGCAAAGGATTGTGGGAAATGTAGTCTGTGACAGTGGCAACAGTCTGGGGTGGAGTGCCCTTTCTTCAGGAGCTCACGGGCGGTCTAGTTGGTGATCATAACAGTAGTGTAAGTTTGATCAACTTTTATAATTTTTTTTAGCCTCTGTTTTAATTATTACAAATTAAATATTATTGAACCGTAATTTTTTCTGGTAACATTTTTATAATAAGATAATATATAATAGTATAATAATAATACAAATACAAATATAATAATACACTTATACAGTACTTGTAAATCATGAACATACTATTAGTTTGTAGCTAATTCATAATTTATAAACTGTAGTTAATATATTAATAGACTTTATACAAATAGGGAGTTCTTCATTCATTATCTGTCACACTTGGCCTAAGTCGAGGAGCAAGGAATGAGGAAATCAGGAATGCACTGAACAGTCTTCTTTTAATTCATAATCCAAGGGAATACACAGGGTAGACATGAGCACTGGAAACACATAGGTGGACATACAATCTCCAACAAACATGAACTGAAAGGACTAGGGCTTATAAATGCAGGATAACTGGGGAAACACAGGTGCAAGGAATAACAAGTTAATGGGGACACGGAACAGATGCAGTAAAGGAAGTGTTGATTGGTATTAAGAAGTGAATAGTTCTCACTTTAGATTAGGTTGTGGTAAATGGAGAAATGCCATTTAGTTAAGTGCTTTAAACCAACCTTTATTTAACTTTGATCGCATTCAAATTCACTGTCCCTTTAAATGTTTACAAAATATAGATTAAGGACACACACACACACACACACACACACACACACTGGCATATGTGGTTTACAGGGACTCTTCGTAGGCATAATGGTTTTTGTACTTTATGAAAGACAGTGAGAATGAGAAAGCCAAAGCAAAGAAGTGGTAAACTTATCTCTTTAGTCTGTTGTGCAGGTCAATGCTTGTCCTGTGTACAGACTTGCTGTCTGATTAAACCCGTAAACCACCCGTTTCTGAGTTTTAACTCTCTTTTCTTTATCTTTCTGTTCTTGTAAGGTTATTTTATTTAATCTTATTTTATTTTTTTATGGACTGGGGCTAAACCTCATGTTAAAGTGATGAGGTACTCTGGAAAAATCACTCTCCACACATAGGGAACACAGGAAGGCATTTCAATAGGGCCTAATTATGTGTGTGTACATGCACATGTGTGTATGTGTGGGAGACCATGCATTATGGCATGTGTACGTGTATGTGCAGTCGTCCAGTGGAGCTCAGAGGAAGTATGGAAGTCAAATCCAAAAGGGGTCAGAGAGTCTTTACTTAAGTATTAAAAATGTTTATTTGTAAAAAATATATACATTTATTTATTTTTATTTTTTTGGACCCTGCTGATGTATGTATGTGTAAGACAGAAATTGATTGTTGGTTTTGTCGCTGTCAGGTAGACTCAGTGGTGTCCATTGAAAAGCCCTGAACACTGAAGCATTTGTTGAACCCTAAACAGTACACAGTCCACTTTAACTCAACCTGTTCTGTGCAGTGGACAGATGACAGCTCCTGGCTTTAACTTGTAGGAAGCTGTGTTGCAGTTCGCTATTTCTGTAGGCTATTGTCATGTTAAGTGCATAACCTAAAATCCTTCCAACTTCCATGGTTGCTGTCAAAAATAGAACAGTTACGTGAACCTGGGATGTCCCGCCCTCATGTCGGAACAGTGCATCACTAAAAGATTTGTGCTTGAATGATGCCAGCAAAGAAATGTTAACATTTTTCCCCAATCAACCATCAAAGGATAGGCCTGTTTGGCTCTCTGTTGCTATTTTTTTGTCTGTTGACAAAACTGTTGACACACACAGCACACTCATTAACATTTTATAGAGAGTTTGTAAACTATGAAAGAACTATAGACTAGTTATTTGTAATGATTTGTAAGTACTTTATATTATATTATTATATTACTTTATAATAAGTAATATAATATATTATTTTAATAAGTATACACTACTTTATTAGTGTATACTTAACATTTTGAATATTATATGTATCTATCTTTCTATATATATATATATATATATATATATATATATATACTGTGTGTGTTTAATGTTTTTGAAATAAGTCTCTGGTGCTCATCAAGGTTGCATTTTTTTTTTAAAAAAGTAAAAACTGTGAAATATTAATAAAAAAAAGAAATTAATGTTCTCCATTTAAATATATTTTAAATTGATGGCAACGCTTAATTTTCAGCTTTATTCCAGTCTTGTAATATGCTGATTTGGTGCTCAAGAAACATTTTTAATTATTGTCAATCTTAAAAAACAGTTGTGCTGCCTAGTTTTTATTTTTTATTTTTTTATTTTTTTTTTCAGGATTCTGTGATGAATAATCCTGATGAAAAAAATGTCTTATTGTCACTTTTGATGCTTCCTTTTTAGATTAAAATAGACATTAATTTAAAAAAAACACAGCTTTTAATAGGCTACTGATATGACTGGAGTATTCATCTCATGTAATGTGCAATTTTTCTGTAAGGGTAACCTTGTTTAATGAGGAAAAAATGACTGTACACTTTGAACTTGAGAAATGAACTTGAGCTTCCTTACAAATGCATGTCATCTTTAATCACTTGAATAGTATCATAAAAATACAACAGCTCATGTTAGGTTATGATAGACAGGTTTTACAAGAGAACTGAATCCTTATCTCAGAAGTGTGTAAACAGATGCACAGACACCTGATGTGTGTTAAACCACCCCCTGGCTTCTGTATTCCTCAATATAACCAACACATACACATTTAAACACACAAGGTTATCAAGAGATCATTGCAGGCACATGCACCCATTGACTGACATGCTCTGGCAACCAGCATTCTCTTCTCTAACCTTTCCTGCTCCACCTACCTCAGTAAAGATGATATCTGTTAGATAGAGCATGACAGAAACTTATTGGCTGTACATTTCCCTTCAGCCTCAGTCAATCACCTAAAGAAGTCATGCTGTACCATGAATCATATACCTACCTCAGCAAGGCTTTGATAACAATGGCTCTAGTCATTCTTAGATGAGCCAGAGTGGATTCTATTCTCAGGTGAATATTACACTGATATAAGACTCTTCTATGGCTCATTAACAATTCACAGATCACAGAAAGACCAGCCATGCTCCGATACGTCTGTGGAGACGTCCTCAGATAAAATGCAGCGTCCCTTATCAGCGCAATTCACCCAGATGACAGGGTGTAAACATACAGAAAAAAATATGTTCAAAAGTTTTGGGTCAGTAAGAATTTTGTATATTTTTGAAGGAAGTTTTTATACTCAGTAAGTCTGGATTTATTTGAACAAAAAATAAAGAATAAATAGTACCATTGTGAAATTATTACAGTTTTAAACAACTCAAAAACTTTTCTAGTGTACTATATTTAAAAATGCTATTTATTCAGTCTTTATGGAAACATGATCATTCAGAAATCCTTTTTATAAGCTGATTTGGTTCTTAATAAACGTTTCTTATAACAATGTTGGAATTTTGTGGAAGAAAGAGCAGCATTTTATTATATTTTATGTAACCATGTAATTCTTTACTGTGACTTTTAATTTAATGCATCATTCCTGAATTAAAGTATACATTTAATAAAAAAAAACTACTGATAACCTTTTACTAACTTTTAAGTCATGAGAATTAAAACGTTTCACTCAGAATTTCACTCTGAATGAAGATAAAAAAAAAAAAAATTATTATATACTATTATATAGGCTACTTAGTCTGTTTTAATCAAATTTGCTTTGTAAGGCTCTAGGTCACCAGATGCTAAACTGAAATGTTCAGCCAATGAACCTGTTAACAGACATTGTTAAACTTTAAATTCAGTAGCATCAAATTTTATAGTTATTTGACTTTAGGTGTGTAAAATAGTTGGTTATAGACTGAACACCATTGCACTGCCTTATAGATCAACATTGTGATGACTGTTAAGATGTCTCTTCAAAAGATGAGACATTTTTAAATGTATTTCCTATACAAGGAAAGAATTAGTCGTAAACTGAAAAATGTGTTTGTAATACAAAATGTTTTTTTTTTTAATGTAAAAGTTATTGATTTTCATAAGGATTCAATTTAAGAATTATTATTAATTGAAATATGATACTCTAAAATCCATAGAATATTTAATATTAAAATGTTTTAACAAAACAAATAACTCAAAATCTTTACACCTCTGTTGGAGAATTAGTATCATGAATTAGATTTTATTTTGCTTATGGGATTGACTTAAAGGAGCTATGTGGAGGTTTTTACTTAAAAAAATCTTTAAGATAGAGTTTTCATGTGTACATGTATGAGCCAACCATGATGTAAAAAAAGAATGACACCTCGACTGTCCACCACGTTTGCTTCTATCAGCCTGTAGGCTCAATTGTGTGTGGAGGAGTCGGGCCCGAATTGGCTTGAAAATTCACAAAATGTGACATCATGCGCGTTCTCGTCTACTTGGGCTTACAACCATTCGGCACGCCAGCCATTATAGTAAGCAGCGGCAATAGTGTTTTCAAATGGACTCACAGACACTCCTCGTAAGTAAAAAAAAAAAAAAAAAGAGCGTACGCACTGAGAACGAGCATGAGACTGGCTGCAGTTCCTCTAACGGCCACTGGTGTCAGTAACGGTTAGAAATTTCAGAACCTACGCAATGCTCCTTTAAGCATGCAATCACTAGGCTGTGTCTTTTTCTGTTTTGTTAGTTCTTGTCTTTATTTTGCTCCGACGCATTGAGAAAACAGGATTTATCAGGCATGACAATCAGATTAGCTTCTCTGTACATTCCTGCCTTCGTTCAGGTTCCAGCCAACCACACACACACAATGTGCACATGTAGAGTAATATACTGGTGTTCTGCACATACCTGTTTGGTATAAGATATGCAAAACATGTCACTTATTTATATCATTGGTGTTTGTTGCTGCAAACGTGTAATGAACTTTCTGACCATCTGAAACCATGCAGACACTGCATTGATTCACTTGACTGACATGGTTGGCATGTCTCATATGAACGCATCAAACTGTCATGTGACCCCCACTAAGTATTTCATGTTTCTACATGTTTGAAAAGTCCTTTGCCACTGAATGCCCTCAGCCAGATTCCACTGACTGTGCTCTGGCTGGTATATTAATGTCTCTCATCCTTTAACCTTTAATATGGCATTACAAAATCCCCACCTTCTCCTTGTGTAGTGATTTTTTCCACTATATATCACTGAGCTCAAACATCCCCTGGTGAAAGCAAGCTACTGTATCTGCACTGGGGCAAGTCTCTGCAATCACTGTGATCTAGATATTATCATGTCCTGAAGTGTTTGGCTTTGGCCACATCGCTAGAGTCTTCAGTAGGACTCAGCAGAGTTATTAATGCATCTCTATGTCCCTTGGATTAAGTACAAATTTAGAGTATAAGCTGATTTGGCCATTGTGTGTGTTTACACTGCTGTTCAAATGTTTGGGGTCAGATGCATTAAAGCAGGGATCCTCAAATCTGGCCAACAAGATCCTCTTTCCTGCAGAGTTTAGCTCTAACCCTAATCAAACACACATGAGCATGCTAATCAGTGTCTTCAGGATCATTAGAAAATCACAGGTAGGTGAGTTTGATTTAAGATTGGAGCTAAACTCTGCAGCGCATTGGCCTTCCAGGACAAGATTTGAGGAACCCTGCATTAAAGTGATCAAAAGTGACAGTTTAGATAAAGTTTAGATAAAGTTACAAAGATTTCTATTTCAAATAATGGTGTTCTTCTGAAGATAAAACATGTATCCACAAAAATATTAAGCAGCACAACTGCATAATGCACAATCAGCATTAGAGTTAGAATTTCTGAAGGATCGTGTGAGTAATGACTGCTGAAAATTCAGCTTTATGTTCAAATAGAAAGCTAATTTCAAATTCTAATTATTTTTCACAATTATGCGGTTTCTACTGCATTAATGATCAAATAAATCCAGCCTTAGTGAAGGAAAGAGACTTCAAAAACATACAAAAATTACTAATTATAGAGACGTAGTGTGGTGTTTCTCACTAGCGCCCTTACAACTCTTCATTACAGACACGCTTAGTACTTTTTATTGTTGGTTCTTTATGAGATTGCGCCTGCTTTCATCAAACTCTCACTGGAACTTTTTCTAAGCAGCTTTAGGAGGCTTCTGATCACCACATGATATCTTTTCAGTGCTGTATATGAACTTTTTTTTACACATAGCACAAGTGCTACCGAGGTTGAAAGTTTTGTAGCACAGGACAGACAAATTTAGCACAAGAATAAAACATCTGTTCCCATCTGGTAAAACAACCTCAAGTAGTGCAGTTAATCATTTAAACATGCAAAATCATTAATGTTGCATACAGGGTGCATACAATCCATGCAGCTGGCCTTTAACTGTAAATCTCTAAAATGTCTAGGTTTTATTCAAAAATGTTTAATTGTTATGATAAAAAGTTAAAATATTATGACAGTAATTTCTTAATTATTGTCAAGAAAATGTATGCATTAAAAAACATATAGAAAAACGTATGGACTCGTATGAACAGATGTTTACTTCAGATTTCTTTAGAATTATATTTTTTCCTTTATTACCTAAAATAGGGTGTTGCATGTATTAGTTTACAGTCTCGCAGAAACTCCACAAGTGAGACTCACAGAAACAATAGAGCTTATGAAGTTCCAGGAAATCCCTAGTATGACCAAAGACAAACTGCTTTTTTTCTTTCTTTTTTTTTCATAATGAAGGGTTTTGACTGCTTACCTGAGGCTGCTGTCATTTTTTTCTTAGACAAATGTTTAGTCCTGAGTACTTAAAGTACTTCAAGCCATCTCAGGAATAAGGGAAGAGAGCAGCTTGAGTTTTAAATGAGGCACAGCACCATTGTGATATTGTTGTATTGTCGAGATCCCGTAGATCATCCTGTAGAACAGGCATGCTTACTGCTTCACACCCCTTTAACAGCCTAAACAATTTTTTTAAAGACTTTAAGCAAGACACCAAAAATGTGAAATATGGTCTTAATTGTTTTGTTTGTTTTGTTTTTCCCATCGCTTCAGAGATCTGAAGCTGGATAACATTCTGTTGGATGCTGAAGGCCACTGTAAACTGGCTGACTTTGGCATGTGCAAAGAGGGCATTCTGAATGGGGTCACGACCACCACCTTCTGCGGGACCCCTGACTACATTGCACCTGAAGTATATCTAGTTAATCATAATGAACATGACAAACAGCTGAGGGGTTTGACATGATTTTGAACCTTGTTTTTGTGTCTTTCTCTTTCAGATCCTGCAGGAGTTGGAGTATGGCCCATCGGTGGATTGGTGGGCACTGGGCGTTCTCATGTATGAAATGATGGCCGGTCAGCCTCCGTTTGAAGCTGACAACGAGGACGATCTTTTTGAGTCCATCCTCCATGATGATGTGCTTTATCCTGTGTGGCTCAGTAAAGAAGCCGTCAGCATTCTGAAAGCTGTAAGCAGCCCATTTCTTGAAATCATTTTGTTTCTTTGTGTATGCGGTTTGTGGTTGGCCCATTTATCATTTCTTTTTCCACTTGTGTTCAGAATCTTTTCTCTTCCTGCAGTGATGTGTTGAGCTCCACTGTATGGTCATACACCTGGCTGCACTTTCCCTCTGACCTCTCCAACCTTCCTCTGTTTATTTTCCTCCCTTATGTTCCTCATTCATCCCTCTGTTCTGGTACATTTACCTCCGACTTACAACTACAATAATTGTGTGTCATATTGAGCAATATCTGAACATGCATAATGATTGACAGGCAAAGAGTGTTTCTGTTTGGGATTTTTTTGAGTAATTCTTAATAAGAAAATTTCCTCCTGTATTTCTCCTATAATTATGGCAACACTGCTCTTTTTTTTTTTTTTTTTTTATTGTTAGAAAAAAAATTAAAAATGTTTTTTACAGTCAATGTTTCTACATAATATATAAAACAATTGTAAATTTTAAATTATAATTATAAAAATATATATTATATAATTAAACATAATTTAATAATTTCTAAATGTATTTGTATATAAAAATGTAAATACAGTTTTATTGTTGAATCTTTACATATTTTTATTGTTAAAATGTATTAATGTAAGAATTTGCATTAACCTTCTTTAATAAATGCTTCTTTAATAAATGCTTTAATAAATGCTAAAGTATTCTTATTTGGTTAAATATGATACTTAAGGCATTAACTAAAGTTATTAACTAATGAACCTTATTTCAATGCATTACCATTTTTTTGATTGGCTAAAAAGAGGTTGGCTGCTCAACTGACTTTTTTTTTTTTTTTGCTGTTATAAAGACAAGTGTGGTTTCTTGGGACATCTTTTTCAGTGATATTTTCCTTGTGTTTTTTGGGTCGTATTCCACACACAAAAAAAATGTCTTACATCTCCTTAAAGGAGCATTTCACCCGTGGGAACATTGATCTTCATTGAAAGTGGGTCATATATGTAGTCGAAATCTATTAAAACTTTCGAATTTGGTGCCTTTTTGACCGAGTTATTACAGAAAGTAACTTTAGGGCTCATTTGTATGTAAAACCACAACTCCCACAATGCAACACATTTGCACAGCTCCACAAGCCACTCCCACTAATCCAGAACACCGCTGTTAGGCGATATTGTCTACAAGACATTGAGGACACAGTTAGCGATGTATGGTATTTATGTGCCACAGTAGTAAACAATGCCACAGTAAGCTTTTTGTGCATTAAAAAAGGTACTGCACAAACAGTTTACAGTTGACGTTACGTAACTTATTAACCGGGAATCATTTCGTGATAATAATGCTTGAAGAAATTGTGTACATTTCACGAAATGAATAATAAATAAAATTGAAACACTTATTTTACAGTTAGACGTCCATTTGTCCCTGCAGGCTTCGGCTGGCGTTTCCAGTTTACCTTCGGAATTCTGAAGTATGTCTCCAGGACGCCTCTGTCCATATGCGGGGCGAAACTAGGATGGTTCACAACGCAAACATCCGTGTCCTTGTCTGCCTCAGACATTTCTTCGAGGAGAAATTGGCATCTTTCAAATTCTTGCAGCAGACGGACTCGAGCTCTGTGTCCGTAGGCGCACAACGAGAGCACAGGCACCACCAGTCCGCACCAGCTCGAGCACGCCCGGGCTCCTCGGACGCGACAGGCAGGTCTCCGGCCTCGGCTGCAGCCGCCGCCTCCTGTTCCTCCATCAGCCTCAGCTGCTCTGCGCTATATTGTGGCTCGTATAGATAGCCACGAACATCTGTTTCGAGCAACAGAAAATCCTCTTCTTCCGTATCATGAGTTGTTCCTCCAGCCATTCTCGTAAATCTGACTCCATAAGCGCTTGTTAGCTTAGCTACATAGCTTCCAAACAAGATGGCGGATTTTCATTTTCGTTTCTGTAAGTTTAGTCCCACCCACTGATCTGTAATAGGCCTGTAGGGTGAGTGGGTCCCACCCCCTGGAATAATAATAAGCTAGTCTCTGTAGTCTCTACACTTTTCAATGAATTTTGACTTCCTGCTTATTATGACGCAAAATGACGATTTTTACGTCATAATAAGCAGGAAGTAAAACACTTAAATCCTTATTTCTCCCATCTCAGGGAAAAATAAAGGGAAAATCCATGATCATTATAATATATGACTGGGTTTCTAACAATACAAAGCTAAATGCAAATGGGTGAAGTGTCCCTTTAAAGATTGTTCATATATGAATTATGTAATTGTAAAATGTATTCCTTTTCCTCAGTTCATGACAAAAAGCCCCAGTAAGCGTCTGGGCTGTGTGGTGACCCAAGGACTGGAGGAAGCCATCAAAGTTCACCCTTTCTTCAGAGATATCGACTGGGTCTTGCTGGAACAGAGGAAGATCAAGCCCCCCTTTAAACCTCGTATTGTAAGCGTACATGATTTACACACAATCAATTAACCCATTTCTGTAGCTCAAACAAATGAGCATAGCACTAGCAACACCAAAGTTATGGGTTTAATTCCCAAAAAAAGGCAATAACTGGTATGTATATATACCATATACCATATGTATATATCAAAATCTACCATATGTACCTTGAATGCAGTGTAAGTAGCTTTGGTTAAATCAGCTGCCCACTGCTTAAATGTAAAATGTAAATCATGAAATGCTCATTATGACATGTCACAATTCATAGAAATTAATTCTGCAAAACACTCCGACATAGCACGCGCACATTGACTTTATCTCTCATGTTCCTCTGTCTTTAGCGTCTGTGGTCTAGACTGAAAGTCAGATGCCACAACGGCACTTTTCAACTTCTGCTTTCCCATGGCTGGGGGAAGGGCTGAGAGGGTTGTGTGTATGTGCGCATGTGAATATGTACACAAGTGGGTGCTTTAGATGGAAAGGTCACAGAAAGGTTCAGAGAAAACGTGACCGCCACTTGCTCTCTTGCCCTCTGAGTAACTTTGAGCTGGCGTTCCTTCACCACAGTATCTACGCACCTGTGGCTTTTAACTGAAAGTCTACACTGCTTCTTAGAACAGCACTGAGGACAAAATCTTGATCTTAAGTAATACAGACATTTGTTATTATTATATCATAATAATATTACTATCATTCTCATATTTTTAAAGGGTTATTTTTGATGAAAAAAAATGAAAATTCTGTCATAATTTACCCCCTTATGTCATTCCAGACTTCCTCTTCCGTACTTCATTTAAACAAATAAAGATATTTTTTTAAGAAACATTTCTGTCCATCCACTGAAAGTCTATTACACCAAATCGTGACGCTTCAAAAGTTCAAAAGCATAGCCAATATGAATCAAACTGTTTAATCGAAGTCTTTTGAAGGAACTTGATCGATTTATATGATGATCAGATTTAATGTTAATGTTCACCTCAAATATGGTAAACGAGAGCTTGAACATTCTTCTCCCAGAACCAATGAGGTTTTTCTCAAGTGTCAAGCAAGTATTATTGATCTTCTGCATGAACCAATTGGAAGTATAATTGAGCTTCTGCATGAACCCGTGAGGACTGTTCTTGTATGTCAAACAAGTACAGTTCAGCCTCCTCAAGATCCAATGAGGTTTGTTAGATACTTTTATGAACTATTTGAAGTGTCAATGAAATCCCTAAGGTTTCAGTTGTGTCCTTATTTATGTTCAAAGTTGAACAAAAGTCTGGCACGACATAATTGAGTGAACTATACCTTTAAAGGTGAACCTCAGAAAACATTCATAAAACCATATATCTCTGTCTGTCTTTGCTATAGAAAACCAAGAGGGATGTGAACAACTTCGATCAGGACTTTACTCGTGAGGACCCTGTGCTGACGCCAGTAGATGATGCCATCATCAAACAAATCAACCAGGATGAATTCAAGGGCTTCTCCTACTTCGGAGAGGAGGCTGTGTCTTAAAGTTTAACTTGATGTCTGTCAGCACAAATATATTTTAAACACCCCTACAAACACTCAAAAACCCACATCGCATCGCAATACATGAACACACACTCCACAGATGTTCTGAAGACGGGGCTCAGACCGGACCAGAGCAGAACCATCGGTCCCTGTGTTTCAGTTCCCATTTACTGCGGTTTTTGTTTTTTTATTATTCTCTAAATCTCTAAAAGAAAAAAGAAACTGTACTACACATGGATCTCATCACAGGCCTGAACAAGTTTAGCAAACCAATCAGAAAGCGAATGTTTTCCACAGCCCAAGAAGGAAGGGTCGGAACGCACTACCTTAAACCAAAATTGACGATACCAGTGATTGTACTATTTCGGACTCCAGTCAGGTCTTCATAATCCTTTGATGGAAAGGTCTTGCCCTTGAGGAGGAATTTACCCTGCATATGTGACAATTGACATTTTGTGCTGTGCAGTCAAATACCTTTTTGTGTATTCAGGTGAAATTTTGGGAGCAATTTTCTAAAATATACAAAGAAATTTGTAGTATTTATATATATATATATATATATATATATATATATATATATATACATCAGTGTTATGAAGGTCCATTTAGAATGTTAACCTGCTGTATATGGGTTGTGTTATGAAGTGTCGGCCTGAGTTGTTGTGTGCATGACATGTATGTGTCCGTGTGCATGTGTTTGCATGAATGAGAGCAAGAGGCCCTTGCCCTCCTGAAGCTCTTAGGTAGTTTTCATGTTGTTTTGCAATGGCTTTTCATTTGTGCTCGACTGTTTAAAGACTGCAGTGTGTGTGTGTGTGTGTGTACCGTGTCCCACCTCTATGCATAATAAGGTATAGTCGTGGACAGACGGACCAGTACCCATAGCTGTCCGGTCATTGTGTATAGCAACATGTACATAGTATTCACTCCAAAAGCCTGTGAAAGCTTCTTAGAGTAGCAAATTGTTTGCATGATCTTGCAAATTGTGTCATTATTGAGTAGCATCAGTTTATGGAAAGAAAAACATGTTTTTGATATCTATGTGCAATACCCTGAACACATTTCCCCAGTTCTTTTCTTTATTTTTTCAATTGTTACGTTTCAGTTTCTCTCATGTGTGCTGATTTTCATAGGTTAGAGCTTCACCAAAGGCTTTCTCACTCTCTCGCTCATGCTTCTCTCTGCCGTTTTCATGTATATAGTTTGCTGAAGTACATAAGCTGTGGAATGTAGTGGAAAATGTGTGAGCTCTTAAATTATTCAATATACATGTAGCTACGCTTCCCTTTTTGTCAGTAAGTCCGTTTTTTTTCCTTTGCATCATTTTGTGTTACTTTATTTCAGACAATGAAACCTTGTTACACACCTCCGTAGATCTTTCAAACTATTAAGTTTTTGTTTTAAAATTGTGTGAACCCCCTGTAGTTGAATCATTAACTTGTGCAATGTGAAAGACTCTAAAGGAGTGGTGAACTAAGCGAAAAAAGGGTACATTTCAGGCGTACTAATTAAAACCTTCTGGAATGTGACGACCTTTGTTTTAGCATTTTAAATGGCGATTTGAATAAGATGTGTTTTATTCTTTCAAAAGTGGTTGCTGTCTTTAAAAGTTTATTTCTGTCTGAAGTTTCTTTTTGCTTCGACATTGTTTTGTTGCTTTTTTAAAAATGTGTCTGTGGGTTGATAACGGTAGCTAGGTCAATGTTGCCGATTGTCTTTGAAGCCTTTTCTCTCACATGCACTTTCCTGTCAGTCGCCCTCATGGTATCATGCCAAATGTCTTGTTCAGCTTTATTTTCTCCCGTCGTTTCCTTTTTAATTGTAAAGGAATGAACTTGATGTATAGGACGCATCCATGGTCTGTCTTCAAAGTCAAAACAGAGTAAATAAACTATGAATTACCTCTTAAATTAAATGCAAAGATTTCTCTGGCTGAATATTGAATATTTGTGCATACAGTATTAAAATACATATGTATAATAGTGCTGTATTATATACATCTGGTATTGGACTTTAGTTACTGTATGGTGAAGCTTCATGTGCACAGAGGTATTTTCTTTTCTGGATACACTACCTTTATCTTGTAAGCATTTTACTATGTGCCAAATGTACTGTCATCTAAAGGATGTGAATGTTTGGTTTAACCTATTAAAACCCAAGATGTATGAAAAATTATGTGTTTTGGTGATATGTTGCAAGAGAATTATGTGCACACACACTGAGGAAATAGAACATCAAATTGCAAAAGTAAAATATGTAACTTGAGGTTTGGCTATACTTGTTATACATCCTCACAAATACAGTGCAACATAAAAAACGGACTTGTAAGGACATTTAAAGTGTTTTGGATTATTTGAATGGCTTACAAATCATCTGTTTGGATCATGATCGTGTATTGCCTTAAATTTGCTGATACCATCAGGTTTCTCTGAGGGTTTGGGGTCAACAAACCTCCTCACCTCACCAAAAACAATGAGATGTTCTTGCTAACATGAAGAAACCAAAATGCATGTGTGTGCATTATTGCAAACTAGCTTGATGTAAGCTGTTCTTCAACAGTCATTCAAAAAAAAAAGGCCTAAATCGATACGTTTGAAGTGTCCAGATGCAAACTTCTTTAAACATCTGGCTTTTTCTAACCATTCCGATAACGACACAACTGCAGTTTTCCATCAACTACATGGTTTCTGAATTCATAGCAGAGGGGATCAATTACATGTTTGTTTACACGGTATACTGGTACAAGCCTCTTATTAAATGGGAATGGGTCCAAGATAGAGTTGAACTAAAGTTAAAACTGTTCCAATTAAGCCCTGGTCCTGGTAAAGACGCTTTACTGTTATTTTCCCATGGTCGACGGTCATTTTTTTTTGTTTGTCCACGTTCAGAGATTAAAATTCAGCCCTGATTCCTTTTGGATGCTTCTTGGACACTTCACGTGGTGTTTGTTTTACAGTGAAACTGAACTTTCTCACAGGACAAGTGTGCACAGAGGTGGGAGGGGAGGCGCTGAGAGGCAGGCGCGTGGTGAAGAGCCACAGTGCGCGCAGTGCACAGTTGCAGATAGCACGCGCAGCGCAGGAGCGTCGCTCACGAGCTCTTTACCAGCGTCCGGTCAGTCGGTGTCACTCTGGGGAGGTAGTGCGATCCTCGGCAGTGTTCTGAGACTGCACTAGCTGCTCCGGTCATTACTGGAAATGCCATGTGAATGGACACTACGGAGGATTAATAACTAAACAAAGGCATTTGTGAAAAAATATATAACACGTTTCATTTATTAGATTTTTTTCGTAAAACTTAAGTTGAATTAATTATACGCAAGACAGAGTTGTCTTCAGCATAGGCTCACCATGACAGCCGAGAGAGAGAAAAGAAGGTAAGGCACAGGAAACTTTTTATTACTACTGTACGTGGGCTATCAGTTATGAATTTTCTTGAGTTGTTTACCTTAATTTGAGATTCTCAGGTGAGATTTGTCATGTTGCCCAATGACAGGGCCACTAGAGCCAAATTGTCGCATTAAAGTTGTCTTACTAATACCGGTGTTGTACTTGAACTGAAATGTAATACAAATACCCCTTTTTATTAATAACCCTTTCCTATAATCCCTCACCGCCATTTTAGTTGTTCAATATTTTGATATTGGAGAGGTGTGCTCGGACCCTATTTTTGACTCGCTTTTGTTAATGGACTCATTCAAATGACTTGAAACTTTATTAAATGTAGCCTAATCACCAGAGTTGAAAAATAGCACACTGCTGCATCTCTTTATGAAACGAATGGATTAAAAAAATAATGATTCTGTTGTAATCATGACTGAACATGTTGCATTCATGATGTATACAACAAGACAAAACAAAACAAAAAGCAGCAAATCTGTATTTAAAAATGTGGACCCTCAGAGACTGTCAGACTGAGAATAAAATCGCGCAGTGGAGTCTGACAATAACTAACTGTTGAACTCAAATATCATTGTAAAATATTGTATATCAGGCCCAATAGTTTCTTTGTTGTCATCAATTTAACTTCACAGTTATTTGTAATTTTGATTGGTTTCATTAGATTTTATATAGTATATGTATACTATTTAGTAATATATCCAAAGTGAACTTGTGTGCAGTGAACTAATACTTAAAAATCAAGGCAGAAATTAAACTACGGATTTTTTTTAAGGTTAAAAGCTATTTTTTTATGAGGTTACAAGCCATGTCTTTTTTTCTGTTGCAGTATATTGAAAACAGTTTACATTGCACCATTGCAAACATGACTTATTCCAAATATGTTTTGTTTGTTTGGTTTTTTTTTTAGTCTGTAATGGAAGTATTTAATTTAATTCATCAGCAACTCTGTTTGTGAACTTAACTATTGCTAATACCTTAACTATTTCTAATACCTTCTAATTTATTTTTGGTTAAACACATTAGGACTCAAATAATAGAATTCATATTTTTCTTGCCAGATACTGACAGCATTTTATTTGGTGGTAATATAAAACAACACTGTCTCGGTGCCTAAGTCATATTGAAGAGGGGTTAAATGTTCCTCTTCTTGGTGGCTTGTTAACGGGAACGTAATGTTCCAATCGAAACTGCGGTTATCAGATCAGGGTTCACCTCTTTTTTTTAAAGCATGAACAATCCATTATGTTTCCTTAATCTGGTTACTTCCATGACTTTATTCTATTCTTATCTCTTATCTGGTTTGTTTAACTTGCTCTACAAGTGTTTCATTAACACTGTGGTGTCTTTTGTAATTAGTGCCAGTTGGGTAATGTAATCATTTAACTGTGCTATTTTATATCAATCATCTATCATCATCTATCAAAGCTTGCTACACAGAAGGAATATGCAAAACAATATATGTCAGATGACTATTCTGACACCCTGGGTTTAGTTATCATATTCTGGATAACACAGAATCTTTCACCGGATTATTAGTTGGGAAGCTAAAGGTTGGCCATCTCTTTGGGGTTAGGAAAAATAGGATTATCTGTAGTGAATGGGTGCTCTGTACAGTCTGGCTCTTGGTTCTCGCTGAACTCTGGCCTGATCTGGTTGAGAGGGGAGATGCAGAGAAAGATAGAGGGAGGAATGGGTTCACATCAGCCTGCTAATCACATGATCTGCTCCCTTTGACAGCTTTTGCTTTAGTTGTGCGTGAAGACGCCTGAGGCAGTAGGTAAGAGGTACAGCAGGCTCGACATTGTGTTCGATGCAAATCTCCCTTGAGATCTCTTGCTGAAATACAGACAATTCTCCTGTTCAGAGCCTGAAAACACTGCAGGTGGGAGTGGCTACATAGCTGTCAGTCTTGTTATTTTGTTCCAGTAATGCCACGGAAAAGGAAGAGATCGCAAAAGAGAGGACAGAGAAGTGGAAACAGCCAGCAGGCCTCTGTCTTCAGGCTACCTTGACCTGTAGCGCATTTCTAATCTAAGTTGTTTAGCCAGTTAATGTCGAAAGTATTTGTAGCATAGCTGGGGCTTGAGGTCAGCAGCTGGACAGTGTGGGAACAGAACTCAGTAGCCTATAGTAGAGGGCAGAGGACACAACTCCCCTTCATTTGAAGAATGAAATCCATGCAGAAAGCAGTCAAAGGGATTGCAAAAACTACATCTCTAAAGAGAGATAAACCTTACGTTCAGCTCAAATTCTAGGGGTGTTTGGGCATCGTAAGATTGCGTTACTGAATAAATTAACTAGGAGCTCATGCATTCGGAGATGGTTACTTATTCCAGCTGGCTTGTGACAGAAGTGTTTTCTGTTTTATAACAAAACCACTGGAATGATCTGATGTGTATTTTATGATATCATAAAATATTTTGTTTTTTTTGTTATTATATATTTATATACAATATTTTAAGCATTTTAACCCTGATTATGCAACAGGCAAATTAAACTGATATTCCAGTAGGTGGCGACAAGTGACAGTCCTTCTCACTGAATCATTCACTCAACCTATTTGTTCACGCCACTCATTTATTCAGGGAATGAAAGCTTGATTGAGTCATTTAAATTGTTTGCTCAACTGATTTATTTAAAATACCAATCCATTAAGAATGATACTCCAAAATGGCTTGTTTCTGGAAGATGTGCAGCAACAGTTGGTTTGGTTTTGACATGGTTTATAAGAAACTATTTTCACTGATGTAAGGGACAAAGACAATATAAATGGCAACATTGTCTCTAAAATGTAAGTTACTTAGTATTAATGTATTGTTTATTGAACCTGCTCTTCTTGACTGATATTACTTAATTATTAGTTTTCTACTGAAATGTGTACAAAGCAGAGAAACTGGAGCTGATAGACAGAATTAGAGATGTTTGAGAACAGCATCTATTAATCATATACATTTTTGGTAAACTTTATCATAGATTCAAACACAGCAGATCCACCTGGTTTCTTTCAGTATGAGGGAACAATGTGCAGTGTCTGTTATTTATTGTACTAATCTAAAATTAAAGTGTCCAGCTTTTAAAATGTAATTGACATATGATTGACACATTGCATAGATTTAAGAGTTGGATAATTTCTTAGAAATTGCAAGACATTAGAGCATTTGTTAAAGGGCAGATGCTTTTAGAGATTTGAGATTATTTGAGATAATTCCAGGTTACATAAAATAATATTTTTAAAATACTAGTATTTTAAATACTCTATAACAGTAAATAGGCTGTATAACTGATTGCATAAGCACTTAAACACTGGAAGTACATCATTCAGAATCAGCTGTCACTCTTTTTTTCCCACAAATGAATGTCCTGAACATGTGAACTATAGATGAGTCTGCATTATCTTTTCCCATTTATTGAACATTGTGTCTGTATTTTAGAGCTGCACTCGATTTGTTCTTATTAAAACCCTGATGTGGTTGCATTTATGGTTAAAGACAGAAAGCAGTATAGGCTAATTGTTTGAGTTGAAATGGAAGTTGCCATTCCTCATTTAGCCCCAAGGAAATGCAGACAGTATATTCACGTGTAAGTCCCATGGGTTTGACCTCTGAGTAAAAACCATCAGTCATTTCCTGTGAGAATAATCCATGGTCACTATTACAATGACAATTTTTTTGTGAAAATGGGGTTAGTGGGAGGACAGAAAGGGGGCATGTTGTGGTTGCCAAATATGCAGCTGTATAATAGAGGGTCGATTATTGCATTCCTGCACCCCCGCACCACGCTGTGCACATTTTACAAACACTCCCAGAGCCGGGCTGACCTGAGTTGGAGGATAGGGGACCCACACTGGGAGGCTGCTACTGGAATTACACCACTAGATCCTGGTCTCAGCATTGGCCTCCCACAGACACTGAAACTTAGTGCTGCATGCAGGCCACGTTTGTTGGTATCTGTGTTATAATATGTGACACATTAAAGAACACTTGTGGTGTTTTGCCGACAAACAGCGTGTGGCTTGGTTTGTTGTGAGGGTGGCACACCACACTCAGAGGCCAAAGAGAGTTCACTTCTCTCTGCCACACACTCTTTCACACACTGGCAAGCCACAAACCTCAGAAATCATTTACCTGGCAAGACTTTCTGTCTGGATAGATAAATGACGGCACATATTTATGTGCTTTCTTGAGAATTTCATTCTCTTAAATTATTTTTATTATTTTTATTATTAAATTATTTCCTTATATCCCTTTAAGCTGTACAGTTAGTGATAAAATGCTATATGGACTAATTCATAAAAGTATATGCTGCATTTAATTTTATTAACACTCATATGAATATAACTGTTCCTGGACTGTCAGATTATACTGAATAACATGTAGTAACAAGCTCAAAACAGACGTCTGCATGAGCCAGGCCCTGTGACCTGACCTAACACCGGCAAGAGTTGACTGAAATTTCATTTATCGGTGACAAATTTCAAAACCAAACCAATTTTGAACCTGCAGTGACTTTTTTTTTTTTCCTTTGCGAGTGAGTAAACCTAGATTAAAACCTTGATGCAGAGATTCTCATAGGTGTGGTTTTGCAATGCCTTTGCCTTTGACTCAGCGATGAACTTTGTGCTTGTGCACAAAAGTATTCTTAACATAAAATATTTAGAATAATTATTTTTTTTAATCGACTCAGAACCTGACAGTTCACCAATTGTTGTGAAAAAAAAAATCAGGTCACTTGTACATTTGCACAGTGTAATTTTGTGGGTGAAATCATTTCAGTAGAAGTCTGTGCGATCAGGAATTACACACGAGGGTGGAAAAAATTTCTCTCATCACATTAGGTTCAAGTTTGCCTTGTTGACCAGTAGGAAAGCTGCTTGGTTTGGAGGTGTGTGCTTTTGTGTGAGAAGTGTGTTGTTTTCATTAATTGACATAAGACTTTCTTGCCTGCAAAATTCCTTCATGTGACTGTGCCAACCAAAAGGCAACAATAATTTGTCTTAAACCAAATTTAAAGTTAATTGTTTTATTGTCTTTTCTACATTAAAATATATTAAGTACAATACTGTACAAGTACTGTATGTGAGTATATATAAAACATTGGCTGCACACAGTATCTTAGCTGAAGCTCAGCCTATAGGCTTTGTTTTCATCCACCTCTTCTTTTTTCCAGGCATCCTTCAGAAAGGCGCAAGGAAAAGTCCCGCGATGCAGCGCGCTGCAGGCGCAGTAAAGAGACAGAAGTATTCTATGAGCTGGCCCATCAGCTGCCCTTACCCCGCAGCATCAGCTCCCACCTGGACAAAGCCTCTATCATGAGACTAGCTATCAGCTTCCTGCGCACACGCAAACTTTTCAACTCAGGTATGAGGCTAAAAAAAATTATGTTTGTATGTGATCCGTCATTAGGAGTCAAACTCCATTGTTTCTGTTTGTTTTCTTTTATTGTGAGTCAGTCGCATCCCATAATCGTGTACAGTGAAGAAATTGTGAACTTTTTTAGTACCCTGATCCTACTTGTTTCCGCCTGTATTTCCTGCAATATTGAACATACTGTAGTCCAACATACCTGCAGCTTTCATCAGACTGCCCTGTAATTGTGAAAAAAATAAAAATTGGATGTGGGTCATCATCATTGTGACAAATGGTTAAAAAATAAACTTTGTCTACATTATTGCCACATATACACTACTGTTCAAAAGTTTGGGGTTCAATATATTTCTGTTTCATGGTGCTTTTTTATACTAAAAAATGCAAAATGCAAAAAGTTGGACTGGGTAGGAATATGAGATGTCCTGTACATGCAGGAAGACAGACAAAGAGCACTGCTCATTGTTTCTAGACTCCATTTCTGACGCACATACATGTGTTTAGTATGTGTGCATGTCTCTGAAAGAAACAGAGAGCATCGAACAATGAAAAGGGAAGATATGGAATCTGGTGATGAAAATGTGTGTGGGGACATCGATGTACCTGGAGAAAAAGGGAAAGAGGGAGACAACGAGGTGTGGGGTAATTAGGGACTGCTGGTATTGTTTTCTGTGAATTATGATTTTATATTTGGTGTGTTGTATGTGTTTTTGAATGTTCTGCGTCATGGTTTGACCTTTGATAGGCCCCAAGATTACAAAAACAGAACCTGTTTTAACTAATATGTCATACAGTGAGGCGTGTGGGAACCGTAACTGTATAGTTATAGAATCATAATATTACTGATAGTGTTAAAGAGGTTATGATTCTTGTCTGAACCAAATGTTTGACCTCTCTGACATTTTGAACTTACCTAAAAGGAGTCATTGGTTTAACATTGAGTACATCATATAAAGAATTTCCAGCAAACATCCTTCTGGAGATATAAATCTTTGAACCCTCATTTTCAAATGGCCCAAAACAGATGAACCAAAGAGATCTCCTGTCAAAATGAAAAATCACAACTGAAATCTCTTTTTAACAATTCCTTTTTTCCAGTAAAATAAAATCGCAAATGAGGTTGTACTGAAATCTTATTTTTTCTACTAAGAAAATTGAAGAGAAACTTTGGTGCCAAGTTGATTGTTGAAACATAACTTGAATGAAAGAACATTAAAGAGCAGTTGCTGAGCAGGCTGTCAGAAAACGTTGTTTATGACCAGAAAAGGCCTAAATGATTGTAATAGAGATGGACAGAGAATGGCAAGAAAATTGCAAGTTCTTTGGATTGGCTGAGGGACAGAGGAGTAAGACATTACATTGAAGTATTAATAGCACCAGGACGAATGCTGCGGGTTTGATGTGGGAGCACAGACATGGACCACCTGCTGACACCCAAACCCACAATGCAGACACATAGTGCTGAGCGGGGTCAAAGCATCAGCGCTAGGGCCCTTATTGCCTGATCTGAATGAGCAGGGGAGGAGGCCCTTATCTGCAGGAAAGCAGACATGAATCTCACAGCATGGAGCCTTGCTTTAACTATTTTCTCAAGTTGTTGATGTTTTTCATGGCATTGTGTACCTCAAACATCCTCTCTTTGCTGATCAGCTCTGTAGTGTTTCTATCCCATGTTGGTATGTGAATTTATTTTGATAAATAAGTCTGTTTAACTGATTCTGAGCTGTTTACTTTACTAAATGGTACAGGATATGAGTCTATGTTTGTGTTAGAGTGTGATTGTGGAGAAGGTCCCTTGAATTTGTCTTGATAATTTGCACGTGTAAAATAACAAAAAAGACAACATTTGACACTGCACACATTGTCTTGTCTTTGGTCCCAGGCTGCACAGTACAACGAACCCGGACACAGGATGACAGCCAGATGGACAGTCTATATCTGAAGTCTCTGGAAGGCTTTGTCGCTGTGGTAACATCAGATGGAGACATGATATTCCTTTCAGATAACGTCAGTAAATTTATGGGTCTTACGCAGGTGAGCCTCATGTCCTTTATTCCTGGAGAATAATCACAGAGAGAAAACATTAAGCCTTCTGTTACTTCTTTTAAAGTGGCTGAGCATTCAACTTTTCTTCTCTTATAAAATGTTAATAGGTAGAACTGACAGGCCACAGTATCTTTGACTTCACGCACCCCTGCGATCATGAAGAAATCCGAGAGAATCTCAGTGTCAAATCAGGTGAGTGTCAGCTTAGAACAGTTTTTTCCAAAAGTATGTTGATACATTTTTTTTTTTTTTTTTTGGAGATACAGTATACAATGTTGCCTTTAACACCAAAGTGGCAGAATCTCCCAGTCCTCTTTATCTCTGGATTTGCCATGGAGATGTCCTTATCTGAGTGCAGTTATCACAGTCAGGATGTTTTATTTTATACATTCTTGTGGTTGTTCCTGTGGGGACAAGTCCCTCTTCTTTTACCAAGCCTCATCCTATAGACCACAGTCCAGTCTGTGGTCCCTTCTGTGTAGACTTGAGGGCTATATTTTGTTCAGGACATTTTTAGCTAGGTCTGAACAATGTGGGGAAGAAACTGTTTATTTTTATTTTTTTTTTTTATTATAAATTTTTTTTGATTATAATTCAATGTATTCCATTAATTTCTGTTACTTAATTATATTGTGATCGTATATCAATATAATACTACTTATAAAACATTGTTATTATTATATTGTTAATAAAAAAATACATTTATTGCAAAAAATAAAAATGATAAATACATTACTTTTGCAATAATTTTATTAATACCATTTCAGTGTAAAAACAAAAAAAAGTCAATACCTCTATAGTTCAACTTTAAATCCTATCAAAAAATCAGGGGAATTGTCCTACTCAGTTTTATTTTATTTATTTATTTTTATTCTGTTTGTTTACTTTAATTAATTAGTTATTTGTTAATTCGTTTAATTTCAATTTTTAAAAAGAAACAACACTCAGGCAATGGCAGGAATTCAGCAGACTTGATTTGAATAGTTTTTGGTGTGACCTTAGCCTTTACTCTGGCTCAGTAGTTTCTGAAAGTTACTATTTCTGTTGCTATCATGTAAGCAGTGTGTGCCTTACACCAAACACATACTCATATTGAGAGTTAGGGGACCTTTCCCCACAGCAAATGTTCCTCCTCCTCTTGTTTTATCTGTATCTTTCACGAGTCGGTCACCTGACCTGTTTAGAGCTTTTGAGCGAGTGGCGTAACTTTCTTGCCATTTCATTGGTCATTTGGAGATAATCCCTATGCAATAACAACACAGAGAGCTCCATACACTGTAGTTAAGGTTTCAACAGACTGATTCAGTTGAACTTTGCACCTAGCATCCACTACCCACTGACAGACCAAAGTCCTCTGAATATGCAAGAATAAAGCTTTTTTGCATGCACGGTGGTTATTTATAGTAAATATAGGATTTTTAAACATATGTCTTACGGGTTGTTTGATTGACAGAACCTGTGTATGGCAGAAGAGGGAAAGACATGAGCATGGGCAGAGATTTCTTTATGAGGATGAAATGTACAGTCACCAATAGAGGTCGCACTGTCAACCTCAAATCAGCCAGCTGGAAGGTAAGAACGCATAAGCACGTCATACAACATCATGCAGTGCACATGTGCATGTGCTATCAACTAAATTATGGTGTTGCTGCTCTGTCTGTCAGGTGCTGCATTGCACGGGGCATCTCCAAGTGTGCAGCAGCCACCCCCCTCAAGTCTTCTGTGGGTTTTCGGAGCCACCCCTCACATGTGTCACAATGCTGTGTGCGCCGATCCCACACCCTTCAAATGTTGACACACCTCTCGACAGCAAGACATTCATGAGCAGACACAGTATGGACATGAAGTTTATCTACTGTGATGAGAGGCAAGAGGCTGTTCACTAATGCATATTGTATATGTGCATGAACACTGGGCCCAAAAATATATAGACACAAAAGGCAACAACAACAACAAAAAAAGATGACAAATTTAATTTAATTAGATATAAAATATTTTTAGGCATAATACCCAATGAAGGAATCTGCATGTAAAAGATCCATGAACTAACTCAGCCTTTCTTTTAAAAAGCATCATATGACCCCTTTAATCACTCAATCTCATGTTGTTCCAAACCTGTAAGACCTCTGTTCATCTTCGGAACACAAATTCTGATTTTTTTAATGAAATCTGAATGCTTTCTGACCCCGCTTGGACAGCAAGGGAACTACCACATCCAAAGCCGAGAAACATTAAGTAAGGACATCATTAAAATAGTGGTTTAACCTTAATTCTTGGAATGATATGAGGGAAATTAATGACAGAATATTCATTTTTGGAACTATCCCTTTAAAAGCCCATACTGGAACAGAAAAAGGAGAGGCTATTCCAGGGTAATACTGAAGGATCAGATATAATAACAAAAAAAAAAAAAAAAAAAAAACAATTCCATGAGTTTGTATGGAGTATTCAACAGCACAAAAAATGCTGAGCATTGCATCAAATTCCATTTTGATTAATAGATTCACTTTTGCACTTGCTAAAGTGCTTCAAAAACAGACAAGGACGTGGCCTTTGTCTTTTTGGAAAAAAGACATTAAAGATAATGATCAGACAGAACAAATACAAATGTTTTGCATAAGAGATTTATAACTCCAATAAACATGGGCCCCACTTGTAATAATTTGTTCTCACTTAGCTTAGCAGAGAGTTTACACTGGCTCCCAGCAGAACAAGTTTGATTGTTTTCACCAGATGTAATCGACAGTCATGAATCTTGGTTAATGATGTGATTTAAATCAATTGCGCTTTGTATTGTCTGTTCCATTAGTTTTATTCTTGACCTGTCTTTGTGTTTCAGAGTAAGCAGCCTGATCGGGTATAAGCCAGAGGAACTTGTTGGCCGTTCAGTGTATGAGTTCTGCCATGCTTTGGATTCTGAAAGCATGACGAAGAGCCACCAAAATCGTGAGTACCTGTTTCCATCTTTTGGGTTTCATGGGGTCTTTTTCTGTTTTGACTTGAAAAGATTAACCAGATTTGAATTGGAAATGCCTGTCTGAACAAAGGGTAGGGTAGACACAGTTTTCTTAGTTTTCTTTGTTCTCTGTACCTCAGTTTTATGCACTGGTGCAAACAAACAAGAAACAACGCAGTAGCTCATTGTGTGAATATCTCAAGGTCCCAACCATTTTGTCTAATTTACCTCCACTCTGTCCTGAAGTGACTCACGGTCTGGAATAGATCCATGCCTCTCATCTCTGTCCATGGGTAAACTACTTGAGTTCAAAACCTTGTAGACCTGAGGTGTTCCCATGGGCTTGATGACTGAGGGAAACAGATGTCCCGCCGGGCTCCAGGAATTGTTGAAGGATATTTATAAACTCAATGGTTGTTGCATTGCACTGTTTATTTGCTTAACAGATGCTGTAGACTCTACATTTCATGTTTTCAGCAACTTTGCTTTTAAAATTGGCCTCCCAGGAACTTAAACTTACAGAAGAGTTCTAAACATTTCTCTACATTTTGTAAATTGTACATTCTCTTTATGTATGGAAGCCCAATTCTGTGCCAGAAAGAAAGTAAAAATTATGAGATAAAAGTACCAAATCGTAATTATGAAATAATAAATGACAATTATTGAATGTTAATGCGATACAAAGTTGGAATAATGACATACAGCCATAATAAAAAGTCAAAATTATTATTGACAAAAATGTCAGTTTTTTTTAATCTTGTGTTTTTTACCCTCATAATAATGACATTTTATGTCATAATTTTATCTTTTCACATTAAGCCCAAGATCCCTGGCCTCAGCTTTTATGAAAGACAAGATCTGTCTATTGAAGGATTAATAGAAAAAGGGAGCCCAGAGTGTACTTCCAATTTGAGCCCTTTTATTTAGTATTTTAATTAGTGATGCACCTATCATGACTTTTCATGACTGATTCAGATTCCGTTTTTTATTTATTTTATTTTTTTTAACTAGCAAATTGGCTAATCCTGATTTAATTATTTAAAAAATATCTGTAGGGATTTGAAATTAGAGACAACAACTGAATTCAGTCATGATCCAAACAAATATGCTACACACATGTTGCATGAGCAGTTGTTTTTAAAATAGATTTACAGGATTTAAAGCAAAAATAGAATAGTCTGACTTTAGCTTTGTGAAATTATGCAACGTAGAAACATATCTGCATATCAGCAGAAAGTCTGAATGAGACACATTAGCTTCCAAAAATAACAGAAAAATAAGTACAAAGAAATACAGTACAAAAAGTGGAGAAAATATATTTTAGTACTTAATTTTCAGTTATTTATGATAAAGGCTCCTGTCCACTCTTGTTTTGAATGTGATTTTGTTTGTTCAGAGGAAACAGATTTGATTGTTGTCGCCACATCAGGTATTGAGGCTGAGTAGATGGCCTGAATCCCATTATATACCCTTTGACCTAATCGGCAACAACCCAAAAGCTCTCAGGTTTGCTTGTTCAGAATGGCCCACCTCATTAGCTAGTGCATTAGAGGCTAACAAGCCTTTGAAGTGTGCAGCACCTCTGATCTGGTTCCTCTGATGTCTTTAATCCAGATCAGTGCACTGCTCTTCGTCACTGGCCTCTATCGGTGATAAGTACCTGGAGTATTACCTAAAAGCAAGATCTTTTGATTTGAAAAATGACTAAACATACACGAGTTGCACTAATGGACTTTATTCAAAGACAGCTTCATTCTACATAGAACATCCTGAATAATGTCAGACAAGGAAAGTTATTTGCATGATCAAATCATTCATTAGCAACAAAATGCTGTGAAAACACAGATATTTTTTGCTAGTGTTTTATTTACATATTTTTATTGAATTAAATATATATGTGTTATTGTGAAAAATGGTTTAAAATAATATTACGTTTTTAAGTTGACCCAGGCTGCATTTATTTGATTTAAAAAAAAAAAAATTATATTGTGAAATATTGTTACAATTTAAAATAACAGTTTTTTTGTTTTGTTTTTAATGTAATTTATTCCTGTTATGGCAAATCTGAATTTTCAGCAGCCATTATTTCAGTCTTCAGTGTCACGTGATCCTTCAGAAATCATTCGAATTTCCTGATTTAACTAGAATTGAACGAAAATTACAAAATAATTATTATTAAATACAAATTTTAGATGCCTGACCAGTGGTCTTTTTAACTTGATTAGCAATAAAGAAAAAATAAAGAACATTTCTAAATACTTTAGATTAATGCGTTTGGCATAAATGTTAGTGTATCTGTTTAATTTCTGTTGCATTTAACAATCACTGTTTTCGTCTTCAGTTTGTAATAAGGGTCAAGTGGTGAGTGGCCAGTACAGAATGCTAGCCAAGAACGGGGGCTACGTCTGGGTGGAGACCCAGGCAACTGTCATCTACAACAATCGCAACTCCCAACCGCAGTGCATCATCTGCATCAACTATGTCCTGAGGTATTGTATTAAATGAAACACTCAGGGATCCCTGTCACAGTTAATGCTGTTACGATATTCTTCTCATGCTCTCATTGTTTTTTAGTTCTGTTGAGGAGCAGTCTGTCATCTTCTCCCTGGATCAGACGGAGTCTCTGTTCAAGCCCTACCACATGTGTAGCATGGGAGAACTGTTCAGCCAGGGCAGAGCTTCCTCAGTTTCAGAAGCTGAGGACATTCTTTTCACTAAGCTCAAGGAGGAGCCCGAGGAGTTAGCTCAGTTAGCGCCCATGCCAGGAGACGCCATCATTGCCCTGGACTTTGGTCAGAGCGCCACCTGGCACTACTTCAACCATTCCCCCTACAATAGCTTCACCCTCTTCACATCCTCAACCCCTGACTACAAATCTATTCCCATCCTGCATGCATGAACCCTTGCTCCTTCCCTTGGCTCTCCTTACTCTACCTCACAATCACAACCAATCACACACGTACACTGCCCAGGTCATAAACTGCGATGTTGCAGCAGACATCATTGTACTGTAGTTCAGTGGCACTGTAGCTTGGCTTTGCTGCAGGGTACACAATATGCATAAGGAAAGCTGAATCTATCTGCTCCACAACATATTGGCATATTATGGCTTAGCATTGGCTTTAGCATAAACAGTTTTGTATTATTAAAATGAAGTTTTTTTTTGTTCCATTTTTAATAATAAAATCACTTGTGCTTTTGAAGGTTTACCAATGGCAGTAGGCAGTGTTTGTGTGTTTCTCCTCACAACAGGGCTATAATGGGTATACTAATTTGTCTTTTCATCAAAATGCATGTCTTCACATGTCTAACCGCTGCATGAAATGGAAATCACCTCCTTGTGATGCTTACAACACTTCTGTTATTGCGTTTGGTGATGGCTGAGGTTATTTTTAATCATATTTTTATTTATGCAACCATCTACAGTATTCTCATGGAATTCTCACATATAAAAATGAGCCAGATAGTAGTAGTGAGCATTATACTTTTGTACATTGTGTTGTTTAAGGTGTGTCTATCCACTGTTAGATGATCTTCCTTGGCTCTTTATGTAGTAATTCTATGAGATTGCATCTCGTTTCAATAATTCTTTTCCCACGTTGAAGTTTGATGACTTGTTACTGTCATGTGCATTTGCAGATAGGCCAGATTTTGAAGAACAGACTTTCTTTTCCAAGTCCACCAAGCCACCTATGGTAGGACCATCATGGGTTGTGGACACACCCCCTGATGGCAGTCTTGATAGAAAACTGTCCAACATGCCCTCCACCTTTACCAGACCCCAGGTTCCTCCTGCAGGCAAATGCACGTCTTGTTCCACACTCTGCTTAAGCGGCCGCAGCAGTTGTTCTACAGTATGTCCCATCTCCATCTGGTCATATGTCAAAAACAGTCATTTAAGGCACTTTTGCACGAGAGGAACTGGGAGCATATTTAGTTCTAGGAACTCCATTTTGGGGAACTTAATTAGCTCCTACTTCAGAGAAGGGTCTAAAACAATTATATAGGAACTATTATTGATGTAAGTATACACTGATTGGCCAAATGCATAGGAAACACCGACTACCCATCATTTTTAAAAAGCCATGTAAAAATATGCAACCAGGAAAATGGCCAGAGGGAGAAATTGGTTCTCTAGGAATGACCCTGCTGGCTAGTTCCTAGAACTACGATGTGCGAAAGTGCCTTTAGATTTCATGGTCACTCATGACCTGTTCTCTGACTCTTTGAAAAAAATGTTGCTGTACCTTTAAGACTTCTAGATACAAACCAGTTTCATTTTTGGTGTCCTCTCGATATGACCTCTTTAAATAGTAATGCAGTTAAGGTGTATTTAATATTATGGTGTGTTGAAGTGTGTGTTTAATGTGCTGTGATGCGTATGTGTGCAGCCTAGCAGTCCAGTAGATTACTGTGGCAGAGGAGAGTTTGATCTGAAGGTGGAGCTGACAGAGAAGCTATTTGCCCCTGAATCTGTAGCAACAAATCCTACTGGCTCCCAGGTGAGTGTGATAGATTACAAACAATTGAATCTGTAATAGATTAAATGCTTTTCCAATTCTACCACAATTTTCTTTTCTTTTCTTTTTTTCGTTTCATTCCTGTGTCTTTTGATGGGCATACAGGCTGGATTATGTGAACAAATAAAAAATATTTCTAGTATATTTTTGGTGTCTTTCGATATTATTTTTTTCTCGCCAACTGTATGTATTATTAAGTAAATATTTGGTAATCTAATTGTGTGCAGTTGGACCTGAGCAATCTGGACCTGGAGACTCTTGCTCCATACATCCCAATGGATGGTGAGGACTTCCAGCTGCACCCCATCTGCCTGGACGAGCCAGTGCCTGACACAGGTCCAGGCCTGAGCACAGCCCTGCAGCACAGCTTCAGCAGTGTAGCTGACCTCTTCCAGCCACTGAGTCCATTCCCTCCTGACAACAAAAGCAGCACTAGCACACGTTCAGACACGGCTCATGTGCAGCCTTACCAAACCACACCAAACATCCCACTTTCCTCTAAGGAGGGTAGACAGAGTCTTCAGTGGCCCTGTGACCCACCCTCACAGTATGAACGTACAGATATTGGATGCATGGATGACCGAAGCATAGCATATCCAGGACAAACATGCGATTTCAATGCTGCATTAACACAGCAAAGGTGATTATCATTAAATTATCAAGTGTGTTTTATTTTGCAATACATAAACTGGGCAGCAGTGATTAAATAGATTAGGATTTCCACAAGGAAGCATATCTTTGCAAGAAAGTGAATTATGTAACCTTTTGTGTAGGTATAATGCTGCAATCACTTTTCAAAAACCAATCACCTTTCTAAACACATAAATGACTGAAAATATGCAACAAAAAAAGTCTAGACCAGTCACAAAATGTTTTAAGGAATATTAATGCATTGCTGTTCCTTTATATAAACTACATTTCTAAATGTTTGGAGTTGGTTCCAAGTTTTTTATTCTCACCAAGGCTGCATTTATTTGTTCAAAAATACAGTGAAAACAGAATTATTGCAAAATATTTTTGTTACTATTTTCTTTGTTACTATATTTTAACACAGTACAGACCGAAAGTTTGGACACACCTTCGCATTCAAAGAGTTTTCTTTATTTTCATGACTATGAAAATTGTAGATTCACACTGAAGGCATCAAAACTATGAATTAACACATGTGGAATTATATATGGAATTACAACCCGAATTCCGGAAAAGTTGGGACGTTTTTTAAATTTTAATAAAATGAAAACTAAAGGAATTTCAAATCACATGAGCCAATATTTTATTCACAATAGAACATAGATAACGTAGCAAATGTTTAAACTGAGAAATTTTACACTTTTATCCACTTAATTAGCTCATTTAAAATTTAATGCCTGCTACAGGTCTCAAAAAAGTTGGCACGGGGGCAACAAATGGCTAAAAAAGCAAGCAGTTTTGAAAAGATTCAGCTGGGAGAACATCTAGTGATTAATTAAGTTAATTGATATCAGGTCTGTAACATGATTAGCTATAAAAGCTTTGTCTTAGAGAAGCAGAGTCTCTCAGAAGTAAAGATGGGCAGAGGCTCTCCAATCTGTGAAAGACTGCGTAAAAAAATTGTGGAAAACTTTAAAAACAATGTTCCTCAACGTCAAATTGCAAAGGCTTTGCAAATCTCATCATCTACAGTGCATAACGTCATCAAAAGATTCAGAGAAACTGGAGAAATCTCTGTGCGCAAGCGACAAGGCCGGAGACCTTTATTGGATGCCCGTGGTCTTGGGCTCTCAGACGACACTGCATCACTCATCGGCATGATTGTGTCAATGACATTACTAAATGGGCCCAGGAATACTTTCAGAAACCACTGTCGGTAAACACAATCCGCCATGCCATCAGCAGATGCCAACTAAAGCTCTATCAAGCAAAAAGGAAGCCATATGTGAACATGGTCCAGAAGCGCCGTCGTGTCCTGTGGGCCAAGGCTCATTTAAAATGGACTATTTCAAAGTGGAATAGTGTTTTATGGTCAGACGAGTCCAAATTTGACATTCTTGTTGGAAATCACGGACGCCGTGTCCTTCGGGCTAAAGAGGAGGGAGACCTTCCAGCATGTTATCAGCGTTCAGCTCAAAAGCCAGCATCTCTGATGGTATGGGGGTGCATAAGTGCATACGGTATGGGCAGCTTGCATGTTTTGGAAGGCTCTGTGAATGCTGAAAGGTATATAAAGGTTTTAGAGCAACATATGCTTCCCTCAAAACAACGTCTATTTCATGAAAGGCCTTGTTTATTTCAGCAGGACAATGCAAAACCACATACTGCAGCTATAACAACAGCATGGCTTCGTCGTAGAAGAGTCCGGGTGCTAACCTGGCCTGCCTGCAGTCCAGATCTTTCACCTATAGAGAACATTTGGTGCATCATTAAACGAAAAATACGTCAAAGACGACCACGAACTCTTCAGCAGCTGGAAATCTATATAAGGCAAGAATGGGACCAAATTCCAACAGCAAAACTCCAGCAACTCATAGCCTCAATGCCCAGACGTCTTCAAACTGTTTTGAAAAGAAAAGGAGATGCTACACCATGGTAAACATGCCCCGTCCCAACTATTTTGAGACCTGTAGCAGAAATCAAAATTGAAATGAGCTCATTTTGTGCATAAAATTGTAAACTTTCTCAGTTTAAACATTTGCTATGTTATCTATGTTCTATTGTGAATAAAATATTGGCTCATGTGATTTGAAAGTCTTTTAGTTTTAATTTTATTAAAATTTAAAAAACGTCCCAACTTTTCCGGAATTCGGGTTGTATATACATAACAAAAAAGTGTGAAACAACTGAAAATATGTCATATTGTAGGTTCTTCAAAGTAGCCACCTTTTGCTTTGATTACTGCTTTGCACACTCTTGGCATTCTCTTGATGAACTTCAAGAGGTAGTCACCTGAAATGGTCTTCCAACAGTCTTGAAGGAGTTCCCCGAGAGATGCTTAGCACTTGTTGGCCCTTTTGCCTTCAGTCTGCGGTCCAGCTCACCCCTAAACCATCTGGATTGGGTTCAGGTCCGGTGACTGTGGAGGCCAGGTCATCTGGCGCAGCATCCCATCACTCTCCTTCTTGGTCAAATAGTCCTTGATGCCTTCAGTGTGACTACAATTTTCATAGTCATGAAAATAAAGAAAACTCTTTGAATGAGAAGGTGTGTCCAAATTTTTGGTCTGTACTGTATGTATATATATATATATATATATATATATATATATATATATATATATATATATATATATATATATATTCCTGTGATGGCAATGCTAAATTTTCAACAGAAATTTTTTCAGGACTCTTTGTAACATCATTGTCTGTATTGGTACTTTTGATTAATTTAATGCATTCTTGCTGAATAAAAGTATTCATTAAAGTATTCATAACTTGCAAACACTAGTGTGCTATAACAAATGTCATGTTCATTCATTGATTAAATTTTTCTTGCTATTTTCAGATTTTATGAGAGCTTTGCCCCTGTACAGAAAGGCAGGAATGTGGGTCAGATAACGCTCGTCAACAAATTTAAACGGAAGAGGCAAGCAGATTACAGTTCGTCATGCTCTTTCACCGATATTTTAAAGGTAATCATTCAGATATCACTGTAGACTAATGGAAAGGAGTAAAGTTCACACCAAAGACAGAATGTTAACATAACGTATGTTCAGAAGGTGTCAGCTCCTCACGAGTCTGCAGATGGAATGCAGAAAAGGATAAAGATGATGAACCTCGACAGCTGCGCTTTCTCTGTCAGAAAGTCTCTTAGCACAAGTGTGCTAACAGGTACATCAGCTCTCTCTTGAACATCTTTAGATGTTTTCTAGTTTTTTCTATACTGAAATTTACACACTCCTTTGTTCCTTTTTGACAGATAAATTTCCATTTATGCCAAGTGGATTGGTTTCTCCTCACGGCTGCAGTCAGTCTCCCAGTAACAGACAATACAACATGATGCCTCTACACAAACACACAGGTCGGTCTCCAGCCTTTTCTATAATGCCGATTCTTTTTATTATCAGTGCTGAAAACATTGCACTGCTTAATATTTTTTGGGAAACTGTGATTCCTTTCAAGATTCTTTGATGTATAGAAAGTTTAAAAGAATAGCATTTGTTTGAAACTGTAAACTTTTGTGACATTATTGAAGTCTTTTCTGTCAGTTTTGGTTAATTGAATATGTCCTTGTCAAATAAAAGTATTATTTCTTAAAAAAAAAAAACACTTTTGAATTGTGGTGCATATTCCAAATCGTCTGAAGTCATACAATAGTTTTCATACCATAACTGGATCAAATGGGACTTTATTCTAGCGACGTTCGCATTACATGTGTCTTTTATTTTTGACAGGCATAATAAGTCAACTGTTAGGCCCATCATTTGACTCGTACTGTCTGCCAGAGCTGACACGATATGACTGTGAGGTAAACATGCCTCTACAGGGAAACCTGCATCTGCTTCAGGGCAGTGACCTCTTGAGAGCTTTGGACCAGACCACGTAGACCCAGAGCTTCTGCAGTGATCCATTCACCCAACTTTGTCTATATAAGCTATTATCTTCTACGCGTGTATTATCAGTCTTTATTTAGATGTATTTGTACATTTTCCTTTAAGACCTGTGTAATATTTTAATATATATTTGAAAAATGTGTTTGGACATACCACGTTTTGTGCTATCTTAAACTCTAAGATTGTCCTGAGCCTTCAGATGCTAAGTGTTCTTACCATTTATGGTCTGATTTAACAGATGTTTCACTGTTGCAAATTATATCTCAACTAAAACAAAATATATACAATATATAATAATTTAGTTTCATTTGAAACTTATTCATTCAGCTTGGAATACAACTACTGTGTTTGTATAAATCAAAGACAGTTACTGTAACTGTTTTGCCTGTTTCCTTAAATATTTGCCTCAGCATTGGCATAAAACTGTGTAGTTCAGAAACATGTCTATTTTCCCATTTAGAACATTAGTATTGTAATCTTATTCCTCTACTTTTCACAATCATGACAAATGCTGTATTAAATGTATAGTTTCTGTCATCTAAAGCACTTTATTTTGAAAGATGCAAAGTGGTCTTCTCAGGCCAACAAACACTAACCATTCTCTAAAATAACTCTCTTCTTCTTTCTTTGAGAACTGAACTGTAAAGTTCATATTTTATTTCTTATACAAACATATCTATTGTGTCTACATTAGATGAGGTCTCTGTAGATCTCTGTAACATGTAAAAAGTGTTTGTATTTGGTGTTCAGAAGTGCCTTGGTACTCGCTCTTGTCTACCTAGCAGTAGACAGAGATGAATTTGTAGCTTTCTCTTTTACAGTACATATCTAATACATAGTAGTTTAACGTTATGAGATTTTGTATTCAATTTTGTGAAGTGTATCACCTTTTCATGATACTCTGGGGTTTCTGTGTTTCTTAACAAAGTATATAAAGCTAATTTGATCGTATTTTTATCATGGCTTAAAGTAAAAAGACTTTGTATTCCAGTCTTTCTTTGTAGCATTGAAAGACACGAAAGTTTGCATTATGTCTAAAATAAATTAAAATGTAAATGGTGCTACTTACAAATCACTCTCATCTTATTCTTCCCATCATCCTCCACTTTACTTAGTGCAAGTTTTTTTTTTTTAGCTTTATTGTTGCAATAATAGGCTGGATAATGGACCAGGTCAGTGAGCCTTATATAAGTAGAATTGGTGTATCAATAAAGTGTATCAATTGGTGCATTTAAGCAGGATACTGATGGCCACAAACATATGCATAGTGTCAAAACATACAAATGACCATACAGGGAATACATATTTTAACATTGACCAAGCAAACACTTCCTATCAAACACTTTTGGGAGTCGAGAGATCCTGTGAGTACTGATAAAACTTAAATATACATGCTACATGAACTTGTTAGGTTTTCATACATGAATCAAGGATCAAGGTGGGAATTCACTGGGGTAATCCGAGTAACAAATGCGATTATTACAATGTTTTGAATTTTGTGGGCATCCTTTTTATTTAGATGCTGATCACCTCAGAAAGGTAACAGCATCCTGATGCTGCCTGGGTGTCACAAAATTGAGGGAAAAAATGGATTTGGATGTGTGGAACTGAACGCATGATTTCTCATACAGATTTTTTTATAGCTATGCTACAACCACATTGTCACGGTTGGTAAACCGTGATCTCTGGGTTTTGCACTTTGTGGGTGAAGTCTGTGTGTTACGTGTCAGCACTGATTAGTGTGTGGGCGTCTCCGTTAATTGTCATCAGCAACAGCTGTCACTCATTACTTATCCCTATATATTGGCTTGTTTAGCGTCTTGTGTTCGTGAGAGCGGTTTTTTATGTTTGTAACCTATGCCTTGCTTTCTTGTGTGTTTCTTTTGCAAGACTTTCCTTAACAAATGTTCCATGCATTTTGCATTGCAGCCCCGCACCTTCGCGACAGAGGAGTCCAAGGTTGAATTTGCTCTTACCCTACTCTCTGGCAGGGCCGCCTTATGGGGGACGGCGGTGTGGGAGAATCAACATCCGTGTTGCACCTCGTTCCATGCCCTCTCTGAAGAGATGAAACGGGTGTTCGATCGAGCCGCGGCCGGCAGGGAGGCCGCTCACCAGCTCTCGGACCTCAAACAAGGAGAATCATCGGTGGCAGACTATTCCATTCAGTGCGGCGGAGGTCCCAAGGACTATGCTTATATTGCGGTGGCTCGGAGCATTCCATCCATTCCTGCCTGGTAAAAAGAGCCAGCCCGGTAGTAAGTTTGAGGCTACCATCGGGTGGGATATCCGCCGGGAAGTCCTCAACCACATCATCGACTCTCCCTCCAGTGAAACTGTGGTGGGAGAACCACACTCACGACTGTAACGCCCTTCTGGACTCTGGGGCCGAAGGTAATTTCATTGACTCTCTCCTTGCACGTCACCTGGACCTTTCAGTCCTTCTTGTGTCTCATCCCATCCATGTCACCGCACTCAATGGCCAGGAACACTTATCCGTTACCATTGATGTCTTCAGCTTTCGAGAGGTTACAGGGAGCATCCGTATTCACAAAATTGGATTTACGTAATGCTTATCATTTGGTCCGCATCAGGAAGGGGGATGAATGGAAAACCGCCTTTAACACCCCTAGAGGGCACTTTGAATATTTGGTGATGCCATTCAGGCTCTCCAACTCGCCAGGGGTTTTCCAAGCACTCGTTAATGACGTGTTGAGAGACATGGTAGATCAGTTTATATATGTTTACCTGGATGACATACTGATTTTTCCTTCATCTCTCCAGGAACATGTTCAACACATCAGACGAGTGCTCCAGAGGTTACTCGAGAATGGGCTTTTTGTCAAGGCAGAGAAATGCGTATTCCATGCACAGTCTGTCCCCTTCCTAGGGTATATTGTCTCGTCCGAGGGAATACGTATGGATCCTGACAAGGTTAAGGCTGTGATAGATTGGCCATCTTCAGATTCCCGTAAAGCCCTACATCGGTTTCTGGGGTTTGCCAATTTTTATCGACGTTTCATTCGTAATTTCAGCCAACTAGTCTCACCTCTGACGGCCTTGGCCTTCCCCTGGTACTCCGTTCAGGTGGTCGGATGCAGCCGAAACTGCATTTACCAACCTCAAGAGCCGCTTCATTTCGGCTCCCATCCCTGTAGCTCCTGATCCCACATGGCAGTTCGTGGCGGAGGTCGGCACATCAGAGGTGGGGGTAGGAGCAGTTCTTTCCCAACATGCTGCCTCGGACGATAAGATGCATCCCTGCGCGTTTTTCTCACATCGTTTATCTCCTGCTGAACGCAATTATGACATTGGTAACAGAGAATTGTTGGCCGTCAAATTAGCTTTAGAGGAGTGGCGTCACTGGTTGGAAGGGTCAGGGGTACCTTTCATTGTTTGGACCGATCACAAGAATTTAGAGTACATTAGAACTGCCAAAAGACTCAATTCCAGGCAGGCTCGGTGGGCACTTTTTTCGGTCGTTTTGATTTTACTCTGTCGTACTGCCCGGGACAAAAATGTCAAATGTCACGTCTTTTTGATCCCTCCGCCCGCCCGGTGACTCCCGAGTGTATTTTACCTGAGAAAATAGTCGTCTCTCTCAAGCACTTGTATGGGAGGTCAAATTGAAAGTCAAGATGGCCTTAGAAGGGGTAACGCCTCCGCCCGGTTGCCCACCGAATCGTTTATTTCAGGGATAAGCCGAACCAAGGGGTTAGTTAAACAACGATTCTGGTGGCCACTTATGGCTTGTGACGTCCACGATTTTGTTTTGGCTTGCTCAGTTTGCGCCAGTGGTAAGTCGTCTAACTGGCCTCCTGATGGGCTTCTTCAACCGCTGTCTGTCCCTTCGAGACCCTGGTCACATATCGCACTAGATTTTGTTTACCACCCTCCCGCCCTCTAATGGCATGACGGTCGTTTTGACTGTAGTGGACCGGTTCTCGAAGGCGGCACATTTAATTCCCTTGCCCAAATTACCTACAGCCAAGGAGACAGCGGTCACTCTCCTAGATCATGTCTTTCGGTTACATGGCCTCCCGGTAGACGTGGTTTTCTGACAGGGGATCCCAATTCATATACAAATTTTGGAAGGAATTTTGTAAATTGCGAGGAGCGACGGTTAGTCTGTCTTCGGGTTATCATCCCCAGAGTAACGGGCAGTCTGAGCGAGCCAACCAAGATTTAGAGAGAACGTTGCGATGTTTGGTCTATAGGAATCCTTCTTCCTGGAGCCAACAACTCTCTATGGTGGAGTACGCTCACAATTCGTTACCAGTGTCAGCCACGGGCCTCTCTCCGTTTCAGTGCAGCGTACTGTAGGTTACCAGCCACCAGCTTTTCCTAGTCTGGAATCTGAAGTCACAGTCCCCTCCGCTCACACATTTGTCCAGAGGTGCCACCGCACATGGACCAGAGCCCACGAGACTCTGCTCTGGATGAGGGAGCGCACTAAGGCCAAGGCCGATCGCCACCGGTCAAAGCCTCCCGTTTATGTCGTGGGTCAAAGAGTGTGGCTTTCTACTAACAATATTCCTCTCCGTTCCATTTCTAACAAATTAGCTCCCAAATTCATTGGTCAGTTTACTGTCACCAAGTTCATAAGTCCGGTAACAGTCTGCCTCAAACTACCTCCAGCGTACAGGACAATACATCCCGCCTTCCATGTGTCCAAAATTAAACCCGTGTTTAATTCACGTATTAATCCGCCTACCCCGGTTCCCCCGCCGCCGCGTCTCGTAGATGGGGAACCGACCTATTCGGTTAATCGTATTCTGGACTCGAGACGGAGGGGACGAGGATTCCAGTACTTGGTGGACTGGGAAGGTTACGGTCTGGAGGAAAGGAGTTGGGTACCTGCTAGGGACATACTGGATCACTCCCTTATTGATGATTACAATCAGCAGGTAGGCCCTTCTGGGAACTCCAGGAGGCGTTCTTAGAGGGGGGGGGGGGTACTGTCACGGTTGGTAAACCGTGATCTCTTGGTTTTGCTTTTTGTGGGTGAAGTCTGTGTGTTACGCGTCAGCACTGATTAGTTTGTGGGCATCTCCGTTAATTGTTATCAGCAACAGCTGTCACTCATTACTCATCCCTATATATTGGCTTGTCTAGCGTCTTGTGTTCGTGAGAGCGTTGTTTCATGTTTGTAACCTATGCCTTGCTTTCTTGTGTGTTTCTGCGTTGGATGTCCATGTCTCCCCGGAACCCCGTCCACTCTAAGCAGCCCACCACCAAGCAACACCACTAACACCTGCTGCCAACTCATCTCCGCTTTCAGGATTCGTCATTCCTCACCACCATCTTGGACTGTGCATTCCTCCCAGCGTTATTTGTGTCTCAGTATTGTATTGTCTCATTGTCTTCATTAAATCTCATTAATCTCGCACTTGCTTCCTGCCACTCCTTCACCCAGTCGTTACACACATAAGATAAGAGAGTTATTATCTTCAACAATCAATGAATTGTGTTCACTTGTAGCTCAGAAACAAAACAAAAAATTTGGTATCATGCCATTTTATGATTATTGTTTTTCATATTTCCAGCTATGCTTTAGTCAGAAAAGAAGCCATTGTGTTCAATTTTATCTGAGAAAAACTTATGGAGAAAAGATTGAAATATTATCATCATTTTTAGATCAAGATACTGTCTGACACACTTTCAGAGAGGAAGTTTCTACAATGTGATGAGGTAAAATGTGAGCGATTTTGCTTAATGTTACCCATATGAAGTCAACACTATGTATCCAGTAATTGTTACAGTGGGACAATAGATGTTTCATAACCTAAATCATGCCACTGATGTAATCATTTGCTAGATTGAGGTCAAACATAAATGTTTTTTAACTACTTCCATGTGATTCCTAGAAACCTTTCTAACTATTAATCGAAATAAACTTGGTAAAATAGACAAATCCTTACAATTTGTATGAATGCCTCACCATATATAAACTCCTAAAAACTATAATTTTATCTGCAATTATTTAATATTAAATGAGCTTTAAAGTTCGAGCCATCACACTGAACGTACAGCTTAAGGCTATAGACATTTATTTTTCTATTCCATTTTTAATCTTTCCTCTAATATTTAAAAAAATGTTTTATACTGTTATGGATTTCTTTACTTACAACAACCTTCGGACTCAGTTTATAACTGAATTGATGATTTAATCCCAGCATATTATATGCATGTGAAGACTGTGTAAAGTTACAACCCGAATTCCGGAAAAGTTGGGACGTTTTTTAAATTTTAATAAAATGAAAACTAAAAGACTTTCAAATCACATGAGCCAATATTTTATTCACAATAGAACATAGATAACATAGCAAATGTTTAAACTGAGAAAGTTTACAATTTTATGCACAAAATGAGCTCATTTCAATTTTGATTTCTGCTACAGGTCTCAAAATAGTTGGGACAGGGCATGTTTACCATGGTGTAGCATCTCCTTTTCTTTTCAAAACAGTTTGAAGACGTCTGGGCATTGAGGCTATGAGTTGCTGGAGTTTTGCTGTTGGAATTTGGTCCCATTCTTGCCTTATATAGATTTCCAGCTGCTGAAGAGTTCGTGGTCGTCTTTGACGTATTTTTCGTTTAATGATGCGCCAAATGTTCTCTATAGGTAAAAGATCTGGACTGCAGGCAGGCCAGGTTAGCACCCGGACTCTTCTACGACGAAGCCATGCTGTTGTTATAGCTGCAGTATGTGGTTTTGCATTGTCCTGCTGAAATAAACAAGGCCTTCCCTGAAATAGACGTTGTTTGGAGGGAAGCATATGTTGCTCTAAAACCTTTATATACCTTTCAGCATTCACAGAGCCTTCCAAAACATGCAAGCTGCCCATACCGTATGCACTTATGCACCCCCATACCATCAGAGATGCTGGCTTTTGAACTGAACGCTGATAACATGCTGGAAGGTCTCCCTCCTCTTTAGCCCGGAGGACACGGCGTCCGTGATTTCCAACAAGAATGTCAAATTTGGACTCGTCTGACCATAAAACACTATTCCACTTTGAAATAGTCCATTTTAAATGAGCCTTGGCCCACAGGACACGACGGCGCTTCTGGACCATGTTCACATATGGCTTCCTTTTTGCATGATAGAGCTTTAGTTGGCATCTGCTGATGGCACGGCGGATTGTGTTTACCGACAGTGGTTTCTGAAAGTATTCCTGGGCCCATTTAGTAATGTCATTGACACAATCATGCCGATGAGTGATGCAGTGTCGTCTGAGAGCCCGAAGACCACGGGCCTCCAATAAAGGTCTCCGGCCTTGTCCCTTACGCACAGAGATTTCTCCAGTTTCTCTGAATCCTTTGATGATGTTATGCACTGTAGATGATGAGATTTGCAAAGCCTTTGCAATTTGACGTTGAGGAACATTGTTTTTAAAGTTTTGCACAATTTTTTTACGCAGTATTTCACAGATTGGAGAGCCTCTGCCCATCTTTACTTCTGAGAGACTCTGCTTCTCTAAGACAAAGCTTTTATAGCTAATCATGTTACAGACCTGATATCAATTAACTTAATTAATCACTAGATGTTCTCCCAGCTGAATCTTTTCAAAACTGCTTGCTTTTTTAGCCATTTGTTGGCCCGTGCCAACTTTTTTGAGACCTGTAGCAGGCATTAAATTTTAAATGAGCTAATTAAGTGGATAAAAGTGTAAAATTTCTCAGTTTAAACATTTGCTACGTTATCTATGTTCTATTGTGAATAAAATATTGGCTCATGTGATTTGAAATTCCTTTAGTTTTCATTTTATTAAAATTTAAAAAACGTCCCAACTTTTCCGGAATTTGGGTTGTATATAATATATAATATTTTATGGTTAATTATCCGGTAAGTAGAGTAAATAAACATACAGCAATATTTTTCATATGTGCAGTTTCATGTACACTTGCACGTACATTTTGTGCTCTATAACAGTAAAGATTAAAAATAAATTATTAAACAATGCATAAAGTTATTTTTTAACTTTAACTTCTTGTGATTTTGTTAATGTCTGCACACAAGAAACTTGTATCTAAGTGTATATAATATTATAAAATGACAGAAGTGAGACTGATAGACCACTATCTGTCAATCTTTGCTTTGCAAATAAATTGTGTTTTCTCACGATGTGGATGTGGATGGAAGCCAAGCAGCCTTTTAATCCCAATGGGAGTACAGACATCTTCAAGAGCCTCCCATAATGCACAGGGTCTCAATGGCAGATCATTGTTTTCCATGGAGAAGGGAAACACAAATAAGGAAGAGTCAATAGACCATTAGAATCTAGTGAGTGATGCTGCAGTCAAGAACTGTAGTCACTCAGTTACCTACTGCATGTATGCAATATCTACCAATGAAATTTATTTTATAGCAAATATAAATAAGGATAATGCATTTAAGAGTAAATTACATTGTGCATAACTGATCTCAATGACCTTTGTGACAAAAATAAATATTTTAATGTTATTACTTTCTCAAGTCAAGTTATCTTATTGTTTCACATTACTGCACAAAAAAGAGAAATCAGCAGTTTGTTTATTAAGAGAAACATTGCATAAAACTTGCTTACGTTGTCTTCCTGTTGTCAGTGTTCGATGAGAGGATAATACATGAGTTATGATTTATTAATATTAGCTTTGCGTTATATAAGGATGGAGTGACACAATGACCTTATGGGCAGTATTTCCACAGAGGATGAATCTAAATAAAGAGTATTCAGAGTGCACCATTCTGTGAGCTTGTATATTAAAACAATTTGTTTGGTGGATGGAAAGAAAAGTGTGCACTTTTAAAAGCTTAAAGGTATAGTTTGTAATGTAAATTTGCTGAAAATGTACTCCCCCCTCAGGCCATTAGATGTAGATGAGCTTGTTTCTTTAAAGAAACTCATCTACATCTAATGGCCTGAGGCTGAGCAAATTTTTATTATCAAATGTTCATTTCTTGGAGAACTCTTCTTTTATAATAAGGGTTTAATAGCTGTACTGTCACTGGCGGTCGCAGGAGGTTTTCCATGGCTGCAGTTGGGCACATTTCTCATTCTCAAAGGGGTTTTGACACCTGACCCGTAGTTGACCCTTGAGCACCTGCTACCTGATACCAGAGATGAAGAAGATTTCAGATGAGATTTGTAGAAGAGGAATAAGACAATGTAGAGCCGTTATTTAACACTGCAAACATTGCATTTGACAGAGCCACAGTCACTGATGTATAGAGGTATTGTCACTGTGTCCGCCAGGCAGATGCAATGAGCTTTACATAAAAACCCAAACCACATAACCACCATTTCCGGCAGTAAGACACACGACTGGAGCTTTCTCGTGGGAACTTGTTTTACAATTTACCCCTTGACTTTTTCATATTCACACACTTCTGTGAATCTGTATAGATGTGTGTGCATGCTCTGCATAATGAAACCTCAAAACTTAGGATATTTAAGGAAAACAACAATCATTTTAGCAAAATCATTATAAGTTCAGCATATTTATAGACCTATAATGTAATGTGTACTGTATAAAAAGGTTGTAAAATTACAAAGGGAATGCTGGAGGCGAAAGGTGAGTGCAATTAAATGATGGAAAATTTTATATGACACCAGAATATCCATTTCAAGACAATTTAGCTCAAAAGGGTGATTTTTCGACAATTAAATTTCTTTTGTGACATTTGCTTTCCATCTAGTGGCAAACACAGCAAAATGCCAGTTGTTCGTAATTGCTAATGTTTAATATGAAACATTTTTCCTAGTCAGTTACATTCATTTTTTTCCTTTATGAGCTTTCAAGTGGGCCATTGATGTTGTAAAGACATAAAACTTAGGGCTTATATCAAAACTGACATTTTTAAAATAATAATAATAAATAAATAAAAAACAGATCAAAACTTGACATGAAGTTAATTTGATATAAACTGAATGTCAAACATATTGCCCTATATACAATAAACCAATTTCAGTGTGGGATTAACTTCCTGCTTTCACCCAATCACAACTAGAAGAAATTGCCTTCCAAAATGAATTTTATATATATATATATATATATATATATATATATATATATATATATATTGGGACACTGTACAAATTGTGAGTTAAAAATTAATGGCATAAATATTGAATGAAATAAATATTGGCTCATGGAATGAAATATTGGCTCATTTTGGAGATATTGGCTCATTTTCACGAGAGCTACACATTCCAAAAAAGTTGGGACAAGAGGTAGCAATAAGAGGCTGTAAAAGTTAAATGTACATATAAGGAACAGCTGGAGGACCAATTTGCAACTTATTAGGTCAACTGGCAGCATGATTGGGTATAAAAGAGCCTCTCAGAGTGGCAGTGTCTCTCAGAAGTCAAGGTGGGCAGAGGATCACCAATTCCCCCAATGCTGCGGCGAAAAATAGTGGAGCAATATCAGAAAGGAGTTTCTCAGAGAAAAATTGCAAAGAGTTTGAAGTTATCATAATCTACAGTGCATAATATCATCCAAAGATTCATAGAATCTGAAACAATCTCTGTGCGTAAGGGTCAAGGCCGGAAAACCATACTGGATGCCAGTGATCTTCGGGCCTTAGACAGCACTGCATCACATACAGGAATACTACTGTAATGGAAATCACAACATGGGCTCAGGAATACTTCCAGAAAACATTGTTGGTGAACACAATCCACTGTGCCATTAGCCTTTACCAGCTAAAACTCTATAGGTCAAAAAAGAAGCCATATCTAAACATGATCCAGAAGCGCAGGTGTTTTCTCCGGGCAAAGGCTCATTTAAAATGGACTGTGGCAAAATGGAAAACAGTTCTGTGGTCAGACGAATCAAAATTTCAAGTTCTTTTTGGAAAACTGGGAAGCAATGTCATCCGGACCGGCATGGGCAGCTTACACATCTAGAAAGGCACCATCAATGCTGAAAGGTATATCCAAGTTCTAGAACAACATATGCTCCCATCCAGACGTCTTCTCTTTCAGGGAAGACCTTGCATTTTCCAACATGACAATGCCAGACCACATACTGCATCAATTGGCTGCTTAGAAGAAGGATCGGGTTACTGAAATGGCCAACCTGAAGTCCAGATCTTTCACCCATAGAAAACATTTGGCGCATCATAAAGACGAAGATGCGACAAAGAAGACCTAAAACATGAGTCATGACAAGAATGGGATAATTCCTAAACTTGAGCAACTTGTCTCCTCAGACCCCAGACGTTTGGAGAATGTTATAAAAAGAAGAGGGGATGCCACACAGTGGTAAACATGACCTTGTCCCAACTTTGTGTTTTGTTGATGTCATAATATTTAAAATCAATTTATTTTTCCCTTAAAATGATACATTTTCTCAGTTTAAACATTTGATATGTCATGTATGTTGTATTCTGAATAAAATATTGAAATTTGAAACTTCCACATCATTGCATTCTGTTTTTATTCACAATTTGTACAATGTCCCAACTTTTTTGGAATTGGGTTTGTGTGTGTATATATATATATATATATATATATATATATATATATATATATATATATATATATATATATATATATATATATATACACTCACCTAAAGGATTATTAGGAACACCATACTAATACTGTGTTTGACCCCCTTTCGCCTTTGGAACTGCCTTAATTCTACGTGGCATTGATTCAACAAGGTGCTGAAAGCATTCTTTAGAAATGTTGGCCCATATTGATAGGATAGTATCTTGCAGTTGATGGAGATTTGTGGGATGCACATCCAGGGCACTATGCTCCCGTTCCACCACATCCCAAAGATGCTCTATTGGGTTGAGATCTGATGACTGTTGGGGCCATTTTAATACAGTGAACTCATTGTCCTGTGCAATGCATTAGGACCACACCCCTAATGCATTGAAGCAACTGCCATGTGATTGGTTGATTAGATAATTGCATTAATGAGAAATTGAACAGGTGTTCCTTATAATCCTTTAGGTGCTATATATATATATATATATATATATTCAGTGCCACAAGAACTAGAGGTATTACAGTCACATTAATAACAGGGTTAGTTGCCAGTCTAAAAAAGTAACATAGGCCAACTGTTTTTCCTTTTTATATATATATACAGTACAGACCAAAAGTTTGGACACACGTTCAAACTGAAGGCATCAAAACTATGAATTAACACATGTGGAATTATATAATTATATACATAACAAAAAAGTGTGAAAAAACTGAAAATATGTCATATTCTAGGTTCTTCAAAGTAGCCACCTTTTGCTTTGATTACTGCTTTGCACACTCTTGGTATTCTCATGATGAGCTTCAAGAGGTAGTCACCTGAAATGGTCTTCCAACAGTCTTGAAGGAGTTCCCCCGAGAGATGCTTAGCACTTGTTGGCCCTTTTGCCTTCAGTCTGCTCACCCCTAAACCATCTCGATTGGGTTCAGGTCCGGTGACTGTGGAGGCCAGTTCATCTGGTGCAGCACCCCATCACTCTCCTTCTTGGTCATATAGCCCTTGATGCCTTCAGTGTGACTACAATTTTCATAGTCATGAAAATAAAGAAAACTCTTTGAATGAGAATGTGTGTCCAAACTTTTGGTCTGTACTGTATATATTTCTGTTTTTATTTTAAAACATTTTGTTTTTTTGTTTGATACAAAAATAAATGTATAATTTAAAGTCATTTATAAAAATCTAAGTTGTTGTTGTTTGTAAGATAGATGTAGAATTCAAAAATAAATAAAACAAATAATTGCCTAATATGTTCTGTAAATTCCAAAATGTCATAAATAAGAACAGCACACACCCCACTTTCTGTTATAGGTTTCTAAATCTTTACAAAGTAATTTTGAGTAAATACAGTGATAAAACAAATGAAGAATGGTTTATTTTTTTCAGTACACAAAATCAAATACTTTAGATGAGAGAATTAAATGGTATACTTTATGACGTGTTCAGCTTATAAAATCCTTAACTGCATAAATCCTACGATGAAGGATTTCTTTAACAACATACGTTTTGAAAATACGTCAAGAACAATATCAAAGTCTCTTGGTTTTATAGTGATAGGCATGAGTAGCACTCTGCATGTCATCCTTACATTATAACGTGTTATTAGTTCCAAAAAGTACTCATTCTGTCCAAGAGATGTCGCTATTAGAAAACTTTACAACCGCAAGCCAACGCAAACAGTCCGAGCACGTCTATTGGTTGACAGAATCCGCCCAGAACAACCTCCTGTGTTTTATTGCACACAAACCTCATGCCTTCTAAGAGAGCTCTTATAGAACGGCATAACTGATTTATATTAAACTGAAAATATTTAGTGATAGCCTACTGGTGAATTATTTGTCAGCTCTCTTCATGACCATGGCATTCATTCTACAGAGACCATAGTAGGCTATGTGGAGTTATGTATATGTATGCATATTTGAATACAAAAAGTTTATCACTATATATATATTTGATTAAAAAATGTTTATCACTATATATGTATATATATATTACTCAGAATAATATTTAGTCATTTAGCATATTTATAGAGGAGCGGAAAGAAATGTGTGGCACACAGTAAATAACTGATGGAGACTCCAAATGCTGAATAAATGGGGGTAGGTTTTAAAGGGGAAGCCATTCTTGGAACAACACATAAATGGAAAGTTAATTTACAACCTCTCCCCGCCCCCAACGCTCCCTCCTACCCATTTATCCAATCAGGCAGTGGGTGTTGTTTGTGTGTGAGCCAATAATGGCCAAGCACTTGCCCTCTGAAACACAGCCACGATAAAAGTGTATGTCAGTCTTGTGTGAAGAGGAACCAGCTGAAGGGGGTGGGATGGAACAGACCAGACCAGACCAGCATAACAGAAATAATTTTCTTGATCTCTGGCCTCAGTTAATTCTTCTTCTATCGTCACCATGCCGATTAAATCATATATTACTCTCACTTTGTACATTTGGCTTTACAGTATATTAAAACGTTAAGAATAATTAAACACCAAAATATATTGTTACATTATTGTTTAATATTATTATTGTTGCTACTTGTTTTATTTTATTGGTATATATATATATATTTATATATATATATATATATATATATATATATATATATATATATATATATATATATATATAATTGTTTATTTTATTTATTTATATTTTACATTTTTATAAATATATGTTATGTAAGTTTTTTTTTAATAATTAAAGGTTTTCCTATAAATCCAATAATAATGATAATAATTTGATTCTCTGTATGTATTAATTTTGTTAAAATACACATCACTGTTGTTCACATCAGCATCACATTCCCACCTAAGCTTTTTCAAATGCAAAAAACAGTTTAACATGTAGTTCTATATCTTATCTTTACAACTCTTCACGATTCTCTAGCCATTAGCTGTGAATGAGAGTACTGAATATTGCTTAACGTCTCTTTCTCTCTCTGAATGACAATGTTATCTTCTCTTTTCCTGTTTGACTATGAGAGACTTCAACTTGACAATAGATGTACTTATCATTGTGACAATCGTTGTAGCATATAACCTGCTAACACTGACCCTTCGGTCAATCTATTGGTAAGTTGTAAGTACAGTGAACCTTACAAATTAGTATGATAAGATAAGATCACTCGAGGCTGAAATGCAGGAGTGACCACACATTCTCAGTAACATTAGCTGCCCCTAGATCTTGGAATGCGCTGCCTCTCTGTATTAGATCGCCACCCTCAATATCTGTTTTTAAGCCCATGTAGAAAACTTACCTTTTTGAGGATTTTCTACTATACTGTTTATTTTATAGTAATTATTTTTTATTGTCTTATCAAAATGTTTTTATTGTGCAGTATATCGGTCAACCCATGGTTGTGTTTAATAGTGCTATATAAATAAAACTGACATCGACATTGAAACATTATAAACTATCAAGATTTCAAAATAATTGTCTGCAGAGCTACTTTAAACTAGAGTAGTTTAATAACACTGTCTGAAAATATATATGTTGGCTAATTTTAAGCAAGCATAGAACAAAGTAGATGAATACACAACCATTAGCATAGCTTTTGAGAAAAAGTTGCATAAGAACTGCTTTGGGGAGAGAAAACAATGTACAGCTATTTATTTCTTTTGCAAGCTTCTGGTATTGATTTGTCACAAATGGCTACACACAAACACCAGCTATGACGTGAGGTCTGTGCTTCTTTCGGATGACATGTTTTCAGCAAATACTCTTTCTAAAGCTTGTAGTTAATATTTTCTTATTTTCCTAACCAGACTGGGGGCTAATTTGTACCAGGTTCCATGGGGAGCAATCCTAATCTTATCTTCTGTGCAGAGTCCATTGGGGTAATGTGAGCTCAGTGTAAAGGTTAGGCTGCTGTGAATTCAACATCAGCATAACCCATATTGTCCAATGTAAGGACTGTACAGCTAAGGACGATATGTATGCATGGTGGTATACTTTAAAAGTATTTTAGAAAAGATATATGTTCTTGAGTAATGAGAAAGTTCATTTGCTAGAAAACCCTACAGTAGTTTTGGTTTATGGGCTCAAGGTCAAAGCTAGTCTTGCTGCTTCAACTAAGGGTAAATAGGGGTGTGGAGCAGGGGCATGGAATTAAAACAAACCAGGACAGGAAATCAGGACCTTTATGGTTTATTAGCATGTGTCATAAACATCTTTCTGGTAAATATTTAATAAACTTTATTGCCCATTCATTTTCAGCTGTTTGATTTGGAATATTACAGCAGGAACACATTCATTTACCAATGACCTGGTGGACAGGTGCTCAGGGAGAAAATGAAGGACTTTGATTTAGCTTTGTTATACATGCAAAACAGAACAAAAGAATAAATCCAAAGAAATAAACATATATGTTTATAGTAGTAATAGCAGTATAGTAGTAGTGCGGCTAATAACATCCTAACAGATTACCAATACAAGAGTCTTCTTGGTCTATTAATTAAGTTATAAATTGCGATTATATATATATATATATATATATATATATATATATATATATATATATATATATATATATACATTTACTTATATAATACTTTATTTATGTTTTTTTAATGCTATATATTGGGGAGCTTGAATTATACCTATAATTATAATTGTATCATAAAATAAATAATCTGTTCCTATTAAAATATAGCTGAAAGAATAAGAGATTCAAAAGCAGCGCGTGCGTTTCCTCCGCCCTCCTGACACGCAGAGACCTTGCGTCTGCTCGCGCGACTCCTCCAAACGCGCCGCTGCCTTTTAAAGCGCGAGACAGCATGAGCTGCCTGTCACTCTGACACTGAGCGAGGCAGGGTTGGGAGCTTTTGTCGTCTCATTCATTTACCCTTCTTTTCGTTTTCCTTTTCCACCTCGTTGATAAACCATCGCCTTTCATTTCTTCTTTCTCCATTGTGCCGTAACTTCCAAAGCCCCGTATCGCCGCCATGTACCGGTATTTTGGGGAGCTGCTGACTCGCGGAGCTACTAACGCTCTGGCCTCGGGATGCGTCGAGTCCACTCTGCCGGCTTCCTCATCTCTGCTGAGGGTGCGACACTACAGCGACGCCGCTGACAAGGAAGATGACCCGAACTTCTTCAGGATGGTGGAGGGCTTCTTCGATCGTGGCGCTGCTATTGTCGAGAACAAGCTGGTGGAGGACCTGAAGACCCGGGAAACGCCGGAGCAAAAGAGAAACCGTGTGCGGGGGATCCTCAAGATCATCAAGCCCTGCAACCACGTCCTGAGCGTGTCCTTCCCCATCAAGAGAGACAACGGAGAATGGGAGGTTATCGAGGGTTACCGGGCACAGCACAGTCAGCACAGAACTCCCTGCAAAGGAGGTAAGAGATAATATTGTTTTTATGTGGTGCAGTAATAGGGCGTAACAGATCAGTTTACGTGTGTTTTGCTCAACAAGAGGTTCACATTCATGATGACAGTTGTTGCCATTATAACATGCAAACCTTTATGCGTTTTCTTTTATTCATTATTTATTTATTAATGTTTGTACGGCTTTAAATGTGGTATTTGGATAGAATTGACCAGTCCTGGCCTGTCAGTAATTAATCATTTTGACACACCTTGCACCTGCACATGTGTACAGTATAGGCTACTGTATATTACCTGGGGAAAGAAGCCTGGCACTTTTGAACTGAATCTTCTGCAGTTACAACTTTAGATTTTAACTTGGCTTTAGTCAAATAAGAATAACAATTAGTCTGCAATGTAAATTAATTATGTTGTCAAATGAAGTGCTTCAATATAGAGCACAATCCAAAACAACAAACAATGCATAATTAGATTTTTGATAAATTATTCCACAACTTTACAAGAGTTTTACAGAAGACCTCTATAGCTGAATCACAGACTGATATTCAGGACAACGCTACTCTTGTTACTGCTTTTTATTCATAAACTTTTACAATATATTATTAATTACAATTACACCAAATGTTACATTTTATCATATAATAATACTAATGGATTACTGTCTTTATTTCTTCAATTTCAGATGTCAGATTAAGCTGAGATTTAATAATTGATGGAAACTGAATGAAAATCTTTGTTTTTGTTTGTATTTGTCATTATATTCATTAAGTTTTCCATTTCAGAAGAAATGGAATGGTGAAAATTGTACACTATCAGGCATCTTTGTGTGCCTTGGCTTGTTACTTTTGTTTTTGTATAACTGTGGTTTTTGACCTCGTAATGTGCTTTCTGCTTGACATTTATAGTCATTAATGTGAACATACCAGTTTCAACTGTTAAAACAGACTTGCAACTGATTGTACCCTTATGCCAAACAAGGGCAACAAGTTGTATCAAGTCAACTGTGTGTTTCCAATACACAAAGGATCATTCACATCATTCTGTTCGGTTCGGAAGGTCCATTCTTGTTAGGTTAATAAACATTTGCCTGGATGCTAGCTGATAAGGAAGAGAGGTGATGAGAATGGGAAAATATCCATACATGTCTACTTTTTTGGTTTCAGAGACATGCATATACTCCAATGAAAGGGTTGAGGCACAAGAGAATGTGCCTCAATATGGAGGCACATCCTCTTGCTGTAAATCATGTGAGGCCCACAGAATCACATTCATTCTTGACAGCAGATGTTAAGAAGCAGTGGTGATAAAGAGATTGAGGCTGCACAGAGTGGGAGGGGGATGTCATCATGGCACTGCATTGTGTGTGATTTGTGGGGTGACGTATCGTGAGAGAGCATTATTAGGGTGGATATGGGGGTAGGGCTCAGGTCCTCTGGCTCATCATCTGTGGGGCAGGACCACTCTGCTCACATTTACACATACAGTAGCATTTAGAGACTCACCAGTGTGTATTTGTTTTTATGTCAGTGCTCCACCTTAGCATATAAGTTAAAGGTATAGTCCATTCAAAATGACTATATTTACTGAATGAATGAATGAAATGAATATCATTTACTGACCCTTGTGCAGTTCCAAACCTGTATGACTTTCATTCTTCTGTGGAACTTAAAAAGATATTTTGAATAATGTTGGTAAAAAATGTTTCAGTTCACTTTGACTTTCATAGCCTTATTTTCTTTATTATCAAAAAAAAAAAGTCAGTGGAAACCAAAACTATTTTCTTACAAACATTATCAGACAATCATAGAAGTTTGAAACAACATGAAGGTGCAGTAAATGACAGATTTTTAATTTTTTGGTTGACTATTCCTTTAAAGGATGTTAATGCAGCAATATGAATTGAGAGAATACAAAGTCTGATTAACAAGAAAACCTTCTGTTTTGTGTGAAAAGTTGTTGTTCCCTCTTCTGACTTCTTTATTTGTCTTGCAGTGAGTCAGTAATTATCCTTATTCTCAGGCCACAACTTCTCCATCAAAAAGATACTTGCCTTTTTTACTTAAAAGTGGCTAAAGTTGGCATGATATTAAATTTCTCCTTATCTACAGTAAATGCTTGTTATTTTGAGCAATTCATGCTTGCACATGTTTTACTTGCCACCCTCCAAGGTCATGATCACCTGTCTCCATATTTAAATCCAATGCCCACATTTCAAAATCCAATGAACCATCTTTACCCTACATTTGATCTTTTTTCATAAAATTTGCACTCAAATATATGCCACAATATGGAATAGAAAATATGTCGCTATTTCTGTTTCAACACAACTTTAATGAACACCATCAATGTGATTTTGACAAGACCAGTGCTAAGAAGCATCTCAGCACAACAGTCTTTTATTTTAACAAATTATTTTCTCATCACAAACCAATCCAGGTTAGCAAATTAAAAAAAAATTGACTAAATTCCAAGTGTGCATACTTTTTTTTTATATCATGCACAAAAAAAGCTCACCAATAATATGGCCTTTTGGTGGAATGTATTCAGTTTAAAGGTAAGCAGACACAAAACGGACCACCTAGGGTAAATCATGCTGAATCAGAAAATCAGCCAATCAGAAACACTCACTGCTCGTGAATCATTTTGCGTGTTTAGGAAGAATGCAGTTAAAATTTGTCAGAAGTTAGCAAAACGGCCGATATTAATCGCAGCCCCTTTAATTATTCATGTGACGCAGACACTAGTTCTCCATGGCTCAAAAACTACCACTGACAAAAATGCTGTGATTGACATTATCTGTATGTAATAGACAAGATAAGGTACACATTACAAAGTACAAGAGCAATTCAGCCAGCACACATCGTCAGCTAATGGCTCAGTGCATTTCATCAAGTGTTAGCCAAAGTCGTGCACGTAAATATCTGAATCACTGGATTAGCAGAAATGTTTGGCATATCCTTTATGTGCGAGACTAATGCGAAAAAAAAATTGTGCATGAAGAGTACATCCTGGTCCTGATCAAGCACATTTGGCTTGCTAGGTGGAGTCGAAAGAGATGCTGGAAAGGTTTCCTCTGTGTGTTTTTTTTTTCCTGCTATATCCTTTGGATACAGTAGTAGAAGATCTATGCTGAGTCATTCCTCCACTCAAGAGCCCCTGCCATCTCTCTGGCATAATTTCCCCCTCCTCTCTGTGTGTATAAATGAAGACCATTTCAGCTATAGCGGAAAAAGCACATCTGGAGAGCTTTTAAACACAGACAAAATGACGCCTAGAGGGGATGATTTTCTTAATGGTTTTTCAGCAATAAAATTACATCATGTTCAATGGTTTAGTTCCATATTGGCCTGTATGTGGTAAGCTTCCTCGCTTGTATTATGAATATTAAACATTTGGATTTTGACTTGCATTTACAAAAGCATTGTGAACAAATGCAGTTATTAAATATCACAGATTATTATATTATATTATATTATATTATATTATATTATATTATATTATATTATATTATATTATATTATATTATATTATATTATATTATATTATATTATAAAGCCTTTAAAGTGAATAAATAGAATAAGAATAAGAATAAGAATAAATAGAAATTCATTGGTCCACTAGTGTGGGGAAACCTTATTTTATTTTATTTACCATAATGTATGTAAAATGGAAGTTCATTGGTCCAACAGTGTGTGATGTACATTTATTAAATCTGTCCTTTTGATTACACTGATGAATGCTAATTAAAAACTACATGAAAACTTTATATAGTTGCAGTGCAAAGTTACTTTTGCAGAGATATTTATTCACTGTTATATAATAGCACACATGGTTTTCCAAAAAAAATCAATGATTGCTCAAGGTTTGTGTAGCATACAGTATTCTTTATTCGAGCTACAGTCTCTGTGCCTTTTGAGGTCCCATTCATTCTGTGGCTTGCTTCAGAAAACCCAACATTTGGCACTATCTCCTCCTAGAAGGGAGTGATGGTAGCACCTGTTCTAATAGAGCGTGACCAGAGCACACAAGTTGAGTTGCAGTTTTAGCTGCATAGCTGGAAAAGGTTACCCGTGTCCTTTGAACATGAACTGGTGCAAAAATACAAAAATAATTTAAATTCTCAGTGTGGTCTTGGTTTATTACTAAAGTGCAATGTTAGAAATGTAACTAGTCTTCAGTTATGCAGTGTAGTTTTCGTATTCTTTCCTGTTTATCCTCATTCAATTCACCATGAGGACACAGCTAAAGAAAAAAAATCTGGTCTGTATAGTCTGTTTGTTTAAGCCCATTGTGTGTGTTCTTGGCGTTGTACAATTTGTAGAGAAAAGATCTGCTGAGGTTTTGGTAACCAATTGACTCCTTGTAAGGGCTGTGATTAAACCCATTTTCATGGGCCCTTTTGCTTTTCATTTCAGGTATCCGATACAGCATGGATGTATCTGTGGATGAAGTTAAAGCTTTGGCCTCCCTGATGACGTACAAATGTGCTGTTGTGGGTAAGCTTTGTGTTTCTCCCCCCAGTAGAATTGGGCTGAATTCTGCACTTGATATATTGCTGGATTGTGCATTAGATCCCTCTTACACTCAAATCATTGAGTTATATTAGATTTCAGAAAATCCTTCATCCTCATAGATTACACATAATTTATCTTCTTCTAGATGTGCCATTTGGTGGAGCTAAAGCTGGAGTGAAAATCAACCCCAGGAATTACTCTGTAAGTACCAAACACACATGTATGGAAATAACTCTTTATCATGTCTGTGGGCTCTGTTTGCCTTTTTCATGAGCTCTGCGAAGTGGAGATGCATTTCATGCCATCGGGCCTCCTTTCTCTTTAAAATGGGCCTTGCTCCCTGATTGCTCTGTTGAGAAAAAAAGGAAAAGAAATTGGCATATGTTGGATAAGTATGTTTTGAAGCACAGCAGCTGGTTTTATCCGGTTTAAGCTGGTCCTGAGTTTATTATAAACTGGTTTAAGCTGGTCCTTAGCATCTAGCTCCTGGACAGGACCATCTTAAACCAGCTCATGATCAACAAAGGATCAGCTTAAATCAGCTCAAACCAGCTTCAAAACATTCCTAACCAGCATATGTTGATAATATTTTTCAACAGGTTGAATGAAGTCCTGAATAAAGAGTCTATAATATAAAGTTTCAATGTGTAGCAATTGATCTTCCCTGTTGTTCTGTTTAATATTTGTAGAGGTTGTCATGACTTATCAGAGGCAAAAATATAATTTCAGAATGTTTTTATTTATTTATTTTTTTGTGTTGTTCAGGATAATGAGTTGGAGAAAATCACAAGAAGATTCACCATTGAGCTTGCCAAAAAGGGATTCATTGGTGAGTTTGATTCATTTGTGCTTTTTGATTCCACTGTTTTAAATACCAGACATGACCCCTACATTAAGGAATTCTGGAAAATATAAACAATATATAGTTCAGTCCTAAAGTTTGGGTTAGTACGATTTTTTTTTTTTCCAACAGAGACAAATTAAATTGATCAAAAGTGACAATTATGACATTATACAGGGGCATCTCAATAAATTAGAATGTCGTGGAAAAGTTCATTTATTTCAGTAATTCAACTCAAATTGTGAAACTCGTGTATTAAATAACTTCAGTGCAGTCAGACTGAAGAAGTTTAAGTCTTTGGTTTTTTTAATTGTGATGATTTTTGCTCACCAATTCACTTCTCAACAAATTAGAATACTTCATAAGAGCAATAAAAATAAAAAATAAAAATTTGTGAATGGTTGGTCTTCTGGAAAGTATGTTTATTTACTGTACATGTACTCGATTCTTGGTAGGGGCTCCTTTTACTTTAATTACTGCCTCAATTCGGCGTGGCATGGAGGTAATCAGTTTGTGTCACTGCTGAAGTGGCGTGGAAGCCCAGGTTTCTTTGACAGTGGCCTTCAGCTCATCTGCATTTTTTGGTCTCTTGTTTCTCATTTTCTTCTTGACAATACCCAATAAATTCTCTATGGGGTTCAGGTTTGGTGAGTTTGCTGGCTAGTCAAGCACATCAACACCATGGTCATTTAACCAGCTTTTGGTGCTTTTGGGAGTGTGGGCAGGTGCCAAATCCTGCTGGAAAATGAAATCAGCATCTTCAAAAAGCTGGTCAGCAGAAGGAAGCATGAAGTCCTCCAAAATTTCTTGGTAAAGGGGTGCAGTGACTTTGGTTTTCAAAAAACACAATGGACCGACACCAGCAGATGACATTCCACCCCAAATCATCACATACTGTGGAAACTTAACACTGGACTTCAAGCAACTTAGGTTATGAGCTTCTCCACCCTTCCTCCAGACTCTAGGACCTTGGTTTCCAAATTAAATACAAAGCTTGCTCTCATCTAAAAAGAGGACTTTGGACCACTGCATGGGCAACAGTCCAGTTCTTCTTCTTCTTAGCCAAGGTAAGACGTCTCTGATGTTGTCTGTGGTTCAGGAGTGGCTTAACAAGAGGAATACGACAGCTATAGCCAAATTCCTTGACACGTCTGTATGACTTGACCCCAGCCTCAGTCCATTTCTTGTGAGGTTCACACAAATTCTTGAATCGATTTTGCTTGACAATCCTCATAAGGCTGCGGGTCTCTCGGTTGGTTGTGCATCTTTTTTTTCCACACTTTTTCCTTCCACTCAACTTTCTGTTAACATGGTTGGATACAGCACTCTGTGAGCAGCCAGCTTCTTTGGCAATGAATGTTTGTGTCGTACCCTCCTTGTGAATGGTGTCAATGATTGTCTTATGGACAACTCAGATCAGCAGTCTTCCCCATGATTGTGTAGCCTAGTGAACCAAACTGAGAGACCATTTTGAAGGCTCAGGAAACCAGGGTTCCCGCGGGGTCTTAAAAAGCCGTAAAAAGCATTGAATTTATTAATTTGGAAATAATACCTTAAAAAGACTTTAAAAAGTCTTGAATTTTGATGTCTGGGTCTTAAAAATTGTGCTGTATGTAACTTCTATGTATTGTAATTTTCCTCAAAAGTTTCATTTGTCAACCACGATTATTTGGATTAAATGACGTAGTATAAATAAAGAGTGGCGGAACCAATAATTGAGAACGAAAAACACAAAATACTGCGAATGTGATGCCTTCAATAAATTATGATCACGTACTACAGCACCACAACCATAGACTGCAACCAAACACAACACAGACCTCGAGCAACAAGCAAAGGAGAAGCGCGAAAAATCAAAGAAAATCTCAGCATTCCACAGGGAAAGGTTGACTGACGCCGTTATATTTTTAACGTTTGTTTTTACGTTAGCTAGCTTAGGTTATGGGGAAATGTAAATTTAATGAAGCGTGGCTGGATAAAAACTATTTTCGTCATTGGTTAAAACCAGTGGACAGCAACGTTTTTGAGGCTTTTTGCACCATAGCAAAAAAAAGGATTCAGCTAGGTAAGTCTCATGCCAAGTCATCCAAGCACATGAATGCTCTCAATGGACAAAAACAAACTCCTTCCATCACCTGCGTGTTTCAACCAACTAGTGTTAGCCAGCTAGCTGCTAATGTGCCTGAAGCGGCAGCAGGAGCTAATGTTAGGGCCCGTTCACATATCGCGCCTAAAAATGTGTGGAAAACGCTAGGCGCGCCGCTTTCTCCTTCTTTCCAAAGGGCTCGGGCAGAAGTGCTCCTGAGGCGTCTACCGTTGCTAAGCAACAATGACGCGCTCTCTCCATGAAGACGCAGAAATTTCAGCGAAGGATAAATGGATTTGCAGCACTAAAAATCGCTCGCAGTAGCTCTGCTACTAAATTTATTTCAAAATGGCAATCCATATACAGCTATGATCAGCTGTTCTTTCATCTTGGCTGAGCTTTCAACGTTGTTACGGGAAAGGATGAAGCTGATTGGATAAGTCTTGTAACATGACCTGCGGTGCGCTCGCGGCATTCTGAAAAGTTGAGATGTTTTTAACTTGATGCGGTGCGGACGCGCCTGGAAAAAACTGGCGCGTCGCAACCGCGTCGCTTCCATTATGAGCGTGCATACCGCGCGCCTACATTGGAAATAACGAACTTGAGCGCGCAAAAGACGTGATATGTGAACGGCCCCATGGCCAGCTTGCTGCTAGCGCTGCAGACCCTTCAGCTATGACCGCAACTAGAGTGGATCTGCACACAGCTTTTGGGTCCACGCCAACAATGAAAGCCGAGGTGTTGTGGACTCTTAACACAATCACTAAACACCAGTCCTACAATGGAAATGAGGGTATCTCAGAGCTTTTCAAATGCATGTTCCCTGACTCTGACATTGCTAAAACGTTTGCTTGCGGTCACGATAAAGGAGAAGTTGACGGAACTGGCTGTCCTTGATAAAGAGATTGCTGCCCTGAGTGAAGGGCTAAGGAGTTGACTATGTTTCTTAATTTAATGTATTGTTGAGTTCTAATTTTTGATGTTTATTGTTCAGGGGTCTCTCAGTTCCCCATATTCCCAGCATGGAATAAGTAGCTAGCTAATGTTAAAAAACAACTTAACATTGTTCGGCAAACTGTCTTGTGGCCTACTGAAATGTTTTTATTTTTCACACCTGCTCGGCTTATCTTTTACCCATTCCACATTTGAAAAATAAATGAAAACAAGTTCAAGGATTTTGTTTTTCTTTGCTGGTAGGGACGTGAAATAGGTATTATTTTTTTTATATAAATGGTCTTAAAAAGGTCTTAAAAAGACTTGAATTTAACTTGAAGATACCTGTAGGAACCCTGGAAACCTTTGCAGGTGTTTTGAGTTGATTAGCTGATTGGCTAGTCACTATCTTCTAATTTGTTTAGATAATGAATTGGTGGGTTTTTGTTAAATGTGAGCCAAAATCATCACAACTAAAAGAACCAAAGACTTAAACTACTACTTTTGTCTTTGTGCAATGAATTTATTTAATACACAAGTTTCACAGTTTGAGTTGAATTACTGAAATAAATGAACTTTACACATTTATTACATTACATTATAAAAGAGTCTATTTCAAATAAATGCTATTTTTTTTACTTTATATTCATCAAGGAATCCTGATATCACTGTTTCCACAAAAATATTAAGGAGCACAAATGTTTTTAACATTGATAAATATAAATCAGCATGTGAAATCACTTTAATGTTTCATCTATCTCTACTACATTTTTGATAAGATAAATGCAGCCTCTGTGAGCATAAGAGACTTCTTTTAAAAACAAGATACCTTTTGTAATATCACTGCATTGCAACAATTCTGAAGACATCAGGAAATCCTCAGGGAATTCTAAACTTTGCTTCCTTGCTCTTTTAACCCGGAAGAGCTTCAGCACCTTGGTGCTGTAAAAAGTCCCACTGTGTGCTTCCCTGCCCCCTTTGGAGCTGTTTTTGGAAATGTATTCAGGGTGCAAAGCTGTCTGCATGGCTGTTTATCTGGATGCCTTCCTGTTTTCCTCACCAAAGCAGCTGGTACTGGTATGGGGGGAAGGGCAGTGCACTCTCACAGCGTCAGAGTGGGCACTGAAACTCCAGCTCTCCATTATAACAACACAAGCTGCCTACTCGGATCATTTGTCACATTGCCACTTAAAAGACTTTTCCCTGAGATGTGCAATCATAAGTACAATTAGCATAGTTCATAATAACGGATGTGAAACCTGAGTGATCCTTGTGCCTGGACACAATACCACCGTCTGCTTTCATGACACAATTAATGCTGACGAGTTGTAAAAATATCTTTCTTCTCCCTCTCCCGTGTTCATTTGCATTCAGGACCTGGCATTGATGTACCTGCCCCTGATATGAGCACCGGTGAGAGGGAAATGTCCTGGATCGCTGACACCTATGCTAACACTATTGCCCACACCGTAAGCAACTGTCCATCTCTTATAACACTTAAATTATTAATTATTACATAAATAATTAACTATGCCAATAAATCTCCTGTTGAGGTTTTTCCCTTTCACCACTTGTAGATTAATAAGTCTTGCCTCTTAACCAAAATGAAAGGTTAAAAAAAGCATATACCATTAAGGATATCTGAGCAATAAGTGTTACAAAAACAATAGTTCACAGCGTTTAGAGTCTTCTGTAAGAATTAAAACTTTCATCGTCATCTTTATCAGGAACATTACACACTTTGTTTGTCCATCTCTGATAGTGTTGTGCTATCTATACAACAGACTGTGTAATGTTTACCTTTGTGCCCTAATAAATGGATAAGTCATAGCTTAGAACCAGTTTGCTCTCTTATTATATATGTACATATTTTAGAGTGTTTTTCCTTTTTGTGATATGATTTTTGATGACAGCTTCAGCTAGGACAGAGAGAGAACAAAGCTGGGTCATTGGAGTATGAGGATTCCTAAAGCTGAATCATACAGATTTGTGTGTGTGTGTGTTTGCTGTGGTGCTTGTGGTCAGTGTTATTTCTGCTAGACGGCTCTTACCATAATTAAATAATCAAATACAGTACTAGCACTATCCCCATGCATGGCAACAAAAGAATGGTCATGTTTTTTTCTACTTTTATATGGGAAGCTAATGACTGTTAAACAATATCCAGCCTTACTAATTCTGAAAGCATCCTTTGGACAGTAGAGTTTTGCAGAGTCAGAATGGGAAGACAAGAGTCCAGTCACATCCAAGCACACTGTCACCCTGGGAACAACTTGACCTCAGAAAGCAACATTTTATGTAGCCTTAAGAGATGTGTTACAAGCACAGACAAATATTTGAGACCCTTATAAAGCTGACCTTAAATCTCATTTAGTTCTGGCATGTAAAATGTCCCATGCATATGTATCTATAGCTTCATAAAATATGTTATTAAAATAATGACTAATAATTGATTCACAATATGGCTGATAACATGTAAGATGTTACATTTCTATAATATTGTCTTAATAAATGTAAAACACTTAAAACTAAGTTTTCTTAATGCTACATTTACAATTACAGTGTGAAAAAGGCATATTCATTTTATAGTGTTGCATGTTTAAAGATGTACTTATCTAAAGGTATTTTTTTTTACCATTTAAATTATTTATTTTTTTATAGTATTTTTCTCTTTAGCTTTAATTTAGATTTATTTCCTTTAAAAATTTTACTTAAACTTGAAACAGAATTTTTATTTGTTCATCTTCTATTTATATTTAATTTCATATCAATTTTAACAAAAAATGTTGTTAATGGTTTTAGTTGACTATATCAACATTGATCTAAATGTAAAATTCAGTGTCCGCTGTCACTAACAAATTAGAAATGTTGCTTGTCCCAAAGCTGGTGTGTCTGAGACACGAGGGAAACTCTGTCAGTGTTCTACAAGAGAACAGTAAATGATTGATGATATCAGTGGTTGATCATGCGGTTGAGTTTATAAAGGGCAATAATCACTCTTCACTAATACTGCAGTCTCAGCAGATCTGCATGTGCACAGTGGCAGTCGAGGGAAACGTTGCATAAACTTTGACTTATCAGACATGCAAATCATCTTGATTTAAATGTCCAGAAGTAATGAGATACTTTAATTTCTCTTCTCAGCTCAGCAGATTATTATGATGCATATGATGGGATTTCATAGCATAAGTTTTTTTTAAATGACTGTATGCTTGTTCGGAGGTTAATAAGGCTGCTGTAATACGTACAGTATGTTATTGAGATGTTGTCCGTCCCCTGTCCTCTGTCCTGTCCACTGTCTTGTACGTCATCTGGGAGAAGAGCATGTATGTCATTCAGTGACATAAATAGGGCTACAGTAGCTGACCTTGGAAGCTTGTAAGCTACACTTAGAGTGACCCTTCCCACATACCCTAACGACAGAACAAGACCCCTTCACACCAGTCCAAGAGCTCTGGATGTTAGTGTATCACATGTTGTCCTCTTCTTACCCTCTGAACAGCCCTGACTGGTGCTTGTGTTTTTGGATGAGAAACAGACTACCAGTGTTGAGTTGAGAACCAAGCACTGTTTTTTTTATTATTCAGAACAGGTTTCAGTTAAAAAAAAAAAATACTGGAACTGAAAGGTTTCCATGACATTCAGTTTCATTAAAGGGGTCATATGATGTTACTTAAATTTTTCCTTTCTCTTTGGAGTGTTACAAGCTCTTGGTGCATAAAGAAGATCTGTAAAGTTGCAAAGACTAAAGTCTCAAATCCAAAGAGATACTCTTTATCAAAGTTAAGACTCTGCCACGCCCCCCTAAAATGGCTCATTCAAACACGCCAAATGTTCACGCAAAGATAGGGATGGGTATCGTTAAGGTTTTTTTAACGGTATTACTACTCTTACCGATACTGCTTAACGGTCCGGTACTTTAACGGTATTTTTATCGGTACTTTGTGTTGTGTGTGTGTGTTTTTTTTTTTTTAAGAACAAGTTGAGAACAGAATTAACATTTCGTAATTTTTTTAATGTAAAATTAATAAAACAATTATTTGTAGCGCAAGAAACAGCCATGTTTGAACAAATAGCTATTATACAAAAAAACAAATGAATGTAAAACAAATGAAATAAACGATATTTTTATAAACAGAACTTCTATGTAAGGTTAGCAAACCAGGGGGATTTTACATTTACTTTGACGTATGACGTGAACAACGTTGATTCAACATGATTTTAGCATACATACCTGACGTAGATGGGACAACAACCAGAGGTGAGCTAGCTTGGGAGTCGAAAACTTTGCATTTCTCTGTTTGCACATAATGCACTTTTGAAAGATGCTTTGACATATTGCTTGTGTTTCCTCCCTTACATGGAAAAATTTTGTTGCACTTATGACAACGAGCGTTGTCTGCAACAACATTGGAACGTTTTGCTCTCTCCGATATCATCACTCTTTTCGTACTGTTATGCGTGTACCGCGCTTGTTCTTGTTGTGTGTGTGTGACTGACAGACAGCCTCCACGGCGCGCATGAGAGATCTTGCAGACCTTACAGACAAATGTCTTAATAATATCGCAAATTAGAAATGTTTGCTAAGATAAAATGTGCACGATAACATTATTAATCAAATCTCTTCGCCATCGTCACTCTTTATTATTAAGCGGGAGTTTTCCTACTGTTATGCGTGTTGTGTGTGTGTGTGTGTGTGTGTAAGACTGACAGACAGCCTCCGCGGCGCGCATGAGAGATCTCGCAGATCTCAAAGAAAAACGTCTTAATATGATCGCACATTAGAAATATTTGGTGAGATAAAATGTGCACGATAACATTATTAAGCAAAAATACATAGTACATTAATTTTTTTCCCCTCCAGTACCAAAAGCAGAACCGATAGCGTCAAATCTTACTGATACTACGGTCTTTCATAATTTAGCCCCGGGGCCAGTTTAATACCGGGTTTCGGTACCCATCCCTATGCAAAGAAAGAAGGCGTGATTTAAGTAATCGCAGTAAGTGTTGAAGCAGCCGTGTCAGGGAGATGCTGTGTGTTTCTAGGCAAAGGCAAAAGCACTTTATTTGGCCTTCCGAAAGTAGATGCATTTAGGAATCTTTAAGATTACTTAAAACAGAACAGCAACGCATTTTATGGACTGTTCAAAAGTGGAGCTTTGCGCATCTTGTGTGTGTGTGTGTGTGTGCATGCATGCTTGTGTGGGAGAGAGAGAGACCAGGTCACACAGTGGAGTCAGCTGTCCTATCCGTCCATGGCTTGTGTACTGCAAACACATACGAGGTTCATCACAGTGTCTGTTACGTCACTTTTTTTCCCCTTTCGGGCTTGAACTGATGGTAAAACTAAGGACATTATTAACTGTCTTTACATTTATTTTAAAATGTGAATCTCGCAATTAAGAAAAGGGCCGTTATATCTCCAACAAGTGCTTGCAGTGTTCGGCCAATCACAATGCACTGGGTCAGCTGGCCAATCAGAGCAGACTGCGCTTGCGGGGCATAGAGGACCTACAATAATGTACAGTATTTGAAAAATAATGTGTTTTTTTTACATTAAAGCATGTCAACATATTCTATTACACCAAATAATTATCTTTAACAAAGCATCATATGACACCTTTAATGGTTCCACATTAATGTGGACTTAAAGATACACATTCATAAAAGGTGATTACGTTAAAAATTGTTACCGAAAAGTTAGTATTGTATAGTAAAATTAGAAACGGAATTAGTATAATATTTTGTAAATGCTACTAATGTTCCAGTGTCATTTTAGTATCATATTAGTTTTTATGAATATTTTGATTTGTTTTCATTTTCATATATTTTTTATTTTCATTATAGTTGTAGATTTAGTCATTTTGTTGTTTTGTAATTTTTGACTATAATGTCTATAGTTTTTTTTTTTTTCGTTTTTTTTTCTTCAGTTTTAGTACATCAGGTTAGTCTAAATGAAATGTTACCATGGTCACTAGCTGAAATAAAGTTTTTTTTTAATGTCAAGCGTCAGATGTTTTTTATAGTTTTAGTTTGACAGTAGTTAACTATAATAACCCTGTTGTGTTTTTGAAATGTGTGTGTTACTGGGATAGAAAGTATAATACACTAATTGGCCCATTTTTCTGTTTGTCTGTGTGTCTCTCTCTTTCTCTCTGTAGGACATCAATGCCCATGCCTGTGTGACGGGTAAACCCATTAGCCAGGGTGGTATCCATGGCAGAATCTCAGCCACTGGGCGTGGAGTCTTTCATGGCATTGAGAATTTCATTAATGAAGCCTCCTACATGAGCAAACTGGGCCTGAACCCTGGATTTGCTGACAAAACCTTTATTATTCAGGTATAAAAGACCATTTGAAGAGGTTTTTAACTTCAATTTAACTAGTTTTCTTAACTATATTTGAATGATTGGTCATTAGTTTTTCTATACAATAAAACTTCACTGTTAGAGTGAACGGCACGACTCCCTTTTACTTTTTTCAATAACCACATCAGCTGAGGTTCCAAGTGAGCCGTACCGTTACCAAAATGTGACTTGTAAACCCTGTTGATCACTGATTTGCTGGAGAGAATCGCCACTATCTGTTTCATTGAATTTGCAACACGAGACACTAGACCTGCTAGATTAAATCAGCACAGCCAGCATGGATCGAATGCAAAAATTGTTTTAAATGAATGCAACAGTTTTGAACGAGCACACCTTTTTTTAAACAACAAAATAATGGCTGTTTCGTGGTTTGGGAGGTACAGATGTTCCTCTCGTTGGATCCAGCGAGAGCTTGATGGGATGATGCGGACTGAAAATGTTTATCAGGAGGTCGTTGCAGTAGAGGCGGCGCAACTATAATGACATGTCTATAATCCCGCCCACCCTAAAGTGGCACTAAACTGCGGTGGAAATGCAAACCGAGCCGAGCCGTACCATGCAGTGGAAAAGCACCAAAAGTCAAATAGAGATGTTTAGCAGAATGTTCATGCTGCTCTTTATCATACAGTGACTAGGAGTTGTTGAGCTAAAAATAAAAAACATTAAAGCAATAGGCTATTTTATGAATTCAGAAGACTTTTTATATTAAAGTCAGATGGACTATTTTGTTGAAACATGACTGCCACTGATCAAAATATGTTTTCATTTTATGCAAAGAAGCATCATCAAAACATTTGTTTGTAAATAAATGAGGGTGAGTAATTGATTACAGAATTTATTTTGTGCCGAAATAACCAAGTGACTATAATATGCTGACTAAATATTATTTTGCTGACACAAAAAAGGAAGAGTTAACCATATGTCAGCATATAGTGAATCTCGGTTCCTTGAAATCACGTGCCGTAAGAATCCCACTGCAAATACCGCAGACAACTGCTTTTCTTTACAGCTGTGAAATCTGTTGACTTTCCCATGAACCTGCAGGTTTATTTGCTACTATTAAGATTTAGCTTTTGTCTTTGGGTTCTAATGAATTTCAGTCTTAATCACAGTGGTCCAAACTCAATTCAATCACTGCAGCCCAGACTACAGAGGGAAAGGATTCTCATCGACTGTTGCGCTGGGATTACTGCCGCACGAATTACATTCTCTTTCTAAAGATTTAGTGCCATGTGTAGTGAAGAGACAAGAGAAGATGTTGTCACGTGTTGTGGATTTAGAGCCATGCAGAGAAGAGATAGCATAGTGAACATTAGTATCAAACAAAGCTTCATGAGAGGAGTGGTATGACTGCTTCCCGTTTGTCCTTTTGTGATATGAGCAGCCATATGCATTTCCCCTTTTGACATGCATGTGACATCTTGCCATAAATATACATTTGATGAGGTGAATAAGCCTCCCAGTATAAGCTATTTCCAGTATTTCTCTTTTAATTATGACAAAACTGCTTATCGTCAAACCTCTTTTGTTAATCGAAACTAGGAGAATTTATATCAAATTAATCACGATTCCTTTTGTGACATATGAAGCTTCAATAACTGTATGTTCTACAATTTTTTTAAGAGGGGAAAAGAAATATTATATGTATTTTTTTATTGTAATATATAAGAATTGCTTAGTTTACATTGCATAGTTTGGCATGTTTTTTTTAGCTTTTTGATTTGGATTGGAGTTTGATTTATTTAACAAATTAACAATAATATATTAATTTAAATACTTTTTAGTCCTCTTAAGGGCCCTCTAGGATGTTTGAGGCCTGGTTGAGAACCATTAATAGCTAGTCAAAACCACTCGGGGGCGCCATTTCCATATGTTTTACCACAATTTATTCTAGTTTCCTATCCTGTTATGCAGGGTTTCGGTAATGTGGGTCTGCATTCCATGCGTTACCTCCACCGTTATGGTGCCAAGTGTGTGGGAATTGCTGAAATCGATGGCAGCATCTGGAACCCCCACGGCATGGACCCCAAAGAGCTGGAGGACTACAAATTGGTCAGTTAAGGGTCCATTTACTATTGCTTTTCTGGATATCATGGTGAGAATCTGCCACTTTTTCTGTGCTTAAACATATTCAAAAAACAGTTTCTGCTTTCTCTTTAGCAACATGGTACTATCGTGGGCTTCCCCAACTCTCAGCCATATGAGGGAAATATTCTGGAAGCTCAGTGTGATATCCTCATCCCTGCAGCTGGAGAGAAACAACTGACCAGGAAGAACGCTCACAATATCAAAGCTAAGGTCTGACACCAACAGCATCGGCCAGATGTGCTTGCTATGCTTAAATGTTCTTTACCGATGCCGAACGTATCTTTTTTTTTTTTATTGCTTCAGATTATCGCTGAAGGTGCTAATGGTCCCACTACACCAGATGCTGACAAGATCTTCATAGAAAGGAACATCATGGTCATTCCAGTAAGAGAACAACATTCTTTTAAACTCTGTCGTGCTTCAGGAAAATAGAAACAGGAATAATGATTCCCATATTGATGTGCAGGACATGTACCTGAACGCTGGAGGTGTCACAGTCTCCTACTTTGAGTGGCTGAAGAACCTGAACCACGTCAGCTACGGTCGTCTGACCTTCAAGTATGAAAGGGACTCCAACTACCACCTGCTGAGTAAGCGTTTAAACTTCCTCAAATCGCTCTGCATCAGCATCCTATCAGCCTTGGTCTCTCAAAGAGAACCAGCATGAAATCAATGGTCTTACATTATTACATTATTCAAAGCTATTGTCTGCCAACAGGCATGTTAACTCTTCAGAATGTTCTCTGTAGCACCTTCCATGTTCTCATTTTTTCTTAATTTCCTTTCCTTGTATCACTCCGTCCCTTTTGGCACTTATTCTTAGCATGCAGGCTGAGCTGTGATCAGCAGGGTGTAACGAAGTTTCCAACATGAGAGTTTGAACCACCCCTGCTATTGTGTGCTATATGTACCGGGACACATGGCTTAGCTTCTCTGTGTCTCTCTCTCCTTGGTTATACCAGTTTAATTGACATCCAGATGTTTGTCCTGCTAGTCCTTCAAAAAATGATCACGTAATGTCAATTACAGTAATAAGATGGGATGGAAGCTAGTGTAACGAGGCTGCTTTTGTCAGCATCTTGTGCGACAGAAGTTGACTGCTAACATTACAGCGCAAAATTCAACTTTAATATAATTCCAATCTAAAACATTTTTCAAAAATATATATATATATATATATATTTATTTATTTATTTATTTCTTTTCTTTTGTCCAGTGTCTGTGCAAGAGAGTCTTGAAAGGAAGTTTGGAAAGCAGGGTGGCCCCATCCCCATTGTCCCCACTGCTGATTTCCAGGCCCGTGTAGCTGTAAGTGTCCACAATGTTTTACCTTCTTCTTGCTTTACACACACACACACATATATATATTATTTTATTTTATGTATTATTATATTCTATTAATGTTTTTTATTTATTATTACTGTTATTATTTTATACTTTAAGTATGTATACAGTATTGTTCAAAATAATAGCAGTACAAAGTGACTAACCAGAATAATCCAGGTTTTTAGTATATTTTTTATTGCTACATGGCAAACAAGTTACCAGTAGGTGCATTAGATTCTCAGAAAACAAACAAGACCCAGCATTCATGATATGCACGCTCTTAAGGCTGCAATTGGACAATTGGTTGAAAGGGGTGTTTTCAAAAAATAGCAGCGTCTGCTGTTGACTGTTCAAACTAAAAAAAAAAAAAATTCTGTTTTTGTTTCTAGGATTTAGCAATCCTGTGAATCACTAAACTAATATTTAGTTGTATGACCACAGTTTTTTTTTTTAAATCTGCTTCACATCTGTGTGGCATGGAGTCAACCAACTTGTGGCACCTCTTAGCTGTTATTCCACTCCATGATTCTTTAACAACATTCCACAATTCATTTACATTTCTTGGTTTTGCTTCAGAAACAGCATTTTTGATATCACCCCACAAGTTCTATTGGATTAAGGTCCGGGGATTGGGCTAGCCACTCCATTACATTAATTTTGTTGGTTTGGAACCAAGACTTTGCTCGTTTACTAGTGTGTTTGGGGTCATTGTCTTGTTGAAACAACCATTTCAAGGGCATGTCCTCTTCAGCATAAGGCAACACGACCTCTTCAAGTATTTTGACATATGCAAACTGATCCATGATCCCTGGTATGCGATAAATAGGCCCAACACCATAGTAGGAGAAACATGCCCATATCATGATGCTTGCATCACCATGCTTCACTGTCTTCACTGTGTACTGTGGCTTGAATTCAGAGTTTGGGGGTCGTCTCACAAACTGTCTGTGGCCCTTGGACCCAAAAAGAACAATTTTACTCTCATCAGTCCACAAAATGTTCCTCCATTTCTCTTTAGGCCAATTGATGTGTTCTTTGGCAAATTGTAACCTCTTCTGCACATGACTTTTTTTAACAGAGGGACTTTGCGGGGGATTCTTGAAAATAGATTAGCTTCACACAGACGTCTTCTAACTGTCACAGTACTTACAGGTAACTCCAGACTGTTTTTGATCATCCTGGAGCTGATCATTGGCTGAGCCTTAGCCATTCTGGTTATTCTTCGATCCATTTTGATGGTTGACTTCCGTTTTCTTCCACGTCGCTCTGGTTTTGCTCTCCATTTTAAGGCATTGGAGATCATTTTAGCTGAACAGCCTATAATTTTTTGCACCTCTTTGTTTTCTGAGAATCTAATGCACCTACTGGTAACTTGTTTGCCATGTAGCAATAAAAAATATACTAAAAACCTAGATTATTCTGGTTAGTCACATTGTACTGCTATTATTTTGAACAATACTGTATGTCTATTTATTTAATGTATTTTATTTAAATTCTAAGTGTTTTTTATTTTCATTTTTTGGTATAACCATTTCTAAACTATTAATGACAGTTGTCAACAAAGCAGAAAAAAAAAGTTCTCACTTTGGTAACAGATGTTGATATACCAGATAGCTACTAGATTTCAGTTGCTTACAGTATGACAGTGCAATCAGTCTGTCCTAAAGATTGAATTTGGAAACAAATTGGGTTTATGTGCTCTGTGAACAAAGCTTTGGAGTTCTCTCCAAGATCAGCAGTTTTTAACCCGCATGTGATGTTTGTGCATTGATGAGATGTGATGTATTTGTCGTACAGGGTGCCTCAGAGAAGGATATTGTGCACTCTGGTCTTGCCTACACCATGGAGAGGTCGGCCAGAGTAAGTTCTTTTAATGTCATTTTCAGAGTTTTGTATACTGAAGCTGACACACATAGAGCATTGTACTGTCAGTAAAACAACCCCAGCTAGAGCAGGAACCGCCCTTGACTCCACTTCAGCTGCTTTACAACAGCGTCATATTGTCATAATACAGTTGAAAGATAATTTTAATTTGTCCACAACATCCAGCCCTCGCTTCAGGCATATTTCAGTCTTGTGTGGTATGATTGCCGTGCAAAGAAAACCACCTCGCATGTTGCACAGATGTCCTTATTATTTATTGATGCTCTTTCTGTTTATCCTCTATTATTTGTAAAGGAGCTTCAATGTAGTCAAACCTGTATTCATGTAATAATATTTCCCCTTTTCAGCAAATTATGCGCACGGCAAACAAGTACAACCTTGGCTTGGATTTGAGGACAGCAGCTTACGTCAACGCCATCGAGAAGGTCTTCAAGGTGTACAGTGAGGCTGGCTTGACCTTTACATAAATGACCCAAATTTCCTTTTGCAAAAAGAAGACAAAAATGTCCATCAACCTCTCGATCCCCCTCTACAACCTTTTTAACATATCAGAATTTGCATCAGCCTAACCCCATTTCCTCATGCTGTCATGTCCCAGAAGCTCCGTCCTCATGAGTTTGAGAACTCTAAAGCGGTTTATTTTGTTCTGAGGCTGCAGTTTTCATGTGATGTGGTTTCAAAACATTCATTGTCCCTGTTTTTTGTATTGATCTGTGTTAAACTAATGGTCCTCTTCAAATGCAGGTGTAGCGCAATGTTTAAAATGTCTGTTAATTTGTCATGTTGGCCCTGACCTCCTCTCGCCTCAAAATTTTGCTTTCAAATTGGTGCGTTTTTGTCCTTGTAGGTTTTATTTACTTCATTCTTGTTGTTCGTTCCTGCAAACCATTTAAACATGGTTATTGCTACAGTAATGAAGAGCGTTAAAGATGCCTTACACCTGCGAGCAGGAGTTTTATACTCAGAGGAATTATTTTGTCAGTATTGTGCATGTAGTGCATCACACAAAGGGAAACCCAGCCATGATTTGTCTCATCTTAATGTTTTGACCCAGAGATGTAATGAAGTTCTAGCTGACACTGTGCAGTACATTTAGGTACAGATGTTTTTGTATCTGATGCAGTTCACACCCCATAACATTCAGAGATCTGCTAGCTGGTAAACCTAGAGGACCCGGGGCACTTGCGCTTAAATGAGAGCTGGAAGTTGCTCGCCATGCTTATCTGCACCCATATCTGGAACTATGTTTTGGAAATTTATATTGCCTTTTTTTGTGTTGAGAATAAAACAAATTATTATAATTTATTTTCTGTTGTATTATTTTCTCAGTGTCACCAAAGTACCACATGTAGCACACTCATGTAGCAAATAAATTATCCTTAATATGTAGATCATTTTCCTCTTCCTGTCATGGTGTTATTAGGATTGGCAATTAATTTAAATATTGGTAATTTAACAATTGAGGGAAATTTAAATAATGTAAATACTTTTGCCATGTCTTTGATGATGGAATATTTTGGTTTGCCGTTTTTGTGTTTTATGTGTGCTTTATCCTTATTATATTTTTTTTTAATAACCCTTTAACTAGACAAAATCAGTGCCTGAAGGATATCCACAAGGAAGTGACATCATTTTGGTGGGACAACAACAGCACAAACACCATCAGTAAGTATTAATAATGGATTTTATTAATTCTGTGATGTTATGTGGTATTAGCTGGTTTGTCTTATCTTAAAAACATGACATCATGTTTGACAATATTACAGAAAGCATTTCAAGCATAAAAAGAACGTAAAAAATAACTTCACCGTGTAAACTAACTCAATCTCCCACTGAGCAACAGTTATTTATTTCTATCATGTTAAGCATCGGTTTTATTGGCTTTGTGCATTTAATAATTTTAATTAACTTTCACTACAGCATATTTATGAATGTGTGCTTTAAATATAAATGCATTCTTAAATTAAACTTTTTTTTATTATTATTATTTAAAAATCTCAAAAGGTGCTGAAAACAGAAATATAGGCGTTGCTGTTTCAAGATGACATAAAACATACAGCTTCTGGAGAAACATTCAGTGCTGCCATACAAAGTTTAAACAATGCAGGATTGTGGGGTCCAGTTAGAGTCCAGTGATGAATGATAAAGATCATGTTTAAAGTATACAGGCTCACTTGAATAGACTCTTCCCAATGTCCTTAGCCTGATCACCGGCGCTTTTGGCTGCAGGGTCTGTAGCAGGTTTGCCTGCAGACAGAATGTATTAATCGGAAAGTTTCACACTGGATAAATATGATACTGGGAGAAATATGTATATTTCCAAGTTCTCCTATCAAAGGAAACTAAAATATTACCTCCACCCTCTTTCTGGTCTTTTGCACCTCCTGTCTTTTTCTTGTCTCCGATTATTCCTCCAACTTTTTCTTTGGCAACTTCAGCTGTAACGTTTATAAAAGTTAATGGTCTTGCCTTTACGTTTTTGGAAAAGTAAGATGTTAATTATAGAAATTACTAGCACTCCTTGCGATTTAATTTCATTTGTTACATTCATTTTCAGGCATCAGTTTAAAGTGTTTAATTTTCAAATGCCATACTGTAACCTTCAAAAGTGCATACAGTAGATGCATTAAATAAATGTTATAAAATAAGTCTTGAACTTACCAGCCTGATCAATGATCTTTTCCACATGCGCATCTGCTTTACCCTTGGCGAAGTCCATGTTTCGTGTCTGATGTCAGTCAGGAACTGAGTGTGCATCAGAGATGTGTGTACTTATAGGCTGCGGTGTTTAACATTTTAACCTCCCCCTAACCCCACACCCCCCACCCCCTCTGGCATTATTCATTAGTCACTCCATGTCTGTATTTCTCTTCTCACATATAAAATTAGTATTCAGAGCTGACACTGAACTTCAAAAGGAAGCCCATCACGAGAACTGTTTGTACTGTATACAGGGTGTGGCATCACACACAATACTATACTGGAAATACAAGCTTCCACTGTTGGTGAATTATTGTTTGGGTGAATACAGGGTTGCGTGAATCATTAAGGAAGCAACCTAAGAATTTGATGTAAAATGAGCCAAGCTGCGTCAAGCATTTTTACACTGGTTCGGTTTTTAAGATGTACAGTATCTGAAATGATATGTGATCATATTTTTTTTTTTGTGTGTCTTATGCATTTTGATGATAAAGAATGGTCTCTGGATGAGTAAATTAACAGCAATTTTTCCTTCATGAGATTTGCTTTTTGCGTTATGTGGATTATTTTTGATGTTTGTAATCCGCTGTTTGGACTCTCATTCTGATGCCACCCATTCACTGCAGAGGATCCATTGGTGAGCAAATGAATGATGAATGCTACATTTTCCAAAATCTGTTCTGATGAAGAAAACAAAAAACTCATCTACATCTTAGATGGCCTCAGGGAAAGTACAGTTAATTTTCAGTTTTGGCTGAACTATTCCTTTAATCAATATTTGGTCAGAAGATAAATAACCAAGGATGTGCAAACACCCCCCCCCCACCCCCCATTCTCAATACTTCGACTTCGATAGTTTTCCTGCATACTGGGTGTGTGCTGATGTATCCCTGGAGGGCAATGTTTTTAAGGAGTGGTAGATAACTGCTTGTGGTGTGTGTGTGTGTGTGTGTGTGTGTGTGTGTGTGTGAGACTGTTTTTTTGGCTTGAAGTTTGTTGTTGAATAGCAGAGCAGAACTTGATTATATAGTCCTACATCATAAATACATGCGGTTTATTACCCTTTATGCCCTAGAGTTAACTGGAAGTTTATTAAAGAAAGCTTATTCGGACATTTTCAAACTAGGTTTAAAAATAAAATAAAATAAAATAGAAAATATATTTTTCTTTTTTGTTATTGTGAAAACTGTTTCTGCACTTTTTTCCCCCGTTGTATTTTGTAGTGCATACATTTGCAAAGGACACTTCTCCAATCCTGCTCACAAAATCAAATTTGACTCGGCGGCATAGATTTCAACAAAACTCTTTATTTCACTTATATAGTTTATAAAATCAGCTTGCCTGCTTTGATGCCAACATAAAAGGTATGTGGGACATTTGTTTGTCTGTGTATGTGTGTGTCCCAGAGAGAGCAAAGAGAGAAAGGCTAGAGAAAGAAAAAAGCTGGAGAAGATTGTTTCCGTGTTTCATTCAGCTTCGTCTGTGTGTGTGTGTGTGTGTTTGTGTACTGTATATATATGTGAGTGTGTGTAAGTGAATATAGCAGTGCTGATAAGGCAACATGCAGTCTTCAGTTTTTTTTGTGGCTTCAAAAAAAAGAACAAACTGCTATGTTTGATAGCTTTGTCCTAGTTACCAACAGCAGACACCAGCCTGGGGTGGATCTGAAAACACCGTTGAGTGACAGGACAAGGGCGGAGTTTGGGTCACCATGAAGGCAAGGCTAAATGAAGATGAAGACTGTCATCTTATTGGTAAAGATCTACACTTCTTAGCATTCCCTTGGTTAAACAGTCCCTAGAGTCAGCACAGCACAGTGCCACAGAACACTAATGACAAACTTTGCAATGGTGCTGTAGTATTGCTTTTACATTGCGGGCATCACAGATTCATGATCGCACATGACTTAACATGCATTGCAACAAAATCAAGACAAAACAGGATGTGTATGAAGATTCGATCTCTTTCTATAACACTGAAAGTCTCCTTGTCCTAGCAGCTGAGGGATTCAACACCCTTTTTCAACGCAAACCTCATTCAATCCCAAATCTCATGTGTACAAGCTAATGAAGAAATGCACAGCTACATCAATACGGATATTCGTTTTTTGTTTTTTAAGTATCTATGTATACAATATGCATTCACATTTTGTGAATAAACATATTTGTTTGTACTCTAACAAATCACACGGTAAGTCTATTGGTCAAGCACACAGGAACTCTATTCTGCACACATACTGAACTAAAGGAATGTAATGTATCTTTTAATGTACACACAACATATTGTGTACATTGCAGCATTTTCAAGACTAAATCAATTTAAACATGGCTATGATCTCCAAAAGATCCAGACACGCATTGCTACATGCCCTGATGAAATGAGATGTATTGCTTTTCTTACATTACTGGTCATGCAGGTTTATTTTGTCTTTTTCTCCTAAAAGACCAGTTCAACCCTCTGATATCAGCCTCTTGGCTTCACGGTTCCTGTCCACGTTTGAGTGTTTGTGTGTGTTTTAGATGAGGTGTGGATGGGTAGAGGACCAAGGATAACACTAAAGAACAGCATGACGACACCACAGGTGAAAAAGAGGAGAAGCGTCACACATCTAACGGCTAAAGGGCTCAGGGAAAGTCTTTTTCAACTTGGTTTTCCATACAGTCACAAAAAATATCAGTTACATCTGGAGTCTGGAAGGGTGAGGCTCTGAGAGGTGGAGAGTCAGAGGGAAGAGACGGGACTGTTTCAGCTTCAGGCCTCTGGACTAATAACCCTGATGAACAGAAAGAACACAGATTAAGTCATTTCTGGTGTAATTCTTGTATTCTTATCTTAACACAGATGTAGATGCTTTGGACATTTTCCATGAAGAGAGTTTGCAATGGTGTCATTCTTTTTTCATGAAATAGGCAGTGAAAGAAAGTGTTTAACCTTAACTATCAGGATTACAGGTCAAATAATTAAAAAAAAAATGTAATCTGCATGCAAACATTGTGGGCACCTTGATATCAATTTAATGTCAAATATTAGTCAAGACTTGATAAAGATGCTGTAACATCATATTAAATTAAGTTTGGATGGCAATATCCTCCACTGCTAATTGGCTGAAAATAGGAAGTTAACCCTCACAGAAAACGGTTTAATGTATATGTAGTTTGATTTGCATATTTGGCATTAATGCTGATATCAATTTCAACATCAATAGCCCACTGGGGGGACATATAACATGTAATTTTCTAGCAATAAACATTATTTGTTTATATATGTATAATAATATAAAATACAGAATAAATATTATAATATTATCTATTGTTGAAAATTTGGGGTCAGTAGGATTTCATTCTCTTTAATTTTTTTAAGAAATGAATACTTTTATTCAGCATGAATACATTACATTGTGAAAAAGGTGAAAGTAAAGATTTTTAATATTATAGAAGATTTTAAATACTGCTATTCAAGGAATCATAGACACAAAAAATATGTCACAGTTGCAGTTTTCGACATTGATAACAAGAAATGGTAATATGGTTAACACTAATTAAATATTATATTATTCAACAATATTACTGTTTTGAATGCAAGTATACACATGAGGAGAAATTTTATGCATTTCTTTTATGGTATGCAACATGCTATTTATTTATTTTATAAATAAATTCATTAACATCTAATAGTTTTTTTGTACAAAAATATGATATTTGTCTCTCCAATGCATAATAAATAAATAAATAAATAAATAAATAAATAAAATTAAACAAATAAGCAATGGGAGACCAAAGTGAAGGGTTTTCATAGAAGTACGTTTTCTCTGTTCTCACCTCTCCACCGTCTCCTCCTTCCATCCCGCCCCCATGAGAGAAGTCACCCTGGGAAATACAGACACCATTAAAATCCAAGACACAGCTGTTTTCTGCTTTTAGATCCATCTTGCATTCATATATTCAGCAGTGAATCTTCATATGGAGTGCAACCACAGCTTTTGTCATGTTAAACAGCCATATGAAATAATATCCATGCAGGGATGCAGCACAGCCACAGGCCTCTCAGACTCTGTGTTATGACTGCTGTCACTGCAGAGATGGAGGGAGGGATGGAGGGATGTAAATGATGGTCATGGAGTTCCTGTGGAAGGTGAATGCAGCTGGCAGGCACATCTTCATCTGTCTCTGCGTTTCAGCTGTGCTGAGCTCTTCTGCTGAGTCACTGTCAGGTCCAGACACTCTGTCCTCCTCCAAGGACTTTCTGCCTCACAACAAATCTTAGTCTATTCTCTTTCTTCTTTACATCCCCCACAAAATCTTTCATTACAGCTCTCAAAATCAACATAGAATGCCATTTGCAACAAATTTTACTTTCAAAATCTAACACATTTCAAAGTTAAACAGGCTATTCAACAAAATGTTGCAATCTGTGAAATGCCAAAAAGGAAAGTTGTTTAAAGTAATAAGTGCTTACATGTTCATGAGAGATTCTGAAGACAAACATCTTACTTTAAGAGTAACGCTCTGAAGCCCTACCTTTGGTCCTAGATGAGCCATCTTTCCTATATATGCACAATGTCCAAACATTCCAAAAATTCATAATATTGAATTTTCTTTCTTTCTTTTTTTAAGACCATCATTCAACCATATTTTCAAGAAGAGCATCAGCAAGTAGCAAGAATATCGCGCTGGGAAAACAAAAGCATGCATCCACGAGCAGTTAGAAATGCAGAATGCAATAGCACACTGCCATTAGTAATCTGTCTGAGGATGTGAAAGTGTAACTGTTTAGTGTTTAGCATCATTTACTTGATGAATCATGCTATTTTATTGTATCTGTGCTGTCCTGCCAGAATATACGTTCTGGTAGAAGATGAGGTATTATCACAATAGAGTTCCAAGGTTGTTAGTTGATGCATTTGGAATGAGAGACCTGAGATCTGTCATTTGCTTGTCATTAATTTGCAGAAGTAGAGTAAACAACCCCAACCCGTGCACAAGCAAATTTGTGAACATCGATAATATTAGCTCATTAACTGGATAGGAACTGATGGGAATTCAGGTAATCAATGAGGTAATCAATGCAGCCATTCTTTCTCATTATGCACAATGAAGAGAATGACTCCAGAGGGGATTTAATGAAGGTAACTGAACTCTGCTGTCATATGGATGCTTGCACTCATTCGCCCCATCTGTGTGGTGTGATACAGCAGTCAGGTAAAGTTAAAGCCCAGTCTCAAATACAGCATATATGCCACATTCACAGGCTACTAGCACTCCTCTCCACAAACTAAACCAACCATTCCAAACCCAATTTAATAAGCACCTCATATAAAGCCTCATCCTGTTAACAGCACAATTGCAAACAGGAAAAAACAAAACAGAATATGTTAGACAGAAAATACCAGTATTTATACAGTACATATAGTTTAGTGCAGTATTATTAAACAAAACTGTGTTTTAAAGACAAACAGTTGTCGAGTTTGTGGTTATGCCAGATTAGACATAGATCCCTCAGGCTAGTTTTAAGTAATTTAAAGGTGTTTTAAAATGTAATGCACAAGAAAGATTAAATAAGAGACAATGTGTTAATTAAGGGGATACTCCACTCCAAACTGGAAATTTTGGCATAAATAACTTACCCCCATGTCGCTCCAAACCCGTAAAAGCTTCGTTCTTCTTTATAACATTACAGTTGAACTATTGATGGCAGATGGACTATTCTGTCGATGTCTTTCATACTTTTCTGGACCTTGACAGTTTAATTTACTTGGGAGTTAATGGGACAGTCACAAGCCTCCCGGTTTTCATCCAAAATATCTTAAATTGCGTTCCGAAGACGAACATAGCTTTTACGGGTTTGGAACGACATGGAGGTAAGTGATTAATGACAACATTTTTGGGGTGGGGTAACCCTTTAAAAGATGTGAATTTAATTTAGGAGAAAGGGTGACATCTAGTGCTGGTTGAGTAGAGCATAAACATGCAGTCACTTACTGGGTTGACTGCAGCCACATTCTCCAGTCCCTCTACTGTCTTCTGTCCAACTTCATTAGTGCTGCCTACCGCTGTTTCGCCGACAATATTCGCCTGGTCAGTGGTCCTCTGGGCAACTGTGAGGGTTCATATTACAAAGAGTTAATGTGTGACTTCCCATTTCTCAGTTTCTATTCTCAAGATGCACACATATTTATTTCTCACCTGTGTTTACGCCTGACACCATTCCCTCCTTTGTCTTGTTGCCTGAAACATGAGAAATAAACATGAAATGTTCTTCAGAAATTTTTGATTTGTACAAAAACACATTCAATAAAGTTTTATATGAATGGAGGCAAAGCCATCCTAGATATGGCTATTCTGTAGACAATGTTTTTAGAACATCATGTATCTTTTTTAAGATTGCTGGATAGTTCATATAGTAGATAGGTGTCAATCTACTATTATACTGACAATTGAAAACATAATAAAAAATATGTGAAACAGATTAAACATTAACATTACAACGGATTTTCAACAATATTTAACATACTTGAGACGCCGAGACAAAAACAGTAGTGCAGTGAAATATTATTATTATAATATTACAAATTATTACAATTTAATATATATAAATAAATATATATATTTTTTATATATTTTAAAATGTAATTTATTCCTGTGATGGCAAATCTGAATTCAGCAATCATTAATCCATTCTAAGGTGTTTTACAATCCTTCAGAAATCTTTTTATCGTGTTTTTTTTTGTGCTCAAGAAACATGCACCTCATGAATCTTGTTAATAAATAATTAAATACATAATAAATAATTTAATTATAAACGTTAATTATAAAATTGTGGAAACACGATACATTTTTTTCAGGATTCTATAATGAATAGTTTTTTTTTCTATGTAAGAAGTCTTTAAAGGTGCCATGTGCAAAAATTGAGCTAAAAATATTCAAAAAATTACCTACACGCATCAAAAGTATGAGAAGAAATAAGGGCGATGATGTCATTAAAAAAATGTAAAGTTATAGTGCTGCAGAGATATCAACCTTAATTAGCAGTAGCATTACTAGCCCCGGCCAGACAGGTGTCGTAATACCAGTTTCGGCCATGGGAGGCGGTATGCGGGCAACATAACCACCAGCCAACCTGCAATACACGAATAACTCGCACGGCTTGTGGGCGTACTTATACCTGATGTCAATCAAGCGGAAAGATGGTTGAAGCCCTTGGCAAGAGACCACCACCCGCTACAGGGAAACAACCACGCTCGGAAACACAAATCAAATCCGATAAGAAAAGGAGTCGAACCAGAGTAAACATCAGCACTGCTTTCAATCGCTGGAGACAACTGATGGACCTGAAAGAAATGAGGTTCGACACCGAACTTGCAACATTTCTTTTGGATTGGTAAGTTAGATGCTGTTAGTATTTCGCTAGAAGTTTGTTTTATATGTTTGTGTATTTTTTTTCGGGAAGTTATAACATAGAAATGTATCGAAGGCTGTTCTATAAACGTGCTAATGTTAGCGATGGATAACCGTAGCTGCGTTTGATAATTAGCTAGCTATAACTTACCCATATTTTTATATCATAAGTAACCTGCTCTGTCTAGTCTGTTGGTCTCCGTGTCATCTTTGCTTCGTGGTTTTTCTGTACATGAGAAAATTGATGTGTTGCATGAAAGCGTGTGAAAAGAGTCAATTGCGTGTGTCTCACGGTGAATGCTTGAGAGTTGGCAGCTATGGTTACGTTGGTTGGCGCTAGCTTGATCAACATCAGCTATCTGATGTTGACCAATGATGTTGACAGAATGCTGTCTGTCAAATTAATTTAATTCCAATAATGTGTATATACAACTCAATGTAATATGAACAAAACGAATATGAACATATTCACTGGTAAAGTTGAAGGGGAGTAGCTTGAAGATGTCATGTTTCAAAATCACTTGACATCACCCAACGTTCCTCTGGAGGCAAAACGTCCTCTTATAGCAGCGGTTCTCAATTCCAGTCCTCGCGCCCCACTGCTCTGCATATTTTGCATGTTTCTCTTTGTTAACACACCTGATTCAGATAATCAGCTCGTTAGAAATTAACTCCGTGCATGAACTGTTTTTCAAATTTTCATTGCTCCCTACTCTCTGAGCAGGGGAAATCTGTTGAAGTTTACCTCACATCGAAACATTCATTCACTGATTTGTGCTGTGCAGCGTCTTTAAACATGGACAACTGTGACATCATATACCTCTGTAAATCAATACAAATCTAAATTCACGTCTTGCACACTTCAATGCACTTTGATTGGAACATATAGCTACATTCACTTCGAACTGGAATCATGGCTGAATATCCTGTGATGTCCACTTCGCAGGGCACTTATGTTCGAATAGAACAAATGTCTGAAGCTCTAAGAGAAACGTTCAAAATGTGCAGAGCAGTGGGGCGCGAGGTCTGCAATTGAGAACCGCTGTCTTATAGGCTTCGGCTATGCTCTAGTGTTGTTGTGAAGGTAGGGGCGGAGCATAGAGACTATGCTGTTTCTCGTTTGTTACTCTAGAGTAGACCAATTGACTTTATTGAGGCATACTGCCCCCATCTGGTATGGAATGTGGAGTATGACTTGATTTTTTTGCCAGATATGACAGATGGCACCTTTAAGGTCAGTTTTTAAACAATTTAATGTCTTTGCAAAATAACATTATTTAATAAAAAAAAAAACAGTGACCCCTAATGGTAGGATTTGTCATATGTAGAATGTTTTTCAAAAATACCAGGAGTTAAGTCTTGATATCAATCTAATGTCATTATTTAAACCTTAACTTTATGTTTCTATCCATAGACAGAAATTCCAGCAACACTTCAAAGCAGATAAGATACAAATGCTTTATTAACAGGCAATGACACTATGCTTCAAAGACTCTGTCTGTCTAACATATACCCATAATATCAATCACATATATTAGAGCCTTGCTGTCATCAAGCATTTAAAAAATACATCACATAGATCACATAGACTGTGTAATATATGCAACCTGCTTTCATGTTACTCTGTCTTTCATTTATATTTATATATACTGTAGTCTGTCCATCTCTGTACTTTGAGTTATCTTCTCTCGCTCTCTTTCTTTAGTGAAAGCTCAGTTTTCAGTAGATTCTGCATGGCTGAGCACATCTGCTCTCCTGCGTTTCTTCTGTATGTGCCTTAAGGGAGATTTCTTGGCAAAGTCTATCTGCACTGTTTGCTTTTCAAACCGACTTTTTTATATCAGTTTGCTGGATGAATTTGAGCTGCTTGTAGATAAAGTTTTACACCAGCATTTAAGGAGATCTCCACTGTGTCATACAGTGTTGATGATGACACTGCGTCGTTAGAAAATACAGTTCTGGATCAAAGGCCATTCATAGTACCAAATGCAGTAGCTTTCTCTATCCCAAACAGAGAATAAGTAACCTGCCTTCGTAACAATCAACCTGAGTAATGAATTCACACCCTGGTGCACATAATACCATTTAAGCACTCTGAAACCCCCTGACAATACATACACTAGAGTGAGAGCAGATTTGCAGGCCTGTGACCCTTGCATAGGTGACCTTGGTGGGGAAGTGCTTATAAAGATTACATCACACCTAAATGCATGCTTGGTTGATTGTTGATCTGATTGGATTAGGTAAGATTACCACTGTCAGGTTATAGGTGATGAAAATGACATCAAGGACAGAAAGTTTCAAATGTATAGCTCATTTTGAGATGTATCTCATCCAGGCGGGAATGCAATGAATACTACATATTAATGGTTTTGCATTGAACTATATGTTTGTAGTTTGTATTTTCTGCCTCTGTCATGTACTCTCTACGCCATCTGTTCATTTTTGTACTGATGAGCATAAGCAACCTATGACATAACGCGAGCACTGCACCTCATTTACCCATCTTTCTCTCACGCTCTATGGTGGCGTAGAAGGATGGTGAAGGTTAGTCATCACAGTCCACTCACAACCAGGCAAATCCTGCTGCATCGGCACACACACATGGAGATGGCAAGAGCAGAGAGGGAGGGAGTAAATGCTGCAGTGCTCAGCTGATCCGCTCTACATGCCACCCCCCTTACTTTCTTTCTAATACACATGCACATTAACAACATTATAGTGTGTGCAGGTCAAAACTGTGTCTAGACTGTTAGACTGTTAGACTAACTTATTCACACGCACATGAATGCATGCAGGAAATGTGTCAAGGGTAAAGTATTTTTATGCATTGATAATGAATTGATGATGAATTATTATTTTTGTTACAAATTACTACTTGTTAAATTGTTATTAGTATGTATAATGAGCATGTTGGACATTATTGAATTAAATAGAAAAATAATAATAATTCGATTTATGTGCAACTTTGTACAAGACGTATCATAATGTATTATGTACATAAAAATTATCAATTTAATTAGGAAATGCACCCGAAATATTAGTGCTCACTGATCTTTTTGATGTCATCTTTGGTCATTGTTTTTATGAGCTTTTACTTTGTCCCGTTCAGGTCTGCAATCCCATAACTCTCTCTTTCACCACACCCCAGGTTTCGTTCCCTGCACCATTCTTGCAGTCAGTCTGGATCTCACATTCTCAGCAGCTTCCATCTACACTCTCACAGCTCCTCAGCAGACTAGAGCACAGCCTCACTGAGACCCTCTTCTCCTCCACACACACACACACACACACACACACACACACACGCATACTAATGGAATGCAGATTCATCCATCACATCTGCATTAAATCTACTGGGAATAATTGCAGAGACCTTTATAAAACACAGCTATTATTATCACTGTCAATGCTGCATTTTATTATTTTACTCTTTGTGGGACACACACACACACAGAGAGACAAGAAGCAAACATCTGCACTTACCCACATACATGACCCCTTCTTTGGTCCTGAGAGCTGCCCCTTCAACTCCAGCTTTAGTTTTCTCAGCTGCGGCCACCACTCCTTCCTTGGCCATGGAGAATCCCTTCATTAGAACATCCATCCTGGACGCTGAGTTTGACAATGGTCTTCTGCAGACAGACTGGGCCTGGCTGGGTTTGCAAGGGCTGACAGTGTCTGTCTATATGCTGAAAATTTCAAATGACAGGACAGAGGACTACAGACAGATTCTGTTCCGGGACAGACGGATGCACGGGCACTTTGGATGGAGAGCAGTGGAATGAGAGAGGGAGAGAGAGAGAAAGAGAGAGCAGGCGAGCAGGCGCAAAAGACCAGGATGCAGAGAGACAGAACCTGCTGGATGCTGCAGTGCATTTAAGTCGTGCTGCGAATACAGCCCCCACCCAACCCACACACACAGCAGAAACGCACAGCCTCTCACCAGATGCTTTTTACAATTATTGTCATCCGCTTGAACCACAAAGCCTGGTTGTTTATTTCTTTATATTTTGAGAATTGAGTAAGCATTCTTATCTGTCCAATGAAAATAATAAACACTTTACCAGAACAACAGTAATATATATATATATATCAGTCATGACAGCTCTCAGAATGAAAGTTTCAACCAGCATTTATTTATGGAAGGCATTGTCTGCCAAATTTAAATAAATAAATGAAATGATTAAAATTAAAACCAGATTAACGATTTCATTACAGAAAACTGTACGCAAAATATGTGACAAATTTGAGAATGAAATTAAATGATTTCATTTTCACGGTGACATACCTGTCAAATTGAAAAATAAAATGCAATTGGTGATTTCACATTTCATTTTCAATACAGTCTCGAGGCAAGACTGCCAATATTAAAATGAAAAGCCAAACGTGAAAAAGAAACTACACATACAGTTTTTACTAAGCTCTTTATTAACGCTCACGCAATAATAGTGACACAATTCAAATTTAAATGTAAATTTTACTTGTCATTTTAATTCCTCTTTTATTTCAGTTTTCGTTTTCATTTTCAAAGACAACCTGCATGCAAATTATATGTTAATGAGTGGGTGTGGCTCAATTACGTTGTTACATGGAGGAGCTATAATGGCGGTTATGGCCAGTATAGCAGCAGAATTAAACCAGCTAGCAAACATTTCGGATGATAATGACTTCATTTTGCTACTAGTTGAATCTATCTTGGATACACTTGGACATTTTGCAGCCGTCACAAACTCCGATGTCGACCTTCGAGTTGTAAATAGTCTTATGGTGCTTTTCCATTACCAGTACCAGCTCGACTCGGCTCGACTCGCCTCGGCTCGGCTCGCTTTTCGCTCCGTTTTCCATTGCAGATAGTACCTCCACAATAGTACCTGGTTGTCATAGCGACGCTGCAGGAAACTGCCGTGACGTAATCTTCTACGCGACACACACCCGCTACCCACACACACAGGACAATGGAGGAAATCGAGTGCATGTTGTTTTTGATCCTCGGGATGTGGCTGTTTCTCACAGCAAGAAGACAAACGTTGTTTCAGGAGAGGCTGAGAGCAGCAAAACGAAACACTGCTGAAAAAAACAGGAGTGTAATGATGACGCAGTGAATAGAATAGTGACGATTCTCTCTGACCAATCAGCAGTCTGCTGTGTTTTCACGTCACATTATAGTATCGCCTCAGCTCGCCTCAGCTCGCTTGGAACCTCGCCGGAGGTGGTACGAAAAAAAGTACCTGGAAGCCGGTACAGGTACAACTTTTACACAGTGGAAAACCAAACAGAGCCGAGTCGAGGCGAGCTGGTACTGTGTAGTGGAAAAGCGCCATTAGTGAGGTTGTGCAGTGCCAGACAGCAGATTTTCCGGGGAGTCTCGTGGAGGCTCAGGGAACTGCAGTGGGTTGAGGGTTTGACGCATGCTGGTCAGGCTGGTTGTTTCTTCCACGTTCTAATGCTGTAGCAGCTTCCCGCAAAAGCTCACTAACAGACTCGCCATGTCTCGATTACAATATATTCACATTTTAATGTCGTTTCACACATTGTTTCAACCACCATTCAACTCATGCACACGAGACTTCGACGACTGTCTCTAGCGCAGTTACTTGAATAAGCCACACCCACTCATTAACATATAATTTGCATGCAGGTTGTCTTTGAAAATGAAAACGAAAATGAAAACAGTGAAATAATAGAGGAATTAAAATGACAAGTAAAATTTACATTTAAATTTGAATTGTGTCACTATTATTGCGTGAGCGTTAATAAAGAGCTTTGTAAAAACTGTATGTGTAGTTTCTTTTTCACGTCTTGCCTCGAGACTGTATTGAAAATGAAATGTGAAATCACCAATTGCATTTTATTTTTCAATTTGACAGGTATGTCACCGTAAAAAAGAAATCATTTAATTTCATTCTCAATTTTGTCACATATTTTGCGTACAGTTTTCTGTAATGAAATCGTTAATCTGGTTTTAATTTTAATTTTAATCATTTCATTTATTTATTTAAATTTGGCAGAAAATGCCTTCCATATTTATTGGTATGGGTATGTAATATACATAAACGTGATTTTGGCGGATGAGATCTGCTGCGCTGCTGCAGAGCAAATACAATAATTTGTTCAGCTTAGTCAAAATAATGAAGAATGGCTGCTTTAAGAATGTAGAACCCCCCAACAGATCTCTACAGGTGGCGCTGGGGAGAAGGAGGGGTAACTTAAGCTCTCTTAATCACCCAATGTACCGAACACAGGCTAGGATACACTATATATGCGCTACGTGGATTAGGAAAGTACACCTGATAGGCTGGTACTATACGGCATATGTATGAACCAGTTAGAAATTAGTTAGAATATCATGCCTGAACTATGTATGTATTTCTGCATATTATAATGTGACATCTTTGTAATATATCTGTCCCTAATTTGTATCTAATGTAATATTTGTATTTTTATGTTTTATATATAAAGTATATTGTATATTAATGCAATATGATATACATTTGATATACAGAAGAGGCAGTCAAGCAACAGAAGAGGACAGCAGCTACTAAGTGGTTTGCTTCTTTTCTCATTAGATTTTAGCGTGGTTGTTGTTGCTAGGAAACATTGTTTTGCTTACTGTGTTAACCGTGGTAAATGGCAGATTAGTCTGCTGCTTTTGACACAGTTAACCACCAGATCCTCCTGTCCCCCCTCATGAAGATGGGCATCTCAGGAACCGCACTCCAGTGGTTCATGTCTTACCTCTCAGGTAGGAACTTCAGGGTGTGGTTTCTAAGTCACAACTTCTTGAGCTCTTCTGGGGTTCCTCAGGGCTCAGTGCTTGGACCACTTCTTCTCCATCTACATGTCATCAAAAAATTGCTAAACAGTAAACAGTTGCGATAAACGAATGCGTACCTATATATTAGATGCCCTACAGGTCTTAAAGTAGTCTCGCGTAGCCAGACCTTCAGACTGATGGCTAAAGGTCTGTAATTCATTGCAGCTTTCATTGGCCAAGGCCCGGCCATGAGGTCGTTTAACTGACATGTCAAACAACCAATCTCAGTTCGTTGCGTTCATCATCACATTTCGAGGCGTGGAAATGTCACCACAATAACAGACTGGTGTGTAAAACTCTGACATATTTTAAAGATTCTATGCCGCAAACTTTAAATATTTCACATACTTTTGAAAATAAACCATTTAATTGATCCTTATAAGCGCTCTTCATCACAGTTTTTAAACATGGTTTAAAAGTTCCTTTCTTTTTTTTGTGAGGGGGTTTGGCACCATGGTATCTTTGCTTCCAAGCAGAATGTGAAAGAACTCGACACACATGTCTCGCGGAAATCCTGTAGAATACAACCAATCCGATGTAACTTCGATACTCCTGAAGTGTTTCCACTTTTGTGTGTCCCATATGCATCAGATGTTTAGCCAATGGTCTGTGGGCATGACGTCTGAGGCTGAGACTAGTCTTAAAGCGACAGCAGACTCATTGTACATCTGATTGCGATAACAGTGTCAAAACACACAACGTTTACATATAAACACATTTGGTTGTGTCTAAGTGAAAGTAAACAGTTGAGAAAAAACAGATGCATGCCTATATTAGATGTCTGCAGATCTTAAAGTGACGGCAGACTAATTGCACTAAACTAACTTCATGCTGCTGCTTGTCATTAAAGGGATAGTTCACACAAAAATTTAAATTCAGTAATTTTTTACACACCCTCATGTTGTCCCAAACATCTATTAATTTCTTTCTTGCAGTGAACACAAATGAAGATATTTTGAAGAATGTGGGGATACAGTTATGACTTTATACTTACTTTAATAGTAGGAAATAATAATCATGAAAGTCACTGGGAACCAGCACATCTTTGGTTACCCACACTCTTCAAGCTACCTTCTTTTGTGTTCAGCACAAGAAAGAAATTAAGACATGTTTGTGACAACTTGACAGTGAGCAAATATTGACAATTTTATTTATTTTTTGTTTAATGTTAATAAAAGAAAAAATCTGAGATAAAATAAAGCACTGTTTGTTTTATTTGTATATATTGTGTATTTGTAATGTGTATCTTTGTTCTTATTTTTAAATACCAAATCTAGAATAATGACAATGATTTTATCTTCGCCTTCACTTTAGCCAAAATGTCTTTTATTGGTTTTCATTTTATGTTTTTATTTCATTTTATTTGTGGGTGTGATACTGTTACAAATAAAATTGTAGAAGGGTAAAAACATAACAGGCAAACATTTTTATGATGTAAGCAACACAGCTACAACAAATAAAATAAAATATGTTAAGCACTGAGGATCATTTCCTAGTTGGTGATATAGCAGAACCTCTTGTAATCTGAATCCTTGCTTATGTTCTTTTTTCTGATCAGTCATAGTCTTGTTTTGGGATGCAATTTTGCACTCAAAGAATGAACTTTATTAATGATGTCATTCGTATTCATGAATTTGTGAAATCATTCACATAAAAGTGTGGAGAATGTGAGTATTCTACAGGCTGTAGACTGCTGGGTAGTCTATATCTAAACTGTTCTTCTGCCAGCATGACATAACAGAGAGATGAAAGCTGATACTGTGCTGTCAGAAGAGCTCAAAGGATCAGAGGTTCAACAGGAGCACAGTACAAAAAAACCACACGGAAATACATCCGAATGCATCCCACCTCCCTGCCAGTGTTTTGCAGGTGAATATACCAGATGTTCTCGGTTCCTCTACTGCAAGCAAACACATGCCAGTCAGAACATGCTTTTATGGTAATCAGAAACTGTTTTTCTTCATGCTGTGTTTTTCCATAGGGGAAATATGTATAATCTTAAAGCCTTACGTATGAAATAAACATCAGAATTCTTTATTTAAAGACATGTACCACAACCAAGGTGGATATATATATATATGTTTTTTTCTTTTTTTTTTTTTACAAATTACACTAATATAAAGAACAGTCCAATATATACATAGACTACTGATATATAATATAAAGCAATAAAATGGCAGAAGGCCAGTTAGATAATAAGAGATAATCTCATCCCCCTACTCTTAAGTAGGCATATGTCCACTTTTTCGGTCAAGGTTGAGTCAGCCTTACAAATTTTAACAGACAGGAGGTTTGTGGTCAGAGAACAGGAAGACATCTTGTGAAGTGCTGGTTGCTGGGCTTGGAGTGCCTGGCTCAGGAGACCCTCATGTTTGTTGTCACAGCTGAGCTGCACACTGCTGAGGCAGTCAAGCACAGACATGAAGGCAGAGAGCCTGAGGACCACCACACCACAGAGAAAATGCCTTCTTAGGTTCACAGTAACTCATTCTCTCCGTGTAACCGCACCACAAGCAGTCTAAATCTAGTCCGACCTCTTGGTAGGTGGGATGCGGAGAAAGAGCAGCTGATGTCTGCTCCAAAGACAGAGTTTGGGAGGCGTGGTTTACCGAACAGGGTCAGCGCTAAGAACAAGGGCTTTTGTGTGTTATAAAAACTCTAGCCATTTATCACTGCAGACAATCTCTGGACTGGAATCATAGCATATTTAAAGCTGTGCTGACGTCGGTTTTATTTATTTTTTATTTATTTTGCAAACACAACTTTTGAGCCACAGAATTAGAAATGTGCATTCTTAAAACGTTCTTTATTGCCATCCATGCAAAATCTATAATATCCTGGAATCTTGCCATTGCCTGCCATCCAGTTGATGAACGATAAAAACATTGACAGCCAATCAGAATCCATTGTGCTTTAAAGCGCTTAACTATTTATGCCGATGACATAATTGCAGTCCATAATCAGAATGTTATGTGCGTTGGTGTACAGTATATATATATAAGTGAAAGCAAAAGTGACGTGACACAGCCAAGTATGGTGACCCATACTCAGAATTTGTGCTCTGCATTTAACCCTTCTAAAGTGCGCACACACAGACTGTGAACACACACCCTGAGCAGTGGACAGCCAGCCATTTATGCCATTCAAAACTCAGTGTCCCCCTCAAGAGAGACTGTACATCCATCTGCACAGAGAGGGTGAGTCAAACTGACATATTTCAAACTGTGTAACTTTATATAAACTTGTGTGTGAATCAGGTCTGAGTATTTCATATGTGTATTAATGATTAAACATGTTGTGAAAAATATTTATGTTATTAATATAAATGTGTAAGTATTTTTAAATATTAATATATTTGCCTTTTCAAGTTATACTATATTAAGTTCTTAGGTCACCTCTAATTTTCATAACCCATGCTCGAGTTTTACACTAGTAGTCAGAAGCCTGGAACATCAGTTTTTATTATTATTATTATTATTATTATTATTTTTATTACTTATATTATTTACCACTTTGTGGAATAATACTAAACTCAAAACTATGAAATAACTCAAATGAATTTAGGAATTATGTAGTTACAAAAACTGGCTATAAATTAAAACAATTTTATTAAAATCTTTTCCAAAGTAAGTCTAATAATTTTATCAACTTAAGAGGTGCATCCTGGGACGCTTCATGCTGTCCCCTGTCTGGCCCAACCCATTCATGAAAAAATAAAAAAACAACATTATTTCATTAAAAATAATTTATAAAAGTATACAAATAATGGTAATTTTGAAAGAAATTTTGATTATTATAATATGCATTTTTTATTAAGGAAATAAAAAAATGTCCTTTATAATTCATACATGGGTTATTCTTTTTGTATACATAACAAACTGAATGTAAAATACAAAAATAAAAGCATTTAACAAACCTTTTTAAGACCATGAGAAACAAATTCAAGTCAAGTTTCTAAATGTACTCTAATTTATTTGTTTATTTCTAGGCTAAATGTTCAACACTATAGTACATGTACATAACAGAACAAACCATTGAATGGACTATACATGTATCCCACAGCCTTTTTCATTACTATCATGTTAAAAATGCACTTTCCCTGACTAAAGCAAATTGTATTCTCCCTTTGTGCTGAAATGAATTAGCCCAGGAGGCTTGATTACAGTAATCTTACAATGAAAATACATGTTAGGGCTTCAGTGATCTAATCTAAAACAATTGCTGGGAGAGTTTTATGGAGTGACTGTGTTCCAACTCTAATACATACTGTGATGAGAGGATATATTTAGGAAGGGTCTTGTGATGCAAATGTTTAGCCATCCACTTCTACACAGCTCTCTCGCAGATGTGTATTTCAGCCTTGATAACACACCAAGTAACTTTCTTTGGGAGCTTTATGCGTATTTCTTAAGTATGAGATTTAATGACAGGAATTAGACCGGACTGAGCATGCTCAGTAGAGCATAACAGCGAGGCAGAGGACAGGTGCCCCTACAGCCGTTTTCAAGAGCATTTACCTTTTAGTCTGGACCATGAACAAAAGGAAATGAGCAACAGCAGTGTCCAGATAAGACATAGGTGGAGTGCTAATCAGAAGTGTGTAGGTATTTAAAGGAAAATAAGAGAGATATAAAAGAGAGGCAAATATGAAAGATAGGTAGACAGATGAAGGGATGTGGGCACATGAAGACAGATTAATGATAAAGCCATAAAGCGGCAGGCAGGACTAGCATTCAACCAAACTATGACCGAATCAGTGTCTGAAAAGGGGCTGATGTTTTACTGGACAAAGGGAATATGGTTCAAGGTGGCAATGAGAGGTAACAGGACAGCCCACCGCTATCTAATGTCTTTGTTTCTGCAGTGGATGCAAAAAGGAAGGTCAGTTGAAAAAGCAAGAGCAAGGGGTCGTTCATACAGGACATGTTTTTGCATTTAAAAACAGCTAGAAAAGAATGGAACAAAGTGTTTAAGTGTTTTTACCTTGACATGCCATCTTAATAAAAGGGGATGCTAAAGAAATATTGAAAAATCACAGAGATCAAAGATTCATACCATTCACACAGGATGCTTTGCTGTGTCATGCCAAAAGACAGAAAAATGCAGCATGTGTGCCATAGAAACAACGAAATCTTTGCATATGCAGGAACACATGCATGTGAACAGCCTCTAAGAAAAGCTTCCAAGTCATTTGAGGGGAACAAACTGTGCATGAACAACACAGACAGCAGAAAGAAAGAGAACTGACATGGAAAATCCTGTTCATATACTTTTCTGTCAGCTCATATCATGTTCAAAATGAGAACACATTCAATACTGTTTACACATTATCAGCAATTATAGTGTTCATCACTGTTGGGAAATGAGGCCACTACAATGCTATAACACAACTTTTGAGCAGTTGAGAATAGTTGCCATACCTTTCAGAGTTTGACAACTATAACTGGGTCATGTTTTGCAAAATGTATTTTGTGTACTTTATTGTATGTTTACGAAATATTACACCACAGAAAAGCACAGACTTGCCAAAATAAGATTGAGGATGTGTAAACAAGGTAATCAATGTGGACTCATCAGATTTCCTCTGATTTAACAGAAAGCTAAAAACAAACATGACGAACTTGCAAATAGAACAACATATAAAACCGTTTGCTCAGCAATTATATCTAGCCCTGAGCATGTTGGGAAGGGTATAACAGGAAACAATAGGGGCTCAAGAGCATTCATCTCCATCAGTCTTACACACTTCCCTTGTCTTTTTTTCTTATTTCATGTTTTATCTTCCCAATCCTCCTCTCTCCTGACAGAAACTGGTGTGCATATGTAAATCACCGTATGGTCACCACAGCCGTACTCTGCACTACGGAGACTCAGACTGTGAAATCTGTGAACCCCTGTTCTGACGGAGCTCCTGACTGCCAAATCATCACGTAAGTCACATCAACTCAAACAACTTCAGATCATACGTTTCTGCTTTGGTTTACTTGCTGAATGATGATGATCAGGCAGTCCTCATTTGCTGCTACAAGGAGCATCAGATAGCACTCTCTTCTATGAACTTTAAATGTTGCCCAGGATATGGAGGACACAACTGCCTGGAAAAAGGTAACATTGCATTGCAAATATGAACAATTTCAGTGTCATTTTTACACATTAAAAATATGTATACATACAATATGTTAGGAGTATGCATGTTGCTCTTCGGCCATTTAAAAGGAACACACCAGTTGAATAGCCCATCCAGTTTTGGTGATTCATCTGCTGCTTCCTCTTTATTTTCCAGACAAACCTCCAGAGGATGAGAAGCATGCTTTAAAGTCTGAGATTTATGATAATGGCAGTTCAGGCAAGTCTGTTGTTTTGGGCAAGGCTGGCTTTACTTTTAACCTTTCATACCTTTTCTTTTTCTGCCAAGTTTGCTTTTTTAAAACAACCTTTCTGACAAGCAGAGGAAGTATCCAGCAAGCCTTTGGCTCAGTGAGTGTCCTTCAACAGGAAAGGGACAGTCAGCTGGCACTGGATAGCAGTTGAAGCAATGCCCTATGCAAGTGGGCATTTAAGAATTAAATGTTTAAGAATAAAAGCAACTTAGTCATGTTTTCCACATATCCAAACTATCTGGCAGATTAATGTTTTGATGGATGGAAATTTTCCCAGACTGTTACCAGAAGCGATCCTTTATGCCCTCATGTCTTTGTAGAAGTCATGAAATGGTCTAATATATCATTTAATCTATTCATCACTCTTGCAGTTTAAATCACATTAAACAATTGAATCCTTTACTTAAACTTTGAAGTTGGTGTATTTGTTTACAAGAATCTCGTCTGTGCCAAATATTTTAAGCCTTATATCATGAAGAAGAAAAAAAGAATGCTTAGAACATTTTTTGGTAATATCGGGTCATTAAATATAACTTTCGTTGAGTGTTTTAAACACAGTCATTTTCTAGATTAGATGTTTGAAAATCTTTAAGGTCTAAAATAAGATGTTGTGGTTAACTTGCTTCCCACATTCTCCTTCCAAACAAAATGTGTTTGTTCTTCTCTAGGAGGTAAAATGGGAACTGACCAACCGGGAGATGCAAACTGGGCTGGCAAGCCTCTACAGGAGGCTCCCATTCATGGTTCTTCACCAAACCAGAGTCCTGTTGGCAAGATGCCAAGTCTGTGGCCAACAAACCTAGGCACACAAGGAAAAACATTTAGACTGACACATTACAGTATCCATAGGCAGTGAGATTTCACCATCAAAAAGTTAACAGCTTCTGGAGGTTATCCTGTCTTTCTTATAAACAAACTCCACCATTATCTGATAACCAATATACGGAAGGAGACAGGGCAAAAAGTCATCAGTGAACCAAATGCTCAAAATGAATCACATAATAGATGATTGGAAAGAGGTTTATAGCTTTTCCTGGAACTAGTCTCATTCAAAGAAAGTGTGCATTGAGTGCATTCTGTTTGAATACAAATACAGCATATAAAAGGAACATCCATCAAAAATGCATTAGCTGTAGCCAGATACTCAGCGACTTAGTGAGATTTGTTTGTTTAGGAGACATCTAAGGAAAGGGTTACTCCTGTGGAAAACACCATAAAAACTCATGCAGGGCTCGTTAGGCACAGTGATGTCCCCTAGGAATGAGGGTTCTGGCAGGGAGACTCTCTGCATGAGCTCAACGATTTAAAGCTATTTCTGTTGATGTGTGAGGAATCAATATGCTGATATAGACAAGGTAATTTTAAATGTGTATATAATACGGCACACAAATAACAAGCTGAGTTTTCTTCCACTGTTTTCACTTCATAACACTTGTATGTCTTCAACATTAAAGTGGCTTGTTATCAATACTCCAGGTGCCAGAGAAGGGATCCCTACCTCTCTGCCTTTGCCATTCCTTGATTCATCCATTCTTCTGTCGATGCATCAGTTAATGTCAACTATGATGAGTCAGCTTCAACCAGTGCTGGAAAGCTTCAATTAAACACTGAAGCATCTGTCCAGTGAGGTGCAGGCATTGTCTCAGGACCTTCAGCAGTTGCGGATGGAAAAGGAAGACAACAGGTCCGTGAACAGAGGCCAAAGTCACAGTGGACCTATCGAGCAGAGACTAGAGCTTAGTCATCTCCAGATTGGTCAAATGAAAATCCAACTGGATACACAGAAAGACCAGATGGAGAGGGCCTTTCAGGCCCAGCAAGACCTGCTGAGACACAACTTAACAAAACTGAAGCAAGAGATGGATGATCAGATCAGTCAAAGTCATGATACACAGGTCATTCATTCCCATGGACTCCTTGAAATGGGTACTCAAAAATCCTAACACATAAAAAGAGTGCATAAATTAACAAATAATATATTTTTGTGTTATATCAATAGGTGAATCTCCAGTCTCTAACTGAATTGGTTGAGGAGGTGAGACTTCACCAGAGGAAGCTGGAAGGGGGACTGCAGAGAGAACCTGCTAAATTTGTAAATTCAAGTGGAAGCAAGCCAACCGAGATGTCAGGAGTGTGGGAGGCCATCTCTCAACTACATGAGAAGGCACAAAGTAACTCTGCAAAGCTCAGCAGCTTGTCCGAGACTTCTAAAGACTCTGATAGAGCTGTCCGGGCTCTGCAAAGAGACCTACTGAACCTGGGTCTGAGCCTAGAGGATGTCAAAAAAACGCACTGAGGTCCACTTTGCAGAGACAGATCTGGAGGTGGAGGCTACTCGGGGCAGGGTGCTCAACAGTATTGGCGAACTTACCACTAACCTAAATGCACATGAGGGGTCATTTGAAAGAAATCAAGTTTGACCTGGACAACATCTACCAACAACTACATAGAAATGATTCAGTAATTGCAGAGCAAGCCTGTAGCTGTAAATTGATTGGCAGTTCACTAGCTAGGTTGGAGCTGGAGGTGGCTAATGTGACACAGTTAGCAAAAGAGAACCAACTTGCACTTGAGGAGGTAGATCTAAAGAGGATTCAGGCCACCGAAATGGAGGATCTTCATCAGGGCCTGCTGAATATAAAGGAGTCATTGGCCTTTGAGCAGGGCAGAAGCAGAAGTCTTCAAGAGAGTATGTCCCAACAACAGGCTTCACTCCTAGACAGCCAGCAAGTGATCGAAGGCCTGAGACAGCGGGATGAGGACAAGTCACATGCAATTCGAAGCCTAACAGCCACCTTCTCTGCCCTCCCTAATGATGCTGTACGCCATTCTGAAGTCCTGGAAGTGCTACTTGGAGAGGAGGTCTTGGAACTAGTCTCATTCAAAGAAAGTGTGCATTGAGTGCATTCTGTTTGAATACAAATACAGCATATAAAAGGAACATCCATCAAAAATGCATTAGCTGTAGCCAGATACTCAGCGACTTAGTGAGATTTGTTTGTTTAGGAGACATCTAAGGAAAGGGTTACTCCTGTGGAAAACACCATAAAAACTCATGCAGGGCTCGTTAGGCACAGTGATGTCCTCTAGGAATGAGGGTTCTGGCAGGGAGACTCTCTGCATGAGCTCAACGATTTAAAGCTATTTCTGTTGATGTGTGAGGAATCAATATGCTGATATAGACAAGGTAATTTTAAATGTGTATATAATACGGCACACAAATAACAAGCTGAGTTTTCTTCCACTGTTTTCACTTCATAACACTTGTATGTCTTCAACATTAAAGTGGCTTGTTATCAATACTCCAGGTGCCAGAGAAGGGATCCCTACCTCTCAGCCTTTGCCATTCCTTGATTCATCCATTCTTCTGTCGATGCATCAGTTAATGTCAACTATGATGAGTCAGCTTCAACCAGTGCTGGAAAGCTTCAATTAAACACTGAAGCATCTGTCCAGTGAGGTGCAGGCATTGTCTCAGGACCTTCAGCAGTTGCGGATGGAAAAGGAAGACAACAGGTCCGTGAACAGAGGCCAAAGTCACAGTGGACCTATCGAGCAGAGACTAGAGCTTAGTCATCTCCAGATTGGTCAAATGAAAATCCAACTGGATACACAGAAAGACCAGATGGAGAGGGCCTTTCAGGCCCAGCAAGACCTGCTGAGACACAACTTAACAAAACTGAAGCAAGAGATGGATGATCAGATCAGTCAAAGTCATGATACACAGGTCATTCATTCCCATGGACTCCTTGAAATGGGTACTCAAAAATCCTAACACATAAAAAGAGTGCATAAATTAACAAATAATATATTTTTGTGTTATATCAATAGGTGAATCTCCAGTCTCTAACTGAATTGGTTGAGGAGGTGAGACTTCACCAGAGGAAGCTGGAAGGGGGACTGCAGAGAGAACCTGCTAAATTTGTAAATTCAAGTGGAAGCAAGCCAACCGAGATGTCAGGAGTGTGGGAGGCCATCTCTCAACTACATGAGAAGGCACAAAGTAACTCTGCAAAGCTCAGCAGCTTGTCCGAGACTTCTAAAGACTCTGATAGAGCTGTCCGGGCTCTGCAAAGAGACCTACTGAACCTGGGTCTGAGCCTAGAGGATGTCAAAAAAACGCACTGAGGTCCACTTTGCAGAGACAGATCTGGAGGTGGAGGCTACTCGGGGCAGGGTGCTCAACAGTATTGGCGAACTTACCACTAACCTAAATGCACATGAGGGGTCATTTGAAAGAAATCAAGTTTGACCTGGACAACATCTACCAACAACTACATAGAAATGATTCAGTAATTGCAGAGCAAGCCTGTAGCTGTAAATTGATTGGCAGTTCACTAGCTAGGTTGGAGCTGGAGGTGGCTAATGTGACACAGTTAGCAAAAGAGAACCAACTTGCACTTGAGGAGGTAGATCTAAAGAGGATTCAGGCCACCGAAATGGAGGATCTTCATCAGGGCCTGCTGAATATAAAGGAGTCATTGGCCTTTGAGCAGGGCAGAAGCAGAAGTCTTCAAGAGAGTATGTCCCAACAACAGGCTTCACTCCTAGACAGCCAGCAAGTGATCGAAGGCCTGAGACAGCGGGATGAGGACAAGTCACATGCAATTCGAAGCCTAACAGCCACCTTCTCTGCCCTCCCTAATGATGCTGTACGCCATTCTGAAGTCCTGGAAGTGCTACTTGGAGAGGAGGTCTTGGAATTCTTAAACTGGTCACACAGCCAAAAAAAGGACCTTAGTATCCCAGATCTTTTACAGAGAATGGCTGTGATGCAGGAAAAGATTGAGTAACATGATAGGATTCTGGCCTCCCTTCGGAGAAAGCATCCTGACGGAAATGAGATGAATAGCGATGACCCACTGGCATACTTAGAGGGGACCGGTACAAATAACCAGGTGAGGGGCCCTGAAAGTTACCAGTCCTCTTTACCAGACCCTTCGACTGGAGAGGAGGATGTTGATTATTCAGTCAGTGACTTCTGGAGTCTGGGAAAAGAGATATGTTTTGATATGTGCACATGTTTCAAAATCTGTTTAGTAATAAGAAGCCTGAATCTAGATGATGTTTGGAGACTGGTGAGAAAGAAAGGCGGCAAAAGAAGGGGGAGCAGAAAGCAAGAAGATCTAATCAAAAGAGAAGAAAAGTCTACCAGTGGACGAAAAAAAAGATACACAGAAAGCGGTAAGAGATTTATAAATACAGTTATTTAATTTGCCATTTGTTTTGAATATGAAGTAGTAATTTGGTACTGAAAGACTTGCATAGTGTACATCAGGGGTGTCAAACTCAAATTTCTAAAGGATCGGAGTCCTGCAGAGTTGAGATTCAACTCTAATTAAACACTCCTGATCCTAATCATGTCCTTCAGGCTTATTTGAAAACTACATGGTTTGTCTGTTGGAACAAAACTCTGCAGGGCTGGTGTACATACAACAACACTGCCCCTCAAAGGACAACACTAAAACTACATTATGACAAAGCATTTTACTGAAAATTAAACTCTTTACTTAAAAATCATCTAAATAATTTCACCTCTTCAGAACATGCTCAGCTACCACATTCCCCCTTGGTGTTCATCACAAGCCTCGACAACAGAAGAGAACCAAATGGGGAGCTCACCTAGAAAAACGTTGCTGTGAACTATGGTGGTACTTTTAATCCCACATCAGGGGTGTTCCAGGCGACTGAGACTGGATTCTATATGTTTTTAGTGAGCATAGACTTTGAGAGAGGCCTTTCATTGGCTGTACTGAAGCGCAGTGGAGTACCAGTGGCCTCTTTCAGAAAGGAACAAGTGGAAAAAAGGGGACCAGTGAGCCGAGCCACCCTGCTGGAACTTCGGCAAGGGGAGACAGTTACATTAGAATTGATGCTTGGATCATTACGAAAAGTGCAGCCTTGGGACAACACACTGTCTGGACTATTGCTCTTCATTACAGAGCACAAGGACATGCTGTGAAGAGAAATGGGTGAGCAACAAAGGAATGGGAGGAGACGTTTGAGTCTGACACACTGTGCGTCACTGCCTGACATGCTTTTCTTTGTATGCATGCAGCCTCTTCCCTGATGGTGCATACTTCTTGAAAGAGTGTGACTGATTTTGGAATAAAATTTAGAAAACAAGGTAAGTTAAAGAAATAAGAAGACCGTAATATAACAGAAACAGTTAGATACCACTAGTCCTTCTATTGATCTTTAAAATGTGGAGGATGTAATAATAAGGCAAAGAGCATATTATGGAAACCAGTTTCTATAAGGCAATATGAATAAACAAAAAAGTAGTGAGAGGAACTCTGTACAAAAATGGACATCCTGCAAATCATGCATTCAAATGATCACATTAAATGCAAATGTCAATCAAGAATTAAACAATGTTTGTGTACTAAAATAAGGCAATTTACTTTAAAGAAAAAAAAATGATACATTGGACTAATTCTGTGTACAGAACATTTTCTTGAAAACATAAGGCACCTCTCTTAAAACCAGATATTGTGCACATTTAAAAAAAAGGTTATATTAGTAATTTTACATGTTTCCTTACACATTAAACAATTAAGACAAAAGCATTGTGTAGTCATTTATCTAGCCAGATGAGCTTAATGAGTTCAAATGTGATTTTCGCTAACTGGCATGATTGTAATGGACAGAATAGGCTTGAGCACAACTGCAGCCCAAACAATAAGAAAAGACACACAAGCAACGGGAGATCGGAATCTTCAATACAAAGCAAAGGGTTTTGTACCTGTATAATTGATATTTCCCAGTCTGCTATAACAACTTATTTAAATGCATCCCAGTGATATAACCTGATCTTCAATGCAGAAATGACAAGCTTGTCTTTCAAGGCAAAGTACCCTGGTTGACGTTAAACCTGTATTTTCCACAAGTGCTAATAATTTTTATATATATGAAAGGTGAACTAAAATTGTCTGTCCTGACTTTTCAGTAAATTACAGACAAAGGGACAAGTTTTAAACATTATATCAAAGACAAATAATGATAATTTACCCACACTTTCATAGGAAGTTATTAAATGTAGAATTTCATATCATAGCCATAAATTTAGTATTTGAAAGGTTGAGCTGCTCTGTAAAATATTGAGAAAGTCAGTTATAAGAACAGTGTTAATAGTCCTGCAAGTAAAAATATCTTACAACAGTAATTCATACTATATGACATGATGTGAATAAATAGCACATGCATTTGCATTATTCTATCACATTAGACATTTGAGTCATATGATTCCCAAGCATCACAACATTAGATTCAAGGCTGTTCACTGTTTAAATGAGGCATTGAAAACAGCAATCCAATCTGACACTGATGAAGGCTATTGGATATAATATAACAACATTTATGAAGCATTCGCGGCTGTGGGCATACATCTGCACACCACACACCTGCGATAAGCCAGATCATAGCTGCCATTCTGACAGATTGAAAATCAAATCACCGTATCTTCTAGATGAACAGATCTTATACGGCAGCGGTGTTGGCAATATTTGTCCAGTCATACTTCAGTTCTTCAGGCCAAACAAGGGGTGATGATCAAATTACTCCGGTCATCACACTTAAACGTTCGATTCGTAACAGTGAATATGTTTCCCAGTCTTCACAAAACGGGAAGGTTTCAAATAGAATATCTTATTGCTGCTAACACTCAGTTTTGTATTTGAATCTCTACTGGACAAATTCTCAGAAAGGAAAGCTGCTGAACGAATCATTTTTCAAAAAAGGCTATTAAGTAAAATATCAACATGTAGTTTACGGGACATTTTTTTTTTGATACATATATCATAATGTGGGGGTCATTTGAATTAAATAGGGAGCGTTCATGCTTGAACTTAAGCATATCCCAAGCATACGGTTGGGGGTTTAGTCTGAATATCAACCCAAATATGTCCGCCTCCCGAGTCAGTCAATAACAGAGGGTCAATCCTCAAGTCTACTCCCACACGGCTCCATTACTGCTGGCATCATGCCACTCCTCCATGCAGACGTATCGTATTACACAGCTTTCACAGAAAGCACCATACGCTCTTCAATTCTCACCCAATATATAAAAGAGTGCCTGAAGAAGGAAAAATGGTGGCGATGGGGATGATGTGTGTACTGATGTCCTTATTTCCCAGTGTGTCTGTCATGGCACATACTGTCCAGCAGAGGGTGCTACATGACACAAAGAGCATTACTGCAACCAGGCGACGAATTACAGGTATACAGGGAGGCAAATGTTCTGCTTAGCAGCGCTCCCACAGCTCTGTTTAGGAACTGAGGCAATAAGTCATAAAAGTGAGCATCGATATCTCCATGATTTCTCTCAGATTGCCATTGGAGGGAAAATTGATCATATTTTGATATCCTGTGATTCAACCATTTTGGCGAGTGTTTTCTTGACTCGAAGAGCTGTGAGGCGAGAGGCTGGGTTGTGTGCCCAGCACTCAGACATGAGCTTTAGCATGGCCCGTAAGCACTGTGTGGAGACAAAAAAACAAAACACTGTTGTTATAAGGTTGCATTTTACACTATAAAATAGTCTGTTACAAAGCAGTGATTTTTAAAGACCCCATGAAATCAAAAATCAAAGTCACATATCTGTTAGCAATGATGTCAACTATATGGCTAATGTATTCCTACAAGAGGACAAAATTAAGTTTGTAGAAGCAGATAAGACTGATTGACTTTCACATTGTTTAAAAAAATTATATTTTAGATGAAATGTTATTCTTTCCAGATTTCCAATCCAAGAATTCAGAATTAAGAAATGTTGCATGAGCACCAAATCAGCGTATTTGAATGATTTCTGAAGGATCATGCGACACTGAAGACTGGAGAACTAACTCCTAAGAATTCAACTCAGCCAAACCCAAATTTTTCTAAAACAGAGCAATGCTGAACTAAACTGGAATGCTAGATCTTACCTCGTCACTGTTCCAGCGATTAGACACCACTGGCCGCATGACTTTAACACATACCACTTCCCTCATGTCTTCGTAGGACGGTTCTGAAGGTACCATGTCCCAGTATGGCAGCTGATACTCCTCAACAATACCTGCACATAAAAGAAAATACCATTATTAAAACAAATCAATCACATTTTCAGAAAGGAGACACATAATCATGCTTTGAAATGTGTACACATTATCATAAACCTCACATAAGACATGCACAACTCACCTCCTGTCACGCATCGGCGGGCCATCTCCCAAACAATGAGACCATAGCTGTAAATATCAGCCATTATGTATGCTTGGAATTGGTTCTTATTTAGAGTCTCATCCAGGACCTCTGGTGCCATGTACCGCCGTGTCCCCATCCTTGTGCTCAGAGGGACATCCACCTCATTGGTATCACTAAAACAAAAGCAAAGTATGTGGTCAATGCATTGCAAATGGTTGCATGCTAGCTGTAAATGGAGTATGCTTCTATGAAGTTTTGTTTTTTTCATTGCCAGTGTGTCTGCATGCATGTCTGAGCGTGTGTTAGAAGAGTGTCTTCACCTGTTGTATTTCACAGCCAGGCCCAGATCAGCTATGCAGCAGGTGCCATTCTTCTTTATAAGGAAGTTTTTGCTCTTCAGGTCTCTGTGAGCGATGGCAGGTTTGCCCTGCGTGCCGTAGATCTCTGTGTGGAGGTGGCACAGGCCACAGGCTGCAGAATAGGCCAGCCTCAGCAGAGCCTGTGTGTCCAGGGTGGTGTATTTCAGATAATCATAGAGAGAACCGTTCTCGTGGTAGTCCGTAATGAGGAAAAGCTGCGTGGACGCACCCGTGCCCTTAATATCTGCAGCTATGAAGCCTGGAACAAGATAGGAAGAATGAGTGTGAATGTTAACAAGAAAGGCACAAAACAATCAGAGCAGAAATCATACAGAAATAGACATTAAATAAAATATAAAATCTGTAAATGTTTTATATCAGGGTACAATACTAAAAAAAAAAAAACACCTAAATTGTTCTTTTGTCCCTTCATATTAAAGTATTTTAAATAAAATTAAAATGTAACATACATGTTTGACTCTGCAGATTGATAATGATTATTTTAATAGTTCTGCAATGCAAGTATCATATCAAATAATTAAAATACATTTATCCAATATATGTAATGGGGGTCCCTACTCAGTGATTTTGGCCTATTTTTGTGATGGAACTTACCAAGTATATTTTCGTGCCTCATGAGCACCGTTTGGTAAATCTCAGTCTCTCTGAACCAACTAGCCTCTTCACGAGTAAAGAACACTTTTACTGCCACCTTTTCTCCTCTCCAGCGACCAAGCCACACTTCTCCATACCGCCCCCTCCCGATTTGACGTACCATCTGAATTTGTTTAGCTATAGTTCGCTGGACCTGTGAATCAAAATAATTGGACAACCATGTAGTATAATGGATAAAAATTGCAATTTTTTTTTTTTAGATCTGAGCAAGACTAAAAACATTCTTATTCATTAAACATTAAGAAATTTCCATTACCTTTCCCTGACTTTTTTTTTAAATTAATTAATTTGCTTTATTAAAATTTGTTGCTGGAAACCACAATTTTTTTTTAATTCTCTGAAATTTTTGTTGTTTTTAATGACCTTTCAAATCAAATCCCGTTCTTATTATGAAAACCATGTACAGTTCCTCACCAGCAGGGGGAGCCCTGAACCAGAGCCAGTGCTGGACTGACTAATGAGATCTTTGAGAGACTCTCCTGCAGGGATGAAGGCCTCATCCTGCTCCAGATCTCTCTGGTAACGTCTCCGTCCCGTCTGCAGCTTATACCTGATCAAACAGCCACACAGATCATATAATCACCTTCAATATGATGTTACATCACAGAAGCCATTCCAAGGGATCAGTAACTTTACAGATCAGTAACTACTAGAGCTACAATAAGTATCTATGCATTAAGGTCAAGCATAAAAGGTGCTAATTTTACTTGACTATCTTAAACAGGTGTGCCTCTGGCAGTGTTATCAGTGTGCTGGTCAATAATTAACAGACTGAGGTGCATCTATCATTCATTTCAGCTGGATAAACATGTCATTATGAAATAAAAGTCTCACCTGTAGTAACAAACCACAGTTATGGCTACCAAAGTGAAGCAACACACTGTCACTGAGATCATGAAGGCTAGCAAGTGGGCATTCCATAACGGAGGATCTGGATTACAATGAGAAAACAGACTTAAAAAATTGATGAGAAGAAGAAATCAGCATATTAGAATGATTTCTGAAGGATCATGTGACACAGAAGACTAAAGTAATCGATGCTCAGTCATTACAGGAATAAACTATATTTTAAAATATTACTAAAAAGGAAGACCATTATTTTAAATTATTATAATATATTAAGATATTCGTTTTTAAATGTAATTAACAAAATAGACTTCTTTCAAAGCTATAAAAAATGTGTAAAGAATAAAAAAGTGTGAATATACACACAAATATATTTATTCTTTTTAGGTTCTTTTTAAGTGACATGCAACTTACTTCCTGGAATAGGAGGTGGAAGTGTGGGCTGAAGGTCTCTATTACAGAAATCAGTGGAACAGCACTCAATGGTCCGTCTGGTCTGAGCATTAGGAGAGTCCTGGACAACAATTACCACATTCAGTCAATGATAATGCTTCAGCACTTAAACATTTATTCTTCACTCTCCCGTTCATGTATTACCTTGCACTGGAAGTGAGAGCCCTCATACTTCATGCAGCCAGAGGTGAGGATAGCCTCGCCATGCTCATCCTCCTCTATGATAGCAAAACACTGGCCGTTCGTCCTGTGTAAACACACAAAGACCGTTTAAAGGAAGTGGAAAGTAGCTGGTGTGAACAGCAGGAAAAGCATACGGTGTACTCACTCGCAGGTGTTGTTCGTGGCATCTTCGGGGCAGTGGCCTGAGCAGTAGCAGCTAAGGAAGCGGGCAGCATCCTCTGGGGCTACGGTGGACCCATCCCCTGCCTGGGGTCTCTTTGGATCCGATCCGGGCTTGACTCCAGTGCCGTGAAGCATGTAGTCTGGGTTCTGCCCGCCTAGATGGGTTGAAATATGTGACATCAGACTTTAGACTGCCTAGAATGTAACTGTCTCTAATAAAATCATCATAATTGCTCATGATTACCCAAACATTGAGTCATATCAAACATTTTATTAAAGCAGTAAAACTGTAAATCAAAACCATATATATATATATATATATATATATATATATATATATATATATATATATATATATATATATATATATATATATATATATAAATAAACACACACACATTTTTTAAATACAGATTTTTATACAAGCACAAAAAAAAATTCACAACCACTTGGAAACAAAACCCCTCTTATTCACTTCATGTTGTGCTAAATTATACTGGAAGGAATCTAAGGATCTTAGATAAATATGTGGGAGTGAGGAAAACAGATCACCATAGACTGAGTAAAAGAGGGCGATAAGGATTGAAAACTGGAACAAAGAGAAAGAGAGACATGCTGATTTCTCTGTTGTAACCTGATCCGTCTGAGTGCGTGAGCATTTGTCACAGACAGACAGCCCCAGGCACAAAGACTCATGTGTTTAGTATTGCTGTGGGTGCTTCCTCTTAAAGCCCTGCTGCTCGTCCTGCAGGTCCGGGCAGGCCTGAACCCAGTCAAAATAAGCCCACACTAAAACAGGCATGCTGCTGTTTAGTAAAACCCCACATTCCACATCTAGGATCTCATTACTAGAGCCGCACTTCAGACTCGTCCCACATAGACTCCTTGAGTCCTCTCTCTGAATATTAACAGAAATATTAGATAGAGACGAGAGAGTCCCTCTGAATCACAGTGCCTCACTACCCACAGTAGTGGGGCAAATCCAAACAAACATAAATATCAAACCCCATCCAGTAGGCAGATCTTACCTGCTATCAGCAGAGTTACACGACAGCAACACCTCTAGTCATATCAGCTGGGGTGGAGAACACTAAACTGATATAGAGTCTGATAAAACAGAAGCGTGGAGCCAGGATGCTTTAAACCCTGAGAGCTGATATCAGCCTGGGGAATGAAGAGGATGTGGCACAATAATATTCGTCGGAAGAGAATAAACAAACCGCTTGTTAAACATCTACAGGAGAATCACACTACAGGAGAATTCAGTGAGATTCTCATAAATATATTGTTTCTGTTAGTGCTTCAATACATTCACATTCAGTGCAATCAATGAAGAAGCAGGGCAAACTCCTGAAAAAGCATATTTAAGTGCAGTTACAGCTGCTTCTGTAAGATGCTTCTATGCTACTACGGCGTTGTTGACAGAAGCAAAGAGCAATGAATGTAATAATATATGTAAAAATATGGGACTATATCTCAGATATGACAGATAATTGTGTTAGAAGAGAACAAAAAAGCAAGGTTTGTAGAAGTTGTGAGCTGAATCTCATGAAAACATGACCTAATCACATAGCATCCCCAAAATTAAAAAGTAAAAAAAAAAAAAAAAAATTATGGCTTACAATATAAATACAATTAAGCCCTTTTTAGACCATTATCTTTTAAAATATTTTTATCTCCCAATCAATTTCAGATTTTTATATATATATAAATTATATACAGTACAGACCAAAAGTTTGGAAACATTACTATATTTAATGTTTTTGAAAGAAGTTTCTTGTGCTCATCAAGCCTGCATTTATTTGATCAAAAATACAGAAAAAACAGTAATATTGTGTAATATTATTACAACTTAATATATATTACTTTTTATTTATCAAAGTATCCTAAAAAAGTATCACATGTTCTGCAAAAATATTAAGCAGCAAAACTGTTTCCAACTTTGATAATGAATCATCATATTAGAATGATTTCTAAAGGATCATGTGATAATGATCCTAAAAATTCAGCTTTGCATCACAGAAATAAATGTTAATTTAAAGTATAATAAATTTAAAAACAATTATTTTAAATTGTAATAATATATCACAATATTACATTTTTTTCTGAGTTTTTGATCAAATAAATGCAGGCTTGATGAGCAGAAGAAACTTCTTTCAAAAACATTAAAAATAGTAATGTTTACAAACTTTTGGTCTGTACTGTATATATATATATATATATATATATATATATATATATTTTACAATACTACAGTAAAGCAGAAAGTTTGCTTTACTATTACTGTTTAATTTAACCTTCAGAAACTTAAGGTACTACAACAAATGCATAGTCGCAATATAAATAATAAAATATACTATAGTATACTTATTATGCTTCATTATCATTATAGAAAGATATATATAAAACTTTAATTTTCCTAAAAAGAAAAAAGAAAAAGACTTTTAGCACAAAGTAATTTCCTTCATTTTGATGGCTGAAATATGACCAGAGCATGTTTTATGAGATTCACCCAGGGACTTGAAATGATATGAGTGGAGAAACATCATGCACAGCCAGAAATAAAAGTGTGCTTGACAATGCGGTGGCTATAATCAGTTTTATTGAGAGGGAACCTGGAACAGATGTGTCAAACATGATAAGATGTTACTCAACACCAAGTCAATTTGTGGAAATTCTCTTACAAAAGAACGTGTCATGAAACATTCTGTTGAATGGCCTGAAGCTGAAATGGTGAGAAGTAGGATTAGGAGGGAAAGTGAAAGACCAGATTAGGGACACAAGAGACAGGATTATAGTGTATAAATGTGAGGTTGAAGACCAGGTCGAGTGGCACGAGCTCTGGAGACTGATCAAACAATGTCAAGTCCTCCTCTCTTTTCATGTAATGCTTTGTCTCTTTGTGTATGAGTCAGTCCATTCATATGCTGCACTCCCGCGATAGCCAGCGATATAAATCTCCTGTTTATGTGTCATGGTTCGGTTTCTGCACTTGAGAAATGTTCATTTGAAGCCATGAAGGCGTCCCACGGCCCCCTCCATTAGGGCAAAATTCTAAATACACGGCAAAAGCATTTGATGTAACACCTTTGATCACTTCACAGTTTAGTCCAGGCGCCGTTGCTGTCACACAGGGCCCAGTGTGATAATGGAGGTGGAAACCGGTAACATAAACATGGTGGAATAGAGACAGGAAAAAGAAAGAAAGAAAAACAGTATCGCTCTGAAAGCCCTGCTCTCAGCCAGTAAATTGAAGGAATGCGATCGTGTAGTCAGAAACATGCTTTTAGGAGTGACTGTAAAAGGCAGGACAATCTTTTATGATGTTTTGAGCCCTACACGTCCTAACAGCTACAATGCGCAGTTAAGCACAAGCTAAATTCCCGCAACCACAACAACGGCACACAAACAACCACAGGGAACAGGAATGTTATCTGTGCTGAAACACATAAAACAGGTTTCAAGCCAGAAGGGTTACTAAATCAGAGCAGATGCGACTTGTTGCACATCTCTGAAGTACCTCTGAGGCACTGAGTGATTCATTGACATTGAGAAACCACTGAATACATTTGCTCTCCTTCCTCTTTTCTGCGTTTTTCTTTGGCTCGTAGAGACTGATCTACAGAGCATTGCCATGCTCCTACATGTGTGCTTGATTCTGGCTCGCCGTCACCGTGGAGTCTGAGGTCTGGCAGTACTCAGGCAGTATTGAGTCCTGCTGACCGCATTCTCCCAGCCTGTAGGCAGCTCGGCTCAGACTCCAGCGCCAGCCTCTTAAAGAGACACTTCGGCTCCATTTTCCATGCAGTCTGCCTAAACATATACACATCTCTCTACAGTTACACATCCAATCGAAGTAGGTAGTGAAGCAACAGTGAAGACAATCAGAGTTTATCATAGTCATCGTATTTGGACATTTAAGACACAGTTCAAAATCAAAGCATTAAACATCAAAATATCAAACCAAGTGGCATCTGCAAAGAAAGTGATGTTTCCCAGAACTAACTTTTCTAAACTACTACTTTTTTTTTTACAGTTCAATAGAGAGAACAGCTTAAACATTCTTCAAAATATCTTCTTTTGTGGTCTCAAGGTCATTTTTTATGGATGTTTGAAGTCAGTTTCCTTCAAGTTTAAACAGGTGTCCTAACAGAACAACCACTTGCATAGTTCATCATAAAACAAACGTTCCACAAAACTCGACAACCAGAACGTTTTTACAAAGACTTTTTTCTTTTTCATTTTCAACAACATATCTATGTTTTTGTGAAATGGTTTGAATGAAAAGTTTGCTTTCACTAAATTTCGATTGCTTGTGATAAATACAGTGGGGCTCGAAAGTTTGGGCACCCCTTGCAGAATCTGTGAAAAGTGAATAATTGTAAAAAAAATAAGAGAGATTATACTAAATGCATGTTATTTTTTTATTTATTACTGTCCTGAGTAAGATATTGTACATAAAAGATGTTTACATCTAGTCCACAAGACAAAAAAATTGCTGAAATTATTAAAATAACCCCATTCAAAAGTTTGGGAACCCTTGGTTCTTACTACTGTGTGTGCTTACCTGGATGATCCACGACTGTCTTTCTGTTTTGTGATGGTTGTGCATGAGTCCCTTGTTTGTTCTGAACAGTTAAAACTGACAACTGTTCTTCAGAAAAATCTTTAAGGTCCTGCAGATTCTTCAGTTTTCCAGCATCTTTGCATATTTGAACTAGGGTTGGGTACCGAAACCCGGTACCAATAAGGCACCGGTACCTATGGAACCGGTATGCACCGAACCGAATCAGCAGGCAGATTTCGGTGCCTCATTTCGGTGCCTCTTAAATGCCTGAGCGATCGATTGAAATATTTGTCTTGGTTCTCTGAAATGTACACACGAAGCATGGGTGTCGCTAGGCTTTTTTAGTGGGGCTTCATAAACTGTACACAAATTCGCGATCACCTCAGAGTCAGTCCGCTTAAATGTAATGAAAACGGCAGTAGATCTGTCTCCTCTCCGTCTTTCAGCACGCTCTTTAATCCACAGACCACGGCGGAGCAGCGCGAGCAGACTCAAACACAAACAGAGGACACAAGGTGTGTGTTTATCGATAGATTGTTAGAATATCCGTATCTGTGCAGTTCTTTGTCATAAATAGTTTACAAAAGGTCACGAGGGAGCAATCAGTTTCTCATCTACTGTGAAGTTTTCGCTCCGTTCACCGTTCATCACACCACAGCTGTTTCCTCCAGCGACAATCTAGCCCTTAACACATATGAACGCATACTTGAATTATATTCAATTTAAATATTCTTAATCTAATTATACGTACTTTATGCATACACTGCTGTGCATAAATTTTAGTCCTAGGCAGTCTATTGTCAGACTGCATGTGCATTCAACTATCTCACTAGAATATTATTAAAATTAATGGCAAAATTAATGTTTGGAAATGTAAACTGATATTTCCTACTGACACACTACAGCAAAAGATATAAATAACTTGCTTAAAACCCTTTTTTGGTGTGAAAATACTAATGTGCCCAAGACTAGGCTACTTTACAAATGACATTGTTGCTACTTTATAAAGAATGACCATACAGTCATATACAGAACGGATTAAAGACAGTGACAGACAGCACTCATTTTAACTAAATATCAGAGTGATTGACTAAGATACAGTAGAAACATTATGTGTGTTGTTTTGTATTAAATAATGACACAGATCACGAAATACATTTATTAGCCTTAGAGTAAGAGAAGCTTCGGAAATGAGAGTATCCAAGAAGCGTGTGAACGCTATGGATTTATTTGAAATATTTTTAATGTTCTTTAATGTTATCCTTTTTTAGGCTTTTTTTTAATTGTATTTATTTATTTATTTTTATAGAAGTATCAGTTCAGGCACCGTTTAGGCACCGGTACCGTTTTAAAAGTATCGAAATGGCACCGGTATCGAATAAAACCCAAACGAAACCCTAATTTGAACCCTTTTAAAAAAGGTTCAAACATTCACTGATGCTCCAGAAGGAAACAAGATGCATTAAGAGCTGGGGGGTGAAAACTTTTGGAATTTGAAGATCAAGGTAAATTGTGTTTTTTTTTTTTTTTAAGATCTTGCAACAATGTTTTTTAAATGTGGTGTTAAGTGTCCACATACTTTTAGAGCCTTTATTTCATGCCATTGTGTTTCTTGAACAAGGTCAGCATAAGATGAGGCAGTAGCTGAAGCTTTAACTGTGATCTGTAGGGTAAACATCTGTGGTTTGACCCTATTAAAGCAGAGGGTAGAGTAGGCAGCTCAGAAGCTATTGAGGCTGTAATGGGAGGCTGGTCAAGAGGTAAGCAAAGAATATGAGTGCTTCACCGTATTCACGCCTTCGTGAAAAGGCTATGCTAGCAGCTTCTGGTTTCTGTAAAGTACAAAAATGACAGCAAGACTGCAAAGGAGCTGTTCTTTAGCTGTAAATTTCAAAACCGCAGACTGAAAAGTACTACGCTTTGTGGATCAATCTCCATGTGTTCTGTGTTGTAGCTATTATTTCTCAGTGCTGCAGTAAGACTTAACAGGAAATGATGCAATGAGCCAGCCAAGTCTCTACTAGGGCGTTTGGAACGCAAGCCTATAATCAAGACACTGGTCCTCATGACAGTCTCTCAGTGTCTGCAGCAGAAACGTAGGAGAGGGTAAATAAAAACACAAAAATCCTCAGAGATGTCCTTGTGCCAAAATACATCACTGGGTATCCATTAGATACATCAAAATAACATGTGAATCGTGCATCCTTGAGGGAAGACACGTAGGAGGTTTGCTCTCCTTAGAAAAGGATATGAAATATTAGAGACATTTATTTATTTAATTCTACACCGGTTATTAATTAAAATCTATACGTTTACAACAAAAAGAAACCGAACAATGTGGAAAGGCCAGGCTTTGGGTTGTGGGCTGGCAGGAACGACTTGAGCCTTAAGTGGCAGTTAACCTGAACCTGCCATTATTATTTATTTACTTTCATTTCTTTAATAACGATCATTATAATTATCACATGGGCTCCCATTTCAGGGCACAATCCCCCAACACGTAAGAATCCAGAACCAGCTTGAAGACCAGCTTGTTAAAAATGGAAGGCGAGGGAAGGAAGAAAGAGAACATGTGGAAAAAACCGGCCTGCCTGAGACCAATAAAGTTTGCTGCCTTTACGAAAGTAAAGCTCTAATGGGCTCGGAGACACCTCTAGAGCCAAGTACCTAACAGCAAGCTGTAAAAGTGAGAGTTCAGACCGCCTTTAACAGGCTCCTGCGCAGCACTGCTGAACACATGCTCACTGGAGTTAACGCATGTCATTTTAAAGAAGCTCACTGGAGTTATCTATTCAAATGCTTTGGAAATTGTGGTCTACAAAAATAAGGAAAGGACCAGTCACGTGCACCATCAAAGGCCTTCATTGTCAAACAGTAACAATTATTTCCGGAGAACAGCTTGCATTTGGCATCTTTAGTCCGCTACCTGTCAGCCAGCACAATACAGGAAATAGTTAAAGTGTCAGGGAAACTCACAGCACCGACAATAGACTCAACAAGCTTCCTGTAGTTGGGCCCGGGCGGGCGGCCCAGTGTGGTAGAGCAGTGCATCATGGGAAATGAGCGCAGAGGGACAGAATGACTGACTCAACGAGTGATTCATTTAAAACTAATCACAATTTATTCATAGGAATGTAGTGATAATTTAAAATCTGCCTAATATCAATAAGCAAATCAGTTTTTCATGTTTATGTTTTCATGAAAATAACCGATAAGCAGATAAAATATAGATTAATAGATAGATTAAATAAAAAACACCAAACCTAAAAAATTTTAAATTTAGACATTACAAAATTTAAATAAACAGTCTGAAAAATAAGGAATATTTAATTTGAAATTTGCTGAAGATTTGCTATATTCATTTATTAAATGCTAGTAAATAAAACATCAAAACAGAATTTAAACTTTCTTTTAACATACAGTATCAAACGATATTCATTTTGAGATTTACTAAGGATTTAATATTTTCTTGCTAAAAGGTCATGAATGGGAAAACCGAAGCAAACTAAAGCTGTAAAACAAATCAAGGAGTGATCTCAATAGTACCATATAACCTAGTACGTAAAAATGCCTCAATTTGATTGCTCGGGTTTCCTCACAGTTGAGTAACTAGATCCTCTTAGTGCCAGTTTTCCTCGCCAGTGTGGCTCAACCTCACCTTCTCCTCTAAAGGCAGAAAATTCCATAAAGTTAATTTATTAGCTACAAGATTGAAAGCCTGTTAAATGTGTTGAATGACATGACATTTCTCAGAGGAACATGCCGCCATATGCAGTCAGCAGACATTTTTCAGTGTTACATATCGGCCTGCCCTCAGGTCAGCTTCCAAAAAAAAAAAAAAAACACGCTCTGCAGCATTCATCATCTGCAGTTCAAATCTCACCCTCTCTTGCTCTCAATGGCACTCAATTCTTCCTCATCATTTAACAGGAACCTTTGCAATGACCGAGGGTAGTTACCCTTTGTTTTAAAGGTTCTGGTTGACTTTACGAGTGAGAAGAAATTGCTGCAATTTCTTCTTTTGTTCCTTTACAGGGAGGGAAACAGCAGAAGAAGAATATGTTTAAAGCGGCTAAACTAGGCTTACAAGCAAACAGTAAGGTTAAAATTGTGTCAGGGCAGTGAACAAAAACAGTTTAAAGTGTTGTACAAAACAAAAAAGGAAAATATAGTTAAAATGCATTTGCACCCCAGAGACTTTAATTTGCCTTGGTCATTTCCTTTTGTTTACAATATTATGAGCTTAACTCTAAAATGAGTTAATGGGAGTTGTGAGCTTTGACATAAACTTCTTAATCTCTTTCAATCTGTTTTTTTTTCTAACAGACTCCATAGAGTCTCTAGTTCTGATGGGAGGAAAACTCTCTCTCCCATGGCTTTTCTGTTGCTAAGAATAGACAGCGTTTATGACTCCAAGATATCATTGCCTAAAATAGAGAGGCGCTTTGATAAATAAACTTCAAAGCACTAAACAGAAACAGATAGTAAGACCTCATGACATCATTTGGCAGCTTTCAAACCTAAACAATGAATCTACTGTTTTTAAGCAACAAGGGTGGACAACTGCAAAATTGCTGAGTGATGTTTTGAAGCCTGGAAAACTTGTTGACTGTATAACAAAATATTACGTAAGAAAGTATACTTTGACTCATAGCTAGGCTCATATGGAATCTGTGCCCAAAAAATCTCCACAGAACACGGCACGGTTCTCAACAGAACTCCACCCACCAGTGACAAATTTCTATGCATCCAAAACATGTTTGGAAGTGGACCTGGAAGTGACAGTATTGGCCTGAAATACACACATCTACAATCCTGCCTGCCCATTGACACACTCTCCCCCCATTCCTCTACTTAACATATAAACACACACAATTTCATACCAATCACCCAAACCTTTGTTTCTCTGCACAGCTAAATGTTACCAAAACGGCCTCTTCACACCTTAGCCTAAAGAAGTGTATTCTCCAAAAACAATCACTGCTGAGATAACAAATGCCTAAAGACAATGTAAATGCCACACAACAGTCTCTAATTCAGACTGTTACATTTGAGAGAAAACAGTATGCAGATCTTCATGTCTGCATTTACCTGGAATGGAGGCAAAGTCTCCATTACTGTCAACCCACATGAGAGAAAATCAGAGGGTCATCAAATCAATAAAATTAAATAATGTAATTCAGATGAATATCCTGGCAGATAGTGTTTGTTTGCTAATGCATTGCAAATGTGAAGAGACAGATTCTGAGCTTACGGGGCCTGATGAGAATAAAAAGCGAGGCCATTACTTTGCTATGTTTTTAAAGGCCACCATCCATTAAAACAGGCTTCTGCAAACACTGGGTATCATCCAAATACGGCGAAATCAATTCTCCTGCTGCATCAGTATGCTTTGTATTATAAATTGCTGCTGCACTTCTATTGTGCATCCAGATGAAACAAAACAGATGACCCTTCCAGTCATCTGCAGTTTTCGCCTTCTTCCCTCACTCAAACAAAACAAAAAAAAAAACACATTTTTGTTTGCTATGGGGATTTGTGATTCAAAACAGACATTCTGCAGCTACTGCCAAGCGTCTGTTTGGTCAGCCGTTCAAGTGTAGACACTTTACAATAATGGAACTGGCTTCAATACCACGACTTAGGTGCCCTTGAGCAAGGCATCGAACCCCCAACTGCTCCCCGGGCGCCGCAGCATAAATGGCTGCCCACTGCTCCGGGTGTGTGCTCACAGTGTGTGTGTGTGTGTTCACTGCTCTGTGTGTGTGCATTTCGGATGGGTTAAATGCAGAGCACAAATTCTGAGTATGGGTCACCATACTTGGCTGAATGTCACTTCACTTACCCTCAGCCGACGGTGAGAGAAGGACGGCAGCTCCCAAAACACCAAAGACGATGACCATGGAGGTGCTTTTTATCATGTTGGTTGAGATCTGAAATTATATAGCTGTCTTGCTCGTGCTGAACTCTCACTTTTGAGACAAACAAAGACACCAACTAGGTGTGAAGGTGAGTAGACTGACGAAGAGTTTGTGATGTGATGATGACTTCAAGGCCTCTTTACAGCCTTCTCTTGTTTAAGGACCTGTAATGAAGAGAGAGAGGAACAATTATTAATGTTTCAGAACCATCATTGTGACATGTTTCATTGCTCAGTGCCAGAAAGCAAGCTCGACAGAGAGAACTGGAATGCCATTTAAATTCGTTTGCACTTCTATCTTAGCACAGTGACTTGTGAGAGCGTGACCCCTGACCCCTTCTGAGTCTGGAAGGCTGCTTAAAGGGATATCCCACCAAAAATGTAGATTCTGCCATTGTTTACTCCTAATGGTCTGTTTTTTTTTATTAATTTTTATGTATTTATACAATCGATTACAATGGTCACCAAAACCAGTAAAACATTTTTCATACAATGGATTTCAATGTTCACCAAAACTGTTTGGTTACCAAAACTCTTCAAAATATCTTCATTTCAGTTCCGCAGAAGAAAGCAAGCCACATAAGTTTGGAATGACTTGAGGATGAGTAAAATAATGACATTGTTTTTATTTTTTAGAGGTGTGCTTTCTCTTTAAGCAGGGTCCCATTCAAAATGGCTGGTGTTGGGTTCTGTCCTGAGTTAATAACAATGTGTCTGCTCTCTCTTAGCCCCTGCTCGTCTCGATGCAATTAGTGGCTCTCAGAGGCTCTACGGGACTGGGGGCCTGAATTAACAGGCACAGAGAGGGGGCCAGTGTCTGTCACTTTTCATTTGCCCGAGGGGGACAAAGGGCCCCGACCTGTGCCCTACTTTTCACACTCCCCTGACTCCTGGGTAATGGGAAACAAAAGGTGAGGCTCCTCTGGCTTACAGGGACCCTTTAAGAAGGACTGGATCCTTCTTACAGGGCAAAGGATGGAGAGATATGACCTGCAACAGGTTTCAACAACTCATTCCATTCCTGGTAAAGAAACTAAACTTTAACTAACTTTAACTAAACTAAACTAAACTGTGCAACTTTCATAGACAGCACAATTGACTTTTTTATGATTATGATTGTGATTATTATTACTACTACTACAATAACTATTATTATATATGAAATATTTCTAAGCTTGATTACTACTACTAATAGCAATAACAACAATAACAATAATACATTTATAAAGTGTGTATAAATCATCCATATTTTTAGATGGGTGGGATCTTGCATTAAAGTCTGTAATAAACCAGAATGAACAATTCACTGTTGGTGTGAATATGCCTTCAGAGAGATAAAGATGGAAGACTGGTAAAAGCATGCTGTGACTAGTCAGTGCAGAAAGCTTCATGGCCTTAAGACAGGAAGTGTGCTGACAGAGAAAGAACAATCCTATCATGAGGTCCCTGGCACTTACACTGGTATCTGTGAAAAAAATCCTCCAAACCACAGTCACAACGCACAAATAATATTAAAGAGTTTCAAAAAAAAAGAGAGAGAGAAACAAAACAAACAAAAAAAACATTCCATTTTCAAAAAGAAATTATTTAAATCACACAAAGACATGGTTGGGAAAATATATTTGCTCTTGTGAGGAATATCTACAGATGTGAATGTGTAGTGAGTGGCACACAACTTAATATCAATAGCACAGTTTGAAAAAACAAGTTATGAAAAGCAAATCTCTGCAGCAGATGGACCTTTAGTAAATCAAATGGCAAAGATGCCATAGTGCTGTGCTAAATGGCATAATTTATAGTCTCACTGAGCATTCTTTCAGAGGAAAGCTCCTCATTAATTTCCTTTGAATGGATGAAAGACCAGAGAGATGGGGGGAAAAGGTAAAGCAACTGTAGCCACCATATAGAATGACCACACCTTATAGCAAATCACTGAGGCATGGCATGTGGTTTCTGGGAAGGCATTCCCACAGTCTTCAATCATATGATGCTTGAAAGGGGAAGTAACTCTGGAGACAGAAATCTGAGGAAGAACAGAGCGAGCTGTGTCACTCGTTTCCCCAAAGATAATGCTGCTTTGACAGCGCCTTTGAATATCTTTGTTTTTTCAGCTAAGTCCATTTCATTGAAGAAAAGGATACATGTAAGACGCCAAACATCCTCTTTTAGACCGGTTTTGGAAAGTCAGGTGAGATGAACAACTAAAGGGATCCCCCAAAACATCCTAAGTCAAGTCTGTGGTCTTGATCGATGCACAGAGCCTTACACGAACACAAAAACCACAAACCAACACCAAATAACACCTAGCAGAATTAGGGATGGACCAATATTAAAATTAACCCAATAATTGTTTATACATAATTGTTTTCATGTTATGTTATAAAAATCCTATAAATAAAAGACTAAAAACTAAAATCAATCGTTTTAAAATCTGTAAGTGAATTTAGGCATCACAAGTTTTGAAAATATATGAAAAATGAATATAAGAAATTATATTTAACCGTTAATAAATTATAAACAATTTTTTTTATAGATTAACTAAACCTCTTTATATTTTTTAAAGACTAACTTTATTTTATTAAAATTTATTATCATTATTTAACCCAATTTTACTATTATTAACTATGGATCTTCATTGTACAACCTGTATTATTACAGTGGTTATATGTATACTGTATACCTGTATCAATATCCAGCATCAACCTATTAAAAAAAAAAACTCAAATATCATCAGATAAACAATATGGAACGATATATTTCATATTTGTAATCAGAATCTCGTAAAAAAATTGCTAATAAGACATCACCAAATCTGTGCTAATGATGATAATGGTACTATATAGTCTACAGAAAAACAAGGTATGCTCACCACGAAGCACGCAAACAAATACAAACAACGCTTTTCACCAGCATCAACCATGCTCTCTAACTCATAGATTGAGTGAATGTGGTATGTGGATATGTGTGCTGGCATGCGTTTCACTGGCCCCTCCTGGGGGCCCCTCCTTGCAGGCAGCCCAGCGCCTCGCCTGCCTCTCAAGTCACGCCGGCCAGCAGGGAGAGCAGACTTCCTGGCTCCACTTTCATTGTTTGCTTGGCTGCTTCTGAGGCTCATCTAAGGCTGGATTACCATAAGAATACTGAAACGTTCCTGCAGAGCACTCGCCTTCCAAACCTCCTGCTGCACTTCTTCTCTCCTGTCCTCCTCCCCCCTCTCTGCCCTCCTCGATCAATCTTTCCCTGCTGGCCACAGCTCTTCCAACATCTCAGTCACACTCTGCTACCAGCACAGCCCTCTCACAGCCTGCCGTTGCTTTCTCTCTCACATCTACAGCCTGTCTTTGGTGTGTATCTGCGGCTTATCAGATGTCTAAACAACCCTCAAGAGACACACAACATTCTAATGGAAATATGAAACAGGGTTATTGGGAAATAAGATGTGAATTTAGTAAGACCAATGGATTTGATACAAAAAAAACCTGCAGCAGGGTATAAATGAATCTTTCTGTGGGCAGTGGTGTCAAAAGTATTGGCATTCATTACTCAAGTAGAAGTATAGATACTAGGGTTTAAAAAGACTTTTGTAGAAGTTGAGTTTATTGAGTTGAAGTATCAACTCAAGCTTTTTACTCAAGTAAAAGTGTAAAAGTACTGGTTTAAAAAACTACTTAAAGTATAAAAGTAAAAGTAATGTAAGAAAAAAAAATGTCATTAAGAACAAAAGCTTAGGCCATGCCACAGGGGCCTATTGTGCACTACCCCACCTCCTCAAAAAAACATTTTTCTAAAGGGCATAATGACTATAATGTTATATTAAAATGTTCATGTTGAAAAATTTGGAATGCACTAGGCTACCTGTTTCAGCCCCGCATATGCCCATTGAAAATGAACGCACTTTAGTACAATGCAAATACATTAAAGGAAAAGAGATATGATGACTAGTTGCCTATAAGTATTGTTATGGTGCAAAAAGTTAAACTTCAAAGGCATGTCATCAATAACCATTAATGGAATGTAAATGTACATCCAAGCTTAGCTGCAGGAATCTGCGAGGGCAATTGACAAAAACATTGGTGTACCCAGGGCAGGCTGTATAATTAATAATAACTCATAATCCTAAAACCTTCTTGATTGATAGCTTCCTGTATTCGGTACATACGTCTGCTATGTCCAGTGTTCGGGGGGTAACGAGTTACAAAGTTGGTATAGCCTACTTATCACAACATTGTCAATCGCGTCATCAATCGCAAACGATAATTTATTAAAACGTCTCACTAACGAACTACCTACAGTAGCTTAATTTGTGGAGGACGAAGAGAAAGCACCCATTTGGTAAATGAGCCAGTAGTGAGAAATAATAACTTTTAAGTAGGGTCCAGTGCCTTTTCTATACTTTTAAAATGGTACTGGCGCCTAAAGGGTGCCTGAACCGATACTTAAAAAAAAAGAACCACAAAAAAAACTATGGATAACATTACAGAACATTACAAATATTTAAAATAAATTCATAGCTTTCATCTTGTATGTTCTCATCTCCCAAGTTGTGCTTCCCTTAATCTAAGGCTAATAAATGTATTTCACAATCTGGATCATTATTTAATACAAAACCACACATAATGTTTCTACTGTATCCCTGTCACTCAGTATTTAGTTAAGAAGAGTGCTGTCTGTCACTGTCTTTAATCAGTTCTGTGAATTACTGTTTGCTCATTCTTTATAAAGTAGCAAGAATGTCGTTTGTAAAGTACAGTCTTAGGCACATTAGTATTTTCACCCCAAAAAAGGGTTTTAAGCCAGTTATTTATATTTTTTGCTGTAGTGTGTCAGAAGGAAATATCAGTTTGCCATTAATTTTAATAATAATCTAGTGCGTTTTTGAATGCACAAACAGTCTGACAATGGCAAAATTAATGTTTGGAAATGTAAACTGATATTTTATACCAGTGGTTCTCAACCTTTTCTTTTTTTTTCAGCGGGCCGCACTATGGTCCAGTGCAAGTCTCACGGGCCGCATGCATATAATTTGCATATTACGTTACCAATACAAACCAACCTGATTTATAATATTATAGCCTAAATATTATGATATCTAATCTATTACATTCATTGAAAAAAATAAATAATTCTACTCCCCATAAATAAAGCACCTGATGATGTCGGGAGCTAACCAATTATGTGAGATTCGGCTCGAAAGAAGTAACAGCACAAAGAAGTTGCGATTGTAAAACCTGTGTTACACTTTCCGGATAAGCAATCCGGACACTTACACGGCCAGCGTGGACGCAGACTTCAATTTATACTTCTGAATGCACAGGCTGATGGTTCGCTCTGCAACAAACATGCACATCGCTGTCTTTATATTAATTTATTGACGGATTGCACAGGTTCGAGTAGCAATGAGCTTCTTCACACTGCCTGCACATGTGCAATTGTGCTTTTGAAGCCTACTGACCACACGCACCTGTCCGCGCGGTCGTCTGCTCAGAGCCTCGGCACACACTCTCCGATGATGATTTTAACGTCATGCCTACCTAGCGGTCCATAGCGGACTCGTGGACGCAGAAAGTATAAGGAGGCTTTAAGATGCAGTCTGTAAGACGCACACAGGAGCATGACTTGACGCGCGACATTGCAGAAAATGTGCGTTCACAAATGTAGCCTATGTTGATCCAAATATGGAAAGCACTTTCGAATTTAATAATATAAGGTTCTCTCCAGAGATGTTTTGACACATTTCTTCAATTAAGGATTGCTACGTAGTATATGGTGTTATTTGCCTGAACTTCTTCAAGTGAGTTGCGGGGCAAACCAAAAATCCAGCACTTCTCCTTCACTACTGATACTGCGACTATTCTTGTTTGTACGTGTTCATTCACTGGCATTTTTCACATTTCTTTTTTTCTCCCTTAAAAACAAATTTGTCCATTCTGATGCTCAATTTTAATGAATGGCTGTTGATGACTATTTGAATTGAATTCTGCCAAAGTGCGCGCTTGTATGTGTTCGTTAAATGCGTAATGTTATGCGAGTCTGCTCATGTCTGAAAATAATATATGAAAAACAAAATAATTTCACATAAAAACATTAGGATATAGCTTATATTTCATTAGTAGCCTAAATTTTTTAATGTAAAAAATAAAATTAATTGTAAAACTGAAAGTTTTTTTTATTTTTTTTATTCAGCATATGGCGGGCCGCATTTGAATTCGTGACGGGCCACATGCGGCCCGCAGGTTGAGAACCACTGTTTTATACTGACACACTACAGCAAAATATATAAATAACTGGCCGAACACCATTCTTTTAAGTGAAAATACTAACGTGCCTAAGACTTTTTCACAGTAGTGTATGTATAAAGTACGTATGATTAAATTAAGTATATTTAATTAAGTGTAATTAAAGTACAACCCGAATTCCGGAAAAGTTGGGACGTTTTTTAAATTTTAATAAAATGAAAACTAAAAGACTTTCAAATCACATGAGCCAATATTTTATTCACAATAGAAAATAGATAACATAGCAAATGTTTAAACTGAGAAAGTTTACAATTTTATGCACAAAATGAGCTCATTTCAATTTTGATTTCTGCTACAGGTCTCAAAATAGTTGGGACGGGGCATGTTTACCATGGTGTAGCATCTCCTTTTCTTTTCAAAACAGTTTGAAGACGTCTGGGCATTGAGACTATGAGTTGCTGGAGTTTTGCTGTTGGAATTTGGTCCCATTCTTGCCTTATATAGATTTCCAGCTGCTGAAGAGTTCGTGGTCGTCTTTGACGTATTTTTCGTTTAATGATGCGCCAAATGTTCTCTATAGGTGAAAGATCTGGACTGCAGGCAGGCCAGGTTAGCACCCGGACTCTTCTACGACGAAGCCATGCTGTTGTTATAGCTGCAGTATGTGGTTTTGCATTGTCCTGCTGAAATAAACAAGGCCTTCCCTGAAATAGACGTTGTTTGGAGGGAAGCATATGTTGCTCTAAATACCTTTCAACATTCACAGAGCCTTTCAAAACATGCAAGCTGCCCATACCTTATGCACTTATGCACCCCCATACCATCAGAGATGCTGGCTTTTAAACTGAACGCTGATAACATGCTGGAAGGTCTCCCTCCTCTTTAGCCCGGAGGACACGGCGTCCGTGATTTCCAACAAGAATGTCAAATTTGGACTCGTCTGACCATAAAACACTATTCCACTTTGAAATAGTCCATTTTAAATGAGCCTTGGCCCACAGGACACGACGGCGCTTCTGGACCATGTTCACATATGGCTTCCTTTTTGCATGATAGAGCTTTAGTTGGCATCTGCTGATGGCACGGCGGATTGTGTTTACCGACAGTGGTTTCTGAAAGTATTCCTGGGCCCATTTAGTAATGTCATTGACACAATCATGCCGATGAGTGATGCAGTGTCGTCTGAGAGCCCGAAGACCACGGGCATCCAATAAAGGTCTCCGGCCTTGTCCCTTACGCACAGAGATTTCTCCAGTTTCTCTGAATCTTTTGATGATGTTATGCACTGTAGATGATGAGATTTGCAAAGCCTTTGCAATTTGACGTTGAGGAACATTGTTTTTAAAGTTTTCCACAATTTTTTTACGCAGTCTTTCACAGATTGGAGAGCCTCTGCCCATCTTTACTTCTGAGAGACTCTGCTTCTCTAAGACAAAGCTTTTATAGCTAATCATGTTACAGACCTGATATCAATTAACTTAATTAATCACTAGATGTTCTCCCAGCTGAATCTTTTCAAAACTGCTAGCTTTTTTAGCCATTTGTTGCCCCCGTGCCAACTTTTTTGAGACCTGTAGCAGGCATTAAATTTTAAATGAGCTAATTAAGTGGATAAAAGTGTAAAATTTCTCAGTTTAAACATTTGCTATGTTATATATGTTCTATTGTGAATAAAATATTGGCTCATGTGATTTGAAATTCCTTTAGTTTTCATTTTATTAAAATTTAAAAAACGTCCCAACTTTTCCGGAATTCGGGTTGTATGTGTTTGTTCATATGTTAATATTAAGGGCTAGATTGTCTCTGGAGGAAACAGCTGTGACAAGCGAAAACTTTACAGTAGATGAGAAACCGACTGCTCCTTCGTGAACTTTTGTATTTATGACAAAGAACTGCACAGATATGGATATTCTAACAATCTATCGATACCTTGTGTCCTCTGCTTGTGTTTAAAGTGCGCATGCGCTGCTCTGCCGCGGTCTGCAGATTCAAGAGCGCGGTGAAAGACGGGAGGAGACCGGTCTGACGCCGGTTTCATATGAAATTTAAGGGAACTGACTCTGAAGCGACCGGATACCGGTTCCATACCCAACCTTAAGAAATAATTTTTTTGTAAAATAAACGAACCCAAAACTGGCTATGTCCTTGCTGGAGTGTGATGTGATTTGTGTCATGTGCAGGTGCGATGGATCGCGTACAAACCAATAGGGTGTCGGAATGGTATATGTTTATACTTCTCATCCAACCACAATCAAATTCACTCCATCCGGATGGCGCGATTTATTTGGATAGGTTTTCTTTTTGAATGATGACAAGCCGGAATGAAAACAAGCCAAAACGAAATAGAGGTAACAAAGCTATTTTTAAAATGTAAGGAGTAGAAAGTACAGATACTTGCGTGAACACGTAAGGAGTAGAAAAGTAAAAAGTCGGCTGAAAAATAATTACTCAAGTAAAGTATAGATACCCCAAATTTCTACTTAAGTAATGTAACGAAGTATTTGTACTTCGTTACTTGACACCTCTGTCTGTGGGTACATCTACTAAAGAGAAATCGAGTGGAAAGTGCAGAAAGAAAGGAAGGAAACGAGGGCAGAGGTCTGTGGTAACAGACACAGGGCTCTATCCAGACAGTCGTGGGTTCAAGCACACACTGATGATGGTGTTGTGTAGTCTATTGAGGTCTTCCTGCTCTACCAATCACCCACATGGAAGCCAACAGTAATATACGTTGGGTTCTTCTGTGGTCTTTACCTGTATTTAGTATTGAGAGGCCAGATGAAATGGAATCTAATTTCATGTTAGTTGTCGACATACGTTAGCAAAGACTCTGCACACACCTACTCATTTTCTGTTGTTAGCATTTTTTTTTTACATTTTATATTAACTTTGTTACCATATACAGTGAAAAACTGTAAAAACAAATCTATATTTTTGGATGTAGATACTATTAAGAATTTTTTTTATGAAAACCAGTATAAGGACATTCTTGAAAATCCCTGTGACATCATATGATTGTATTTCGTATAAATGGTTTTGTTTCTTTATTTGGTTATCAGTAGTGAACTGTCTATTCATAAGTTCTGGCCATGTTTTATGGACCACTAAAGATAAACTCTGATTCATCATATGGCTTTCTATTGTGCCAGCCGTTATAGTATAATGGTTATCCATACATTTCAAAAGGCAAAAAGCAGATTTTGGTTCGAAGAGATTGGTTTATTAGCATTATATCATTAATGAAATATATACAATTATAAGTTGTAGGTATAAAATATAGACACTCCATAACACCCAAAACATTGCCAGTTTTTTATTTATACTGAAAATGTAACAGTTTTTCACTCATAGGTCTTTTAAGATCACAAGAAACCCATTTTAAACCTTTGACTGGTTTTACATGCAAAGAAATAATTAGTTCATGTTGAAATAGTAATCAAGCTCATCCAGTGTTTTCTTTGATATTCATTTCTGTGCACTAATGATACTAGCCACATTTTTCTGTACCAAAAACAGAATTAAACTATAGCGATTTTCTTTTACCATTAGGAGCTCAACATAAATAACTGTTTGCCTAACCTTGTCCACACTGTGTTGTTTATCCAAATGGACAGCAGGATTTTGTACAATACTGTTACATCTACCATTTTTATTATTTTTTTTATATTTTGCTTACTTTTAAGTTGCTATTAATTCAGACTTTACAGTTCATCTTAGTTTAAAATACAATAATAACCCTGCTACGATTTACTGAAATAGTGAAAGCATTGATTCATTGGGTTTTCTTATTCAGTACAGAAATGCAACTGTCAAGTCAAGTCACTTTTATTTATATAGCACTTTTAACAATACAGCTTGTGTCAAAGCAACTTTACAGTATCAAATAGGAAGACACTGTTTTTCAGTTTAAGGCAGTTCATCATTGAATTCAGTGATGTCATCCTCCTGCTCAGTTCAGTTTGAATAGTATCTGTGCAATCAAGTTGACGATATAGTTGGAAATTACGTGTCCCCAACTAAAGTCCCTTTCACATTGAGATTGCGGTTCATTCATACTGCCAGTGATTTCCTGGAATCTGTGTGTACGTTCACACACAAGCCGTAAAGGTCCCGTAATGACACGTGACATCAGGATGTTATGTGTAATGAACGAGTCAAAAACGCTTGGCGAATTAACTTTCACTTAAACTGGCAAACGATCTCAGGTTCAGCATGGATAGTGAGGAGCTAAATGATCTCTGCTTCATTACAGTTTGCACATATTTTTTCGTCGCGAACGTTGATCTGCCTTCAAAACATCCAGTAAAAGGGTCACACTATAACGTGCATCATCACTATGACACACCCTTTACGGCATTGGTTCTGGCTTTTGTTCAAACAAAGTTTGTTTCGGGACTGAACTTTGTTCTTCAATGATACTAGGTCCCCAGCCCGAGATCGATCCCGGAATCAATCCCAGGACATGTTTGCGTTCACACAGAAGGCAATCCTGCAATGTTTCGGCAATTTTCGGGGGGCCAGTTCTCCTCCAGCCAGATGAACCAGCAGGTTGATCCATGCTGCAGCAAAGTTTGATTGTGCAGAGGGCTCATCTGGTTCCATTGTCTTGTCCCAGTGGCCGTCTATGAGGCAAGGTATTCACTGGGGATCCGTCTCTGGGGCTCATCTAGTTGTCCTGGTCTCCACTCACATTCAGGGCCGTCGAGGTCATCTCTAGGTGCTGATCCATCATCTGGGATGGTTACAGACTGGATCTGGTGGCTACTGTAACACAATATACTTCTTCTTCATAGGAAAAGAGAGAGCAAGTACAATTCCCATTATTCCAAATGTCTACCAGACAGTATCAGACTACAAGCTACGCTAAGACTGACTGAGTCCCTCTATAGACCATGCTACTGCTAGAGGCCCATTCCAACACAATCTAGTTTCACAAGGGAAGTTGTGGCCTAATGGTTAGAGAGTCGGACTCCCAATCGAAAGGTTGTGAGTTCGAGTCCCGGGCCGGCAGGAATTGTGGGTGGGGGGAGTGCATGTACAGTTCTCTCTCTCCACCTTCAATACCATGACTTAGGTGCCCTTGAGCAAGGCATCGAACCCCCAACTGCTCCCCGGGCGCCGCAGCATAAATGGCTGCCCACTGCTCCGGGTGTGTGTTCACAGTGTGTGTGTGTGTGTGTTCACTGCTCTGTGTGTGTGCATTTCGGATGGGTTAAATGCAGAGCACAAATTCTGAGTATGGGTCACCATACTTGGCTGAATGTTAGGGGTGTAAGAAAAAATCGATACACTTGAGTATCGCGATATTTTTTTTTGCAATACTGTATCGATTTTCAAAAACGCAATATCGATTTTTTTTTTTTTTTTTTTTTACGTGCAAAAATATTCATGGTAAGACGGTTCACGTTTATGTTTATGTTTAAATCCCTATCGCTAGATGGCTATGCTGAGACGCACCACTAGTGTCCTCACAGTGTTTAACTTTTTGCTAGAAGCTAATAACAGCGTAGTAGTTATGGCTGAACCACATGTAAGACCGGCTCCCGCAGCATTCCGTGCTGAAGTGTGGAAACATTTTGGCTTCCAGTGTAAAGAGGGCACCACCGATATCGACAGGAGCCATGCAGTTTGTAAACTGTGTCAGGGAAAAGTCAAGTACTCTGGTAATACCACGAATTTGAGGGCACATTTAGCAAGACACCATTCAGACACTCAGTTAAACGAACAGCAAGCTAAACGAGTCGACTCGTCACAACTCACCCTTGCTCAAGTTCAAACGCACAAATTACCAACGACTTCAACTCGTGCAACCAAAATAACCCAGTCGGTAGTTTATTTCATTTGTAAAGACATGCGCCCGCTCAGTGTGGTTGAAAACGAAGCCTCGTTACACTATACCGTCCCGGCAACACATCACGGATATCGCTGTGCCCAATCTTTACAAGGAGGTTAAAACAAACGTGTTGGAATGTCTAGCTTTAGCTGAGAAGGTTGCCTTGACGTGTGACGCTTGGACGTCTAGGGCTACCGAGTCATATGTGACGCTTACGGTCCATCACATAACTGACGAATGGAAGCTGGAATCCTGTGTACTGCAGACGAGAGCGATGTACGATAGCCACACCGGAGAGAACATCGCTGCCCTACTGAAAGAGGCCGTTGCTGAGTGGCGTCTGAACATAAAAGATCCTGTCTTAGTTACAGATAATGCAGCAAATATGCATGTGGCGGCTGAACTTGCCGGCATGAGCCACATACGGTGCTTTGCACACAGTCTTAACCTCGCCTCACAGAAAGCGCTGAAAGTGCCATCAGTGGATCGACTACTCGGCAGGGTCAGACGCGTCACCGCATTTTTCAGACGCAGCACCATAGCTAGCCAGCAGCTTAAACAAAATCAGCTCCTGCTCAAGCTACCAAAGCACAGACTAATTACAGACGTTGTTACAAGGTGGAACAGCTCGTATGATATGGTGGACAGGTTTTTAGAGCAGCAGCCAGCCATCTGTGCAGCTCTCCTTTCAACAGAGGTCCGCAAGAGTGAGAAGGATATATTCACACTGACTGATGCTGACATCACATGTGCTGAAGCAGTACTCAAGGCACTCAAGCCCATGAAGGATGCTACCTTAGTGATGTCAGAGGAGAGCATGCCTACTGTTTCCATCATTGCACCACTTTATGCAAAGCTTGTCACGGGCACAGAAGAACACCTGGATGACACACAAACCGTGAAGAGTATCAAGGCTGCTATAGCAAAAGATCTGGGAAAGAGATATGCTGGTGATGAACAGGATATACTGCGAATGGCATCAGCTCTTGATCCTCGGTTTAAGGATCTACCATTTCTCTCTGAAGCAGAGGCCAATGATATCTACTTCAAAATAACTGATGCTGTGGTGGATGACCTCACCAAGCAACAGAATGTAAGTAACAAATAAATACATCAAATACACACACAAATGAAATATTATGTTTAAATATTATTAAATATTATTAGGAAATATATTATCACATTAGGCCTACAGTGTAAATAAATAGTAATATAATCTCCATTTAATTGGACTTGAATCTATATACAAAAATAGTATGATTAATATGTATCCTCCTATTGTATGTTTTGATTATAGTTTTATTTTATTTTTCTTGTCACTTTATTTCATTTTAATTTATTAAGTTTCATCTCTATATTTTATGATTGTGGGAGGATCTTGGGCTTTGTTGTACATAGTTATACATTTAAAAATGTTTAAATAAAGAATCACAAAAAAAAAAAAAAGGATGAATTTGGGCTAAGATAAGATTTAGTTGGTGTACATAAATTTACTGTAAACTAATACTAGTTTGATTTAATGTTTTTCAGCAGCAAGGAGAGGTAGAAAGTCCAATGGAGGAAACTGGCTGGTCAGAGGAGGTTGATCAGCCAAACTACGAGGATGGCCCTGTATCCACCCAGTCCCCCAGCAAGAGACCAAGGAGCTCATGTGCTTTGGCAGACTTGCTTGGACCTACTTTTGCCTCTACCAAAAACAATGCAACACCAAAATCTGCACATTACACTGCAACAGCTGAGGTTAAACGTTTTAGGGAAGAACCCCCTTTGCCACTTCCAGAGAATCCTCTCAGTTGGTGGAAGTTCCATGAGCACGAGTACCCTCACCTATCCAAAGTTGCGAAGCGCTTTCTTTGCATTCCCGGTACAAGTGTCTCTTCGGAGAGAGTTTTCTCCTCTGCGGGAGATATTGTTAATGCACAGAGAAGTGTCTTAAAGCCTGAGCATGTTGATCAGCTGGTTTTCCTCCACAAAAACCTTAAGATTAAATAAGCTTCCCTTTTCATTGATTTAATTAGTGTTACATTCCTAAATGTTTCCTTTAGGAATTGTTTTTTTGTAACACTAAGTGTTATGTGTTGGATGTACCCATATTAGTGCAAGCATTTTTTTAATGACAGATTGCACCTCAGATTGCACCTAATGTGTTATGCATTAGCCTAGATGTCACAGTCAGGGGCTATGTATTTTCTTTAATTGACAATTTACATTTGTTCCTTAATGTTTCCTTTAGGAATCGTGTTCGTGTTTTTACAACACAAAACGTGTTGGTCTGTTGGATGTACCCTGTGTTCTAGGAATAGTGCAAGCATTATTTTTATTGACACAGACAGATGTCTTTTATTTTTTTCAGATTGCACATAATGTGTATGTGTTATGTATTGTGACAGGGGCTATGTATTTTCTTTTATTATGGCCTACTTGAGCATATAAAAATTTGCTCACTAAGAACCTGTGAACCACAAATCCCAAACTGTTTGATTTTCTGTGTACTGAATTGTTTACCAAAAGTAAACTTCTTTGAGTTTTATGCACATCATGTCTTTTTTAAATATTACTTTTCTAAAATTATAGTCCTACTTTAAAAAAATCCCAATATATCGCCTTATGCACAGTATCGAAATATATTGCAATATATCGAATCGTGACCCATGTATCGTGATACGTATCGTATCGCCAGATTCTTGCCAATACACAGCCCTACTGAATGTCACGTCACGTCACGTCACGTCACGTCAAACGTAACATTTCCTCACACGGAGGACACAAATCTTTAATGAAAAGTACATAAATGTTAACTAAAGGTACATAAATATTTCTGAGAGATGCTGTGTCAATGATGGCTTAAATTTACTGATGTAAACACTCTCTGTTTGGACTTACAAGCCCTGAGCAGATACTGGGAAACTTGAGCAGAGGCCACAGTGGGTTCACAAGACGGCTAGATTTATTCTAGTCTGTAATTACAACATTGAGCTGAAAATAAGGCTTTGTTTAAGCAGATGCACACGCTCCAGCACATTCCACAACCAAATGTAGCCTAGCTCTCCAGAGAGGGCTTCACGTCACAGAGACATATGGCTGGGACTTGGGAGGTTAAATTCTGGACAACACAACAGAAGGCCCACGCTCACTTCAACAATCACAGATCAGCTCTGCTGGAAATTGGACAGAAATGCACTCTGCGCAATGTCCTGCATTATACATTACACTACCATACAAGGTCTGGGTCAGAAGGTTTTGTTAATAAATTTTTCTTCTACTCAGAAATGACACACAGATAACTAACAGAAAAGATATTAATGTTACAAAAGTTTTTTTTTTTAATAAATCAACGAAACCTGAAGATAAAATATAAATTTTTCCATAAATATTTTAAGCAGCATCATGTTGAACTGTTTACAACCGTGATAATAAGAAATAATTGTGATATTAACAAATAAATTTTACAATGTATTCAAACAGAAAACAAATATTTTAAATTGTAATAATATTTTATATACCATGTAAAGTTTTACTGTTTTTGCTCAAATAAATGCATTGCCTTGGTGAGCATAAGAGAGTTCTTTCAAAAATAAATAACATAATAATAACAATAACTTTTACTGACCCCAAACTTTTGAACGGTAGGGTATCTGTACCTACAACAACTTCCATGGCCCAGTCATGTGACCATGAAGACTCGATTACTTCAGCTATATACACTTTTTTTATTGGTCGTGAATTTTATTTAATAAATTAAATTTTTAAAGGCCAAAATGGCTTATAAAACACAGGTCTGGTAATAAATAAAGTAATTCAATAAACACCAAATGTACATAATATTAATTTCTATTCATGAATCATTAAGAACCTGTGAAATAGCATTATTGTAAGTTACAGAAACATTTCTCTAGTATAAACAGACTAAACTACTAGCTATATTTTCCAAATGGAAAGACTAAAGGGGGTAGAAGAAACTAAAACAGCCCCAAGCTTTGGACATCTCTTCAGGTTCAATTATCTCCATCTAATTTTGATTCAGAAATTAGTGTTCTCTACCCAGGGATAGTCATTCGAGTTCCCATATCTACACATCCATTGTGAAATCCAGTCTGACAGATCACATACCACAGCGCAGACCTGTTCAAGCCAATTTCTTTTTGGATGCGGAGAACAAAATCCATATTACTAAGTGTCTAGTCCCTCTGTGTATAGAAACACATGTCATCCAGCTGGCAACTGAATGTGACATTGCCCCCTTCCCCAAAAACACTAAGTGCAAATTGTTTTGAGCTGAAGGACGCTGCCCTGATGAGCAAAGCATGAAAGTGCACTTCATGCAGGGATCTCAGATGTCTCCAATTCTCTAGGCAGGATGCTTAATGGCTGCGGCAGGAGGTTCCTCTGAATCAAGCAGATCATTTTCACACTCTGCAGAGGTTGTGCTGCCAGAATGTCTGTTCCTGCATGAGTTTACAAATTAAGATGTCTGACACAAGGTGTTTAAATGGAGGCTATTTTTTTTCCTTTCTTATCCACATAGTAGGGATGCACCGAAATGAAAATTCTTGGCCGAAACCGAAAACCGAAAAAGAGAAAACCAAGGCCGAAAACCGAAACCGAAACACCGAAAGAAATTATCCCAATTATTAGTACCATTGCATTTATTGCTATGACCGTGTACTAACTTTACTAAAATTAAAACATTGCAATTGCATAAATTAATATTAAAGTTTCAAAGATAATTACAATTACATAAATTATAAAAAAACATAAAAATGCATAATTACAAATTATGCAAATATTTATTAAGCACATTGCAACAATGCACAGTATAAAATAAAATTCAAACTAAAATTTAATCCCACTCATCTGTATATTAAATAATAATGTACAGGCCTACTGGCCTGCAGAAAGGTTTTAAAATTAACTGTTCTCTCATAAAAAGTGCATTTAGGTGAAGAGCATTTGAAATTTTTCTCTGTAGTACTAGAAAGTGCATTACTTCTCCAGTAGGCAAGACTGTTATCACTTCTGGGGATGGGGACTTCAGACAGATAACCATCTAGCTGTTGAGCAGTTGAGCTTGTCATCTGCCTGACATTTGAGAAATATTTGAGAGAGTGTATTTAAATAGGGCCAGGGCATAAATAAACATTTTTATCAAATTAAAGCAGAAATCTAGCAAAAAATCTAGCAGAAATATGGCTACAATCTGATATTATGCATGTATATGTATATGTGTGTGTATTATATATGCAGAGACGAGTCTTTTTTTTTTTGCGCTCTGATCTCAGTCTCCTGCGCTTGGCGCTTCTCCGTCTCCACGCGGGTTCTCCGCATCCAGCGCGGCCTGGAGCATTTCTCGTGTGCTCTGCCATATTTCCGCGTCCAAGTAATGGTCTTTATAACGCGGATCAAGCACATTCGCGATGAAGTGCGGAGGATCCGAAAAGATCTCAGTGAGACGTGTGCTAACAGACTCTATAAGACTGTACTTTTCTTTGTTTTCACTTCGTGGTCCGTCTCAATCTCTTTGTTAGGAGACGCTTTAGTGCTGCGAATAAAGGAATAAGAATAGAGAGAATGTTCTCTATTAAGACCCACTGGTGTGAAGTGAATGACGCGGGGAGCTCGTGGTCTGCGCTATGCAGGTGCACGTGCAGGTCGCGGTTTCTGTTTGCGTCATCATAACATTTCGGCCGTGTTGTTTCGGTAATAAAAGTGTTTCGGCCGAAAACCGAAAATGCACTTTTTGGCCATTTTCGGCCGAAAATTTTCGGTGGCCGAATATTCGGTGCATCCCTACCACATAGATTGGAGAGACATATTGTGCGCTGCTGGAGATCTGTATTCTTATCACGTGAGGTGATGGTTGTTTTTCAAGTACCAAGGTTTGAGTTGCTGTCTCTCAAATGGCTATAGGGCATGACAGAAAGGAAAGTGGTGTATTTTCCACTACCTGCTCACAAATTCCATGGCTGTGAATTTAAACTACAAAATATCTGTCATTTCACAACTTTACACTGACTTGTTACCTAATTACAGCAGCAGGAAGAGCAGTAAAAGCCTTTGTTCTTCAAAGTGTGACTGTGGACACTTTGATCCAGGATCCAACAAAAAGTGCATTTACATGCACTTTAAACTTTCATTTTAGTCAGAATAAAACAATAATTTGTCTTTTTAAAATGTAAACCATTTAGTCCTACTGAATTCATGCCAGTCCATTTTTTGTAATGTTGCACCAGCAGTGAAGCTCTGTTTCATCTAGCTACAGTTGGCCAAAGTGCTGTGCGACTGCTCCAAAAGACAAAGCACTCCTACCCAAACAAAAGACAAAGATCCACATATAAACAGGTCAAAACAGACGAACAGACCACATAAAACAGGTGGCCAAAGTAATACAAACAAAAACCAGAGTTAGTTTACAATGTCACTTTCTGTTATGCTTCATGTGCATATTTGAAGTTGTTCTGCTTCTGCTTTTTGCAAATGTTCGCCGTCACATATGAAATATTCCATGCCCCATCTCAGTGCAAATTAGTTATATGTGTGTGGTCTGTGTGTTAGTGTAAGTACAAGAACGGATTTGTCTGAGCAATTGTATGGGGATCTCAGGCAGCCTGAGTGCAGTTTATGAATGCGAAATTGTACAGGAACAGTGTAGTGTGTTTGCCCAGAAACCACAGTAACGAAGAGGATGGAGGAACGCACTGGAAAACTTTAGAGATGCCCACAGGCGAAGGCCCTCTTTAGAGCCTGGCAGATCACACAGCCTCGTTCAGCTCCACATCCTCTGCAAACATGTGGCTGCAATTGAGTGGAACAGCCCCTCCCTCAATCCAGCCATCCAACCAGCCCCATGTAAACATCCCAGGTCCATAAGACTCGCTACATCATGCACTGATTGACCCATGCCTCTGAGCGACATCTAAACTCTCACTACAGTCTAATCAAAAGTAAAGCCCTTAAGTACCTGAGAAAATCTCAACGGTGAACCCTTCAATGTGGCGGAGTTCTGCATGTCAACGCGGTTCTCATATGTCATGGGTCATTAATGCGGAGTGGAACAGTGGAGGTGGGCTGCAGGGTATCTGTTCTCTGACAGACCAATCCAGTGCCAATAATTATGCGACAGGAAACTCACTGATTGCATAGGTCTGTCTCTGTCTCAGGCACAGGGTTAAGGGTTAAACTCTGAGCTTTGGTAATCAAGATTGGAGTATACTCCTTCTCTCCCTATGAAAATACAGCCAAAGATGGAAGTAGTAAAGAAAAATTGCAGCATTTACTAATGTAATTGGCTATTGAGAGTCTTGGAAAAAGAGGTGACCCTCTGTTAACAGAAAATAGAAAACTCCAACCATTTACCAGCAGTTTCATTTCAGAAAAAGCTTCTGTGAAACACAACAGACCCTGATTTACGAAAGAAAAAGTATAAAAACACAAAGACCACAGTAAAAAGGAATAAACAGAGTTAAATTACAGAGGAGCTTCGTACACCAGTCTGCAACAGGAAGCAGCAGGTTCTTACCTCACAGGGTAGCAAGTGTGGCAGCACATGATGATGAAGGGTAATCATGAGTATCAGCATTAAAAGTCTTCTGTCTGCAGATCACAGAGCAAAGCCACAAGCTCCTGGGGAGCAAAGAAAAACTTCATTAGGAAGCCACTGCTGCATAAAGCACCAACAAACAACAATTATACTATATCAGAGGAGCTTTACCAAAACTTCTGCAAATGGAGATAAAATGCAAACTGCCAGAAAGTCAGAAAACAAAGTAGATCTGCAGGAATCCAATACTAATGAATGTCATTTGGCTTACTTTCTTACACTTTTGGAACACTCATATAGATTAAGCATAACAATATTTGATCTCGTATAAAGTTAATTATCATTATCTGGTTGCATCACAAATTTAAAAGACAGCAGATCCCCTGTTTATTATTCCCATTATAAAAATTGGATCAAGTGAAAGAAATACGTCAGCAATGTTTGAGTGCACAGAGTACAAAAGAATTAGAAAATAGTCTTGGATATTTTCATGATTTGTCATGTATTGCTTTAGGACACTTTCGGTGTGTCACAGTTGCACAGCTGCCAAATCACTCCATAGCAAAAGAAATGTGCATTAGGGCTGCATGATTATGATAAAAAACATAATTGACGATTATTCCCTTGAAACTGTAATTGCGATTATTAATTATGATTATCACAATTTACATTAAATTATCTTTGAATAATTGTTTGATGCAACTGCATGCCATATTTTTATATAAAAATAAAGAAGCTAAAAACACACAAAGTGAAATATTTTGTGCTTCTCTATAGTATTAAGCCTCAAATGTCAAATACACATCGGATTGGTTTTTTCTTCAAATTAGAAAAATATGAATGGTATTATAATGCTATACTAGAACTTATGAGAACATGTTGAAAGAAAAAACATATCTTAAGCGTGCAGAATAACATAAGTGGACTTTGAACGATTAATTGCCAGTTTGAACGATTACGTAATAGTGGCATCCATAATTACAATCGCAATTAGTAATTTGATTTATTGTGCAGCCCTAATGTGCATCTTGAAATTATTTTGTTTAAATCTTTTTAAGGTATTTAATGAAACAATCCGATAGTTTTGGTTAGATACCGTGATTTCAGTTTCTTCAGAATTATTTAAACATTGTCAAAGAGAAAAGGATTATCACAGAAAAAAATCTTACTTGGTTCTATGCATCAGTTGTTGATTGAATTAAGATGTGAGTGTTTCAGTCAAAAATAAATGCAATCTTGAGTATTGTGCAGTGGCAGGGTTTAAGCAGAGAGATAGATAGGGTGTTAATGATTACAAAGTTTTGAAAGTTATCTTTAAACTGGTTATAAAAAGTGGAAATAAAATGCCACACTGCTCACTAAAAACCACTCGTTGCAGCCTAAGATTACTTTCTTGTTTACATTTCCATGTTTATACTTCTGTTTCAAAAATGAAAGTACATATTTGCAAGCAAGGTTTCACACAGTATCATATGCTATAACATGCCAGGTGCAAACTTAACAATATGACACCAAAACACTCTTTCTTGAGGTGTCAAGAAAATTGCTGTCAAGAAAGTTCATGGCAAAACTTTGCACACATGCACTAAGTAACACTAAATAGGTCACACAGGAGATCCATAATACTGTTCCCACATATTAAACTAAACTGAGACTTTGTGTGGATTAGCGCCCAACGCAAGGCAAAAACGCTCCTCAGACAGAGTGTCACCAAGCCTGAGACATTTAGATCCATACAGGTGCCAGGAGGAGTTGACCGCGACTTCCCACGCTTCGAAAGAGGATTATAACTTATTTCCCAAGGAATGTTGACTTCTTCCCAAATCTGTAGATTTTGGGGTAATCTTTTCAATAGCCCTCATTAAAAACAACCGTTTTAGATTTAGCCATTTGTTATTAGAGTGGCTTGTGTATACACATCTCCACTTCAAAACTATTGACCGGAAGCGATTTGTGACCTTGTTTTTTGTTGGAGTGCTGAAAGAGAAAATATATGCAGAAAGTTGAGGGACAGCAGTAGGAAGTGGAAACCAAACATATGAAGATGTCATCACTGCTGTTAATTCCAGAGGGTTTAGTAAAACCAACAGGGAAGCATGAGGGTGTATAAAAAGCAATTGGAACTCGAATGGGAGACTAATGTGATCAAAGCAAAAGATCAGCCATAGCTAATTGAAATTGAAGCCCATGAAATGAGAAGGTTAGTGTGGTTCACTGAGGCGCTGAGGATAGGAACACAGATGCCTTGAGGGAGGGCTCAACTGTGCCTGCAAAGAGCTACAAGGCACCCACTCATTCTTTTTACACTGTGGTTATGATATTCCTTAATGTTTGTGATATTTTACAAGCTTGGAGAGAGCATTTATTCACGATTCAGCTCTGTGGCAAGGCAACAGCGAAGTTTTCTTTAATTTTGTGAGATGACGGCAAACTGTTTACTGTTAAAGCCACAGGCTTCATGCTAGGCTTGCCATGATAGACGATGCTGACGGTGATGCAGTTATTAAGCCGCAACACCAGTTACGTCACTTGCTCACCACGGCACCAACCCCCACCACCGTTTAGATTTTTTTAGAGTTAAAAACATTTAGTTCAGTAAAAAAACAGGCAATACAATTAAAAACTGAACGCGGCTGCTTAATGCAGCATGCCGGACAACAGTCGCATCACAGATCAGATTTCATTTCTCCAGTGAGGAGAGTGAGTAGAGCTGACTGACAAGAGGAGTGGGGTGAGACAGACAAGATGATGGTGGATAATTTAGTTTAGAAACTAAATGCAAAAGCGCCTGTTTGACAGTATTTTGAGAAGCCTGTTGACTTTTGCCATTTATAAAAGGTGATTTTGGAAGTTTTTTTAAAAACATTTGCTAGTTATTTAATTAGTTTCACAGTGTTTGCTGATTTTTACTTTATTTAAACTTTGTGTAATTTGTCTATTTTATTTGACATCAAGGTGTATGCCGTGCCTCCGAGCTTTCTTATTCGTTTGCTAATAAATGTTCTACATTTCTTATTTATTTGGTAATATATTATACCTGTTTACTTATTTACAGTTTTGTACCTATTTAAACTTCATGTAAGTTATTTGTTATTTTATATTAGGCATAGCCTGCACTACAGCATGGGGTATTTTTATTTGTTTTGTTAATAAAAGTTCTATGTTTAAAACATAGGCTAAAGTGAGTTTGACATTGTATTTCGTTGTTGCATTCATGGTTTTAGAAGAAAATGCTCCCTTGACTCTACCAAAATTTGTTTATGACTGCGCAAATCATTTTACACGGGACTGCTTTGTGAATGAGGGTCAGTATAAAGCAGGTTTTGCACAAAAGTTGCTCCTGAAGGATGGAGCAGTGCCAACTGTTTGTGATCCAGCTACACCTACAGAAGAAGTATCGCGCTTTTTAAAAAAAATTGCCTTTCTGAAAAAGTTTCTTGGCACTTTGTAAGGCTAATGTTGCTAAAGTTACCATTGTCTGTCGGTTTTCACTGAAGCTGCTTTTACGTGCTACGAGAATGACAGAATGTGGGAGTTCAAATTGCATATGAAAGCAATGTGAAGTTGACCACTGGAATAAGTAGCGGGGCTTACAAAGTTTGTTTGGCACCATGAGTTATTTTATCGCGCCGTATAACAGAACTTTCAAATGTATCTAGTATGATAAAACAGTGCTGCTCAAATACTCAAGACCGGTTGACTGTGGCATAATAAAAGCTCCGCTACTTTCGAGCCATGTGTCATGCTCATTCAGCGGCCTAGTTTCGCTTCGACGGCTTTGAGCCTCACCCTGCTTCATACTACGACGTTAATAAATCATTAGCTCATCCATGAACATGATTTCTGCCAAGTCCTGTCGGATTGCATCAGCTGTGAGGATGAAGACGACAACTCCCATGATTCCACACTCAGTCATGGTGCCATCAAACTACACCTACACGTTTCTTTGTTTTGTTTTGAATATGTGCCCTCTAGAAGCGAAAAAATTACATATTGTGCCTTTACTCACCCTTATGCTGGCCAAACCTATAAGTCCTTCATTTATCTTCAGAACACAAATTAAGATATTTTTGGTGAAATCCGAGAGCTTTCTGTCTCTGCATAGACAGAAATGCAACTGAAACATTCCCAGGCCAAGAAAGGAAGCAAGGACATTGTTAAAATAGTCCATATGACATCAGTGGTTCGACCAGGCACAGAGCCCCACCAAAATATAGACCTCTATATAAACTGAAACAATAATAAATTGTAAATGTTTTAAGGGTGGTGTTGGCGCAGTGGATAAGACACATGCCTTTGGTGTAAGAGACCCAGGTTCGAATCCACTGTGAGACACCAATCAGAATCAGAATCAGAAAGAGCTTTATTGCCAAGTATGCTTGCGCATACAAGGAATTTGTTTTAGTGACATAAGCATCCAGTACACAGAGACAACAACACACAGACAAAAAAAAAAAACAATTACAGGAGAATTACAAATTGGCAAATAAATAAGTGTATAAACAATTGTGCTATAAATGATCATGGAATAGGATTGAGTGAGATGCAGGAATGTTCTAGGATGGAGGGGTAACAAATAAATATAAGGATATTGCACATATTTGCATAAGCATAAGTTTAAGTGGGAAACATTTAACTGTTCGTGAGGTAGATTGCCTGGGGGAAGAAACTATTCTTGTGCCTTGCTGTTCTTGTATTTGCGGCTCTGAGGCGCTGGCCAGATGGCAAAAGTTCAAAGATGGGGTGACTTGGATGTGAGGGATCCAGAGTGATTTTCTGAGTCCTTTTCCTCACTCTGGATGTGTACAGTTCTTGGAGGGTGGGCAGGGGAGCACCAATAATCCTTTCAGCAGTCCGAACAGTTCTCTGTAGTCTACTGATATCTGATTTTGTAGCTGAACCAAACCAGACAGTAATTGAAGTACACAGGACTGACTCAATGACGGCTGAGTAGAACTGTTTCAGCAGCTCCTGTGGCAGGTTAAACTTCCTCAGCTGGCGAAGGAAGTACAACCTTTGTTGGGCTTTTTTCACAATGGAGCCAATGTGATTGTCCCACTTCAGGTCCTGAGAGATGGTGGTTCCCAGGAATCTGAATGACTCCACTGTAGCCACAGTGCTGTTCATGATGGTGAGTGGGGAAAGTGCAGGGGGGTTTCTCCTAAAGTCCACAGTCATCTCCACTGTTTTGAGCATGTTCAGCTCCAGGTTGTTAAGACTGCACCAGACAGCCAGCTGCTCAACCTCCTGTCTGTAAGCAGACTCGTCACCGTCCTGGATGAGGCCGATGACTGTAGTGTCGTCTGCAAACTTCAGGAGCTTGACAGAGGGGTCTTTAGAGGTGCAGTCGTTGGTGTACAGGGAGAAGAGCAGAGGGGAGAGAACACATCCCTGAGGGGCACTAGTGTTGGTGGAGCAGCTGTTTGACATGAATTTCCCCAGTCTCACTAACTGTTGCCTATCTGTCAGAAAGCTGGTGATTCACTGACAGATAGAGCTAGGAACAGAGAGCTGGGTCAGTTTGGTCTGGAGGGTTGTTAGGATGATGGTGTTGAAAGCCGAACTAAAGTCCACAAACAGGATCCTCACATAAGTCCCTGTTTTGTCCAGATGTTGCAGGATGAAGTGCAATGCCATGTTGATTGCTTCATCCACGGACCTGTTTGCTCGGTACGCAAACTGCAGGGGGTCCAGTAAGGGTCCAGTGATGTCCTTCAGATAAGCCAGAACCAGTTTTTCAAACGACTTCATGACGACAGACGTTAGAGCCACAGGTCTGTAGTCGTTAAGTCCTGTTATCTTGGGTTTCTTTGGAATGGGGATTATGGTGGAGCTTTTGAAGCAGGAAGGCACTTCACACAACTCCAGAGATCTGTTGAAGATCTGTGAAAAGATGGGGGCCAGCTGGTCAGCACAGATTTTCAGACAGGCTGGTGTAACGCCATCTGGGCCTGGTGCTTTTCTTCTTTTGTTTTTCTTGAAGACCTGGCGCACATCATCTTCACAGATTTGAAGAGCAGGAGGTATGGAGAGGGGGATTGCAGGAGGTGTTAATGGTTGTGTAGGGAGATGGTCAGAGTGGGTGTTGGGGGTTTCAAATCTACAATAAAACTCATTCAGGTCGTTAGCAAGTCGTTGATTAGCCTCAGTGCAAGGGGATGGTGTCTTGTAGTTTGTGATGGCTCTCAGTCCTCTCCAAACTGAAGTAGAGTCGTTGGAAGTAAACTGGTCTTCCAACTTTTTAGCGTAGGTCTTTTTAGCCGCTCCAATCTCTTTGTTCAGTGTGTTCCTGGCCTAATTGTACAAGACCCTGTCCCCATTTCTGTAGGCATCCTCTTTGGCCTGACAAAGGTGTCTGAGTTTTACTGTAAACCATGGCTTATCATTGTTGAATGTTAACTAAGTCCTGGTAGGAATGCATATATCCTCACAGAAACTAATATAGGATGTTACAGTCTCTGTGAGTTCGTCCAGATTGGTGGTAGCAGCTTCAAAAAACGCTCCAGTCTGTGATGTCAAAACAAGATTGTAAATCCTGCTCTGTTTCGCTGGTCCATCTCTTCACAGTCTTTACTACAGGTTTAGCAGATTTAAGTTTCTGCTTGTAGGTCGGTATAAGATGAACCAGACAGTGATCAGAACGTCCCAAAGCTGCTCGTGGAACAGTGTGATATGCATCCTTTATTGTGGTGTAACAGTGATCCAGTATATTACTGTCTCTGGTGGGACAGGTAACATTCTGTCTGTATTTTGGCAGTTCACGAGAGAGATTGGCTTTATTAAAGTCCCCAAGAATGATTAAAACAGAGTCTGGGTGTTGTTGTTCTGTGTCTGTGATCTGATCAGCGAGTTTCTCAGGCTTACTTGCGCTTGAGGAGGAATGTAAACACTATGAATGAACGAGTGAAACTCCCGCGGCGAATAGAACGGCTTGCAGTTGATAAACTGCGTTTCTAGATCAGGACAGCACATCTTCTTTAACACAGTTACATCTGTACACCACCGTTCATTGATGTAAAAGCATGTCCCGCCGCCGCGCGATTTCCCCGTTGATTCTGCTTCGCGGTCCGCTCTGAACAGCTGAAAGCCCGGCAGATGGAGTGCGCTTTCCAGTATGGCATCATTCAGCCAGGTTTCCGTGAAACACAGAGCAGCAGAGTGAGAGAAATCCTTATTTGTCCGAGAGAGCAGGAGGAGTTCGTCCGTTTTGTTGGGTAGAGAGCGGAGATTTGCCAGATGGATGCTAGGCAACGGCGTTCGAAATCCGCGCTTCCTGAGTCTGACGAGCGCTCCCGCTCGCTTTCCCCGTCTGCGCGTCCTGAAGCGCTTGATCAGCGCCGCTGCTCCTCCGATAACAATGTTCAGTAAAACGTCTGTATAATAGAAATCTGGAAAAATATTATGTGGTGTGTTCTGCCGAATGTTCAGCAGTTCATCCCTGGTGAAACTGATCGTGTTTGTTAAACAAAAAACAGGAAAAACGAACAAAAACAGTACAAACACTGGAGAGCCAAGCACTGAAGCAGCCATGTGTGGCGCCATCTTGGATTAGTGTCCCTGAGCAAGACACTTAACCCCTAGTTGGTCCAGAGGCGTGCGACCTCTTACATATATAGCAACTGTAAGTCGCTTTGGATAAAAGCATCAGCTAAATGAATAAATGTAAATGTGTTCAGCATTCTCTAACAAATACTTTTCAGATTTTCAATACTGTTTTAATACACATGGTTTTAGCAGGCATGTCTACATGATACTAAGACGGTGTCTGAGACCTCCCGAGCTCTGCAGCACCCTACAATTTTGCAACGAAAATATGTGGTCAAAAGGGGAACTGCAGCGCGCTCTATTTGAGAGCCATTGGGGCAGATTTGAGACTGCCCCGCTTTATTTCACATTACCTTACCTGAACCTCGCTCCACCAAGACGATATACAAGTTCACTTAAGCTATGTGTCTGCATCTGGTCTGTAACTAGTTGGCATGACTTTTTTTTTTTTCTATTCGGAGTATGAAATTAAAGTATAAATCCTTAAGTTTAAATGTTCTCACATGAATAGCATTTATATGGTTCTATTGTGTTTTTGTTTTATTATTCTGAGAATAGACATATGATCGTCTTTCCTCACCCGAATTGCTCCACAACTTGTAAGATTCTAAATCAACATTTGGAGGTGATAAATGTCATATTAAGGCAATTATAATACAGCATTTTATGCTGTTCTCCGAGCCTGTCAATTAAAGGGTCATTCCACCCGTGGAGACATGAATGTGTATTGAAAGTGGGTCATATATGTAGTAGAATAGTATCATTTTTTTTTTTTGGTCCTTCTGGGCCTATAAAAGGCAGAAAATAACTTTTTAGAGCTTGTGGACTGTAGACAACAATCCCCATAGTGCATTGCAATACTCAACTCCGCAGGCCACTCCCACTACTCCGCCCATCAATGTGGATTAGTTGAGCTCTCCTCTACGCTACCGATTGTAAATTATTTGGCACAATTTGTTGTGAAGAGTTATTTTGTGACCCAATTAATGTTTTTGTGACAAAATGGTGTGAACTTGCATAGTACCAGGATGTTGTTCAAGAACAAGGAAAAGTATTCACAGAATCCCGAAAGATACGGACTTGTGCAAAAAGTGGCTACGGGCTAACGTTATCAATAACCCTAAGTTCGGTGAGGACACAACACTTGAAGCACTAAAAAATCAGATGGTGTGCAGTTTACATTTCAAGCCCAAAGATTATGCGCCTAACCCCCTAGGATTGAAGAGACCCGCGCTTTTGAAAAACTCAATTCCTTCAGTATTTTCCTTGCCAGACGACGACGACGAAAAGCCAGGAACGTCGGGAACCACCAGCTCTAGCAGCACTAAACGCATTTGCCTGGAGGTAATGTTATTTCTGACTAGACTCTATTAGCAGCTAGTGGCTACTGAGAACACACACTGACATAGTCGTCTGCTGTTAAGAAACACATCTCCTATGATTTTTCTGTTTACGAACTAAATATCTTGTATGTTTTGCTCGCTTGTTGTTTTAATGTGTCTGCCTCAGTAACTAACGTTACACTTGTCAAGAAATGAGTAAGTAAAGTTAGTATGTAACGTAATAATGTAACGTTAGGCACTTAGCTAAAAGTTATATATAAGTTTGCTATTATCGATGTAAATCAACCATGTTTTACTGTGTTAGTTTGACGCTTTTCATGTTTTTTTTTTTTTAGCTGCTCGTCGTTGTACTGTGGCTCATAAAGGTAGCCACGAACATCCGTTTCTAACATAACTTCGTCTAAATCAAAATCCTCCCCAATGCATCCGTCTGAAAAATCAGTATTTTCCTCCAAGTTTCTCCCGGTGAAATCAAACGCACGGGCACTGATCTGTGATAGGTCTGTTAGCGCATTAGGTACAACCCCCTATGGGCAGACTACTTGTGCTTGTAGTCTTTACAGAAATCCACCCTTTTTATACTTCCTCCTACAATGACGTCAAATGATGATTTTTGCGTCATTGTAGGAGGAAGTGAAAAAGGTAAATAGTGGATTTCTCTCGTCTCAGGGGAAAATGAGAGAATGTTGCACAACCATTCAATAGTATGACTGGTTTTCTAACAATGGACCTCTTAATGCAAATGGGTGGAGTGACCCTTTAACATTAGCGTGCCACCCACAGGATAACGCAAGGACATCTTTGCCAAAACTTTGTGTATGTGTTCAGAGATGACAATATAAATGTACATTTTTTTTTCATATATTTATTATTCAATATATTTTCATATATTTTTGTGGGCAAACAAAACATTAAAGAGAATATCTTTATTCAAAGATTTATTTTCTTCCGGGTCAGTATCCTCCACCCTTCATGAGAGTACCACAACGCATGCGTCTGATGCTGCTGATGTAGAACACACATCATTATTTTTGTTTTCTTTGTGCACAAAAAGTATTTTCGTAGCTGACTGAAGGTCTTACGGGTTTGGAATGACATGAGGGTATGTAAGTAATTAAAGTTGCAGTCGGTAACTTTTGGCACTCGAGTCTGGCAGAAGAACATTGTGTGATGGATAAATACAATAAAATGATACGACTGGCATAAAGACTGTGACCTTCACATGACCAAGATGTAACAGAGAATCCGGCCTTTTTTTTCAAAATAAAAGATCGTTATGGCTTAGCACACTTCTACTTGTTATTTGTTTTGCAAAAATCCACCGCTCCCGGCTCTTCTGGTCCAATCAGCGTAGGGCTGTGCCACAGAGTTGTTTTGTGTTGAAAATTAAAAAAATATATATAATGATCGAGTACATCATGAATCCATTTTCCAAACCGTGTTTTTTTTCTTATCCTGAATCACTATGGTACCCATATAATAAGTGTTTATATTCGGACTATTTTAGTCAGGTTGGAGTCGGCAACGCTGCAGAGTATCACAGTACCTGCGTCACTCGCCATAGATGTAAACAGAGAGAAGTAGCTCCGGCTACATGTTCTTCCGCCAGACGTGAGCACCAAAAGTTACCGACTGCAGCTTTAATGACAGAATTTTCTTTTTTGGTTGAACATTTCCTTTAAGAAATGCGATTGGCAACGTTTAAAGGAGAAAGGCAATAAATAACCGTGGGCTTACAACAGCTGAGTGATGATGACCACCATATAACACATCTGTTCATATTCACCATTTAGGAACTCTTACTCATATCCTCTACAAAGCAGAGACCTATTATGGAGGAAGTCATTCAATTACAACCAGCAATTCTCCATTCATTTAGGTTACGGCCCTGAAACAGAAAACACAATATGCAGGCTGTAGCTTTTGGTGCTGTACTCACTGAGACTTATCCTCCAATCTGCTTATCAAACTTAGTCATGTTTTAAAATAAGACTGCATAAAAAAAGAAGCTGAATGAAAAACATAAAAATGGAAGTTTAATTTCTAGTTTTCATTAATCAAGGTTTAGAGCTCAACAATAAGAATTTGTTTTATATTAGAGCAGATGGGTTTGTATTTGACCTGTCAATATTTTCCACCATGAATATGAAAAATTACTATTTTTAGCAACATGTGTCAGGAAAACATACATATATATATATATATATATATATATATATATATGTATCAGAGGTGTAATGATACACCTATGGCACGGTTCGGTTTACGGTTTTGGAGCCACGGTTTGGTCCGGTTCGCTTCACTGTGGGGGCAGGGTTCATGTCATTTTACCAGCAATGCTAAGGAACAATACATTCACTTAACTTAATAATAACAACAAAAATAACTTTTTCTTTATTAACTTTGGCTTCACATTTTTAGTGCAGTCAGCATACATGAGTAAACAAAAATTAAATAAAATACTTCCAATGTAGCCTTTTGTAATTGTACATGCCCTGTATCACTGGTGCTCAATAAAAATACTTTAACAATAAAAATACTTCTACAATAAAAAAAAATAAAAAAATACTTCCAATGTAGACTAGTCAGAATAAAACATTTATCTCTTTAGTGCAGTCAGCTTACCTGAGTAAACTAAAATTAAATTAAATATATTACTCCAAGACTAGTCAAAAATAAACACTGTCTCTCATTGTCCTTCCACCATGAAAGTGGATTTTAAGGGGGAATAAGGGGGATGTCTGCGGTCTTGGGTGACGGGATGGGGGGCTTATGATATAAGACTTCGTAGCCTATAATAAAAGATAATGAATTACAAACCTTAACTAAACACATTTTTATAAATTTTTATTTCTGTAACCCTAACACTAATGAGCTTAAATGTATTTTTTGTACACAGCGCGGCGAACTGTCAATCACTCCTGTACGCGTGCATCACTGTCCTCCTCGCAGCTGCAACAACTTGCGCCCTCTTCATCAAGCTTTAAAACAAAAAGGGGACAAAAAGGTCGTATTGTCTTTGTGCATATAGATTAATCAGATAAATGAATATCTAAATTCGTGCCTAGCCGCCTACGGTATTTTTTTAGAACTTAACCTCCGCAGACAGTTTTTAATGTTTATCAGACAATAACTACTCAAGATTTTGCTTTAGTATAATTTTCGGGACAATTAGGGCCAGATTCGGGATTCGGGACAACAGTTTAGATTTCGGTAACCCGGTACCTTTGTGATTCTTCATAGACATAAACGGAGAGAAGTAGCTCCGGCTACAATGTTCTTCCGCAAGACGCAAGCAGTTCTGTTTATTAACCGCTAGAGCGTCAAAAGTTACGGACTGCGGCTTTAATTATTCGGTTTCTGTACCTGGACACTTACAAACATAAAAAAAAAAATTAAACACTGTGTAAATAGCACAAACAAATAAACAGAATGAACATACAAATTAAACACTTTCAAACAGGACCCACTGGTACAACCTGCTTACAGTACAAACCTTGTCAGTGAACTATGAGGGCAAAAAAACTAAACAGAAACAAAATAATCTTTCATTAATCATAATCGAGGTAAAATGTTCAATTAATCGAGGTTTTGATTTTAGGCCATAATCGTCCAGCCCTAGCTCAGTACTAATATATGTTTTTATTGAGGGTTTTGTTCAGGTCGAGCAGTGCTATGAGCACAAGTAATGTTCAGACAGACAGAGCCAGACTCTGGAAATGCCCCTCTTTATAGTCGTGTGGTTCTGTGCAGATGCCAAACACATCTCAGACCTAACATAATGTACTGCAAAAATACAGACGGCATGGTTTAGGAGTCTCTTTCCATAATAAAATGTCAAATATAACTACCTATGCGAAGCAGAGAGAAAATATCCAATACTTAATCAAAACACTACTCAAAGAAGAGCATGCAATACTGTTTAAATAAATCTCACATTTTTAAAAAGCATTATGGGAAGAACTACAAAAGGGCCCACGAGACCAAAATAGGGTCATAGTGGCAGGTGCTAGCAATAAGCCAGTACCTGATTGATATAAAGTAATAGCAGTATGTGGTAGAGTTAAACACGGAGACGTCTCGGGACCACAAATAATGGATGCGTGTGCACTTTGCACGCTGAGCTAACCACAACCAACTCTGCTCCATTGTTCTGTGTGGTCACAATGGCACCTTTCAACAAAACACTCCTCAAAGACATGTCATTTCCTACACAGAGACAGAAAAAGTGAGTGACAAGTGAAAAGGTATTACATAAAGCACTACATCGACATGAGGGTGTGAGGGCTTAACAAGGGCTAATTTAGTTGCAGTTTCCAAACAAGAAGTGTTTTCGGTGCATTATTCTCTAAAAAGCATACGCCAAATTTATGACAAGCACAACCTGCATGCATGAAGATGAGCTTCACTTCTCAGTAGAAAACAAGATTTTTTTGGAGTTATTTCAACCTGATGCAACTTTTGTCCTTTTTCGAAGCTTCTCAAAATAATAATTCTTCACTTGCCAACTGCATACAGGCCATTTACAGGCTTGCCATTTATAAAGGTTTGAAGATAACATTTAGTGAGAAAAGATTCACCAAGCGGGGACGTGTGCTACACATTTCCATGCAAAAAGAAATAAACAGGCTGACTGTTACTGCAGAAAACGATAAAATCTCCAGTCCCCAGACTCAATTTCACCTGCCATTCAAGGCCATGAAACTAGCCATTCTCTGGTTTTTCACTATTACACTTATTACAGCCAAGGTGAATTACACAACTGCAAACAACTGAACAGCCTACTATGAAGCATGAAACTCTTAAAATAAGTCTTAAAGGGACAGTTCACCCAAAAATGACAATTCTGTCATCATTTACTCACCATGATGATGACTTTCAAAACCTGTATTAATTACGTTCTTCTTCAATAAATCTTCATTATTTTTCCACAAAAGAAGTCATACAGGTTTGGAATGAAATAAGGTGAGTAAATGATGAGAGAATTGTATTTTATCATTCTTTTTTCTGGGGGGTGAACTATCCCTTCAAGCAAATGAGAGCATGAAAAACTAAAAGTGGCTTTGCTTAAAAGTAACGTCTGAGTCTAAGTGATATTGCTTTCTTGTCTCATTCAGCTTCGAGCATACAGGGAGCGAAACCTGACTCTTTTTCTCACTCTCCCCCCTTTCCACTCTCCCTCCCTTTCGTTTTCGGGAAGTCGTGGCCTAATGGTTAGAGAGTCGGACTCCCAATCGAAAGGTTGTGAGTTCGAGTCCCGGGCCGGCAGGAATTGTGGGTGGGGGGAGTGCATGTACAGTTCTCTCTCCACCTTCAATACCACGACTTAGGTGCCCTTGAGCAAGGCATCGAACCCCCAACTGCTCCCCGGGCGCCGCAGCATAAATGGCTGCCCACTGCTCCGGGTGTGTGCTCACAGTGTGTGTTTGTGTTCACTGCTCTGTGTGCGTGCATTTCGGATGGGTTAAATGCAGAGCACAAATTCTGAGTATGGGTCACCGTACTTGGCTGAATGTCACTTCACTTTCACTTTTTTTCTCTTTCTCTCTCCTCCCCCCTTTCGAAGGAGAGGCTCTTCTAGGGCCAGACGAAGGCCCAAAGGCTGAAAAATACAGAACGAGTCATGCATGGAGGAAGCAGGCCACCATTTCTCCTTAAATACAGCCATAAAGATATATATAAATAAAGCCTAGCTCTTAGGAAGAAAATTAGATTTGGTTCTCTCTTTCCCTCCCACTCCTGGCCTTCTATTTTAGTTGCAAGCAGAGCACAGGCCTTTTTCTGGCTCGTGGTTGCAGGAGCAATTCAGATTGCTGAAGGTTTCATGTGCTGTGGGAGGTGGGAGGGGTGCTGCTGGGGTCATGTTGTTGAGCACTTACAGATATGCCAACAGATAACAAAACATGATGCAAATGACAACAAATTGGTGCCAATGATTCATGAGAAAGAACAGGCACAGGACTAATCTATCTGGCACAGAATGTGAATGTGAATTCCCATGTCAAGGGCAGGGCTGACCTTATAAACATGCTTCAGGGCAAGTAGTCCTGATTATATATATATATATATATATATATATATATATATATATATATATGCATTCTTAAAATGTATGCACAAATCTAAGTACATTATTATATTTACTATATATCTGAGCAAAAATCTAAGAAAATTACAGATATTTTTTATTAAATCCAGAACAATGGGATACAAAAAACTCTTTTCAAGATATCCAAAAATTTACCAAAAAAATATAAATATTATTTTAAAATGTAAATATAAAAGATAGATTTTCTGAAAAGTCACATTTGCAAAAAACATTGCATGATTGTAGCTGATAAAAGATGGTAAATGTAACTTTATTGAGACAATGCTGAGCTGAAATAGCTAATGTTTCAAAGGCATCACACAATGTTACATGAGAATACATGTGGTAGAGCAATGCGTGCAACAGGAATCTCCACAGCCCATTCATTGCATGCATGCCTAAAAAGACCCCATTTAGAAAATGGTCTGCCTTCAGTTAACATTATTCACACTTGCCAACATGCAATCTCAAATCTGTTCATAATGCTATCTCCCCAATCAAGGAGTTTCAGGATATTAAGTAACTGAAAGTACCCTGTGTTTACTTGAACAAATATTTGTATTCACAGCAACACTGAGAGAGGGAAAATAAACTGTAGGCATTAGGTCTATTTGTGTTTCTGAACAATGCCAGTAAAAAAAGAGAGGGTTTCTTATGAGAGCCAAGAGCAAGCACAGGCCTCTCAAAGGTTCTCTGTTTTTCATTTGGAGCTTTTTTCTCCCTCCACAAATCTGAAAGACCAATACCACAGTAAATTAAGATATTTGGATAGAAGTGCCTCTCTCCTCTCAGGAGATTTATCTCTGTCTCTGTGCTTAATGGTCCTGGGAATAATCATGAGACTGTTCAATCTCTGGGTGCTGTGGAGGGTCAGGAGGATCCGAAAAAGATATATATTCTAGATATCCCATCTAAACAACTATATATATATATATATATATATATATATATATATATATATATATATATATATATATATATATATATATATACACACATATATACATATACACATATATATACATACATATACATATGGGTTATTAGACTTTAACATAAAACAAATGTTATGTATCGGTCGATCTGTAATGTAAAATACTGCATAAAAATTTATTTTTGTTTGTGGTAGTAACACATGCAAAAGAGATCATGCAAAAACTCAGTCTGAATGTAATCAAATCAACATTAAGTCAAAGAACACATAGAGTAATCTGACATATACAATGAAAAAGTCAAAGACAACAAACATCTCTCTAATCAAGGACAAATTGTTTGTAATTCAACTACTGACAAAGGCCAATCCAAGCAACACGACATAAGCAGGTAGTCAACGTGGTTATTTCACGATGCATGTTGGGACTTGACAAAACCCAAACACAGTTGCTATCAAAGCCATCCCACACAAAAAAATATAATAAACAATATGGAGCAACGTAGAGAAACGGAAGTAACGTTAATTTACTTTAATGAGAGCACGGCGGTTGTAGAAAAAGATGATATAATGTGTCAAAAAGGGCTGGAATTAGAAAATAGCACTAAGGAAGAAAGCAGATAAGGAAGAGATAAGGAAGAAAAAAGGAAGAAAAAAAGCATGTCCAAACACTGTAGATCAGGAACACCTCTGTTAGATATAATATTAACTTAACTGTCTGGTTCGCAAAACGAAACCTTGACAAGAGAAACAAACTTTCGCCCTCTACTACCGGAAAGAAAATCATCATGCAAATATCCGGAATTCCCACTTACCTATTTGACGAAGCCAGTCAAACAACTCAAAATCCTTTCATATTAGGATTTACGATTCGTGACGAAGGTCTACTTCAAAACGTGTATTACAGAGACTTTCCGTGGTGAGGATTTAGGAGATTTTCTCCAGCTTTCGATAACGTTTTTCCCCGGTTTCTTTCGTTCGTTTCTCTCTAGTTGTGCCTCTGTGTGAGGGAACATTCCACTCCTGCGCGTTACGCGATGAGCTCGGATTCAGTCCTCCAATCACAGCAGCGCGCTGCTGTAGTCCTCCAATCACAGCAGCGCGGCCGAACGCGAGCGTTCCACTCGTGGACCCGCGCGGTGAAAAAACAAGCAGGAGAGACGCGCTAGAGAGCGAGAGAATGGATGAATGGGAGGGGGTCATCCAAAAGCGAGAGCCGCGGGTGCCATCTGGTGTCAATATGAGGCAGAATGTAGTAGTAGTTTAACTTTTAAGTTTGTAATCCTGCAAGCTATTAATAAATATATAAATACACATAAAATAGGTGTCCATTTTTATATATTACTAAACATACATTTACGTGTGTGGATAAGTATGAAAGAAGAGGTAAGAGTTAACGACTTATCACTCTGAATTTTAATGCCATCTTCAGGTTAGTATTGGTGTTGCAGAAACTGTCTGGGTGATTATTGGCAGAATCTACATGTGGAATGAATTTAGAGAAACTATGACATTTTTAAGAATACACTTCCGTACAAAAGTTTGGAGTCGGTAAGTTGTTTATGTTCTTACAGAGGCTGCATTTATATGATAAGATACAGTAACCATACAATGTTAATGTATTTAAAAACTGAATACGTTTTTTTTTTTTTACGTTAAACTGAATTTTCAGCAGTCATTACCTCAGTCAGTCCTTAGTGTCACGTGATCCTTCAGAACTCATTCTAATTTGGTGGTCACAAAACATTTCCTATTGTTATCAATGCTGAAAACAGTTGTGCTGTTTAATGAACACTTTCAGGTAATTTACAAAATGATCAGTTTAATCCATCTAAGTATTCATTTCTTTTAATAAAAGTTTTACTGAAAAATTACAGAATTCTCAGCATTCAAATTCAAATGTGGCTAATTTTTTCTATGTTCTATGTGTAGGAATAAATTAAATTGTTAATTTAATAATTTACGCCCTAAATACTTTATCCAATAAATTAAATGCAGTAATATCAGAGGTCTTTGTTTCTTGTGTGCCTGATCACTGGTGAGCTGTAGGCTTAAGAGGACTTGAAATCATTATCTATATGGCGCTTTCTGTATGTCCCCACTGTCCCTTTTCACTTATATTGAATGGAAAACAGCAGCCAGAACATTTAGCTAAACATCTTCTTTGTTTTTTTTTTCTGTTCCATAGAAAAAAGTAAGTCACAGTGGTTTAGAACAAAAGAGTAACTAACAAGTCACACTGACACTTCTGTTTATTTGGTTAAAAATAATAATGTTTTATTAACAATAGTACATTTGGTTTGTATTTCAAAATGTGCTGTGGTGTATTGCAGTGGATGTGGTACGCATAAGTTATAATTTCTCTCAGGGTTCGATTTTTACATCAGTAAGTCATTCAGGCGATTCATTATTCAGCAATAATTTAGGATAAACAAAGCAGGCAAAAGAGAAGAAAAAGAGAAACATAAAATGAAAAAGAAAATGACAAACTTAGCACTATGCACTATGTTTCAGTGGCTGAAAGTTACATGAAACAAAAAGACATATGCACATCAAACACAGGAGCTTTGTGTGTTCACTTACAGGCTAGTAACTCACATTCCAGTCACTACACTAACTGCTCTCTGCCTATTGCACCCTCACTTTACATAGCCTTCTGGTTTCCTTCTTGACTGTTGCCTCAACTTCTCGCCAGTAACATCGGGTGGCATTTACCCCTGGATGTTAAGGATCTGTGCAGACAGGCCGTGGTGCCAATTTTTCAGTTTGGCAAATCTTGGGCCTTTTACCTCTGATTCAAACTTCTCCCTGTAAAACACACACACACACACACACACACACACACATATATATATATATAAATGATAAATTATTTAACTTAATCAATAGACCTTTATGTGTTCCAACCTTATACATTTAAGGCCTGGCCTAAATATGTCAATGGCCTTATTAAAAATAAGTGTGCTTGATTGTACTGAATGTGCACTTATTGCTTACTATACATTTTAATAGTATCATTATAAAACAAAGTACATAAAAAAAATATGGGCAATGTGGGTTACCTTGATTTTCTAAGAGCCTCCTCATCTGGATCTTGCACTGTGATAAATAGAAAATAAATACAAGTCAATTGTTACAGGCCTAGGCTCGCTCCAAAAATAAAGTGCAGCCCGATTTTTATACCACAATCACTGTCATCTCTGACAATGTCAGCCTTTTCAACTTATTCCAATTTCCATTTCACACTGGTGTGATAAAGAAAGGCTGAACTCACGATACTCCGTTCCTGTGATATGAGCAAGGATGCGGAAGGACTTGGACTGCAGGTTGGCAGCACGACGGGCCCACTCTGACATCTCCATCTCCTTATTGTCGGGTTTGATCACAGCCTGGTAGACTGGAGAGGCACTGTCCACAAGAGGGTCTTTAATAGGAAGTGAGCTACTCCCCAGCAGAGAGAAAGGGGAAAAACATGATCAGTTGTTGATCTGTGTTCTCTGAATTTGGGTGCATCAAGTTGTTTCCAAAAATCATAATAAAAGGAAAATATTTGTTGAAATTATTTCTGAATTAATAAACTGTTTTACATATTTGTGAAGATGTGCATCATTTTAATACAGTTCCACTGTAGTGAAATATCTGTGATGTCAGTGATGGAGGAAATGACTAAGAATGTGTTAGGGTTTGAGAGGAATAAAACTGAGTTCCTATATTAGAAGAATGTAAAGTAAGATGTTAGAGGTTATGTAATTCTCCCCTGGCAGATATACTCAGAACATTCATATTTTTCTTTATAGATCTCCATTTACTTACATATTTTCAACAGTATAACATGGTAATTGAAAAAAAATGCAATCAGCCTTTAACAGAGAATATGACATAAGAGATGAGTCAATGCAGCTGTGATGGATCTAAATAGACTGTGGCTACTTACGCCAAGGGAGATCCAGTGGAGTCATCACCGCTGTCAGTCACATGATGAATCAGGATGGGAGGGAGCCATGTCACATGGAAGGATGGGAAATGTAGTGGGGGTGAGGCGAGGATGAGGGATGAGGAATGGGTGATTGGTTGTGGATGGAGTGACATAATTGCAAGCAGAAGAGGGAGGAAAAGCACAGATGAGGTTGAGACATATGACCTTGTGGAAGCCTGAAATCAGTCCAGGCTAGATGACCGATAATGAGATTTTACTGTTATAAACACTGCAGGCTGAATAGAATTGCATTGTAATTTAATAAAAAAAAAACTTACTTTTCCAAGTATCTCATAACAAATCACACAAATATGCTTTCTTATTTTTAATAAAGTTCTGCAGGGATGACTTATTTTTAGAGGCCTGAATGCAAAAATTAGTTAGCATTTGTTTTCCAGGTTCCATCATCCTTAAATCAATGTTTTGTTTTGTTTTTTAATAAAGACAAAAGTTGTTAGAAGCTTAATGGTGGTAATGCTGAACTGTTTTTATGGCCTCTGTTTAGTTGTTTACTTCTAGTGATTGTTTCTAGGCACCAAAAATCATAAAAGTTGTGTTAATTTCGTAAGGATTATCACAATGAACAAAAGGTGTAAGAATCATGCACTTCTGTTGGTCTCAGAGCTTATTTTCTGCAATAATCCAAAAGCCAGTGCAAAAAAATTAAAAAAATCTGTTGAGGGAACCAGATTAATTTTAATTTAAGAGTTGGCCGATAAAAATATATCATCACTGTGCTCTTGATTGCAACATATAGTGGTCAAAAAAATTATGTAGAAACTTAAATGAATAGTTCACTCAAAAATGAAATTAATATTCTCATCTTCTGTTATTCTCTTTTGTTATTCAGATTGAGTGGTGTTGAACAATGGCAACCAGATTGTTGAGTTAGTGAGGTGAAAGAATTGGATCCATCTAATTCATGAAAATATTGCTCATAGGTGCGTTTCTCAAAAGCAAAGTCTAAGCAAACGGTAGAAATCACTGACACTAATAATCATTACAATCTACTTAGGTTTCACCAAGTACAACATGTTCCTGGATCAACATCCTTGTTGATCCTGGAACAACATTCCAATCAACCAATCAAAGTTGAGATATAACTTTTCAGGAAATATCTGTTTCAGGCTTAAAATCATGGTTAGGTGCTTCTACACCCTTGTATATCAGCTATCATTTCCCACTGATTTTAGGAATAAATTATGGGTAAGGTTAAATTTAGAGGTAGGGATTGGGTTTAGTCTATATTTTTGGACAATATTGTTGGTCCAGGATCATCAAAAGATGATGATCCAGGAACATGTCAGACTTGGCAAAATTACGGCGACCGCAAAACTATCAACTATCGACTTCAAAAGATGTGGCATTTGAGTTACTGAACAACTTTTAATTATAGGCTGCTACTTTTTCCTGTTTTCCAAGATCTCATTTACTTTTTATTATATTGTAAAGAGTGGAAGACCTACCTCATCTCGTTTCCTCTGGCTTGGGCCTGACCAGCAATGGCATCCATAATGGCATCCTGAGAATACATACTAATAGGAGTGTTGTACTGGGCATGGATGATAGTAGCCTTCCCACCAGGACCCTTGACTTCAATGGGCTTGTGAGTGGACAAAGCGGAGTCCTTCAGTGCGATGGGATTAAAACTGGGAACATACTCTTGGCTGTCATTTCAGGTGTGGGATTGTCAGGGGAGCGATAGTGTAGAGGGTGGTGGTTAATGGTGAGGAGCCAGAATATGAGTGAAAACAGAGAGATAGATACGATTCGACAGTGAGAACAGTTTGATTTAGACTTGACTTACCTAATGCATCTGTATAATTAAACAATGCATGAGTTTTGCATTACTAGATTGGATGCTTCTAAAGTTAAACCAGCTGTTTGTTTTACATTCTAGTAAAATGCCATGTCTGATAACACAATGTCCTGTATAACAAATGCATATGGGCTTTTAATCCTAATGTAAAAATGCACATGACATGCAACAGTTCCAATTATGATACTCCAAAAAACATGCAAAGACGCATTGACCAATAAAACTATAACCAAAACTCAACAACAGATTTATCTTGTTTAAATACTACACTCAAAAGCATTTAACATTTCATCATGTCCGAAATGTCAAATTGTTTAAAATATATTTTAAACAATCGGGAAGGTAAGCATGCAAACCACAACCAGAGTACTGCATGTGGCCATGCTTCAAAGCACACAGATTCACGTGCAGCTCTGGAGATTTTATATTCAAAACTGTTACTGACTTGGCAGCTGTGTTGGCAATGACCTGAGACGACATAGAGGAATATAGAGAGAAAAAAGATAAACAAAAGAGGCAGTATTAGCCTTGATTTGGCAGTGTGCTGAATGATATTGGATCCATGTCCATGTAAATGAGCAGGGAAAACAACAACAATATCATGGAATGCAAATATTTCACTTTGCCTGAAGAACTTGTACCTGAAATATTAATATATTTTAACTGTTAAATGACAGGTCACCTAAAAAATAAAATTCTTTATGTTCACTTTCATTTCGTTTAACCTGTATGACTTTGATTATTTTGTGGAAAACAGAAGATACAGTGAAAATTTTCTTAGTGTATTTCAGCATTCTATAAAATATCTTCTTTTGTGTACTTCAAATGAAATAAAGTTGTACAGATTTGAAATGACCTGTGAGCGAGTAAATGATCATGAGTCATTAAATAAAAATTTAAATATACTGTATTTAGGATTTCTTGTTATCTGTTGTGTCATGATGTGGTGATGGTTATTACTGGTCACATTTCCATAAGAATAACATTCTGGTTTGTTCCTAAACCAGATTGATTGACTGGAACAGGAGTGTGGCTACAGCGGGACACACAGAGAACACCGGAGCTAAAAAAAACATGCATCCTTTCATTGAATCTAACAGCCAATCCAGTAATGTTATTGTTAACTAGAACTGAAACTATTTAAAAAAAATTTTTGTTAATTGAAATAAAGCTGAATTTACATAAATTATAAATATTAAAAGAACAATGTAGGCATATTGCCTTGGCAGCTAACAGAAATTAAACTAAAACACAAAAATAACTTTAAAACTGAAATAAAAAATAAAGCTAAATAAAAATGCTGTGAGCTGCAAATAGAGGAAGGAATATGTGATGGCATTACTGCGGTAGGACTACATTTGGGATATACTGTTACAAGAGCTGTGACATTCTGAGCAGGTTAAAAGAGCCAACGAGTGCACATTTGGACCCATGTTCAATTACGGTTCAATGATTGGGGCCTGTGGGAATTACCTCACATGTTTTTGGAAAGAGAAGATACACTGTGGTGACAACAGAATGATTTAGTAAGACATCTTTTGAAGCTAAATGATGCCAACATATTAAAAAGGTGACAGCATTATAGTTTACATTTTGACATTATTACATTATAAAAACTTGACAATCTTCATCTAACAGCAGGAGATGTAGCTCTAACACCACTAAAATAACTAGTATTTTTCATCTGGAAGCAGCTTACATTCATAAGTACAGATAAGACTTGGCCAGGCCCTGCTCGTATTGCAGGACCGGGGTCAGGACGGGGGTCAGGTGAGCTTCATGGACCACTGGTCCCCCTTCTGCCAAGCACATTCCCAGCTTATCCGTTGCATGTGAGAGCGGAATGTTCTGAGTATTCTTTGGTACAGTTTTCTTAAAGGTACTGCATGGATACAGGTGAGGCTAGCAAATGCTTCCATGGCCCATTAGTAAACTAGCTTGTTAAATCAAATTTGGTGAACGTGCTCATTAATAAAAAGATTTGTGGGTTAGGCATCACATTACCTACCCCAGGAATGACAGGCAATTTAGACTGTCTTGTTGAATGACCATCTCCCTTAAAGTTTCTGCTGAATACAGGCCAATGGGAGAATTATACTGTCCACACTTGTTTGGGGTGGTTTTTGCCTCTTGCCCGAAAGGCAAATAAGTAAGAACAGGGCTTTTAGCAGGAGAATGGATTACAGGTTGGAGATTCTCCTGAGGTTTCTCCTCAGTGTTTGGAATTAGAGATTTTTTAGAAGTTTTTTTGCCAAGAGGATGCCATATTTTTTGACAGGATTCTCTGCATCTTCTCCTTCCTCAGTGTCTGTGGTTTCCTTAGTGTAAAATAAACCATTATCAGATCAACGAATTAATCATTAGCCAAAATGGCAAGGCATAGAAGAAAAAGATGGTTAGGAAAGAGGTTAATGAGGCTTGAAGAAGAGCTCAAGATCATCCAACAGAATTCATCTGGCAACAATGCAAATGAGAACAGGACCAGCAGGAAACTAATGAGGGTTTCAAATGATGTGCTTATTGTTGCTTGACCAACAAATGCCTATAGAATGAGTTAAGTGTCAACTTTACAGAGAATGTTTGTTTTCACAATTCCTCCTTTTTTCTCTCTCTTTCTCTCTATGATATGGGCCTGGAAACTCCTAGTGACAGATTAAGAGGATTATAAAGAAATGGCTCTCCTATTACCAAAACAATAAATAAAAATCATTTAGTTTTCTTCAACATATTTGTCCCCTCCATACAGTCCAGTTATATTTTATACCACAAATATCGAAGGATGACATAAACAGATCTGTTAACCGTACATATAGGGAACATTTCAGATGTTTACACGTCTTTACCTTCTGGTGAGGGATAACTGGCATGGGTGAGTCCATTCTTGGAGTGGCTGTGGGTACAGGAGCGGGACGTCTCGACCTGGGACCAGTACAGAATTCAAAGTAAAGGTCAGTCATGCAAAGACACTAGGCTTTTGTTTGTTATGAGTCAACTTCTCCCTTCTTTAATTATTAATATGGTTAATTATTGGTTGTAAACTTTAATGTTGTTATTATTACAGAGATTTAAATGCACTTTAAACACAAATTATAGAACATTTTATGAGAAATTGCACTTTTAAGAAAATTATTGTACTGAATTGTACTGAAGTTCTTGAACTGGCCATAAATGGGCAGTTAACTGGGACCAGCTGACAATTTCCACACCATTAAGTGAACAAAACTTCGATGCACATTTGGCCAAGATGGCCTCTGGTATATTTGGAATAGTCAGTTTGGTGCCCTGTATGGAAGCTTATGGGTAGCAATATTCAATTTGGAATGTAATATGCAAAATGACAATGCAATATGTAAAATGACAATGCATTTCTGTATTTACATTTACATTTTCCAATACATTTGGGCAACGTTTGGTGCAAAATGAAAATGAAAATTAAATTACATAATTTTCATTTGCCATTTCATACACCAGTTTTAATATGTAAAATGAATACTAATTTTAACGCTTTATAAGTAGCAAAATTAAAATGAAAATGTATTACAGAAATTATTAGATATGTATAACATGTTCAAGCAAAAACTGTGGCAAAATTATCATTTAAATTCTATTTTTCGTAAATGCATTAAAACTCACAGTCAAGACACTTACAATTGCATTTCCATTCAGTGTCCCGCAATGAATGTAGCAAAATTCAATGTGCACATTGAAAATGCATTCCGAGCCGATCACGTGTCCGCCCCCTCCCACCAATGTCAATCACTGCGTGAACAAGGTGGGGCTTGCAGAAGGTCAAGAGACTCAAATCTCAAGAAGAGGATTCAAGCGAGAGAACACGGACAAGACCGTTGGCACGTGTACGTTTTGATCATTTCAGTTTATGGCTTCAATATTTCATTCGCACTTGTGGGCGGAGCTGAAACGCTGCTTTCATCTGATTGGTCGAATCGCTCCACCTTCAGCTCGGTCTTTTCATTCTTTCAGGCAGAATAAGAGTCAGTGCGAGTGAAGCACTGTAATGTCTGAAACTACACTCACTGTTAATAAGAATAATATTTGAATCAGATGATGCTGGCCACATAATTTGTGCTGCTGGACCTGAGACCCCGTTAAATTATTTCTAGGTTATAGTATTGTATAAATATTGTCCCACTGATAAAAACAGTGCAAATAGTTCTGTCTCCTTGGATAACAGTGAAGTGGAAATAAATATAGTTAAATCTATGAAATAAAATTAAATAGGATATTTTGGGAAGGTAAGTCTGGCCAGTTATACAGCAACACGAGTCAAACGAGTCTGAAGATCTGAGCTGAATTTGGTTAAACATTAAAGTTCTAGTCTGTGTCAATTACTCTCATAATAAATATTAATAATAATGTTACCCGTATTTCTCGATATAAGTTGCATCAGTCCAAAAATACGTCATGACGAGGAAAAAAACATATATAAGTCAGGACTATAAGTCGCATTTATTCAGAAACAAGAGAAAACATTACCGTCTACAGCCGCGAGAGGGCGCTCTGGGGTAGGCTACAGGAGCACTGAGCAGCATAGAGCTAATTTTACTATTTTTATTTCAGAAATGTAACTATATTAATTTTTACAATTATTTATTAATGTCACACACACATACCTAGTGCCTCATGACTTAAAAGATGAGAGTGGTAAATGTTACAGACATGGAACTGTACAGTCTATTATTGATTTTTATTTCCACTTCACTGTTATCCAAAGAGACAGAACTATTTCCACTGTATTTATCAGTGGGACAATATTCATGCAATACTACAACCTAGAAATAATTTGCAAGTCGCAGCAGCACGAATTATGTGGCCAGCATCATCTGATTCAAATATTATTCTTATTAACAGTGAGTGTAGTTTCAGACATTACAGTGCTTCACTCGCACTGACTCTTATTCTGCCTGAAAGAATGAAAAGACCGAGCTGAAGGTCGAGCAATTCAACCAATCAGATAAAAGCAGCGTTTCAGCTCCGCCCACAAGTGCGAATGAAATATTGAAGCCATAAACCAAAATGATCAAAACGTACACGGGCCAACGGTCTTGTCCATGTTCTCTCACCTGAATCCTCTTCTTGAGATTTGAGTTTGAGACCTTCTGCAAGCCCCGCCTTGTTCACGCATTGATTGACATGGCGTGAGGGGGCGGAGACGTGATCAGCTCAGAATGCATTTTCAATGTGCACATTGAATTTTGCTACATTCATTGCGGGACACTGAATGAAAATGAAATCGTAAGTGTCTTGACTGTGAGTGTTAATGAATTTAAGAAAATAAGCATTTAAATGATAATTTTTCCACAGTTTTTGCTTGAACATGTTATATATATCTAATCATTTCTGTAATACATTTTCATTTTGATTTTGGAACTTATAAAGCGTTAAAATTAGTATTCATTTTACATATTAAAACTGGTGTATGAAATGACAAATTAAAAATAATTGTAATTTAATTTTAATTTTAATTTTGCACCAAACGTTGCACAAATGTATTGGAAAATGTAAATGTAAATACAGAAATGCATTGTCATTTTACATATTGCATTGTCATTTTGCATATTACATCACAAATTGAATATTGCTACCTATATGCTTCCATATCCCTGAAGCAGATGACCAGCAGGGACCAACCAAACTAGCTGCTCTGACAATCCCCTTGGAAGTTGCAAGCCTCCCAGAGCCGCAACTTTTGTCGGATGGACACTGAGAGCTGAGCTTGCTGGAGACTGTTGTGCACTGAAGCACCAGAGGTGGCAGGGTTAACACTCCAGCCCCCTGAGGGCACTGAGGAGAAATGGGCATTGTATATTGAGGTGGAACCGCCAGTCTCTCGAGACTCTTGGGCATTCAGCAATCCATATGCAATTCCCATGATCTCAGTCACTTAAGTGCCTTAGCAAAGGAGGGATTGGAACCGCAAGGACTGCAAAGATGGCCACACTCCTCAAAGTGTGCCCAGCAGGAGTGGAGCGTTCGCAGTGAGTACAAGATACATACAGTCAACCCCCTCGAGTGATTGAAGAAAAAATGGTATAAAGTGCTGGCAGTTTTTTTCTTTTTCTTTTGCTCACCATATATTGATTGTGCACTGGCACTGACAAACAACAGATATTCAGACGGACACACACAGAGCGCTTGCTGAAGACACAGAAGGTTGTTTCTGATGCACTTTTAAGCTCCCTGGTCTCTACCTCATCCCACCAGTGACATCTCGCCAAACCATTGGCCTTATTTTTACATATGCACGAACATGCAAAGGCGTTCCCAAAACGTTTCTGATGCAGAATGAGTTCCTTGAAGGGGAAACCTCTGTTAAAACTTAAAAAAATCTTACAGACCCCAAACTTTGTTTAAATGTTGTGGTGCATACATCTTTCAAAGACACAGTTCTCATTAATTCAGAGACTCAAAGGCAATAATGAATCTAAAAATAGCTCATCAATTGACCTTTTTCCTGTGGCTAGGAACTGAAATCATGTCACGTTTCAGTTTTCTAGAGTGGTCAATACAATTTTAAACAAGATGAAGCATTTATTGAGTGAGTATCTTGTAAAATGTCAACAGCATTGCTGTATAGGCAGTAACGCTGGGGGACTCCTCAAAAGCCTCTAGGCATGAGAAATTTCTTGGAATCCATCAGGTGAAGTGCAGAGAAAGCACACATCTGAAAATACATGTGTACCCTGTCACTCCTCCTGAGATGCTTTTGATCGGAGAGGAGCATGGAAAGATGGAGCAAAATTGCATAAATCATCAATGATATATCTGTTGTGTCTAGCAAATCAAATTAAATGCAGCCCGTATCTATATGTATCACATAGTATACAATAATACGAACATCCACATGTATATGAGAGGATGTATATAACCTCCAACAAATAAATGTGGTTTTCTGTCAATGAATAAGGAGAATCAGCCAAGCTTCTGAAAATTAACCCCAAGTAAAAGACAGAGACAGAGGAGGAGTAGCTTATAAAAGTTAACACTAGAGCCAGCCTTAATAAATGTCACAGGGTAGCTGAGGTATCTTTGTGAGTAACATTTCGTCCTTTTGCTGTAGTGTAGGCAGTCACATGGAAGGAATGAATCTTCTTTCGGATAGAGGCTTTGGGGTGTCTGTCCTAAATTATAAACTATATTAAAAAGATATATAAAAAAGCCTTCTGAATGTAAATTCCCCCTACCCCCTAAACATCAGTGCCTTTAATTTATGCATGCTGCAACCTGAAGGACTACATGATACCTAGCTGATTTATTAAAGATACATTTTTTAAATTCAATATTCCTGTCAGTATATTTGTATGCTAACCATCTCTCGTAGTCTGTGTCAGCTCAACTGTGACTGCTTATATCACTCATGGACAAGTTGTTCAATTGCAGAGAACTTTGATTGCTTGCCAGAGTTGTTTGCTGCCAAAGTAAATGAGGTGCAACGCTGATGCCTTCTAAGAAAACCCATTCACTAACAAACACAATGGGAAATCATTGGATGCAAAGACTAAGATGCAGTGTAGTTTGGAGGAAATAAAGTAAGTTAAAATTATTCAGAAATATAAAAAGCATCAAAAGGTGTTGAGGTTTACCTCTGCATGGTGAGGCTGAGTTTGGTGATGGCAGCCTTTATCTTGTTTTGGGCCTCCAGATGGGTCATGCCCTCAGTGCTGACCCCGTCGATCGCTGTAACTATGTCACCCTGACTGAGGTTTCCACTTGCTGCCTTGCTACCTGGTGTGATCTGTGGAAAGACACCAGACATTCATTAAATAATTACAAATGAAACCACAGATTGAATTTTATACACACACACACACACACACACACACACACACACACACACACACACACACACACACAAAATATTCCAATGTAAAATCATAATGACTACAGAAACAGAAACCATTTCTGTATTGTTTGTTTGTTTTTTGATAAGTACTATCAAATTCATTTTGACACACTATGCTTGCAACAGTACATACATTTGCATGATACATCAGTCAAATTCAATCAATGACTAGTCACTGTCAAGTGCAGCAGATGATGCTGAGCAGATGTGTTCTTGCTAAACGCAAACAATGTTCCTCTTTACAAAAAATGCTTAAATCAAAGTTATTACTTTTAGGACCTTGAAAATGAACATCCTTAAACAAGAAGAATGGAGTTCATGCAAGCATTTATGAAGTGACCTCCCAGTAAATCCCAGTAATCTTGTAAAACAACAGCAGCATTGATGCATAGGCTGAAACACTGGAGGGCATATTGAAAATTTTGAACAAATTAAGGGGTTGTTCATAAAAAAAAATATATATATATATATATATATATATCTTTTGCATTTTAAATAGCAAGATGGGTTGCAACTGAATGGAAATGAATGAACGTTATTAAAAACAGTGTTTCTGCGCGTCTCAAAAACACACCGATTTTGTTTGAAAAAAAAAAAATCATTGTTTTGGAATTAATCATATGTGTGAATGATTCATTGACTCATTTATAATGTTTAATTCCAAAACAAAACACAAAATTTGTGTTTTGAATTAATCATATAAATAAATGATTCAAAAATCTACTCAGGATGATTTGTTCCCGAATGAATCAGTATTTTGAATGAATCAGAAGTATAAAAGACTCAATAACTCACTGCTGAACAAAATTATAAACAACACTTTTGTTTCTGCCACCATTTTTAATGAGCTGAACTCAAAGATCTAAGACTTTTTCAGTGTACACAAAACTTTTGTTCACAAATCTGTCTAAATCTGTGTTAGTGAGCACTTCTCGTTTGCCGAGATAATCCATTCATCTCACAGGTGTGGCATATCAAGATGCTGATTATTAGACAGCATGATTATTGCACAGGTGTCCCTCAGGCTGGATCACAAAAAAAGGCCACTCTAAAATGTGCAGTTTTACTGTATCAGGGGTCTGAAAACCAGTAATTATTTGGTGTGACCACCATTTGCCTCAGGCAGTGAAACAAATCTCCTTTGTATAGAGTTGATTTGGTATTTACTGTGGCCTGTGGAATGTTGGTCCACTCCTCTTCAATGGCTGTGTGAAGTTGCTGGATATTGGCAGGAACTGGAACACATATACACCGATCCAGAGCATCCCAAACATGCTCAATGGGTGACATGTCCGGTGAGTATGTTGGCCATGCAAGAACTGGTTTACAGCGTCCAGGAATTGTGTACAGATCCTTGTAACATGGGGCCATGCATTATCATGCTGCAACATGAGGTGATGGTCATGGATGATTGGCAACAATGGATCTCGTCACAGTATCTCTGTGCATTCAAAATGCCTTCAATAAAATGCACCTGTGTTCATTCTCCATAACATACACCTGCCCATGCCATAACCCCACTGCCACTATGGGCCACTCGATCCACACTGTTGACATCAGCAAACCGCTCACTCACACAACGCCATACACGCTTTCTGCCATCTGCCCTGTACAGTGAAAACTGGGATTCATCCGTGAAGAGAACACCTCTCCAAAGTACCAGATGCCATCGAATGTAAGCATTTGTCTGGCAGTCAGGTCGAGACCCCGATGAGAACGACGAGCATGCAGATGAGCTACCCTGAGATGGTTTCTGACAGTTTGTGCAGAAATTCTTTGGTTATGCAAACGGATTGTTTCAGCAGCTGTCCGGCTGGCTGGTCTCAGACAATCTTGGAGGTGAAGATGCTGGATGTGGAGATCCTGGGCTGGTGTGGTTACACGTGGTCTGTGGTTGTGAGGCAGGTTGGATGTACTGCCAAATTCTCTGAAATGCCTTTGGAGACGGCTTATGGTAGAGAAATTAACATTAAATTCACAGGCAACAGCTCTGGTAGACATTCCTGCAATCAGTTTGTTAATTGCATGCGCCCTTAAACTTGTAATATCTGTGGCATTGTGCTGTGTGATAAAACTGCACATTTTAGAGTTGCCTTTTATTGTGGCCAGCCTAAGGCACACCTGTGCAATAATCATCCTGTCTAATCAGCATCTTGATATGCTACACCTGTGAGGTGGGTGGATTATCTCGACGAAGGAGAAGTGCTCACTAACACAGATTTAGACAGATTTGTTAACAATATTTGAGAGAAATAGGCTTTTTGTGTAAATAGAAAAAGTCTTAGATCTTTGAGTTCAGCTCATGAAAAAAAGGGGGCATTTTGCTCAGTGTATATATCTAAAAAGGGAAAACATTTAGTCCAGTCTAAAAACCAGACTGATTTGAAAAAGCTCAGAAACCAAGGGAATGGAGATTGAAATCCCATTGGGATTGAGTCAGTGGCTATACTTTCAGGCAGCTCATTAAATGTTAAAAATAAATGTTGTTGTTAACGCCCCCTGCCTCTCAATTTGAACCTGTATTCTGGGGCCCTGCCAGCAAACCTTCTGTCCCACCTGCTGTCATTACTCAACATGAACACAAATACACGCTCCTGAAATCTGTTCTGCTAAGTTCCTAACTGCCAAACAAATATCTGAAGGTGAATTAAGAGCACCCAATCATGTGATTTACCTGAAAATAACTGGAATCCATAATGAGCAATGATTTAGGAATTAGAACAAGTATGGGATGTAGTTTTGCTCTACACTCCAAATTATTAAGAAAGTCACGTCACTTTAATTAGAAAATTTGAAATATTGCTGTATAATTTTTCTAAAACACAAAATACACTGGAAAAGATTCATAGTCACTTGGCGATCAGATAGAGGCATCTTTTTTATGTTTGTACAGTGAATCACCTCTTGCATTTTACTGACTTTGCTATTCAGACCTATTTCTTCTTGGCTATTATGTAATTAAACCCCACTGCATGCATTAGGGTCCTACAAACTAGATTAGAAACATCATCATCATTGCCCTCCTCCGGTTCACATCTCACTTTAGCCAACAGACTGCTACTTGACCAACGCTTCAATCATCATGCTGCATGCTGAATGACAGTGAGAAGCTTAATAAACACACACACACACACACACACACACACACACACACACACACACACACACACACACACACACACACACACAGAGCAAAGAAAAGATGTTTTGAGAGCAAAGAAAAGATGTTTTGGTTTTCACCATTTCATCACATTAGTTTTGGACTGACATTATTCAGATATTAGACAACATGCCACTTTTCCTAGAATATTACCATAATAATATTTGATTTTATTGTATTTAGAAAAGTTAAAAAAAAATTTTTTAACAGTACTCTAGTTTTACATTACAAAATATACATTTTGGAAATTTAGTGTACTACCGAAACTGCTTTTAGATCTTCAGAGAACTTACTGCACACTTGTACAGTACATTAATCTGTCCTTTATAGATGTTAAATGATCATTTTTGATATCCTTAGAGTCAAATAAACATTTTTTTTTTTCAAATCATAGGATGATTTATTTTAATTTTATTTTAAATGGCTAATATTAAAAAAATATATAATAATAAGTTAATTGTAACTGTATTTGTCATTGTAAACAGATGTTTCTTCACAAGAAAATGACAACTGTTTTGACAAAAGTGTGCTATAATGCTAACCTTGTTTTTCAGTTAAATTAAATGAAGGCATTGTCTTCAGTATGAATAATGAATAAAGTTAAGGGGATGCTATGACATTACAAGACAAATCATCTATCTCATCTTCTGTCACCTTAAACTAAACCCACTTTTGTTTCATTTATAAATTAATGTAACACAAATCCTATTCAACTGTAGAATAAAATATCAAGAGGTATAACAGGCACAAAACTAATACAAAAATACAGCTGTGTTCATTTAATTTAAACTGTTAAACTGCCAATCACAATACAAGCGATGCTAAATTCAATGACCCGCTAAGATCCACATGAAAACATTTGATAGATTGTGATTATTTGTTTAAATCTAGTCCAGAAGGCAACTGTCTTTACTTGAAGAGTTGATGAGCTCCATCCTCTCCCATTAGTTCCTAAAAATCCTAACATTAATTTGAAATTCAGATATGGTGTTCCTACATGCCTTTCAAGTTATAGATGAAAGCATCTGTATTGTCTTGTCGAGTGATAGTAGAATCTGCCAGTAGAACCTCAGTGAGGAAACAGGGGCTGATGCTGTTGGAATTGTGATTTATGAGCTAGTCCTTGGTAAATGCCAGCTGTAATTGTTTTTGTCACCTCCTGCACTGTTCTGACTAAAAGCAAAGGTTAGGTTGATGATCTGGCCTCTCTGTGGAACCTGGAGGTATTTGCAAGACTCTGAGGGCCGCTGAAAGTATATTCATTTCGATGTTGCTAAGCTCCAGCATACCTACATATATATGCATAATAAAGCCTGGTGCTGTCTACCTTTGCGTTACAAAGGACTTGACCTCAGCTTAATGTAGGCTGTCGTCCTACAGCACTGAACAGATAGAGTCAAAGACCTTGAAGAGCTTACAAAGTAGTTGTCAAAGTGGAATTGAACAGACTTATTATGAGGTCTATGAATGTGCAATACACAGGACACATAATGTGGAGATTAAAATACAACAGAATGAAGCAAAAAAGATTTGGGTACATTACTAAGCACATAAAGTCTTAAGGACTCATCTGCGGTGAAATTCCTTAATTTAATATATCACAAATGACTTAAAGGGTTTGTCATGGACTTTATGAAGTGCTTTACAGAATATGATATTGGCACTTTGCAGAGCTGGACTTCCATATCATGTACAATATATATGACGGAAATGATCTCTGAGAGGACATTACGGCCAGTGCTTTCTGCTGTTGGCAGTATTGCTCTACGAAGCCGTTCGGGGCTTACAAAGCCACTGACAAGATCTCCCAATTTTAAATGCATCATTATCAAGTTGACTGTGTGGACGGTCTTATCAGAATTGATTAAAGTTATTGCTGTGAGCGTGTTACTGCAATTACTGCTCATCGTTTCTGCTCTTTGCAGAATGAATGCAGAAAGAATACTTTGACAAAAAGATGAAAAACATGAATGATTTAAATGCAAATCTTTCCAATTCTATCTAAGTTCAGACAAAAGTGGAGTATATAATGAACATTTTTAAGTGAAATGTTAAACTGTGTCTTCAAGACAATCTTTTCAGGTGTCAGTCAGGGCACGTTCCCATGTGTTTTAAAATTCTTTAATTTCTCGATTACAATTTTTGTTGGCTTGCTTTTGTATGTTATTTCTTTTTTCATTCGTCATAGTAATTTTATTGTTTAATTTTAACAACAACAACAAATGACTAGAAATAAATAAAATTGTGACAACTATAGCCCCAGTCTCTCATATATTTTCAACTGTGGAATTGTTTTGAAGGGAATTAACTAACAGCTTCAGGAATAGTCTTTTTTTCCAGTGATTCTCTCCAATATTCAAATTCACAATGACCTCATGTGTCTATTATCTCTGTGCTCTTCTCATGTACGGCACCCACAGGTCTGACCTTCAGCACTAAGCTAAAATCAGTGGCCATAAAGCAGGCATTCCACCCATGGGCCAAAAGTGGTCGTCAATTGCTATCATTAGCTACAACAGAGCTTTTTATGGTTGCTAAGGAGGCAAAGTAGTTAAAAAGCTAAGAGACAGTGATTTATTTTTATTACATTTTCTATTATTATTCAGTTTTATTGAAATCAGCATAAAATGTTGGTAGCTCCCTACCAACACACACACACACACACACACACACACACACATATTAACAACCTCATATTGTTCTGTCACTCACTTAGCAATTTTCTTCATAATATTGTTGTCATTTTCCTATGTCTGTCACACTGAGGCCAGGACATCTTAATTAAAGTTGGATCATAGCTTGCATGAAAAACCAAACAAATGTCTGTGATTTAATATTTCAAAAGGTTGTATCGCAGGTCTAAATCCATTTATCAACATCTACTGTAAATGACTCTTCCGTCCAGCTGTTTGACGGTTCCTTTATTGACACTTATATCATATATCCGGCAGTATTTTTCTAATGTAATAATTTACTGAATCAAAGTATTAAATTAGATCATCCAACATCCTCAATGAATGTGACAAACATCATGTCGCTAAATCACTTTACAGACACAACAGAAAATCAGCAAGTATTATGAAAACAGTAAGAGCAATTACTAGGCTTCTTTGTGCAAGACAGCAGCTCTTTTAAGACTGGGTACAGATTGTCTATGTGCTTTAGAATAGAGGCTGATAACATATGCATCAGTCATCTGAGACCAGATCTTTACACTTATAGCCTATTGTCCACATTTCAATCTACCTCCATATTCAGTGACAGCTGGTTCAGGAGAGACTATAAAATCCAGATGGACGCCTGGTTTGACACTGATTACGGCATCAAACCGTGTGCCACCAGCAATGCTGATTAGAAAAGTAATGGAAATCCAAACAACGGAGATAAGTTTTCCTAGTATAAGGTCCTGTCTGTAATTGCTTTCAGACAAACAGCCAATATGAGGAGAGGAGATCTACCACAGCCTTGACAAACAGAGGTAATGACTTTGCCCTTATTGAAGTGAAAGACAATCAAATGTCGAGAAAGATGTCATCTATGAAACAAACAAACTGGGCTGAACCGCCTTTGACTGATTATACAGCAGCAGTGATTTCTTGTCACAGCAGAGAGAAAATCACCTCACCCTCTGTTAGGACAAATTTAATCTATCCGAGCCTTTAGATAAGGCATGTCCTCTTCTTTGAATCCATAGGCTAAGACAATGAGGATTTTAGATGCCATGGGATAAATACACTTGATGTACAGAAAGAAGACTGTTTGTAATGTGACAAGGTGCATTGTATTAACTATTCGATTCCCAAAGGCACAAGGGGTGCTAGTTTTTCAATAGCATGGCTTATTGATCTTATTGATCTGTTTGGCAGGGTAAGACAATGCCTTCAATTAATGCCTTAAGAATTCTGTCATCATTTACTCATCCTCATCATGTCATTCCAAACCTATATAACCTTTATTCTTCCCCAGAACACATAAGGAGATATTTTGGAAAACAGGTACAATAAAAGTCAGTGGGGTCCAAATTAAAATTTTTTTTTTTTTCAAAATATCTTCTTTCGTGTTTCACAAAAGGAATAATATCATACAGGTTTGAAGCAATATGAGGGCGAGTAAAAATAAATAATAATAATAATAATAAAAAAAATCCCTTAAAATACTTTTTTCTTTAAGGACTGTACATGACAAAAATCAAACTCTCTATTTTACATTTCATTTTATAGATTGAATCAGTCAGTGTCATAAATAAACAGGCATCGTGCTCATATTTTCACTTTGGGCGAATTAGCACAGCGAATGTGATTTAACTGGACAAGTTGCATACATCCAGGCTTCTCACCTTTCACATTCAACTTCAAATGCACATATTCATTTTCCTAAGCTTGCATCATCTATTGCTATTCATAGAGTTTTCCACTGTAAATGCACCACAACACCTCTCTCAAGCCAAAGGGCCAAAGCTGGTTAGAGAATTTCTGCTTTAACTTGGACGATAACCAATGCAACAACAGCTGCAATATGATGTTACATAATGCCAGCATACCATGTGACTCAAAGCTTTAATCGGTTTTCATTGTTAGCGAAGTAAAAAATAAAAAAAAATTCTAAACAATCTCTGATGTGAGCTTTCTTTCTTTCTTTCTTTCTTTCTTAATCAAAGCAGGCATTTGTTTAAATAGAGCATGATGGGATTGTTTCTTCTACAAGGCAGAGTTGTTGTCTCACCCGGGAGATGGTCAGGGGCATGTTGAAGTCTTTGCCTCCCTGCAGCCTGAAGCCCCAAGGTGCAGGTCCAGACAGGGTTATTGTGTAATTGCTCATTTTGAAGAGAGTTTAAAGTGAAAAGCTTCTTCACAGATGAGTAAAGTCCTCTTTTTCCTTTCAGTTCTTCTCCCTGTAGTCAAGATGACCAAACACCCGGGTACAGGCAGGCACCGAGGAGCCTCTGAAACACAACAACAACAGACAGGAAATGCAATAGAGTGAAACAATGTGTATTGCCTTGTGCCCTCTGTCACTATACCACCATCACACAGGACCTGAGTTTACATATCAGCACAACTCAAAAACATACCACAGAAGGATCAGAATTAAAAACACACATGCATAGTTAAATCTCATCCCTGTTTATACTGACAAAATAAGTAAAAAAAAGTATTAAAAGCAGAAGGAGGAGAGTTCTTGCCTGCACGGATGGCCTGGACAGACAGCCTAAGAATAGACCCCTTCTGCAGAAAGTGATAACACTCAAACCCCGGGGGCCCTTATATGGTGTGTAAGGGGACACCCTCGGATACCAAGCCCCCATGATTCACATGGCGAATATAGCCTCTTCTTAGGGTAACACATTTTTCCACTCTGCTTGTATGGGCGTCCACTCATGGCACCATGGATATTTGGCTATTGGGAAGCGACTAATAAACAAGGAGACATTAGTGCGAAGTCTGACGTAATGTCATTTTGCAGCTCTTTCACAGTGCAAATTCAAATTGTAAGATTTGACTGAGGTGGTAGGGACTGATTACAAATGTAATCAAGTGCTTCATCTCTTCTTTCTAATTTCACAATGGAGGTTTAGACACAGGGTTTTAAAAATCCTGAGTGAACAAAGGAGTTTCATAATATCTGGTGCAAGCTATCCATTGGCATTCCTGTTCAATTCAGCAGCAATTGCCCGGCTGGTGCAGGACTTCCCAGAATTTTGCGATTTAAATTCTTATATCATGAACAGGGCACCCAGTCCTCCTGCAAGGCTGTTTTGAGCCAATCACGTAAGCTGTAAATGGCATGTGACTAATGACTGTAGAGCTATAGAAAAACGTCAGCACTGATTGGCTGATGACACCACACTCTCAAACTAGTGATTATTCTAAACTGTGACTCAAAGGCAGCAGACAGAGAATGCACTGGACACTTTTAAAAGACTCCCAAAAACTAAATGGACTCTGATAAAATATGTACAATAATTTATTTATATTATATTTGTATTGATGAAGTAAACTACACCAGTCAGTCACCTATAAGAATGAAAATCTCTTGTCCTGATCCCATGTTGTAGTCAGTGGGTTGAAAGGCACGATCAGTGAAAACAACTGACACTTGTCAATACATGAATGGTACAAGATGACAGAACATCCACCTTTCATCCTGTCCATTCATGTATTCTGTGAAGGATAAGGTATAAGGTATAAGGTACAACCCGAATTCCGGAAAAGTCGGGACGTTTTTTAAATTTTAATAAAATGAAAACTAAAAGACTTTCAAATCACATGAGCCAATATTTTATTCACAATAGAACATAGATAACATAGCAAATGTTTAAACTGAGAAAGTTTACAATTTTATGCACAAAATGAGCTCATTTCAATTTTGATTTCTGCTACAGGTCTCAAAATAGTTGGGACGGGGCATGTTTACCATGGTGTAGCATCTCCTTTTCTTTTCAAAACAGTTTGAAGACGTCTGGGCATTGAGGCTATGAGTTGCTGGAGTTTTGCTGTTGGAATTTGGTCCCATTCTTGCCTTATATAGATTTCCAGCTGCTGAAGAGTTCGTGGTCGTCTTTGACGTATTTTTCGTTTAATGATGCACCAAATGTTCTCTATAGGTGAAAGATCTGGACTGCAGGCAGGCCAGGTTAGCACCCGGACTCTTCTACGATGAAGCCATGCTGTTGTTATAGCTGCAGTATGTGGTTTTGCATTGTCCTGCTGAAATAAACAAGGCCTTCCCTGAAATAGACGTTGTTTGGAGGGAACCATAATGTTGCTCTAAAACCTTTATATACCTTTCAGCATTCACAGAGCCTTCCAAAACATGCAAGCTGCCCATACCATATGCACTTATGCACCCCCATACCATCAGAGATGCTGGCTTTTAAACTGAACGCTGATAACATGCTGGAAGGTCTCCCTCCTCTTTAGCCCGGAGGACACGGCGTCCGTGATTTCCAACAAGAATGTCAAATTTGGACTCGTCTGACCATAAAACACTATTCCACTTTGAAATAGTCCATTTTAAATGAGCCTTGGCCCACAGGACACGACGGCGCTTCTGGACCATGTTCACATATGGCTTCCTTTTTGCATGATAGAGCTTTAGTTGGCATCTGCTGATGGCACGGCGGATTGTGTTTACCGACAGTGGTTTCTGAAAGTATTCCTGGCTCCATTTAGTAATGTCATTGACACAATCATGCCGATGAGTGATGCAGTGTCGTCTGAGAGCCCGAAGACCACGGGCCTCCAATAAAGGTCTCCGGCCTTGTCCCTTACGCACAGAGATTTCTCCAGTTTCTCTGAATCTTTTGATGATGTTATGCACTGTAGATGATGAGATTTGCAAAGCCTTTGCAATTTGACGTTGAGGAACATTGTTTTTAAAGTTTTCCACAATTTTTTTACGCAGGCTTTCAAAGATTGGAGAGCCTCTGCCCATCTTTACTTCTGAGAGACTCTGCTTCTCTAAGACAAAGCTTTTATAGCTAATCATGTTACAGACCTAATATCAATTAACTTAATTAATCACTAGATGTTCTCCCAGCTGAATCTTTTCAAAACTGCTTGCTTTTTTAGCCATTTGTTGCCCCCGTGCCAACTTTTTTGAGACCTGTAGCAGGCATGAAATTTTAAATGAGCTAATTAAGTGGATAAAAGTGTAAAATTTCTCAGTTTAAACATTTGCTATGTTATCTATGTTCTATTGTGAATAAAATATTGGCTCATGTGATTTGAAATTCCTTTAGTTTTCATTTTATTAAAATTAAAAAAAACGTCCCAACTTTTCCGGAATTTGGGTTGTATAATTTAGCCAGGTCATTCTGATTTAATCGTGCCACTCTTGTTCTTAAGAGTGACAAGTATAGAAATCATTCTAGAAAGCACCATCATGTTACATAATGACAAACGCAACAGCTATTATTATGAACAATGCAGCTCAAAGAAAAAAAGTAAAGCTCACCTTAGCCATAAATTAACTTTCCACTCTGGATTTGTCCAGTGTGACATAGATTTTTTTGTTCTTCTTTTTTTTGAGCCCACTGTATCTTTTGAAGTAACAAAGCAATTTGAAGTGCTAAAGCAGAAAGGACAAAACCATTTCTGTAATACAGGTTTACAAAAGTAACATGTATTTTGTCTTGCCTGGTTCTAAAGGTATGTGCTATTTATAGTGCAATTTTGGGTAACACTTTATTTTAAGGTTTCCTTGTTACACGTTACATGTACTTACTATTATAATAACAATTATTACATGCAAGACAAACCCTAATCCTAACTCTGTCCTAACATGTAGTAAGTACATGTAGTTAATTAATATTACTCAACCTTTTCTTTTCATTTTCTTTGCTGGTCAAAAACAGCCTTAACAACCTAATAAAGTTTATTGTGAACATATGTGTTATTGCAGGGCTTACTGTATCCAAAGATTATTATCATGTAACACCTGCACAGATGGTTTCTTCTCTCCTGTCATCGACCATTTGCTACACTGGGTCACATATATAACAATACCACAGAAGTGACAGAAGTGTAACTTTATATATCTAACAAGCTTTACTATATCTGTCAGTTTTATCAGTCTGACAATTGGATTGCAGAGTAGCCAATGTACTGTATGGATTGTCAACTATACGTCTTTTTCTTTCTTTAATCCAGAACATCAAAAGATCACAAAACCTTGTATCTTGAACTAGACTGCACATTTTACATCATTTAAAATTCCTGAAAATCAAAAAGCATAAATATAGAATTTACATAGAAGTATAACTCATGATACTCATTGGAATTGTATATTTATTAACATTATAAAGCACTCAAATGCATCATCCAATAAATTAAAGTGAAATCAGCACTTTTATGCTTTTGGCAGTTCAAAATGTGCATGAAGAACAGTTGTGAAGAAAACACGGTAGCATCACACAAGATCTACTGATTAGGAAAAACAATACCAAAGCTAGAAATATTAAATAATGTTTTTCCCCAACATGAGGTCAGCAGAGATACTCAAATCATCTCTAATTAAGGTCAAAGAGAGTCCAGGCTACTGTATATACTCCATTATAAATTGCAACAAAGCAAAAAGTCAGTGGTATAGAATTTACTCTTTACTCTTATTTGCAGGAGCTGGTGACCTTGTTCAGAGCTCACTGTAGGAGTCTGAAAGAATTAATCTTACATTAATGCAGTGCCATAATTTCCATCAACTGCTTTTCCAGGCTTTTCCAGATGATCGGCAAGTCTTTGGTTTAAGGTGAAATTTTTTTTTTTTTTACTTTATTTTATTTTTATTTATTTTTTACTGGTGAACCTTCAGTTTTAGTACTGAACCAAACAGAGTGAGGAAAAAAATAAATGTTTAGCAGTTCAATTAAAAAGAAATTAACGAATATAAACCGAAAGCTCCAGAAAGGGAGATTGTGGTATTAATCTGGGCTAATGAATGAGGTTTTACTGTGCCCTGAGGTGCAAAACAGACAGCAGCCATCTGCCTAACAGCAACTCATTACCAGCTAATCTGGACCACTTGACTAGAATACATTTGCAAGCCTACATAATGATTTCTGCCTCTTTCCATGTTAGAGATGCTTCTGAGGTGAGGACTATATGGAGTGATAGCTGTGGTTTGCTCAGTGGAACCTAAAATCGTTTTGAAATTAAGAACTTTTTGAACATTCAGATAATATTCATCTATAACATTTCCATAACTTAATGAGAACATTAGCAAAAAGAACATTAGCAAAACCTTCATAAAAAAAAAAAAAAAAAATTGTTAGCTGTGTCCACCCTTTTCTCAGAATCAGGTCTGTTGCTTTAATTTAAAATTATGGCAATTATTTTTTTATGTGCCGTGAGAAATATTTAAGGTCTGAACATTTTCAAAATCCATCCTCTATTTTCAGGTGCATTGATAAACAATGCAACAAAAAAGATAAAAAATATTATACATATATTAACAGAAATGGGGCCAACATCAAAATTATACAACAGGACAACAGGAAAGGGCAATGAGGACGTGACAATCTTATCACAAATAAAATGTATAAAGTTATCAGCCTTTTGCCTATAAACTTACTTATCCATCACATACTGTAGCACTTGATTATGTCACCCAATGGCGTCCAAACAACAAATCACATGCAAGTTGGCAGACACACTATTCACCTACAAGATAACTGTGAGTGGCTGGATATACAGTATGTGTTCACTGCTACATGTGTGTCACTGCTAAATGAGGAGTTGCTAATCAGGTGAACATTCTGGCAGCATCAATAAATATGCAAACCCACCACATAGTACATCAAAAATTCATCTATGAAACACATTTACCTCAAAATGAAAAGGTAAACATGTCTCTCAGGGGAGACAGAGAGAGTGTCAGTGCATTTGAACCACTTCAGAGACCATTATCTGAAAATGTGTATGTAGCTTTGAGAACACAGCAGCCTTTAAAAGCAATGGAGCACTTTCCAAAAACTAATCTTGTTAAAAGCGTTTCTCCTCTAATCCCTAAGGACTCCCAGATGCTAGCATATTAATCCCACTATAGCATCTCTGAAATCCAGCAGAAAGGTAAACTGCATACAGTTAAGACCAGTCGTTTGAATTTAAAAGACAATCTTTCACATTTATATGAGTTTTGTTGTCATTGTAGCCTGCATGGAAAGTGAGATTCGCTTAAAAACAAATATTTCAAGGGAGCCTATTTTATATCAAGAAAACATGCAGGTAAATCACAACCATGGGAATATTCACATATGGATAGAGGAATATGGCAAAACACAAAATCATGACAAATCATACAGTCAAGATCATTTGTTGAGCACACGTCCATATTAACATTCAATAATTTACATACAAATATATGTATTGGCCTTTCCAGAGATAAAAAAAATATAAAAATGAAAATCAACACAGGTATTTAATCAGAAGCAAGAAAGATGTAATTAGCTCTTAATGTGGTTGATGGGAATACCTAAAACTTTAAACTCAATTGTGTTTTTAATTTTAAAATTAGAGTTGCATTTCAATCTGTACCATATTTATCTCCCAGTATTAGTGGTTTATAGTTATTATAGATAACAGCAAAAACAGTAAAGTCAATCTGTGAAAATTCTTGATAAATGTAATCTTTATTAAATCTGTAAATTAACATATATCTTTTTTTAAAGTGGATTATGTTTTGATGCCTATATTCACTTTAATCATTAAGAAAGACTGATTTTAGATTTTTATTGTTTTATTTTTAATTTATTTAGACAATGTTGTAAATTATCATCCATTTATCATTTATCACCAATTACAATAAAACATTACATAACAAAATTACACACTTTACCTTGAAAGAAACATTAAACGATCCACATTTCTGATTACACCTGTAGACAGGGCTCTACGTTTTATAGACAACAATTTCTGGCTATGTAAAAACTAGCCGTTTAAATCTTCACGTCACATCATGTGTTATTTTTGATCTTGTGCAGGCGCAGGGAACGGTTTATTCCTATGGCCTACAGCACAACCTTTTTATGGATAAAGCAGGGATGGATGTATCTGAATACATATTCTCTATTCAATGTCAATCCATAACTGAGACACTGATAGCTGCTTTCCCCACAGAACTGTCATATTCATCCCTGAGAGGAGAGGATCATCTCCACATCACTAAAAAAAAACCTTAAAGGGTGTCCTCTTATAAAAATAAAGACCCTGTTTACCCTGTAGCCTGTGGTTGCCCATTTTCCACCTCAAAACAGTAGTACAACAATAATGACACAGCCAAATTTCAGATGTCAGTTGTGACTGCATGCAGGTTCATTTTTGAGCCCTGTGTAAAGGAGACAAAAAGGAGGAAGGGATAAGTCCGATGACCCAGAGTCTGTTGAAGATGGTGTCCTGAAGTATAAATAAGTGGTAGTGCAGCCCATATTCAGTCAATCTCAGAAGTTTCTGCAGTGACAGAGGCTGCGTCCACCGAAGCACCTGGGAGCTGTCTGGAGGGGCCACAGCTGTGGAGGGCAGGACTGGATTCTGATGTAACAATGATGGAAGGGATCCGAGCCAGCTGTCTTTTCTCATCAACGTTCTCTGAGATAATATTTGGCTTAATGTGACAGAAAAATGATGATTAGTGAATGGAAAACATTTGTACTGCTAAGGAACTGTAATACAACTGTAAAATCTTTTATTATTGTCGCTTTCGATAAATTAAATGCATCATTGCTGAAAATAGCAACTTTTTATTTTATACTTAATGAGATCAGGCCGGGAAGGCATAAGCAGGGATAGGACTTCCTTGTCAATGAAAACTCCCACAGTGCATTGGAACCCAATCTTGTCATAGTCATGTTGATGCTCAGCAATACAGGAATGTTTTTCAGCTTGATCTGCTGAGAACTTTCTGGACTAGAGTTTGCATTTGTATTCACTGACAGGTTTGCATCCTGTCATCGCTTCCAGTGCTGCATTCCAGTCGCTATAGCCATAATAATGACACACTGGGGTGACTTTGTGACAGTGTAGCTCGGCTTCTTTGATAAACACTACTGCCTCTGAACACAAGACAATTTGGTACTTAATTTGACCTCATGTGGTTTGGTTTCACTTTTGAAAGTATGGCATTGTGTATCCCTTCTAATCAGTGACTAATCAGTGTACTGAAATCCTGTATGCTTATTATGTTGAACCAAACAGCTCCTTCATAACATTTAATAAATAGGAACATATACTGTACCACTATAGACCTGCTTGGAGGGGACTAGTGTTCCCTGAAGAGTTTAGTAAAATGGACTGATTTCAGTCCCACATTAATCAAACATATCAGTGTTTTCTCTCACATAACCTCAAAAAAGATTGCAGAGCAAATTAAATTCAGCTTCCTCTGAGAAATCTACTCCAGTCCTGATAGGTATATCTAAGACTGTTATTATTATTTGTATTATTATTATTTCTCCTCCTACATCTGACCTTTATAGAATCAATACAAATAAATTCTTTCTCTTAGTTACATAATCACATGTAAATATGGTTCCCTGATGCACAGACCTTCTGTCACATCCATTTCCAGACAACAGACACTTCCATGTTATTAACTACCAAGATCTCCCATTTGCAGCAGCACATGACGTGAGAGGCATCCTTTGTTAACTCAAACATCATTTAGAAACTATTCCATTCCAAAAAGAGCACTTACAGAAAAAAAAGACAACTGGACAGACTGACCTCAGTTATGGAGATCTCATCTTTGTCAATCACCGTCTGAAAGAGGGAGAGAGGAGATAGGAATGAATTTTATGATTATGAGTTTTTCATATAGTTGCATAGTTAAACACTTCTCTTTCTCATTCTTAAAGTTCAGATCTGTAATCTATCTGTAATTGATTGAGTTAGCACATTGTCAGCCTCCTAGTGTTTAAAATGGGCTGTGACCAATAAAAAGGAAATGTGTAAGGGCAAAGCAAAAGATGCCACCCAGTGGACACACTAATGCCATTCATCTTGATGACATGGGATGAGCTTCTGTTTATGGGGATTATTGCTCTAAAACCAGCAGATTAGAGCAGGAGAATTAAAGCAGGCTTAATCTTAATGTAATGGACCCTCATTCAAGTCTGCTCTTTAAAGAAAACGCCCCACGCGCTGACCCACACAGTACCATCTTCACCTTTCACTTGCTCTACTGGCTCATGATCTGCTTAACATTATACAGTATTAACAAAAGGAGCTTTTAGGAGCCAAATCAATTTGATTTGACTTTTGTTCTTTTAAAACTCATAAGAAAATGTTTTTTGCCACTATACATCCCTTTGACTGGTAAATGATAAGCATAAAAGCAGGATTTGTCTCAGTCCATTAACATGAGAGAGTGATTGTCTGACTATTCTATTTTGTGCAATCGCTCCACTGAAGCAGATCAGTGGTTCTAAAATGGTGGGTTTTAATTCAAAAACAAGTTTGTTCTAATAAAGCTCAAAAGATACAAAAGACATTTCTAAATGCTAAATAATTATTATTTTTTAATTATGTGGTAACATTTCATTTATTTGTATTTATTAAATAATACTGACAAAATGCAGGACTGCACTGGTTGTCCATATTATTAAAAATAACCTCATAAAAATCAAGAATCTGATTAAACTGGTTGCCCTTTATGTGTTTGCTTTACTAAAAAAAACTGCTCATATGAGTCATTCATTCTGTAAAACAGACCACACTGGCTGCGCTGTATGTGTCTGATTCATTAAAAAAGAGCTTACAATAGTTATTCATTTGGGAATCAGACTACATTGGTTGTGCTGTATGTGTATGATTCACTAAAAGGAATCGGCTCATAAAAGTCATACATTCGGGAATCAAAGTACACTGGTTGCACTGTATATGATTCACTGAAGGAAGTGGAGACATTTGTTCGAGATATAGAGTACACCAGTTACAATGAATGTTTTTGGTTGTACTGTATGTTTCGATAAAAACTTAAGATGATGATAAGGTTCCTTCGTGATGTATCATTCAAGTGGAACAGAAAATCTGTTAATGTTAAAGCAGTACCAGTACCAGGCTGAATTAAAAAACACATCTTCATCCACTAAGTTAAAGCAAAAAAGGCTGTGTAGATCTCAGAAAAGTGATAGCTATTCTTCATCTATGCAAACTGTTAAACACTCATTAGTAACAGAACTACGCTGGCTGAAACCAGGGCAGTGATATGAAGATATGAAGAATGGAATTACATTTCCAAATGAATCTTAAATCTGATGGGATCGTTTCCTCTCTAAAATGAATGTGGGCTTCCTAATTTCATATATCAAGGATCGCTGCTTGAGCTTGAAAGCTTTTGATTAATGAGGTGAGATATGACTCTCACTTACGCTGATGTATGTACAGGTCCGGCTCAAGTTTGGCTCGGCTAGACTCTGGGCCGAGGTTCTGTCAAAGATACCCGAGTCTCTGCTCTTGACCTTCAGCCTCAGAGAGCTGCTGTGCTTGAAGTCAGACAAATCTTTTCGGATGTCAGATGAGACCTGACGACTAGCAGGGCGCGAACTTGTGCTGGAGAGATCTGCTTCTGTGTCTGTCCAGCCCTGTCCATAAACAACACACACTGAATGTTGGTCAAACAGCTTGAATAAAAATCCAATAACTGTGAGATTGCTGTGACCTTTTGGATGAGGAAGAACAGAAACATACTGTACACAATACATATGAGAATGCTTGTCCATGTTTCACCTAAAAATGAAAATTCTGTCATAATTTACTCACCCTCACGTTGTTCCAAACCTGTATACATTTGATGACAGAAATGATGAAAGAATTTAAATTTTTAGGTGAAACTATCAATTTAAATATAATTTATGTGCATTACTATGCCGTTATCAAACCTTGAACCATAAATGCCACTGAAAGTGACCAAAATGCCCTAGATATGAACAATTTCTCCACAGCGGATTCCTCTCTTCTTATTATCAAAAATGATATATATATTTCATAATATTCTGTCATCATTTTCTCACACTCCTGTTGTTCCAAACCTTCAAACATTTCTTTCTTTTTCAGAACACAAAATAAGTTATTGCGAAGAATGTTGATGATCAAAGCATTTGGTGACTTCTATTGGATTTACTATCAATCAGTAAAATCAATCAGTCAATAAAAACACTGACATTTGTCAGTTTAATCCTCCACAGAATAAAATAGTAAAATGGTAAATGATGACAGAAATTACATTTTTTGATGAACTATCCCTTTAAATGAACTTAACACGCATTACTGGAGTAGCAGCAAACCCTGAATGGGCCAAAGAGTTACTTTCAAATGACTGTCATTATCAAGTTCTCTTGGTGATGTTTCATAATTCATCACATTATTAATAACAGGAACAGAAATTAACCAAAAAATACTACTGAAAGTGACCAAAATTCCCCAGATATTAAAATTGTCCCCGCATTTGATTCCTCTGTTGGGTATCTATCAGATAACATTTGAAATATTTGTTCTGAAATATGTAATGTAAAATTTGAAATATGTAATCTTCATCAATTTCATGGGACAATTATCTCTCCCTAAAAATCAAGTTCCCTATCAGTCGGTCACTCTCGACGCCACGTCGGTGACCGACGAATATGGGATATCGCTTCGATAGACCAATCTACTTTGAGTGTAAACCAAACGAGCCAATGCACATTGGCATGCAATTATTGCATCCAGCTGCCGCTGATCACTGCGTGAGTATAAGAGAGCAGCAGGTGCAATGCATACCAGCTTTTCGCTTCGAAGCCGAGCGACAGTGTCGTTCTGCTTACCTTGAACTGTGTCTACGGTGAACTGCGAGTTCAGCACGCTCTGGGAAGCTTCCTGTGTTGGCGGGACGGCGCTACAGCGGCGGTCGTTCCAGTATCGAGTTGGTTGCACACTTCAGGCTGCACTATCCCTGTCGTGTGGCAAGCGGCCATCTCCCCTGTGCGCCTCAGCACTGAAAAGAGCAATTTCCTAAAAGAGCAAATTTTCTCTAAAAGAGCTTCACGGGTGCGTCTTTTTAAAGACGACGGGTCGTCCTTTTAAGGATGCCGTTTCACCCGTGCGTTTCTGGGTGCGGTCGTTTCCTGGCACCGGGTGATGGTCACGATCGCTGCCTCACGTGTCTGGGCGTTAAGCATGCTGAGGTGGCTTTCGTGGATGAGTCCTGTTCCCATTGCTGGGAAGATGACCATCTCAGAGTTGCGAACCAGGCTCCGCTACCTTCAGGGGGGCGGAGTCCCGCTGCCTCTGCCGCGATCTGGGGCTCGTTCTGGCGGACAGACGAGGTCCACTTCCGGTAGTGGCTCGGGCGGTTTGAGGGTCACAGTGGTGGCAAACCCCGCAGGGAACCAACCCTCTGGGGACCACCGCTCCTCTTGCACCTCCGATCCAGTGGAGCAACCCACGGAACGCGCTGGGCCCTCTACAACGAGCGTCACGCCTACACGCCATATCAGTACAAGGTCCTGCCCTTTGGGCTGTCCCTGTCTCCCCGTGTCTTTACGAAGATCACGGAGGCAGCTCTCGTTCCCCTCAGAGAGCAAGGTATTCGCATACTCAACTACTTAGACGATTGGCTGATACTAGCACAGTCTCGAGATCAGTTGTGCGAGCACAGGGATGTGGTGCTCCGGCACCTGAGCCTGCTGGGCTTTCGGGTCAACTGGGAGAAGAGCAAACTCTCGCTGAGGCAGAGGATCTCTTTTCTTGGTATGGAGTTGGATTCGGTCGAACAGACAGCACGCCTCACAGAGGAACGTGCGCGGTCGGTGCTAGCCTGCTTGAATACGTTCAAGGGCAGGACAGCGGTCCCACTGAAACTTTTTCAGAGGCTCCTGGGGCATATGGCGGCCGCGGCGGCACTTACACCGCTCGGCCTGTTACATATGAGACCGCTCCAGCACTGGCTTTATGGCCGAGTCCCGAGGTGGGCGTGGAAGCGTGGCACTCACCGGGTCCAAGTTACACCGGCCTGTCGCCGAACCCTCAGTCCGTGGTCAGATCTTGCATTTCTCCGGGCGGGGGTGCCCCTAGAGTTTACACGGATGCCTCCACCACCGGCTGGGGGGCCACGTACAACGGGCATGCAGTCTCAGGGGTTTGGACGGGCCCGCAGCTGCATTGGCACATCAATTGCCTAGAGTTGCTAGCAGTACAACTTGCCTTGAACCGCCTCAAAGGTCTCTTACGAGGCAAGCATGTGCTGGTCCGAACGGACAACACTGCGACCGTTGCGTACATCAACCGACAAGGTGGTCTGCGCTCCCGTCGCATGTCGCAACTCGCTCGCCACCTCCTCCTTTGGAGTCAGAAGGTTCTGAGGTCACTTCGTGCCATTCACATTCCAGGCCTGCTCAATCGTACAGCCGACGAGCTGTCTCGAGCAATGCTCCCGGGAGAATGGCGACTCCATCCCCTGATGGTCCAGCTGATTTGGAGACGGTTCGGAGTCGCTCAGGTCGACCTGTTTGCTTCTCCAGAGACCTCTCACTGCCAGTTGTTCTACTCCCTGACCGAAGGAACTCTCGGCACGGACGCACTGGCACACAGCTGGCCACGGGTCCTACGCAAGTATGCGTTTCCCCCAGTGAGCCTTCTCGCACAGACACTGTGCAAAATCCGGGAGGACGAGGAGCAAGTCTTGCTAGTAGCGCCATACTGGCCTACTCGGACCTGGTTCCCCGAACTAGTGCTCCTTGCGACAGCCCCTCCTTGGCCAATTCCTCTGAGGAGGGATTTACTGACTCAGAGACGGGGCACCATCTGGCACCCGCGTCCAGACCTCTGGAAACTCCATGTCTGGTCCCTGGACGGGACGCGGAGGTTCTAGGTGACCTACCCCAAGAGGTAGTGAACACCATCACTTCGGCGAGAGCACCGTCTACGAGACACGCTTACGCCATGAAGTGGAACCTGTTCGTTGAGTGGTGTTCTTCTCGCCGAGAAGACCCCCGAAGATGCCCGATTGCGGTCGTGTTATCCTTTCTGCAGCAAGGGTTGGAGCGAAGGCTGTCTCCCTCCACCCTCAAAGTCCAGGTTGCCGCTATTGCTGCGTACCATGACCCCGTGAATGGGAAGTCTCTGGGTAAGCATGACCTCATCGTCAGGTTCCTTAGAGGGGCCAGGAGGTTAAATCCTTCCCGCCCCCCCCGTATACCCTCTTGGGACCTGTCTCTAGTGCTTAAATCACTACAGCAGGGCCCATTCGAGCCTTTGCATTCAGTTGAGCTAAAGTTTCTTTCATTGAAAACTCTGCTCCTGCTTGCACTGGCCTCCATCAAGAGGGTAGGGGACCTGCATGCATTTTCGGTCGACGATTCGTGCCTACAGTTCGGGCCGGCTGACTCCCAGGTAATCCTGAGGCCCCGGCCTGGCTACGTGCCCAAGGTTCCCACTACACCCTTCAAAGATCAAGTGGTGAACCTGCAAGCGCTGCCCCTGGAGGAGGCAGACCCAGCCCTGGCTTTGCTTTGTCCCGTCCGAGCATTAAGGTGCTACGTAGACCGGACACAAAGCTTCAGGACCTCAGACCAGCTCTTTGTCTGTTACGGAGGCCGGCAGAAGGGGAGTGCCGTCTCTAAGCAAAAGGTTGGCCCACTGGATTGTGGATGCCATAACCCTGGCTTATCAGGCTCAGGGTGTGCCCTGCCTGTTCAGGTTGCGAGCTAACTCAACTAGAAGTGTTGCATCCTCCTGGGCGCTGGCTCGTGGCGCCTCGCTGACAGATATTTGTAGAGCTGCGGGCTGGGCGACCTAACACGTTCGCTAGGTTCTATAGCCTTCGTGTAGAGCCGGTATCCTCCTGTGTTCTCACCTCAAACGGGTAGTGGCACTGAGAGGCCCCGGTTAGTGTCGGCTTGCTTAAACCGCTCCAGAGTGTCCGTATTGTAGACCCTGTTGAGATCCTCCATCACCCTAAGCAGCTGGACGCAGCGGAACGTCCGGCGCCAGACCTTCATGATGAATCTGTGAGAACCATGGAAGGGTGGGTTCCATATTGAGACCTAAGCGGTACTCATATGTGTATAGTCCACGGTATAGCCTTAGAGCCCGTGTTTCCCCGGCAGACTTCTGCCTTCCCAAGAGGGTTCTAATCACCTCAAATTTCTCCTTATACTCCTGAGCGGATGCTACATGTGTATCTGCCTCCGAGACCTCCTTCGGAGACGCCCCGTCCCGTCGCCATGGTTGCTGTACCGCCGCTGAGCTGCCGGGTCCCCGGCTCGGCTCCTCAGCGAAAAACTGGTATGCATTGCACCTGCTGCTCTCTTATACTCACGCAGTGATCAGCAGCAGCTGGATGCAATAATTGCATGCCAATGTGCATTGGCTCGTTTAGTTTACACTCAAAGTAAATTGGTCTATCGAAGCGATATCCCATATTCGTCTGTCACCGACGTGGCGTCTCCGTTCCCTCCTTCAGGGAACGAGGGTTACCATACGTAACCGAGACGTTCATTTCTGACACTGGTTCTGACACATTTTTCTGACAGAATTTGGGTATACATACAGTACATGTGTTGAGCTTATTTCTGGCCTTAATTTATTTCCTTACCGACTCGCTGTCAGACACAGAGGACAAGCGTGTCTTCCCGGCACGGTGCATGTTGCTGCTGGTCTCTGAGGACTGGCTAGTCAAAGTGGAGCGTCGTGTGGACATAAAGCTACTGCTGCTGAACCGGTCTCTATGTGGTATACATAGCAGCACTCCTAGACATGGTATATACTTTGCAATGGCAGACCTGAGAGAGAGAGAAGTGATATTTGAAAAAGGACATTGGAACACAAAAAATTAAGGACGGAATTTTGCACTCATTGTAACTTGTCAAAACCAGACTTGACGGCTCAAATCAGTCCTTCACAAGGATCCCATAATATTCAGGTGATAAAAATGGGTAAATGTTGCCCTCATCATTTAAGTGCTTCCTCATGAGGCATTAATCGTCATATCTGTTATGAGCAGCACATGACCCAATGCATCCAGTGCAGATCAATCTAAAGTAAATCTGACTTTTAAAGGTCAGAATCTACCTCTGGCATCTCAAGGTACTTGCGCTTGTGCTCTGTACACAAAACCACTGATCGATTTGGGTCTGCCTGGCCTTGAAGCATACAATGTGCATGTTTGTGCAACAATGTTTCATTTTGCTGGACAGGCCTCTTTGTATTGAAAACTAGGGTGTGTAATTAACCGGAGATGCTGGTAACTGAGTTGGTTGTGCTTCAATGCTTCAATATGCAGCCAAGGTATTTCAATTTTATTGCAAAATTTTGTACAATTAAAAAATATGTTTTTCAATATTTAACAGGAATTTCTTACAATAAAAAAACAAACAAATACATAAACAAATACAAAACCATTCAAAAGTTTAGGGTCTGTAATTTCTTTTTAAAGAAATTAATACTTTTATCCAGCAAGGATGTATTAAATTGATCAAAAGTGTCAAGAAAGATATTTAAAATCTTACAAAATATATATATATATATATATATATATATATATATATATATATATATATATATATATATATATATATATATATTTCACATAACTGCTCTCTTCATTAATTTTGTATTCATAAAAGAAAAATAATGATAAAAATATATATATGTAGATATATATTTTATGCAACAATGTTTTCAACATTAATGATAATAAGAAATCAGCATATTAGAATGAATTCTGAAGGATCATGTGACACTGAAGACTGGAACTGGACTGTGTTGTAAATTAAGCTTTGCTATCGAAAGAATGAGTTAAACTCAATAAAAACAATAGAAAACCATTTTTTAAATTGTAATAGTACGTTGTATTTCATAATATTACTATTTTATTTTATTTCTAAAAAATCAGTGCACACTTGGTAATTTTCTGTCACAATTCCAAATAACATATTAGATATTTCTTGCTTCTGTACAGTCTAATTATACACTGAATTGTACACTGTATAATTCATATAATTGTAAAAATTTGTTAAAATGACTGTGAATGTACATCTACTAATAGCCGTAAATATTGATCATTCTTTTAAATGCAACAGAATAGACAACTGTTTGTAAAAAGGTTTGTGTTGAGCATCATCACACCTGTATTTGGGGTGAGTGATGGCATAGATGATTGGGTTGTGGATGGCGGATGCTTTGGCAATCACAGCAGGCACAGAGTTCATGTAGGGTGTGAGCATGTCAGCATAGCTGTGCAAAAAGTGAGAGTACATAACATTACACATTACTTGTATCTAACCGGCATCACATTGCCTCACACCTCTACACAGACACATTAGATTGCAAATAGGTGGTTAATGAGTAAACCATTGAGTCCTTTGGAAATGAAGCAGCAGGTATGTGATCATTAACCTGTCAAAGGAAGTCTATCTCTCTGAGGGTGGAAGCAATAAAATGGCGATGGAAGAAATCATATTTTTACACATAGTGTCATATTATATTATATTATATTATATTATATTATATTATATTATATTATATTATATTATATTATATTATATTATATTATATTATATTATATTATATTATATTATATTATATTATATTATATTATATTATATTATATTATAAGGATAAGCAAACTTTTTGTCAGCATTCTAAAATATTAACTTGAAGTGAATTTTCCCTAAAAATGTAAATTAATATTTGAATACACTGACAACACATTTACATGTTTATGGTTCTCTAAAGTGGTTAATTATTTTATTATATTATGAAGTATGACTTTATCTGTCAAATATTTAGCTGTTTTAGTTGCCTCTGATAAGCATAAAAAAATAAATAAAAAAAAATCATTAAGTAGAACAAACAAAAATAATAAGCTAAAGTCAACGCTAATTAGCTAACATCATCAAGAAGGATATAATGGATTATGGGTGTAAGACATTCTCACCCAGCGAAAGCGGTAAGAGCCACACAAGAGTATGGAGACCAGGAGATGACATACAAAAGGATCACTATGAGCGCTATCTTTGCCATCTTCCATTCATTTTTCATTTGATGCATCTTCTTGATAGAGTCTCTGGGTCCTCCTTCTCCATTGATTTTTCCCACAGCTCTGTTATTCCCATCATACAGACGTGTAAACAGATAGATAGATACAGTACACACAAGAGTCAGCATATACATCAGTTTACAAAGCCGAGGTCTTTGTAAAGATCACTGTTACACTGCATTAATCTAAAATTGATCTCTTTTTGATAAATATTACCCCTGTTTACAGAAAAACTGTATTTTTCCTGTTTCCAGGACAGAAACGTGGTCAAATACAATCATAAATATTGTAAAAGAACGTACCTGTTGGTATCTCGGATGGCCCTGAAGATGAAGAAGTAGCAATAAATGATGACAAAGAGGGGGATGAAGAAAACAAAAGTAAAGAGCAGCATTGTGTAGGCACGTACAGAAGGACTGAAAGTCATGTAATCCCATGAACAGGACGTCAGCAGACCTTCAGGGACATATGCACCTGAGAATATAAAATACAATTTTATTCTGCTGCTTAAATGAGGAGGTACAATGGGGTAACAAATGAGGGACATATACATTGTTCAATCTTGAATTTCATAATTAAATGCCTCTCTTGTCTCCTTAGGCAAAATGCCCCTGTTAAATGAGTGATTGTAAGGACTTACTCCATCCAAAGAACGGAGGAAGGCTCCAGCCCATAGAGTACGCCCAAGCAGCAGAAAGTATCAACAGGGCTCGTTTGCGTGACATGACGCCAATAGAGGCCAAAGGACGAGTGATCACAAAGTATCGATCAACTGCAATAATCATGAGTGTGATCATTGAGCAGATTCCAAACAGAGCACCACAGAATGCATATAACTCACAACCTGCGGAGAGAGAGAAATTAAAAGGAATACAGCAAGAAATAGGAATAGTTCACCAGAAAATGAAAATGTACCCTCAGTTTGTTTCTTCATTGGAACAGATTTGATTAAATATAACATTACATCACTTGTTCACCAATGGATCCTCTGCGGTGAATGGGTGCCGTCAGAGTCTAAACAGCTGATAACAACATCACAATAATCTACAAGTAATCCAAATGACTCCAGTCAATTAATTATTGTCTAGTAAAGTGAAAAACTGCATGCTTGTAAGAAACAAATCCATCAGTAAGGCATTTAACTTTAAAATGTTGCTTCTGGCCAAAATATCAGTCCATATAATCCATTAAAACATTTCCTCCAATTAAAAAAGTCCATCCCCTCTTTTCCTTTCATATCAAAATCCACTGACATATTTTTTAAAACTCTTTTGGACTGTTATTGTTTGTAAATGGTGCTTGATATGTGCAAATTTATCTCCTGATTTAGACCAGACAACATTTTTTTTACTGAAGAAAGCAATATTATGGTTAGAGGACTCTTATTTTAGCTTATATCAATGATTTGAAGTTAAAAACATCATAATGACAAACTCATTACAAACATGAGGCTTTTCACATCACAAAATGTTAATTAATGGACTAGTAGACTACTGTAGTTGTGTGGATCACTGTGATGTTTATTTCAACTGTTTGAACTCTCATTCTGATGGCACCCATTCACTTCAGAAAATTAATTAGTAAACAAGCAATGTAATGTTAAATTCTGTTACAATGAAGAAACAATCTCATTGACTTCTTGTATAGCCCGTGGTTGTGTACATTTTCAGCACATTTTGATTTTTGGGTAAACTAATGCTTTTATGATTTTCATAACGCACTGAATTTATAATCCAGTACTGCATTTATAAAGTCCTTCACATTGTTTCTTCCATACTGTATGAGTAATAAATCATACTACATAGTCCATATAAATCAACCACCTCAGTCAAGCTTCTGTATGAAATTAACAAGTGACAGTGAAAGTGGAATGGCCTCAGTTGAAAAAGAAAATTTTCCTTATCAACAAAGAAATACTAGTTAATTTACACAAGCTGCACATGTTGGCAACTGTGGATGTGTAATTATAATAATAATGGAAAACCCTGTAACCCTGTGAATATATAATTGCTTTGGAAATGTCACTAATGTGAACAGGTTTTTCATTTTACAGAATGGAAACAGTTATAAGTTTAAGAACCTGTCATTAAAAAGCCCATATTTATTAACTACTAATTTAAACATTGCTGGAAACCTTTGCTCAGTTATAGATATGACTATGAGAAGACCGGATAAAACAAGAAGAAGTAACAAACTTTTTCCAACTGTTTGAATATTATATATTGTGTAGCTAGATATATTGCACAATCAGATGATTTTGTACCTTTCTGAAGGGTTTTATTTTTGCAATAATTGCTGGCTGACTTACATTGTATTGCTTAGTATATATAAGAGTGTAAATTGCTTCTACACCTTTTTTTGTGTGTACTTGTAAAACTACACTAACACTGTGGATAAAATATTGACAACTAAACATTGTTGCTGGGGGTTGTAAGATTCTCCGTTATTATTAACAAGGTGATGCAACTTCACTTCAAAGAACACACTTTAAACCTTCAATGCACAACATGGGTCAAAAGTGATCTTTGCAAGAAATTAATTTCATCATTCAGTATTCCACATATTCCTTAATTAAATTGTTTTGATCATCACAAAACCTTATTTTATTTTTTTCTTTCTTACTTTTAAAATAAAATCATTTTTGTATCACTACCCTTCTAATGCATGGGTCTTAAATGACCTGTATTATTTTCCTATCTTATTTCCATCATGGCTGTGTGAGTGTTTCTTTGCTGAATCTTTGGAAGAAATGCATTTTATCATTTATTATTCCAGGTATTCATTAAATATCTTGTTTTTTTTATTCATTGTAACGAGTGGGGCGGGGCCGAGGGATGTGGGAACACGAGCGAGGCCGGTGGAGTGATTGGGAAATCCGCTACACCTGCGACCCACCACCGGTCTTGAGTCCCACAGAGGAGATGGAAGGATATAAAACTGGAGCGACGACAGTGAAGGACGAGAGAGGACCAGGCGAGTTGCCGGGGACGGGCGAGCTCGCTGCCGACCGCCCACGATATGGAGGGACGGCTGCTGTCCGTGAGGGAGCGGAGGAGTCGGCGCCGTTCGCCAGGGGGCCTGAGCCTGCTGCCTCCGTGAAGGAATCCGGAGGAGCAGGGAACGGGGGATTCCTGCCGGCTGCCCAAAACCGGAGGAGCCGTCGCCGTCCACCGGGCGGCGGAGGAGGTCGTGCCGTCCGCCGAGGGCCGTCCAGTGCCACCGCCAGGCACCGCGGAGGAGATCACCCAGCCGGTGGAGGGCCGAGCAGCAGTCCGTCTGGGGGGGGGTGTAGTAGAGCGCAGTCTCGAGGGTACCCCCCGGCCTGCGAGGGGCGATGGGGGTATGTAACGAGTAGGTCGGGGCCGAGGGATGTGGGAACACGAGCGAGGCCGGTGGAGTGATTGGGAAATCCGCTACACCTGCGACCCACCACTGGTCTTGAGTCTCACAGAGGAGATGGAAGGATATAAAACTGGAGCGACGACAGTGAAGGATGGGAGAGGACCAGGCCTGGGCTTTTAGTTGTGTTTTGGTTTCATTTTATGCGCACCAGTCGTCCGTGAGGGGCTGGTGCGCTGTTTTGTGTTTATTTTGCATTATTAAAATGTTATTGGATTGTCCGCCGGTTCCCGCCTCCTTCTTCCCGATGATTACGAAGTGTTAATTCATTACATTCATTAAATATCATAATGCTTATTTTTCTTCAAATGTATAAACAAACACAGCTTTTGTATGTCTACATCAACTTTACACACATGGGTCAAAAATGACCCATATAGGAAACTTTTGATATTTGCAAATTTTTTGCAAGAAGGAACTTATTTACTGCAGAAAACAGTACTATTAGTTAGCTTGTTGTGACATATTCTATTCTAGCTAATGTTAACTAGGTCAACAAAATAAAAGTTGAAATGGAACATAATTACATACAAGTATATATCATCCCTGTTAGGCTGAAACCTTGTATCTCCATATTTCATTTTATTATTACAAAAATAAATGCTATTGGTCACCCTCTATGTCTGTCACTGTTCCTGAAAAGTAACAGCTTTGGACATACAAGGTTTCTGTGTGACAGTGACAATATATAATCAGTATATACTTTTATTTATAATATTATTATGGTTTTGGTTTCTTCATACAGTGTTAGTATGGCTGGTCCCTATCATTCAAGAGATTCTACATGAAGAACAGGAAGATGAAATAATTCTTAGTCCTGATTCAAAGTCTAAAATATCTAAACCTGATCACCTAAATCAGTGCCACAGGGTCAGTCTGGAGTTGTGGGTGTAAATCCAGATCTCCTAGATGAAGAAGACTCATTTGATTACACTGAAGACTTGTCTGATGAGTTATCTGAAGAGGAAACTCAGACCCAGTCCAAAAGATTGAGTAAAAATGCACACCTCGTATAAGCGATGAACCCCCTAGGTGGCTACAATGTGCTGGATGTTATCACCTCTAATGTCTACACAAGGGTGGCCAATGTTGGTCCTGGAGAACCACAGTCCTGCGGAGTGCAGCCCCAACCCTAATCAAACACACCTGATCAAGCCAATCAAGGATTACTAGAAAGCTAGAGGCAGGTGAGTTTTTAATCAAAGTTGAAGCAAAACTCTAGAGAACTGTGGCTCTACAGGACCGAAGCTGGCCATCCCTGGCCAACTTCACTGCCCACACCTTGATTACATGGGTGGGGTGACCAGTGCAAGGCAACTATTCATCAAGGATCTGGTCAAAGAGCTTGTCATACTACATTTGAAAATGCTCTTGGAGGGCACGGCCCAAATCCATATTACAGTGGCAAAGGGAAGATTGGGAAAAACTACAGCCACCACATATTGCAAGTGTTAAATGTGTTGGTCTAAATAACTACTAAATTAATTATTTTGACCAAATGTCTTTATTCTTTTGTTTTATCACGCTTGTATAGATGGGTCATTTTTGATTCATGTGTGCAAACTTGATGTAGTCACAAAAAAGCAAGGGAAAAAAATCAATTTGTGGTCATTTAAAAAAGATATTTTGAATATTCATAGATCATAGAGCAGGGGATATAACTTGCTTAAATAAACTGATTTCGAAAGAAAGAAAGAAAGTCAAGCATTACATAACATGGGAAATGAATACTGGTCATTTTAGACCCATGTTGTTCATTAGAAGGGTTTGCATAGCCTATACATAAAAAAGGGTTAAGTGCTTAAAAGGTTTGAAATCTAAACAAGACCATCAGTGATCAAGGGATCCTCAGATGACCTGACTTTTTGTGTTTTTTTTCTGTAGCATTATTCAAAAGCCTAACATTAGAGCATCACATGAATCCCACACATGCTTCTGCATGATAAATATGTAATCATGCAATTGTTGTCCTTTCAGGAGAAGTTTTTAGGACTTATAAAAAGTAATTGCACTAATATGTTTAAGAGAGCTTGAATGAGAGATTGCAATTGTAATATAGCACCTTTGTAGAGAGCAGTTCAGTCATGACTCGCTAACTGCTACTCCACACAGAGCCATAACAACAGTACACAATGATGGGGACAAGTCCCTCTAATAATTAGAAATGGCCGAATTGCCCCTCCCCAATATATGAAATTCCTGCACTGCTCTACTGCCCTACATTTATGCAGCAATCATTCTGTTGTTAGGATGACACAAAGGTTTAAAAGTTACATTTTTAATTTAGGCTGGTCTGGCTGGTTTAATTTAGCGGTCTAACAGTGCTCGTCAATGTCAAAATAATTGAGATGGCCAATCAAATCAAAGTAGGCGGGGTTTACTGTTCACACAAGCAGAGCATTAACATTTTTCTATTGTAAACTTTAAACTATTGACAGTAATATACAGAGATGCAAAGTACTCAACTTTTTTTATCGAAATATGGCTGATTACGATTGAAAATATGGTGTCATTTACATGATTCATGTAATTCCTTACTGAATGTGATGAGGCAAGAAAGCTTTGTGTTTTGACATCTTAGGCATATAAATAAAAGTGCATGTGTGGATATGTCAAAATATTATTTACAAATAGTTCAAAACGATTACTTCCCAACTTGAAATAGACCTTGAATTCCTTCACTGTTCTTCAAGACATGGTAAGGCAGAAACACATAAAGAGAAAATGGCTCAATGGCTTATTGTCTTCTTGGTTTTAGGAGTAAAAATTAAACAAATGTCAAATTAACTTTCTACTAAAATAGAAAAAAAATACTTTTTAATCAATATGAACTACTATTACTGTAAACACTGGCTATAGCATTAAACAGTTCAATTCAGTTCAGCTCTGATCAAGTTTTGTCTGATAAGGAAAGAAAAACAGGGGTTTGATCAAGCGCCCATGATTATCTGACATCTGGATTACCTTTTTCCCCAAAGATCCATCGCTTGTGCAGACTGGTGGTGAAGAAGATTGGTGTCTGAGTGACACACATTAGAAAGTCAGTGACAGCCAGATTAATGATGAACATGTTGGCTGGTGTTCTCAGACTCCTACTCCTGAAAAAAAACATGCAGAAATGCTACAATTCACTAGAAAGAAAGAAGAAGCTTATCTGTGACATTGGCATTTTATATTGTACAGAATAAATTATATAAATAATATAATGTTGCAGTGCAAGAATGATTATAGATGAGCAGATCTAACCTGAATTTCATTGGCAATCACACAGACTACATATATCTGGACTCACTTGCAGAAGGCATACATGACCAAGAAGTTTCCCACCATGCCGGTGATGCCCACTGCCAGAATGACAGAGCCGATAGTGTAGTGAGCGTGGTCTGGAACATCCACTGTGGGGAAAGGATGTTGAACATCCTGCACCATTGCCACCTGTGCACAGGATTATTTCAGATGAGCACAATGTGCATTTTCACAGTACAGGACATTGAATCTTAATAACTGAGCTTTACATTACTTATAAAGGTATAAATGTCTTAGTTTTCCAAGCTATAATTTGTTTCAAATCCTGTAGTTCCTGAAATCTCTATTATGCCTGTTTAATACCTCAGTAGCTAGCTGAGATGGAATCAAGCAGACATATTTACTGTTTTTGAAGTGGACTGTGCTGTTTCATTCAATTACATTGGTGTGTAGAACGGCGAACACATAAAAGCTTTTAAAAATGGCAAGCAGGCCAGCTTTCAGTTTTTGCCCTTTTGTCAGACTCAGTTCTTAAGAGGCAATTAATACATCAAACACTGCCATTCAATTCACCAGTGTCAATATCTTAGTCGGCCACTTTCAGCAATTTATCCATTTATACTTCTATCCATCCCTGAGTCACTCTATGGACTCGATTGGCTAAAGCCTGACAGAGCAAAACAATAGAATTGACACTACAGGTCACTTTATAATTGGAGCTTATAATGGGTGAGTAATACAAACTAGCAAATCATAGTAGCAATCATTCACATTTCTTATAAATAAAACACTCTGTTGAAAAAAGTTTATGGCTATAGCTTTTGAAGAAGAAGGTGGTATCAATAGTGGATGTTGTAAGACTGCTCAGTTTGACAATCACCAATAAAAAATGAGAGGACATTTCAGAACTAATGAGTGTATAATCTGCCGCAGATCAGTGGTGGATTAATGGAATATGTATAGCAGCAGTAAAATTAATGGGTCATTACAGAAGTCTATCATCAGACTGAAGTAGGCCACTCCTGATTTAATACATTTTGCACCTGATGATCATGTTCTCCAGCACCTTGTGCTTCAATGTAAAAACATCTGGCCATCTGTACAAAGGTCGATGATCAATGTCACAAATGTGCTTATATGATTAGACCTAGAAATAGTACAGAAATAGTATAGTCTCTCAAAATCCTAAAACTTTCTGTAATGTTCAATCACAGATTTTCAAAGTGGGATTCATGTGGTTGCAGTTCCCCAAATCAAACTATAACATTTAATTTCTGTTGCACTGAATGATTAAAACTGCTCCAATAGTGAGTCAGCAAGTCACTATGCCTGTCCTATCCACCCAGATACTTTGTATACAGGCAAGTCATGTGAGCATAAATGCATTTTGGCGCCTCTCATTTACACGGCTTTTTCTTTACACACAGAGGTTCGCAGAAATAATGGTTTGTGGCACAGATACTCTCCTTCTACTAGGTGATAAGTCATACCCAAGCAAGTTTTATTCCAAAAAACTCAAAACTGAGACTGAAAGTAATAAAAAAGCATCACTGTTACCTTGTCTTTTCCATTATGCTAAGGAAACTCAAGAGTGAACTGGAAACATTCATTAAAGAAATGAATACTATTATCCAGCAAGCATTTCAAATAAATGCAACAACAACAACAAATCTTCGGTACCATGGTTTAAAAAAAATGTTAAGTAGCACGACATTGATAACAATAAACAGTTCTTGAGCACCAAATCAGCATACTGTGAAAATAAGTTTTATATTATAATTTCTGATGGATCATGTAACCCTGAAGACTGGAGCAATAGCTGCTGAAAATTCAGCTTTGCATCACAGGAATAAATTAAAATATATTGAAATAGAAACGTGTTGTTTTAAATTCTAATAATATTTCACTATTTGACCTTTTTTACAGTATTTTTCTGTTATTTTCTGTTTTCAGTTAATACAGCCATGGTGAACATAAGAGACTTCCTTAAAACACACACACACACACACACACACTATTTCTTACCACAAACTTTTTAACAGTGATACATGAAATGACCACTATTTTATTTTTTTAAAAAGGCATGAAATTTTTAGCCACAATGACAATCTCACACAAACCGCATCCAAATTACTTTGATTGTCATTTCACCTAATCTAAAGAGACAGAGCTGATATTTGGTTTAATCCTCATATGTCAGTGCTGTTACAGTGCTTGTCTGTTAGGTCTATCGAAGAGGGATTTGGATGAGAGCGTGTTCTGCTACTTGGAGGGATGATTCTGTGGTACAAATTGATGAGAAGTGCTCTTAAAATGTCACTATCACTTAGAAATCCAGTGAATGATATAAAAAGACCAGGAGAGACAGAGACAAAGACAGCAATTGATAAAGAAGAGAAAATGACATTTCACCACATTGCAAGGAGCTTATTTGTGCCATTAGCTAATCATAGAACAATGTCATGGCTCTTTATTTTTGGGCTGCAGTTGTTTAGTATAACATCAATGAACAACAAAGATCTTAAATTAGAACGTTAACGTAATTAAAAATGATTAAGTTGTACTGTGGATATGGTTGCATTATTTAAAAGTTTTTATAAACAACACAAACTTTACCTGACGAGACTGAAAGCAACAGATTGCGTTGAATGATCTTGTTTGTCTGTGCCTCCCAACTTATTATTATGGCTTGCAGCTAGAAGAAAGGTCTGAACAGGGGCAAAGCACACAAAATCAATTTCAATCAGCTGACAGTTTACTGATCGGTAAGGAACATATCAGGAAAACACGGGCCCAAACCTCTCAGGAGGAAACCATGATAAAGGATGGCTGATCCACTGCTTTAAAAAAAAGAGAGAGTCTTTCTGGGGAAATTACAGACTCTGTCTGTCCAACAAATGCTGAGACCTTTCTGCAAAAAGCAGTGGTGTTTTCTTGAAAGAACTTTCTTGAGGGAAAGTGAACTTGAATTCAAACTAAAGTTTTCAATCTGCACAGATTCCTTCTGATTGATGTCGACAACATTACTAGGGAAAAACATTGGATGCCGAGACAGATTTCAAACAGCACTCTGACAATGTGCAGCTCTGAGATGCTGATGATTTAAATCTATGCATGCTTTAATACCACTGATCCATTTTTCTTAGCTTCCCATTGGCAGTTCTTACCATATGCATCTTTCTTTAGCCCTCTGATGCGTCTTCGCTAGAGTGGATGGATTTTTAAAAGCCAATTTTAGCCATTTTTATTAGTTTATAACCATTGAATCATTCCATTTAATACAGTAATTTTTTCATTTTTATTATATTAATCATTATTTTACATAGTTTTCTTGCTCTTGTAATGCTTTGTTGTTGTTGTTTAATATTATCATTGTGTGGTATTCAAGAACAAGAGAATGATATACAAATTTCAAAACATGTTGTGCAATAGTAATTTTTCATTTATTTTGGTTTGGTGTAAAAGCACTAGTTGAATTTGTACTGTGGTCAGACAAAGTACAGGACAGAGTCCAGAAGTAGGGATGGCATTCAGATGAAGTCCGAGCATTGAAATCCAGGCAATTAATCAATATATTCACAATATTCCATAACCATACCGCATTCTGCTTTCCCTTGGTTTTCTCTGTCAGCCTCCGAGGCTGATAGAAGACTTTTAGTATTACAGTTTTGTTAACTGATTTTGAAATGTTATTTTCTTGTTTGAAGTAAAAACAAGAATAATATCTCTTTCTCCTTTATAATTGAGAAAATGGCTCAGCGTATACCTGATGTGACGTACTTGAAAGAAAATTGTTCTTTCATATTGCTGAATATCTTTGTCAAGAGGCAGAAGTGGTTTAGGCTGGTTCAGGATAATGCTAGCAACATCAAAGTAATGGGTGTGATTCCTAATGAACTCATGTACTGATAAAATATGTACCTTCCACTTCCCTTAGAAGTTACTTAGGATAAAAGCATTTAAAGATGTATAAATATAAAGAATGTTATGTACAGTAGTGGTGGTACTAAAAGATTGACCATATGTTGTTGAAAAGGGATTCCACAATGAACATTTCTCTGTCTTCATTTTGGAGTCCAAAATGAGAATCCAATTAATGGTTCTTTTTAAAAACAAGCCACTTTCCAATCATTCATTAATGCACCTTTCAATATGGTACACTGTAGTAAACCTATTGTACGATGTGAGATTTTCACACTCGCCCTGTCTTTAAGAGAGATGTTTGATCTTACATGTCCCTTCAAGGCATGTCACTATAGCTTCACACAACCAGACAGAAAACATCAGGACACAGTAAGACCACCCCCAATGTGCAGTATTAATTCAGATATTAAGAAGAATACTAATGTTTAAAAAAACCTTGACAGACACTGGAACTTGTCACTGCAGCTTGAATAGATTCATATGTCGTTCTGTTTCAGTCTCTCTCTCTTATTGTTACGGTCTTTGCCATCTATTGTCTGTCTGATGTATAAAAGTACATAGATATACCAAAACTATGTGAACATCGAACCACAATAGCTAGTGTTTGAACATTTAATGTGAAAACATTAAACTTTCACTGAATTACAATGTTGGGCCAATGTAGGTATTCTGGCTTTCATTTAAATGAGTTAAGGCTGGTCTCTTCTTGCTCATAATTCAGTGTAAAGACACAATGGCATATAAAACCTCACTAAAAGATGCCTTCTCTGACCCACTTTAACTCCTATTATCAAAATATAGTTGTTATTGCTGTGTGAATGCATTTATGCCACCACTGAGCAGCATCAACCAGTTGAAAGACAGCTAAAATACACTTCAGAAGCACCTCTCTGTCATCTTTGTAGTGTAAAATTTGCACAAAGAAAAAAAAACATAGGCTGATTCCACCTGTTGTCTTTGAGACCCCTGGCATCTTTCAGCATTTTACCCCATGCAGACCTGTGGAATGGCAAATTTATGCAACCACATATAAAAGGCTAATTGTCATTCAGTGTCATCAAAAAAAAGACTGTTTGTCTCAAGCAGATGGTAAAATATTAGCTCAAGGCAAATACTGAAAGCCTCACTGACAATTACAAATGTCTAAGGCATAGTTTTAAACATCCTATTCTATGTAGGCCTTGTACAACCATGTTTTCTCACCTTCCTCTTCAAACTCCTGCTTCAAACTCACATTTGCATTCATTTTTTATCTCTCACACACTGATTCACTCTCTAATTCCAAAGCTATCCATGCTGCTCTAAAAACTAGAATCAACCTATTGTTTGGAATCAAAAGGTGAAGAGTGAGTGGTGAAAACTATTACACAATATACAATAGTCCACAGCAGCAGGTTTAACAACTCACAATGACACAAGTTACAGATAGGAAGTGAGTTCTTTGCACTAATACATACTGTAGTGCTCTATAGTTGGGTGAAAATAACAGTAACACTTTACAATAAAGTTGCATTATTTATTGTTAGTTAATGTATCAACTAACATGAATAAACAATGGACAATACATTTTTTTACAGTATTTATTAATGTTTGTTAATCTTTGTTAGTTAATGAAATACAGTCATTTATTGTTAGTTCATGTTAATTCACAAAACAATAACTCATATTTACAAGCACACCTTTTATTTAATAATGCATTAGTAGATGCTGAAATTAACATTAATTAAGATTAATAAATGCTGTAGAAGTATTGTTCATTCTTAGTTCAACTAAAGTAGTTAACTAATGTGAACTAATGAACCTTATTGTAAAGTGTTACCAAAATAACCAGTTGGATCTGCAATGACTGTTGTTGATGTGTGAAAAAAAAAATTTGATTGAAATGATTCATGGATTGAAACATGTCAAATTAGGCCAATGGAAGATATAGATGTTAAGCTTTATATTCACATTACATCAGAATATGAATGCAAGCTCTGTACTGTAGCTATGACATTTACAAATAAAGTCTTGATTCATCAGAGGAACAAGGCCCCCCTGTTTGAAGAATGCCATAACGCTCGATCATGTGCATACAATGCATACTTTTAAATTTGTCTGGACCACTATTGATTTATGAAGTAAATAAATAAATAAATAAATAATCTGTTAAACTAGAGATAGAAAAGGACTGTGAGCAGTAAAGCATTAGTAAATTGTTTTTTTTCCCTTTCTTCTCATGGATAGCATTATGTTTTAGTAAAATTTGGGTTTAAAACCCTCACATGGGACAAAGCTCTGTTTTAGGACCTCACATCATTATCATGCTATTTCATATTTTTATCTAATGAAATGATACAATGGAAATAATACTCCATGCACTACATTATGCATGCATACATTATGGAACATTTATTTGTGCTTTGTTTTGTTTTTCCCTCTGAATTCATTTTCTTGTATATTCCATTTTAATCACCAAACAGGAAATATCCAGGAATGGCTTACTTCTCTAAGCAATTAATCCCATGTGCTAGATTCTCTCATGATGCAATATGATCCAATAGGACTGCCTACTTTTCAAACTGACATTTGTGTGTACGTGTCTGATTCTTATTCAGTCTGATAAATTGTGCTCATTTGTACACACAACAATTTTTTTGTTGTGCGATATATTGCCCCAGAAATAATTTTGAGACCATTTTATTCCACTGAATATATAATCATGATATAATTGGAAATTAAGTATCAAAACATTAGATACCTTAAAAAACTTGAATAAATAGTAAATAAACATCTTCTAACAAAAAGTGCAAAGTAACAAGTATTCACAAATAACACAAACAATGTTACATCTACAGATTTTTCCCGGACCTTCTTTTCTCTGTAAATTAGGGGTGCACTGTATCGCGGAAAAACACAAGCCCTACTTAGCAATCAGATGTCCGTATTCACAATGGCACAGATCCCTAAACAAGGCCATATATGCAGACTGTTTCAATTATTTATTTATTAATTTTTACTTGGAACGACTACACCACATTATGTATGAGAAGCTGCAAATGACACTGGCACAAATGGAATGCAAAAACATGGTGACATTAACTTTTATGTAAATATTATAGGCAATAGATTGTGTCACCAAAAATTATTGAGGTCATGTACGTATTGTGTGACAAGTCGATATATTGATTATTGCAACAGGCCTACTCATTTGCTGAGTAATTCCCCTTATAGGGTTGTAACACCTCTGGTGGAGTGTGTGGGTGATTGTGAGCCTGCTGTAGTGTCCAGTGTGCAGCAATTCAGCTGCGTACTATCTCAAAGACACCATACAGAACAAACTTTAGTTTAGAGACTTGATCCAAATATGTCTGCATTTTATCACAATGAGAAATGAAGACCACTTAAATTATTCCTAAAAACCAGACTGTCTAACATTTTACATTTCTAAAAACAAATGAATACAGTTAAATGAGGGCATTACACAAAAGAAAAGAAAAGAAAAGAAATGAAAAGGAAAAAAGAGAAGAAAAAAATCTAAAACACTGTATTTAGTTTACTTTTGACTATACTAACTATAGAAATACTTTTGGAGAGTATTTCTCATGTCAAGCAATAACTCCAGCTCTGGACATAAATGCACAGAATACAAAGATACATGCATTACAACTTGACTGCATGCTCCAGTAAATATCAAGTTATAAGTACTTTTATTTCAGATATTGCAACAGCTGAAAATGTGCCACCATAAAAAATATTAATATGTACAGCAAGGATGTGTAACGGAGTTCTGTGGAAAATATTTTTTCCACGAAATAACAGCTTTTAAAACATCATTTAATGCAATCTTAGGTGATGGAAATTGCATTTTTTTTTTTTTTTTTTTTTTTGCCATTTTAAAATACTATACGGTCTCAATCACGTTTTTACACGTGCAGTCTTTGCATTTCAATGGTCGGCTAAACTTATGATTGTGAATCACCTATGATAACCAAGATCATCGAACAATCCCAGAGGCTATAACAATAGGCGTGATTGACTGGCTATAATATTTGGTAGGCAAATCCTTTCTTATCCATGTGGAGAGACAGAAACTGAGTATTTGTCAGCAGTTTGTCCAGAGGCGATGTGAGGTTCCTCTCGCGCACCACACAGTAATTATTTGGCGCCCTTGGCACAGAATAACCTTCAACTATCCGACAGACATTTTAAAAACAAAATCTGTTATAATACATGTTTGTGATTAAGACAAGCAAATGTACAAATATTGTTTTATGGTTTGTCGAGGCACCGTCCAACACTGAAATGGAAATCGCTCGATCAGCATACTGTTGCCATGGTTACCTCCTCTGAAGAACTCAACGTTTGTAACTTTTGTGGCTAATGAAACATACTAAAGATCTTTTAAACAAAATAGATATATGTAAAATAGTTACATATACTTTTGGGGGAGTCAAACAACATAATTGGCACCTAAGACGCTGAGATAGAACGGATAAGCTTCCCTAAAACGCTCCTCCGATTACGCACGCGCTCTTTGCGCTATCTTTTCAATTACTTTGAGCTTTTAATGTGTGTTGTTCATAATATACACATGACTTAAAGTACGACACACTTTATGACAGACATTCAGAATCAGCAGCCTACTACTAAACACATGGCTCAATTTCAAACTCCGTCATCTTACCGTGGTGGCTCGCGCCGGCAGCTCCATCAGCTGGTGCGCGCTCACTTCGCTGTAATTCCACGCGGCGAGAGTGTCCACGGTCACCACGGGGCTGTTAGGGACTTGAGTGGGGATTCCCATGCTGACGGAGCGCGAGGCGTTCATCGCAGCGGACACGGCGCGCGCAGGGAGAGGAGTTCAGAGTTAATACGCAAAAAGAGTTTGCTTAAACCTGAGAAACAGCATTAGTAAATGAGAAGGTGTTGGATGTCTTCCTCTGCCCCTCTCTGTCTGCAACCTAGAGATGAGCTGTCAGCTGCGCCCAACATGTGTGTGTGAGGAGTTTGTCAATGCCACTAACCATGTGTCTGTTCCAGTATGCATAAGGAGGGATGCTCAGTTAAGTAAACTCAAGCATCATACATGCAGCCCAACGGCTCTGTGCCAAGCCCTTCATAACCACATTAAGCCTTATGTGCCTGTTTGCCCAGGACGTTCACATCAATATCTTCTACATGTAAAGAAACTGCACATGCTCAGTCTTCAGTCCTTCCCTGCTCTCTCTCTGTCTTTCTCAAACCACCCATCCTGTTCAGATTTGGAAGCAGCTTTAATTAACAGCCAGTCAGCAGCAAACACTTCTAAAATGCTAAGTGTGTGAACCACAGAGGAGACAGTTGAAATGTCACGAAGAACTACAACTTATAGCATTTACACAAACATACATGAAATACAATAGTTTTTTTACAGTACAAATTAAAATCAACTGTTTTCAAAATTGTATATTTATCCAACATTATATTATATTTTGTATACGTAGGCTACATTACCATTTTTACCGATTTATTGCATTGTAATGGGTAGTAATTTGGGTATTTTGTGGTATTTTGAGAGGAAGTACGTTAATATGGGCCATGAATTACTAACAAAGAGCAGCTTTGTTATTCAAGGAGAAGAAAATAATAAAATAAAGACTTATGAAGTTATTTAGTGTAAAATCTACTGTTACACAAGCTTTGTGCGTAAGGTGCTTGTCACTGCTTCCTCGGGACTTATCCTCTTACCCTGCTCCTGCTATTTTACTGGCTTTCCAGTGTCATGAGACACATTTCCCAATACTGGGACAAATCCAAGTAAACCTAGTTGGAATGCATTGAGTTTGAAAATGATTCTGGAGTGCCATGGCGAGGCCTCATTTTACTGGGAGGAATGCTAGTGTGTTTTTATTTTCATTAGGAGAGAACAGGAAGAGAAAGAAGCAATTATTGTAAAGATTTCAATTGATGCCAAACTGTGACCTCTGATTCTTGAAATATTGAGGAAAATCAACCTGGAACATTTAGTTACACACATATCTAAAGCCTGGCATTGACTCCAGTGGTGACGCTAATCACTTTCATTTCTTTCACTGTTTTCTGTTTTTCAACAAAAGGAATATTTTGTGAGATATATCTGGTTTGAGAAACTAGGGCACAAAAGTGCAAAGATGAAGAAAGCCAAGTCATAAGATTGTCAACAATCACATGTAGACTTGCTAAATATGAGAAACATATTTTTTTTCTGGACTTTCCAGTATTGATGTGGGGGTTAGTTAAAGTGATAGTTCACCCAGAAATGAAAACTGTCTGATTATTTACTTTTTCTCTTGTCTGAAACACAGAAAAAAAGACAGACAAGTTTTATTAGTGTACTGGTTAAAAAAATATCTGACTTAAAATAATTATTGATTAATTAAATAACCTTTGCTAGTTCTCTTATGAATATGTCATAGAGAGATAGGGCTGATTGTCGATTATATTTTTGTGTTCTATGTATGAAATAAAGTCATACAGCTTTGGAATGACATGAAGGTGAGTCAATAATGACTATCAATTAAAGTAACAGTGCATTGAATGTGTGTCCTAATGGACTCTTCAACCATGTTTTTGTAATCCAGTGTTGAATTAAGAGGTCAGTTAACACACAGATGCCCATGTAAAAAAAAAAAAAAACTAAATCCAGCTAAATCCTCTATTCCTTTTACTTTTTGTACTTAAAAACTCACAGGGGATTTCCCACAGGAAAATGTCACCAAGTCACAAACTGTCATGCTTTAAGTCAGTAAAGACTATTGACAGCTACATGTTGTTTATAAGACTCTGATCAATGTGGAAGTCAACAGAGTTGTGTTTTGAAATCATGAAACATCTTTTAACAGCAATGGCAACAAATAACAGTGAATTTAAAGTAAATAGCTACAAGTAGCATTTATTGAGCCAGTGCTCACTAACACAATACCAAGAATTCAATGACAACATCGAAGAATAGCCTACACTGTAAAAATAAATAAATAAAATAAACAATTAACAGATTATTGGAGTATGTTTTACAAGAAATACTATATACTTCACATTTAATCCAGTGTGTTACTTGCTGTTTCTTTGTAATTAATTGTGACATTTACTAGCAATTTCTGAGTTTTCTTGGAACTTGGCAATTATACCATTTTTTGCTAAGGAAAAAAGTGCTGTCAAGATACTACTTGACATTTTTGTTTACATTTATTATGGGGTAATTTGGTAATGGCTACAAAAAAAGTGAAGTTTGAAAATCATATGAACAAAAAGCAGATAAAATGTTAATGTATTGTGGGGCTTTGGACAACTGAAACCAGAATTATCTGGTCAATCAACTTGCATATACACACAAATTGTATATGGTAGCAAACTAATGCAACTAATTAAAAAAGTTTTTGATATTTGACAAAATGAACACAAAGCAGCTTCTCTGATAATATTATTGCATATTCTATCTTTACATTTTAATGCTAGATTTTAATTAATGGTATATATGGGTGCAAGAAAAGTTTGCATGATCTTTAGTTGGTGTACACATAATATATTTTCTTGTCAGTTTTTGCTATTTGACATCCGAATGTATGTGGTTTTTATAAATTAGGCCTCTGGGCCCTAAAAAGTTAAACTAAGTAAGAATTTATAATTTAGAAAAACTGAAAATATGAGAATGGAATGAATAGGGAATAATAATGAGACACAGTAGGTGCCATTAATCTTTTTTTTTTTCTGGAAGTTAGCTGTCTTTCTGTCTCACTCTGTCAGCCGCTTTCTTTTGAACAAATTTGAAGATTAATGACAGTGAATGTGCCTGTCTTGCACTTCAGCAACACAATCACACTCTTGCTGGGTTTGTCTCCATCCCTGTATGAGCTTTGTTCAATGCAGAGGGTCACTGGAGTGTCTGAAGCACAGGCAGAAGCCACAGCACCAGAGGTTCACCCTGTTAACTCTTTTTTTAATCCCATATTTAACACCTCTCTTCTTGTATCTCATGTATTGTGTGTTATAATTTATGTGCAATGTGTTTTTAAAAAGGGACTGCATGGCCAGTGTCATGCCATATGTGAAGCCCCGTGATGTTAATTTGATCATAAAAGATTAATGGGGCTGCCCAGAATGGTGTCTCTGTACCCGCTGTGTTGGATGCTGCTAATGATCCTAATTCGATACATGTCCCTCATGTCTGCGCAAATGACTGTTACTAGAAATCTTATCTTATGCTGTTTGTATAACAAGGTTTTCTAAATGTATGTCACAGTGACAGTTTTAACAGACAAAAAATAAATACAATACAATAAAAATCACACAAGATGGGTTTATCTACTACCTTCATATCCCCTGCCAGAATATTGATTTCTACAGCTTGTTTCCAGGTATCTAAGTGCTTTAGGAGCATGTAACCGTGCAATCTCTGCTAAACACAACTGAGTTCACATGCTCCAGGAACTTTTTACACTTTTTCAGTAATACATGAAAGCAATAAAACAGTTTCACAGGCAAAATGAAGGTCTACAGACTTTATAAAGAGAGTCAATAATAGTACTGCAAAGTCCACTGTATGACCAAAATAGATCTATCTATCTATCTATCTGTATATCTATCTGTCTGTCTATCTGTATATCTATCGATCATCCGTCTGTCTGTCTGTCTGTCTGTCTATCTATCTATCTAATATGGGCATTTTAAAAAAATGCCAAAAGTAAATGTCGTGTTACATTATTTCCAATTCTATTATATTAAAATGCATTTCAAATGTATTCAACAATAATATAAATAATTTATTTTTACATGTAAAATTATTTGTAATTATTGTTTTAATAATTTGTTTGACATTTCAGTAAAAAAAGTAAATATACATTTTTATAATATAAGGGTATATGCGCGCACACGCACACACAAACACACACACATATATATATATATATATATATATATATATATATATATATATATATATATATATACTACATTTGTGAAATTAATAACTGTATTCAGCAAGGAAGCAATAAATTGATCAGTAAAGACATGTTACAAAATATTTCTATTTTACTGTAAATAAATGCTTTTGTTCATCAAAGAATCATGACAAAATGTGTTGTTATTACAAAAAATGTTAAGCAGAACAAATGTAGGACAAATTCAAAATAAAAAACAAAAAAAGATTATTAGAACAAGCAAAATAAGTCACAGTCTTTTGGCGAAAAGATGGATTACACTACAAAATTTGAATAGGGAATTTCAAACAGATTCCTCCTGAGATAGAAGAAGAGATTTTTTATATTACTCTCCTCCCAGACTCCAACAGGCCAGTGCGGTCATTTTACCACTTCAAATCACCAGATAACCCTGTCCAATTGCAACTAATTGGAGACATATTAATTTCTGGCATAAAGCCGAAGGGGAAAGGCTTTGCAATCCCCTGCTTTCCTTCAGTTGTTAAGTGCTTAACTTTGAATTCTTTAAGTCAGATTTCTTTTCTATGCAACTATATAGAGGCCATTATTGACACCTGTCATACTTAGAAATTGCTATTATTGTTGACTACTATGATCACTTTAAAAGTGAAGGAATCAGAAAATAAATGAAACTGAACCAGAAATAAGCTAATTAAATAAAAATAAAAACACTTTTAGAGACAACACAAATAAAATAATTATAAAATAAACATTTAAAATATGCAAATATATATATATATATATATATATATATATATACAGTACAGACCAAAAGTTTGGACACACCTTCTCATTCAAAGAGTTTTCTTTATTTTCGTGTGTCCAAACTTTTGGTCTGTACTGTATATATAAAAGATAAATGTAAATCATTATAAATTCTATCAATGTATATTAAAAAAAGCAGAAAAAAAGTTAACTTTGCTATAGTTAACCCCTACTTTAATTCTATGTTCCATCCTCTGCTGTAAAGGGACAAAACTCTTTTATCACTTTAACGGGTGACGAAGATATATCTGTTATATTCGTCATGTGAATCAATGTCTATGCAAAGACCCAGTTTTCTCTCACTGAGTCATTACTGCACTGCATTCATCTGTTCTTGAGTCATCCAGTCATATTTGAGAATAATGCCAGGAATTGGGCAAATGGTCAAAGAATCACACCTCAGAATTGTGATTTCTGTTCAACTCAATTTTGTGCTGCAAGGAAAAGCTGGATTCCCCCAAGACATACAAGACAAATGTGAACTTAAATCATGTCAGAGAGATCATCAGTGTGGAGGTCTGCTGTGATTAGAAGCCTGCTCTGAATCGCCTGGATTTACACTGATGGAAGGATTACCATGAAAACAGGGAGATGGGATTTTTCAAAGTACATAAATCCCACAATAATCCCATCCCACAGCATTCCCTCCCACATCCAAACACACAAGTACACACAGAGGTATAGCCCCGCATCCCTTTCATAATCAGGGGTCGCATGAGCAAACAGCACTGGGTGAGATAATGCGTGCAGACATGGAGTAAAGAAGGAGTGTGAGCAAACGAAAAACTGGATGAGGAAGACAAACCCAGAGAATCAGTCACAGGTGTCAGAGAGCAAAGGGGCAAAAAATGACAAAATGTGAGGAAAGTCACTTCAATAGAAATCTATCCTGAGATATCTATTTAAAAGTAGGCAGATTTTGGCAGCATGGAAGTTAAAAATATACATGAGCATTATAAAACAACTGAAGAGAAATACTAATTTTTTAATGACAGAAATAAAGCTACAAAACAAGGAAATGCAACGAGGCCTGGGTGATATTATATATATATATATATATATATATATATATATATATATATATATATATATATATATATATATATATATATATATATATATATATATATATATATATATATATATATATATATATATATAATTACTTCAAGCAATTAATGGATTTAAATAAGGAAATGTAAAATATAGTAAAGATATTATAATTGTAAATATTATAATGATTAAGTCAAAATATAGATCATTTTCAATTATAGGGACCATTCTAACAATAATAAACAATGAGAAAATACAAAACCCTATAACAACAACAAGTGTAATCAATATTTCCATATATATCCTGTACTATTCTGTAACACATACAAGCAAAAAAAAAAAACTTATTTATTAAAATAATTGCAATATTCACAATCCTGCTTAATTTTACATTGCCAAAAGCATCATCACAAACAAAGTGTGAATATTCAATCTATCACCCAAATAATTTTCAGTTCCTGTCATTCTTGTACTTGCAGTGTTCTACCAATCATTTTCTTTCTAAATCAGCTGCTGCAGATACATTCATGACATTATAGTTTCCAGACAGTAAGCTCTCATCAGACACGCAGCAGTGCTTTATGGGAAGCTTGACTCATCTAAGGGAACCAGCACAACAGATCCACTTGTTATGAATCATTACTGCAAACACTAACACAGAGTTGATGTAGGATGCGGTCCGCACCACACTGCTGATTAATATCTCTCTGACTGCCACTTTCCATGTGACTAATCAATACATGGGAAACTCTATTGATCAGGAAGTTACATTCCAGTGTATATTCATGCCCTGAGAAAAAAACACACAAGATGAGTTTCTCATTGAACTGTGAAAAAGGTGAGAGGTCTTGGAAAAGAGACTTCATTTTCTGTTGTGATCTGGAATTGTTATTAAAATCATTCATCTGAAAGTCGGCCATGGCTGATGAGAGTCTCTCCCACTCCAGTGGGCGCATATGCAGGCAGAGATGTAACCATAGTGATATAAACCTACATCTTTCCTCAAGACCACACACTCAAACAAGACATGACATCTGACCATCGTTCATCATGAAAAATGTGACAAAAGCAAATCCTAATCTTTGTGGAAAAAAGTTAATAAAGATGATTTAAATCACTGCTCATTTAAAACGAGTGGATGTTTGTTTAGTCTATTTACAAGTAGGTCTCAAGTCACTGTCACATTTGCAAAAATTTCAAATTTAACATTTTGAAAGCTAAAAACCAAGTTTAAAACCAAGCAGTTTTATGTTGGTCAATAGTGCAAATCTCCATACTATGGAAGCTTGTTTTCACCACGAAAAAAAAGGTAATTGTAACTTCTTTATCTCGATTCAATTACAATTCCGATTTTATATATCACAATTCTGACTATTTTTCTTCACAAAATAAAAGTCAGAACTTTATAATATAAACTAAAAATAGCCAGATTTAAACTCAGAATTGTGAAATATAAACTTGGAATTATGAGCAAATCATCTTTATATATATCGCAATTTTGATCTGAGAGGAAAAGAAAAATATATACAAAATAATATTAATAATAATAATATTATATATGAAAAATGCTTTCATATCATATGAGGTTCTTATGAATTTGTGTGGATTTCGCCCCAGAAAAAACAACAACAACAATGGTGGCTTATCCTTTAAAAATGTTTGTAAATAAAAAAATTAAAAAGAAACAACACTGTTGATAGATTGTTAGTAAAACATTTCTCTGTAATGCTGAATTAGTTAATTGGCATATCCTAAGAATTCTTAGAAATTTGAAACCATTTTTCAGGGAAAAGTGTGAGCAAAGGATTGCTATCAGCAGCTTGCTGAACAGTCACAACCTTGAGTCCTAATTCATACTTCTTATCACTCTACTTCACACCATATTAGGGAAAAATTGCCTTAACAACAGCAGAAACTACATTGCAAAACAGCATACCAGTCTACTCATCTTCACAAAGGACATTTACTGTATGTCTTCCTGACAAGAAACAATATGCTGGTGAATTAACGCATGAATGCAAGTAACTTCAATGAATCATTTCCTTGGGAGAGGACACAATGGTCTGAAATGAATGATGTCAGGTGACAAGGATATAACAAGAGTGCACCACTAGTAAAAAGCACTGAGAGACCCCATTAACAGTGCATTTCACAGGTGAGTCTCTGTGATCATACACTCTTATGGCAGCAAAAGAATTGACTGCATGACCTTCAGTCACAAGAGACAGATCGTACTGTATCTATCATCAGATTTACCCTCAAAATAAATAGCTTTAAGGATTTACAGTTCTTTAGCTTCCACAATAAAGCCTTAACTTTACTGCAAAATAATGATAAACTGATATAAACAACATACACAGATGCAAAACATGCCCCTCTTAAAATAAGTAAAACCATTTAAACAGCAAAAAAAACAACAACACTAAAATTAATAAAAAAAATGGGTTAAGCAAAATTACTTGAAAGAAGTCTAAGTAGTCAGTAAAATATTATATGGATATAAACATGCAAGTAAAGAAATGTTTACAGATAAGTTTCACCTTTCATTTATTGCAGCTGTGTAACACAATGCATTTTCTCATGCAAAAAAAAAAAAAAATTATCTTCCAGAGCAATTCAAGATTCTCTAAAAATTTGACTTAAACATTATTTTTGCTTCTACTGTGAAAATGTAATTCTTATCTAATCTAAAAGGTTGTGGTAAAATAAACCTAACAGCAACATTTGTTTATCATGATCAAGTAAAAAAAAAAAAAAACCAGGCTATGCGTTCAGTACTAGACTAATTGAGACTTGTCATGGCACTTGTATACTGTTGTTGTTCTCTTGTTGACCTGACTGCTTCTATTGTTCTCATTTGTAAATCGCTTTGGATAAAAGCATCTGCTAAATGATTAAATGTAAATGTAAGTAAAATAAGCCATTTTAAACTTGCTTAAACAGTTAGAAGAAGATTATGTGGTTATTATGAAATATTAGGCTATAGACAGAGAACAAGGTTTGGAATGGATTGATCCCCCCCCCTCCCCCCTCAAAAAAAAAAGGGGAAAAAAAGAAACATTTAGTTGCAGATGTCTTGTTAATTACTTTAATTCTAATATTTAATAGTAATTAAAAGAAAATCACTCCAGGGTAGTCATTAATGACTTTAATATCCTCATTTACAAAATATGATTTCATTTGATGAATTATCAAAGTTTCCCAAGACTCTAAGCTTAATAGCACTTAATAGGAGAGATAATCTTTACACACTGAGGTAATACTGAGGTTAATTTTGATATAATTTTTGTTTTTACATTCTCTTCAATCTCATCTGGTGATCAGACAAAGTTCATATACAGGTTCTCTGGACCTTACCACATAACATGATTGTGATATGTATGATGTGTCATGTTCAACTGAAGGATTGGTTTTACAAAAGTGGCCTTCAGGAACGGAATGAAATTGTAAAGCAGGTGGATAGTGATCCATCTTTCCTGGTTCAGGCACTTCAGCAGTGAACTGACAGAGGAGGGCAAGGTGTGTGGAGTGCCATTGGAAGTACAAGGATAGCTCATCTAACTCCTTTAAAAAGCTCAGGATGGCATTTTAAATGAACTTGAACTGTCAGAAAGCTGATGGGCTCTATGATTCTCAGACCCCAGGAATCATGAGCTTACCAGGCAGGATATTGACATTTCTCTAGCAGAAGCTGTCAATAGTCAGGCCACCCTCCCCTTCCAATCTCCAATCACTTTGATCAGCAATCATGAACTGCATGATGCCTATGCCTACAGGCTTACATACATAATGCTCCACTTAATTAACTCACAATCAGGGTCACTGGAAAATGAGGAATTATGCAGTTGGTAAGGTCAATGTGACTCTGACTCTGTTCAGTTGAGGCATATCTCAAAACACTCTATTTTAAATCTTACTGTAATTCTTACCTATGAAATCATTAGAATAACAAGAAAAAAATCTCAAACTGCTAAGTTAAAGAAAACACAGTTCAAATCATATTAATTTTAAGATTGCATAAAACATGAAACAATGCATGATATAAAATGAATTAAAGGATCACTTCACCCATTTGCATTTAGCTTTGTATTGTTAGAAACCCAGTCATATATTATAATGATCGTGGATTTTTCCTTTGTTTTTCCCTGAGATGGGAGAAATAAGGATTTAAGTGTTTTACTTCCTGCTTATTATGACGTAAAAATCGTCATTTTGCGTCATAATAAGCAGGAAGTCAAAATTCATTGAAAAGTGTAGAGACTACAGACACTAGCTTATTATTATTCCAGGGGATGGGACCCACTCACCCTACAGGCCTATTACAGATCAGTGGGTGGGACTAAACTTACAGAAACGAAAATGAAAATCTGCCTTCTTGTTTGGAAGCTATGTTGATAAGCTAACAAGCGCTTATGGAGTCAGATTTACGAGAATGGCTGGAGGAACAACTCATGATACGGAAGAAGAGGATTTTCAAAGTCTGTTGCTCGAAACAGATGTTCGTGGCTATCTATACGAGCCACAATATAGCGCAGAGCAGCTGAGGCTGATGGAGGAACAGGAGGCGGCGGCTGCAGCCGAGGCCGGAGACCTGCCTGTCGCGTCCGAGGAGCCCGGGCGTGCTCGAGCTGGTGCGGACTGGTGGTGCCTGTGCTCTCGTTGTGCGCCTACGGACACAGAGCTCGAGTCCGTCTGCTGCAAGAATTTGAAAGATGCCAATTTCTCCTCGAAGAAATGTCTGAGGCAGACAAGGACACGGATGTTTGCGTTGTGAACCATCCTAGTTTCGCCCCGCATATGGACAGAGGCGTCCTGGAGACATACTTCAGAATTCCGAAGGTAAACTGGAAACGCCAGCCGAAGCCTGCAGGGACAAATGGACGTCTAACTGTAAAATAAGTGTTTCAATTTTATTTATTATTCATTTCGTGAAATGTACACAATTTCTTCAAGCATTATTATCATGAAATGATTCCCGGTTAATAAGTTACGTAACGTCAACTGTAAACTGTTTGTGCAGTACCTTTTTTAATGCACAAAAAGCTTACTGTGGCATTGTTTCCTACTGTGGCACGTAAATACCATACATCGCTAACTGTGTCCTCAATGTCTTGTAGACAATATCGCCTAACAGCCTAACAGCGGTGTTCTGGATTAGTGGGAGTGGCTTGTGGAGCTGTGCAAATGTGTTGCATTGTGGGAGTTGTGGTTTTACATACAAATGAGCCCTAAAGTTACTTTCTGTAATAACTCAGTCAAAAAGGCACCAAATTCGAAAGTTTTAATAAATTTCGACTACATATATGACCCACTTTCAATGAAGATCAATGTTCCCACGGGTGAAATTCTCCTTTAAGCATATTTCATATTTAGTGATACCAGAACCTTCTTGTTGCAGAAGTTGCAGAAATCACTTTTTGAAATGGTTTTAAACTATTTGTCTGCATAGTATACCAAAGAAAGCTGACCTAAATCCTTAGTTTCAAGCATCTGCCCTTTTGCTCTGTGATGGCTCGACTGCCTCCTTGACCTTCTATTATTTCAGTAATTCAACTCAAATTGTGAAACTCATATATTAAATAAATTCAATCCACACAGACTGAAGTAGTTTAAGTCTTTGGTTCTTTTAACTGTAATGATTTTGGCTCACATTTAACAAAAACCCACCAATTCACCATCTCAACAAATTAGAATATGGTGACATGCCAATCAGTGAATAATTCATTACATTTTTATTACATTTATATAGCGCTTTTCTAGGCACTCAAAGCGCTTACATTGTCAGGGGGTATCTCCTCATCCACCACCAGTGTGCAGCATCCACCTGGATGATGCGATGGCAGCCATAGTGCGCCAGAACGCCCACCACACACCAGCTTACTGGTGGAGAGGAGACATCAACTCAAAACACCTGCAAAGGTTTCCTGAGCCTTCAAAATGGTCTCTGAGTTTGGTTCACTAGGCTACACAATCATGGGGAAGACTGCTGATCTGACAGTTGTTCAGAAGACAGTCACTGACAGCCTTCACAAGGAGGGTAAGCCACAAACATTAATTGCCAAAGAAGCTGGCTGCTCACAGAGTGCTGTATCCAAGCATGTTAACAGAAAGTTGAGTGGAAGGAAAAAGTGTGGTAGAAAAAGATGCACAACCAACCGAGAGACCCGCAGCCTTATGAGGATTGTCAAGCAAAATCGATTCAAGAATTTGAGTGAACTTCACAAAGGAATGGACTGATGCTGGGTTAAGGCATACAGACGTGTCAAGGAATTTGGCTACAGTTGTCGTATTCCTCTTGTTAAGTCACTCCTGAACCACAGGCAACATCAGAGGCATCTTACCTGGGCTAAGGAGAAGAACTGGATTGTTGCCCAGTGGTCCAAAGTCCTCTTTTCAGATGAGAGTAAGTTTTGTATTTCATTTGGAAACCAAGGTCCTAGAGTCTGGAGGAAGGGTGGACAAGCTCATAGCCCAAGTTGCTTGTAGTCCAGTGTTAATTTCTACAGTCTGTGATGATTTGGGGTGCAATGTCTGCTGGTGTTGGTCCATTGTTTTTTTTTTTGAAAACCAAAGTCATTGCACCATTTTACCAAGATATTTTGTAGCACTTCATGCTTCCTTCTGCTGACCAGCTTTTTGAAGATGCTGATTTCATTTTCCAGCAGGATTTGGCACCTGCCCACACTGCCAAAAGCACTTAAAGTTGGTTAAATGACCATGGTGTTGGTGTGCTTGACTGGCCAGAAAACTCACCAGACCTGAACCTCATAGAGAAAATGAGAAACAAGAGACCAAAAAATGCAGATGAGCTGAAGGCCACTGTCAAAGAAACCTGGGCACTGATCACCTCCATGCCACACTGAATTGAGGCAATAATTAAAGCAAAAGGAATGTGAAGCATGTGGCTAATAAATGTAAAATTTATTGGTTGAAGGGGATGTTGTTTGACATCACTAAAATAAAATGTTGTTGGTTGAACATTAATATTGTATTTTAAATGTATTTTTCTCAGCATCATTTAAAATTACGATATCCCAGATATAGAGGGCTTATTATCATTATCACCCCATTAATAAAATACTTGCATTGCAACTGAGATATTACAATAAGTAACATTGCAACATAAGGTCACAAATGTGAGCGATATAGTCATACTGTGAGATATAAAGTCACAAATTCAAGACAGAAATAAAGTCTCATTTGAAGTTGCGATATTACAAGACAAAAATCGCAGTTCCACTTTTTTTTTACTCTGAGACATAAACAGACTTTAATATTTGTATTTACTCTACAATCAGACTCTTTTCTGCTCTATCCTGATGGATATCTTTCTGGATGGAGCAATATTGTTTGCTGCACTTCCCCTAGAGCACTGTGGCTATGTATAGATCCGTCACCTCTTGTGCTGTTTGCACATGGGAATAATTGTCTCTTGAATGCACACTGCCTCAGATTCACTCTGGTTTGCAGAGAGCACACTCATGCTAATGCATATCAACTCTTACAAGGCTCTAGGCTTTTGAAGCTGTGAGTGTGAAAGGCAGACAGAGATTTTATTTGCCATTCATTTCAGATGAAATGAGCAAATGTGCTTTGAATAAGCACCTGGAAAAGCATGACTTTACTGCTGTAGGAACTCAGTTTGATTCTCTCACATTCTGTTATAGGGTTGTGACTACAGCACCACCTGATGGAGGCGAGGGCATTTGCTAATGAGAATAGGATTATTGTTATGGAAGACTTTCTAATGGAGAAACATAGATTTGACTTTGTTGGGTTTAAAGTTGAACTGATCCAAGGGGTAATTTTCCAAACTTACAACTAAACATAAATGAGTGCCATGGAGTTCTAGATCTCATGGCATTGTCCCTTTTTCTTGACATTTCACAAATCAGTGACAAGGTGATACAGCTGTTGCTAAGCAACACAATTGCTTTGCAGTCTGAGGGAATTTTTTTGTCCTGTCTGACTTTAGAGTAAAGCCAGAGGCGTCGTGCCCATTCGAAGTGAGGGGGCACGTGCCCCCTCAGATTTCTGAGCCAAGTGGATTTTAAATGCAGCTTCCAAACGAAAAAAAAAATTGCAGATTAATATTTTTTATATATTTGATACAATCACAGCGGTGTAATTAGATCGTTCAGTGCACAGCATCAGCTGCTAAATTCAAATCTGCGTTCGCTGGCTGGCGCTGAGCCAGAGACAGACGCGTTCGTACAACGCTTCATGATAACCAATCAGAAACTATTCTGTTGCGCTTATGGATGCAATGGCCAATCAGAGACGTCCAGAAGAGTCATCACTGAAACGCGGTGTTTTGTTCACTTGCTCGCTGACTGAATTATTTAGCGAATTCTCTCATCAGAAACAACAAAAAGTGCAGATGTGCGTACGAATGTAAGTAAGATATTCGTTTCATAATGTAAAGTGCTTCAGTGATTTTAATGGGAGTTTTTGAGAGTGCCTGAACTCTGGCTAGTCTGAATGAAAATGTTTTTTGATAATGTAAATGTTCTTTACTCTCTGTAAAATGAAAGTGTTAAAATAAGTATCTTACAATATTGTTATTAAAATTTACATTAAATGCAAATTCAGTCGAATTAAAAATATTTTATGGCATGATATGGCACTTAAGTAAAAAGTCAGGTTTTTATGTGTAGTTAATAGATTACACTACATTTCCATATATTGATCAAATAACAATCTATAAAGGTGCAAAACGCGTTTACCTACACATATTTGAGAAACGAGATATTTCCTGATATATTAAGCATGTTTGGAATTGTTTTGAATAAAAAGGAAAAAAAAATAAAAAAAATAAGCCTATATCAGTTATACAGTGCTTTCGTAGAATGACTTATACCCCCCCCCCCCCAAAAATGTGCCCCCTCAAAAATCATGAATGCATGACGCCCCTGAGTAAAGCACATTGCTTTGCAGGACTCCAGCAACAGATATTCACTTCATTACAAACACTGGTCTAATATATTAATAGCTGGCTGACAATTAGAGCTTGATATAGCATTTCCATGTATTCTGAACAAACGAATGTGTCCTAAGTGACAGGCATACTGAACGCAGCAAATTAATGAACTTCCTTTGAAGGCTCAGAGTATCTCTGGAAACTCAATAACATACACTACTCTGAGCTACTGTAGTACATTCTCAGATGTTTTTTGAGTTAAGTTAGAGATACTGTAAATAACATTTACACATAGTTTACACATAGTATATTATCACATAGTCCACCTGTTGTGATGGACTTCATGCACATTGTGGTTCATAAGTCTGACACCACTAATGAAAATGCTTCTATTTTATGCAATGCACATTCTGACTGAACATACTTGATGTGGGCACAGCAAGATTCTCCTCAAACTGTTGCTGTGAAATAACAGTCTAAAACTGACTACAATGTTAATTCATGCAATAGTATCCCTTAAAGTAACGCTGAGAATGAAGGGCGTACTCACTTAGAGTTAAACCCAAAGTATGCTTTTTCATGTAGCAAGGGTATGCGTAAAGTGTGAGTGATGTAAATTTCAGAACTAGCATAGTACACACAAACTATACACACACAGCCCAATTTTTTTGTGCATTAATTAGTTCATCCACAAGGTGACAACATCGGCCTGGTGCTTTGTTTCACAATCTGAAAAGAAATGGAAGAGACTGAAAACTAGGCTACTTGAGACTGCAACTGCAATGGGGTATATTGCTGATTATTGATTTAACTCTGAAGTTGGATGTCAGAACTGTGATTGACGTCACCATGTGGACCATGTTACAGTAGAGAAGTAAAAAAGAAAATGTAATTTGAGTTCACTCATGTTAGCATTAACAGTGTTAGCAGAAATAGAGCATAACATCGCATTTTGTTACTGTAGACACTCACATACACCATAGCAACATGTTCACAGATAGAGGTTGGGCAGTTATAAGTGTATGACTCAATAATGACACGGCAATACAACAGAAGATTTATAAATATTGTAGTATTTATAGCTGTCTCTTGCGCACACTGGGAGAAGCCATCTTGAATTCTCAACTTGGGGTTGAGCGAGGCTGACCAAGTTCCCGAGAAGGAACATTTGAAAAACCTGACATGGAGCTCCGAATTTCCTACCTCTGATAACAAATCGAATGCAGCATATGTCGAACACCACCCGACCAAACAGGTCTCATTGCACTCGTTTGTTGGGTAAAGTGTTTATAGCAGTATTCAATTTTAATACCTGAATGTTAGTGAGCAGGAAAAGTTAAATTCGCAATCTCCATATGATGGACATTATTATGCTAATCGTTGGTATCTCCTTTGAAGTTATCTTGAGTAAAACAGTTCCATATTTAATGAAGCACATAAAAAAGACCTGTCAAGTGCCTGTGCTTACACCAGGAAAATTACTTATAAAAGTAATGCATTACAATATTGCGTTACTCCTTAAAAAAGTAACTAATTATGTTACTTAGTTACGTTTTATGGAAAGTAATGAGTTATGTTACTTTTGCGTTACTTTTTAAATATGAGCAGAGCTTGATTTTTCTAAATATAAGAAGTTCTATTTATGGAAAATTTAAAAGCTCTTTCACACCAAAAAGTGTAATGAATAAACCTCAGGCTGAAGGAAAAGTAAATTCACGTTATTTTAGCATGAAAACCAAACAGATTTGGACCAACATGAGGGATAGTAAATGACCATTTTTGTTTTGGGGTGAACTTTTCTTTTACTGCTCATTTTAGGTGGAATCACTTTTACATTAGGCTGAGCCTGACGTTTTAACATCTGATTCACCCTTGACAAGCTGGGGAACCCAGCTGTGACTCAGCTGAGAAACTCTCTTCAACTGACCAAAGTTGAAACCTGTGAGGTTTTCTGAGAGAGCTTGCAGAGGGAGAGGAAGAATGTAGGTGTCTTTGCCACTATTTAGCATACAAACATCCTTACCTGGCCCTTATTGTCCAATTTCCTGTGAATAAACCTGCTGTGAGATTCAAACAAATAGAAAAATAATGAAAAACTCAATGAACCAGCGGGCCAAAGAAGTCACGATTCATAGTCGGTCAAAGAGAGTAAAAATATCCCTCAGGTTTGTATTCCTCCCTTCCTCCTGTGTGAGGGATATTTTTAGCAACTCGAGGCGTGTTTCATTGAGGCGGCAGACCAACTCGTCTGTGGCTGAGCGCACGTGAGGCTGTGGCACATGTAGGAATGAGGAAGAGAAAGGGAGGGGAGATGGATCAAGTGCGCATCTAGAGCTGAATCACGAGCCATCGCATAGCCTGGCTTTAAACAACTCCAAATGCTTTTGCAAGTTATTCTCACATCAGTCATTCACAAGAAAACAGCAGAAACGTGGTCACATACACAACATTGTAGTAGTTCAACCAATAGTCGATGCAAGTTAGTTTTTTTTTGTGTGGTCTTTAAAGGGTTCATTAATTGAGAAACCCAACTTTCCTTGATCTATTGACATAAGGTCATTTTGGCCAAGGTATAATGTCATAGTGTGACAAAAGACGCCTCTTCCACCTACTTCTACATCACTGCCTTTTTAGCAGTGGAAAAACACAGTCTGTGCATTGCCTTCCTTCTTATCCTAACATTAGGAGAGAAAAGGTTTAACTTTATTTTTAATAAATCATGGGGTGTGTTTCCCTAAAGCAACACTAGCTAACTATAGTGGTAAATTCCATTTAACTTTTGTTAAAGACAGAACTTGCGACCATAGTTGCTTTTGGGAAACGCTCCCCAGGTCGTTTGTTTGGTTCATTTTACTACAGACTTAATTTTAAACAATTCGACATGCTGTGGTGACTATATTGGATCCAACAGTAATGTTGCAACAAATGTGAGTGACAATGTTTTTATCCTGTGTCACTATTGCTTTGTCTGTTACAGAAAGTTTGTTATGTACTGTAGGCCTACTGACTATTTATGTTTTTAAGTCACAGCAGCGTCCATCTGTGAAGAAAACCTGGCAAACAGACATGAAGAATTTTACATAATTTACATGAATACTTTGTTTAAACAAAACTGCGTATTATATCCTGTCAGCTATAACTGTCTGTAGTAAGTCCATGCATCTAAAATTTATTTGCCACAGCCACTGAAATGTACCAAATAATGTGAAATATAATGTGTGTAAAATGCATAACATAAACAGCTTTCATCATCTTCGGTTAAACCCTACTATAATATAATGATAACCTCACCTAATAACTACTTCACATTTAAACAGAAAAAATATAATTGAATATGATTAATTACCATGCTGTTGCAGGCTGTAGTGTCCTTGGCTGCTGAGGTGCAGGTTTGTTGTGCTTTCTGATTCGGGAACAGACGCTGGCTCAAGCATTTATGAATTCACCGGCGGCCATTTCTCAACTTGAGAAGTTTTCAAAACAATTCCACATGTGTAATGAGAGGGGTGTTGAAACTTTAATATGTAAAAACTGTTAGCCAACTGTTGGGGATCCTCTGCCATTCCTCCTTGCAGATCCTCTGCAGTTCTGTCAGGCTGGATGGTAAACGTTGGTGGACAGCCATTTTCAGGTCTCTGCAGAGATGCTCAATTGGGTTTAAGTCAGGGCTCTGGCTGTACTTGGCCGCATTCATCTTTCCCTCGATTGCAACCAGTCGTCCTGTCCCTGCAGCTGAAAAACACCCCCACAGGAGCGGTGGTTTCACACCATCCTTCAAGCCCAGCAGGAGGACTGCAAGAGGTTCCGGAGCTGGATCGACCGGGAGGTTCGTAACCGAGGCCACGGGACCGCCCGCGGTTCCTGCTCACCTGCCCCTTCACAAAATGGGACCGCAGGATGACCCTGAAGCTTTCCTGGAACTCTTCAAAAAATCAACTGAAGCATGCGGTTGGCCCCACGACTAATGGCCAGTTAGGCTGATTCCCCTGCTCTCGGGCGAGTCCCAGGTGGCTGCACAACAGCTACCGGTAGCAAACCTCCTGGTCTTCGACGACCTGAAGAGGGCAATCCTCGCGATGGCCCAGCAGCTCCGGGACTCCTGCCGCAAGTGGCTACTGGCCGAGGGAAGTGACGTGGAACACATCATCGACCTTGTGGTACTGGAGCAGTTCATCGCTCGGCTTCCCAGGAAAACAGCCGAGTGGGTCCAGTGCCACCGTCCCACGTCGCTGGACTCGGCTATCCATCTCGCAGATGACCACATGGTGGCATGCCCAGGGGTCGGCGAACCCCTTCCATCAATCTCTCTCTCTCCCTCTCTACCCTCTCCATCTCTTTCTCGACCTGTCCCTCTCCCTAGGTCCCCGGGGGCGGGGCGGGTCTGACTAAGGACACCACGTGAGTCCGCGAGCCCCGCCAAGGGTGGACAGGTGTCCTGTGATGGAGGTGGGAACGATGATCCAGGTCCCGGATGTCCCACAGGCCACCCCCGGTCAGGCAGGCGAATACCAAATACCCGTGAGTATCAAGGGGGGTATATATCGGGCCTTGGTGGATTCAGGATGTAACCAAACCTCAATCCATCAAAGCCTGATGCAACCGGGGGCATTGGATACAAGCCCCGTGGTTAAGTTGCGGTGCGTACACGGGGATGTGGTGGAGTACCCTGTGGTCCCGATCATCATTCAATTCAGGGGTCAAAAGCATAGTGTGGAGGTGCCGGTTAGTCCCCACCTCTGGCATCCGATAATTCTGGGAACGAATTGGCCCGCGTTTACTGTCTTATTGGGGTCGTTATGTGCTGATGCCTCTTGGGGTAATAAGGCACAGAAGGGGGATGCACGTGTGCAGGCGGGAGAGACTGAGCCAGGACCCCTGGGTTCTGCTTCTGGGGAACCGAGCGAAATCGGGAGACTGGTTTTCTCGGAGCGGGATGACTTTCCTCTGGAGCAGTCTCAGGACGAGACATTAAAACATGCTTTCCAACAGGTCCGCTCTATCGATGGTCAGCCTCTCTATCCTGCCTACCCGCTCACCTATCCGTATTTTTCCATTCTAAGAGATCGGTTGTATCGAGTGACCCAAAACGCTTTTCCATGCGGCTCATTCTAATCCTGTGGCGGGCCATTTGGGACAGGTAGCAACACTGAATCACCTCATGACCCTTTTTTTTTGCCCGGGCATTCATGACAACGTGCGCAGGTGGTGCGCGTCTTGTCCAGAATGTCAGTTGGTGAATCCACCGACCGCCCCAAAAGCGCCATTGCGCCCCCTTCCCTTAATGCAGGTCCTCTTCAAGAGAATTGGTATGGACCTCATCGGGCAATTAGAGCGATCTGCACGGGGACATCGCTTATATCCTGATATCCTGAAGCAGTGGCTCTCTGCAACATTTCCGCTAAGAGTGTTGCGGACGCCCTGTTTTGTCTAATCTCCTGGGTGGGGGTTCCGAAAGAAATCCTCACCAACCAGGGCATGGCGTTTATGTCATGTACGCTACGCGAACTATACGGATTATTGGGCATTAAATTGATTCGAACTAGTGTCACATTCGATTTTTTGCACAGCCCTAGGAGAGAGTATAAAACGCCAGGAGAAACGGAAGCAGTTGAGAGAGAGACGGACTGCTGACGTGGCCTGAGAACCGGAAGGAGTAACTATTTAGTTTAGTTAGTGCTATTTAGTGATATTTAGTGAAGATGAGTGCTGTCTGTCACTGTCTTTAATCAGTTCTGTGAATTACTGTATGCACATTCTTTATAAAGTAGCAACAATGTCGTTTTTAAAATACAGTACTGTGCAAAATTCTTAGGCACATTAGTATTTTCACCCCAAAAAAGGGTTTTAAGCCAGTTATTTATACCTTTTGCTGCAGTGTGTCAGTAGGAAATATCAGTTTGCCATTAATTTTAATAATAATCTAGTGCGATTTTAAATGCACAAGCAGTCTGACAAAGGCAAAATGAATGTTTGGAAATGTAAACTGATATTTTATACTGACACACTACAGCAAAATAGATTTTTTTTTGAATGATGACAAGCCGGAAATAGCAGTAACGAAACTATTTTTAAAATGTAAGGAGTAGGAAGTACAGATACTTGCGTGAAAATGTAAGGAGTAGAAGTAAAAAGTCGGCTGAAAAATAATTACTCAAGTAAAGTATAGATACCCTACATTTCTACTTAAGTAGAGTAACGAAGTATTTGTACTTCGTTACTTGACCCCTCTGCGGGACCATGTGATATTTCAGTTTTTCTTTTTTAATAAATCTGCAAAAATGTTAACAATTCTGTTTTTTTCTGAAAATATGGGGTGCTGTGTGTACATTAATGAGGAAAAAAAATGAACAAATGATTTTAGCAAATGGCAGCAATATAACAAAGAGTGAAAAATTTAAGGGGGTCTGAATACTTTCCATACCCACTGTATGTAGCCCCAACTCATAAAAAAAAAAACTACTTATTGTGATGAAATGCAACTGAGTTGAGCCAAAAATGATTTAACTTGAAGATAAATTATTAGGTGGACATCCGTCTACACTAAAAATAAAATAAAATAATAATAATACATAGCATTTACTTAGATTTAGGGATTAGCCAACTAGTTAGGCATAACCATAAGATGTTTTTGTTACATTCATGACATTCCCAAAGTAGTTGGTTTTTATTATAAATACAACTTTGATTCATGTTATCAGGTCCTCAACCCAAGCGCTACACTGCACCACAATGGTAACCCCCAAAAACACTAACATACCATACCAGAAACTGTTTTAAATATAAAAATATAAAAGAGCATTAAACAGTAACAACTCTTCCAATTGTATCATCTTAATAACAAATGTCTAAAATAAGATTTTATTTCAACATTTACTCTCATCCTGCCCTGTGCAAAGCACTTCCTAGTAACACATGTAAAACATTTTATGTAATTAATTAGGTAAAATGGTTGTAAAGAATTGTGGTGGATTAACTTAATTAATAAATATAATAATAAGTAAATTGAAGTAAAGCATCAAATGTTCTTTTTGGCTTTCTTAATTGAAACATGTTCTTTCAAAATGTTATCCAATGTTTTTTTATTACATCTATTTTGATTAATATGCATATATTTAAAAGTTGTTGTGGTATCTGTTTGGTACTCTTTTTTTTCTTTTACCTGTAGTGTTTTGCCTTAAGGCAGATGATCTGAAAGAATTCAAACACCAGGTCTAACTCGAATTTTGTTAATTATATAAACGAACAACCTTGCATCAGATATAAAGACATTTACTAGCTTTGATGGGAAGACTGGATTATTTTCCTTAATTGGATCTTCATTCAAGTCATCTGGTTCCTTTGATCAGAATTAAATTAAAACGTTACATTTTCAACAGCCAATTTCTCCAAACATGTCTACTTAAACAAACTTTGATCATGTTCCACATTGGAAAAACGTGATTATTACAGCCAAATTATTATAAAATATGGTTTAGAATGTTTATTTTGTGTTATTTTATTATTGACAGAAATATTTTCATCTGGACTTTAAATGTCATTTCAGGGTTTGTGTACTGACCGCGATAAAGTTTGGGTCTTGTTAAGTCTGGATCCTTATCTGAATCAAGGATATTTTCTGAACCACTGCTCTGTTTGACTGTAATTGTTTTCAGTACTGGACTTTCATATTTATGTTTTTTTCTTCCCAGAAAACAGGAATGCCTCTTTGCTGAAAAATTAAATAACATATGTACATTTGTGTTCATCTGTTTCCCTCTGGCAACTTTGAAAAGGGCATCCCAAAACAGCAATCCACGCACAATAATGAAAAACTTTGTTTTCCTGAGTCACATCCAGAAATGCTGTGTGTAAAAGAGTTCTTTTGAAGATTTGCTATTATAGCGGCAGCCAGTAACCGCTAAGAGGCTGAGTAGAGGGATTAAAGATTGACGCGTTTCCATAGTTGATCCATGTGATTTATTATAACATTGAAAAGAACAGCAACATGATGATGATGACGGTAAAGTAAACAAAAGGAAAAGAAATGAAATAAATCCAAATGAAATGAAAACGGTCAACAGAAAGTGAGCGTCCCAGCTACTCACCCCCTTCCTCCATGCCAACCACACACAAACTAACAAGTAATATGCACCTAAAGCAAGTGACGTAACAAACCAAAAAATAAATTTCAAAATAAAAGACGTCAACCCAAACCTGGCACCTACACACCAGCCCCTGATTATTACACCCACAAACTGTAATAATCATAATACAACACAATCATGCAAGTTATACATCGTTGAATATGTACCTACATACATATAAATCGCTAAATTTTATTCCGCAAATAAACAATGTATAGGCTACACATGTATGTGTATGTATGCATGTATATGTAAATGTCCAATTCTTCAATGTGAACAATGTCCATAATCAACTGAAGTAAACATGTCAATTAAAACGTCTTTAGTCAAAGTCTTCAGTAAGTCAGTTGAGAGCTCTCACAAGTCAGTCAGTCAATTAGTCAGTCGGTCGTAGAATAACCTAGTTAAAATCCTACGTTTCAAGAAGAAGGCAAACTTTGGTAATGGGTCTGGTCAAACAGGAACTCTTGGTCTTGATTCTTACTTGACGTATTAATCCTTTTGTATCCTTTGTGATCTGAATGATCTTGCCCATTATCCATGAACTCCTTGGAGCAGTATCATCCACTACAAGCACAATATCTCCCACTTGAAAATTGCGTTTCTTCACCAGCCACTTCTGGCGTTCTTGTAGTTGAAGTAGGTATTCCCCGGTCCATCTTTTCCAAAATAGATCCACCATGTATTGGACCTGTCGCCAACGTCGTCGTGAATACAGATCGTTCTTGTCAAAGAGTCCAGGTGATAAAAATGGCTGTGTTTTTAAGAGGAGAAGATGGTTTGGAGTAAGGGCTTCCAAATCATTAACATCCAGAGATGCTCTGGATATTGGACGATTGTTGAGGATTGATTCGATTTCACAAAAAAGTGTGTAAAGACCTTCCTCGTCCAGACTTTGCCCTCTAAGGATAGAATTTAGAATTTTCCTTACTGATCTTATAAGCCGCTCCCAAATTCCTCCAAAGTGCGAGCCAGTTGGGGGATTAAAGTTCCACTTAATTCCTTTTTGAAGCAGAAATGAATTGATCTGATTATGATTCCAGTTTTTTATAGCCTCCTGCAGTTCACGTTGGGCACCAACAAAGTTTGTCCCGTTGTCTGAACGGATCTCGACAACTTGTCCTCGACGTGCAATAAATCGTCTTAATGCATGGATGAAAGAATCTGTATTAAGAGAATTCGCTATCTCAAGGTGAACAGCTCTTATAGTTAAACATGTGAATATCACTCCATAACGTTTTACAACGCTCCTTCCCCTTTTTATTTCAAATGGACCAAAGCAGTCCACTCCAACATGCGTGAATGGCGGTTTGTCAGGTGTGACTCGATCTTGTGGCAAATCTGCCATCTGCTGATGACCCGGGATTCCATGAAGACGTTTGCAGACCACACACTTGGACAAAATTCTTCTAATAGCCGTGCTAGCACCAGGGATCCAATATCTCTGCCGTAAATTAGCCAGCATGTAATTTCGTCCACAATGTCCAATGTCATGATGAATCTGTCGCAGAATCAAATCTGAAATGTGTAAATCCTTGGCCAGTATTACTGGATGCTTAACTCTTTCAGGCATCATAGCCTTGTCCAGTCGCCCACCAACTCTGATGACATCTGATTGAAGCACAGGATTAAGTCTATAGAGTTCACTATTCCGTTTTACCAATCCATCTTTCCGTAGACTAACCAGTTCCTCAGAATATCTCTTCCTTTGGCAAAGACGAATAATCTCCAATTCAGCTCTTTCCAACTCATCTGAAGACAACAATTTTGCAGGCACATTGGATTTAAAGCTTTGTATCTCTTTCTCAACAACAGTCTCTCGTTGCACCTTATCCATATCAGAGTAAGCAGTCATCAACCTTTTCCTTTCCTTGCTGAGATCAACTAGAATGTTCCTGAATCGAAGGATCCAAGCTACGCCTTTTTTCAATCGCATCCATGAAGAGTAATAATGAAAGTATGGCATAAAATCATACTCTTGATGAACTTGCACAGTATTCACCAGAACACTCCTTTTCACTTCTGGGTCACAAGACGACATCACACCTACATCAGTAGGATCTACGGGCCACAACTCTTGTGGTTGAACAAGAAATGGAGGACCAGAAATCCATATCTGGTTCTTTAAAAATGAATCAACCTTTAGACCTCTGGATGCTAGGTCAGCTGGATTGTTGGAAGACTTAACATACCTCCATTGTCTGATTTCAGAAACACTGCGAATTTCAGCAACTCGGTTGGCTACAAAACATTTGAATCGAGAAGTCTCATTTTGGATATACTTGAGGACAGAGGTGCTGTCGGTCCAAAATACCGAATCCTGAAGTTTCATCTTCAGCTCTCTCTTCCACAACTTATCCATGCGACCAGCAAGTGTGGCAGCTGTGAGCTCCAGACGAGGGATAGTGATAGGTCTTAAAGGAGTCACTCTTGCTTTGCTCATTAAAAGACAGGAATGAGCACGTTGTTGATCATTATGAAGTAGTAAATACGACACCATGCCATAACCCTTCTCACTGGCGTCCGAAAAGTGATGCAATTGGGCAGATATAGCTTCTCCAAAGCTTTCCGGCTTTAAACACCTGCGGACCTCGAATTTCTCCAATTCATGAAGTTTCTCTAACCAACTTGTCCATCGCTGAATGTACACTGTTGGAATAGTGCTGTCCCATCCAATTTTTTCTCTACACAGGTCTTGAAGTATCATTTTTGCATGTAGAATCACAGGAGACAGAAAGCCAAGAGGGTCATAGATGGAACTAATAATAGAAAGAATCCCTCTTCGAGTAAGAGGTCTGTCCTTGATGGTCACCTTGAACTTGAAGACATCAGATTCAGCACACCACTGCACACCTAATGCTCTTTCCAAAGGTAGCATGTCATGTTCCAAATCCAGGTTCTTAACTTTCTTGTCTCGGTCTTCCTCAGGGATGGCATTTAACACAGTGCGGCTGTTACTTATCCATTTGGTTAATCGGAATCCACCTTTAGCACACATTTCTGTGAGCTTCTGGTACAGTCGAACAGCTTCTGAGTCAGTAGACACAGACACGAGACAGTCGTCTACATAGAAGTTATTAAAGACAATGTCCACAGTCTTGGCATCATACAGATCCTTATGGTCCTCTGCACACTTTCTCAATGCATAGCTAGAGCAACTTGGAGATGACGTTGCTCCAAATAAATGCACAATCATTCTGTATTCTTCCAGGTTGGCATCAATGTTTCCTCCAGTCCACCAAAGAAACCTCAACAGATCACAATCATAAGGCTTTACCTTAACCTGATGAAACATCGTTTCTATGTCAGCCATCATGGCAACATCCTCCATTCTGAATCGCACAAGAACACTCACCAACGGACTTGTTAAATCTGGACCTTGCAAAAGTTGTTCATTCAATGATGTTCCTTGATATGATGCTCCGCAATCAAACACCACTCTGATCCTTTGCTTTTTAGGGTGATAAACACCATGGTGGGGTATATACCATAAGCGTCCATCCAGTCGTTCCAGTTCAGCTGTGGGAACCTTTTCAGCATGGCCTTTAGCGATGACACTCTCCATAAAGGTAGTATAGTCAGCATGAAAAGAAGTGTTTTTTTGAAGCCTTCTTTTAAGATTCAGAGCACGTTGTTCCACTATTGCTCTATTCCTTGGCATGACTACCTTTTCGTTTTTAAGTGGAAGACCAATGCAGTAATGCCCATTGATCAGTCTTGATGACTGTGAAACAAAATCCATGAATTGATGATCTTCCTTTGACAATCCTTGCTGTTCCTCTTGCACACATTCAGGAAAGTCACCCTTGAACTGTTGCTCCCATAACTCATTCAGTTTCATAACGGTGATCCGATTGACAGTCATGTGAGAACGTTCCTTAACAGCATACTCTTCCTGTCGCTTGATTGGTCCATTAACTGCCCATCCAAACATGGTTTTAATAGCATATGGGCCACTGTCTTGACAGCGGATAATCTGCCATGGCTCCAAAGCTTCTGGCACATTAGCACCAATCAGTAACTCCACACCAGCATCAATGGAAGGCAAACAAAGATGACTTAAATGAGGCCAGCAAGCAAGGTCGTTTTGTGTGGCGATGTTAGTTTTACCCACAGGCATGGTCCTCTGTGTGTATACCTCTGGTAAAGCACAGTAATGCTCTTGATCCAATGCTGATACTTCAAGATCCTTCAAAACGTAACAGCAAACGGATTTGTCCTGACTCATGGTTCTCATTAGAATGTTAACTTTCTTTGCTGAGAGATTGAGCTTGGACATCAAACTCTCTGTGCAGAAAGTTGCAGAACTCCCAGAGTCCAAAAAGGCATAGGTGGTCACAACTTTACTTCCTTTCTTTGATTTCACACATACAGGAACGATAGACAATGCACAATTTTCTTTACCAGCCCCAGTAAGAGCACTGGACTGGAGCGAGACAAAAGCACTTTCCACTGTTGACTTTGACTCATCTTTATACTGCATGCCTTTTCTTTCTGATGGAAAAATATGGAGAAGACTTGGGTGTTTGAGATGACATATTTTACATATGCTTCTCTCTTTACAATCACGGCTGAAATGTCCTGTACATAAACAACCAAAACAAATCCCTTTTTTCTTCAGAAAATTCATCTTTTCTGCATGAGATCTTTCAAAAAGCCTCTTGCATGAGTCCAATATATGCGCTCCATCACAGAAGGGACAGGTTTTATTCACAGCCTTCCCACCACACTCCTTTGCACCACTTGCAGTGACTGTAGTGGCAAAACTACTTCTAGGTTTTGTATGAGGTAATTTGGTATTCAGGTTTCTACCTCCACTAGGCAGAACATCTTGAATGTTTCCGAATACCGGATCTGTGACTATTTTTACCTGTCTTTCTACGAAGTCCACAATATCAGAAAAACAAGCTGGATGGTTCCGTCTTTCCTGTAAATCATATGCCACCATTCTCCATCTTTCTCTAAACTTATACGGAAGTTTTGCCAGAACAATTTGCATATTAGAGGCAAGATTCAACTCGTTCATGTAATAAATGTTCTGCATTGCATTGCAGCAACTCCTAAGAAAGAGGCTGTAGTCCTGCAGAGCCTTAGCATCCTCAGATCTTATCGTTTGCCATGAGAGCGCTCTTTTCATGTAAGCTGAGGCTATTCTTACCTCATTGCCGAAATGCTCCTTGAGCAAAGCCTTAGCCTTTATATACCCTTGTGAAGGAATCATCAAATGACAGCTTCGAACAAGCTCTTTAGGTTGCCCTCTAGTGTACTGTTCCAAGAAATGCAAGCAATCTGCATGGCCACTTGCTTTCTTTTCCACCACTTCTTCAAATGTTCGCATAAAGTCGTGATAACGCAATGGATCTCCATCAAAGAATGGGACCTCCCTTGGTGGAAGTGAAGATAAGTTGTGTTGCTGAACTAATAGGGCAGCAATCTCATTCTGCTTGTCAATAAGCTTAAGGATACTTCCTCCTGCCAAACCATCCTGTAAACTTGATCCATGTGCACCCTGCATTCCGGGTCCATGTCCACCATCATGACTGATGCTGGGTAATGTAGAATGTGTCAACCTTGTGTTAGAATTTACACTCTGTTGCTGTTGTTGAGCGGACTGAGTTGGAAAATGCATCGGATTCTCTGGTGCTGCTTGAGCCTGTATATGAAATACAGGTAGATGTTGTGGCATTGAATGTGAACTCAAAGGTAAAAATGGCTCCACATTAGGGTTAAGAGAACTGGTTCCAGTATTTCTTGCCCTTAACGCACTGGCATCAGAAGAGATTGTACAAGCACTTTGTTCTGACCTCACGTCACTATACACTTTCATCTTGGCCATGGATACAGCAATTTTAGTGTCCAGTTCCATTTGTTCTTTTCTCCTCCTCAAATCCTCCTCCTCCTTCTCCAGTACATGTTTCCGTGACAACATTTTCTGATGTGCCAACAAGGCTGCCATTTCGGCCTTAACCTTAAGATGAGCAGATACAATGGAAGATCGACTGGTTCGAGATCCATGAGTAGTTGTCGTTCTCCTGCCCACGTTAGAGACACTATCGGTTGGCTGTATCTGATTCTGCACATCACCATCGTCCATGTCACAGTTCGGATCTTCACTTAGAACATGCATATTATGAGATGATGAAACTGGTTCAGCAGAAGGTGGAACATTAGTATCACAGCTTAGATGAGGTTCAGCACAATTATCCATTGCTTTTGGATGATGAATGACAGAAAGTGATGGGCAATGATTTGCATAATGTTGAGTAGAATTTGATTCTGTTATTTGACCATTTTTCCTCAGATTCTTAGCTTCATTCAACCATCGTTCCACATCTTCCACAAATCCATCATTGTGCTTAGAAACTGCATCAAACCACTCATTTTGTTTGTTTTGTTCCTCAGGAGGAAGAAAAGGAAGTACTTCTTTATGCAACAAAGATGCATCATCTTTCAAACATTTTAAAGATCCCACCATTGAAGACAATTGTAAAGCATTTTCATCACATTCCATGAGATCTTTCATTGATAAAATTAAGCTCTTCATTTGATTCACCTTAGACTTGCGATCCTTTTGCAACGACTCAATTCTAAGAGCCAAGGCCTTTGCTGTAAGCTTAGGTTTTCTTTTGCTGCATATAGCAGCGTGCGCAGACTCATTTGCGTCCATTTCTCACAACGCAATCCAAGTAATCCAAACGGCGCTGTATTCAACGCGTAGATCAAGCCAACAATTTCATGAATGAACGCACCACCACAACGCGATCACGAGTGCGTAGTAAACTTGCACTTCATTCCACAACCGCTATCCATCCAATAAGCGGTATCCAAAGACAGCAACACTAGCGTCTTCTCATTCAATAAACAGCAATGTTGCAGCCAAACATAGCAAAACCGCTCACATACCTCTTCTGCCTTCCGGATACAGAAGCGCGATCTCACTTCAGTGTGTGCGTCAGCATGTCGCGTGCATGCGGTGTGTGTAGAAATCCTTTCCAATCCACGATAATCAAATCCAACAGTGGCCGTTTTCTGTTGACTAAATATAGCGGCAGCCAGTAACCGCTAAGAGGCTGAGTAGAGGGATTAAAGATTGACGCGTTTCCATAGTTCCATAGTAGATCCATGTGATTTATTATAACATTGAAAAGAACAGCAACATGATGATGATGACGGTAAAGTAAACAAAAGGAAAAGAAATGAAATAAATCCAAATGAAATGAAAACGGTCAACAGAAAGTGAGCGTCCCAGCTACTCACCCCCTTCCTCCATGCCAACCACACACAAACTAACAAGTAATATGCACCTAAAGCAAGTGACGTAACAAACCAAAAAATAAATTTCAAAATAAAAGACGTCAACCCAAACCTGGCACCTACAGCTATTATTTCATTTTCTATCACTGTCAATTACCTAAACCAGGGATCAGCAACCTTTTCGGCATGACGTGCCATTTTTTATTTTTATGGTTAACCACTGTGCCAACACAGCCCCCCCCCCCACACACACACACACCCCGATATAATTATGTATTTAAACGGTACATACACAATTTTTTATTATACGATAAAAAAAACGTTTTTTTAACGTTTAATCAACGTTAATGCACTGCTTTAATTGATGAACGTGCACACACAGACACACACACACACACACACAACACACACCACTCGCACACAGAGATCTGAGATCGTGCTGTGCAAAAAGTAGCATTCAGAGTGTTGTCACGCTACTTTTATTAATCGACACCATCACTGGATATAGCTTTAGGTCATTTAACATTTCTATGGTAAAACGTATTATTAAAAGTTGACTAATGTTAATCGATTTGCAGCTTCATCTTACCTCACTCTCTTTAACGTTAAACTGACGCTTCGCGCAGTAAACCCCGCCTACTTTGATCTGATTGGCCATCTCAGTGATTTTGACATTGACGAGTGCTGTTAGAACGAGGCTTTGATCTGAAGCACCTAGTATGTGCAGTGTTTGCACGTGCATCCATGCAAGTTAATTCTCACACTTTAATAGTATTTGTAGCTCCTAACAGGCTGTGTGACTATGAGAAGTTATTACATCAAACTGTACGTCATTATACAGTTTTCCTTATTGCTTGCGTGCCAGCGATTATCCCTCTGCGTGCCACTGTTGGCACGCGTGCCGTAGGTTGCCAACTATGGGCTGAAAATGTGCCACCAGAAACTGAATTTGAATTGCTAAACTTGAATAATTGCATTGAATAACTGAATTTGAATAACCTAATTTGAAAGTGTATTGTTTAATTTGAATCATTGCATTGAAAATCTGAATCTGAATTGTATAATTTCAAATTGTATTTATTCAAAAACTGAATCTGAATTGTAGCCGAATAAAATTTGATCCTCACTTAAAAATAAACTCTCTATATATCTTCACATTCACTTCTCACAATTCAGATTCAGTTCTCAAATTCAATTTCAACTTATTGAGACAGACATCCGGGTAGTTGGAGGATGAAGGAAGAGCAATCGAGCACAGATCGATAGATCGCGTTCATTGGCGCACAGGAGCCAATCAGAACCTACGTTTTGAAGCATAGTACGTACCCACCATGAAACAAGGAAGAAGTGCTTGCCTTGCCGACTGACTTGACCACCATGGATCCGGTGTGATAAGAGATCACGAGGTCATTCCACCAGCTGGGCACAGTCTAGGAAAAGATCAGTGAGAGTGATTTTGAACTTCTTTGGGATGGCACCACGAGGTGTCGTTCACTTGCAAAGCGCAAACTTCTGGAGGGCACATAAGATTTAACCAGTGAGTTTTGGTATGTTGGTGCCATGCCAGTGGTCGTAATAAGTGTAATAATTAATTACGTTGTTATATATGGTTTTGCTTACAGGCAGTTAATGTACTGTAATTACTGATTGTCTATTATTTAAGAAACTATCATACAGTAATTATCACACTATTTAAATTATGATGACAGAAATTACAATTGTAATTGAGTTTAACACATATAACACAGTACATAAAAAGGACATTATAATAATTCTACTGATTTTTTTTTTTACATATAAATGTTCAAGCAATATGCACACTATCAATGTAAGCCATTTATACAGTTTTCGAAATACATAACATTTCAAAGAATCTTTACAGAAAGACATACTGTTGTGTCTATATGGTCAAAAACACCCTCACTATTTTAATAGTTGGTGCTAAATGCTTTAGTCTTCATACATACAGCAAGCAAGCCATAGGCAACAGTGGTTAATAAAGAAAAATCTGCAAGATGTAGATAATGGAGTAAAAAACCTTTGGAGAAACCAGACTAATCAAAAACACTGGGGACCAGTTCTCCTCTGTATATTCAGTTTGAACATTTGGTACAATGTCAATAGTAGTTAACAGTGTTACTGCATTGATTCAGCTGTAAGGTTAAAGGTTAATTGTGCTATGTACAGGCAGTAACATTGTTTTCTCTGTGGCCCAGGTGATGCAGGCAGTGTTAGTGAAGAGTTCTAAGGTGCAGTCATCCATCAATGAATTCTTGCTGTTTTGCTGAAACTGGAAACAGTTCATCCTATGTGAAGTCCATTGTGGAAGATTGGGGAATCATCAGTCTCAACTAGCTCCAGAGTGTCTCGGGACAGAGCTTCTGTGGTAAAGAAAAATATAAAAATGTAATGTAATATAATAACAATAATTATTTCCTCTCTGCCTGTGTAATATACAGTACAGTATGCTGGAAGACTTTCTTGACATCATGCAGAACGGGGTCAGAAGACATCAGAAGCAGGAATCATCAAAAATCATTGTTAACCGTAGAGCATCGGTTTACAAATCTTTCAAAATCAAGTTATGATTTATGTGTATGTTGTTATAAAAACAATTAAACAGACATAAATGTAATCTGTTCAACTCAGTCTATTTTGCATTCAAACATTGCTTTAAATTCTTTCACCTTCCTCTTGTTTCTCAGAAACTGTGGTGTATGTACGTGAATTATTCTTTCTCTTGTGTGTTAGTATTTGCATATTTTTGCCATTTACTTTTTTGTTGCTTCTGTAGGGTCATCGCTTACAGGTGATCCCTGGATTCTTTGACATGATATGAGGTACTTGGCCCCAAAAGTTTAAGAGTCTTAGGTTATTTACATTTGAAGGAGAATATAGAAGCGTACAAACCTAGAAATGCTCACTTTTGTTTTGAAGTTGAAGGAATGAAGTCAGCTTTGCTGAAATGACAAAACACAAGAATGAAATATAATGTAAAATTAAAATGTAAAAATGTGTACAATAAACTCAGTACAGAAGCCACATATAAAAGTTTAAGTTAAAAGGTGGACTTTTGAGAGAAAGTAATTTTGCTATGGTCAGGACAAACTGATCAATAATAATCATATGGGAACACTGACAACCAAAAAAAAACCTTTGTACTGTTGAAAATAAATGTACATCACACAGCACAGTGAGCCTTTATGGTAACAGCTCAGTCAATTTAAAAAGCATTAAATCTAACTGGTCAATGCATTAATCCACTGGTGGGGAGACGGATGCTTGGAGGGATAGATCTAACTAAAATGCGACAATATATTGACTTTTTTTATTGACTAAAAAAATATACTAAAGTTTGATGTTGGGCACTGGGCCCAACAGGACCATGGGAAGGTATTGCATCTGTGAGCAAATATGTTGAATTGACTACTTCTGAGTTGTCTCCTTGTCAAAACATAGTGAGACATACAGGCTTACTACTCTCTCTCTCCCTCTTAGTAAGCAGTACCCTGACAATGACAATCACGAGGAGTAGTTATCGTAAATAATCACGCTGAAGACATGACCAGTCTACTTGGCGGCAACAACATTTTCACCGGAGGAAGAGGCAAATGCTTAGAAATAATAAACGCCAAGCAAAGATGTTGTTACCAGAGCTAGTACATAACCACAAAAACGTGGGATAATAGCTACTGTGTTTGCAACACATCGAGAAAGATGTAATTTCCCCCGTTTCTACAAAACAGCTACACCATTAAACTAAAGATCGTTAGATCGTGAAAAAAAAAATTGTCATTACCATATTTGTCCCAGGCGGATCCATGGTGGTCAAGTCAGTCGGCAAGGCAAGCACTTCTTCCTTGTTTCATGGTGGGTACGTACTTTGCTTCAAAACGTAGGTTCTGATTGGCTCCTGTGCGCCAATGAACGTGATCTATTGATCTGGGCTGGATTGCTCTTCCTTCATCCTCCAACTACCCGGATGTCTGTCTCAGTAACTTGAAATTGAATTTGAGAACTGAATCTGAATTGTGAGAAGTGAATGTGAAGATATATAGAGAGTTTAACTTTAAGTGAGGATCAAATTTTGTTGGACAAATTTTATTCGACCACAATTCAGATTCTGTTTTTGAATAAATACAATTTCAAATTATACAATTCAGATTCAGATTTTCAATGCAATGATTCAAATTAAACAATACACTTTCAAATTATGTTATTCAAATTCAGTTATTCAATGCAATTATTCAAGTTTAGCAATTCAAATTCAGTTTCTAGTGGCACATATTTCAGCCCATAGCCAACCCCTGACCTAAACTAACTAAACTAAAGAGGAATGTGCAATGTGCCATTATTTATTTTCAGGGTTGAAAACCACTGAGCACATGTCAAAAATGAAAGCATTCCAGGAACAGTTCTACCTGTAAGAAAAAAAAAGTCATATTTTCTTGTACATAAATAAGCCGTCACAATTTTAACACATAAAGACACATGAAATTTAACCACTGACTCGCTGCAGGGGTGTCCTTCACTGAACTAAGAATGTTCTAAGAATGTTATTTCTGTACCTTTACATCACAAAAACACTGTTGAAAGTAGAGTAAAAATTTAAAATACTCATATTCAGAACACCATCTACTGTATACTGACACCTTGTGGAGCTAACTGTCTATATAAACCGAAGTTGTGCTCATCTCCTCTAACCAGTTATTTCCAGAATCCTTCAGGTTCTGTGAGGATTCTTTTTCCTGGTATAGAGGCAACCACCCAAAAAGGATTTTTTTAGTGGTTCTCAACCAGCAGGCTATGGCCCATAGGGGGCCTCAGCAAACTTCCAGTATATAAATTAATATAACAAATTGTTAATATATTAAAATAATGTCATTTAAATTAAAATGCTGAAAAGCTGAATACACATTTTCCTCCATTCTCTAACTATTGTTTTTATTAAAGAACAAACAATACCTTTCTTAAATCAGTGCTCGGGGGCCTTAAAGTCAAAACGCCTGAGAACCATTGTTATATGTAAATGTGTTAATCTAGAAAAACATATAGGATACACTTTAGAAATTGTACATGTGTAGAAAAACTGAAGGTTGTAGTAATGTCCAGCCTTTTTGATAATTTGCTTAGTGTACTGTATGCGTGTGAGGAGTTTCACAGTTTGTCATATTTTGTATAATGTTGTATACCAATTTGAAATACACTACAGAAACATAATCATGACCATCGCTTTTATGATATTATAGATATTTGTCTATTTAATTAAGTGGGAGCTTAATTTTAAAATGTATTCTGAGGTGTATAAAGACCTTTCTTAATGAACCGTTTTGTTTTTATTACCTTAGATTGAGCCATTTCTATCTACATACACCCTTACATGGAAGAGCGCGTATCGTCACTTTGTTGTTTTGTGAATAAAATACTGACACAATGATGAACAAGTACATTAACATTCGCAATACCATCAATTTATTGAATAATTAATAAAGTAAATATAATTCCTTGATTTACCTTTGTAAATAAAATCTCATTGCTCTGTCTTTACCGATGACATCTTTACCTGCATCGTCCAGCGTAGCTTCTCTAAATGGAGGGGTGAGTGGGGAACTGAGCCTCTGGTTGCGATTCACAACCTCACCGAGGTTAGATCCCTCTAAAATTTACACACTGCACCTTTAATGTCTTTAGTAGAATTTATACTGTAAACACAGCAGTTGAATTAGTGTAATAGAAAAAAGGCATGATGCAGATTATATGTTATAAAATTTGCCTGACGTTCAGTAATCACTGTCAGTGGGAGGATTTTGATAATGGTATACATTAAAATACTATTTTATATAGACTTTGTATCATCAGACAAAAACACTCACACTGTGCAGTGCCCCTGCTGGAGTGCATTGGTAATAACTTTATTGCAAAAATACAAGTTCACTCAACCTCAAGCCTTTACAAATGAGTTGGGAAAACCTTGAAATGCCATTGCACTTTGAGAAATCCTCCTCCTACCAGCTACAACTCGCATTCAAAGGCTGTTAACTGTACAGACATTAATAAGTAAAGATTCAACATTTCAGCAGGAAATCATTTTCATCCTCAGTATATAGGAAGAAAGGAAAAAAATATTTGATTTTGTCCCAGTCTGACTCTTTGATGGTAGTTCAGGAGACAGCATTTTGCATAGCATACTCGTACATCACCGTTGCTACATTCTAAAAAATCCTTTAAATGAAAGGAAAGATGAATAAATGACAAAAAAAAAAAAACATATCTTTGCGTTAGGGCCAATCTTTGGTTAAGACAAAGTTAAATAAGATCTAGATCTCTTTAAGTTATATCTTTTATACTCATTTTAATTTCAGCACTCAAAGGCTTTTAATATAAAATAATACATATCACACCACAATATGATTAGAATGAAAAGTTTAATACTGCATTGATCATATTATATTGTGATACGAAACATCTGTTGCTCAATATTGGATTTCCGTTAATCACAAATTTTATTATGTTTATTTGAATAACAGTATGAAACTATTCCTTGTTCAAGGCCCCATTTACGTAATACTGTTCAAATTTCAGGCTAATGAAGCTTTGCATAAGCTCCATCTATGCTATCAGAGCCAAACATTCTTCAGCTGTGCTGATTAAAGTAAAATCTAGAAATAATATAGATTCTACAACAATCGAATGGGATGAGACCCCTCAACTTTTACAGGCCTGACGATCCATCATGTGCCAGACTCATAGCTGTGGATTCAGTGTCACTGCAAGTTAATCAAGTAAAATAAACAATAAAAAGGAAGCCTAACTTGGCATATCTCCCTCTATAAACGGGAGAACTGTCAATGGAATTAAAATAGTAGTTTTTCTCCAGCTTTACACTTCTGAAGTGTACTATACTTGTCTTAATGCAGATAATACTTATTACCACTAGAATTGATTAACATTTCATAATGTCATTACGTATTTTCACCATTCCTCTGTATATTCCTTAAGATGTCATAGTTTTAATGTTTTTTATTAACAATAAATTCATTTGTTAGTGAATGTTCAGTCAAACATGTACACAGCTTTTGCCTGTAACACGAGACACGAAACAGCTATGTGCTACAGGGAATGCCCGTATCAGAGAAGTAGGAGGAAAAAGGTTAGAAGAAACAGTCTCATTTCACGCTCCACGCCAGGGGCGCAGATTTACATGCCTGCTCTGACAAAAAACACCAGAGCTGAGAGATGACACCGTACAAAACATCTCGATTCTCTTAATACATGTTAAAGTACTTCGTATCTACATGACATTAACCCATCCTGCTACCAAAAAACGTTTGCAGGAGAGTTGGGAAAAATGTTGAGCAAAGACATGTTGAGACAAAATGACAACTCTGGTTGGTTTGCTGAGAAATTAAATCTGTGGGACAGGTGAGGAGGATTTTTTAATACACTATCAGTCAAAAGTTTGGAATAATTATGATTTTCCAATGTTTTTGAACAAAGTCTCTTAAGCTCACTAATGCTACATTTATCAGATTCAAATACTATAAAGACACTATGAAAAACTATTACAATTTGTTTTAGATTTAAAAACCATTTTAAAGTGTAATTTATTCCTGTGATGACACAGCTGAATTTTCAGCAGCCATTACACCAAACTTCAGTGAGTGTCACACAATCCTTCAGAAATCATTCTAATATGCTGGTGCTCAAAAAACATTTATTATTATTGTTATCAATGCTAAAAGCTGTCATGCTGCTTAATATGTATTTTGGATTATTTTGAAATGGAAAACAGCTGCTTTTATTTAAAGTAATATTTCACAATATCACTGTTTTTACTGTATTTTGGATCACATATTTCAAGAGACATAAGAGACATATTTCAAAAACATAAAAAAAAAATCTTAATCATTCCAAACTTTGGACCAGTAGTATAAAAGAGGGCAGGGATACAATAAGCCCCTCCCATTTTACCACTCAACACATGCACACACGCATACAACCAAACACATTTATCATCTAGACCAAGGAGGTAACGTAGGTTTCTCCTCTGCAGTTAATTCAATAATTAATTTAATAAATTTATTTTAATTTTAAATTTAATTTAAATTTTTAGTTAATTCAATGCTGGAGTTAATTAAGTTAAGTGCTCTGGATTGGATGGCTGACTGTGGAAGTCCGAGTCAGGACCCCACACTTCTATCATTGCATGCTGCCTTTCTGACCAAAGGTCAGTCACAAACACACACCTCAGCCCCAAAAAATCCCGCCACCCCAGTGCCTTTAAATAAAAAGAAGTTGTCTCTATCCGTCATGCTGTGGAATGGGTTTCAGGGCCTTTTGCATGGAAAGATTTCCTGACTAGAGCAGGGCAACAGAAGGGCATCATCCCAGGAACAATACAGATCACAGGGTGATTGAGGATGGCATCAGGTCTCGGGACATGCTCCTTCTAGTTCTCCAGAAAACTGTGAAGAGAATGGAATGGTGTGTCCAGGGGAGCAAATGCATCTTTGGAAACGTTCCGGGCTACAGGACCTGGTTGTGTCCAAAGCCAATTGGTTGGGGTGAGAATTTCAGAGAGGATGTCTTCCAATACACCTCACTGCTGGACCACAGTGCTTCCGACTGGAGAGAGCTTGACGCCAGTCAAACACAGCCAGAAACTCGGAGAACCTCTGGAGACGTCCTGCAGTGGGGTAGGATGGAGTGTGAAGGACAGGATCCAGACCAATCAAAGAAAAAAAGCAACAGCGCTTATTCAACAGCAGGAAACAAAAATGAAGCGAATGCAGACTGTTTAGCAGGGAGGCACTGGCACCTGGACTCAGTTCTAATGCAATGGCAGAAACATGAATACGGAACAAGTGGGAAATGGCCCTCTGAATGGAATGGGTGGTTATGGAGGTGGAAAACGAAAGTGAGCTTTACCTGGGACCTCTCTGCAAGGCCCAGGCTGCTGAGACAGGGGTGAAGCTGATGGAAAGAGATGTAGATAGCTGGGCTGGAGCAGATGGAGGTCTGAATGAGACAATGGAAACTGAAGGCAACAAGGTGAGTACATGGAGCTGTGATATGGCGTAACCCCAGAGTCCCCCAGCTAGGTACACACACAACACACACATACATTGGTATGCACAAGACAGAGGAAAGAGAGAAAAAGAAGAGAAGAGAGAGGTAGGATGGGGAAGAAGGGAAGAGATGGGGAGCACAAAAGTAAGGCATGAAAAGAATCAGGGGCCTTATTTATAAAATGCACATAAGATCAGATTTGATCCCAAATGAAAAAAAATGAGATTTATTAAAGAGATGGTTCACCCAAAAATGAGCACTCTGTCATAATTTATCTTCAAATTATGATCTGTAAAACAAAACAAGATATTTTGAAAATAAATTCTTAGCCTTTTTTCTTAACTATGTTTTGGACCCCAATGACTTTCATTGTATAGACCAAAGCAGTTGAAACATTCTGAAAATATCTTCTTGTGTATTCAACAGAAGAAAGAAAGTCATAAAGGTTAGGACTGAAGTGAGTGCGAGTACATGATCATAATTTTCATTTTTGGGTGAACAATCCCTTTAAAAACTGATGTGAAAATGTTCTTACACGAACGGCAATTAGAACACAGCCATATACGCTATTTTTGTAATCATGAAATGGTATGCCAGTGCATGCTCACATAATTTTCTAATAATTTCAAGTAATGCAAGCCCTATAAGTCGCAATAAATGAATGAATAAAATGATTAAACACAATTACATGCAAAATAATATACTAAAACACTATACTATTATTCATGCATACTTTAATATTTTTATGCATCATTATCAAACAAACATATATTTTTAGCTATTTTTATTTACATTTTATATTTATATATTTATATATATGTATATATATATATATGTATGTGTGTGCGTGTGTATGTATGTATGTATGTATGCCATATAAGCATAAATCAATATTTAAAAACAAAACAATTTTATATTTCTAATAAAAAAAAAAGTGGCATTTTCCAGTTCATGCCATACAGTCTGCTGATGTTGAGGTCTTGAATTTGAAGAATAATTTGATTGAATTATTAAGAATGCAACATGATACATGGCAAAAGTGGGGACTGGTGAATAGTGGAAAATAATGTCCTATTTATTTTTAAACTCTCAAAAAGCTGGATCGGGTAAAGCACTTCTCAGAGTTTATGGATTAATGAGAACATGGTCTGAAAAATAATATGCATGTAAATGAGATTTATGAAAATTGTATAAAAATGGATCACTGACAGGATAATAAATTAAATATGTATATATACAGTATGGCCAGAACCTAGAATCTAGTAACCGTATTTGATACATTACCTATTTCATATTATTCATATTATTAAAAATTATGTCATTAATGACTCACCCTCATGTCTTTCCAAACCCGTAAGACCTCCGTTCATCTTCGGAACACAGTTTAAGATATTTTAGATTTAGTCCGAGATACGGCTGTAGCTATCGAATATTTTAGTAATCGAGTATTCTACCAAAAATTCCATCGATTAATCGAGTAATCGCATAAAATGTGTTTTTGCTTAAAGTGCAATATTAATTATGCAAGAGAAAATAAGACTGCGTCTCTTAAAATGAACAACTAAGTTTCCTTTTTTAGAAAAAAAACATATTTGTATTTTTTAAATGCATAGAATGCAATGCATACATAAAAAATAAACATTTAATTTTACTCATTGTTTCTCTGTCTGTACTTGTACTGTGAACAATGACAATAAAGTTGACAGATGAATTAAGTACATTAAAGTGCCATTCAGTTGGGGTTTTAAATAAAGCATTTTCTGAGATGCACATTAACATAAGCAAACTTAACTTTTTGGTAAACAAAGGGGATTTACTATTAAAAATAACACATAGAAGAAATGTTGTTTGATTAAACCTTAAAAAAATAATGTTTGATTTTTTTTTAGTAGTAGGCTATGTAAATTCTGCCGAACAATAGTAATACATATCTGGCAAATACTTGTCTTTAAACTAAATAGGACTTTTATTTTGACGGGTTGAGGTACCTATACACAGAGCCGGCCCTAGACCTTTGGGGGCCCTAAGCAAAATTCGGTTGGAAGCCCCTTTGACCGTTTTAAGTAAGGCCTAAAGAAAAGCAATGACTACCTTATAACTATACTCTCACAGTGTCTGGGTTGTGTTCCCTGGGTTTCCACTAGGTGTCCTCAGTTCCCACAGTGTTTATCATTTATCACTTCCTGTCTCCTTATTTGGTCACCTTCCTCCTTGTCTAGTTAATTGATTGTTCCCCACCTGTCTCCTGTTTCCCCATTATCCTTTTGTGTATTTATACCTGGTCTGTCTGAGTCTTAGTCACGGAGTCCTTGTTTAAATGTAATGTTAATTCATGTCCGTCAGTTCTTGCCCTTGCCTTGTCTTCTTGTTTGGTTTATGTTTGGATGGATGTTTTTGGTTTCGACTCATGCCTGGACTGTTTACCCTTTGGATTTGCCCTTTAATAAAGTCACATACCTGCACTTGGTTCTCTCTCCTGTGTTCTCTGTAACACCGATCGTGACAGAAGGACTCCGTCACACTGAGATCCAGCGGTATGTTTTTTTCCCGTTCCCCAGCCAAGATGGCGGAGCGGAGAGCTAAGTATCTCCGGCTGATCGCCCTCCGCCAAGAGGGCAATGAGGTGGGTGCCCTGGCACAGGTGTTCTGGTCCCTGGCCGAGGGTATGGGATACAACGATGTGGCTCTGAAGGATTATTTCAACAGCGGGCTGGATGATCCAGTTTCTCAGGAGGAGATGGGGCATTTAGAGACACTGGAATTCTGGGAATTCGTGTACTTCTTGCAGCATAGGCTTCTGTGGGATGCCCCAGCCACTCCTGTCTCTTCCGCCAAGATGGCCGCTAACCCAGCGCCAATGCCCAAGTCAGTCACTGATCCAGATTCATGGCCCAAGATGGCCGCCAGCCCAGCGCCACAGCACAAGATGGCCGCCAGCCCAGCGCCACAGCACAAGATGGCCGCCAGCCCAGCGCCACAGCACAAGATGGCCGCCAGCTTAGAGCCACAGCACAAGATGGCCGCCAGCCCAGCACCACAGCACAAGATGGCCGACTCAACGCCTGAGTCTCCAGACAAGGTGCCACCGACTCGCCATCATAGAGGGCGGAGGAGGAGACAGGCGTCTACCGTTCCTCAAAGCCCGGAGAATGTTGCCGAGCGGACCGCTGCCGTCCAGGAGGACATTCCCGAGGCGGTGGCCGAGGCGGTGCCCGATGCCGATGCTGTTCCGGAGGCCGAGGCGGTTCCCGATGCCGATGCTGTTCCGGAGGCCGAGGCGGTGCCCGATGCCGTTCCGGAGGCCGATGCCGTCCAGGAGGACATTCCCGAGGCGGTGCCCGAGACTGTTCCGGAGGCCGAGGCGGTGCCCGATGCCGTTCCGGAGGCCGAGGCGGTGCCCGATGCCGTTCCGGAGGCCGAGGCGGTGCCCGATGCCGAGGCGGTGCCCGATGCCGAGGCGGTGCCCGATGCTGTTCCGGAGGCCGAGGCGGTGCCCGATGCTGTTCCGGAGGCCGAGGCGGTGCCCGATGCCGAGGCGGTGCCCGATGCCGTTCCGGAGACCGAGGCGGTGCCCGATGCCGTTCCGGAGGCGGTGCCCGATGCCGTTCCGGAGGCGGTGCCCGATGCCGTTCCGGAGGCCGAGGCGGTGCCCGATGCAGTTCCGGAGGCCGAGGCGGTGCCCGATGCCGAGGCGTCTCAAGTCTCCACAGGCAGTCCAGAGTCGAGTCAGGTGCCAGTGACCTCTCCAGAGTCAGGGCCAGTCACCGATGACCTTCCAGAGTCAGGGCCAGTCACCGATGACCTTCCAGAGTCAGGGCCAGCCACCGATGACCTTCCAGAGTCAGGGCCAGCCACCGATGACCTTCCAGAGTCAGGGCCAGCCACCGATGACCTTCCAGAGTCAGGGCCAGCCACCAATGACCTTCCAGAGTCAAGTCAAGTCACTGGGTGGTCTGCTGCTCCGCCCTGTTGGACTCCGGCATCGACCACAGGGGCGTGGTGGTCATCTGCTCCACCCTGGAGGACTCTGGCCTTGACCACAAGGGTGTGGTGGTCTTCTGCTCCGCCCTGGGGGGCTTCCACTCTGACCACATGGACGTGGTGGTCTTCCATTCCGCCCTGGGGGGGCGTTTGCCCTGACCACACGGACGGGGTGGTCTTCTGCTCCGCCCTGGGGGGCTTCTGCTCCGACCACACGGACATGGTGGTCTTCGGCTCCGCCCTGGGGGGCTTCATGTTGTTTTTTCCTTTTGTTTTTGTGTTAATGTCTGTCTCCTCCCTCCTGGTCTTTCTGTGTTGTGTTACATTCTGGTGCCTGTTCCCCATGTTTTTCTTTTCTGGCCCTCCGTCCCTCCCCCTGAGCCTCCACCTGTCCGCCTCCCTCCTGGTCTCTGTTTTGTGTCTGTCTTGGAGCGTCTGGGAGCCGCTCCGTAGAAGGGGGGTACTGTCACAGTGTCTGGGTTGTGTTCCCTGGGTTTCCACTAGGTGTCCTCAGTTCCCACAGTGTTTATCATTTATCACTTCCTGTCTCCTTATTTGGTCACCTTCCTCCTTGTCTAGTTAATTGATTGTTCCCCACCTGTCTCCTGTTTCCCCATTATCCTTTTGTGTATTTATACCTGGTCTGTCTGAGTCTTAGTCACGGAGTCCTTGTTTAAATGTAATGTTAATTCATGTCCGTCAGTTCTTGCCCTTGCCTTGTCTTCTTGTTTGGTTTATGTTTGGATGGATGTTTTTGGTTTCGACTCATGCCTGGACTGTTTACCCTTTGGATTTGCCCTTTAATAAAGTCACATACCTGCACTTGGTTCTCTCTCCTGTGTTCTCTGTAACACCGATCGTGACATATACTGTACATATTATATCTACTATGTTATTTTTATTTTTTTTAGTCTATTAAATTGTGTTTAAATTATTCTATGTATGCTGTATGTTAATTCTTTTTTACGCTGCTGGTCCGGAGTAAGTATTTTGTTCTTATGTGGCAACATGTACAGAATGACAATAAAAGAACCTTGAGTTCTTGAGTTGAGTTCCATGTTTGATGTCTAAAAGGAAAATTATGATACCACTGAGCTGAATGGCAGTGCAGTTCAACGAACACACACTGATGAACTTGCTGAATAAGAAGACTGATAAAGTGATTTTCACTGACCTTCAAAGAAACATTTTTAATTGACACCAGAGTTTAAGAGGCACAAACAACAGCCTATATATAATTTAAATGAAATCGAGCAAATAGAATAACATTTAAATCAAATATTATATATAATAATAAATAGAACATTTAAATGTTTGAATTTTTCAAATAAACAAAATTAACAATAACATCTAAAACACCACAAACCAGATTAATAGTAACAATAATAAGAATTAGGTAATATTTCAATAGAACTATTAAAATCCATATTTGTGCAGAATGATGTGCTCAAAGCAGCATGGAGTCACAGTGTGCAGCGCTGCGCTGCTCAAGTTGGCATTTAAAAGTTCACGGCACAAAGCGAAGAAATGTTGAGCGCACAAATCCTAATGTATATCTGTCCAACAGTTTATTGATCATTTGTTTCTTCACAGTTTTAAATTCCAGTTATTGTGCGTTTGATGCCGATTCATAGTCCTTGTGATGTGTGTGATCTAACAGGCAGACGGAAGCGAGTCGTTTAAAAACAGCAACAAACATAAAATACAAATACACAAAATAAAGTCATTTTATGCAAATCCACAGCCTTTTATCTAGAGATCAAGCATTATAATGTAAATATATCATATGATATATTGGAGAGAGTTTTACCGTGCACGAGACGCGCCCTTTTTGAATAACGTTTATGAATGGAGAATGATTGACGAGGAAAAACGAGTTTCCGTAAACTTTATTTTAATGATGTAAATAGTAGGCCTGTCGTGATAGTCGATAAATCAATTAATCTCACTATAAAAAAATTAGTTCCGACTTAATATTTACAGATATTAGTCCATATCGTGATTTGATGTAAGTGCAATGACCTATTTTTTATTAATTAATTAAAAATTTGGCAAATTCCGTGTCATTCCGCGTTAAACTGTAAATTCCGTTTTTATGACTGGATTCCGCGATTCCATCCGCATTTTCTGCATTGTGGAAATCATAGGGCCCTAGTTGTGGTATGCCAGCTCTATCTTGCAATGGACACACGCCACGACGTTCTCTTTATGTTTGCCCGCACCCTCAAATCAAAACACTGCTGACTCCTTGCAGTATGCGAACTTCGGACGCAGCGATTGTGTCTCCTTCCACTTTGTGTGTGACGTAAACGCATTGTCACATTTAAAAAAATCATTGCGAAATAAACCTGACGTGAGATTTAAAATACATTAAAAGAGGCTTCTAGGCAAAGGAATTTGAATCGCTTCAGCCCTAGTCTGAGAGCTCTCAATCCCTCCACTGAAACTGTGGGTACGGTATACTATCCATGTCCAGAAAGGTAATAAATGTTAGAATTTAGAAAGTTAGAATTTGTTGAAGCATCAAAAATACATTTTGGTCCAAAAATAACAAAAAATACGACTTTATTCAGCATTGTCTTCTATTCCGGGTCTGTTGTGAGCGCGTTAAAGTTTATTTTAACACAGAGGGAGTGTCAGCCACGTTAAAAAAGTTAACAGCTTAAGTAATTTGGAGATGCGAACCATTTCAAACGATTCAGTTCGATTCGGTAAACTGGTTCAAGAAGAACCGGTTAAATCGAATGATTCGTTCGCGAACCGGATATCACTACACTTGAACGCGCTCACAACAGACCTGGAAAAGAAGACAATGCTGAATAAAGTCATAGTTTTTGTTATTTTTGGACCAAAATGTATTTTCGATGCTTCAACAAAATCTAACTGACCCTCTGATGTCACATGGACTACTTTGAAGATGTTTTTATTACCTTTCTGGACATGGACAGTATACCGTACATAGGTATTCAATGGAGGGACAGAAAGCTCTCGGACTAAATATAAAATATCTTCCGAAGATGAACGGAGGTCTAATGGGTTTGGAACAACATGAGGGTGAGTTATTAATGACATAATTTTCATTTTTGGGTGAACTATCCCTTTAATAAAGCAAGAAGGACTTTTTTAAACATTTTTAAAGTGTATACAAATGCATTTGGTATGATGACTATATATATATATCTTTATAAATGAGACACCAGGCCTTTTTTCAAATGTAGTAAAATTACAGCATATGGACACAGGATGGCAGTATGACTCAGTAAGACAATGAGAAGTTGTGCATGTGTGTTTAGAGTTTCCTTGTGCAATGGTGCACGTGGATGTCATGTGACAATATATTTCTGGCATGCATTATATATTGGAAATGAACACACTATATACACCAAATAACTTTGAAAGACAAAAATAACTGTAGTAACTGTTACTGATGTAAATGCAGAGTACATCAAATGACCTAAAGCTCAGCAGTGATTGACAAGGGACAGACAGCGCACACAGATCAGGCTAAAGTGGCAGTAGCTGTGTGTTAGCACTCTTCTGCATAGGCGACAGCGCTCTTATCAGGTTTCTAGGACAGATATCTGATTCCTCCCCCATCCTTTGGCCCCTCTAGCAGACTCTTGAATTTCACTCATATTTTAGCCATTAGTTAGCCCCTCAGTTTAAATAAGATAGTCAGAATTAATTTTAATTGCGTGGAATACTTACGAAGCTTCGGGAGACGGCAAGACGGTTCTGGCGACGCCCAGTGACCGTTCCACTCAGGCTACGAGCAATACGGCGCAGGTGATCCACGTCGTACTGGTCTTCCTCAACTGACTGATGCTCTTGATGGGCCACTGACAGAGGCTACAGAGAACAAAGAGTTACTGCAGCAAAAAACAAAGACTGGAAGAAGACAACCCCCAAACAAAATCAACATGTGCTAACAGATAGTGCACTGCATGAGAAACAAGCTCTGAGGTGGAGAGAAACTAGACATAACAAAAAAATTTTTTTAATTAAAGCACCAGCAAATAATAAACAAACAAACTAAGTAAATAAAACCAAAATTATTTAGATAAATGGTGGGTAACAGTGAGAGCTTTTTAATCAGACCTATAGACAGGAGTACAGCACCACATATCTTACCATGTTCATGTATCCAGTAGGGCTGCAACAACCAGGTGGTCCATAAGCAGTTCTCTCAAGCTCAGCTGTTGGGGTCCGAGAGCGTCCCACTCCAGTGAGCAGCTTTCGTGCAGTTGGAGGTACTGTCCGAGAAAATCAGGTTTGACAATAATGACATTTTTGCAACATATGGTTCAGTTGGTTAACATTAATGTATTAGGCATAATAAACAAAAATTTTTTATGATATTTATATTTATAGACACTTTTTTGTGTAGTAGAGTTACTGTGTTTATTTGTCTGTTCAAGTTAACATAATGTATATATGCATATTTCAGTGCAAGCATACAAATTCAATGCTGACTGTAGTCTAATTACTTGCACTGCTCTAACCGGGATTCGAACCAGCGTCAACCAGAATAGCAGACAATAACAAGAATGCTAAAAACTGCAGCCTCTATTGTGCATCTTGATGCCAGAGTATTCACATGACCATTTTGAAACCATTGCAAAATCTGGTTGGGGAAATCTTTTGCCTTCATGCAAAATTCCTCATTGCATGGATTCCATTTGAAATTACTGGATTGTGCCTGTAAAAAGTGGCCAAACAATGGCAAATGTGACCGCACCTGTAGTCCAGCCAAGACAGAACTTTTAAAGTGCATGTAAACACACTTAGTGTGAGACAATTTAAGATGTTAATTTACCTGGTATCGCAAGAGCAGGTGAGCTGGTACCACGCAGGGCTCGGCCAGGACCCGGGCCAGCCTGGAGACTGGCCTGGTAAAGTGAATCCAATTCAGAGAGTTCCTGGTCCTCGGCCTCTGTGGGTTCCAACTCCATGCTCTGGAATTTTGAGTACTTAGGGATGTTCTTCTTCCTGGTGCTCATGGGACTGCGAGGAGCAAGGTGTCTTCCAGGTGTCTGTTGAGAAAGGGCAGGTCCTGTCTGCTCGTTCTGTTCAGGAGGTGTGTCGTAGGGGTTGACAATTGCATCTAGACGGTCTAGGCCCCAAGAGGACCAATGACTGGCAGCAACAGGTGGGGTCAATTTGGTGCAGGGCTTGGAAGATGCATACAGGGTCTGCCATATGGGGGCTCGCTGGGGTACTGGTCCCTTCTCCTTAACAGGGTTGGGTGGTGGACTGGGATTGCTGGATTGGAGTATTCGGTCCGGACTATCTGTAGTGCCCTGCCACAAAGGAGGATTTGGAGATTGAGAGTGCTGAAAGCTGGAGACCTCTCCGTCCTCTCCCAATACACCCCAGAAGTCAAGGGGCAAAGAGGGTAGAGATATGGCAAGGTGCTTGTGTATGGGCATTATCCGAATGCCTGATGCTTGGAGAACATCTGATAATCTGATGCCACCCCATTCGTCCACATTCTGGGTCGACCAATTCCTGCGTTCATGAAGCTCTTGAGGCTGTGGCTGAGAAGAGGTAGGCCGGAGATTGAGCGATGGGCGGCTAGAGGGCTGATATGGGGAGTCTGTACAAGAAGAGTGTGATTTCATGTGTTGAGGAGAGGTAGGGCCAAGCACAGAATCCTGATTGGTCTCAAAGACCTCTTCCTGATTGTCTGTCAACAATACTTGGACTGGGCCAGGCTGTTCACTGAAGAGGAGAGAAAAGCAAGAGAAGGATCTTGGTTAAACACTCCCTGAAAAATAAACATGGTTATCTGTAATTAGTACAGTCCCATTAAACACTATCACTCAATTAACATAACTAATTTAATTATGGCAAAATTAATTTATTTGATGGCATAATTACTTATTTGGAAAATGGAAATAAATTAATTAACTTTGTTTAACTTTATGTTTTGCAATTAAAACATTAAGTGCTAAAATCACACCAATGCTGTTATTGTTAAAAAAATAAAAAAAATCATTTTCTTTGTTAAATTAAACCTGAAACTTTTTAAATTAAAAAACTTAATGAAAACTTATGTTGAATGACATAACTTTGTACCCCTTGATGCTATTATTTCCTTGTATATAAAAATGCGTATTATGTGTGTGCCGAAATGTTTTACATTTTTATAGTAAGTCACACATAAAATGGACATATACATTTCAGATATATTTTATACTGCCACAGATATGCAGTATGTACTGTACTCATTCATTAAGGCAGACTAAACATAAAATAAGCAAGAAACCTTGAGTTCTAATGGGTCTTTGATCAAATGGCGTTCTATTTGTAAAACAATACTCATTCACTCATTTCAAAATATTCATTTCAATGTGCAAGTATACATTACAATGGTTTTGCTTCTAGAAACCCATTCTTAACACATTTTCTAACTCAAAAAGTTAATGCTGCCAAAGACCAAATTCAAGAAGACCTGCGTCCTTCATACCAGTATTCATGAGCCACTTCTCATACAATACACACACATCCCCACTTGCGTTCCACACTATGCGACCTTGACATCATTTTCATAGTCGCCATATAAACCAGTTACAGCAGCCATAAATATGCCCAAAAGCTCCCCAGAAGTGGAGTGTACGGGAATGAGAGTTGGCTTTGCTCCAGAAGGGAAACCTGCTTGCTATCTGTATACATCTCTAATAAAGCAGAGCAGAGTATCCATCAGAATACCATCAATCCTCCTTCATCTCTACTGGCCCTCAGCAACCCACAGATGACCCGTGTGATAGATTCATTTTCAGATAAATCTTTATCTATAATGTGAGGTAAAAATCCCCTGAAATATGCAAACACTCAATCCCCAGTGTCTTTATTGCATTGTGCAGTTGCTCCCTAGGGGAAGTCGTGGCCTAATGGTTAGAGAGTCGGACTCCCAATCGAAAGGTTGTGAGTTTGAGTCCCGGGCCGGCAGGAATTGTGGGTGGGGGGAGTGCATGTACAGTTCTCTCTCCACCTTCAATACCATGACTTAGGTGCCCTTGAGCAAGGCATCGAACCCCCAACTGCTCCCCGGGCGCCGCAGCATAAATGGCTGCCCACTGCTCCGGGTGTGTGCTCACAGTGTGTGTGTGTGTGTGTGTTCACTGCTCTGTGTGTGTGCATTTCGGATGGGTTAAATGCAGAGCACAAATTCTGAGTATGGGTCACCATACTTGGCTGAATGTCACGTCACTTTCACTTTATTCACTTTCACTTTTAAGTGCAGGTGAGTAGGGAACCCTGAATCTGACACTGTTACCACTCCTGGTGTCTAAGAAGGGTTTTCAATATATATTAGTATAGGACATTTATGTTTTTTTAGCTGAGTATGACAAGCTTAAGCATGCTTTAGCAGTCTGGACAACCCTTTTATCTTTTAGATTGGTAATACTTCATTTTTATTGTTCTTAGGGACAAATCATTTATATTTTTAAATGAGCCATTATTACAATTACTTACATTTAACCTGAAAACAATGAATACTGTGGTTTATTTTATTTATGTATTTATTTTAAATACAACTGGTTAAATAGATGCATGTTAAACTGAATTAATTGGAGAAACTATACAATCTTATGTTGTAACAACATTAAGCTGTTAAGGTTGGTTTGATTATCTGAGACATTTGATGGCATATATAATATATATATATATATATATACAACAAAATGTATAACATTCTATAGGTTTAAAAAACCAAATTTGAAATCTTTTACAGTGCCCCTGTTGAACCTGCTTACAGTAAGTGTCCCTGGGATAGCCCTGGTTGGAAAAGAATGGTGTAGAAAAGCATTATTAGGGGATAGGTGGTTCCTGGCGGCTCCTGCATGCCCTAGAGTCGGTATAGAGGCAACTGAACAGGGAGAAGTTCGGTACAGAGGTAAACATCCCTGATTAATGTGCTAGTGTGCTCATTTGCTGTAAATACATTCTCAAGCACTACATTGGGTAATTACCCAAGGGACTTTGGCCAGGTCAGGCCATATATCACATCAACGCCTTTAATCGATGGAGGGGAAAGAGAAAGCAGGGAACAAGAAAAAAACTAATAAAACAACCGCATTCCATGGGACACACTGTGTGACTTAGTGACCGCTGCATTGTTCTGAAAGGCTACAATGATGTCTGAAAGTTACGAAGATCTTTTACACTAGAACTGCATCAAAATCATAGAAATATAACAATATAACCGGAAGACAGAAATCCAGCATAACAATTATTTTTTTTTCAAATGAAAAAAAAAAATGAATAGACACAAGGGTTGGCTGTAAGTTACATATTTTGACTTTGGTACAATACCAACCTTGGTACTTCGGTACTTACGTAGCATGTCAGATTTGCATGTCGTATAAATGAAAAATTTACTAATAACTGAAATTAGCATGAAACCTGTTAGGTAAGCGCTACTTTTATATCAAGGAGTGTCATGGAATTGACAACAAATTAACATAAAAAAACATATATTAATATATTAAAAAAATCTATAATAATATAAATTGATAAATCTTGTTAAATCTAAATATTCCGGTGAATAAAGGTTATATATCATATTTGAGCAAAATATGTTAACTGTTATTTTGCTCTTATTATTATGCCTTTACAAACCCAAACTGCATCCTTTTTTCCCCCTAGTTTTTGCGTAAATTGATATGGTTTCTAATACACAAAATGGGTATTATTTTACTAAAAATTAACTATTATAATTGATTTATAAATTTCATAATCAATACATTTCATTTTGATTCTTTTGACGCTTATGCATCAACTCTGCTTTCATGTTTCACAAATTACATTTTATGTTGTTATTGTACTGTTTTCAAACTTTTGGTACCACCGTACTCATTATACATCGTTATACCACACAACCCTAAAAGACCCAGAGGTCTGAGAGAGAGTACACATTTGAAAAAGCGGTTAAGCAGGACAAACAAGGTGACAGTACAGGTACCTGGTGGGCCCCTGTGGGCAGCTGGGCTCCTGTTGCTGCTCTTGCTCTTGCTGCATGCGCTGCTGTAGGCCCCGTGCTCTCCTCATGCATTTTTGCAGCTTGGCGTCAGCAGCCATAGTCCTGCTATGAGTGTTAGCACTGCCCTCATGCATGGAAAATCTTAAATTAGCTATAACGCAAAAGAACAACAAAAAGGGAAAGAAAAGAAGAAAATGCAGAAAAGAAAAAGGAAGAGCTGAGTTATGAGGGGCCAGGATGCAGACAATTTCTTTGTTATAGAAACGACAAAGTAGTGAAGGTGAAAGAAAGAAGAGAGGGTGATGTGGGATACAACCCACCTTTCACCCCAGAGTGAGCTCTAGGCCATTCAATAGACGAAGCTTTGCACATTAGTTCATCAGAGCTGTCACATAGTTGACTGCATGTAATGGGTCAACAACAGTAGTTTGCATCAGAAGTGTCATGTCCATTTAAAAAAAAAAACCTTTAAAATTAAAATCACAAAGGTCACAAAAAAAAAAAGTTCCAGAAATGACCTGTCTAAACTTTTCATGTCTACATTTGTCCAATCCAAAACATTTCTTTGTCTTATTTTACTTATCTATTCATTTACTAAATTGATTAATTTATTTTTTTTGTGGTCTTACTTTTTCTCATTAAAATGTTCTAACCTGTGTTTTAAAAGGTTTTAATACAAATAAAATTTGTATTACACAATTTCTATTATTATTAATAATAATAACAACAACAAAATAATATATTATATTATTTTGTTTTTATATATTATTTCTTTGTATAGTATTTTTACATTTAGATTATTTTAGATCTTTTTTTTTCATTATAATTACAGCAAAAAAAACAATAATGATTTTCTGTGGTACATAAAGTTGTTATCACAAAAAAATGCACATTAAACTATGGATCCAGAACTGCTCAATCAAATAGCTGCATGACACCCCGGAGCTCCATAATTTTCATGTTGCCTTTTTAAAAACACATCGCCTGCTGTTGTGCAGTATTTTGCTTACTGAACAAACCCATTCAAAATGAGTGACATAAACAGAGTTCAGAATGATCATAATATGGAGAAGCACTGGGCTGCTCTGCTTAATGACAAGAGAGAAAACAACAACTGTGATTAAGCTTTTAAGCCTTTGTTTGCAATGTGTACAAAACAACATGTTGAGATCCATCACACTGATTAACTGTTAATTGCATCCCAATATGAGTTTGCATTAGGAAACAGTGGATTTGGTTGCTCTCTCGTCTGGGGCTGTTACATGGAAAACATAGGTGGTTAGTGTTGCCATGGTTCACTTGAACCTGTTTAATTTTAGTCTGTTTTAGCATTAATTCTGCCTAAAAAAGTTATTTTCAGAACATTTACTGCTGTCAACACCAGGTGCGTCTGAGCTAGCTTTAATTGCAGATGACATGCATCCCTTTCAATGGGTAGAAAAGAAGCTGATGGCATTCTGGGAGATGCAAAGGGATGAAGTTTTAGGACGGCACACCACAGACACGGGAAGCAGGAGCGACAGCCAGGACAGACACACAGACGTAGACACACACAAAACCAATAATGTACTGCAGGGTTGTGGCAGGCGTTGCTTTCATTTGGCCAGAGGAACAGGGAACTATTTTTTTTATATAGTGAAGGCATGACCTTATAGGCTGCCACTGGATCTTAGAGGCCTGTATGTGCTTTTGGCCAAATCGGATCTGTCAGGACGAGACAGTGAAAGGTCTCCGGGGATCTGAAGATTGGAAATATTTACAAAAGATGTCTTCCCCTTACATATATTAGTGCTGCGCCTAACATATACAGACATGCACAAACATATATACACACGTACAGTGAACAAAGCAAGACAGAGATGGAGGGTTTGTAGACTTGGATAGTGGTTTGGAAATGGTATAAATAGCTTTGTGGAGAGTTGTGCATGGTTGAAATTGTTCTCTGCTCATTCAAGCTGGTATACCAGCACTTCGGACAAAAACGCTGTTGTTCCAGGTAAATAAGAGATATACTGTGCAGCCACCTTTTCTGTTTTAATTTGGAGAGTGCTGAGAGATTTAGGCAGGATTGTGTAGCAGTATCCACACATGACGGCTGAACACTCACAATCCAATCCTTCCACCAAAAGGGATTTATAGAGGTCAGGAATGTTATGATGCTGAATCTAGAATGGATTTAAGTTTGTGTGTGGCTGTGAGTGTGGCCCATTCAAATGGTGTTCCAAATGGAGGGCTCACACACAGAATAAAATGGAAAAAAAAAAAAAGGATTAAAATTGTTGCAGCCTCAGTCTGCCACAGATTGGGGCTCTCAAATGGCCAAAGCTGAGCACTTTTCAATAACACGCCACTATCAGCAGTATTAACAATCAACAGGCAGAGCCACATGCCCAGTCATCCAATCAGATTGTGAAAATCTGTGCAAATGGTGACTCTTATCACAGCACCAAGAGATAAGAAACAGGGATGCACTGAATATTAAATTAAAATAATGAAAAATAAACAGAAAAATAAAAATAAATGAAATTCCTAAAATAAAAAGTTAAACATGAAAAAAGATTTTAAAAAATTAAAATAAGCACATTATTTTCATGTTATCAATAACCCATACATTTCATACTATTTAATATAAATCATTTAAAAGTAAAACAAAAGAAACTAAACTTAAGCTTTAAATACTAAGTTAATTTAGGCATAAAACATTATAATGTCCAGTATGGAAAATTTATATTTATTTTGAGATTTGTTAAGATTTGTAAGAATCCAATTAGCAATTATTTTTTAAATGACAAAGGTAATCTAAATATAAAAATAAGGGAAAATATAAATATAAAATATCTCTAATATCAGCCAATAACCAATGTAGTACCAATATATTGTGCATCCCTAGAAAAAACATGTTATTATTTGTCAGGATAATGACAAATAATATGCCACGCATATAAACGAGGAGAACAAGCACACAGAGAGACAAACAGAAGCAAAGGCACACACACCGGGTACTGCAGGAAGGGAAGGCAGTGCTGGGGTATTACTGGTGGGTTTGTGTCATGTTGCGAGGACATGAATGTTTTCGGGAGCTGCTTTCTTACCAAATGGACCTAGAAAGTGCATAGGGTAGGTGACGGTTACCCAAGCAGACATCGTAGGAGTTGGGCTTAGCAAGCAGAGGCAGGTTAGAATTACTTACACACAGCATGGTGGGAGAGCGCCAGGGCTGTAGCTGTATCCCCAGCTTGCTCCAGGCGCAGCGACTGCTCTAAGAGAGAGTCAGCCTCCGCCAGGCAGTGCTCAAAACTGCCCCCCTTCCCTGCAATTAACACACCAAGGCCAGGCCTCTGAGAACACGCTCATACACACACAAACACTGCTCACAGGAGTCCCCACGTGTTCCCGGGAACACGCTGCTCACAGCGTTTGCATGGCTTACCGGGAATGGAAATGTCCACTGAGACACAAGCGCATACGGTATAACGACTGCCACCAACACAACTCAAACACAATTAGACATGTTTGTACACACACCATGTACGCAGACTAGGGAAACTCTGATTCAAATGTAAGATTTGAGTTTACATCTCTTTACAGGCTCCCATCTACAATATTTATACTATAATCATGGTATTACAATGATATTTTAATTCTTCTATCATTTAAAGATCATGGGACATTGCATTCAATGTAGAATTGAGAAGACAGGAAAAGGTAAACTTTTACTTCCAAACTAACCCTGCTGGGGAAAAAAAAGTCTGAACCAGCCTAAATTGGTTTGCTGGTCTTTGCTGGTTTAAAATGGTTTCCCAGTATATGGCCAGGTTGGTATTAAGTTTTGTAGCTGATTGGTCAGCCCGATCAAGTCAAAAGTATGTAAACCCCCAGCCCAGAAGCATTCAATCAGACCAGTATAAACAGCTTAGAAAGCCGTCAAAAATCTATTCAGAAAACTGTAATTTCAACCAATAACCAATATGCACATACCTAAAAACAAGCCTGAAGTGATTTGCTGATCTTAGCCAGTCTTAGACTGGTTTGTTGTTCTTAAATTGGTCTAGCATGGCCAAGCTGGTGTAACCAATATGGTACTGATGTAGTGGGCATCCCTCAAAACCAGCCTAAAGTGGTCTTCTGGTCTTAGGTGATTTAAACTGGTCTCCCAGTTGGTGTTAAATTGACCTAGCTGGTCTCCCTTCATGGCCAAGCTGGTGCTAAGTTGGTTTAGCTTGTCAGTCGGCCTGATCAGGTGAAAAGTGTAAAAAAGAAAGGGAGAACTGGACAAAAGAAAGAGAAACCAGCTAAGCACTTTAAGCACTTTTTTTGGTTTTTGTAGATGGGATTAACCACAATGCAAAGCTGTGCCAACTTTCTCATAAAACACAAATTCTAGCTTCTTTCATTTGGTTTCTGACCGTTTGGCCCTGTGTGGTATTTACCCTGGTGCTGAAGTTCGTCCAGGTCCATGAACTTGCTGGGTTTGGGGTTGAAGCCCTGTGCTGCTTCTCTCTCCTTCTCCTTCTTCCTCTGGAGCTCATGCTGCCTGGCCCTGCGAGCAACTTCCTCTTGCAATTCATCTAGTTCACTGCGCCCCTCTCCTACACATACACAAAGACATAAATAAGTAACAACAATATTTATGTCCCAGTTAAACACTTGACATGAACAACTTGTAACAATAGTGGGTTAATGCACATAGGCAAAGACCAGTGATGACTGACCCAAACTCAGTGGACTGCTGCTCCAGGTGGGTGATTTGAGGTCTTGCAGAATGGCACTGCTGCTTTTGGACTTAGGCACTGTGCGCCAGGAGGGCCCAGATGTCACGGGTCTCTTACTGCTGCTGTCCCTGAGGCAGAGAACAACATATGTCACTGAACTCATAAGAATGATTCTCAGTGTCTATGTAGTAAATTTGTCTGCGATTGTATACTGCAGCATTACGGCTTATGGTTCAAGCCTGGACAGATATTTATGATATACTCAATACTGTTTTGTTGGCAATATACAATCGACCAGCAGTAACAGTAACAAACAGTAGTATTGTGAAATATTATTACAATTTAAAATAACTGTTTTATATTTGAATATATTTTAAATTGTGATTTCAATTTTTGTCAAGTAAGTTTTGCATAAATACAGTACAATGTGATTTTTGGTCATTAAGATCTTTTGGAAATTGAGCAACAACACATTTCTCTGCTTGGATGAGCAATTCCTGGACAGCCTTTCTAACATATGAATTCACCCACATGCCAAAAAAGCAATGAGAACACAGAACAATAGTGACAATTCACAGTATTAAAGCATAGGTGGCAAAGCTGTTGTGGATCTGGTCACTTGAATCAATACATCACTGGCAGATTACCAAAATTGCCATTGTTTGGCAAATAAATAAATACATACATATGAGCTTCATATTACACCTTAGAGGACAAGGGAATTTATGCTATTGTAATGTTTATATTAAAATGTCCAAACTCATTCTCTCAAAAGGCTTGGTTATGCAGAGCTCATATGAACTGCACACCCCTGACATATAGGTTAGTTAGTGTAGGCAAGTGTTACCTGTGAGCACTGGTGCTGGGGTTGTCGCTGAGGGGAATGTCCATGCTGATGGGGCTGTTGCTGTTCCTCTCACTACTTTCATAGCCACTCTCCATCCTCTGGATCAGCCGAGGCTGCTGTTCCACACCTCTTAAAGGTGGCGGGATCAGTCGATGCTCCACCCCCGTTTCTGGCATACACCCTGAGCCATCGGTCATGCCTCCCGTCTCTGCTGCTGCAATGTTGGACCCCTCCACATCCGCCACTGAGACTAGATCACTGTGCCCTGGTGACATCGGGTTCTCTGGAAGCGGTGAAGGTCTGAGCGTTGCGTAGCCAGGCGGCCGATGCTTTTCCCGGCTAAAGATACTATCAATGTTCAGGGCCTCTCTTCTGGGTCTCCATGTGGGCCGATAGTGACCTCCACTGGAGCTGGACTTGGACTCACTGCTGGTGCTCTCGTCTTCCCAATCTCTTGTCCGTGCCCCAGCCTCCGAGCCGCCCACCCCTGAGCTAGAGGACGACGAGAGGGGTCTGCTGTGGATCATATTCATAGTCTCTTTATAGTCCTGCAGATGGCCAGTAGAAGAGGGCCTTGGTGTACAAAGGGGAGTGGCCTGGTCTTTATGAACCTCCCCTGAAGAAAAAAAAAACAGTCTTTTACATTCATGAAAGTTAGATTTTTATTTTATTTTTTAAACTAAAAAAAACATGTGCATTCTCATTTTGATTTAGCATGACGCTTTTGCTAGTGGAATTTATATTAGAAAGCGTGTGTGTTTGTTAAAGTACCAGCAGTGTCCATGCTGTTCTGGGAACCGCTGCTGTCCTGATTACACACCATAGTTCCCTGAGAGTCAGAAGAGAAATGGGAGGCCACGGACTCATGGTGTGATCGAGAGTGCTTGTAGCTGTAGCTGTCTGTGGAAGAGTCTGTGCGTGTGTCACTTGAAATTGAGGGCTCCCTCCCTGATGACAACAAACAACAACAGGAGAGGGCATTTAGAAATAGAGAAAGTTGGCTTCAGCAATCCAATGCAACTGCTTAAAGGTCAGATTTTAAAGGGATAGTTCACTCATAATTTTTAATCCGCTCATTTACTCATGCTCGTGTCATTCCAAACCTGTATGACTTTCATCCTTCCACAAAATAGGAAAATTCAAAGTAGAGTCCTGCACGGGTTTCGTTTGACCTGCAAATTTGGCTGAACGGGTGAAAAATATCCAACTGTGTCGGATACGGGTGCGGGTTGGGTCGGACACAGGGGAAACACGGGTCTAAACACGGGTTCAAAACAGTCACGTGCAAACGTAAAAATAGGCCTATGTTCCACTTTAAAAAAAAATCACAACCACGCGAACGGCTGCATGAGTCATTAACAGACGTAAAAGATCAGCCAGCTTTTTTTTTTTTTTCGTTGTTTTTGTTTTCCGTTTATATATATATAAATAAATATATATATATATATATATAGAATCTGAATTAAAATGTGTTTGATTTAAGCCTATTTCAAAATTTGTGTCATAAAATTATAACGCGCATACAGCTCAACTAACGCGATCGTTATAAAGGTGTTTAAACAACAATAGGCTACACTTGCATGTATTTGACAATCGGAATATCAGATATTTCATTCCATAGCTAACACATTTGTGAATATGGGCCTAATCTAGGCTATCCAGGGTTGTTGTTTTTTTTTTTAATTGCATCTGAAAATGACTTTGTGCAGCTCATTCACATGTGCGCTCAGGCGCAGATCCGCCTCTCGCGATGCTCAGCTGTGAACCGTTCGACTTGAAGCACAACCTCAGACGGTGGTATGATTCACTCTTTTGTTGTTCTGTTTTCTTTCAGGATCAAAAATACAACAAATGAAAGCGTTTATCTGTATTTTCGACTGATGAGAACTATGCATATACATTCATACATCAGTCAATTTTGTATTTTATTATGAGATATTTTATTCTAATGTGATCAGTGACTCAAGCACTGATGGACCAAAGAGCACGTATTTCGACAATTGCTGTAAAAACGTGAAATATAAATTCTCAGAAAATGCATTTAATACCAATATATTGAAACATCTGTTTATATACTCCATTAATAAAGGATTCCAGACATTGGAAAAATATCAGTCCACATGCATTTTATATTTAATATGAGGGAAACAGACATGCATGCATGCGTGACACAAAAAATATTTAACTTTTAGGTAGCAAAATATTTTTTAGTAATTCTGTCAATTACACTAAGGTTATTACATTGTCTGCCATATATTTGCTTCTTATTTATTAAATACGGGCAAAAAAACAAATATCTTTTAAAAATAGTTTTCCATAAATTACTTCTGTATGACCTGGCAATAAAATTCGAAAAAAGTGTGTCTAATGTGATTGGCTTAACTGATTTGATTTCGGGTGCCGGTTCTATTTTAAGCGTAAGGTTCAGATTTCAATTAGTGCTGCTGTCGGAAAAGGGGTCGGATGCGGTTTTAAGCACTGCGGGTATGGGCGGGTGCGGATTTACAAAATCGGACCCGTGCAGCTCTCTAATTCAAAGTATGTATAGATTGTACTTTTTGATGTGTGTTCAAGATTAAAAAAAGAAAGCCATGAAGGCTGTAAATATGATTTGGCACTATATTCCAAGATTTCTAAAGCAATGGTTCTCAACCAGGGGGCCACACCAAACTTCCAAGAGGGCCTAAAGATGACTAAAGACAAAACAAGCATTAATAAACAAAAAACAAGTAAAAATTAAGATATTTCTGTTTTTAATTTGCCCCCTTTCAATTAAAACCTGAATATACTGTATGAGGCTTAAGTTTTAAAAGTGCTATTTCAAATTTAAATGAATGGATTACAGCAATCACAATCTTTAAAATTTGCCCTTTAGTGTTTCATATGGACAGTGTTGGGAAGGTTACTTTGGAAATGTAATAGGTTACAGATTACAAGTTACCTTATTTAAAATGTAATAGTAGTGTAACTTTTTTAATTACTCTAATAAAGTAATGTAACTAATTACTTTTGAGTACATTTTGATTACTTTTATAAATTTCTAATGAATATTTATTTGCAACTGTTAATCATCTTCAACCATTTACACCATGCAGGTTTAACCTTACAGTAGTGCTCAATACTGTCAGACTTTCACCATCCTTCATCACTTAAATTAAGATGATCACATTTAAACACATCCACCACACAATCAGACTTTAGTACTGCCTTTTACTTTGAGATTGATCTGAAGTTCAATGCAGATTTAAAATCAAAAGAAATAGTTTATAGATACTGTTTTTGAAACCAAATCTTTGCACAACTACAGGCATCTAACTGCATCTAACAATGGTTTGGGGAAAAATAGTTAATAAAAAAATAAAAGCATATAGCTACATTAACTCAAATATGGTTATCTAATATGCATGTTTCCTATTTTGTGTACTAAACTCCTGAAACATTGGTGTCTTTTTGAAACAATGCTGTCTCTTTGTATATGATATGATGATAGTTTCTCAAAATAAGTAAAAAATGCTCATGAAGTGACTCAGAGCAGTTCTAGAGATTAATTTCCATGAGGGATGGACTGGAAAAAAATAGGCTGGGAAATCTCACACTCATACACCCACAACACATTCTGAAACATGGACAACCCTATTTTTTTTATGGACCTGACATGAAAAAGATTTGAATCCTTAGGTTGGGGGACTTGCAACGTAATTAAGAGTTCTCCCCTGAACTGCACCTTCACTTCCATTATCCACCCATCTCTCTCATGACTTTAATACTGAAGATTTTTATTTGACTTTTACCATGTTTTGTAAGTGCAATTTTTTTTTTGGCAAATTAATTACCACTTTTTATTTTTTCACTTAGTATTTATTTTTACTACAAATTCCATGGTTAAACCACTGTTAGTGCCATACCATAGGCTATATTAATTTTCCTCAGGGTTGTGTTTTGTCTGCACTAGCTCCCCCTAAACCTATGATAAAATATGATAATTTGTCTGCTAAATTACTACTGTAACATTACAATAGATAATAATGACGTCGTTTATACAATATTTTGAGTGAGTGTGAGCAATGTGCTGCTGCTGCTTGACTAAGTAAACAAAGACAAAACTACATTAGCATATTTACAGATGAAACTGACCTGCACCTGAAACCCTAAACAGAAGTGTTGCTTCTCTGGTCCACCTGTGCGCTTACACAGTTCACTCCGGTCTCTCTCTCTCTCGCATTGATTACTCGGAGTCTGATCCAAACCTATAAAGGTAAATCAGTAGCAAAACTCGAGAGGTTGAAGATCTGAATGTGAGAACTTGTCATATTAATATTTGTATTTGTAAGTTAAAATTTACACTCATGGCTCTGATGTGAAGAGTTGAATCTTTCAATTTGCACACACAGACAATGATCAAAACACCCGTGTTTTGAATTGGAAGTTGTAGATTAATAGTCACAAATGTGTAGAATGACATTCACACAAAGAAAATGACATATACACACGTTTACGACATATTTACTTTTGCACTTTACTTCAGTTTCGCTGCACAACGTCAAGTCGGCACTTACAACCTCTCAGATCTGGAAGTACAAGTTCAAATCCTAGCGGTCTGACTTTTGCTACTCTTTTTGCAGTATTCTGTTGCAAAACTCACTTGTGCACTTGTATATGCAGATGTGAGAGAGCAGAGCTGGGGGCGGGGCTTTGGTGCGAATGAGAACATTTTATTGGTCGATGCCCGACCAATGAACAACGCCAATTGTTTTCACTGAATATCCTTAGCTTTGACAGGATTTTAAGACACTGCATTCATTTTGCCATTCAGGTATTATCTGGTAGACAAATAATGCAACATATTTTATATGTATATCCCACTGCATATCACTCTACCAGAGTTGCAATATAATGCTGTTTTTATTATTTTTATGTTTTGTAAAAATAATTTTAACATCTTCATTGGGTTAAATTCCTAATTTGCTTGTCAGTAATGAACCTTTTTAAATGCAACATTATTATTATTATTATTTTTTTTATAAAATCGAGTGTCTAAATGTACATTAAACAGCAAAACCTAAAAAATAAGCACTTATGACCAGAAATACTGTTTTGAGCAACTAGTAGAGCTAAATACATGTATTTATTAAACATCAACAAGGCCATCTAGTGTTTAAGCAATGGAATTGCATATGAATATTATCTTTCTGGCCACCAAATGCCTCTAATTTAAAGCGTGCCTCTTTGCACTGGAATTTAAACCTAAATACTACAGTTATTGTAGAATTTAAATAATAACCATATTAGAAAATGTTATATTTCAAATGGTCATTCATGAATCATAATTATTGCGCATATTATTTAGTACCATGATCTCTTCAAATTAACTAAACATGACTGAGTTAACATTCAGTACAGTTATTTTATTGGTTAAAAGTTACACTTAATTGTTTAGTCACATTTAACTGCCAAGGAGGAGTATGAGAACATAATGCTGTTCCATTTTCCAGTATAAATTGCTATTATAATGCATAGTCATTAGTCAACACAGTTATCCATGCATAATCAATGCACTTTTTGTGTTACAAATTACTAGAAATCGCTGCAAATATAATAAAACTGCTGTCTGTCCCAATTAATACATTTCAAGCATATTGACAAAACGTTTTGTTTACTACTATTGATAGCTCCATGAACCACGTGACCGCGTGGCGGTGAGATCAAAGAATGCTTTGGTACAGCGAGTTTACTCTGCAATATGCAGTGGGATATACATATAAAATATGTTGCATTATTTGTCTACTAGATAATACCTGAATGGCAAAATGAATGCAATGTCTTAAAATCCTGTCAAAGCTAAGGATATTCAGTGAAAACAATTGGCGTTGTTCATTGGTCGGGCATCGACCAATAAAATGTTCTCATTCGCACCAAAGCCCCGCCCCCAGCTCTGCTCTCTCACATCTGCATATACAAGTGCACAAGTGAGTTTTGCAACAGAATACGCAAAAAGAGTAGCAAAAGTCAGAGCGCTAGGATTTGAACTTGTACTTCCAGATCTGAGAGGTTGTAAGTGCCGACTTGACGTTGTGCAGCGAAACTGAAGTAAAGTGCAAAAGTAAATATGTCGTAAACATGTGTATATGTCATTTTCTTTGTGTGAATGTCATTCTACACATTTGTAACTATTAATCTACAACTTCCAATTCAAAACACGGGTGTTTTGATCATTGTCTGTGTGTGCAAATTGAAAGATTCAACTCTTCACATCAGAGCTGTGAGTGTAAATTTTGACTTACAAATACAAATATTAATATGACAAGTTCTCACATTCAGATCTTCAACCTCTCAAGTTTAGCTACTGATTTACCTCCATACAAACCGTTCGGCGGAGGCGCAGAGAGCGCGCGAGCCCAACCATTGCCAGTCACGACTAACTGATTCATGATTTAGATTTAATTATCGAATGGCGGATTCGGAAATAATCACTTTAGTATATTCGGCCTGCAATTATACAATAACAATATTAAAATAGAGGGCCAAATCGTCTGCCAGGCCACCGGGAATAGTCCTGGTTCTCCCGATGTCCAGTCAGCGCATGATTTCCACAGACAGGCAGAACGTGCAGGATTCATATTCATTCATATTCATAATCATAGTCTTTTTGCGGCTTAATATTCACAGACCCCAGTCCATATTGCATTTTTATTCAAGTGTACCGACTTACTTTTGATCTATTCATCCAAAATGTGGCATATTTCGTCCGCGTTATAGGCTGAATTCCATTTTTATGACTGGATTCTACGAATGTGTTCTCCGCGTCGCGGAGATTATGGGCCATATGTCTTAGTGCAATTTGGGAAAGAAAAAAGCTGTATGTGGATGTGTGTAAATATTCAAATGTAATCCTCTTTGTAATCGTTACAAATTTCATAAGTAACTGTAATTTAATTACTCATTTTTTCTTAGTAACTGTAACGGATTACTGTTACATTTATTTTGTAATTAAATTACGTAACGCCGTTACATGTAAGTAGTTACTCCCCAACACTGCATATGGATTTGGATTGACTGTATTTTCATTTTTAAGTCAACTATTACTTCGTCGTCTGATTCTAAAAATAAGCAATGATAAATAGGATTGTTTTTTGTTTATCCCTCTATCTCTCCGTTCCTCCTCTCACTTCCTCTTAGTCTCACCGGAGTCTTCGCTGTCATAGCCGGCCTTGCTGCTGTGGTGCAGGTCCAGCTGTGCTGCCAGCATGTCCTGCGATGACACGGGCGTCCCTCTGGGGTCAGCGTACAGCAGCAGGAGTGGCTGGTAGTGGCCTTTTATACATCTGGATACCACATCCTTCCACTTGGGTCCAATCTGTGATATTTTTGTACATTCAGAGTTAACCGCACACTCGATTCACAATTAGAAATGCTACAATCAGCTGCCAGAGACAGATGTGTCATTACCTCCTTCACATGTGCGTCATCGAAGTACATCCACTTGCGTATCTTGGTCTGGAAGAAGAAGGTGGAGTAATGCTTGCCGTAGTAGCAAACCATGCCCACAAGGTAGAGCTCCGATTGCTTGGCCCGCTCATCCGTCACACGGTAGAACAGCTGGAGGGCAGGAACATAAAGAGAGAACTGACTGTGAAGACCATTCACATGTGTTAACCCATTCTAACTAAACACTGAATTGTCAGCACTAGCAGAGCTTATTTTGATATAAGATACTTTAATATAGTTAATTGAATATATACAAAATAATAATACTTGTAGTTTCCACACAGTTTCAACATTTGAGCAGGTAACACAAGCTTATAAGAGGGAATCTAAAAAATAAAAGTCCATGTAGAACAGGGTTAAAAAATGGTTTAAAGGACTGGCTCCCTTTCAATAAATGAGTGTGAATGAAAAATAAATTGAGATGTAATTTAAAAAAAAAACGTAAAACAGGAAGAAGAATTTACTGAATTGCAATTAAAGATAAACTTAGTAACACAACAGAAGAATTTCATTAAACATTGTTTTGGCAACAAAACATATTAATATAATTAACCCTGACTTATTACATATTTATTTCTTGATAGTTTAAAAGACAGTTATAGAAACATATTTTATTTATGCCATAGGGCATAAAATGCATCTTTATTAAAACAAACAGTCACATATATATATATATATATATATATATATATATATTTTTTTTTTTTTTACTGACTACATAATGCATGGACTAAACGATAACATTTTGGAAAGTGTTCTTATTACTAACATACAGTAAATAATATTTTATTAAATATAATAAATAGCATCATCAATCAACAATAATCAATCAATCAAACAATCAACATCAAACGACAATCATTGTATAAATGTAATTTAATACTAATTATAAAAATAAATGTTGCCGTTATTATTATTATTTCTATTATTATTACCATTCACTCCACTTTGGACAATTTATTGAAACTCTCTTATGCTTCCCAAGGCTGCATTTATTTGATCAAAACCATAGTAAAACAGTAATATTATGGAATATTATTACAACTGTTTTCTATTTTAATATATTTAAAAATGTAATTTATTCCTGTAATGGAAAAGCTTAATATAAGGCAGCCATTATGTCATATGCTGTGTGTATAAAAAGAAAAGTTATATTAGTCTTTGAATTTAATTCTATTTTTTGTTCCTTTAAATTCAAGTTCTGCATTCCGTCACACAGAATGGCACACAACCCTGCTGTGAAGTACGTGAGAATGCTACAACACTAGTGGGGCCACAGAGATATTGAATGTGACACAGAGTACACTGTGCTTCCTCCGCTTGTCCTGAACGGTGCATAAGAGAGAGGGAGCTGGAAGCTCAAGGTTACTGCGTGGAAGTGTCAACAAAAAGGAACAATAATAGTGTGTTGTCTGTTTATGCAAGAGTCTTACGTCACCCAACCGCAGGCACGTGCCCAGGCTGTGGATGACGTCTTCAGCTAGATCAGAGTGATCTGAGTCCCACACCAGGCCGATACTTATGATCTCCGGGCAGTTCATCAGAACCCGCCGAATCCGCAACACCTCGCCACAATTACTCTGAAATGAGACAAAAAAAGAAGGCATCTTGATCGCATGTGCATGTGTGTGAGAAAGACAAAAGGTGAAGGAGAGATGAAAGGAATGCTTCAAACAGGGCAACACGGCCCAGCAGGGCCTTATGTTCAACGCCCAATGTTCTAGCTGTGCTCTTTGAGTCACCACCCTCGGTCGAGCGCTTTGGCAGGGGTATACGGAAACAAGCTCTGGCGACAAGCACCACTCCCAGCCTGAACCCTTCCCTCAATATACAAAAACCTAGCCGGGCACTGCCTTTGTGGAACGGGCATCAGGGTGGCAAACAGGCTGGCACCAGACCTGGGCAGGAAGGGATTAGAACCGGCCTCTCTCTCTGTGCCTCAGTTGATCCATCACAGATAAACACACGCAAGCGAGGCAGCCAATGAACAGCCAGCAGCGACAGCACTGCTGAGCTTTGAGACAGACACACAGTGTCCCATTAGAGATCATTGGTAGCCTCAGCTCCGCAGTCTGTCCTGCCAAGCGCTGGGAATCCAGACAAACAAATGCTTTAAGGGCCAGACCACTAAGCTTCTAAAGAGCAGTGACGTTACAGACTAACAACCTCGGTTACATTTCAATAAAGCCATTTCAGGGAATCGAGAAATTAAAATCAATGGAAATGAAAGCATGGATTTCAGCTCGAATGAATTTTGACTCATTTCGCTGATTTGATACGGATCAGACTGTAAAAAGCTGACAGGGGTTTCTCCGTAAGCACGCTGAATGATGGTTGGAGCGTGTTTGGGTTGATGAAATCAGCCGCCTACTGTGGCGGGGTGAAGGTGCACAGTGTGTGATAAGAGCTGATCAGCAGCTGGTGTGTAATAGGGTAGGAGAGTGTGTGTGTGTGTGTGAGTGTGTGCTGGGGGTCTGTCGTCTGTAAAGAGGAGAGAAGCAGTGAGCAGAACACTCTCTTGGGTGAAGAACAGATGGTCTTTATGGTTCCATGTGAACAGCAGAGCTTTAAAGAGTATCTGGGTGGCTTGAAAAGGGTTTATTTTAAAATCTTAATCAAACCAAGTGACAGAGCATTGAAATAATGTAGGCATGAAAGAAAGAAGACGTGTGTATGCTATACTCACCGGACAGTTTCGCAGGTCGCCCATGGTGCTGGCGTTGCGGAGAAGCTCTCCAAACATCTCTGGTGTGGGCTTCTCCTTACATTCCAGCATTCGCACAGCTTGGTTACTGCAGCAGAGGGAATAAGAGACAGATGTGTCCTCAAGCACCAGCGTTAACACCACTGACAGGAAATAAACAACTTTACATACAATAATTTTGAACTTTAAAGAAAAGTATAATACAGCTCAGTGTTAAATTTTTTCAGCTGCCCAGAAACATTAGTGTACACAGATGTTATATATCATCTGTAGATCACTATTCCCTAGAAGACATCAGAAACTAATGTAGCAGCACCCATTCTCTGTTCGATCTTCACATGGTCTCCATCAGGACAGAAGCCGTAGGCCTGTGCAGAAATCAGCGTACTTTACTGGCTAATGCTTTCTTAAGCTAAGCGTGATAGCATCCATTTGACATGCAGCATATCTGCACACATGAAGCGTCTTTTAACATGTCCCATAGAGGAAATGTGCCGAGACAGTCCCTTGAGGGCTAAATACAACCTATAGACAGACAGGTCTACCCTTTCTTTAGCTGTCTTACTTTCAGCATTATTCAGTATGCTTTATTTGAAAATGATGGTCATACTGGAGAAAAAATAAATAAATAATAATTTAATATGTTCTTTTTCCTGGTAAACATATTTCTCTTTTTGCAATAAAACAGTTAACGTACAGACCACCTTGACCTTGAATCACACTTCACATTGTTTAGCATGCAGTGTTTATGATCTAAGATTACTGCTTATTATATTAGACACATTAATAATGATGTTAAGAGGGTGGATGGCATCCTCTTTTTTTCTTTTCTGGCACATTATTATTTGCAGAGTCACTCATAATGCACGACTTGCACAAATTATGGTCTATTTATGCATTGCGTGAAAATTTCTGATCGATTGTGGTGTCTAAACCACTTTACATTATGAGTGCGTTGAACTATTAAAAAATTTGCACTGTTGTTTGGCATTATAGCTTTATTTACTCCGGTTTCCATTTAATTAGTTATCTATTTACTCATGGAAGATTAAAAAGTATTGTGTAATTTGCACTGCAATACAGTGCTATGTAAATGTGACCTGAGAAACAATTGAATAAACAAACCCTGGATAAAATTATGTACATGATAACAAGTTAGCATGTACTTCATTTATATGTGCAGTTTATTGGAATCGCAAAAGTGCCATGCTTGGTAGTTTATAGCGTAATATTGTAAATCAGTTCTTTCAGAATTATAAATGTAAGCCTCGCAGTTTTCCATGTTATGTGCAAGGTTGGTTTAGCAGCTTTCTTTCTGGATGAAAAACACTGTGTAAGGATTTTTAGCATATTGCATAGTCTTCGTTTTCTGGTGTGAGTTTGTGGATGCATGTGGAAATAGCTTCCCACTGACAGTGTCTGCGTTCATATGAAAGCCATCGTGTGAGAATTCAAGGATACACACATCCAGGAGTGAAGGAACACACTGTACTATAATTTACTGCCACAAGGCCTCGTGGCAAAGCACACGATTTACTGAGGAGTGAGAGTGTGTGTGAGCGCAAAGGAGAACAGATATTGCACGTTCATGCATGTGTGCAATGCCAAGGCAGCAAAGTGTGTATGAAATGGTAAAGGTTGACATGTATTTAGCAATTCAGAGGGAAACTTCTGAATGTGCATGAGCTTCCATTATCCACATTCAGACTTGAAGAATTGTTGTTTTCATATCTGATACTGAAATCTATGAGGGATGTCTAAAACTGTTTTTTTTTTTATTTCAGCCTGTCAAAACAGATCCTTGAGTGCTTTTCATGAGATTTTATCATTCAACTTTTTAGTACTCATGTGAAGTGAAATGATTCTGTATGGCGCTTTTCCACTGCACAGTACCAGCTCGCCTCGGCTCGCTTCAACTCGGCTCTGTTTGGTTTTCCACTGTGTAAAAGTTGTACCTGTACCGGCTTCCAGGTACTTTTTTTCGTACCACCTCCGGCGAGGTTCCAAGCGAGCTGAGGCGATACTATAATGTGACGTGAAAACACAGCAGACTGCTGATTGGTCAGAGAGAATCGTCACTATTCACTGCGTCATCATTACACGCGCCAGCAATAGTATCCAGATAGTTTTTTCAGCAGTGTTTCGTTTTGCTGCCCTCAGCCTCTCCTGAAACAACGTTTGTCTTCTTGCTGTGAGAAACAGCCACATCCCGAGGATCAAAAACAACATGCACTCGATTTCCTCCATTGTCCTGTGTGTGTGGGTAGCGGGTGTGTGTCGCGTAGAAGATTACGTCACGGCAGTTTCCTGCAGCGTCGCTATGACAACCAGGTACTATTGTGGAGGTACTATCTGCAATGGAAAACGGATTGAAAAGCGAGCCGAGCCGAGTCGAGTCGAGCTGGTACTGGTAATGGAAAAGCGCCAAAAGAAAACTCTGACCTACATGCTCAGTGATAGCTTAGAAACCTAATAAGTAATAAAATAAAACAAAATAAGGCAAAATAAAGATGATAAATGGTTTGTATGTGCTTAACATGTGCCTTTACAGTACGTGCAGTTATTCTTACAAAATAATGCACCAATTACATACACATACAGTTTGACAGATTGCACATTAGTACCCTTTATTTGGAATCTTAATAAATCAGGGCCTTAGTGGGGGGTCAAACTATTCTATTATTTGGCAATGCATAATAAAACAAGAAAGTGAAATTCTGAATCATGATGGAAGCCAAAATGCTGATAGGGAATGCTGTGGGCATACTGAAGGGGCCGGGGACAAGATTCCATGGGGGAGTGATGGGTAATGTCCAATCTGTGTCCTCAGTGGTCCACTTTCTCATTAGAGAAAAGGTAGTATCATGGTCTAAACATTAGATGGGTCAAGGAGCCTTCAGAATGAAACACAGCAGGTAAGAACGTTTTCAGGAAACTATAAGACTATGTGTGTGTGCACATATGTAGGATTTATATGTTGGAACGTGGGGATTGAGAGAAAGAGAGAAAAAGAGGTAAAATATGGCAGATGAAGGTTGTACATGTGTGTAACAATCTATAAACTATAGTGTGAGAATAGGACATGAGGGAGAGGATTGGGGAGGGCACATTTCCTGTACATAGCTCTAGCAGATGGCTCTCACAGGTCTGATATGTACGATGACAGCTAATAACCCATGATATAGAGCCTCATTCCAGCCCAGCAGGTCGCCTTCAGCATTCAGTTGGAGCTGGTGGCTCACTTACCCAATAAACACTGTGGAGTTGCCTTCAGTTCCCAGTGTGATGTGTAAATCGAAACCCTCACTCAACATCAAAGTGACAGGAGCCACAATCATCTGTTTCCACCGCTAAACGGCACATACACGGTCACACACCCCACCAAGTCCCAATAGATCACCCTCAACTGCGAAAGTATCCATCATTTTTGCAGCACAAGGCAAAGTGAACCAAAACACATAGCATAGCAAACCATAATGGTTGGCGGTAGTATGGGCAAATGGTTCAAGATTTGTGGTGGTAACTTGATTGAAAAATGTACACTTCAAGGGATTCTATTGTCACTGGGCTCTTGAGTAGGACACTTAAACTCTTTAAAGTGCTTTTTTCACACTTATTTTCAAGCGCTTAATACACTGTTAAGAAGTTTGGGGTCCATAGGTTTTAGTAATGTTTTCGAAAAAATTCCAAGGCTGCATCTATTTGCTAAAAACTCCAGTGAATACAGGATTCTTGAGAAATATTATTACACTTCATAATAAACGTTTTGAATTTTCAGCAGCCATTACTTAATTGTTCAATGTCACACGATCCTTCAGAAATCATTGTAATCTGCTGATCTGGTGCTCAAGAAACATTTCTCAGTATTATTAATGTTGAAAACGGTTGTGCTTCTGTGACATTTTTTTCCAGGATTCTTTGATGAAAATAAAGTTAAATATTATGTAGTGAATTCCAAATCACTCTATATGTTTTTAGATGCTGACTTCATAGCAGCTGTCTACGTATATAGGCAGTAAACCGCAAGTCATCTAACTAAGTTTTGGAAAAGAGCTAATTAGTTTCTATGAGCAGAAACATATGTACTGTATTGATGTTTTCCTTTGATATGAAAACGTGGTCCTCCACTTACCAGAGAGAGGTGGTGGAGATATAGTGCACCATCTGAATGAAGGGGAGAGGATCCGACGTGGCTCCACAATTATTACAAACACACTGGAAGAGAGAGTAAAAAACACACAATTGCAATACATGTTAATAGGCACCACACAAAATGTAAAAAAAATAAATAAAAAAAATAAAATAAAATCACCTGTTCAAAAAGTGTCATGGCAAACTTCTGATGTGGGATGCAGTGCTTGGCCGTGCAGATGTCCTCCTTGGTCTCATCTGAGATGTGGAAGTGGATCCGCATGAGCAGGTTCTCCTGAAAAAAAACCAACACAGAGAGTTTGGATCTTTTCTAGTAAATGTGAGTCGGTGTGTGTGAGTGCATTGGCTTTCTCATTCCTTTGATCTGGCTCTGATAAACAATTCTGGAAGAAGATGCTTAGCTCCAGTGCAATACAGCACGCTGACTATTTCTGAGGCATTTAAAGAGAGAGGCAGCTTTGAACGAGTGTTTATGTACAACCCGAATTCCGGAAAAGTTGGGACGTTTTTTAAATTTTAATAAAATGAAAACTAAAAGACTTTCAAATCACATGAGCCATTATTTTATTCACAATAGAACATAGATAACATAGCAAATGTTTAAACTGAGAAAGTTTACAATTTTATGCACAAAATGAGCTCATTTCAATTTTGATTTCTGCTACAGGTCTCAAAATAGTTGGGACGGGGCATGTTTACCATGGTGTAGCATCTCCTTTTCTTTTCAAAACAGTTTGAAGACGTCTGGGCATTGAGGCTATGAGTTGCTGGAGTTTTGCTGTTGGAATTTGGTCCCATTCTTGCCTTATATAGATTTCCAGCTGCTGAAGAGTTCGTGGTCGTCTTTGACGTATTTTTCGTTTAATGATGCGCCAAATGTTCTCTATAGGTGAAAGATCTGGACTGCAGGCAGGCCAGGTTAGCTCCCGGACTCTTCTACGACGAAGCCATGCTGTTGTTATAGCTGCAGTATGTGGTTTTGCATTGTCCTGCTGAAATAAACAAGGCCTTCCCTGAAATAGACGTTGTTTGGAGGGAAGCATATGTTGCTCTAAAACCTTTATATACCTTTCAGCATTCACAGAGCCTTCCAAAACATGCAAGCTGCCCATACCGTATGCACTTATGCACCCCCATACCATCAGAGATGCTGGCTTTTTGCACTGTTTACCGACAGTGGTTTCTGAACGTATTCCTGGGCCCATTTAGTAATGTCATTGACACAATCATGCCGATGAGTGATGCAGTGTCGTCTGAGAGCCCGAAGACCACGGGCATCCAATAAAGGTCTCCGGCCTTGTCCCTTACGCACAGAGATTTCTCCAGTTTCTCTGAATCTTTTGATGATGTTATGCACTGTAGATGATGAGATTTGCAAAGCCTTTCCAATTTGATGTTGAGGAACATTGTTTTTAAAGTTTTCCACAATTTTTTTACGCAGTCTTTCACAGATTGGAGAGCCTCTGCCCATCTTTACTTCTGAGAGACTCTGCTTCTCTAAGACAAAGCTTTTATAGCTAATCATGTTACAGACCTGATATCAATTAACTTAATTAATCACTAGATGTTCTCCCAGCTGAATCTTTTCAAAACTGCTTGCTTTTTTAGCCATTTGTTGCCCACGTGCCAACTTTTTTGAGACCTGTAGCAGGCATTAAATTTTAAATGAGCTAATTAAGTGGATAAAAGTGTAAAATTTCTCAGTTTAAACATTTGCTACGTTATCTATGTTCTATTGTGAATAAAATATTGGCTCATGTGATTTGAAATTCCTTTAGTTTTCATTTTATTAAAATTTAAAAAACGTCCCAACTTTTCCGGAATTCGGGTTGTATGTGTGTCAGAGCGAGTGAGTTGTGTGGTCTGGCACTTATATTCATTTTTCTCTGTCAGCACTCACTTCACATTAATCTGATCAAGTGAGAACAACACATCTATTTTTCATAATAGTCCTTTTGATTCCCTGGCTGAACAAATTTAAAATCAATCGATCACACTGCAAGTTCCTGACAAAGGAATACAGGGTGAATGAGGGAGTGGGAGAGAAAGTGAAAGAGGTGAATAAGACCATACATCAAATCTCTAGTGCCCCTCCTTTCATCTTGCTAACAGCCATGGACCATGCCTGCAACACCCCTATAACTACCACTGCTGGAGAAACTACTTTAAAACCAAAGCTCCCCAAGCTGCATGCTACTTTATTTTAATTAAAATAGTTAAAGTACAGTCAAGATGCCAGTTTGAAAAAGCTAGCTAGCTACAGTACTCACAAAAAAAAAGAAATTGCTAAGGAACAGCAGCTTCATTCAATCGAAGGCAACAAAATTGTTTATATATAATTATTAAATAATATAAATTACTTGTGAAATCAGAGCACAATTGACCAGGTACATGAATCTTAAAAGGTGACAGCATTAAATTTACAAAATACGTACACAAGATGAAAAAATATTGTATTAATCTTGGACAGCAAGTGGCATTTATTGTATAGAAGTAAAGCACAAGCTGGTAAAAAATACAAAAAAAGGTTTGATAGGTTGAAATATATTGTTCATTAAGACAAAGGTATGTGAGACACTTTCTCAATTTCATTCTTTGAAATATTGTAAAAACAACAAAAAAACAAATGTCATACTACTATTAGCAAAAAGTAGTTTTCCACAGGACTTGGAACAGTCAAGCTAGTCACACAATTAAAAAATATAGTTAAGTTAGCACCACAAGTACTAGTTATCTACTCCCCAACACTAATAACTCAGAGTTCACCGAGCTTGTAAATAGATTCTTCCCATACTGCGTTCAAACTAATTTCACATCTCAACCCCTCCACTAGACACTTCTCATTGAGTATCCTACAACAAATCATTAGTGTATGGAGCATTTCATTTCCTGCTCAGATAATAACGCAGCTATTTATGCTGGGGTGCAGATGTGCAGAGGAGCGAGGCAGAAATGAAGAGCTGTCATTTCACTAATGTACTGCCTGTCGTCTAGTGCACGTGAGGAGAGAGGTCGCATCTAAATGCGGAGATGAATGGTGCGAATAGCGCTTGGCCCCATGTCTGTGTCTGCCTCGCAAATGCAGCAGTCAAACAAATAGGAGAAATCATGGCAGCTCCATTCAACAGATCCTCAGCTAAAAATAATGAGCCCACGACGGAAACAGACCTTTGTTATCGAACTGCAGACAAGGTGCTAATTGAACTACAGTACAGACAAAAGTTTGGACACACCTTCTCATTTAAAGAGTTTTTTTTATTTTCATGACTATGAAAATTGTAGATTCACACTGAAGGCATCAAAACTATGAATTAACACATGTGGAATTATATAATTATATACATAACAAAAAAAAGTGTGAAACAACTGAAAATATGTCATATTCTAGGTTCTTCAAAGTAGCCACCTTTTGCTTTGATTACTGCTTTGCACACTCTTGGCATTCTCTTGATGAACTTCAAGAGGTAGTCACCTGAAATGGTCTTCCAACAGTCTTGAAGGAGTTCCTCGAGAGATGCTTAGCACTTGTTGGCCCTTTTTTGCCTTCTGTCTGCGGTCCAGCTCACCCCTAAACCATCTCGATTGGGTTCAGGTCCGGTGACTGTGGAGGCCAGGTCATCTGGCGCAGCACCCCATCACTCTCCTTCTTGGTCAAATAGTCCTTGATGCCTTCAGTGTGACTCTACAATTTTCATAGTCATGAAAATAAAGAAAACTCTCTGAATGAGAAGGTGTGTCCAAACTTTTGGTCTGTACTGTAAATAACACTGTGATGATGCTGTCTTTTGTGACCTTACGAGTAAGCACAGCTGCATTCACAGATCTATGGCAGAAAAGCCCTGACATAGACAGTACTGGATGCATATAAATGGGTATTTAAGATGGAGACAATCACAGGGTCTCTCGGCGAGCTATCTTGAATGATCATTCCGCTCGCTTGTTGAATGATCGTTCAATTGCTTATTTGCTTAAAAGCAATTATCTGTATTGATGCTCACGTGGTGTGTCCTTTAAGGACATAAATGTGAGATAAACACAATCTATGGACCTTAATCAGGTCCGGGCTGAATAATCAGGTCTGGGGATTAGAGGAGTGGGTTGAAGAGTACAGGAAGACCTTATCGAAAGCTTCCATATCCTTAATGATCCTATCCTAGCTCATTTAAAGCAACAGCAGTGCCTGTATATATACCTGCCAACTCCTGCTGTCATATGCCTGTAAAGCATGTGACGCCTACAGCAGTAAATCAAAATATTCACTTAAAAACAGCTCTGCTGCAAAATCCAATGAGTGTGTGAGCTGTCTACTAGTATATATTGGCAACAGCTTTAAGTGCGATGTGTTGTTAGATTCAGTATGAGCCTTTTTTTTTTACTGTAAATGGTTTGCATGTTACTGTAATCCATCTAGCAGTTTCTGAACACAAAAAAACATCTTGTTATTATTGGTAATAAAAACTAAAACAAAAACTAAATTATTATTTTTTTCCTGAACTGTTAACTAAAATAACAACTAAATAAAATAGCCAAAATTAGATTTTAGGTTTTGATGGTATATTCTAATATATTATACTATTATAAAACTTGAAACCTTTAATAACACGAGAACATGTTGAGAAATTTTACATTGGACAACATTTTTGAATTAACTTTGGCTGCTTTAAAATAAACTATATATATATATATATATATATATATATATATATATATATATATATATATATATATATATATATATATATATATATATAGATTGATAAAGTCAACAAAATTAAACTAAATTGAATAGATGCATTAAAAATAAAACAGAAATAAAAAACTTAATAAAAAAGCTGAAATACTGAAATGGATCCTTTGATGAGAATGAGGTAATCCTAAGAATAGGTTGTGTCAAGCTCAGTAAAAATGTCTAATTATTTATTTAATTCGGCACTTCAAATTAGTTTGATCTAATTAAAATGGAGTATTTCAGGCAGTATGTGTGTGCTAAGTATCTTCATTGCTTTTCGATTCTTAAGATGTTAACTTACCCACATGCTAGCCTCAAACTAAGCTGGAATCACCTGAGAGTGGTAGTTAAGCCTCTCTTGCATTTTATTTGACGAATGTGGATGTCTCTTAATGCACTGTTATGACCCAAAACTTTGTTTAGGGACATTAAGGGAGTTTCATATATATAAAACAAAAACCTTTTTTACTGATCTTATCAAAACGCATTCTAGAATTGCCTCATCCAAGAAAGATACAGTGGTCCCAAAAGGTTTTAGAACTGCAAAGTCTTTACATTATTTAATAAAATATCAAACAAGATGACTTTTTTTTAAACATCTTAACTGTCACCCTCTGTGGGATGCTTAAGTTTACTTCACTATATTACAATTAAATCCTAATCTAATCATGACAAACTATCATTGGAAAGGTCTACGACTCCCAAATTCAGAAATTCAGCTCTTTTGAAGCTTTTTATATATTAAAACAGATATTATCTTCCAGATTATGATAAAGTATCTATGGATATTCTTCTTGGTGAAATTAGCTATTAAAACCATTAAAATCCACCTGGTGGTTAAAAGTCACTGCACTATGGCTCAGAATTGTGAATTCAGTTCTGAGAAAAAGTCTATTGTTATTTGTTTGCAAATGTGAATTGATTTAATATTTTAAGTGTGGCTTAAGTCTTTAAGCCACCTTTTGTTGCCACTGTATTTAAACTGCTGACAAAACATGACACAAGATCATATTACATGGTAGACAAAATCTGTCTCCCAACAACGGAAGGAAATAAACCCATCCATTACTTTACAGTTAAATACGAATCAACCTCAGACACATTTATGCCACATTTTCAGAGTATCCTATCAGTCAGCTATTTGACTCAAATATACTTATCAAAGATATACCAACGCTTTTTGTCAGAAACATCCCAGAGACACGTTTTTTTCAGTGCATAGAGTAATATATGAATATTACAAAAAGTTGTCAAACTTCAGCTGTCTGCTTTCCTCCAGAGTCATTTTCCCTATGCTGCTCAGACTTCATGTTTCCATTTCTACCACTCTTCAAACCACACAAGGATGAACACAAGCAGCAGTGCTTGAAATTCAACAACTAACATCTCTGGAATCTAAGATCAAGGTTGACAAAATTCAAGTAAGGAACGGAAAAAGACAGAACTGGGAGAGGGGATGCGAGGAGAGACTAAAATAGGGTTGAGGAGAGGTGAGAGGAGGAAATGCCTGAGACAGAGAGAGAGAGATGGATGAGAAGAGAGGAGGTAAGATGGGTATAGCGGCTCATTGTGTCAGCAAAAACAGAAAAGTAACTTATAAGGAGAAATTGTGGGAAAAGGGGTGAAATGGGGATAAAACAAAGGTCTTACAAAACACTCGGCCGCGTCGTCCATGATGCCCAGCTGGAAGCGCTGCTCGTCTTGGAAGGTTTTGGCCAGAGCGCTGCGCAGAGCATCCGATGGGAGCACCTTCTCACTGCTGAACTGGAACTGGGCAAAGATGCTCTGAAACCACAAACGGAAACAGCACCTCAAAGAAAGAACAGAAAACTGATGCAACTAAGACACGCCACATCACACAATAGCTTTGGTGAGCCTGCCCACTCTCTGTGGATAGAATACACATGCTCGAGAGAAGAGGGCTGACATACTATACTGTAAAAACATTACACTGCAATACAACCAATCGCAGACTCTTTTAGAAGAAATCAATAAACAAACACACAGGCTGTGTTTCGAAACCTAGCAACTTGCCTACTTAGTCCTTAGAAAGCAACTGTATATGATGGGCAAAAATGCAGTCTAGTTATGTAGATCAGCAGAAAACATGCCACCAATGCTGTCTAAAAAAAGCAGCTTGTAACAATGTAGCCAAAAAATATTTAAGGAAAGGAAAGAAAAAAAAAAAGATAAAATGTAGTTTAGGCAGCAAAGTTTAGGCAGCCATACATCAGGATGCTAAAGTAGGAAGCTCTCTAGGTTTTTGTTGTTGTTGTTGTTGTTGTTGTTTAATAGCTAGTGTTTAAACAGATTGGAATGTCTAATAAAGTCGAGAAAATGTACCAGTGTCCCCATTAGTTATGTTTAAATGGGCATCTCAGTAGGTTCTGAAACACAGCAAACATTCAAAGGTGTCTAAGTAGGCAGCTAACAGAATTAAAACATTTTAAGCTAGAATTTTTAAGCTATTGAACATGTCCAATAATGCCCACAATGTTGTCTAGGTAGGCAGCTCATTAGAATTTTAAACAAATAATATATGCATGTAAAAAAATAAATATTACCCAAACATATTTCCAATATCATGTGAAAGTTTAAGGGTCTGTAAGGTTTTTAAATGTTTTTAATTAAAGATTCTCTTATTCTTGTTATTTAGGTACATTTTTAAACCATGTGGACATTTGAGCATGCCTAAATACTGTCCCCTCAGACAGCTCACTACAATGCAGCCATACATTCAAAGTGATTTATGTCAAATCTTTTGTGTACGATATACAATTTTGTGGAGTCACACTCTATTCCTTCAATAGGACAAGCTCTTTCCTGAAGCAGTAGTCGAGAAACATCTGTCTAAGATACTGAGCTCATTAACAGTAAACATTCAAACAAATGCAGAGTCCTAAAAGCCTGCGGTGGAATCTATTCTCCTGTCCATCAGCATTGGCACTGTTATTGAACCCAATGAACAATGACTGCAACACAATGCTCTCTCACCAGAGGACATGCAGATAAGCTTAACAAATGGACTTGGGCTACACTTGGGCAAATATTTGCTGCGGCTGCAAACACACTCACACATACTGCAGTTTTAAAACCCTCATATATGCAGTGGGCACACTGCCCAAGACAGCCCCCCTATACAGTATGTGGAGGTGGGATGGGGGTTTTTCCCCTGAGCGGGATGGGCCGGAGGCTTTGGAACAGGTAATGCAGTGTGCTGACTGCACTGCACCATTAAGGAGAGAAAGAAAGAGGATGGAGGGAGAGGGAGGAAGAAAATGAGAGAAAGTGTGGGAGGGACATACGTAGAGGGTTATGTACCCCACTGAGAGCAAAATTCAGCCACTGCATCATTTCCCCATGCAGCTCTAATCACACACTGCTCAGCCCAGTTAAGATCCTGGAGTAATTTTCGCCTATGGACATATTTTAATGTCCTCTTCCTTCCCCATCTCTCTCTCTCTCTCTCTCTCTCTCTCTCTCTCTCTCTCTCTATATATATATATATATATATATATATATATATATATATATATCTGAGCTGATGAAACACTCTGGACAGATAAGGGCCAAATGGAAGTCTGGTGTGTGTACGCAGCAAATATATCACTCGGGTAATCAGTGCTCGGCCGACCTGCAGCCCTGTTTTGCTCTCCTCAGCATGAGCGGGGTGGCAGCACACACTCAAATACACTCACGACAAACTCTGAGTTCAGATTAGATATAGCAGAATATATTTATCTAAAGAAAACTGTTCTTTAAATTTAAGACCGTAGTTTCCATGTAGTTTCTTGTTCTTAAACATAAAGTCTGTCTGACTAACAAACTCAACCTATCACTTTTTCTGTCCATCTAAATGTAATAACACCACTGAAAAAGTGCTTGAACAAGCTTAATCTGGTTTGCTGGTCTTAGCTAGTTTCAGCTGGTTTTAAAGTCTCAGGTATATTTCATTTTCCAATTCTGTTCCATCCAATTGCGCACACAAAACCTTCAAAGTATACTTTATGGACAGCGAGCCTGGATGGACACATTTGTTGTGTTCAGACTTCATAGCAGACCTTTGGTTTTTGAGTGCTGAAACCACTCAGGCATGCAAACTTGTCCATTCTGAGTTTAAGACCGAAAGTTGACTGTTGGGCTGTTGTATAGAGTATTTTAGTCTAGTTTTTGCAGTGTGTTCTGTACTGTTGGACCACCATGAGTGTTTTTTTCCCCCGCAGATTGAGCAAGTTGCCAATAAAGCCCACTGGTGCAAGAGATCACTCTGATTTGCTGTTCTTATTGAACCAGTGCACAAGAAAGCAGAAAATTTTAAGTCACAAAATGCTGCTTTATGCAAATTCTGCTTTATTTATGGTTTGTACATCCACAGTCCTAGCTTTTCCAGTTTCCCTTTTTGAATGATGAAGCCAGACTACTATCTGCTAGTATGGAGAGTTATATCCTCTCACGCAGGTGCAAAACATTCATACTAGTTGGCCATTGACTGTAGTCTTTGTGGTGTGTTTAAGTTTAACTTTTTGATGAGACACAGGCGATGTAAGGCAAAACCAGTGTCTTCTTTCTTGTCTCTAGTTCTTTGATGGTGGTTTGGTTTGTCTGTGCTATTATAATCCTGGCCAAGATGTTATTCAGCTTGTATAGCCAGTTCCCCAGTAAGACCATCTAAAGAGTCCTCAAAACCCCTCTAAAATCAGCCAACAGACTAGCCTAACCAAGAGTGGAGACAAGTAAACCAGATTAGGCAGTTTTCTAAGCAGGGATAGACTGATTATTTTACATAAATCAAAAACAAAGTGGAATATTCAATTCTTCTCACGGATATCTAGATAACCTGATACTTGCCTCAAACAAAACTCTTAAATTTCTCTGAAAGATATGATGCAACTAAACTGAAATTTTCAAAGTCCAATAAATAGTTCACTCCCAGCCCATCCTAACAAGCAAAATTACCCCAGTCAACCAGCTTCACTACAAAGCCTGTTGGCATCTCCTAAATCACGTCTGTAGTGGGTACTACATCTGAATTTTGAACTTACTTCGAAACCATTTTAAAAAGTATGTTCTATACCAGGGCCGGGTATTCAATTAAAGTTCCAAGAGGTCCGGTCTCTTAAAATAAAAAAACAAATAAAAAATTCTCAGTTGAGCCCAATTTGATATGAATATTAAAAGATAAGATCAGATGTTTTATCAAGCTATTGTTCTTTTTTTACATTTAGTTACATATGTAAGACAAAAGGCAATGTGACAGAAAAGATACTGTATGATGGTGCAGAGTTTCAAAGTTTAAGTCTTTCCTTGCATCTACAAATAATTTCACCAATTTTTCCAATTATATGTTTATTTTAAAATGCTGATTAATAATGCTAATTGTAGATTTAAAAAATCCTCTCACAAACCTGGTTTGAATGGTCAGAGTCATAGGTAAAAATAACTATATTTGCAGCATTATTGTTTTCTGCATTGTTTTAGCAAAAGTATCAATCTATTTTGCTGCTCACTCTGTTTCTGCTTCTATTTTTAATCTTAATTGTTTTAATGGCGCTTTAGTGTCTTTATAGAGAAGCAATGTGCACAGGAAGGGCTTGAATGAAGGCCGTTTGTGAAAAGATGTAAAAAGAAAATTGAGGATAAAACGCCGGAAGACGCAATTCATTACAATAAACAACCTTGAGCGCTTTTGGTATAAACCACTCTGTTGTTTTGAAGCGCTGCTCACTTTTTTTGGAAATTATTAAAATGGTGCCACCATTGCCATTATGTCTCGCGGACCGATTGGAACTAAGCCAAGCCATGGTCTGCCATTTGAATATGCCAGTTATATACAGTATGAATATGGGTAGTATGAATGATATTGTTGATATGGTCATATTACCATTCACAAATCGTCTCTCGTTGTATAGTAAAGTGTCCATCAAATGTGCACTTCAGAATTTTGCCAGAAGTGGTAGGTCATTTGGGTATATTCAGCATACTGTTTTTCGAATGCTATGAATTTAGCATTGCTACTAGTTTAGTGCACTGTTTTTGGCATACTATATAGTAGAGAAGTATTCGATTTGGGATAAACACATTTTTTTTATGTGGGCCAAATAGCTAGCAAACCAAAACTGACAAATATAACTGAATCTGACCTTCTCAAAATGGACAAAAATCACAAACCGCCTTGAGCCTTTATATTATATAATAGACAGAGTTTGTAGAACTAGAAATACCATTTGAGGGTTGAGTGGTCCATGTGAAAGTGACATGACATGTGGCCAAGTATGGTGACCCATACTTGGGGTAAGAGCTCTCCATTTATCCAATCCAAAGTGCACACACACACAGCAGTGAACACACACACACACACACACCATGAACACACACCCAGAGGAGTGGGCAGTCATTTATTGCAGCGGCTCCTGGGGAGCAGCTGGGGGTTCAGTGCCTTGCTCAAGGGCACCTCAGTTGTGGTATTGAAAGTGGGAGAGAGCACTGTATATTCACTCCCCCGACCTATAATCTCTGCCGACATGAGACTCGAACCCACAACCTTTGGGTTATGAGTCCAACTCTTTAACCATTAGGCCACAACTTCTTATGTGTGTAATAGCAGTTGATTTAAAGTGTGGCAGTGATGTAAAGTCAAACAAGCACATGTTACCCAACCGGCCTGGCTATACTCAAGTCATATGCATACATACACATACACACACCACACAAACCACCAGAGATTGTGTTGTCAGCTGTGAGCCCTGAGGCGTAGCCTGTGAAATTAGACATTAACCTCCACTCAAAGACACAAGACACAGTCCTGCACTGCTCAAAACTCACAAGGGCAATGAGTACACACATGCACACACGCCCTCACAGGAACATCAATCTTGTGACGCACGTAAATATATTAATATTAAACACTCCCCAGGCTCAGTTTTCAAATTGAAGAGGGATTGAATCTCATGCTGATTATGAGTTTGTAATTGGGTTTAACTCAATCGCTGGCTCTCACTACATAAAACGGCACAAACATAGAGGTGTCACTGGAGATTCTATAATAGGAAACATCATCGTAATAGAGGTGGCAGCTTGTGTGAGTGACTGTGACTTTGCATTTATTTAGTTTGTGTGTGCATGTGTGTGTGTGTTTGTTGCCTCCAGCGCTGCAGTTCCTCAGCGGGGCTGATGGTTGATAGAGGTCACCAACCTCAAGGCACTCTCACACCTCGTGAAGTGGCATTAATGTGGGACCTCGCCACCCAGTGTCACACTATGGCCTCTGTGACATGCAGCATCTCTGTCGACAAACATTATAGGCTTAAAAAACTGGTCAATTTTATGGTCAAAATTATTTAGCTAGCACAGAAACACCGCATTCAATTGTATTTATTCAACAACAACAGTGAGTCTGCTGATTTAGTCTCTTTTTAGGCTCATAAATGTGCAATTCAGCCATCACTTTGTTATTAATAATTAATTGACTGATTAAATAATATTGTCTTAATTTATAATTGTTATTAGGCAATGCACAAATAATTTCACACAGTATTTTACTGTTTAATTAATCTAAGAAAATAGAATAATAAATACAGTGTTAATGAATAAAACATTATAGAAATGTTTTTAGAAAATTGTTAAAAACGTGTAAACTGCAAAATAAAAAATGTTATATAGTTTAAAAGAATGTACAAAAATAATTTGAAGAGTAAATGCAATAGCACCTGAACTGAGATTTACATTTAGTTTTAAAATAAGATATTTTATTCAGCAAGAACACATTCAATTGATCAAATGTGATAAAAGAGATATTTTAAAATTACAAAATATTTATATTTCAAATCAATTCTGTTCTTTTGAACTTTCTATTCATCAAAGATTTTTGAAAAATATATGTATCAGCTTCCATAAAAAAACATTAAGCCTCTCAATTGGTTTTCAAAATTTCTGATAATAAAAAAAATGTTGCTTAAGCACCAAATCAGCATATTAGAATGATTTCTGAAGGATCATGCTTTCCCATCAAAAAAATAAATGACATTTCAAAATATATACAAATAGAAATAAAGAAAACATTTTATTTACAACAAACAAATACAGCCTTGGTGAGCACAAGATACTTCTTTCAAAACATTTTTAAAAATCTGACCAACCCCAAATCTTTGAACAGTGGTTTATATATATATATATATATATATATATATATATATATATATATATATATATATATATATATAAATGTCACTCTGTCTCAGAAAAAAATACCAGTAATTGATAATTTTGCAGTAGTTAGGTAAAAAATGCAATGAAATCAAAGAAGCCAATCAGTAAATAATATTGGGCAACTGTTACAAGCATACTTCTGTGAACAATCAATGATTTTTTCATATTCGTACCCCACAGCTAATTTGCATCTCAGTAAATGAACATGATATTCCCCACAGTGAGAACGCATTTAAATAAACACATTTGAAGAATTCAGCAGTTTCCAGAAAGGAACGGTGTGGCGAGGACATATTTCAGCACTCATTAGTAGCGTTAGATCATTAAATTTCAATAACATGGCTGGCAAGAAGGCGGTTGGTGGGTGGCACGAGTGAGGAACTCTCAGAACCAATGGGCCGAAACTAACGTTCCTCCATTAGAAATGAGAAAGGTGACGTAACGCATGCCAGTCAAGGATTTGGCAGGGGACAGCCAGAGCCCCATGAGATCACATGCCAGAGGGTTTGGCAGGAATATATAGCTCAGGGCAAGACCTGAGGGACAGGAATCCGCCTCAGAGTCAAGTATTGTGCTTTACCACAGAGCAAAGTTTCATCACAGGGCCTGAACAGAAGCATGCAATCATGTTTGTAAAGGGGTCATATGAAAGGAGAAACTTAAAATTGCATCACATGACCCCTTTAAGAGGAAAAACCAATGCCGTCTGAACACTGCTGAAAAATGTTGCATTCAACAACATTTGTCATTTCAGGTACTGCAAGACATTATTTTGAGAAGCACAGTCATTCCTTTCTAAATATAAAGGAGGCTTTAAGCTTGTTTGTTTGGACATGATTAAAAAGGTCTCTTTACATCAACTGGATCACATAATTTGCTTTTAGTCCTGAATGGTTTAACAGTGAATAGAAATGGAGCTAAATTTAACAACAGATTTAATATGGTGAGAAAGAGCGTGAGTGATGGTGAAAGAATGGAAGAGAAGGAGAAGGACAGGAAGAACAGTTCCCGGTGAACGGTCATAAATCCTAGCAAATATGTGAAAGCGTTCTCATGATATGGCTCTGTGCTGTCACTACAGCAGTGTGATTTCTGATGCCTCAGCACTTCACACACACACTCCATTTAGGGAGAGAGAAAGAGAGTACATTTCAATCACTGTGATGGATTTCATACAGGCTCATTTGTGTTTCACATCAACAAACTAGCCAAGAGAAACTGGACAAGTACACATAGCAATGAGATGTCTGTCCACCTATATATCAACCTATCCACCCATCTACCTATTGAGCCATCTGTCTGTCCGCCTATCTGTTTATCCACTTATACATCAAGCTATAAGTCTATCTATCCATCCATCACATAATTAAACTGGTCACTGGAAGATTTTTCATCATTGGTCAACTGCAAAACAAATCCAGACAAGGTCATCAGGATTTCTTTATCTCTGCCTGTCTATCCATCATCTGCCTACATTCCTATTTATCCATCTATCTATCCATCTGTCCATCCAACCAGACATAATTGCATGAACTTTAAAGACTCAGGAACATTGTTATTTCTCTATTTATCTCAATTCCAAAGAGCCAAAAGACAACTAACTCCAAGGAAACCAACACCAAGAGGCACTGACTGCCTTTATGGCTTCACAAGGTCGTGACAATGGGCCATCAGAGCAAAGAGTAGCCAAGGTAATAGGTAGCTGTGGAAACAATGGAGCAAGACCTATGCATTAGCAAAGGAACTAAGCATTCAATTCAGAGAGAGCAAGACGACTGGACATAAAATAAAGAGGACAAGATTAGACCAGACACAAAGCAGAAAATGAAAAAGACCTCTCAATCTATTAGACTATTTGTACCTCTCCTTTTTCCACAGGCGCAAACAAAGCCAACAAGAAGCTTTGGTATTTTTGGAAACAAATGGCCAAGAACAAATCTGACGGGAAAGATTTCTTTTAACACAAAACAAGGAGCCTCTTAAAGAAATATGCCAGTTTTGTGACTTCTTACTGGTATGTTACACCTTTAAATAGCACAGCTACTTTTAGCCTGAGGGAGACTAGAGAACAGGATATTGTTTTGAGTGAGAGGCCTTTGTTTGTTATTTAAAAAGAGACCCGAGTTGCTTTTCCTAGCATATATCTCCATCTCCTCCCATCTTTATTAGCCGCCAGGCAGGAAATTAAAAAGGCTTCCTCAAAAAGAGCGGCAGAGAGCTCTTGATGTTGAGAATCTCATCTTTATTCTGTGCTATAGTAAGGTCCGCAAGGAAGTCAATTAGTCACCTTGCAGGATCATTAGAAGAGCAACCTAAGCACTCTAAGAGATTTCCTGTAGCCCTCTTGCTACTTTTCTGAGAAGGCCATAATAACAGTTAGCACCTCCTGATCTGGTATACACAACTGGGCCTTTTATCAGAAAGCACCTGGAAACACTCACCTTCAGAGCACAGAAGATGCACGAGTCCTCCATGCACTTGTGGGTGTTCAGTTGGCGAAAGCTTCGGCGAAAGATGTCGAGATGCCAAAGGACCTGTAATCGAGAGAACAAAAGAGTTAACTCAACTAGTGAATGTATGAAATTCAACTGTCAAGTGGAAACTGAAATGCCCATTAACAGAAACATCTCATAAACTGCCATAATCTACCAGAGAATCCACCACCATTCCTGTTGAAAAGACCAGCATGTTGTGTTCTAGATGGTGCTATGCATCTTGAGATACAGATTTTTTAACTAGTTTTACCAGTAAGATGTCACTGGGTTTCATGAGACAGACCATGAGCTGTTCACATTACACAAAACAGCCCAGAGGCTTCCTGGCCCCGTACCGCAGCGCTCGGCCAATATCTGCACTGCCTTCCAATCCTCTCAATAAATAAGAGCCAGTCCTGGCTGCTGTTCTCACTCTGTTCATCTGCCAGCTGTCCACTCCACTTAATCCTCTCGCAGACCAGGAATCTAGCACTGTGGCCGTCCCAGCTCCGGCAGAGTTTCAGACTGCTGGTTCACGGTAGAACAAGAGGTAATACAGTAGACAGCAAGAAACAGAGATGTGAGGACACAAACTGTCTCGCACATGAGGATCGCACATGAGGAAGAGATTGGAGTGAAGGAAGGGGAGGGGGAAAGACAAAGAGAGAGAGAGAGAGAGGGAGCGATATGGAGAAGTACGAGAAGTAAGATATGGTGGAGCACAGAGGGGGAGATTGCTGCAGAGATATGAGGCTATGTGTTACCAAGACCGAACATGCGGTACACGCTGCGGATCAGAGTTGTTTGGAGTTCACTTACCCTGGGCACAACTCGCACTCATCATATAAAGCGAGACATAGAGAAACTGCAGAACTAAAGTGGAACAAACAGCGAGACTGCACCTTTACCCTCAAGCAACCATCTGGACCTGAAACACACAGACACACCTTACTGATGATCAAAGCTTTATCCATTCCTAATGCTTCTACCATTGCCAACTGGGCCTGAAAACAAACCCTTAACATCTTCATAATCCAAAACCGGGCTTATACACACTAGCAGACCACACACATAACAGATCAGCATTGTTCTTTAGTAAAGCAACAAAAAAAACCTCCTCCGTGAAGTTGGCACCCCATAAAAAGAAATAATCACCAAAAATATGCCATTCGTTTGTGCTGCGTTTGTGCTGATTTGTGCCACAAAAACTAACGTTTGTGTTGGTTTGGTGTTTGAGACATTAAACATTCTTTTTTTGACCGTGTGACGTCACTCTCCACCCCATGTTGCCCAAATCGCTCCAAACAGTGCAGTTCGTTTGTGCTTGATTTGTGCCCGTTTGTGCCGTTAAAACAAACACTTTATCTATTTTCCTTCCGTAGATATTACCAAAATATTTTCGGAGGCCGTGAGGTCACTCTCCACCCCAGTTCACCTAAATCGCTGTTTTTTTTCTCCTTCTTAGAAATAACAAAAACAATTCTGGGCAGTGCCATCACTCTCCACCACATGCCGTCCAAATCTCTCCAAACCGGTGCCATTCGTTTGTGCTCCATTTGTGCTGGTTTGTGCCGTTAAAAGAAACCCTATAACTATGACCTCTTTTTTATATAAAAAAATAAACTTCTTACGAACAGTGAAGTCACTCTCCAACCCATACAATCTAAATCGTTCTAAAACGGTGCCATTAATTTGTACTCAATTAGTGCAGTCAAATTTACATTGTATCTATTTCCTCAAAAATAACAAATAACAAAACGGGCCAGTGACGTTACTCTCCACCCCATGTTGTCCAAATCCCTCCAAACCAGTGCCGTTTGTTTGTGCTCGATTTGTGCCATTAAAAGAAACAACCATGACATCTTCTTAAATATACCAGAAACATTACTCTCCACCCTATTTAGCACAACCACAGAGTTTTTTTTAAAAAGTGCTGGTATTGCCTTAAAATTTTAAGTTTAGTCAGCTCCAAGTTTAACTAACTTGATTTCAAAGTTGACTAAGCTTAAATTTCAAGGCAGCATTAAGTTGAAATGGTGAGACAGTTTTTTTTAATACTGCAAGTCTAAATCGTTCTAATTCGTTTGTGCTCGAGTTGTGCCATTAGAATACTAAACATATTTCCTCTAGGAATAACAAATATATGCTAATTCAGGGAGCTCTCTATCCATGTCAACGGCTCCGTTCGTTTGTGCTTAGAGGTTTTGGATTGCAAAATATGAATAAAAGGTTTTACCTCGTTTATATGTATCTACAGTAGGCCTATCTATCAAATATATATATATATATATATATATATATATATATATATATTTTTTTTTTTTTTTTTTTTGAACAGGTTCAGTATAGCTTAAGGCTATTATATCTTTGAGCACTTTTTCTGCAGTCCATTATGTCCTTTTTGTCTTTTTATGCAGTGCGATAAATAATCGTTTGTAAGGGGAACAGTAAAAAGAAAACATAATATTAATATAATAATATTAGCTGTTAAATGCAGTAATACCATGCAATAACAGTTACATATAGCCTATAGATAATGGCATATTAAGTGTTTCTGTTTTCCCCCCTTTTAAATAGGTATATTTAAGAAGAATTTTAGTTAAAACCAGGATTACTTTTCACGGCACAAATCGAGCTCAAATAAACACGGCATTTGGTGTGGAGATCGCCTGGAATTAGGCTATATGACCTAATTAATTGGAATTAATTAGAACGATTTAGACTTGCAGTATAAAAAAAAAAAAAAAAAAGTCTCACCGTTTCAACTTAATGCTACTTGAAATTTAAGCTTAGTCAGCTTTGAAATTAAGTTAGTAAAACTTGGAACTGACTAAACTTAAAATTTTAAGGCAATACCGGCACTTTAAAAAAAAAAACTCTGCGGTTGTGCTAAATAGGATGGAGAGTAATCTTTCTGTTATATTTAAGAAGATGTCATGGTTGTTCCTCTTCAGGAACTCGAGCTGCGTCGAAACGCTTTGGGGAATGCGTTTAGCGTGAGCGACTCTGAATATCATATCTAATCTGTCTTATATAAGATTGTCACGGGCAGGGTGACGTAAGCGACCAGGAGCTATAAAGGTACGAGCCACGCAGCTGGCTTCAGCTTCACGTATTTCAGCAAGCGCTCTGTGTGTGCATGTCATTCTGTCTTGTCAGTCTTATTTATTGTTGTTTGTCACTATTAGCTCCTCAAAGAGTAAGCAATAGTCAAAGAGCAAAGCTAAGACGAGACATCTGAAAGGCGAATCCAGATTGTTTGTTTGCATTAAATTCTGAGGAATATAATGACATTTATCTCACTCTGAGAAATTATATATACTGGAGGGGCTCCTGGGCAGGAGCAGCCCTCTCAGTCTATACTCGGGACCGGAGGATGAAACAACGCTCTGAACCAGGGTTTTTCCCAGCCGAAGGCGGATCTGAGGGCCGTACTTCAGGCTGGGAGGGCCTCGGTTAAGAAGTCCTGACACGCTTCGGTCACGACTGCAGAGGGTGGCCCCTACTGGGGTAGAGCGGTGTACACCGCATTACATGGTGCCCGTCTCGCCTCAGCGCCCTCTGGTGGCCGGTCTGCCAACCCTGCCAGTGTTCCAGGGCGCAGCGGTCCCCAGCGAGCATCGTTCTCAGTATTTTCCACCCGTACGTGTAGCGGGCTGAGACGCTCGCCGCCCCTGCGGGGGCCTCTTACACCAGAAGTCAGTCTCGAGAGACTGATTCCCTTAGTAGATTATTTAGCAGCGTGGAAACTACTGCCAAATGTATATCAATGGGTCCTGCACACAGTAGAAAAAGGCTACCGTATTCAGTTCGGCTCTGCACCGCCGATATTCAACGGGGTCATTCCCTGTTGAATAAACCAGGCCCCAGGCAGGGTCTGGTTATGGAACAGGAAGTGAAAACCCTATTAGAGAAGGAGGCCATCGAGGTGGTCCCTCCTCAAGACAGGGAGTCCGGGTTCTACAGCCGGTATTTCATAGTTCCAAAGAAGGATGGGGGGTTGCGTCCGATTATAGACTTGAGGGTCTTAAATCGTTCAGTCATGAGATTGAAGTTCAAAATGCTCACGATCAAGCATGTTGTAGGTCAGATCAGGTCCGAGGACTGGTTTGTCACAATAGATCTCAAAGATGCATACTTACATATATTTATCCTTCCACAACACAGGAATTTTCTGAGGTTAGCTTTCGGGGGCTAAGCCTACCAATATCGAGTACTTCCCTTCGGACTTGCAGTCTCACCCCGCACGTTCACAAAATGTGTAGACGCGGCTCTGGTTCCCCTGCGCATGCAGGGCATCCGCATTCTCAACTATATCAATGATTAGTTGATTTTAGCTCAGTCAGAGCAGGTTGCGGCTCGGCATCGAGATGTCGTTCTCGCACATATGGGGGAGCTGGGTTTTAGACTGAACGCCAAGAAGAGTGTACTTTCTCTGGTTCAGAGAACCACCTATCTAGGCGTAGTATGGGATTCCACCGCGATGCAGGCCCGATTGTCCCCTGCTCGTATCGAGTCGATCCTCATCTCAGTCGAGAGAGTCAAAGAAGGCCAGTCACTCACTGTCAAACAATTTCAGAGATTGTTGGGTCTGATGGCAGCTGCGTCCAACGTGATACCTCTTGGCCTGCTGTACATGAGACCCCTACAGTGGTGGCTCAAGACCAAGGGATTTTCCCCGAGGGGCAATCCACTTCGTACTATCAAGGTCACGCGGCGCTGCCTCCATGCCTTATACATGTGGAAGAAACCTTGGTTCTTGAATCAGAGCCCGGAGCTGGGAGCTCCTTGTCGCCGTGTAATACTAGCGACCGATGCATCCCTCACTGGCTGGGGTGCAGTCATTATTGGCCACCCTGCCCGTGATCTGACAGTTTATCGTGCACCTAAGCACTACCTCCCAGACCTAAGGGGTCACCATATGTTGGTGCGCACCGACAACACATCGGTGGTCCCTTACATTAACCACCAGGGAGGTCTGCATTCGCGCCCCTTGTACAAGCTGGCGCACCAGATCCTTGTGTGGTCCCAGAGCAAACTCCTCTCGTTAAGAGCAGTATATATTCCTGGGAAACTAAATATGGGAGCAGACATACTGTCGAGGCAGGGGCCGAGGCCCGGGGAATGGAGGCTTCACCCCGAGGTGGTTGAAGCAGATATGGAGAGTTTTTGGCAGAGCTCAAGTAGACCTCTTTGCGACTCAAGAGACAGCACAATGTCCCTTTTGGTTCTCTCTAGTTCATCCAGCTCCTCTGGGACTGGATGCTATGGTAAAGACCTGGCCAGGGCTTCGTCTGTACTCCTTTCCCCCTATTGCTCTGCTCCCGGGAGTTCTGGCGAGAGTACACCGGGACGGGGTCCATCTGTTATTAGTAGCCCCAATCTGGCCGGGCCGAGTATGTTTCGCAGACCTGGTCTCGCTCCTCGACGGCTCTCCATGGGAGATACCAATCAGGACAGACCTACTCTCACAGGCGCAGGGCACGATAATTCACCCTCGCTGGGAGTTGTGGAAGCTGTGGGTGTGGCCCCTGAGGGGGCACAACTATTAGCAGCTGGTCTCTCAACCGAGGTTGTTGAGACCCTCCTCCAATCCAGAGCTCCCTCAATGAGGAAACTGTACGCCTTGAGGTGGAAACTATTCACTTCATGGTGTAGAGACCACCAGCTAGACCCAGCAAACTGCCCAGTTGGTACAGTTCTGGAGTTCCTACAGGCCAGGCTCTCTGCAGGGCTGACACACTCCACGTTGAAGGTTTACGCGGTGGCCATTGCGACCTAACACTCCCTTCTCGATGGCCAGTCTTTGGGAAGACACCCCTTAGTTACATGTTTCCTCCGTGGTGTGCTGAGGCTGAGACTTCTAGTACGGTCCCGTATTCCCCCGTGGGTCTTGGTTGTGGTGTTAGAGGCAATGTGCAAACCTCCGTTTGAACCTATTCATGATATTTCAGACAGACATCTGATGCTTAAAACCGCCTTTCTATTGGCTATTACCTCTCTAAGGAGAGTAGGAGATCTGCAGGCCCTTTCAGTGGCCCCTACTTATCTTGATTTTGCATGACCAAAGCGTTCATATACCCTTGAGCGGGATATGTTCCTAAGGTTCCCTCTATCACACCACGACCCGTAGTGCTGCAGGCCTTCTGTCCTCATCCCTTTCGGGAGCCCGATCAAGAGAAGCTAAATTGAATGTGTCCAGCTCGAGCGCTACTAAGCAAAATTTTAGTCCTTGGATAGTTGAGACTATCAACGCCACCTATGAGCGGGTTTCCCCCGCTGTCGGGAGCCAAGGCTCACTCTACACGGGGTATGGCGGCCTCCAAGGCCTTTCTAGCAGGTGAGTCCATGCTGGACATCTGCAATGCTGCGGGGTGGTCCACGCCTTCTACTTTTGCAAGATTCTATGGCTTAGACATGCCAGTTACTCCAGGCACTTCAGTTCTCTCATCCTAAGCTGTGCTCTTCGGATACACACTAGGCAGGGGTTTGGTATTCTGGCGGCGTTGGTACTTGTTCCCCAAAGCATTTCGACGCAGCTCGAGTTCCTGAAGAGGAACGTCTCTAGGTTACGTATGTAACCCTAGTTCCTCGAGGGAACGAGACGCTGCGTGTCGAGGCCATACCTCCGGCACCCCTGCCGGGGCTTGCTGGTACTCGAAGCTGAAGCCAGTTACGCGGCTCGTGCCTTTATAGCTTCCTGGCGGCTTACGTCACCCTGCCTGTGACGTCACGCTCTTATATAAGACAGATTAGATATGATATTCACAGTCGCTCACGGTAAACGCGTTCCCCAAAGCGTTTCGACACAGCGTCTCGTTCCCTCGAGGAACTAGGGTTACATACGTAACCTAGAGACGTTTCTTTTAATGGCACAAATCGAGCACAAACGAACGCCACTGGTTTGGAGGGATTTGGACAACATGGGGTGGAGAGTGACGTCACTGGCCCGTTTTGTATTTGTTATTTTTGAGGACGGGAAATAGATACAATGTAAATTTGACGGCACAAATCGAGCACAAAAGAATGGCACCGTTTTGGAACGATTTAGATTGCATGGGGTGGAGAGTGACTTCATTGTTCATAAAAAGTTTATTTTTGTTATATAAACAAGTGGTGACAGTTATAGGGTTTCTTTTAATGGCACAAACAAGCACAAACTGAGCACAAACGAATGGCATGTGTAAAGGCCAACAGAGTAGTTAAGCACTATTTTTATTATAGCTACGCTATAAGGTTTTATTATTACGGTATCAGACTTTTATTTTGATAACCAAAGAAACCGGAAGTATGGTGACGGAAACGAAACTGGCAAACGACGCAAAGGACGAAAGGAAAGTCTGAAAAGGTTCACGGTTAAAAACAGTAAAAGGCCACGGAGAAACAGTTAAAACTGCAAGGTTTAGCTTCGGTCAATTGGGGAACAAGGTTGGTATAGTTAATAAGAAATATATTTGAGTTACTTGAAATGTTTATTGTAAAATGTATAATTTGGTAATGCTATCGGATTGAAACTAATGTAATGACCTGTGTAGCGTTCGAAATGTGATGGTAATGCATGGTTTATTTGTTTGTTACTCAGCTCTTACGTTGGTTGATGACACGGACGGCAATAAAAGTCATTTTAACCATCAGTTCTGGCCTTCTCAATATTGACTGGATGCTACAGTAAGAGCTTGACCATCGCCACGCGCTGCACAACGGGGCCACAAGATCTAACGGCAATACCCGTGACGTCCAGCGGATGGCAGAAGTAGGTCAGAAAATAAAACATTTCAACGAAAAGTGCTCAAAATGGAAGAATCACAGGCTGCTTCAGTAAGTCAAATGGACATAAATGAACAGATCACAAATTTACAACAAGAAATTCAAGATTTAAAAGACTTACTTAAAGACGAAAGTGAGGATAGACAAAGCATTAAAGATTCAATCACATGCAAAGAACAAATCTTAACAGAGCTTCAAGACAAAGCTCAAAGCATGTCAAAGTTGCCAAGACGTTCTGAAAGAGTTAAAGTTCAAACGGAAAGGATGATATCATTCCAAAAGGAAGAAATTAGTAAAAAGGAAAAAAGACTAATAACTCTTTATGAACAATGGAAAACACAGGTACGCGAAACAAGAGAAAGGTTAAAGTTAGATATCACAGACCAGGAGATGTCAGAACTCGCAGATATAACAGAGCAAAAGAGAGATGATGTATTGAAGTTATATTCAGAAATAAGAAACCAAATGGCACCATCATCTGACATAAGGAGAAAGATGGATGCATGCGATGCAATAACTCATGACATCGTAAGGATAATTCTGGAAAGATTAAGTGGTGTTGATGAGGATTTTGATGCAGAGCGTGAAAGAACTCGTTTACGTGGACTTTTAGAGCACGACTACGCCCAGTCCATATACGGCTCAACCGCAGCATCAAATCGCAGCCAACGGTCCTCAGCTTCACAGCTCACAGCAAAACGAGCCGACGCAGCAGCAGAGCTAGCTGCAAAGGAGGCTGAATATGAGATCGTACTAGAGGAACAAAGACAACAGGAAAGGATAAAAGCTCTAGAGGAGGAGCACAAGAAACAAATGGCAGCTCAAACATCCGAGTTGGAACGCTTGAAAGCACAGAAGGACGTGAAAGCAGCTCGAGCCAGGTTTGAAGCATATGACAGAGAGTTATCACAGGTGGATGATGTACAGTCAATTAAAGGTGAACAGGTGAGCCCATACTTCACACCCAAACAGCCCACACCAGCACTCTCTTTCATTCCTGTGCAAACAGCTCCCCCTAGTGTCACTCAACTAGCTCAAGCAGTGCAGGACAGCATTAAACTGAACAGACTTCCCACGCCAGAACCAACAGTGTTCAGTGGCGAACCAATAAGCTTTATTGAATGGAAATCCACGTTCATATCACTGATTGAACAAAGGGGCATCTCAGCGGCAGACAAGTTGTACTATTTGAAAAGATACGTAACGGGCCCAGCTCGAAAATGCCTTGAAGGGACTTTCTTTAGAAATGATGAGGAGGCTTACAAGGACGCTTGGGACAAACTAAACCAAAGGTACGGCCAGCCATTCGTGATTCAGAAGGCATTTAGAGAAAGGCTATCAAACTGGCCTAAAGTGCAGCCTAGAGATGCTGATGGACTAAGGGCATTTGCAGATTTCATAAATGCATGCATGCTTGCAATGCCTCATGTAAAGGGGCTACAAATACTCAATGACAGCGAAGAAAACCAAAAACTGTTGCACAAACTACCAGACTGGATAAACGCGAGATGGAACAGGCAGGTAACAAAGACTTTAATGGAGGGCGGTGAGTTTCCAAGTTTTATTGCCATTGCCTCCTTCCTCTCATTAGAAGCTGAAGTCGCCTGCAACCCAGTCACCTCCATTCATGCACTTCGCTGCACTGAAACAAACAGCGACAGAAGGAACACAAAGGAAATCAAAAGAAACAAGGCAAGTGTATTTAACACAAACACAACTGAACAAAGTGATAAAAGGACAATAACAAAAGCACTTAACAGCTCTCCATGCTCGATGTGCCAAGGCACCCATCATCTTCACAAGTGCCCCGACCTCTTGAAAATGTCTCTAGAAAACAGAAAGAAGCATGTGAAAGACAATAGACTTTGTTATGGCTGTCTAAAACAAGGACACAGTGCTAAGGACTGCAAACGCCGCCTCACTTGTGAGACCTGCACAAAGCGACACCCGACATGTCTTCACGTTGAAAATTACAGGAACGGTCTGCAAAGAGAAACACGTGCGAGCACAAACTATGCAGCCCAAGGTAGCTCACCTGAAACAGCAACAGCAACAGCCATGTCACTTAATGTTGCCAGATCTGAACAGTCAGTCAGCACCTCAATGATAGTTCCAGTGTGGCTGTCCACTACCACTAACCCACTCAAAGAAAAACTGGTCTATGCGTTATTAGACACACAGAGCGACACTGTATTCATTGATCAGGATGTCACACATGAGCTGCAGGCAGATGTTTGTCCAGTAAAGCTGAAATTAACTACTATGATGGGTAGAAATGCAGTTGTAAGCAGTGGAAAGGTGTCTGATCTCTTAGTGAGAGGCTATAACTCCGCCACAGTCATAAAGCTCCCTACTGCATACACAAAGAATTACATACCTGCTAACAGAGAACACATACCCACATGTGAAACAGCCAAACAGTGGAGTCATTTGCTACCGATCGTAGACGAGGTCCCTCCACTCCTCAGTTGTGAAGTAAGTCTCCTCATAGGTTATACTTGTCCTAGAGCTCTCGCACCCAAACAAGTAATCTTAGGCAAAGAAAATGAGCCCTATGCCATTCACACTGATTTGGGATGGAGTATAGTTGGCAACTCCACACCATGCAGCGAAACCGATTCGGCGAGCAGTCTCTGTCACCGAATCACTGTTAAAGAGATCCCTCCCTCCACTCCAGCTGATGCAATACGTGCTTTGGAGAGAGATTTCAAAGAGACTGACGGGAATGAAAAGACTGTGTCGCAAGAGGACTTAGTATTCCTTCAGAAACTCGAGCATGGCATAACACAAACTGAAAATGGACATTTCGAAATGCCATTACCATTTAAAGAAAGACCACAAATGCCCGATAACAGACAACTCGCTGAAATCAGGCTAAATCAGCTCAAACGCAAATTCATGAAAGATGAAAAATACAAAAGGGACTACATGAAGTACATGAGCGACATCATCAAAAGAGGGGATGCCGAAGAGACTGATGATAATGGACTGCCCGGAGAGACATGGTACATACCGCACCACGGAATCTATCATCCAAAGAAACCTGAGAGGTTGCGCGTGGTCTTCGACTGCTCTGCAAAACACAAGGGCACCTGTCTTAATGAGCATTTACTGAACGGTCCTGACATGATCAACAACCTAACTGGTGTGCTTGTGCGCTTCAGACAGCACCAAGTAGCTCTCATGTGCGACATTGAAAAAATGTTCCACCAGTTCCAAGTCAAAGAGAATGATCGCAACTACTTGCGCTTCGTATGGTGGAAAGACGAAGACATGAACAGCCAACCACAAGCATACAGGATGACAGTACACCTCTTTGGCGCCGTTTCATCACCCGGTTGTGCGAACTATGGACTCAAGCGTTTAGCCAAACAGAACAGTTCCACATATCCAGCTGGCTCACGGTTCGTAGCAAGAGACTTCTATGTAGACGATGGAGTCACCAGCGCAGAGACAGTAGAGGATGCTATACGACTGGCAAAGGAAGCACGCGAACTATGTGCAAAAGGTGGACTAAGGTTACATAAATTCGTGTCCAACAACACTGAAATCTTAAAAAGCATTCCAGCTTCAGAGCATGCAACAGATACAAGAACAAAGGACTTGATGTTTAATGAAACACAGACAGAAAGAGCACTTGGCATTTATTGGAATGTGGAAAAGGATTGCTTTACATTCAACGTCACACTAAAAGACCAACCACCAACCAGGCGTGGCATCTTGTCCACAGTCGCAGCAATATACGACCGTCTTGGCTTCATTGCTCCCTATGTGCTAAAGGGAAAGGGGATTCTCCAAGAAATGTGTCATCAAGGAACAAACTGGGACGACCCGCTACCTGAGCATCTTAAGCCATGGTGGGAGTGCTGGAAAGGAGATCTACACAATCTAAAAAAGGTGCAAATCAGCAGATGTTATGTTCCTGCAGATTTTGGAGAAGTGGTAAAAGGAGAAATACACCACTTTTCTGATGCAAGCACCACAGGGTATGGACAGTGTTCTTATCTCAGACTCATAAACAAAAGGGAAGATGTCCACTGTACCTTCATCATGGGCAAAGCACGCGTCTCTCCAACAAAGGTCAACACGATCCCAAGGTTAGAGCTTACCGCAGCCGCAGTATCAGTCGCTGTAAGTAACATGCTAAGAGAAGAGTTGCTCTATGAAAATGTTGAGGAGTTCTTCTGGACCGACTCAAAGGTCACTCTAGGATACATAAACAATGATGTGAGGCGGTTTCACACGTTTGTTGCTAATAGAGTGCAGAAAATCCGCAACAGTACCTCACCGCAACAATGGTTTTATGTGCCTACCAGTGAAAACCCAGCAGATATGGCATCCAGGGGCACATCTGTAAATGAACTGCTTTCATCTAATTGGCTCACAGGCCCTCACTTCCTGTGGGAAAAGAAAATACAGCTTCCAACAAAAGAGACCATTGTACTTACAGTAGGGGACCCAGAGGTGAGAAAGGTACAGACACTAAGCACAGAAACGGTTGAACATGCAAGCCTTAGTGACCGTCTCACAAAGTTCTCTTCCTGGTCCCGTGCAGTCAGCGCAGTCGCACGTCTCAGACGATACGTGCTCAAAGACAAATCAAAGACACTCACAACTGTAACTGAAAGACAAAACACAGAAACGGTGATCATCAAGGACTTACAAAGACAAGCATATCAAAACGAAATAGAGACATTAAGCAAATGCAAACAACTTCCAAAGAACAACAAAATGTACAACTTGGATGTTCTCTTGGACAAGGACAATGTGCTCAAGGTGGGAGGAAGGCTCCATCACTCATCTCTTCCCAGCTCATTTAAACATCCAACAATCATTCCCAGAGAACATCACGTCACAAAACTGATAATTGCTCACTGCCACGAAAGGGTCAATCATCAGGGAAAAGGGTTCACAATGAATGAGATACGATCCAATGGCTATTGGATTCCAAAGTTGAGTCAAACGGTTGCATCCTACATTCGCCAGTGTGTGTTTTGTCGAAAACAAAGGAGACCTGTGGAAGGACAAAAAATGAGAGACTTACCCACAGAAAGAATTGAACACTCTCCGCCTTTCACATACTGTGGTATGGACGTTTTTGGACCATTCCTGACCAAACAAGCAAGGAAAGAATATAAAAGGTATGGCCTTCTTTTCACATGCTTTTACTCACGTGCAATTCATGTCGAAATGTTAGAAGACCTATCAACGGACACCTTTATAAATGGACTCAGATGCTTTATCGCTCTAAGAGGCTCTGTCAGACAAATAAAATGCGATCAGGGTACTAACTTTGTGGGTGCCAAAAACGAATTGAGTGCAGCACAAGGTGAAATCGACACGGATAAACTGACAACCTTCCTTGCAGAAAAACAATGTGATTTTGTCCTAAACACACCTCATGCTAGTCACGCAGGTGGAGTATGGGAACGGCAGATACGTACGGTGAGAAACGTTCTTAATGCAACATTGGCTCTCACACCAGGTCGACTCACCGACTCTTCACTCAGAACCTTCTTGTATGAAGCAGCTTCTATAGTAAACAGCCGCCCCCTTACAACAGACAGTCTCAACGATCCAAGCAGTTTGGAGCCGCTAACTCCAAATCATCTTGTCACATTGAAAACCTCAACACCTCTGCCTCCCCCAGGACAGTTCGTTAAGGAGGACTTATATGCACAAAAACGATGGCGCCAAGTACAGTACTTGCTCGAACAATTTTGGAGCAGATGGAAAGGGGAGTACTTGCAAAACATAATGGTCAGACAAAGATGGCACAAGCCTAAAAGAAACATGCAAATAGGTGACATAGTAATGGACAAGGATGAAATGCAACCACGATCACAGTGGAAACTTGGTCGAATCTTGGACACTGTAAAAGATACAGATGGACTTGTCAGAAAGGTCAAAATAGGCTTTGCAGACAGAAATCTTACCAAAAGGGGTCAACGTGTGAACAAAATGTCTGTAGTAGAACGCCCAGTACATAAGTTAGTTCTGCTACTAGAAGATTGTGAAAGGTAAATCTACAATGCTTAAGTGTATTGAGATGTTGAAGTTACAGGTGTAACATGTTTACAAGATTATTTCTGTATTCTGGTTAAGTAACTTGAAGAAATTATTTGTGTTTTTATGTGTGTAACAGCAAATAATTTGGTGGGAGTGTAAAGGCCAACAGAGTAGTTAAGCACTATTTTTATTATAGCTACGCTATAAGGTTTTATTATTACGGTATCAGACTTTTATTTTGATAACCAAAGAAACCGGAAGTATGGTGACGGAAACGAAACTGGCAAACGGCGCAAAGGACGAAAGGAAAGTCTGAAAAGGTTCACGGTTAAAAACAGTAAAAGGCCACGGAGAAACAGTTAAAACTGCAAGGTTTAGCTTCGGTCAATTGGGGAACAAGGTTGGTATAGTTAATAAGAAATATATTTGAGTTACTTGAAATGTTTATTGTAAAATGTATAATTTGGTAATGCTATCGGATTGAAACTAATGTAATGAGCTGTGTAGCGTTCGAAATGTGATGGTAATGCATGGTTTATTTGTTTGTTACTCAGCTCTTACGTTGGTTGATGACACGGACGGCAATAAAAGTCATTTTAACCATCAGTTCTGGCCTTCTCAATATTGACTGGATGCTACAGCATGAATTCGGAGAGATTTGGACGGCATGTGGTGGAGAGTGACGTCACTGTCCAGAATTGTTTTTGTTATTTCTAAGAAGGAGAAATTCATTTGATGTTAATTTCAAAAGCACAAACCGGCACAAATCGAGCACAAACGAACAACACCAGTTTTGTGCGATTTAGATTGCATGGGGTGGAGAGTGACGTCACTGTTCGTAAAAAGTTTATTTTTGTTATATAAAAAAAGTGGTCATAGTTATACACATTGTTTTCTGACCAGTCGCGTGCCGTCACACACACACATTCACTTGAACACATACAAACGCACTCACGCTAAATCACTCGGTCACTCACAAACTAACACTTTTAGTTCACACAAAAATTAAAATTTCCTAATCATTTACTACTCCCAATGCCATCCAGGATATCCATGGCTTTTTTTGGTGACTGCAAAATCTCACTGTGAGGAAATCAGTTCTACTATATCTACTAAAAATGCAGGAATGCCACACTCAGCTTGGGAAGCTGTGCTTCGTTATTTTCTGTAGGGTTTGTGTCCCCTCCAGTCTCTCCATACCTTACTGCAAATAATACACTGGCGAAGCTAAATAACTTATTTACTGTTTTACAGTAGGTAATAATGCAGGACAACGTGTGTTGATGTTTTTTGGCTGTATCATTTAATTTTTAACTTATGCAAATGACTCTAAAATGATGGTATATTATAGATTTTTTAAGAATAAACCTAAATAATTAGTGCTGTGCCAAAACACAAAACAAAACTAGAGCTGTGACAAAATAAATAAAAAATTAAAAAATACATATAAATAATACATAAATATAGATTATGATATGCCAGATTGTCCTTAAACCTGTGAATGCACACTTTGACCATGGTGTACCAGCAGCAACTGCAAACACAATTTATTTTTTAATATTTCAGTTAGAATCCTTCCAAGTTCACAGAAGAAGCTTTAACCTGCTATATCATGAATACTGAGCATTCTGATGTCCTACTTGACATTCTCCTTTTTGCGTATTTGGACGCAAGGTGTGTGACGACAGTAACATATAGCAACCTGCCGTGATTCCTCATGCAGTGACAAATTTGCTGTCCCCTGTGCTGCAGCGAGCCATCTCATCAACCTGTGCGTGTGGCTCTAAACCACAGCTAATCTACACTGAAAAAAGGCAGAGACAAACAAAGGGAAATAATCACAAACTAATCGCTAAGTGCAGGTCTCCCCTGAGACTGGCGGAAAATAAATAGATGTGTTTCATAACTAATACACAAAGCATCTGCATTAGGTCCGATGAACAAAGAACACTAAAGCCCCTTTGATTGGGCTAAATATGTGAAAGGGGATTATATAATGCTTTTTTCTTCTTTATCTCCATCTCCTTCTAACAGTCTTTTCAAGCACCCACTTTATATCTCTTAGTGTTATGAAATGATCCTACGGGTCTTTACCTAGAGTCAGGTCGTAGATAGATTATGCACTCAAAATGGAATACATAAAACATTACACCACTATCCTTAAAAAGCATCTAATGGCTTTCTCATTTCCAATCAAACACTAACACACAGGGTCACACACACACATAAAAAGCAAAGCTCTGGAGTCTCAGCTCTCTTCTCTGTTCCCAAAATCCCTGTGGCAGCACTACGTGATTGTCAGTTCAGTCTCAGGGCAGATTTGCTGCTAGTCTCTGCAGCTCTTAACCCTGGCCTGGTTTCCTCTCAATACATCCTCAAAGAGCTCTGCGCTCGTGTGTTCCGACCTGCCTGCCCTTGCACTTTATGTATCTAAAAGAAAAAGTTATTCCTTAGAAAATGTGTACATGCTGTAGCAGACAAGATATTTAAATATAGGGAATAACATGTAAATTAGCCATAGTTTAAACCTGGCCTGCAACATGTCCTGATCTTATTCTCTGTCCAGATCCTATTTCTAACAGGGGTGGGTGTGGGGTGAAGACGAGGATGATGAAGATCAAGAGGTCAAATCAAAGGGCACTAAATCACAAGGATACATGCAGGAAAGGCTATAAAAGGCACATAATCGATGATGTAAGTTGTGTCCCTAATAGTGCAGGAAAATGAGACTAGGCTTAAGCAGATAGCAGATACGATAGCAGATAAGCACAGACCCTTTCATTCCAATCCACTATTAAATGGGCCTGAACCGAGTTCATACACTCAGACTCTAAGAGAGACCAGTTTTGCGACCTATCAGGGCCATATGGAAATGCTCGGCCTTTAGCAAAACACTTCAAAGGAGTGAGGCTGAATTTAAGGTCTCCAGCTGAAAGAGAGGAGCTGAGCAAAGCTGAAGGAGTGAAGAGATGCTGAAGGATGACAGACTGCATTCTAGTGCCGGAGTATGCACTTTTCTCTGCCTTTCCTTATTTCTTTTAGTAGTGATGAATCGGCTTCCAGCTGAACAATGAGCTGAGTGGATATTGGTGAGGACCAGCGGTTAGAACCACAGTCGCAGAGAGGGCATATGAGATAGTGAAAGAAAAAAAAGAAACAAAGACAGAGAAGAAGGGTGGGGCAGGGAGATATACATCAAATATATATTTTTTTTAATGAGACATTTTTATAACGTCTTTGATTTAAATGTCAGTCGCAAAAATGGTATTAGGGTAAGTTTGATTCGTTTGTGTAAATCAGTTCAAACTGTCTGTTTTAATGAATCAATTCACTCAAAAATGTTCACAGAAGTACAGAGCGAAAATTATTTTTCAAAGCTGTAAATAAAAAAGTTTATCACAGTATGTTTATACCTCAAAATTTCATGTTTAATTCAATAAGTCACTTGCCATTTCCTTACAAGCAATTACTGCGTGAAAATTGTTTCTACATCAAGTGTTTTGTGTATTAAAATACTGTTATTAATTATTTTGTATTGTATTTTCTCTAATCACTCATCTCTGATAAAGAATTACAAAGTAAAAAAAAATTTTAATTCATAATTCATTAATTCTGGATCCTACTGGTGCATATTTAAAAATAAAAATAATAATAATACAATTCTGAAATATTTACTGAAAAACGGTAACCATGACTTTTTTCAGTAATTTCATTAATGACATGAAATATTTTCAATGTAATTGGTAACAAATGGCGGTGAAAAAAAAAACATTTCAGAGCAAATGCATAAATATCAAGACACTGAATAAAAAAAGTAATGACAGACTGAAATAGTATTGTTTATGCCACAGTATCTTACTGGAGAGTCAAACTCAGGTACTGTAAATATGCAGCATTCTGCAGTGTGGGCCCCTGCTTTACATGGTGAAAATATGGCGAGAATCTCACGCAAACAGAGACAACTTTAAGCACAGTGATAAATTACACTCTCCGACCGCAGCCCTGCAGAGAGGGCTCTGATGCTATAAAGTCTGAGTAGGTGAGGGGCTGCGTCGAGTAGTGTGTGTGTGTGTGTGTGTGTGTGTGTGTGTGTGTGTGTGTGTGTGTGTGTGTGTGAATCCCATGTGGGCAGGCTGGGATGACTCAGAGTGAGAGATGCACACACACCACCATACCGCTTCCATCCACAACCAGTGACCAATCGATCATCCCCAACTCCTGAGGGGAAGTGAGTTTGCAGCAAGATGCAGAAAAAGAAAAACGTCACAGGTCTTCAGTCAAATGTTAATTTAAACATACATACGGATATGGTTCGCATATGTTTCCCACACTGCTGAATCTTCATCACCACAACAAAAGAAGTCATGTTTTACTTGAGAATCTGAGTTTGCTTTTTGTATTGAATGTGATTAATTAAAAAAGACTGTGTATCCCAAAAGAAAGGCAAGAATTGTCTTTCTGTTGCTATTTCCTCATTAACTGCCTGCAATAACAACCTGTAAACCTGTAATCATTGTCCAATTCAGGAGTCATGAGGGGCCATTCACACAGAATGTGAGACTCAGGGCAGAAGAATGAAATGCAAATGAAATGGTCTAGAATTTTTTGACTTGAATGCTGCATTTTTAGATCACTGTGTCGCTTCAAAAGATAAGAGCACAATGGTCTAAACACGTTAATTTAGAGCAAAAACGCAATAATTGTACAGGTTAGGGTGTACAGACACTACTTTTAACTTGAAGGCTGCATTTTCATTATGCAGATGCCGTCTAGCACGTCTACATAAGAAAATCAATAGAAATGTAGAAATGTAAAAATTCTCTAATCTAATTCGTTTTAAGTCAATCAAAACTTTACAATGCAAGTGATGAATAGTTCAGAAAGACTGGTTTAAATTAGCCAAATACTTTTCTGAACTGAATCACAGGCTGGCTATTAAACAAACATCCGACATACTTATTGAAATTTAAGCTGACTGTTGATTCAGTTTTGATATGAACGCGTGTGTGTGTGTGTTTGTGTGTGTGTGTGTGTGTGTGTGCAAAGAGTATAATTATAAGTTAATTATAAGTATAAACTACATATGAAAAACAATACTTTCAAAAGATAAGTCCCCTGATAAATATTTTAAGTAAAATGCGTGTCAAACAGCCCTGGCCTTCCGTACATCTAACTCTTCCCACCACAAACAAACAAACACACACACACACACACACACACACACACACACACACACACACCCTACCTCCTGCTAAAAAGCATTTTGTGTTTTAATTGATCTGCTGTCCCACTTCTTGAGGACACCAACAGCTACAGACTGAAACATCTGTAAGCTTGCACAGTTCTGAGAAGGATCCACTTCAACATCATACACAAGACAGATTATTTATATTGTGTAAAACTAATATATTTCATGTCAAAACTATATTTATGCTGTAATATTTCTCAGATTGCAGTTTTTTACCTATCCAATTAAATACATTATTTTACTAAACATATTTTATGTCTTTTAAGTATCCTGCAACATTTATGATGAGGCTATGAGCCAGAAATTTTCATAGTTTCAATCTGGAAAGGCCCTGATTTACTTCTTTCTTTTCTTTTATTTTTTGTGGCATTTCTGTCAGTAATAATCCCGGATTTGTCTGAAATTCTGCAGTGTATACAGACATTTACTGATCCGTATACACCTCTATTCATGCAGTGTCTCACTCAAAAGAAAGAGTGGATATTGAAAGAGATGAAATCAGGGCTCTCCAACCTATTTTACACCATGGACCGGTTACGTATTTGAAAATTTTCTCGCAGACCAGCTGGAGGGTATATATATATATATATATATATATATATATATATTAGTACTGGGCAATGATTAAATTTTTGCAATTAATCACGTTTTCTCTGCATTGTTATGCACAAAATTCAATAGTGAATTCAAAAGCACTGTATTGGGCAAACAAGATAAAAAAAACAAAAAAAAAACAGTCTATCAAAATCACAGATTACACAACATATTATACTGCCAAAAAAAGGTATTTCCCGTATAAGCAAAGTCCAAACATAAAACATTACTGTAGCATGGCCATAAAAACTTTCTATATCCCCAAAGAGTGCATAAATGTTTGACTTTCTGAAGTTAAATACATTTCTCCTGTATTATGAGACCAGTTGAGTGTTCCAGGAGGTTACAAGATGGTGACAACTAGCACAAACATCCTGTCCTCCAGAGAGAAGTGTCTGTCTACCACCAGCAGAACAACACATTAGGGTAAGGGGGCGACTGACAGGGAACGTGGCATCATAATCTGGTTCACTGCACCTTTGCAGATGTGTGACAGGTGTGAGAGGAGAAGAGACAGGTTGCAGCCCCTTCTGCAGGGTTACAGGGAGGTAAGACTGTCAGGACGGCTTCCTAAGACCAGATCTCCAGTCAGGCAGACCAGACGGCACTAAGGGAAAGAACTCGGGTGAATGATGGTGAGCTGAATGAAGACTGAAGATATTCTGTGGGGGTTAAATGTTTACGGGCACTTCCAAAAACAGCAGTTAATGGCACAAACAAATGTGGCAGCACATTAAAAGAACATTTCATCCAAAAATGAGAATTTGCTCACCATCAGGCCATCCAAGTTGTAGATGAGGTTGTTTCTTGATCGGACCAGATTTGGAGATTCAGCATTACATCACTTGCTCACCAACAGATCCTCTACTGTAGAGTGAATAGGTGCCACAGAGGATCCATTGGTGAGCAAGTGACGTAATACTACATTTTTGCAAATCTGTTCCAATGAAGAAACAAACTCATCTTGATACATTTTTTAATTTTTGGGTGAACTGTTGCTTTAAGCATAAAAGTATGAGGCCTGTTTCTTTATATATGCCAATATGTAAGTTTACAATGACAATATAAGCTATAAAACTTGAAGTCATCCAGTACTTCATCCCTTGCCTGTGTGTTTGAAACTGTTTCTTTTGCCTACATCTGCATCCATGCGGTCTCATCTCAGGTAAGGTTAGGCAGCTGTGTGACAGGAACAGTCAAGCTATAATGGCCCATTGGGACCTTTCCATGCAGCATCTAGTTCCAGCCCAGCCCATTAATCTCTACTGTAAACAAGCTAGTGCCTGCAGATGTTTGCGTTGCCTCCAGCTCTTTGCATGCAGCTACTTTTTGAACAGGAAGTCGCGGTCCACCTGGTTTGTCACATTAAAGAAACACTTCAGCTTCACACTAGATATCGGTTCAGCTCCAGACAGACACTGGACTCTAAATACAAGTAGGCCTTTAACAAAGACACTCCAGACATATGGCAGAGCAGGTGAACTATTTAAGGTTTATTTACTTATGTTGTTGTTGTTTTTAACAGCTGTTTGTATTGTGAGTCAGATGACGATGTAGCCACTATTTCATCACACGGATACACACCAGATTAGAATTGCTGTGCTGTTCTGTTCTCTTCCGGCATACAGTAAAAGTGCTGCAACATCACAGGCACAAAAAAATAAAAATGGCTGGTTCATTTTAAAAGGAGTTACTTATCTCATTTCAAGCAATAAACAACTATTCAGTACAATATAGTATCATATGATACACAATATGTTTGCCTATATTTCATGCACTAAGCACATTTTCTGTGTATGAATCCATACAGTGTTTATCATTCTGCTGCATACTGTATCATAGTATATAGTGCAAAGTAAGCAGCACGGTAGACTTGCATAGTGAGCAAAGTTAATTTTGGGGTTACCCAAGGTAATACTTTTAGATCCATGTGCTCAGAAGTGAAAACGCATACCAGTCAGTGTTTACTGATTTTTTTTTTCTTTTACTTTGTGTCTTACATAATGTACATAAATTACCATTAATGAATATGGAAACATTTATCCTTGAGCCAGCAATCCTCAAAAGGTTTACATGAATGTAATATTTGTGTTTCTCAATTAAAGCTCATCAGGACAGGATGTTTTCTTGCTGCTGGACAATTTACAAATTATTCATGTTATCATACTAAACAATTGTTACTCTATGAACATAACCAGAAAGAAATCAAAAGAAACAAAAATAAAGAAAAATATAAAGAAGGGAATAAAGAAGGGAATAAAAAAATAAGGAAGGGAGAAAATGACACAAAATGGGAGGAAGAAAGAAGGACAGAAATGAAAAGGAGAGGAAAACCAGAGGGAAATAATGAAGGGAAGAGGGGATGATGAAGGAAGAATGGACAGAAAGTCAAAAAAATGAAATGGAAGTAGGAAAGAAGGAATAAAAGAATTAAAGAACAGAAGTGAAAGGAAAAGTGGAAGGAAAGTAGAAAATGAAAAGGAGGAGGATGGAAGAAACTAAAGAAATTAAAGTAAAAAAAATGAAAGAAGAAAATAAAAAAGAAAGATAGTAAAGAAAGTAAAGAAGGATGGGAAACAGAGGAAACAGGAGGATGTAAACAAGGAAAGAAGGAAAAGACAACAGAAGTACAGTCAGAAGGAAAAAAGTAAGGGTAAGAGAAAGAGGAAGGAAGAAAGAGAAAAGAAGTAAATGAAAATGAATGGAAAAGAGGAAGAAAAATTAAAAAGGAAGAAATAAAAGAATGTAATAAAAAAGGTGTGAAAGTAGTAAATAAAAAGGACATAAAATTGAAGGAAGAAAGGAAGGATGGAGATGAAAAGAATTAGAAATCAAAATGTAGGCAAAGAGAGAGAATGGAGAATTCAGGAACAACGAAAGGAACATTAAAAAAATATTATTTAAATAAAAGAAAGAAGGAAGAAGGAAGTGAAAAAGTACAGGAAAGAAAGAAAGAAAGAAAGAAAGAAAGAAAGAAAGAAAGAAAGAAAGAAAGAAAGAAAGAAAGAAAGAAAGAAAGAAAGAAAGAAAGAAAAGAAGATACTCTGTCCTGCAGTTTGAGTAATAAAATAGATCTTGTGATTATGCAAATGAGTCATTGTGAGGAGTAAAAGAAACATTGGCATGCCTCATTAGCTCCTCTCTGTCTTTCTTCACCATTATTTCCTTTTCATCTCAAGGTATTTCTGACAGTAATGATTGTGTTCACAGCTGGTATGAGGGAAGACAGCTGAAAAAAAAGGCTTTTTAAGTGCCGCAATCACCATAAAATCTAGATTTGATCAAGTTGGCTGGCAGAGGAAATACGTTAATGAAGGAAGGGAAGCCACATGACCCGGGTCAGAGAGGAGACGAAGGTGGTGTGGTATGGACCCTGATAATTACCGGCAGCAGTCCTGGCCCGGCTTCAGTCAAGCACACAGGCTGTTTATTCAAATGAGCTCTGATAAGGCTTAATGTGGACAGCGGCTTATTGCTCTCATCCTAATGAGAAAAATCACAACACTCTCAGAACAGGTTCTCCGGCAGACAAGCAACAGTGCATTGTAAAACAGCACTAATGGCAGCTGAATAAGGGAAAGAAGAGATAAAAACAAGGGGGGGGGGGATGCCATGGTACGCTAACAGGGCAGGTGACGCTGGAGGCTGTTTTTAGGCTAAACATATGCTTCATTATGATTCCCCATCTATCCATTTAATACTCAAACAAACAGGTTGTCTATATGAATATAGAGAGAGTTATTTCTGTATTGTTAGCCTCTCTGATGGATGTTTCTACAAAACAGTTGCCATTTGTGCTTTGAATTGACAAGTAATGCAGTGATTTTAACAATGAATAGCTGATACTAAAACCACATAGACAAAAACCCAGTAACTATTTTTGTTTTTTCCTTTTCTTCTGTTGTGTCTCCACTAGTACTTATATCATTTTTCTTCATAAACAAAGAGACCCACTTTAATTGAATAAAATATGAAAATAAAAGCTAGCATTCTTCTTCATTCTTTCTCTGTTATATAAGAAGTGATACTGTTTAAAAAATGGTTTACATAATGACCTATTCCATTAAAAACTACTTATAGCAACATGCTTCTAAGAAACAAAAATTTACTCATTTTTACAAATTTTACAAATTTTTACTAACCATCACTTAATCATTCACATAAGCATGACTTTTTTTATAGTGAACAAAAATGTAAAAATGCTAATTTGCTGAATAAACTGAATTTCTTTCAATAAACATTTTCATTTACATTGTACACACAAACACACACATACACACATATATATATATATAAAACCTTGTCACTGTCAACCCTGTGCCTTCGTGAAAGGATACATTTAATACATCTAAACATGAATTAAAATGTATTAATCTTGCTTTAGGTGGCACAATTCTACTAATTAACACTTGAAGACATTATCTGCCTGACAGACTGTATAAAATCTTACAGAAATGTACTTTCAGGAAAAGGCACCAACTTTACAGAATGACCCTGCAGTAATTTACTTCTGCCGACATTTTAAAATGAGATATGATTAGACTCTTCATAATAAGTACATGATTAAAAAGTGTATTCATTCATTATTTCAGCAAGGTTATCTCAGGATACAGTAAAGTAAGCCCTAGGCTCTCAACCGAAGCCCCTTCCAGATTTTAAAGCAAAAAAAAACTTGATAAATTAAGAGCCTTTCGTGTGCTTAAGATGCAGTGGGATGAGAATGTGCATGGAAATTTGGAATTCAACTACCGAGCTTAAATTAACCACCTAAGCACTGGAGGAGTCTGTCGAGACCTTTTCCAAACTGATACAGGTATTAGGTAGAATTTCATCGGTCTGGAAGCGACCTTTCTTACAGGACTGAAGACTTGTGAACGAGTCAATCGTTCGTTCGTTATCTGGCTCGGCTCGGTGTTCATCTTCAGTTCTCTCTTCACAGCAGTTCAGTCAGTGTACTGTTTGAGTACATGAATTATTCCGAGATATTGGTTTGTTTTAACTCAGAGGGAGTGTCAGCCACATTAAAAAAGTTAACAGCTTAAGTAATTTGTGGATTAATGCGTATTGGAGATGCGGACCGTTTAAAACGATTCAGTTTGATTTGGTGAACTGGTTCAAAAAGATCCGGTTACATCGAATGATTCGTTTGCGAACCGGATATCACAAACTGCTTTGTTTTGAACTCTCTCACAACAGACACGGAAGAGAAGACAATGCTGAATAAAGTCGTAGTTTTTGCTATTTTTGGACCAAAATGTATTTTCGATGCTTCAAAAAATTCTAACTGACCCTCTGATGTCACATGGACTACTTTGAAGATGTTTTTATTACCTTTCTGGACATGGACAGTATACCGTACATAGGTTTTCAATGGAGGGACTGAGAGCTCTCGGACTAAATCTAAAATATCTTAAACTGTGTTCCGATGATAAACGGAGGTCTCAGGGGTTTGGAACGACATGAGGGTGAGTTATTAATGACATAATTTAGATTTTTGGGTGAACTATCCCTTTAAAGGACTAGTTCAGCTATAAACTCTCCCTCATGTTGTCCTAAACCTGTATTACTTCTGTATTAATATACTACTATATTATTATATCTTCTACATAACATAAAATAAGAGATTTTGGAAAATTAAAATGAAAGGTCCAACATTCACTGTAAAAAATTATTTAGTAGTTTAGTTGTTTCAATGAATTTTTTTATGTTGACACAACTTGCAGTTACTGAATTTGTTCATTCAACTAAAAATTTTTCAGTGTCTCAAATAGTTTGAAAGTTGACTTAACTAGATTATTTGTCCTCTAAATTTAAAAAAATGTGTTGACTCAATTCAATAGCAATATCACGTTCCAGGCCCGGTTCTACGGGGGTGCTTGAGGGTGCTAAGCACCCTCAAATAAAAGTGAAAGCACCCTCAGATGAAAAATTATTAATAGCACACATACACAAGATTTTGCCGAAAATAAAACACAGACGGATTTCACACTCTTGCCTATAATAGGATAGCATACACAAAATAAATAAATTAATACAATTAAACAAATATATATATATATATATATATATATATATATATATATATATATATATATATATATATATATATTAAATAAATTATTTTGTTATGCTTTCATGTTTAATGCATTGTAGTTGTCCTTTCGTGATCGCGATACGCAAAAGGTGAAACTGTCTCTTTAATTGCCCACTTTGCTTGCGTGCGTGCTTCCCGCTCAGAAAACGTAAAAACATTCAAAATACCTCAGCTGATAAACATCATGTCGACAAGACGCGCTGTGTTCTGTGACCTTTTTTTCCACTGCCCAGGGACAAGCATGTGAAGAGTCAGTGGCTACAGTTCATATTTACTAACACAGAAGTTTAGCCCGAACCTCGCGTCATTTTAATGACGTTTCTCCAACATAATGTTCTCCAACATAAATGCTTTCAAGTCTGGATTCGCAAGCCGTTTGAAGGAAGGTTACAGTACTGAATATATTTGGATTAGCTTCTTCCTCCTCCTCCGAATCACAACCTGTAAGTATTATTATTAATAATTGTAGCATGCTCAATAAGTTTTTTGTGTAATGTTATGTGTGTTGTGTAACGTTAAGCTAGCGCAGCTTCTTGGTCTTTTGCTGTCAATTGTTTTGAACTGCTTGTCGTTGTTATAGACCCTTTGCAAACACGTGACCACGACCACGTGACGACGCCATGCTGGACGGCAAAATCACTGGACGCGCAGGCTGAGCAGTAGTAGACGAGCGGGAAATTTGAATAGTTTTAAACAGATTAAAATAGATAACGTTAACATTACCACTAAACTTCATGGCTTCTTCTATTGAAGAAGTTGTAGTGCCGTTATCGGTCGAGGTAGGGCATCTGGTAGGTGCTCACAAAGAGCGATATTTGGAGAAGTTGGAGATAGCAGGTTTGGATACAGACCCTTACCTTCTTCATCCCTCGGTTTTCACGGACCTCGTTAAATCGCCGAGTCTGCCTGACTTCGGCCCACACGATTTGTACCACTATGTGGTAAACGGGGTATCCCCATACACTGGTGCTGATCTCAAAGCTTTTAAAAGTCTGGATGCTTACCAGTTCTTCGTAGCTGGCTGGGTTACAGCTACGCGATGCTACGCTAACGGCGGGGGGAGGTACCTCATAATGGCAAAGGTAAGACATCGATCTATGGTTTATTTTGTATTATTACATGGCTTAGTTGAATTCTAATGTAGAATGCAGTCTGTTATTTCTTGATAAATATTTATATAACACGTAGCCTATGATTTTAGAGTACATGGTCGGCCGTGGCTTTTTAATGGATGCCTGGACGCATCCCAGCTCTGGGAAGTGCAGTCATTAATTATCGATCACACGTTAATCCATGCAGACAGTAAATCACGGTGTGTCTGTGATCCGTAGTAACCACATATAATTGTAACATCTAGACATCTTCTTATCTGTGATTATATTCGCAGTAGCCTATGTTAAGATTCTACCAGTTAATCACAGCAAAGTATTCACAATGTGCATTTATTGTGTTACTGCAGCATTAAACAATAACATCACAATAACATTCATGTAAAAATAATGTATCTATGCCACTTTCTGTATTTGTAGGTGCATCATAGCCAGTAAACCACGGAGTGTCTGTGATCAGTAGCCACACATAATTTTTACATCTAGCCATCATCTCATCTGTGATTATATTCGCTGTAGCCTATGTTAAGATTTGACTATCACAGTGATTAAGATGTATTCACAAGGGGCATTTATGGTGTCACTGCAGCAGTAAATAATAACATCACAATAACATTCATGTAAGAATAATGTATTTATGCCACTTTCTGTAATTGTAGGTGCATCACAGTCAGTCACTGTCTGAAACCCAACTACAACCATGGGTATCTTTGAAGAAGGATGGGACAGTCTTGTGCGGCCACTGTACATGTAAAGCGGGCCTGGGAGAGGTGTGCTCCCACGTGACAGCTCTGCTATACGCAATAGACTCTGCTGTTAAACATCTGGAAGACAAAAGCTGCACTGATGGGCCCAGACAGTGGGGACTTCCTCCTTTGAAAGCGGGCAAGGCTTTGTACGAAGAGGGATCAGGAATTGATTTCTCACATCCTGCCAAAAAGCGTTGTGGTGTAAACAACCAAAGCCATTCAGGTTGTCCATCTGTGAAAAAAGTGGGTGTGTCTGCAGCAGCTATAGAACAATTCTACAAGGCTCTGGATAATGCAACTCCAAACCCTTCAGAGAAGAGTGGTATCCTACGCATATTGCCACACTACTGTAAACAGTTTCAACCAAAAGTGGTGTCTCTGGGTCTACCACAGCCCCTGACTGAGTTATACAGTGCTCAGAACCGGAAGCTGTCTGCCTCGGACCTTGAGAAAAAATGTGATGCGGTATTCAATGATATGGAAGTCACACCAGAGCAGGTATAGTCATCCCTCTTAATCTCATATGACTAAAATGTGCTTTAAGGTGTCATGTCATTAATTTCATCTTCTATAATTTACAATGTTGTAGGCAGTAAAAGTTGAGGAAGAGACACGACAACAGGGAAAGTCAAGGCTATGGTTTGACATGAGGGCTGGTAGGGTGACAGCATCTAGGTTCAAGTCAGCTGCAAGGACAGACCCTACAAATCCTTCCAAATCCCTAATTAGGCAGATCTGTTACCCTGACCTATGCAGATTTTCAACAGTTGCAACCAGGCATGTGTGACATAATGACATAAACATACAGTTACTGTTTTTAATTTCACCATAGTGTAAGTGAGTAAAGAAATTAGATGTTCTTTGAACTTATGTTTCAACTATGGAAATGTATGCAATACATGTTGTGTTCTAATGTAGAGGGCCCCTGCTCACAAAAACATCAAAGAAACAAAAACAAGACAAAGAAATGCATTTATCATTGGAATATTTATTATAGTCAGTATTACAAATTATCAACATTAAATTACAAACATGATGACAGATTACATCCCTCAATCTCTTTGAGTGCCCTTATCTATTTTTAATCCCAGGTGTATGGTGTAGGTCCTTTGCCTATTTATTCCTAATGTTCCTTTTAAATGGTTCCTGTTATATTTAATTTACACCTTTTTAAACTACTCTGTGATATCTGTGATAGAATATGATACAAGAGAATATTATGTGCTATTAAGATTAGGCCAATTTTGGGTACTGACATCTATAGTACTTATAGTTCTTAGGGAAATGAGAGAACAAATCCAATGAAAAGGACACTCAAAGAGCTACGATGACTTAAAGGAATAGTTCACTTTAAAATGAAAATTCTGTCATCATATACTCACTCTCATGTTGTTTCAAACCTGCATGAATTTCTTTCTTCTGCTGAACAGAAAGGAAGATATTTAGAAGATTATCAGTAACCAGACAGTTTTTGGATCCCATTGACTTCCATAGTATATTTTTTTCTACTATGGAAGTCAATGGGACCCAGAAACTGTCTGGTTACTGACATTCTTCTAAATATCTTCCTTTCTGTTCAGCAGAAGAAAGAAATTCATACAGGTTTGAAACAATATGAGGGTGAGTATATGAAAATTATCATTTTAAAGTGAACTATTCCTTTAATAACATTATTTTTCTCATTTTCAGATGGGGATGTGAACATGAACAAAAAGCCAGAGAGACATATGAGGCTTACGCTGCACAACATCATCAGGACCTAAGTGTTCGTGATGCCGGTCTCCATATTGATACCTCCCGTCCCTACCTTGGAGCATCTCCAGATGCCTTGCTGTCCTGCTCCTGCTGTGGCGATGGTATTTTGGAAATCAAATGCCCACACTGTGCCAAAGACACCGGAGTCCTCAGTGCCACTGAAAAGAAACATTTCTGCATTGAGAACACAGATGGTACACATGCACTTAACAGAGATCATCAATACCACTACCAGGTGCAAGCCCAGTTGTTTGTGACGAAGCGGAAGTTTTGTGACTTCATGGTGTGGTCTACATCCGATTTTTTTATACAGAGAATTTTGCCTGATGCTGACTTTTTTACAGAAGCAGTGCAGAATGTTGAGGCCTTCTATAGGTCAGCCATTTTATCTGAGTTATTGGCCAAGACATATACATGCCCAGATAGACTGCTGTCAGACAAAACACAGTCCACAGACTCATGAAGTGAATTACTAGAATTGTTGGGTCTTTGTAAATTATAGTGTGGTCTAGACCTACTCCATTTGTAATGTTTTTCTTTTAATTTCTTATGATGTGATACTATAAATCAAATGTAATTGAATTATTAGTAAGATTTGCCAGTGTGTAATTCTACATACATTTAATATCCTTTTATAAAGTACAACAGCATAGTCAAAAGTTTGAGGGCTGGTTTATTTTACAAAAACATCTTTCAACACGTTTATAAAAGCCAACCTAAATTACATTAATAATGACATTAAGCTAACGTTAGCTACCTTTGTGAATGGGTAGCAGTAACGTTAACGTTAGACTGCACAGCCCTATCACACTAGCTGGCACTTGCTCATTACATAGCTAACTTAGGTTACTCATGTTACAAATGACAATTTGACTGGGTCTCCATCTGGACAAGGATGGCGATATGGTATTACACAAATTAAGTAAACGTAACTGGGAAATACATGAACCTTACCTTGTAAAAAATGCTCGCTGCAAATCCTGGAGTACTTGGAGGGCTGCCAGTCCTTTCGGCTGATAGCAGCAACCCATCGCTGCCTTCTCTCCCCATCAAATGGTATTCGATAAAAAGATATATTGGCTTTACCCTGTCTATTAGCACAGCCCACGGCACAACACGAAATAACCATTTTACAACTAGAACTAACTCAAACACGAACTCATTTGGCTTGCCGTCCGTCTACAGAATAGCTCTTCCGCCGTCCGTCATGGCGTTCAGAATTCGCGCGAGTAGAGCGTGACGTCACGTGCAAAGGGTCTATTGGAGTTGTCATAAAGAATATAGCAGCAATACCTTGGTGTAATAACATTACTGCAGCAGTGCTTTATCAATATGTTTATGCATAACGCTAACAATGAATGACTGATTGGGTGTTGATGTGTTGTCATGGTTGTCATATTGTACAGACCCGGCAGTCAGCGCTAGTGCATTATGGGTAATTGTTTGTTGGGAGTTGATTTATGCGTTATTACAGCAATATGGTTGGGGTTTGTGTTAGTAAAGTTACGTGTGTTTATGTTCAAGTTAGGTTGGATGTTCTTGGTACATTTTCTGCCTTGTTATGTAAAACCGTGTCTCTCACCGTCATGGAGAGAGACGTGTGTAAGGCAGTGACTTTTGGCCATTCTAGGAGTGTACAATTGAAGTTGAAGGGGGTTACAACAAGGGTATCACCACAGTAGGTAGGCTATGTGTGGTATGTTTTAATGTTTTGTAAAGTGAAGATCGTTGCTTGTTTACATGCTATTCTATAATTTACTGCCAGATCGTATATTGTTTAACATAACAGCAATTACAGTAGTATTGTTGTATACAACATCCCCAATTTTGAGATACTATGTTTCAGACTGATGACTGAGCTATTTCCTACGATTATGTAAGCAGCACCCTCTCTATATTCAGAAGCACCCTCAGTGATTTTGTTCTAGAACCGGGCCTGTCACGTTCTCAACATCACTTATCGAGAGATCTCCTCATTCTCGTGAAGGCTGTTGCAGATGCAGACAGAATACGGTCGTCGGCCATTCTAGTAAGCTTCTCCACAAAGTTTGGACATTTTAACAGAATACAACTTTGGTAAGTAAAATATTCGTTTTCAGTGGCTTAATGTGTACAATTACATTTGTTGTCTCAGAAGAGTAAGTATGGTTTAAAGAGTCGTATTTTTTTATGTACTGTATGCGAATGTTCGTTTGCACTCTGAAGCCTCAGAATACAGGCGGTTCCACAGTATTTTCCTTATAAATATTAAAACAGATATTCTCCCATGCGGGACAGCGGTGCTGAACTTATGTGGAGAACGATAAAAATACAGTTTGTATGTATTAATTGAGCCCAGAGCTGCGTTAGAGACCGTTCAAACAGAGCGCGAGAGCGCAACGGATCACTGTATGGATTAAGAACAGCGGGAATTAAAAAGAAAGGAACCGCTCTAAACCTGACAGCGTAAAAACATCCATCAGAATATACATCGATGAAAAATTAGGGGGGGAAAGAAGACTACTACTCGAACTGTCTCTTTTCTGCATGTTATAAGGGAAACAAATGAGCACTTTCCTCAGAGTTCTTCTGGAGCGCGTAACTTAACGTTACATTTGATATCGCTGACATAAGCTTGGTTCTGATGATTTTTCTGAAGGTATACAAACTCTTCTTTCAGTTTTCTGAAGTGACGTTAGTCATTCAAGTGCCTCACCAGAACTCAGTGTAATGCTGCGCGAATAATGTTATCTGTTTTTATACAGTCTATGGTGAATATACGGTCATAAGTAAATTGCATACGTTTAAAACTATATATTTTAGAATAAAAGTAATAATAGCATATATCTTGTATAAATAGCCATACAATAACGATCGACACAAATGGGTTACATTTCTTTTTATTGTGTTATAATTCTGTGTTATGTCATTTAAAAGCATCGTCTGGATGGTAAAGTTTGTCTTTGGTATTTAAAACAAACTTGTCAATACATTTGACTTTCTCTTTAAAGATTTATTTATATATTTATGTTTATTATTTTTCAGTGTTTTAACGTGTTTTTCTTTATTTTTCATGTTTATGATATTTTGGAATGACTGAAGATCAGTGCATAATTCAGTAATCCTGTGGATGGACCGAAGCAATTCCTTTTGCAGTTTAATCCATCAAAATGCTTTGCAGACATAATGGAGATGACATTCACATTGTAGAGCTTGGACAAACTTGTAAGTAAATGTATTTACTTTATAAATGTACATTTATTGGAGTCTATCAGCTTTACAATTGTAAGGCACATTTTAATGCTTCCTTTTGCTTTTGTAAGCACACAGGCTCGGCGCAGGAACTCATCAAGGACATGACTGTTGGGATCACGTTTGTGGATGACCAAACTGAGCACCATCAGTCTGCAGTGATGTGGTCCAGGTAATAGAAGAAGAAGAAATCTGGGTGATCTGGGGTTGTAACACGTTGTGGGGTTGTGTACTGTATTAGACGATCTGGAACTGGGACTAACAGAAATAAACTAATTCAGGTTTAAAACAACTTAAGGTTTAGTAAATTACAATTTTCTTTCTTTTTCTCTTTTGGGTGAACCCTTTACGAAAATGTAGATATTTGCATTGGAAAACAGCTTAAAAATTTGGAAAACATAATTTGACATTATTTTCCCTTCAGTTTTATTCTTTGTATTTTCTATAATTGGTATTTTAAAAGTCTTTATAAAGCGTTAAATTTATCTCCATAAAATCAACAGAATACCTGTTTATGTACATCGCCATTCTTTATTATTTTGCTGTTTTGAATCCTGAAAAATATTCAGTGCTAGCATATTGGCCATTAGCAACTTTGCTTAAAGGGTTAGTTCACCAAAAAATGAAAATTAGGCCATGTTTTACTCATTCTCAAGTCATCCTATGTGTATATGATTTTCTTCTTTCAGACGAATCTTATCTGAGTTGAATTAAAAATTGTCATGGCTCTTCCAAGTTATTTAATGGCAGTAGACAGGTGTGTTTTTTTTCTCAGCAGTCCAAAAATAGTCAAATAAAATGCACCCATCCATCAATAAAACGTGCCTCACATGGCTCTGGGGGGTGAATAAAGGCTTCCTGTAGCAAATCGATGCGTTTTTTGTTAGAAAAATATCCATATTTAAAACGTTATAAACACTTTTTTTTCCTCTTCCACTGACTATCATACGTACAAGTCTAATTTTGTGAATCTACTTCGTGATCGGCGTATTGTTGTCTCTCCTCCGCTCTTCCGTGTTCGTCACTAATCACCGGTGCATGCATGACCACTATGTCCTATTTTCATCCACCCGGAATGGCTCTCAAGAAAGTGAAAGAAAAGTGTTTAAATATGTTTTAAATAACATAATAAATATGTATATTTTTCTTACAAAAACACATGGATTCGCTACAGGAGGCCCTTATTCACCTCTTAGAGCCCTGTAAGGTACTTTTTATTATGAATTGATGCACATTATTGACTACCGTATTTTCCGGACTATAAGTCGTACTTTTTTTCCTAGTTTGGCTGGTCCTGCGACTTATAGTCAGGTGCGACTTATCAAATTAATTTGACATGAACTGAGAGAAATGAACCAAGAGAAAACATTACCGTGTACAGCAGTGAGAGGGCGCTCTATACTGCTCAATGCTCCTGTAGCCTACACTGAAGACATAGAGCGCCCTCTCGCGGCTGTAGACGGTAATGTTTTCTCTTGGTGCTTGGTTCTAAATAAATGCGACTTATAGTCCAGTGCGACTTATATACGTTTTTTACCTTGTCATGATGTATTTTTGGACTGATGCGACTTATACTTAGGTGCGACTTATAGTCTGAAAAATACGGTACTTTTGGACTGTTGAAAAAAAAACACCCACCTATTGCCATTATAAAGCTTGGAAGAGCAAGAATAGTTTTTAATATAATCCGATTGGATTTGTCTGAAAAAAGAAAGTCATACACACCTACGATGCCATGAGGTTGAGTTAAGCATGCATTTTTAGGTTAACAAACCCTTTAGCAGTCATGCTTTACTCTGTACATGCAGTGCAACAGACTATTATTTAAAAGGTATACCTCTTTACACCAATATATTTTCTGATCATTGTAAAAATGATGTGACAGATTAGAAAGTTAAAATTGGATTAAGAAAAAAAAAAACGAATATGTTGAATTGGTTTGTCACATTTTATGTCATTCAGAAATCATGTAGAATACCAGTGAAGAAAATAATCCCCCCCCCCCCCCCCGCATTTTTAGCCTAGTTGGTTCCGAAAGTGTATTTTCCACCTATTTTCCCATTGGGATTTTAAACTCTTTGTGTTCAGTGTAACAATAAAAACTTCATAATCATCGTGAAGAAGGAGGCGGGAACCGGCAGACAATCAAATGAAACTTTAATAATAAAATAAAGACAAAACAGCGCGACAGCCCCTCACGGATGACTGCCGCGCACAAACAAATCCAAAACACAAACTAAAATCCAGGCCTGGTCCTCTCGTCCTTAACTGTCTTCGCTCCAGTTTTATATCCTTCCATCTCCTCCGTGGGACTCGAGACCGGTGGGTCGAGCAGGTGTGGCTCATTTCCAATCACTCCACCGGCCTCGCTCCGTTCCCACAGCTCTCGGCCCCGCCCCACTCGCCACATTCAGCATAACAAAGAAATTTGTACAGGCTTTTAACAGTTTAATACAGGAAGTTATTTTGAATGTTTCTACACGAAACAGTTGAGGAGCACCATTTACTTTTGACTTTCATTTTTGGTTACATTTTTCAAAATATCTTCCACTTGAATGTGAATTACAATTTGCATTTATTGATAGCTGTGCTTTTAACAAAACACACAACATTATTAGTGTATGTACAAATGTGTGTTAATTTGTTATAAATTTATTTAGTAATGTAATATTTTTTGTTTTCCCAGCCATCCGGTGACATTAAGGATGTTGAGAAAGAAATTGAAGAGGGCATTCTGATTGTAACTGAGGAGCAGCAAAGTGATGTGCTTCCCAAGGAATAACCAACATTGGTCTCATTTGGACATCCTGCCATCATTGACACCTCCCATGTCCCCAAGGCATTTGGACCCCTAATGGGTCTGTATGCAGTGAACATCCACTACCTCATGAAATACACCATTGAGGGTCTGCAAAAACTTGTGAAGATCAGCTGCTCCCACCATGTGCTCGCTACAGCGACAGTAACTGTAGGTGTGGGGGAGTGAATGTACAGTGCTCTCTCCACCCTCAACCCCATGACTGAGGTGTCCTTGAGCAAGCCACCGAATCCCCAACTGCTCCCCGGGCGCCGCAGCATAAATGGCTGCCCACTGCTCTTTTTTTAAGGAACTTTATGTTCTTTCGTGCCTTACACTACATTTTAGAATGTAGTTTTTCATGTCATGACTTGGAATATGCATGTTGTCATGTAAACAAATGTTGTTTCACCTCTCATTTCTTAAACAGTTTGTACACATTTTCAGTTTGTAGCATTATGATGGTGGAGAGTTTGGAAACTTTCAAGATCCTTCTGATGTTAACACCTCTGTCTGGTCATGTTGTGCTATGAAATTTAGAATCTGACAGTTTAGATCTTTGTGCTTCCATGTGCATTCATTACATTTATATCTTATTATACAGAAGTACAGTACACTAATTTTTTGTAACTAATTGTGATATTATATACATATATCTTGGTTTCTCATTTTGACCATGACTTGCATTATGGTGGGGGGAGTGCATGTGAACTTGTGCAGGGCTAATATGCAGAGTTTAACCTTCTGATTTTCATATTGAAAAAAAAATTCCTTTGGTTTTGATCTGATGAATTGAAATGAAACTATTTGTTTCTCAATCCCATGCCAATGTTATTATACATCACACTTTCAAGTGTCGTTTCAGATCTTTAGACGTGTGTGTTTGTATTTTGCAATTTTTTTTTAATCAATTATCAGTTGATGTGTTGACAGCAAATTGCTTGTTCAATTTAAATGTGAATGCAAGTGTTGTCTCTATCATTAAATAAATTACATAAAAAAGTGTTTTGTCATCTTTATTTAAACATTTAAGGCAGTGGGGTAACATTTGTTTACGATTATTGATCGAAGTAAAAAAAAAAAAAATCCCTGTTGACACAACATGATTTAGTTGACTGGACTAGAAAATAATAGTCAAGTCAACTTAAAGAAATTTGTTACCTGGACTAATTCCACTCTAATTTGAAGTTGTTTCAACAAGATTTTTTTTGTCAAGATAACAAAAAATTTTTAGGCAGCGGGGTAACATAATATTTTTAGTTGACTCAACAAATTCTTTTTTACAGTGTTGTTTCTGTCCCCAATCTACTTCAGAACATCTTCCTTTGTGTCCCACTTAGTTCACCCCAAAATGAAAATTCTGTCATCATTTACTCACTGTCAAGTTGTTCTAAACTTGTATGAGTTTATTTCTATTGCTGAATGTAAAATAAGATATTTTGAAGAATGTGGGTAAGCAAACAGTTGTCGGTAGCCATTGGCTTCCCATTTAATGAGAAAAAATACTATAGAAGACAATTGAAACCAGAAACACAATCTTAAGTAGGGCATTTCGCACCGCATTAGTTCTAGAATTAAATGTACAGTACTAAAGTACTGAGACGATTTTGTGCGAACTACACTGAACAAAATTATAAACGCAACACTTTTGTTTTTGATGATTTTTAATGAGCTGAACTAAGACACACCTGTGCTTTAACCACCTTGTCTAATCAGCATCTTGATATGCCACACCTGTGAGGTGGATGAATTATCTCAACAAAGGATAAGTGCTCACTAACACAGATTTAGACAGATTTGTGAACAATATTTGAGAGAAATAGGCCTTTTGTGTACATAGAAAAAGTCTTAGATCTTTGAGTTAAGCTCATGAAAAATGGGGGCAAAGTCCAAAGTGTGGCGTTTATAATTTTGTTCAGGGTATTTCCTAGTACCATTTAAAGGGTTGTATTCTTACTTATGTCTCGGGCAGTACCATGTGTGCTGGTTAGTCTCTGCTCCGGAGTAGGAGCTAATTTGGTTCTTGAAAAGGCAGTCCAGTACTAAAATGCCAAAAAGTGGGTGGTTCCACAATTAGTTCTGGTACTATGAACAGGTTCCCACGGTGCAAAAGTCCTTAATGTACCTGTATCATCTTTTATGTTCAGCAGAAGAAAGGAATTCATGCAAGTTTGGAACAACTTGAGGGCAAATAAATGATGACAATTTTTATTTCTGGTGTGAACTATCCCATTAATTCTCAAAAAAAAAAAAAAAATCTAAACCGTACAAATTGGTTCCCCAGGCAGATGGCAATGACACAGAACCCATTTAGCCAAGCCTCTTTCAAGAACTGTGTTCGGACTAAAGGATTAGTATAATAGCCCTAATAATATGTCTCTACTGCGAAATGAAGCCAGGACCTTTTGCTCCCACACACCTGGTTAGCCTGATCCAGCTGATAATGATCGCATTCATCACTGAGCTCATTTTGGAAAAGCTCAAATAGATCCATGGTGCTGGACTTGACTTTTGAATGAAGCGCCCTAGAGGGTCCACGTTAACCCATTTACAACAGCACACTCACGACGCATGATGCATAAGATCTTTGGAGAATCGGCTGTGGTGCGACAGTATCTCACATATGATGAGCTAATCTAGAGGGGCCTCTTTAATAAAATTCCTGTCTAATGTTTGATAAGAAGTTAGTTTTGCCTTCACTGGATCAGTGATTTGATTTTGCTCTTTCAAGTAAGTTGCGAGTGAACAAAAAAGAAAAGTGAAAAAAAAACACCCTCCAGCATAATTCTGCTCCCTAATCCCTATCCAGCACTGTTGCAGTGACTACAAAGTGATTATTAAGGATTCCTATAAGTGGAGAGAATAAAAATTTTATGATTTGGTAACGTTTTCTTCCCTTTCTTACCAGTTTTCTTTTTTCTCACTTACTCTTTTTAGCCATATCTTCCTCAGTTGGGCATGTGCAAAATATGTACACATATACATCTATATATACTGTACATGTATGTACAGTATATTAACACACATGTTATTTCAGTTTTTTAGTTGTTTTAGTTTATGAAAATAAAATAAATGAAATGAAAAGTGTTACCTGGTATGTGCGTGTGTGTGTGTGTGTGTGTGTGTGTGTGTGTGTGTGTGAGACTAGTCTATTATGAAAATGTTGTTTTCAACATCCTGTTAAAGGGCGTCCAAGGCTATGTTGGGTAGGCAACAGAGAATGATGTTTAATTTATGAGCAGACAGACTGTTTGGCCAGACAGATTGGTGTAAGTGAGGACAGCCTACAACGAAGACCCAGATAAAGCTCTGCTAAACTGGGACCGGCAGAGACCAACAGTGACATCAGATACAGCAGCAAGAAAAAGATAGAATGGAAGAGAGAGAGAAACAGAGAGAAATCCATAACACTCTGAATGAACTCTACAGACATCCCAGAATACTAAATACTGCTTCAATTGCTCAAATCATCTGTAAACAATCACAGATTTTTCTGAGCTATTCAAAAGGTCCAAGAAAGAACCTTTGGCCGTAACTGGCAAAACTGTGAAAATGGAAAATATATTTTTAACCTTTTTTTTTTTTTTTTTTTTTTTTTTTTTTTTATAAAAAAATATTTATACTTGTTCTTTTGACAATTGTATTAGTTTTACTTGCATATTTGTAATAAACAGTACATGTCATTGTGTCGCTTTTTGCATCATATACAAAATGACCCAGTCACTAAAGCTAAAAGTTTAAAGACACACTATGATTTTGTTCTAATTTAAATGTAATGTACCACTTAAAAAAGAAAGCTCTCGGATTTCATCAAAAATATCTTTATTTGTGTTCCAAAGATGAACGAAGGTCTTAAGAGTTTAGAACGTCATGAGGGTGAGTAATTAATGTTTTTTTGGGGTGAACTAACCTTTTAATAAATAAAAAATATAAAAAATAATAAGTAGCAATGTTAGGCTATTTCTTCTGCTCTACTGCTAAGTTGACCCTGTTGGCTCATATGTTGGGTTGTTTTTTCCAGTGTTGGGTAGTTTTTCTGTTACCCAGCCACTGGGTTAGTGGCTGGGTCAGTCTCACTGACAGCTGAAACCATACACCCCTCCCCCTCCCTCCGACCAAACAACCCAGCACACGGTTACTTCAGCCAAGCTGATGGGTTACAGTCAGAACTAGCGCTGGGATAAACGATTATTTTTTTTTTAAACGATTAATCTAGCGATATTTTTTTTTCGATGCATCGATTAATCTAACGATTAATTTTTTCCAGGCCGATTTGATTTCGATTATCTCCCCATTAATTGACTACTAACAATTTATACATATTGATTTACATATCTGAATGAAAAAAACATCAATTCCTTAACATTGCAATATATGTTTATTGCTCTTAAAATTACAAAATAAAAGACTGACTAAGAATGCATTACTTTGCACTTGTATAGAGATAGCATTCAATAAAACCTTGAAACCTTGAAAACACATAGCTTACTGAAACAAGCTTACTGAACACATAGGGCATAGCTTACTGAAAAAAAGTTCTTCTTTCAGATGAAAATAACAACAATTGATTCAATAAAAAGGGTCACCCAAAATACTTGTTTAGAGCAATTGAAAGAATACAGTATGTAAATGTAAACTTGAGGGCTTTTAGCTAATACAGAGAGTGCTTTTCCAAAAAAAAAAAAAAAAAATTAACAGTGGGAGCCAGCAGCCTGTCATGGAGAAAAAAAAATCTCCGAATGCTCCACGTGAAACTTCGGCGTTCCGCCCTTTTTCTATCGTGTCTAATGATTTTGGTTAATATGCACGAGGGAGGGAGGGAGCAAGAAGCGCTCGTGTTGTTTGAAGACTATGAGTGCGCGCGCAGCCGGGGCTCTCTCTCGTACGCGCTCTGTCACTGTCACTCACCGATCAAATAAGGCTTTGACAGCCGCCAAAAAAAAAGATCAATGCAGAAAAACCCTGGATTGGTTATATAACGTTGGACAGAATGTTGATCCGGCCATCGCGTATATTCAGTGCACATAAGGTAAACGTTTTGCAAACGTTTTTTAGAGAAATAAAAACAGGTCGACGAATCGATGCGCATACGTCATCGATGACCTCGACGCGTTGTCCCAGCCCTAGTCAGAACGCTTTTGCATCATCTTCAGGAGAGTGGTTCTCAGCGCTGTCTAACTGGTGTACTTCATCAGTGAAATAATGGTGTGTTTAATTCCATCTATAAAGTCTTTACTCTGCTGTAAATACTATTATTTTACGCAACACAACATACAGTATCGAGATGTCAGTCAGCTAAATGTGTCAGCAGTGGTCATTTTGAATTATGAAAACGCCTTTTGACTTTTATTTTTATTCATTATAATACAGAATTTAATTTATTTTGGTGTTAAGATATGTTTATGTCTAATCTCAGTGCTGTTTGTTTATGGGCAGGTTATGGAGTCACGGCATCTTTCAGTTTAGAGTTAATCCGTGAGGACAGCAGCCCATCACTGGCTCAAATTTTTGCAATCACCGGCACAAGAATCAGCACTATTTTGGTTTAAAAAGATAATACAGAATGGTTGAATACACTTGAATTAAAATGTTACTTTGAAATGTTTTAGTTTATTCTTACATGGTGTTTTTTATTTATTTCCAGCCCATTTTAAATGAGCAATAAAGTAATTTTAAACAATAGTTGATTTAAATAAAACAACCCTGCATGTTGGGGAAAAACATTTAACCCAACCAGCTGGGTCAAAGCAACTCAGCATATGTTCTGTTCAATATTTACCAAGCACTGGGTTGCCAAATAACCCAACAATGGTTGTTTTTTGAACCAGCAAATATATACCATCATAAATATATATGAAGAGCTGAGATGCAAAATAATCTAAAATTAGCATTTTTATCAAGCTCCTATGTTTAGGTTCAGTCATTTTACTCTAATGGCAATGTATAGGTCCTTTTCTATGCGATTACAGTGAAATAACTAACATAAATATAGGAGGCTGATAAAAATGCTAATTTTAGAAGAAAATTTCAGACAGCACTTAGAAACTTTTGCATAATTCTTCATATTACCCACATACATACCACAGGAACTCCTCTTTTATTATACTGCAGTTTACAATAAAGCTACAGGCCAACAGTTCTGTTTACTCCTCAAAGCTGCATTTGCCACCTGGCGTAAATTTGGAGCCTGTGCAAACATCACCTATAAAGTATAATGCATAAACATAATACTGATATAAAGCAAAATTTCAGACCTACCTGCAGTGCGCTGTTCAGGAAGCAGCTGTTCTGACCCGGCTCATTGCTCAGGCCTTTGCTGGGAGCAATGGAGGTCATGTTGCGTGGCTTAAACATCCCCTGCAGCCCGCTGCTGCCCGAAGCAAAGTAGTTCCGCTTCCACGACATGGGTCCAGCTCTGCTCCGCTAACCCCTCCAATCACCACAAGAGCCGCGTCCTTCCCCAGCTAATCATGCTGGAGGAGGAGGGCATCCTGAACACGGTGCAAATGTGTGTGTGTGTGTGTGTGTGTGTGTGTGTGTGTGTAAATGCAAGAGAGAAATAGAGCAGAGAGTGTCTGTGCTAGGCTGGTCTCTATGTCACTCCCATGAGAGAGGGTTTGGTCAGTGATTACAAAACGAAAAATATAATGAAGGAATCTGCTGGAGTTTGGTCACAGGTGTGAATATAAAAGTGATGTTTTCTCTCGAGGGGAGCGGGAGAATCTCAGTAATGTCTGTCTGTCACGACTAAATTGCTCCCCACACCTGAGATGGTAAAATGGGGTCAAACATAATGACTGGCCTGGTTAAAACCAGCTGTGTGACTGTTGCAGGGTTTGTTAGAGTAAGTGTGGCTGTGATCCAAGACACTGTCCTCACGTAGCTGTGTCCACTTTCTGTCCGCTGACTGCTCTTCAACTCTGAGCCTTCTCAGTATGTTCTCTCTTAGCCCAGCTGATCTGAAAGATAAATAATAATAACCTACATTCAAACACATTCCTTTCATTTTTCAAACAATAAGTCAGCAGCTGAACTGGGGTGATACTACCTGCTGGTTGATCTAGAGCAAAAACCATCATAATTTTTGCACTTATTTTAACTTTTCGGTTGTATTCTCCTCACATAAAAGAACATGTAATCCAGAACATAGAACATAACCATGTAAATTACTTTCTGGATTCTGTGTCTTAGATAGGCACCATTCCTCTTTTTATCTCTCTCTCCCCTCTGACTGGTATTTATTCCGGTGAAAGCGTTTGAAAGAGTTTTCAGCAGCCATTGCTCCAGTCTTCAGTGCCACATGATCCTTTAGAAATCGTTTTAACATGCTGATTTGATAATCAAGAAAAATTTCTTAAGATCACAGCTGGAAATGGTATAGCACAAAATAAGACCTGTATATTTGTAAAACCATGATGCATGTTTTTCAGGATTCTTTGATTAAAAGAAAGTTTAAAAGAAAAGCATCTTTTGTAACATTACAATGTCTTTACAGTCGCTTTTGAACAATTTAATGTGTCCTTGCTGAATAAAAGTATTAATTTCTTAAGTGAACAGTAAAATATGTTTGGATATGCCACGACTGAAACTACTTTGAAACAACCAGTATACCCTACAAACACTTGTGAGCACACATCAGTTGAATTCTATATTAATGTGGCATTTTTATAATTAATTATTACAAATGCATTTTCCCTTATATTTTTTTGAAAATACATGTAGTATTCGTAAGTATTTGTAAGTAAATTTGAACTTACAACCTTTATGCTAAACAAAATAGAAATAAGAAAAACCTTACAGCCATTTTATGTCAACTACCTATTTTTTTGTTTTTAGCCCTCTCACATGTACATAAAAGCAGTCCTGCACACTGACTGCCATTCAAATACACGTGCAAAATCTCCACTGTTTAACTAATCTGGACTATAATTTTTTTAATCCCCTTACCCTTTCACTTTTTCAACGAGGAAAATGTGAGTGAGAGAGGAAGGTAAAGAGGAATGGGTGCGGGAGCGGAAAGACAGCAGCACTGCAGAGCTCTACTGCCAAGATGAAGGCAGCGGCGTGCTGAGCAAATGTCCTATTCCTACTACTACATAAATACACGCCCACATTCACACACAAAAAAAACACTCTGTCCACATGGTCCAGCCGGGACCAGAACAAGGCCCCACAGTGTGCCCTGTTCTCCTGAGGCAGAGGCAAAAAGAGGGAATTTCTGGTGATGAAGAACAGTGAGTGTGAAAGACTTGAGGCAGGTGTTATGTGGGGTCGAGTAAAAACATCTTTCCTGCTCTTCTTAATCAGGATCAGCTCTGTGTAAGATAGGGATGTTCATGACTGCCTGTTGATCGATTCAATGACAATAGTAATAATATATATATATATATATACATACATACACACACACACACACATATATATATATATATATATATATATATATGAGCAACAATTTGTCAAAAATTCCTGAGCCACAAAGTGACGTTTTGATTAATAAAGTCATCTATATTTTCAATTCAGATTATTAAGAGAAATATATTAACAGCATATTAAGCTTTTTAAATTCATGCTAAATGTATTAGAATACAGCAGAATAAAAAGACTATTATGAGAAAAACAAATACTCAAGTTATTTAAACTTGTTTAAATGTTACATTTTAAGTATTTGAAAATATTAAATATATCTGTACAAAGTAATGTAAAAGAAAATATAATGATCCACAAACGTCTCTAGGTTACGCATGTAACCATCGTTCCTCAAGGGACCGAGACGCTGCGTACGAAACGCTATGGGAGGGGGAGGACGCACTTAGTGTGAGCGACTCTGAATATCGTGTGTAATCTGTCTAATGGAAGAGTGTGACGTCATGGGTGGAGTGACTTAAGCGACCAGGAAGCTATAAAAGCAAATGCCGCGCAGCTGGCATCAGCGTCGAGTACCGCAGGGGTGTCGGGGGTATGGCATCAAGACGCAGCATCTCGTTCCCTAGAGGAACCATGGTTACATGCATAACCTAGGGACGTTCCTCTTCAGGAACTCGAGCTGCGTCGAAAACGCTATAGGGAACGAGGTGCCCATGCTGCCAGACTACCAAATCCCTGCCTAGTGTGTATCCGAAGAGCACAGCTTAGGACGAGAGAACAGAAGCGTCTGGCATATCTAGGCCATAAAACCTTGCGAATGTGGAGGGTGTGGACCACCCCGAAGCGTTGCAGATGTCCAGCATGGACGCACCTGCTAAGAAGGCCTTGGGGGCCCACATACCCCGCGTGGAGTGAGCCTTCGCTCCCAACAGTGGGGGAAGACCAGAGGACTCATAGGTGGCATTGATAGCCTCGACTATCCAACGGCTAAGAGTCTGCTTAGATGCAGGAAAGCCCCTTTTGGGGGGACCGTAGCACACTAGCAATTGGTCCGATTTTCTCCACAGGGCAGCTCTGTGGATGTATGTGTCCAGCGCTAGAGCATCGTGGTTGAATCCCACACTACGCCTAGATAGGTGATTCTCTGAACTGGAGAAAGTACACTTTTCTGGCATTCAGTCTCAAACCCCGCTCCCCCATGTGAGCGAGAACGACATCTCGATGTCGAACCGCCATGTGCTCTGATTGAGCTAAAATCAACCAAACGTTGATATAATTTAGTATGCAGGGTGAGAGTGCAAGACCAAACTGAAGTACTCGAAATCGGTACGCTTCGCCCCCGAAAGCGAACCTCAGAAACTTCCTGTGTTGTGGAAGGATGGACACATGGAAGTATGCGTCTAAGAGATCTGTCATGACAAACCAGTCCTCGGACCTGATTTGTGATACAACATGCTTTATAATGAGCATTTTGAACTTCAGCCTCATAACTGAGCGATTTAAATGATGTAGATCTATGATTGGACGCAACCCCCCCCCCCCCCAATCCTTCTTTGGAACTTGTGAAATACCGGCTGTTAAAACCCGGATCCCTGTCTCGAGGAGGGACCACCTCAATGGCCTTTTTCCCTAATAGAGTATTCACTTCTATTCTGACAAGACAGAATAACATGCACACACAGAGCACTTGCTGAAAGACGCGAGCTGCGCGGCATGTGCTTTTATAGCTTCCTGGTCGTTTATGTCACCCCACCCGAGACGTCACGCTAGGGATGGGACGGTATGAAAATGTAATATCACGATTATAGTGACTAAAATTATCACGATTATCAATATTATCACGGTTTTGTTGAAACGAGATGAAAGTGTTCAAAAATAGTTGATGCTCACACTGAAAACATTTCAGCAAGTTTTATATTTAATAATCAACAAACAACTAATAAAACAAGCAACTCTATGCACTTAATTTAAAGAAAGATTAAATTCTGTGGCATTTCCTTCCTTACAATGAAAAGTGTAGAAGCATAGAAAAGTCACTGACTTTCGCCATTCCTTCTCGAAAAAAAAAACAAAAAAACATTGTGCGCTGCGCTTGCATCAGACTGTTGCTGGCTGGACATGATTTAATAGCGAGTTATTAAAACCGCGATAATCAAACACGGTTTTAATGATAATTCATTTTTAAACGATATTACTAACCTTCAGCACATTTTATCACGGTTATCGATAAAACCGGTTATCGTCCCATCCCTACGTCACGCTCTTCCATTAGACAGATTACACACGATATTCAGAGTCGCTCACGCCAAGCGTGCCCCCTCCCCATAGCGTTTTCGACGCAGCTTGAGTTCCTAAAGAGGAACTGATGTTTTAATGAAGAAAGTCATTTATATTTTTTATTCCCATTATAACAACAGAAAATGTAAAAGGTATTTGAATATTTTTAAGTATTTTAAAAATATATTATTTCCAAATATCATATTCACGTTGCTAACTTTATCATCATTTATTTCAAAAATTTAAATGTTAGAAATAGGCGCTAATGCTAGTCCACAATATGCATTTTATGGTATTGCTGTTAATTTTGATTAAATCTATTTACTACCTGAAAAAAGGTATTTTTGTTTTAGGTATGAGAGTGTATAATAAAGCATGACATGCTGCTTTACATGCATGTATGTAATTCTTGTTTTGCATAAAACAGGTGTGGACACTCATTCTGAGTGGGCGGCAATGCTGAGATCATTGAAGGAATTATTCAGAGATGGGGTCATGTGATCTAAGTTCTACATGGTACAATTGTGAGTCATGGGCTGCCATGACGACAGCGCAGTCCACCCCCACCCCAATCCCAAGCCCTGTGCTGGTCGATGCCCTGGCCGATATGGTCATACACTAGCTGGCACTGTGCAAGCATTACACCAGAGTGTTTATGCATTTACATAATGCATTGCAGAGCACAGCACAACACAACACAGCCAACAATTACTGAGAGAGGGACAAAGAGAGAGAGATAGAGTGAACTAATGAGAGAGAGAAAGGGAAGGTCCTCTCTGATTATCCAAATAAGCTTAGTCCAATATGGCATCTAATAACTCACATACACAAGACCAACAGCTCTGAAAAGGCAGTGTCCTCTGAAATCGGGTGGACAGGGCCGTCTCATTAACCCAACAACAATCAGACGCTCAGGAACCAATCGAGAGCTACTATCAATCAGACCTGGTCAGGATGAACTATGGGAAGTAATCTCCTCCTGGCTAGTGTGTTAATAAACACGTTACGTAACATTCTGGTGCACTGTGCGGCGACCACAAAGCCTCGCCTCCATACCTCCCAGTTCTGCTGGCCACCAATGCCCCCAAACACACACGCATCTTCCTAAATCTCCTTTTAATTCCATTAAATGGCAGAGTTCCAGTGCCACACTGCCAGGATCCGCAGCCGTGGAGATACCTTGGCAACCACACAGAGTGCACTGGGATTCTACAAAGAGAGACAGGGACAGAGATGGATTAGCATGCATCCCTGAACTTTACCTCTACTGGGCCTCCATATAAATGTCCCAAGGATTGTATTTTTTGCAGAGCAAACAGGACTGTGTGATATACAGGGTTGAGAAATATATTCATCAGGTTTCCTTACTGTACAGCAGTGAAACCCATCCAGAAAGAATGTTAGTGACTCGTAATTACATCACACTCTTTAATTAGTTTCATTCATTTGAAATGTGAAACTGCTGATGTGAAACATGAAATACAATCAGGCTCCAAAATTCACTTGTTTTTCACACTTGCCAATTCAAAAATGACAAAATGTACCAGGTGTCAATATTTCTATACCATGAAACTGTATTTTTCATTCTTTTTTTATTTTTTTTATTATTTGATAAAATATGTATTATTCACAAAAGATTGGTGTAATGAATTAAAACTCCATGATCACGGGAAGAAGGAGGCGGGAACCGGCGGACAATCAAATAAGATTTTTATAATCAAAATAAAGACAAAACAGCGTGTCAGCCCCTCACGGACGACTGACGCGCACAAATAAAAAGCAAACACAAACTAAAGCCCAGGCCTGGTCCTCTCTCGTCCTTCACTGTCGTCGCTCCAGTTTTATATCCTTCCATCTCCTCTGTGGGACTCGAGACCGGTGGGTCGAGCAGGTGTCGCTCATCTCAAATCACTCCACCGGCCTCGCTCCTGTTCCCACGGCCCTCGGCCCCGCCCCACTCGTCACATACCCCCATCGCCCCTCACAGGCCGGGGGGTACCCACAGGACTGCGCGCTACTCCCCTCCCCGTCCCTCCCTCCGGGGGTACCGCTCACGGTGACCTGCGGGAACCTGGGGGTAGGACAGACGAGGCGAGAGAAAAGGAGATGGAAGGAGGAGCGACAGAGACGAGAGAGGGGAGAGAGGAGCAAAATTCCGGTTCCCAGAAGCACTGCTGCTCGGCCCTCCACCAGCTGGGTGATCTCCTCCGCGTTGCCTGGCGGTGGCACTGGATGGCCCTCGGCGGACGGCACGACACTCCTCCGCCGCCCGGTGGACGGCGGCGGCTCCTCCGGTTTGGGGCAGCTGGCAGGAGTCCCCCGTTCCCTGCTCCTCCCCATTCTTGGTCAGATGGCAGCAGGCTCCGGCCCACTGGTGAACGGCGCCGACTCCTCCGCTCCCTCACGGATGGCAGCCGCCCCTCCACATCACGGGCGGCCGGCAGCGAGCTCGCCCGTCCCTGGCAACTCACTCCAGCCCACCGCCTCGAGCGTCCATGACGGCACACTCCCTCTTCAGCAGCGCGTCCCTCCTTCTCCCGGGCTTCGGCACCACTGTAACGAATTAAAACTCCATAATCATCGGGAAGAAGGAGGCGGGAACCGGCAGACAATCAAATAAAGACTTTAATGACAAAATAAACACAAAACAGCGCGTCTGCCCCTCACGGACGACTGACACGCACAACTAAAAAGCAAACACAAACTAAAGCCCAGGCCTGGTCCTCTCTCGTCCTTCATTGTCGTCGCTCCAGTTTTATATCCTTCCATCTCCTCCGTGGGACTCCAGACCAGTGGGTCGAGCAGGTGTCGCTCATCTCAAATCACTCCACCGGCCTCGCTCCTGTTCCCACGGCCCTCGGCCCCGCCCCACTCGTCACAATTGGATTTAGAATTTTTGTCTTGCATATTTGAGACAAGCTCTGTAAAACTGTACTAAACACAGATGAACAATATGAATGTTCTTTTTTTTTATTATTCTAGGAAAAACCACACAGAGCAGGGAAACATAAACTTGTAATGGCAAATTGTCAGTTGAGGCAAAAGTTTTTGTGTCTGTAAGATTTTTTTATTATTATTTCTGAAAGAAGTTTCTTATGCTCACCAAGGCTGCATTTATTTGACCAAAAATACAGTAAAAACAGAAATATTGTAAAATATTTTTGAAAATAGCCACTTCTTTATTTTAATCTATTTTAAAATTAAAATTTTTCCTGTAACAGCAAAAAATCTGAACATTCCACAGTCATTTCTCCAGTCGTCAGTGTCACATGATCCTCTCAAGAATCATTTTTTTATTATTATCAATGTTGAAACTAAATATTGCTTAATATTTTTTACTTTTGGAAACCACAATACTTTGTGAAAAAATATTAAATTTAAAAAAAATTTTTACAAAATAAATAAATAAAAAACAGAGCAGCCACTTCAGGAAAAATTCAAGTTAGAGAACCTGTCTGATTCCCAGTCTTTGTCAGGATGACACAATGTAGGAGTGCAGCACTGCAGACTCTCACAAAAGCCACAGCCATTAACAAAGCCTTTATAGTGCTGCCACTGGAGACCAGACTCACTCATCCACAAACTCTAAGGAGGAGCACACCATTTACACTGTCATTCTAGTGACTGACTTAAACCTTCACCTCCATCAGAATCAACATTTAGTGCATTTATAGTTATAGAGCTGCCAATTCAGTCATTATTACATTCAGATAATAATAGAATACGTCACACCTCTGTTTATCAATTTGCACTGGCTTCCAATAGCTGCTCGTATAAAATTCAAGGCATTGATGTTTGCCTACAAAACTACCACTGGTTCTGCACCCATTTACCTAAATTTGTTACTTCAGACTTATGTGCCCTCTAGAAGGCTTGCATTCTAGCTTGCGTTCTGCAAGTGAACGTCGCTTGATTGTGCCATCCCAAAGAAGCACAAAGTCACTTTTACGGACTTTTAAATTAAATGTTCCCTCCTGGTGGAATGACCTCCCCAACTCTATCCGGACAGCTGAGTCCTTAGCCATCTTCAAGAATCGGCTTAAAACACATCTCTAACACTCACTATTCTAATTCTATTCTTTAAAAAAATCTAACTACCTTTCTAATCTTTTTATATTCTATTTTCTTTTCATTAATTATGCAATTGTATGTGTGTGTGTGTGTGTATGTGTAAAGACCTCTAACACTATCTTGCTCTATTCTTTTTTTATTCCACTGTTCTCTTACGAGAGCTCTCTCGTACTGCATCTTAGCTAAGACGCTACGGGAAAAGTCTCTTTTCACGAAATTCTGAAGCAAAAAATTATCCTTAATTTTGTATTTTTGTAAAGCGCATTTGCAGCAGTACACAGCCATGGGCGAGACGGCTCGTTCGCTCATTGGCTTGTTCTGCGGCAACTGCACAGCCTGTCGAGCGCGGTTACTTTCAATTCTGTTATATCCAAGCTGTTCTTTATGTGTGTGTGTGTGTGTGTGTTCGCCCTGCGACACACACTCGTAAAAGAGCTCGCGTCTTTTTTAAGATGCCTTCCTGCGGCTCGTCAGAGCCCCACGCAGCGAGGGAGACCGGTACGTCATCTGTGTCTCCTGCCTGGGTGAAGATCATGCAGCGCTCACGCTCGCTGACGGCGGATGCCCCCACTGCGAGCTGTTGCCATGGTGACTCTGAGGACTTGCCTGGCCTTTTTCTCTGAGCCTGCATTCTCTGCTGAGGCGCCGTAAAAGCATCGCTTCCAGCGGATTCCGGAACCGTCTTCAGCTCAACCAAGCTCGCCGGTTCGCCCTGCTTCACCGGCCCCCCCTGCATCGCTTCCCGGTGGGCTGTGCCCACTGTCGATCTCAGGGCCGCGTCGGGGGAAGAGGACACGCGCTCTCTGCTAGCTTCGGGCAGTGAGGGCTGGGCGAGCGCCGAGGATCTCGCGCCTTCTGCTCAGAAGCCCAGCAGACGAGTTGACATAGAGAAGGAGCCGGGGCGAATGCGCGTGTTGGCCGCGATGAGTCTCGGCCGCGAGTGGTTTGCACCAGCGCCCCCCCTCTCGTTCCCAGCTGGATGGTATTTCCCTTTCGGATGAGCGTACTTCTCAAAGCCCGCCTCATTTCTTCCTGAGCTTCACGAAGAGGTGGCGAAGGCTTGGAACACTCCATATTCAGCGCGAACTCGTTCGTCTGTCTCACTAGCATTCTCCACACTGATGATGCTAAAAACAGGAACTACCACTCACTTCCGCCGGTGGAACAGGCGATAGCGACGCACCTTTGTCCGCCCTCTGCTGGACAGCGGCAAAAGCGGTGTTGCCATCTAAAGCCTGCTGTGTGACGCTGCGTCGGCACTACTAACGATGGCTGCTTCATCGAAGCGCAGGTGTACGAGTTCCGCTGTGGCCGAGCTCTCACCCAAGCGCACCGCTGTTTCAGTTCCAGGAATTGTGACTGTCTCAGCGTTTTCTGCAATGCGCAAGCCTGCACAGTTGCCCGCTTGCCTGCACACAAAAGCCGTTATCACAACAGCTTCAGCAACGCAGCTCGAGACCCCCGTTCTCGCTCTACCGGCCGTCGCCCCGCGCCACGGGGACCGCGGCAGAGGATTACGGTGAGGCCTGGAGCCCCGAAGCCATCCTAGGAAAGCCATCTATGCATGCTGCATGACGCTGCGTCGGCACTACACACGATGGCTGCTTCATCGAAGCGCCGGTGTACGAGTTCCGCTGTGGCCGGGCTCTCACCTAAGCGCGCCGCTGTTTCAGTTCCAGAGATTGTGACTGTTTCAGCGTTTTTTGCAATGCGCAAGCCTGTACGGTTGCCCGCTTGCCTGCACACGAAAACCGTTACCACGGCTACCCAGATATTTCCCGAAAAAGGTGTAATTTCTGGTGTCCCGGCCACGGCCGATGGTGCTATAAATGTAGTGACGATGCCCACTGCTCAGTGCCCATCTCCACATATAAGCACAGCCCTTCACACAGGGCTCGCGCCCATAAAAGCGACTCAAGTCGATCATGCGCACTACATAGTAGACGTGCCCACTCCTCAGTGCCCACAATCACTATGTCACACGCGTCATGTGGTTTCTGTAAAAACGAAACCCGTGCACGTTCGTCTGGCCACAGCCGATGGTGCTCTAAATGTAGTGACGATGCCCACTCCTCAGTGCCCATCTCCACATGTAAGCACAGCCCTGCACACAGGGCCTGCGCCCATAAAAGCGACTCAAGTCGATCGCGCACACTGCATAGTAAGCGTGCCCACCCCTCAGTGCCCACAATTACTATGTCACACGCGTCATGTGGATTCTGTAAAAAAAAAAAAAAAAACCTGTGCACGCTCGTCCGGCCACGGCCGATGGTGCTATAAATGCAGTGACGATGCCCACTCCTCAGTGCCCATCTCCACATGTAAGCACAGCCCTGCACACAGGGCTCGCGCACATAAGATCGACACAGATCGGTCGAGCGCGCCGCGTGGCTTCTGTAAAAACGAGGCCCGTGCACGTACGCTCTGCACAGGCAGACAGCGAGTTTAAAGTGGTAAATGTGCACATATGCAGCCCACAGTTACTCGCAGACATATCGAGTCCCACGGGACCTGCTCAGCCTTCCCCCAGTCGGTTAAGCGCCGGGACGGGGTCGAGGAGGAGCGATCTGCCCGCTGTGATCAGCTCACCGCCTCAAATGCGCAGCACACCCGAGCGACGCCGTTGCCCGGTCAACAGAGCGCGCTTCGCATCCAGCCCTTAGCCATTCATGCAGGTGCATGGTCAGCGCTCTCAGGGGTTTCAGATTGGGTGCTAGGCATTATAAAGAGAGGCTACTCGCTACAGTTTTTTTCGACGCCCTCCGCGCTTTTCAGCGCGCGTCGAAACTACGGTCAAAACAGAAGTAGCACACATACTTCGGGCTGAAATATCAAAACTGTTGAGCAAAGGGGCTGTAGAGCCTGTGTCTCAAGCTCAATGCGAGGGGGGGGGCTGTACAGCAGATACTTTCTGGTGCCCAAGAGAGACGGGGGTCTCAGGCCCATACTGGATCTAAGACAGCTGAGCAAGGCATTGATGAAACGCAGTTTCAAAATGCTTACGACCAGGAAACTCCTCGCGCAGATTCGCAGAGGGGACTGGTTCATGTCAATAGATCTGAGGGACGCGTAATTTCAAATACAGATAGCGTCAAACCACAGGCGATATTTGAGATTCGCCTTCGAGGGCCAGGCATACCAGTTTACAGTCCTCCATGGCTCCTCGTACGTTTACGAGGTGCATGGATGCAGCGCTCGCTCCTCTCAGACTCAGAGGCATACGAGTGCTGAATTATTTGGACGACTGGCTGGTTCTGGCCCGATCACGAGCGGAGTTCGTGGACCACAGGGCCGTTTTACTCGATCACCTCGAGAAGCTCGGCCTCAGTGTCAATTGGGCGAAGAGTTCGCTGAACCCCAGTCAGACGATCCTGTTTCTGGGTATAGTTCTGAACTCATGTTCCATGACGGCACGGCTGTCACCACAGCGCGCGATGGGCATTCAGCGCGCAGCGAGTTCTTTCCGCTGCGGCGCAACCGTGTCGCTCAAACACTGTCAAAAGATGCTGGGTCTCATGGCCTCAGCATCTCCGGTTCTGCGGCTGGGCCTGCTCCGCATGCGCCCCCTGCAGTTCTGGCTGAAGGCTCGGGTGCCGCGCAGAGCGTGGGCGTCTGGCCGGCTGCATTTCAAGGTCGATCAGAGCTGTGTTGCGGCTCTAGCACCTTGGACAGCGAACGGCTGGTACCGATCAGGTGTAAGCCTGGGGACATCCCAGAGTGTGAAAATGGTGTCGACGGACGCCTCCACTTCAGGATGGGGAGCGCTGCTCGAAGGCACACCGTCCTTTGGCCTATGGTCAGAACGGGAAAAGCTCCATCATATCAACTGCCTGGAAATGCTGGCAGTGGAGAACGCGCTGACGCGCTTTTGTCCCCATATCAAGGATCACCACGTCGTAGTCCGTGCGGACAACATGTCCGTGGTGTCCTACATAAATCGCCAGGGCGGTCTCGGGTCCCGAAACCTGTGCAGGCTGACGGAACGCCTCCTGGTTTGGGCTCAGCGCAACGTGCGCTCGCTGAGAGCAGTGCATGTGCCTGGACTGCAGAATCTGGGTCCAGACAGGCTGTCCAGAGGCAATGTTCCTACGGGCGAATGGTCTCTACACCCGCAAACAGTCCGGCTTTTGTGGGAGAGATTTGGCATGGCGGAGGTGGACCTCTTTGCGTCCCACGAAAACGCTCACTGCCCCGCGTTCTTTTCCAAGAACGAAAGCGCGCTGTCGCGGAGATGGCCGTGCTGCCCGCTTTATGCGTTCCCTCCCGTCTCCCTCCTTCCGCAGGTGATAGAACGGGTGAGAGAAACGAGATGTTCAATACTGCTTGTAGCACCTCTTTGGAAGAACCAACCATGGTTCCCAGATTTGATGCAGTTAGCAGATGTCGCCCCGTGGCCTGTACCGTTGAGGAGGGACCTCCTCTCGCAGGCCAGGGGCTCGATTTGGCACCCTCAACCGGAGTTGTGGTCCCTCCATGTGTGGGCGCTCAACGGTTACCCGCTGATCTCGCAGTGGGAGTGCTAAATACCATCACTCAGGCTAGAGCTCCGTCGACACGACGTCTGTATGCCTCGAAGTGGTCGGTGTTCTCCAGCTGGTGCACAGCTCGAGGTTATTCACCCCTTAGTTGTGATGTGACGGAGGTCCTCTCCTTCCTACAGGAGCTGTTGGATAAGGGCAGAGCCCCATCCACGCTCAAAGTTTATGTGGCGGCCATCGCAGCGTTTTCTGAAACGGCGTCCGGTCAGTCAATAGGAAGGAACGATTTAGTCATCCGGTTCCTCAGAGGAGCTAGGAGGCTGAATCCTCCCAGACCTCCGTCAGTCCCTATGTGGGACCTCACGGCGGTTTTGGAGGCCTTGAAGGGTCCCCCTTTTGAGCCTATCCAATCGGTTAGCGTTCAGCATCTGTCGTTCAAGACAGTATTCTTGTTGGCTCTCGCTTCTGTGAAGCGTGTGGGTGATTTGCACGCGCTCTCTGTGAGCCAGTCGTGCTTGGAGTTTGGGCCCAATGACTCAAGGGTCATACTCAAACCTAGGCACGGTTATGTGCCGAAATCCCTCAACACACCGTTTCGGGCTCAGGTTATTGCCCTGTCTGCATTGCCGGTGTCAGAGGAGGATGGAGACTCGAGTCTTCTTTGCCCTGTCAGGGTTTTAAGAGCTTATGTGTCTCGCTCTGCTGCCTTTCGGCAGACGGAGCAGCTGTATGTCTCGTTCGGTGCACGTTCCAAGGGAATGGCTGTTTCGAGACAGACTCTATCCAGATGGCGTCGCCTCGTCGTGGGCGTGGTCTACTGGGATCTCCTTGCAGGATATATGTATGGCGGCAGGTTGGGCCTCGCCGTCTACATTTATCAGGTTCTATAACCTGGAGGTCCCCGCCTTGCAAGCAAGGCTGTTGTCGGTATAGTCGAATCAGGGCCCTGAGGGGAATTCTGAGTTCACGAGCGCTATGCGCTGCCGACTGTTCTATGGGCAGTATTGCGTAAGACCCGCATTGCCACATTGGTCAGGCCTTGCCTCGGCTGTGTGATGTCATATTGCCGCATCTACGGATGCTGCTAGATATAGGACGGAGGGCTTTTTCCCTTTTCTGTCCTGGACTCTCTGTGAGTCCCTCAGGTGACTGTGCACTGTAAATCCTGGGCGTTGCTTCAGGTTTATTGGTGTGTGATCCCTGCGCGCACGGCGTTTTACATTGGGTTCCCGTAGCGTCTTAGCTAAGACGCAGTACGAGAGAGCTCTCGTAAGAGAACGTACTCGGTTACTAAATGTAACCTCGGTTCTCTCTAGAAGAGCGAACGAGTACTGCGTTCTCTGCCGTGCGCACGATTCACTCTGGTTCGCTTCGGCGATGAAATAAATCAGGTGAGTCAGCCTTTTCGAGCTCCTTTTATAGGTTGGGCCACACCCGTTTCGGCGGAAAGTGGCAAGAAGGGCGCGAAGCGCCCTTATTGGTCTGATGTTGCATCAGCCCGCGCTCGATAGGCTGTGCAGTTGCCGAAGAACAAGCCAATGACCGAACGAGCCGTCTCGCCTATGGCTGTGTACTGCTGCAAATGCGCTTTACAAAAATACAAAATTAAGGATAATTTTTTGCTTCAGTATTTCGTGAAAAGAGACTTTTCCCGTAGCGTCTTAGCTAAGACGCAGTACTCGTTCGCTCTTCTAGAGAACCAAGGTTACGTTTAGTAACCGAGTACGTTTTCTTTATATTATATTATTTAAAATCCCATGCTAGGTGTACTGTGTTATCCTAACTGAGACTTGTTATAGCACTTATATATCATTGCTCTTTTTGTTGTTTTTGATTGCTTCCACTGTCCTCATCTGTAAGTCGCTTTGGATAAAAGCGTCTGCTAAATGAATAAATGTAATGTAATGTAAAGATAAAGAGACTTTGGGTTTTTAGCGGTAATGTTCAATTTATAAATTAATTATTATTTTTAGTAAACTTTTTTGAATTACAAAACCAGTCTGAACAATTATTTTGCAAACCAGACTGAATCGGTTGAGTCAATATCTCAAAGACTCATTACAGACTCCCAGTAATTTGGGTTAACAACTGAACTGACAACAGAGCTGTTTTAGTTAACTAGAACTACATTATTAAACCATTTTTGTTAATTGAACTAAAGCAGGAAAAAAATTTAAATATAACATGACAAAACTAAAACTAAAAAAAGAAGACGACAATTACAAAAGGTTGCCCCTGCAACTAATTTAAATAAAAAAGTTGAAGTTGAAGTACAATATGACTAAAACTAAAAGTGAAATAAATATAAAGTAAAATTAAATTTTAAAAACTAATAACAATTACACAACAATATTACTAAAACAAACTATAATTAAAATATAAAATAAAATCAGATAAAATACAAATACAAATAGTTGTAATATAGTTAATGTAAATTATAGTGAGGTTTAATGGGATGACACATGAAATTACAATACACACTAAATTTAAAATATGAATTTAAATAAATATGAAATTAATCTGAAATATGCCATGTATACACAAATACTCATCCTTAAGCTGTTCTTTTCGGTTCAACTAATATCATATTTCCACAACCTAAAGATGTAATTCACAGTCTCTCTACAGGTGTCTTCAACCCTGCTGCTAAATGGCCATTGATTCTGTCTTTCCATTCCAGAGAAAAATGGAAGCCCATTCCCCAAACAATCCCTGACTGAACTAAATGGAGAAAAAGAACAAGTCATCATCTCAGACATGAAGAATCATTTCTTTAGTTAGCACTAAAGTGAAGGTGTAACAAATGAGAGATAAAAAATCTCTTGGTAGATGGGTGCAATAAGTTGAAACAGAATCATTAGACCAAGGGCTGAAGCATTTCCTGAGCCTGAGTGCTGCACGACAGCCGGAAGCAGCCCTTCTGATGCCTGGGGCCTGCAGAGAGACTGAGATCTGTCTGCATGTAGCTGCCGTGTAACCTCGCAGCTCTCTCCTCCCGCTGATAGGGATTGCATGACTGCAGCTCGCCAGATGCAGCAGGAGAGATATGCTGTGGAACTATCAGGCTGAATCCAGTACAATTTAATCCAGTGTCATTTACTACTCAGGGATCAACAATAAGGATTCTTCTGCTTGCGCAATTGAATCAGAATTTAGTCACTATCTGCACTGTCAACTTTTTAATGGACTCACCACAAAAAATGTATAGCTATATATGCAAAACAAAAACAATGTCATAAAACCATTTAATCACTGGAGGAAATAGATTACAGAAACATTATTAAAGTGTCCATTTTTATAATTTACATAAAATATGTATTTATTGTTAACTTTAAAAAATACATATATTTGTAATAAAAATCAAAAATGTAAAAACATGATTTTTTTTTGTTGATATAGATAAAAATATAATGTCAATGTCAATGTCACCTTTATTTATATAGCGCTTTAAACAAAATACATTGCGTCAAAGCAACTGAACAACATTCATTAGGAAAACAGTGTCAATAATGCAAAAATGATAGTTAAAGGCAGTTCATCATTGGATTCAGTTATGTCATCTCTGTTCAGTTAAATAGTGTCTGTGCATTTATTTGCAATCAAGTCAACGATATCGCTGTAGATGAAGTGTCCCCAACTAAGCAAGCCAGAGGCGACAGCGGCAAGGAACCGAAACTCCATCGGTGACACAATGGAGAAAAAAACCTTGGGAGAAACCAGGCTCAGTTGGGGGGCCAGTTCTCCTCTGACCAGACGAAACCAGTAGTTCAATTCCAGACTGCAGCAAAGTCAGATTGTGCAGAAGAATCATCTGTTTCCTGTGGTCTTGTCCTGGTGCTCCTCTGAGACAAGGTCTTCACAGGGGATCTGTATCTGGGGCTCTAGTTGTCCTGGTCTCCGCTGTCTTTCATGGATGTAGAGGTCCTTTCTAGGTGCTGATCCACCATCTGGTCTGGATACGTACTGGATCCGGGTGACTGCAGTGACCCTCTGATCTGGACACAGACTGGATCTGGTGGCCACGGTGACCTCGGAACAAGAGAGAAACAGACAAATATTAGCGTAGATGCCATTCTTCTAATGATGTAGCAAGTACATAGGTTGTTATGGGAAGTGTTTCCGGTTCCGGTTTACCTAATTAATGCAGCCTAAAAATCCTTTAACGGATTTGGATAATAAAAGCATATTCGTATGTTATGTGTATGCCAGGTTAAAGAGATGGGTCTTTAATCTAGATTTAAACTGCAAGAGTGTGTCTGCCTCCCGAACAATGTTAGGTAGGTTATTCCAGAGTTTGGGAGCCAAATAGGAAAAGGATCTGCCGCCTGCAGTTGATTTTGATATTCTAGGTATTATCAAATTGCCTGAGTTTTGAGAACGTAGCGGACGTAGAGGATTATAATGTAAAAGGAGCTCATTCAAATACTGAGGTGCTAAACCATTCAGGGCTTTATAAGTAATAAGCAATATTTTAAAATCTATGCGATGCTTGATAGGGAGCCAGTGCAGTGTTGACAGGACCGGGCTAATATGGTCATACTTCCTGGTTCTAGTAAGAACTCTTGCTGCTGCATTTTGGACTAGCTGTAGTTTGTTTACTAAGCGTGCAGAACAACCACCCAATAAAGCATTACAATAATCTAACCTTGAGGTCATAAATGCGTGGATTAACATTTCTGCATTTGACATTGAGAGCATAGGCCGTAATTTAGATATATTTTTGAGATGGAAAAATGCAGTTTTACAAATGCTAGAAACGTGGCTTTCTAAGGAAAGATTGCGATCAAGTAGCACACCTAGGTTCCTAACTGATGATGAAGAATTGACAGAGCAACCATCAAGTCTTAGACAGTGTTCTAGGTTATTACAAGCAGAGTTTTTAGGTCCTATAATTAACACCTCTGTTTTTTCAGAATTTAGCAGTAAGAAATTACTCGTCATCCAGTTTTTTATATCGACTATGCAATCCATTAGTTTTTCAAATTGGTGTTTCACCGGGCTGCGAAGAAATATAGAGCTGAGTATCATCAGCATAACAGTGAAAGCTAACACCATGTTTCCTGATGATATCTCCCAAGGGTAACATATAAAGCGTGAAGAGTAGCGGCCCTAGTACTGAGCCTTGAGGTACTCCATACTGCACTTGTGATCGATAGGATACATCTTCATTCACTGCTACGAACTGATGGCGGTCATATAAGTACGATTTAAACCATGCTAATGCACTTCCACTGATGCCAACAAAGTATTCAAGTCTATGCAAAAGAATGTTGTGGTCAATTGCGTCAAACGCAGCACTAAGATCCAATAAAACTAATAGAGAGATACACCCACGATCAGATGATAAGAGCAGATCATTTGTAACTCTAAGAAGAGCAGTCTCAGCACTATGATACGGTCTAAATCCTGACTGGAAATCCTCACATATACCATTTTTCTCTAAGAAGGAATATAATTGTGTGGATACCACCTTTTCTAGTATCTTGGACAGAAAAGGGAGATTCGAGATTGGTCTATAATTAACTAGTTCTTTGGGGTCAAGTTGTGGTTTTTTGATGAGAGGCTTAATAACAGCCAGTTTGAAGGTTTTGGGGACATGTCCTAATGACAATGAGGAATTAATAATAGTCAGAAGAGGATCTATGACTTCTGGAAGCACCTCTTTCAGGAGCTTAGATGGTATAGGGTCTAACATACATGTTGTTGGTTTAGATGATTTAACAAGTTTATACAATTCTTCCTCTCCTATGGTAGAGAATGAGTGGAACTGTTCCTCAGGGGGTCTATAGTGCACTGTCTGATGTGATACTGTAGCTGACGGCTGAATGGTTGCAATTTTATCTCTAATAGTATCGATTTTAGAAGTAAAGTAGTTCATAAAGTCATTACTGCTTTGGTGTTGGGAAATGTCAACACTTGTTGAGGCTTTATTTTTCGTTAATTTAGCCACTGTATTGAATAAATACCTGGGGTTATGTTTGTTTTCTTCTAAAAGAGAAGAAAAGTAATCGGATCTAGCAGTTTTTAATGCTTTTCTGTAGGATATGTTACTTTCCCGCCAAGCAATACGAAATACCTCTAGTTTTGTTTTCCTCCAGCTGCGCTCCATTTTTCGGGCTGCTCTCTTTAGGGTGCGAGTATGCTCATTATACCATGGTGTCAAACTGTTTTCCTTAACCTTCCTTAAGCGTAAAGGAGCAACTTTATTTAAAGTGCTAGAAAAGAGAGAGTCCATAGTTTCTGTTACATCATCAAGTTGTTCTGAGGTTTTGGATATGCTAAGGAATTTGGATACATCAGGAAGATAACTTAAAAAGCAGTCTTTTGTGTTAGAAGTGATGGTTCTTCCATACTTGTAACAAGAAGTAGAATTTACAATTTTGGCTATATGAATTTTGCAAAGAACTAAATAATGATCTGAGATATCATCACTTGGCTGAATAATTTCAACACCATCAACATCAATTCCATGTGACAGTATTAAATCTAGAGTATGATTTCGACAATGAGTAGGTCCTGAAACGTGTTGTCTAACACCAATAGAGTTCAGAATGTCTATAAATGCTGATCCCAATGCATCGTTTTCATTATCAACATGGATATTAAAATCACCAACTATTAAAACTTTATCTGCAGCCAGAACTAACTCGGATGTAAAATCACCAAACTCTTTAATAAAGTCTGTATGGTGCCCTGGTGGCCTGTATACAGTAGCCAGTACAAACATAACAGGGGATTTATCATTAACATTTGTTTCTTTGGATAATGTTATATGAAGTACCATTACTTCAAACGAGTTATACTTGTAGCCTGCCCTCTGAGAAATCCTGAAAACGTTGTTATAAATTGAAGCAACACCTCCACCTTTGCCTTTTAGACGGGGCTCATGTTTATAACAGTAATCTTGGGGGGTGGACTCATTTAAAATAATGTAATCATCAGGTTTTAGCCAGGTTTCTGTCAAACAGAGTACATCTATATTATGATCAGTGATCATATTATTTACAAAAAGTGTTTTCGTAGAAAGGGATCTGATATTCAATAAGCCAAGCTTTATCATTTGTTTATCCATATTGCTTCTGTTTTTTATTTGTTGAACCTCAATTAAATTGTTAATCTTAACTTGGTTTGGACGTTTTTTGTATTTTCTAGTTCGGGGAACAGACACAGTCTCTATAGTGTGATATCTAGGTGAAAAAGTCTCTATGTGCTGAGAATTAACGGACCTCTGTGACGGGAGGCAGCTAGCAGACGGTTGGTTTAGCCAGTCTGTCTGCTTCCTGACCTGGGCCCCAGTTAGTCAAGTATAAACACTAAGACTATTTGCCATATTTCTAGAGAGAAGAGTGGCGCCACCCCAGGAGGGATGAAGACCATCTCTTTTAAACAGGTCAGGTCTGCCCCAAAAGCTCGTCCAATTGTCTATGAAACCTATGTTATTCTGTGGGCACCACTTAGACATCCAGCCATTGAGTGATGAGAATCTGCTATGCATCTCATCACCACGGTAAGCAGGGAGGGGACCAGAGCATATTACAGTGTCTGACATCGTGCTTGCAAGTTCACACACCTCTTTAATGTTATTTTTAGTGATCTCCGACTGGCGAAGTCGAACATCATTAGCGCCGGCATGAATAACAATCTTACTGTATTTACGTTTAACATTAGCCAGTACTTTTAAATTTGCAAAGATGTCAGGCGCTCTGGCTCCCGGTAAACATTTGACTATGGTGGCTGGTGTCTCTATATTCACGTTCCGTACAATAGAATCACCAATAACTAGAGCACTTTCATCAGGTTTCTCAGTGGGTGCATCACTGAGTGGGGAGAACCTGTTTAATGTTTTGATCGGAACAGAAGAGCGGTGTTTTGACCCACGACTACGCTGCCTCACCGTCACCCAGTTGCCCTGCTGCTGGGGCTCTGTTTCCGGAACCGAACAATGTACAGGAATCCCTGAGCTAGACGCATCCAAAGCCGTATCTAGAGCCCTAACATTTTTACTGTCCTCAATTAAAGTTTGGATGCGTGTCTCTAATTCTGAAATCTTCTCTGTCAGCCTAACTATTTCCCTGCATTTATCACATGTGAATCCCTCATCAGCGACAGAGATAGATAAACTGTACATGTGGCAAGAGGTGCAAGAAACAATGATAGGAGAAGCCATTACTCACCGTGCTTGATGAAAATTCTTACTGCGGTTGTTTGATGAACTTGTGAAAAACTGGAGCGAGGGAGAGGAGAAAAAAAAAACAGCGATAGGTTCGAATGAAAACGCTAATGACAAGCTAACGAGTGCTAACGCTTTGCAGGTGTACTGCACTCACGGAAATAAAATAAAAGTGAACGATCAAAGTTAATCTGATAAGATTGATCGATAATATCAGAAATATGGTGTGAATTAAGTTATATTTTACCACTTTAAAAAAACAGAGAGTGATAGTAAGATAAAGATTCTAGAGAAAAAAATAAAATAAAAACAGCTACACGGAGCTACAATTTGCTACAGAAGGCCAACAGGAAGTAGAGAAAACACTGTCCAACAGCGACACCCGCAGGCAGGAGGGTCAATGTGATAATGTGATAAACTACACTGCTATATTCAAAAGCAACAAATTCATAAACACCCTTTTGCTGGAAAATTATTTTATGCAAAAAATATTGAATTAATAATGCTACCAAGACAAACAGACACATTCAAAATTTTATTGTATTTTATTTTTGTGTAAACCATGACACATTTTTTCACGATTCATTGATGAATAGAATGTTCAGAAGAACAGTATTTAATTTGAAACCGAAATCTTTTTTAAACTTGACAATCACTTCTTAACTTGTGAATCCTAATCTTAGTGACCAAACTCATTCACAAATAGCACACACCCTTTGTATTCTTATTTTGAGTTGATGCCCCTCGTATGTATGTATGTGTATTAAGTGTTGTCCGTACATGTGAAGTCTGAATTAATTGCCCCATGGGGATTAATAAAGCTCTAAACTAAACTAAACTAAAATTTCACCTCATTTGTTCTAGGCAGCTAGACAACATTGCCAAAGTGACAAGTTCAAATCAACATTATTTGTGACTTTAATGTTCCATACGTGACAAAACAAAAACAAAAAAAACACTACAAAGGAAAATTTGCAAGACTTATAAACACATATTCAATAAAAAAAATATAGTGAAAATTCAGCACTGGTCCTATAGGGCTGCTGCCAATTTCACCAACTGGCCCACAATTCTCTCATACTGACCGCAGAACAGTGAATGATGCATTTTTACTGGTGTGCCCTTCTAAGGAAACACTGGTAGGCTGCTGGAAGAAACTGTTGTATTGCAGCAGCAGTTTTCCTCTCCTCCACTCGTTGTGGGCGAGAGCGGCTGGCGGGTAAACCAAGATCAGCGTGAACTCAAACCAAAGGAAAATTAGCACAAACATCTGCTGGTGGGGCTTTAAAGCTGGACGTTTAATTGTATTAGCATGGCGTTAATATTTTCATGTAATCGGTGGCTCACATTGCGAATCCCATTTAAGCAACCCATCCCCCTGTGACCTCGAAGGGGTGGGAATAAACTTGCGGTCACCTCTTACCATCCAAGCACGACTATTTTGACTGTTTGGCTTCTCCAGGGAAAGAAAAATTAGCACGGACTTTCCTTCTCGTCTCCTTCAGAGACATGACGTGAAAGCAGACATTAAATAACGGAGCACCCCTGTGTCGCCTCAGGACCAGGAACTTCAAAGAGGACACCAAAAAAATAAGTAATAATAGAGGGAATCTGAAGGGACTAGTGAGGACTTTCGGCTAAGTCAATTTTACAGAACAGACAGAGAGCAACGGAAAAAAAAAAAAAGATTTTGGTACTACTCACATAATAATCACTTTTCTAACAGTACAAAGTAGGATAAAAGAGTGATTTTCTGATCCAGAGTGATTTTCTGAGTCCTTTTCCTCACTCTGGATGTGTACAGTTCTTGGAGGGTGGGCAGGGGAGCACCAATAATCCTTTCAGCAGTCCGAGAACTGTTCGGACTGCTGAAAGGATTATTGGTGCTCCCCTGCCCAGGGGGACTCAGAAAATCACTCTGGATCCCTCACATCCAAGTCACCCCATCTTTGAACTTTTGCCATCTGGCCGGCGCCTCAGAGCCGCAAATACAAGAACAGCAAGGCACAAGAATAGTTTCTTCCCCCAGGCAATCTACCTCATGAACAGTTAAATGTTTCCCACTTAAACTTATGCTTATGCAAAAATGTGCAATATCCTTATATTTATTTGTTACCCCTCCATCCTAGAACATTCCTGCATCTCACTCAATCCTATTCCATTATCATTTATAGCACAATTGTTTATACACTTATTTATTTGCCAATTTGTAATTCTCCTGTAAAATTTTTTTTTTTTTTTTTTGTCTGTGTGTTGTTGTCTCTGTTTACTGGAAGCTTATGTCACTAAAACAAATTCCTTGTATGCGCAAGCATACTTGGCAATAAAGCTCTTTCTGATTCTGATTCTGATTCTGAAAAAAGTGCTGTTCTGTAGATAGACACCATGTTCCACCACAGAGGGACTCCAGTATACAAGGACACAAACTGTTCTCACAAAGAGCCTAAAGTGGAATGGGATCTACTCAGAGTCATGTAACAGTCACACACTAGCAAACACACAAACAAACCGAATAAATAACCTCAGGAGAACAGATGGATCCAAACCAGCTTTCAAACGTCCCGAATGGAGATTGTCCTCAAAAGACAAACATAATAATCTAGAGCAGTGGTTTTCAACCTGTGGACGATGGTATTGCAGGTGGGCCGTGAATTACTATTAAAATAAATAATAATATTGTTAATATATGTAAAAATGTCTAAGTCATAACATAATAATATAATTTCATATATATAATTTAACAAAAATAAATATTAAACTTTAACTATGCTTCCACTACTCGAGCTCGCTGATTGGTTTAAGAATAAACCACCAATTTATCTTTGATATTTTTGATAATTTTTTTGCAGTGGGCCGCTCAAACATATGTGTTTGGTTGTGTGGGCCGCGAGCTGAAAAAAGTTGGGAACCACTGATCTAGAACAATGACATTCTTCCTCTTCGTTTAGAGCTATAATAAGCCAGGACTTTATTACGGTATGTTTGCCAATGGTCAGCTGACTAGATATAGTTTGAATAGCAAAAACTTAATCAGTTGTTACCAACTTTTCTACTCTCATAAAGTCATCATTTACATGACATGCTTAATCCATGCTACCTATATGAATTGACACCACTGTCAGATTTCATCACTTACATGCAGTCCTTAAGACTTACACGTCTTACAAGCATTACAAAAGTTATGAAGGCATTGACTCAACTTCCAAGCTAGGAATAGGGTGGGGACAATGTGGTGGAGAAGGGAAAATTTCAGTTTTGGCAAGTGAACTGGTGTGGGCTTTGAATGTAAGAGAAGGTGATGCTGCCAAGACAATATTTTATGAAAGTATCATCAGCAATAATGTGGAATAAGGTGGTCCTCAAATGATGATAATTTTCAGTGTTCACAGAGAGTGTGATTACACTTCATTTTCTAGCCACACTCCTCTGTCCATCTAACAGTGACGAAAACCCAGGGTAACATTGGCACACAGCAGGAACGTGTTACTTCAGTAAGTGTGCATATCTTTTCAAACTTGTAAAGCTGAAAAAGTCAAAACTGCAAGCAATGTTAACAGTTATGATCAAGTGTGTGTGTGTGTGTGTGTGTGTGTGTGTGTGTGTGTGTGTGTGTGTGTGTGTGTGTGTGTGTGTGTGTGTGTGTATTTGTGAACACTGAAAATTATCATCATTTGAGGACCACCTTACTCCACATTTGTGCTGATGATACTTTCATAAAATATTGTCTTGGCAGCAAATACTGTACATAACATATACAGTATTTGTCTGAGAGGATTCTATTCTATAGTACTTTTTTTTCTTCTAACTGATAACATTTTTACTGTTGATGCATCTGTTAACTAATATAAAGAATATTTTTTGTTGATAATAATACCAAATTGAATAATGATAAAATGTTACTCTAATAATACTAGTTTATTTTCATTTTATTAATTTTGTATATAAATTATTATTATAAATAATAATAATTTACAAAATAAGTAAAATTTTATCGTGATCTCTATTATTATTATTATTATCAACAGTATTGGTATTAGTATTATTAATATTATAATTCAAATTCTTATCATTTCAAAAGATGTTGTAATCATTATTGTTTGTAATAGTTATAATTATATTTAAAGAAATATAATAAAATTATTATTAAATATATTCCCATATAAAATAATTATAATGATATAATAGCAAAATATTTCAAATTTTGTTTCATTTCACAGATTTATTTTGTTTTAGGATATTAGTCTTAAATCGCTCAATCTCTCAATGACTGGAACATAAGCCAGGTTCCAACAGAAATTGACAAATTTTTCAACCCTAATTTTCTTCTATAAAATGTAACATTCTCCCTCAGAATATTTTATAACAAATTTTTTTACAAATTTATAGTCTACAAAATTTTTTCCATAGAAGAGTAAAAACATCAAACACCACAGAGGTTACAGTTAACTACATTTAAAAAAAATATTTACATATACTGATTTGCCAATTCATACTGTTGTAACCTCAAAAATAATGTCAAATAATCAAAGTTTTGGGCAAATGTAAATGTAAGTTTTCAGATTGGCAGAAACTACGTAACCTGAATATCACTGAATATGCAAAATGCAGCAGGAATTAATCTCATTCTGGAAAGAATCTTTTCCCATGAACCATCTCTTTCTGCAGGTCTATCCCCCACAGGCGAACTGAAGAACACATCGCGTCTGCTATTACTAAACAAGAGAACAGCTGTAGGAGAATATGGACAAAACGCCCGGCTATGAGTTACTGCAAAAGGCTGCAGTGCTCTGATGAACTGCCAATCGGCTGGTACAATAAAGACTTCCACATGCATCTCTCTGCTCTGCAGAACCGCCTGAAACTCCAGCATCCATCACTGAGGCTCAGCACCATCTGTGTTATAGGGAGTGACCTGAATGTGAGCCAGAGAGATGGAGAAAGCCACGTTTAAGCAGGAACATGGCACTCACAGAAAGCAATGAAGGAGTCACGAAAGTCAAAGTGATGACGTCTTTATGCTGTGGATTCCACTGATGTTACAGACGGAGCTTTCTGACATCTTTCTGGTGCAGTACGAGATGGAAATCTGATGTTTTTTCTCAAGTAGGACAGATGAAGTGTAATGTTTGGCATTAGATTAGTGTAAAAATGCCCATAAATATTCTTATTCAAATAAAAGCCTGCATGAGCTAATCCAAATCATTATCTGCTTTGGTGATAATTATATTTGTAGGGAGCGATGATGACAAAACAAGTTTGAAAAAGACAAACTCCTCAACGGATGCATTTGCATAGAAAGTTTTCTCTCTGAGGAGAAGTTCTGGGATGTAAAAAAAAAAAACTTTTCAGAGGAGAAAAGTCTTTAGCAAGTGGGGATTCAAAGGAGGATAAATGAAGCTGTAGTCATGCATTTGAGCTATAAACACTAAGACTCTGTTCACGCTGCCCATGATTTATTCAAACCAAGTCTTAAGGACTGCCTGTAAGTGATGAAATCTGGGTAGCACTGGTAATGAATTAAGCATGTCATGTGAATGATGAATCTTTATAAATGTAGCTGTCATTGTGTACGATGGAAAAGTTGATAGCTACTGATTAAGTTTTTGCTGTTCAGACAACTACTATTACTACCACTACTACCACTGATAAGAATAATAAAGAAAAAAGAAAAATGTTTTAGTCAAGTGAAGCTCTAAAAAGCATATAAATGCCTCAAGCATCCTGAACAATGTTATGCCTTTGTACAGCAAAAGGGCATCAACAGTGCTTGAGCTTTTCAGGATTATGGGCCCCCACATTTTTCTTACCTTTGGTAAGGTTCAATATCAAGAGAATTTATCAACTAATAAAATCTACTGAATGCAATATAAGTTTCTATGGATAAAAATGCATACATTTACACTACATAGTGTGTTCACTGCAAAAGATAAAATCAATTAAACAGAACAGTGGAGCTGGATGAGTCAGAGGAAGCCAGAGGGGACAGTGTGATGTCTCTCAAGTCGAAAACAGATCCACCCGAGTCTGGCCAACCTCTCCAACTCTGCGTCACCACCTCGGTGTGAAGCCGCTATTCCCCGGGCTTTGGCCCCTGCCTCAACAGGATATATCTGCTCCCATATTAAGTTGCCCAGGAATGTGGACTGCTCTCAGCGAGAGGAGTTCACCCTGGGACCACACAAGGATCTGGAACGCTAGTTTGTATTAACGGCGTGAGCGCAGAACTCCTTGGGGGTTGATGTTAGAGACCACTGCTGTTTTGTCGGTGTGCAGCAACACATGTTGACCTCTTAGGTCTGGGAAAAAGTAATGTAGTGCTCGAAGCACGGCCAGCATCCTCGGGCAGATGATATTCCATGTCGGATGGCGGCCACTCCACAGACCGTGGGCAGGGTGGCCACACATGACCGCACCCCAGCTGGTGAGGGATGTGTCCGTTGCTAGCATTACGCAGCAACAAGGTGCTCCCAGCACCGGGCGCTGAGACAAGAACCAAGGTTTTCTCCACATGTCTAAGGCACGTAGGCACTGCTGCGTGACATTTAGCATGCAAAGTGGGTTTCCCCTCAGGGAGAACCCCTTGGTCTTGAGCCACCACTGTAGGGGTCCCATGTACAGTAGGCCAATAGCTTTCACATTGGACGAAGCTGCCATCAGACCCAGCAATCTCGGAGACTGCTTGACAGTGAGTGATCGACCTCTCACTCTCGCGACTGCAGTGAGGATCGACTTGATCTGAGCAGGTGACATACGTGCCTGCATCGTGGTCGAATCCCACACCATGCCCAGATAAGTGGTTCTCTGTACTGGAGAAAGCAAACTTTTCTTGGCATTAAGACTTAACACCAGATCTTTCATGTGAGCGAGAATGACACCTTGTTGCCGAACCGTCATCTGCTCGGATTAAGCTAATATCAACCAATAGTCAATGTGCTTGAGTCGCAAAAGTGTGGGGTGAGAATGCAAGGCCAGAGGAAGATCCGTATGGGTAGGCTTTTGCCCTCAAAAGAAAACCTCAGGAACTTCCGATGAAGAAGGATGGAGATAAGTGCATCTTTTTAATAGATCGTGACACACCAGTCCTCTGACTTGGCCTGTGCAAGCATGCTGGTGGAGACTGCTGCGCCTTGGAACACTGACAGGGTTGGCAGATCGATCTCCTGAGGGCACTGAGGAGAAACGGGCACCATGTAATGCAGTGTACACCACTCTTTCCCAGAGGGGCCTGCACTCCGAAGTCCTGAGCCACAGCATCAAGACTCTTGTAGCTGAAGTCTCCTAAAAACGACGGTCTTCAGACCCACATCGTCTGCTAGAAAGACTAGACCAGAGCCTGCTCGGGGCAGGACCCCATGAAGCACACTTGGCAGGGGCTCCCACACCACCATGTGACCTCCTAAGGGAACCAGTCTCGCAAGACTGGCCTCTGGTGGGCCTAGAGCCACTAGCTAGGTGCCCTGAAGCGGCGACGACCGTACTAGCTGCTCTAGAGACCTATGTAGAGGTAGCGAGCCTCTTAGCACCGCTACGTTTCCGGGCATTAACTGAGAGAAGCGTTCGCTGGAGACCGCTGCGCCCTGGAACACCGGCAGGGTTGGCAGAACGATCTCCTGAGGGCACTGAGGAGAGACGGGCACCATGTAATGCGGTGTACACCGCTCTTCCCCAGAGGGAGCTGACCCTCAAAAAGTCCTAGGCCTTAGGTGTCAGGACATTATGACAAAGGCTATGGAGCGAAAATGACAGTCCGCAGAACCTCTTACCACTAGAAGCCTTCCAAGCCTCGAGAATGAGCTCTAGATCTAGTGAACACAGGTGGCGATAGGATGAGCCGTCTCCAACCCGTTCGCCAGGTCATGTGCGATTCCCCCAATCGCGAGCGCCACCGTGCCTCAGCAGCAGCGCGACCGCCTCGGCAAAAGCGGGGCTGGCACCGCGAGAAACGCCAGTGAAGGCTCCCTCCTCAAAGAGAGTGAAGAGAAACGCTTGCATCGCAGCCATCAACTCCCTCGAGAGCTGATACTGGACGTTTCGAGCTGACACGAGCTGCGTGTGTCCCTACCCTTTTTTTTTGCTGGCAGGGAAAACACAGAGCCTGAACGCTGCCTGTTCTCACCCAAAACTTCTCTCTTGATTGAAGCTTTGACACATGGAGTTTATCAGTGGACAAACGACACTAAATAAGACTCACAAACAGATAGCGACTGACACACACACACAGCGCTTGCTGAAAACAAAAGGCTGGTTGCCGGGCTCATGCAAAAGGCTCATGCTTTTATGCTTCCTGGTCTCTGACGTCACCCACCTATGACATCTCGCCCATCCATTGGACTGATTACAAACGTTATTCAGAGACATCATTCTCGATGCAGCTCGAGTTCCTGAAGAGGAAACACTTTGCAACTGGGATCACCAGATTTACATGATCATGATGAAAGATCATGTTTTATACATCTGTGTGTGGGATCCAGCTTGCTTGTGTAATGAATAAAACTGAATTGTTCTGTTTATCTCCTCTAAATGGCCCTGCACAGTGTCTGGGACATGAGGGCTAAATTCGCAGATTCAGCACACAAGAGGGAGCAGATCACCAAGGTGCTGCTAATGCATATTGATGACTGTAATGTAGGTCTCTGAGGACCAAAGTGACTCAGCCTCACAAAAGAAGGCGCGAGCTTATATTTAACTGACACTTCAGATGGACCAATAGTTAATTGTCACTGAAAACTTACACAGAAGGCCTCCACAAATTCATTATTAGAGCTAATATAATGAACATTATTTTGACTGCTTTTTTAATGTAGGGGACGCTGTCACCAATAATGAGTCTCATATGCGTGATTTTAGATAATTTGCTTGAATTCATTTCTTCCATGCATCCTGTCATTTTTTTAATCAACAGAATGACTCACAAGAAGGAGAGGAACAAATGTGATGCCCAAAGCAACACTGACAAAATACTGTGATTCTCTGCAATTTGCTTTCATCAAATTACATACCCACTCATTATTCAGATATGTTCTCTATTAGTTCTGGAGTCGTTAATGATATAAAGGCAGTGGCGAAACATAAGAAGAATGCTCTTTACGAGGAACCAGCTAATGCATTTTCAGTGTGAGAGGAGGAGAAGTAATCTTTTATTGATTGGGAGAGTGTGGCGGAGCTGGGCAGATGAAGATTTAGTGCTGGGCTGGGTTCATGAAAGCCTTGGAGAGATCCAACAAAGAGCTCTTGCTGGATGGCAAATATATATATATATATATATATATATATATATATATATATATATATATATATATATATATATATATATATACAGGTGGAACAGTGACATTTATGGGATTAATTTCTTTTACCAAGCTCCTCACCTAGTGGGTGGTGTCAGGTTTTGTATTACACAATTTATTTGAATTACTTTATAAAAAAAAACTTTTCTAATCTTGACAAAACACATAGCATCAGAAAGTTCTGAGTCTTACGGTCCCATCTGCCAACTGTTTTTTGATATTGAGACTGAAATGTATAAATTTGATACAGGAGAATGCATAAAAAAAACACCCAGTGGCTATTTTTGGTACAACGCCTAAAAATCTCACAGGAAGTTACATTTTGTGATATCAAATTAAAATTTAGGACACAAATTGGTTAGACATATGACTTTGATTTGATTGTAATTTTAGAGTAAAAATATATATTATTATTTTGTAAAATATATATTTTATATAAAATATTTAGAGTACATTTGATTTACAGTAAATGTAATGATTTTTTGAAGTTACTTTTTCTTTTTCTTTTTTAAACAAGACCAAACTTATGTCTATATTCCAAAACATTCTTAAATTACAAGCATTTAAACTTAGTGTAATGTTACATATATTCTCAATATACTCAATACTCTCTTTTTTATACCCTAAACAGGCAACGTGACTCAGGAGTCACATACATTTCAAAATGTTAAATGGACTGGTAAATGGACTGCATTTATATAGCGCTTTCAACAGACCCATGGCCATCCAAAGCGCTTTACAAGTTGCCTCACATTCACCCATTCACTCACTCATTCATACACCGACGGCGGTGTCAGCCATTCAAGGGGCCATCCAGCTCGTCGGGAGCAGCAGGGGTTAGATGTCTTGCTCAAGGACACCTTGACACTTGGTCAGGTGGAGCCGGGGATTGAACCACCAACCTTCCGGTTTGTAGACAACCCATGAACCACTGAGCCACTGCCGCCCACTATGTGCTAAATAACAACATAAACAACATATGACTAAATTTTTTTCCTACCCTAAGACAATGTTCAGAATTAATGTTTGCAGTAATATAATTTTTTTTCCAAAAGAAGTTTAATATATAATTAACTACCTCAAAATCTGAATGATCTCCACCACTGGCAGCCATGTTGGATTTAGATCAGGCTGACTAATATACCACTGAAAACTTGAAGCAAATCATGTGACCAGCATACTTGAGACAGACCAGGCATTGATAAATGATAAAAGGATTTAATAAAAAAAAATTGTTCTTATGCCTCAAAAAAGACAATAAAAACTATGTGACTCGTGGGTCACATTGCCTGATTTAGGGTTAATCTATTATTTTAACCATCACTACTGTCTACTCTTGCACCTAATCAATAAGTCCACCTTAAATATTGATACAAAACATTAAACAACTGATACACTGGAATATAGTGATTAATATTATTATTACTGTTGCAGTTGTTGTTGTCTAAAATTGAACAACTTTGCAATTTAAACAAATGACAGGCTACAAGTGTTATTCATCCATTTCCTTCACACTGCACTTTGATGTCAGGTGTCAGATGTCAATATATATATATATATATATATATATATATATATATATATAGTCCTAGACATTTCCCATATATGTTTAATATGAATGCACTAGGCCCGAGTATCAGTGATATGAAAATCCAGCTTAATAATGTAATATCACAAGCGTAGGAGTAAAGAGCCTATCCCCATTTAACAACGCAGCATAAATTTCAGCATATCACACTAAGCTGGCTGTGAGAGATATGTGAAAGCAGAGCCAGGATCTCAGTGAGTTAGCGCTCATATACGATCAGAGAATAAACCCCTCAGCCCTGGGATTCATCTGCCTAAACATGACATATCATTTAAAGCACACTTTAGCTGATAATGGTCCATCCCTCCCACTTATCTTCTCAAAGGGACCTGATTTGAACTCGGGTCTTCAAACTGAAAAGATCTTAGATCACAATTTCTACTTCATGTAAATGGCTTCATTATCAAAAAAGCTCAAAATCACAAATAAGAAGGGAGACTCATTATACAAGCAGGGCCCCTTTTGATCACCCTTTTTTTTTTTTTTACACGAGCGATCTGTAGCATCAGTCTCTCCAATCCAAACATTTATCTAAAACAGTCAGCGCTAATTAAACTAAACACTCCACAAAAGGCGTTGGCACACACTATCAAGTCTTTATAGAGGAAGAGAGATAGATAATAGACAGTCACTCACAAATATAGATAGAACAGCAAAAGAAAGGCTCAAAGCCAAGGTCACTGACCCTTGTAATCTGGTGATATGATAAACAGTGGGTGATCTGAACACTTTAAAATCCTTTATGGCTGTACAACACAAAGGCCCTTCTAAAGATCAAAATCAAACACAATTGCTGACAGTAAATGGGTTTGGTACGGGTCAGTGACACCGCAGAGACCGGCAAAATGTGTGATTCATGGTGTGAAACAACAAGCGAGCGATGAGAAACCATGCTCTCCCTGATGACCACACTGGGTTTTGCACACGTTCGAATTGCCACTTCATGCCAAACCACACGAGGACACACAGTAAGTAATTAAATAACAAATTCAGGGAGATTTGCAACTAAAGCCCCTCAAATTAATGTCTGTGTGCCAAGCCAAGTCAACCTTGTGGGAAGATTCTATGAGTGTGTAACGACTGGGTGAAGGAGTGGCAGAAAGCAAGTGCGAGATGAGATGATATTTAATGAAGACAATGAAACAATACAATACTGAGACACAAATAACGCTGGGAGGAATGCACGGTCCAAGATGGTGGTGATGAATGACGAATCCGGAAAGCGGAGGTGAGTTGGCAGCAGGAGAGGGTGTCACAGGAACTGCGGGGAAGCGAGCCAAAGGTAAGTGGTGTTGCGTAGAGTGGACGGGGTCCCGGGGAGACACAGACATCCAACCCAGAAACACACAAGAAAGCAAAGCATAGGTCACAAACATGAAACAACACTCTCACGAACCTAGACAAGCCAATATATAGGGATGAGTAATGAGTGACAGCTGTTGCTGATGACAATTAACGGAGACGCCCACAAACTAATCAGTGCTGACGCGTAACACACAGACTTCACCCACAAAGTGCAAAACCCAGAAATCACGGTTTACCAACCGTGACAAAGTGTTAGAACGGTGATACTTTGGTATGAAGATAATATTAAAATAAACATGAAAAATAAATTCATTATTTTAGTTTTTAGTGTATCAATTATTTTATACATTTTTTAAACTGTATAAATTTTAATAATATTGAAAATGTGACCCTGGACCATAAGGGTCGATTTTGTCAAATTAAAATGTATACATTCATTGATGTCTGGTTTGTTAGGGTAGTACAAAATTTTATCTGAATATTTGGAATCTGGGTGCAAAAAAATCTAAATATTGAGAAAATCACCTTTAAATTTGTCCAAATGAAGTTCTTAGCAATCAAAAATTAAGTGTGGATATATTTACTGGAGGAAATTTTCCAAATATTTTCATGGAACATGATTTTTACTCAATATCCTGATGATTTTTTTGCATAAAAGAAAAATCAATAATTTTGACCCATGCAGTTTGGCTATTGCTACCAATATACAGTACCAGTGCTACTTAAGACTGGTTTGTGGTCGGGGGTCACAAATATCAAATTATCAGTATCAGCCAAAATTTGAACCTTAATACAGAGAAGACTAAGTAGTTAATTATCACCTTTGGGAGAACACAGCAGCTGGAATATGCTCCAGTGTTTGTTAATAGGGACAGAGTGGAGAGCGTTTTTGGGCATATACATACATCTCGGAGGACATCGCTTGGTCCACAAATATCATTGCATTGGTAAAGAAAGCACGACAAAGACAAAGGAAAGCTTGTTTGCCTCAACAGATGTTGATTACTTTTATCAGTGTACTATAGAGAGCATACTAACATATTGCATTTTTGTATGGTTTTCCAGCTGTACAGTAAATGATTAGAAAGCACTCCAGAGGTTTGTCTTGAGAGCACATAGGATAATGGAGTTGAACTACCAGCATTAGAACGTATAAGTCACACTATTTAGCAAATGCTATCAGCATCTGTAAAGACTCTACAAATCTGTTTGAACCTCTGCCTTCTGGTAGGCGCTATAAGACATTTTATGCCCGTACTTCACATTTGAGAAACAGTTTTATTCCCATTAAAGGGATAGTTCACCTAAAAATTTTAATTTGATGTTTATCAGCTTACCCCCAAGGGCATCCAAGATGTAGGTGACTTTGTTTCTTCAATAGAGCACATTTTTTTAACAGATTTTGAACTCAAACCATTGCAGTCTGTCAATCTTATAATGAATGTGAATGGGAATCATGGCTAAAACATACAATAAAAGAAAAAAACATACACAAACAAAATCAAATTAAACCCCGCAGCTCGTGATGATACATTGATGTGTAAAGACACAAAACGATCTGTCTGTGGAAGAAACAAACTTAACAGTATTTATATAGTTTTTACCTCTGATGCACTGCAATGCCTGAACTTATATATAACTTATAATATATAAGTACTAAAAATTACAAAAACAGACAACAAAAAACTAAAACTTTAACTAAAATGAAAATGAAATCAAATAAAAACTGATTAAATATTAATAAATACTAGCATAGTATCTCAATGATCTACATATTATTATGTTATGATAATAACATTAATAAAAAATCATATAAATACATTATTTCAAATTAAAATAAAAATATTTTTATATTTAACTTGTTAAATAAAGCAACATGTTTACTAGCATATTCGTTTTTGCTGTGGTATCAAATCAATAATCAAATAAAATGCTGAAGGTATGGTATTGCATTAAAAGTAGTGGATTTACACAGAAATATACATCAGTGCAAAGGTGGTAATGAGTTTCCTAAGCAATTTACAGATTAAATTTGTAACTCCTGTTGATGGGCAATCAAATGCAAGGCATCACAGGCAAGAGGGATCTTTGTAGAGTGCATTTGGAGCAGATCCAAATCTTAGGAGGCCATCTATCCCTCCAAATGCTCCTTTCATACATCACCCAGCACTGCACTGCAGAATGGCCTTCTGGGAGCACTCTCCTGATTCTATCTCACTGTCTCTGACAAACACCCATCCCTCCCAACCTGCTCCTTCCATCTGGATGGATGCTGGCCTTCTTCCAGCAGTCAGGGTCTTAATGTGCGATACGCATGCACAAATAATTTAATGGCTATATTAGCAGAGACAAGCTGAGTCCAAAACATTTTGGTTGGTTGATCCATCAATGTCCCTCTTTTGTCGTGCACCCATGGGAACAATTAGCCATTTAATATGTACAAGCTTTAGGAGAGAGACAAAAAGAACTGCACTTTGGGAATTCCCAGGGCCAAGACAGCAGATCATGTGTGTCAATACGTGACCTGTGATTGATATTGAATGAGGTGAATAGGCAAGGTGGTATTAGCAAAGAACACACCTAGAATGACAAAAGGAAAATTTGTCTCATTTAAATTGGTATCATTTTGGATATTTAATTATACCAGCTCATTTAGATTACCTTTGCTGTCATCTCCTGCTCACTTGACTTTAATCTTTAAAAACACTAATAATTTATCACTATAAATAGAGTCACTATTTTAGAAAAGACATTTAGACAATTAAACTGCAGCAGCGATAAGGTGATCAGATGCCAAGAGCTGGCACTGAACAGATGACATGCAGGACACCAGGGTCAGGAGCCTCAAAAGAAGCATAATGGAGTTTATTAAATTGACATTTTAATAAGGTACAAAAAACCACAACGTTCAGCTCATCAAAGAAATAGAAGCAGAATGAGCGAGGTGACACCTGTTTTATCAGCACGCCATGTCTGACACAGTCAAACTCAAACAGCTGGCATTTCATGTCCCAATTTTCAATTTTTTTGCCTCAATTACACACAGCTGTGTGCCCAAAATGTCAGTCAGGATTAGAGAAGGAAAGGTCAGAGTAGGGTGTGTGAGAATGAACACTGGTAATTCTCCCATGGAGAACGTCTCTCAGACTTTCTCTTCCTCCACAATGGGTCTGTAATAACTCTTTACCCAGTTCAACCCTCACAGGCCCACAAAGCTCCCCTCTGCCCCATTATACATGGCTGAGCATGTCATCACTGACGCATTTTGACCATAGACTGTTCAAAAACCCGGACGTAGTGTCCGTGACGTCACCCGCAGTTTACTGAAGAGCGTTTCTGAAGTTTAAAGTGGGCAGAGTGGGCCTTCACCATCTTGGCCCTTAATTATGCAGTACTTTAAGGCTTAATATAATTTAAACTGATGAGATATTAAAAAATCACCCCCTCACAGTTGTCACGAAGGGCGAAATTAGCTATATAGACCAAAATAATTTTTTGCACCAGGCTGTAAATGTTTTTTTCTGCTGTAAAGTTGGGCATTTTAACATGGGATGTCTATGAGACTCCCTTTTGCAGCCAGTCGATGAATTACAGTTTAAGTCACTTCCGTGTTGGCTTCACGAGGGAGAGTGGGAGGTTGCAGCTTGATTTGGACACAGAGGCAATGCCCTTGACGTGATTTTCACAGACAGCGGAGCTCATAACAGCACACAGAAGCTGTCTATCACCCGTCAGCCACCATTCAGCTCTGCGCATGTAATCGGATGAGAAAAAGAGCACTGAGATTGTGCTGCAATGCATAATGGTGAAATACAGCCAAAATCATGATGCAAAATTTTTTTTATGATTTTTATTGCTATGAAATAAACAGTAAGCAAGTCAGAAAGTGTATTTCAGTCTGCTTAGTTTATTAAAAGGATAGTTCACCCAAAATTGAAAATTACCCCATCATTTTCTCACACTCACACCATCCTAGGTGTATATGACTTTCTTCTTTCAGACAAATACAATCAACGTTATATAAAAAAAAGAAATGTCCAGACTCTTCCAAGCTTTATTATGGCAGTGAATGGGGGTCGAGATTTTTTATCCCAAAAAAGTGCATCTATAAATTATACAAGTACTGCAGCACCAGGGGGTTAATAAAGGCCTACTGAAGTGAATTGATGTGTTTTTTGTAAGAAAAATATTCATATTTAAATAATAATCTCGAGCTTCCGCCAACTGTCGTATGCACATTCACAAGAGAGTGGCATTCCAGCGGATGATTTACTGTAGGACATACAGGCGTACTGTGAGCTCCGGTGACAAGTGATGAACACACAAGAGCAAGCAGAGGAGAGAGCAAAACAAAACACCAGTCATGAATTAGATGTACAAAATGAGAATTTGTAAAGAGAAAAATGTTGAGGATATTTTTCAAACGTCATTTAATATAAAAAGAAAAAGAAAAGAAAAAAGCTAAATTCTGTCTTCATTTACTCACTCTCGTGTTAGGGTTAGATGTTCTTATAATTTAGAAACTTATAAGAACATTCTCTTAAAGATGTTTAGCAAAATAATATTTTTTGAAATATCTTAATATATTTTTAAGAATGTTGGTAACCAAACAGTTTTTGTGTCGACCAGATGCACACATTTCAACGTACTGATCTATCGGCGGGACATAAACTAACATAGACTTGCTGCACATCTCATAAAACATTCAAAAATGACTTCCGAATCACGCACACAGAAAAGCCCCTCTAAGTGCATGAGTACAAAATTCTGTTCTTTTTGGGTCTTATTCGCACAAGAATGAAAAAATACACACTAAATTATGTCAAATTGTCTTTTTTGAAGAGTATTTACATAAACACACTCAATTATGTCTTAAGCAAATGTAAACAGTTGGGAGAATATCGGATATGTGTCAGTATGTTGTATTTGTGCAGTCAGGATAGAAGCCTATTTTAGTTGCTGTTATCTGCAGAGGTGGGTAGAGTACCCAAAAACTGTACTCAAGTAAAAGTAAAAGTACTTCTAGAAATATTTACTCAAGTAAAAGTAAAAGTACTAGTCTTGAATAGTTACTTGAGTAAGAGTAAAAGAGTATCGGATAAAAAATCTACTCAAGTAGTTAGTTACTAGTTACTTTGGGTCATATATACTGTACTGAGCCTATTTTTATTTAGATATATAGATAAAATGTATGTAATGTATGTGTGCGTGTATAAATGTATATATTTCATCAGCCTTTACTCCAATTTATGTAATTTATTATAAAACCCTGTCTGTTTACTTAAGTAACAGATATAGGTGTCATACCATAACATATTTTTAATATGACTGACTTTATATTAAATGTGAATTTAACATTGAAAGTTAATGTGATATAAATATTGCTACTAATCTTTCATTGTTCAGAAAGAGAGCAAATAACATTTACATTATTAAAGATAATTTTCACTGACAGTCTAGATTTCAATCACTCTCAGAAACTCCCATTAAAATCACTGAAACTGTTAACACTGTGAAATCAATATCTTAATTAAAGATTCGTACACACATCTGCACTTTGTTGTTCCTGCGAGAATTCGCCAGAAAGAGGTCTCCAGTCAGTGAGCGAGTGAAGGAAGCACCGGCATTTTAGCGATGACTCATCGGAACACCTCTGATTGGCCAATGCTTTAATAAGCTCAAAAGAATCATGTGTGATTGGTTATAATGCGCAGCGCTGTATAAACGCATCTATCTCTGGCTAAGCGCCAGCAAGCAATCACAGATCTGAATTTAGCAGCTGATAATATGACTCGCTGAACGTACTTGCACAGGTGTGATTGTATTAAAATTAATAAAATCTTAATCGGCTATTTTTTGTCTTTTGGAAGCTGCATTCAACTCCCCTCTGTTATAAGCCACACACGTACAACAAACTAATGTCACAGTGGTATCGTGTACTGTAATCGAATGTAGCCCAAGTTATTACCTGTTAAACAGTAGACAGCACACGCGGTGTTCATCTAATAAGGATCTCCATCGCTAGCAAATAATAACCTTTGCAGATTTCAATTCAGTGCAGTTCCAGCCACGTTTTCAACGCTCTTTCTGTTCTTAAACGTTACAACTCCGAGTGAACCACTTCAGACGCTCAGCGCGTGCGGCAGGGAACTGAACGACTCATTCAAACTGATTCATGAACCAATTCACTCGTTTGCCAATTGGTTTGATCAAGCCTTTGAACAGAATTGACTCAAAAGAATGAATCATTCGCGAATGGGCATCGCTCATTGCCCAGAGAAAAGTAGACGGCGCGTTTGGAATAAACTGAAGCATTATAACATTTATTGCATTAAGATAAAGTAACGAGAGGAGCGTAACACAGAGTAACGAAGTAAAAGTACAGATTTTTCCCCAAAAATTTACTCAAGTAAGAGTATAAAGTACCCATCTTTAAATATACTCCGAAAAGTATTCGTTACCCCAAAAAATTACTCAAGTAAATGTAACGAAGTAAATGTAACTCGTTACTACCCACCTCTGGTTATCTGTGTCATTAATGTTAATCAAGCAACAAAAGAAAGAGTGAAAATCACTCCACTCCTAATAAGGATTCAAGAAGAGAATATCATGTCCAGTCTTATTTAGCTAGCCATGCTCCAAGGAAAATGTTTTCACTGCAAACACCACAGTGAATGAAGCACATCAACTTAAAAATATCTATAAAAAAAAATCCTAGGCAGTCCTGCGTAAATGTTAATTCAACACACTACAGGGATTATTACACACATAATAGAGACAAAACAGGAACAATGTTCCTTCACGTTGTGTGCTTTTTATTTCCCTGAAGGGACTCATAGGTCTTGGTATCACTCTAGTCCAAGGTTGGGCCGAGATGAAACAACCAGCTTTTAATTCCTCCTCCCTTATGTAACAATAGCACCAATTCAGCCATGAGTTCATATCTAGGTCACACGAGTCTGCCTGGCCTTGCAGAGTCAGGAGCATCAGAGTGTAGCGGTGGCCTGTGCTCCTGCTGAAGCACGTTTAGCAGATGAGCCGTATCAGAAAATAAAAAAATACATATAGAAATATATATAATATTAATACTAAACTACATAAATAAATACACATATTATTATATTACATTATACATTACAAAAGGGACTGGTGAAAGTCTCTTATGCTCACCAAGGCTGCATTTATTTGATCAAAAATACATTAAAAAACTGTAATATTGTTAATATTAACTCTTTTATATTTTAATATATTTCAAATTTAATGTATTTATGTGATGGCAAAGCTGAATTTTTAGCAGCCTTTATGCTAGTGAAACCTCTTTAAATTTTTTCAGGATTCTTTGATGAATTTACTTGAAATATAACTTTTATTGTAACATTATGAATGTCTTTACTGTCACTTTGGATTAGGGCTGCATGATTATGACAAAAATCATAATTAAAATAATGGTTACCTGTAAAAAGAAAAACTTAAGCACTCTGAATGAAATAAGTCGACTTTGAACTATTACCTGCCGCTTTGAACGATTATATAAATGTGGCATCCATAATTGTATTCGTGATTAGTAATTAGACTAATTGTGCAGCCGTACTTTGGATCATTTTACAAATAAAAAAAAATAAAATTATATTATATTTTCATTTTATATATTTTTTTTTAATTTGTAAAATGATCCAAAGTGACAGTTAAGATTCAAAACTTTTTATAAACACATATATATAATATATATTACATTACACATTATATACAAATATATAATTAATACTACATATTAAATAAGTAACCCTATAAGTGTGATGGTGCAAAATGCAGATGATCGTTCATTTTTCACTGTCCTGCCTAACTAGCGCAGCTCATCCCTCTGCATTTCTACACTTCTCTCCAGAAACACCTCTGGCCTGCCAAGTTTATCTCCTCTTCCTTCCCGGCATGCTGCCATCGCCTCATGCACACCTTCCACAGCTTTGCGCCAGCCAGCACTTTCTGACTTCTTGCCGCCTCTTACTATTGCTTGCTTTGCAGAAAAACGCTCCGGTTACTAACATAACCTTGGTTCCCTGAGATAAGGGAATGACTGTTGCATTGACACACTTATGGGGAAACTCTTGTATACTCTGGTACTGAAGCCTGATATGTTCATATTCGTGTGGTTGCACCAAAAGGAGAGGGGCCAACCTCTCTATAAGGCGGCTCTGAATGCCATTTCGTCAATCTTTCAACTGAAGTGACAGTTATCGATTCGCATGCAGCCTTTTTAGCACGGCAGCCTACGCAATGCTCGTTTCCTTATTTCAGGGAACCGACATTACATGAGTAACTAGAGCATTTCATTCCGAACTGTCTTTTTCGTTGTGTTGACACCCTTGTGGGGAACGCACCCAATAGTGCAGTGCTATAAGCAAGTGCAGAACGAAACCGCTCTGCGAGCCGAGCCCCGGAGCTCTCTTAATGAGGGCTCCTGTAAGCATGAGCCAATAATGAGACCCAAGCAGTTTAGGCCAAGGACTACATAACATAACCCTCTCCACTTAGGATTAGGTAGAATTAAGTGGACAAAATCCATGCCTGCAGGGCAGGGATGTCCAATTTATAATACCTTGTAAATGTAGACAGCAACAACCAGCCAGCAGCCACACAAATTTCACCAATAGAAATCCCGCTGGACCAATCCCAGGAGGAGGCCATTCCTCTGGTGGATAGCAAGTGATTCTAGTTTTTCAAATGAAAGTTCACCACATGGGGGCGGGGAACTGACATTTGTGATAATGAGGAGAGGAGAAATGCTCTTTTGAGTATGTGGATCCGCTACCACAGCGGTAGTTTGCTTGGGCGCACACTGAGTGAGAAGGACAGGCCCAGCTTGAACTGAACTTCCATCACTCTGTGTTAAGTGGAGGGATGAACAGAGAGCGCAAGCACGAACGCAAGCTTTCTTTGAAAGAGTTCCAGCCTTGGCGAGATCTGATCCTCTTCTTTTCCTCTCTGCATTCAGATCATGACGACTTCTGAGGCTCAGGCTCCAACGTCACTCTGGGGTGGGGACCTCTACGTTTCGGAAATGGGTAGCGTTTGATGAATGAATGTAAACTTTTGGGTGAACTATGCCTTTAATGACAAGCAGCAGCCTTCTTAGTACTGTCGCGTCACTTTAAGACCTGAATGCGTCTAATATACAGACAAGCATCAGTTTTTCTCTCAACTGTTTACTTTAACTTTAGACATAACTGTGTTTATCTGTAAACCCTGTGTGTTTTTGTCAATATTAGCGAAATCAGACGCTAACAGCCCGCAAATTAAATTTTTAACTGGCAAGGCTTTAAAGCACATGCAAATAATGTACTTTTGTGATAGCAAATAAGTGCAGTGTCTCGTGAGGGCAACTCTACCACTGAGTTAACATTTGATGTGAATATATGTTGCGTTGTACACTATATTGAGATGGAGGCGCCACAACTGCAACTGATAAAATGTGCGCTGTATAGCACAATAGTACAATATTTCTTCAAAAGTAGATTGTGGAGACATTTTAATCATCCACAATCAAAAATCGTAATCGCACACCCCTAATATATATTCAAAACAGAATTTAGTAGCAAAAGTTGACAAGCAAACAAGCATCAGTAAATGTCATCGGGTCATTTCAACAATCTAGTAGACAGCTTTACTGCAAAAAATAAATCTTTATCTGTCACTTTGATATGCCTTTTTTATTGAAAGGTGTCATGTTCATGTTCAGTATTGCTATGTACAGCCATGGAAATTGTTTTTTTTCTCTCTCCTCTGCATCAATTGTGTTGGCAGGAGTAAAGGGAGGAGATGTGTATATTGAGATTGTTGGGCAATTTGACAGGCCCTATCTGAGTATAGGTGTTTTATTCAGCTGCTGTCATACTTCTCCAATTGCGCTTATCGCTTAGACGAATATTCATACCATCACAGCTGCTACGATGCTGATTTCAAGCTCTATGTATTTGTGTCCAATGGCATCCACCATTCATTACCATTAGTGACTTGAACAGCAATATGGTTTTTCCACAAAGCAATGAAGTTCACAAGGCTACAACCTTATCACGCTACTTCAGGACAGAATTAAACTGAACAAAAAAAGACATTACAGACAGTTCAGGGAGTTTTACTTCCTTTGATCTTTTATTTTGAGGCGATGAAAATTGTCATTCACAACTTATTGTGCTTCCACAATGTGACATTTCTGAGTGAAAAGGGATAGATGAGACAACAAATATTTTAGGGTGGAACTTTTATTTAGCAATTTTCTCATTCATGCAACCACAGAGCATGGCTGTAACAATGACAATATCATGAATTTGATTCCCAAAAAATGTATGAACTGATTAAAAAATATAAGGATACAAAGATAAGCCGGTACAGATAAGCCAATAATTATTTTCATATTATATCCAATGTTAAAGAAAGTAAACGCACATAAAGATAGGAGAAATAAGCATGTGAAATTAAATATTTAATATGAACCAATAGTAAAATTAAAATGAAAGAGCAATACATTTTGATTAAAGATTACAAAATCATTTTCACAATTTTTTTATAAGAGTAAAACCAGGAATACGAATTCATAAGAAAAGAGGCTCAATTTTGATTTCACGTTGACATTAATGAATTAAAGCTGGAAGAAAAAAATATTGATTTAATCATGTTCTGGTGTCCAACTGTGTAGCCGGTAACATTTAAAAATGGAAATCATATCAGCTTCATTTTGCATTCTCTCATATCTGCCACATTGCTCATTCACTTATCATATCACACAAATTGATTTTGTCTAAAGTGATCCAGTCAATATGTTTGCTTTTTCTGTGAGTTCATGTATCCCACCTGCACTTAATCAATACTCTGCTAATGCACATAATGAGAAAAAAAATTCATTAAAGTGCAAATGTTCCTGTGTGTAAAATCATCTCTTCCTGCATTTGGTTTATTAGTGAGACTCCGCCGACCGAAATGGTGCACACACAATTACATGAGCATTGACCCTAACTGGCTTCACAGGGGAGCCCACTATCCAGTTTGTATGCAAAAGAGAGAAAGAGAAAAATCTCTAATAAAACGCATGCTGTGGCAGAAAGTACACCAGCGAACAGCTCACTGCGCTCTGATTCTGCTTAATAAATGCATAAGGAGAGAAAGTAAGACAATTAACTTCACACATAATGACATCAGCAATACTCACAGTGATTTTTTTGGTCTCCAGTGACGTCATCTTTTCTTTATGAATGCCTCACAGCACTGACGAGTCATGCACTGAGTTAGCTCATTCTGACAAACCGGGTTTGTCATGCGCGTAATTTGCAAGGGGGTTACGGGGGTCATGACCCCCCCAAAAATCAGATCCAGCTAATATAAGCCCCCCAATATCATCACATCATTCAGATTAAAATAAATATGAAACATTCAGAATGAGTTCTCTATTCATAATATTCCTTTCTACACAGGAAAAAGTAAATCTCGCCTGAATCAGAAGAGAAATATGCACAAATCAAGCACTGTTTGGATGCAAAACTAAACAAATATGTCAGTGAATTTTGATGTGGGAAGACAGCATGCAATATACATTCACTAGAGGAAGCGTTATTATGGATTATGGACTGATATTTTTGCCAGAAGCAAGAGTTTAAAGTTAAAATGCTTACAAACATGAAGTTATTCTGACGGCTCCCAGGAAGTTATGATATGATTTCTCCAAATCGCATGAAGAAACCACTGACGAAAAAAAACCTAATCTTTATCGGATGACCTGATGGCCAGTAAATGTTCAGCAAACTTTCTCTTCTGGATGAACTATTCCTTTTGTAGAATAAACATTTTAACACTGTTAAATCTTTAGAAAATCTCAATTTTTTTATTATTGCACATGTGTTGTAATGTCTTTTTTAATTTATTTTATTTAGGCACAACATTTTAATATCTGCTATTTATTAGATATCAGCCTTAACATGAAAATAATTACTGGCCTATCATTATCAGACAGACTTAAACACATATTCTCCTGGTTGCCAATCAATAAAAAAATCCTAACACCATTTTGACTGGACAAAAATTCATGGTTTGTGCAGATTAGAGGTTTCTTAAAGGGTTAGTTCATCCAAAAATGAAAACTATGTCATTAATCATTAATCTCTTCCGGGTCTGTTGTGAGTGCGTTCACAAGACTGCAGTGACGCTGCTGACGTGTTATCTTTGTTATTAAGCGCACCAGAAAACATGTCAGCAGCGCCACTGCAGTGTTGTGAACGCACTCAGAACAAACCCGGAAGAGTTTTGATGCTTCAACAAATTCTAACTGACCCTCTGATGTCACATGGACTACTTTGATGATGTTTTTATTACCTTTCTGGACATGGACAGTATACCGTACATACATTTTCAATGGAGGGACAGAAAGCTCTCAGACTAAATTTAAAATATCTTAAACTGTGTTCCGAAGATGAAGGGAGGTCTTACGGGTTTGGAACGATGGAGTCATTAATGACATACTTTTCATTTTTGGATGAACTAACCCTTTAAGGCTGAAGTTCACACTGAAAAGACTGTGCCCCTACAGCTTAATTTTTATTCAAGTCAATTTAAAAATGGTGTCTACTCTGCAAGGTTTATTCCTGGAGTAATTAAACAGGAAATTTGCTCTGAACTTTAATATATAGAGCCATGATCTGATGACAGACAGCAGCCATTTTGGCCATACCTACCCTACAATGAACACAAATGTCTTCAAGCCACCTGCACCTGCTCATGGGAATAAGAATATGGACTGAGTGGGGAGGTTGCACCCCTGAAGTGACTCAGGTTACCATGTCAACGCAGTGATAGTGAGAGTGTCATTAGAAAGGCAGTATCAGTGGGTGGCATCTACACCTCCAGCAGAAGGACACATTCAGCATCACCTCTCATTGAGCTCAGTGCATCTCTGCTCAGTTCTCTAGAAAACCAGTCCAGGTGCAGTTAGATTCCTCAAATGAAACCTTCTGCACTGGATAGTAGGGGTGGCTATTTCTATCATTTTGTCTGCTCTGCACTTTTGGGTAATTGTTCATATGTGGGCATGATGAGTCACACATCAATGTTTTTTCAGCCTCTTGTGCCATGAGAATTGCATTAAGACAGCATGTCAAATAAAAAGTAGTTTAAGATATTTAAAAATATAGGTTTTTAATGGCTAGCGCAAAAAAATACCAGCTTCTAGAAAACAGTGTAGATCAGTGGTTTTCAACCTGTGTAGTGGATTGCGATTGTATTGCAGGTGGGCCGCCAATTACTTTAAAAATAAATAATAATATTGTTAATATATGTAAAAATGTCATAACATAATAACATCATTTCATATATATAATTAAATAACAAAAAAAGATTAAAACTATGCTTCCACCATTCAAGCCCGCTGATTGGTTTAAGAATAAACTGCCAATTTATCTAAGATATTTTTGCTGCATATGCCTGAACAACAAATTCAAACATGCATAAATGGCTGTCAACATGTTCCCTCCTGACTGCTTACCCTGCTGACTGTCTTCCACTGCCGAGCTCTGTCTGGATCTTGTTTTCCCATTTTGCCAGCCAGAGTTATTTTCTGTTCATTGCGAGTTCATTCAATAAAGACAGTTAACAATCTAGCCTCTGAGTACTAACTTATTAACCCAACAATAGCGGGGTCAGTTAATTTTTTTGCAGTGAGCCATGCAAACATATGTGTTTGGTTGTGTGGGCCGCGAGTTGAAAAAGGTTGGGAACCACTGGTGTAGATATAACGTAGATATTAATATCAATCAGCTGATAATTATTATGGGCGATAATCAATAAACAACCTATTAAAATATTATATTATTGCATACATTTGAAATAAAACACCATTTTACTTTAGGCATTATAATGTACAGTATAAAAAAGTCTGCTAAAGATTACATTTAACAGGATAATTCAAATATTCAGCTTTTGTAAAAGACTAATGTTTGTGAACATTAGATTACAGCAAAGGTAATGGAAATGTATGAGTTTGTATGCAGATGTGAACGTACCTGTGAAGTCAAAACGGACTGACCGGCCAGACACTGGCCTGGACCAATCATGCAGAAAATCTGCCAATTCAGGTCCCTTGCTGGTCGATTGTTGCATCTCTAGATTTTATTTTATTTTTGGTCTAGTTTACACAACATATACTCAGTTCATTCAAACATTTACTTAAAATTCAATTTACTCAAAAAAATAAAATAATGTATTGGTTACCATCCACTGACAAAGCAGTCTGTCAAACTGTTATGTGAATCAAATTTTTAAGTGACAAACTGTGGAGATAAACAACAATCAGCTACAGTAAGTGGACTGACATTCCTGTCCCCTACAACAGATATAATTGGCTAATGCTCCTGTAGCTTATGACCAGCATCCAAACCACATACAGTGGAGTCACACCATCTCTGGTGTCCTGTAGTGAACCACAAACCAAAAGCCCAAGCCAGAATGCTTTGGTAAAAACATGATCCACTCCAGGCTCAACAGGAGAGAGGTGATGGGTGCTATGAGGACACATCTTACGCAACACAGCACTGTATGAGAGGCCTGATCGTGTCCATTTCTCTCACTCTCACTCTTCTCTCACATTCTCTCTCGCTCTCTCCTTCAAAACTTAATATAGGAGGCAAAATGTGGTTTCCCTGTAAGTGGGTTATGTGGAGCTTCAAATAGACATAGCCGACAACGAGGAAGACCCAAGTTCATTCTCCCCGCTGTCTTCAACGCTCTCAAACTTCTCTGCAAAGCAAGCATGTCAAGACAAACTATGAGAACACTATTATTACTTCATGAATATAACCAAAGCAATTAAGCTCTCCTGACTCTGGTTCAATTACATGTCTGGTGAAGAGGTGAGTCCCATTGTTTCTGAAACGGCTCCTCCTGACAATTTATTCAAACTTTCCCCTGGACAAAATGGAGAAACTGCTTCATGTTCACATGACCATAATTTATTTTAGTCTGACTGAAAGTTTAGCACACAGAGCTTATGACAGTTATACCACTATAAGAACATAATATTATGATATGTAATGCCATCTCTGGCTGAAAATGTATTTAAATGAATTAATTTTTGAATATTTTTTGAATTATTTGAATAATTTCAGCTTCAGCATTAGCATATTTTTAAATGTAGTAACATAAAGTAATAATACGTAACGGATAATGTCTTTTTCATCAATCAAACAAGCCTTTTCCCTATTTTTTAAATATCCTGTGCAAAGTTTTTCCAGTATTTATTTTTACAATAAACATCCAAAAAAAAAACTGCTGGCCACAACAGGCCATTTTTGACCCATTAGTTTTTGCAATTTTACAATTTTTCATGCAACAATGTGTCATCAACAGACAATGATAGACGGAATGCAAACAGGACAAACAGAGGAAAAAATTAAACCAAAGGATAGAGCACTCAAGATGCAGTGTCACCACCTCACTTTCACTATCTCATCTCCAGCTCTGTCTAGATTTAGTGCTGTTTTTCTCACTTTGACAGAGTATTTGCCATATGAAAATGGGTATGAGAATGGCATGCAGGTAAATTGTGTCTTGTTACAACAGCCTGGAGAAATGCAGATGACTCATCTCCTGAAATTAATTACCTCCACTGCATCCTCATCTACAGCATCAAAGCATCAAACTATAATGTCAGATGTTGACAACCTTCTTGAAATTAAGTTCCAATTTTTAATTTGTCTTGTTATTTATCACTGTCACCTACAAACAAAAAGCAACAAAAATCTGACTAAACTTAAAAGATGCATTCCTTTGTAGCACCGCACAATCTTTACTTATACAATATGCAGTACATATTTGTATTATTATCATACTGTTTTGCAATAAATAAATAAATGCTTTATTCTAATTCTTGTTTAAATGTTTCCTCTAGTAAGTTTAGGTCATTAGGTAAAAATACTTAATAGTTAAATACTTAAACTATTAAGAAACATGACTAAGAACACAACACAGCATTTCTATAGAAATACATATTGAGTTTTATCCAACATCTGATTTCTTGAAGTACTATGAGATAAATTTAAGGGCATCACTGGTTAGTAAACAATGTCTAAACATGCTTCATTTACTTTCGTGAGTGCAATCTAAAAGCAACTCTGTGTCCAATCTGCACACTTCTCCCCTTTAACAACCAAACACCACCCAGCATTTCCTCTCAGCCTCGGAGAAAAAAAGTTTAATCACACAACCTGATAAAAATCCAATCTTTTTTAAACTCCCAACCCCAGCTGTAAAAGCTCTGAATGACGTTCTTGGAGAGTAGATTTAAAACTGCTTTACTATCATGTTATGTAAGAAAACCTGAGACACATGATGAAATCATTCAGAAAGGTTACACCGCCACAGAGAGCCCCTCATTTCATTTTCCCAGGCTTTTCCCAACACGCCGCAAACACAGTTCTATCTGTGGAGTGCAGAACGCCTGTTGACTGATGACCCCCATGAGGGCCACTCATGAAGTACATAAAAGCACAGGGCCCCCCTAATGGGCCTGAGCAGCTCTTCTCAGGGACAGCCACCATTGGCAAAATTATACACGTTTAAAGTGGACAACTGCCAACCGAACAGAAACTAAAGAAACTATTGCTCAGCATTAGTGGAGTTTAACAATTTTAGTAGAAGTAATTCTAGTGAAATCTGAAATCAGAGATCACTGCTAATCTCACAGCATACATGATGCATGCAACATTACCAAAACAATCAATGTGCATTACATATATGAACACAAAAACACTGAGAGACTTTTACTGCATTTTGTCTAAATCGCAGTAAATCGGCCCCGCACTGAACCCAAAAGTTCTCTGATAATAGGCATGGTATAAGATGAAAAGGGATTTAGAGTACTAAATTACATAAAATGATAATTTACTAAATAACATTCACTGGAATTTTCATAATCTCACAAGATTTATGCAGTTAAGTCAGGAAAGCATTTAAAAAATAAAGAACAAACCGAAACTAATGCAACTAAATGAAAACCTGGTGCATTTGTTCTGATCACGTGCAGCATTTTTGGACTTTATAGGTGTGTTCTGTGTCAGCTGAATTGGTGCCTTTGAATACTGCATATGCATATGATGCCCAAAAATGCTGTCTAATAAGTCCACCGCACTTACGCAGGGATGAAATTAATTTAAAGGGACAGTTCAGCCAAAGAATTTTATTCTTTAATTTATGCATGTTGTTCCAAACCTGTATGACTTTTGCTCCTCTGTGGAAATATAGGCTGTCATACAGCCTAATAATTCCTGCCTAAAGTCTCCTTTTGTTTTTCACAAGAACAAAATGACATCGTATTTTGACGCAACAAGAGGGTTTAACATGAATCACTGAAACTGTCCTTTTAATCACTTAAATGCAACCACAAAACTAAATCAATATCGACCATGTGCTGTCCACTTCAGTGAGTCAATGAAAACTGAAGAATATAATTTGAGATCAGTCAACACTTATAATGCATGTGACCAAATCTAAAGAAAAAATAAAAGCTTAATAAAAAGCAATACAAATCTAAAACTTGAACTTTAACATCATGCATTAATTATTGAACATCCGCTTAAAAGTTAAAGAACTGTCACATGAAGTACAGTATTACATGTGCACAACCAGTCTGAAATAATGATTCTGCAGATTGAAGATGCAGAGAATGACCACGCCAAATGCAACGTTATCTACAAATATACCTGTACAAAGGGACATAATGTGCTGGATGGTCCTAGTTGAGCATCCTTTACTTAAGACGGAGGAGACGCATCCGCACGCGCGGATGTTAAGCATTTTCCCCATCACATTAAACATCTGGAATGTAAGCTTGCTGGAATTCACCAAGTTACACTTATAAAGAACAGATGTTTACATGTTCAGATTTGCAAATCTATCTAATTTCGTTCCATTAATTAAGTTTAAAGAGTGCTTACTCACCTTACAGTTCACACACAGATGCAGTCAGTCTCGCGTCCTGCCCGAGCTCAACTCAACCCGGGAGAAATCTTGACCGCGCATTCCCTAATTTCCACCAGCGCCATCCAGCGTCGCAAGCTAATACATGAAGATCTCGCGATAGCGAAGAGTCATGTACATGCAGTTCTCGCGATAACAGGGTTCACCTCGAATGGAGGACCGATTTGCTACCATCTGCTGGAGCTGGTTGGTACTGTACGTCAGAATGCCATTACGTGAACGGTTTTGGTTTTGTGTAGAGAGGCGTGAATTTTGAATGAAGCATCTTAGTGTGATCGCATTCTAACATTGTGTAATAATCACACAAAAAGCAAACAAAAGAGTGGCTGATTGTCTATAACTGGCACTTCGCACGAACTGACGAACAATTGTTGTCATTTAAAAAAATAAATGACATCTAGACTAAATTAAGCTATCACTCAGTATATGCTTTTAAATGGTTAATACATTAGAAAAGGACCAAAAAAGACCTAAAAGTTAGCACAAGCCAAAAATAAATAAATACATAAATAAAAAGCTCTATTTAAAATGAGCAACTTTGAATGCTTATGTTAGATAAAATGTATTTAATATCTATGTGTATTTTTATGATTTTTTTGTTTCTTATTTTTATTTGTTTGTTTGTGTGTAATGTAACATAATTTGAACTCTATTTGTGGAAAGTTCCAGCTCTTAAGAATGTGAGGATCAGCTGGTGAACAAAGATGAAAAATATTATTAATAAAGTACACAAACTGCTTGCTTATATAAGAAACCAGACCATATTCTGTTTAGGAATACATTTTTATTTTAGTGCTAGATCATCTTTGCTTATTATTTAGTCTACATATGTCTATCTTAAATATCAGTCATTTAGGCATAATGTGTCTGGTAACAGTTGAACCAGCTAATCACAACATGCAGTGATGGGTTTCCAAAGTAAACAGCACACAAAACAATGGGAGAAAAGGCAAAGATGATTCCATTCTCTTGGAAATATGAATCAGTCATATTTTTTGGGGTGTAAGTGCATAAGGTCCCTGTTTGCTGGTTTGTGTTTGTGCTTACACATGTGTACTTGGCCTTCACGTTAGAGCATATATGTTGTTTTTTGTGTATATGTTGTTCACATATGATGGGCAGGTTTCTTAGAGGTCGTCAGTCTCTCCATCAAAGGGGATGTTTTCCAGCTCCATGTGGATGTGGCTGTGCTCCTCATTACGCGTCCAGCCGATCGGAGTGCGATTGAAAGAAGGCCGACAGCTAAGGTTACACTGCAATACAGACACTTGCTGTGGCTCTTCATCAGTCATCTTGACTTCTGGGGGCTCAAAGGTGACAAGCTGAGAGGCCTTCTCAAGTCCTCCAAAGGGTAGAGCCGTTCTTTGGACACAAACAAGAAGTTGATCAGGTAAAGCGTAACTGAGTAGCTTCTGTGTAAAATAAGTTTATTTTTTACTCATAAGTTGGGTTTTTGAAAAAATGATATTAGTACCTGTTGAAACTCTTGTACTTGGGAAGTTCCTTGTGAACTTGAGGCCCCGGCATTTTCAGCTTCATGGTTTCTTTAAGTTCCTCATCATTTTTCATAGCACATTCCCATGGTGATACATATGTTTTAACATACTCAAGTTGCCTCTTTTCCTTCTCTGCCTCAGCATTTACTTCCTCTACCATAGAAGAACATAAAAACAAAAATCTAAATATTAGTTATGAGACATTCATCCCATGAATGCTTTCCTTGCTATAATAAAAATTACATAGTCTTAGGTGAGGTTAACCTTGAAGTGGCTCTGGTTTGGCAGATGGTTCAGGTGAAGTGGCCATTTCACATCCCAGAGAAGGAGCCAGGTTCTGGAGGTTTAGCTACAAAGGTATGAGGAACAAAAAGAAGATCATTTTGTTATACTGTATACTGTTCATTTAACATTGCTTTAACTTGAGAAGTATGTAATGACGTGATATTCTCATATAACCAAATCATTCTCACAACGTAAATTAATACTTCACTTGTTTATATGATAAGCAGCCATGCAATACATAGTATAATGGTGTTCACTGTTGCAAAACATATCCTTTCAGCTTTATAGAAGATCCTTTAGCTGCGTGTTGGGGTCTTGATCCCACCGTCAGATTTGATTTTGTGATCCTGAGATCATGGAATCACACTATAAACTATTTTCTATGAAAGCTTTTGCTTTTCTCATGCCTCTCTTGCTGACCAGGTTCTCGTCACCGATGATGAATTTCTCCACCCTCTGCTGTCTCATCTTGAACATTTTGGAGCCCTTGTTCTTCATGAGGGACAGTTCCTCCAACATCACATCTTTAGGGGCTTTTATTTTGGTCCCCAAGTCCAGTTCAGCAGCTTCAGAATCGTCATCTTGCTGGTCTGGTCAAGACAAGTGTTGTTGGGAAGGAAAAATCAGTGAAAATCAATGCCATGTCCCTTTAAAGTAATTAAACTGGTTTGATGGAATTGACAGCACTAAACATTTCCTTGTGTCTAAAAGAACCAAGTTTTTTACTGTGAAAAAGGGGTTTTATCTATTATATAAGACAGAAGCCCTGCACTCTTTCAGTTTAATTACAGTATATTCCTTCTCAAATGTAATATCAGCTATTAAACCTGGATTCAAGCCACATCCAACACCAAAGAGAAGGATGTTGTGCTGAGCACTGCTTGTGTTACCTTGTTAATCAGATCCTTGGCCCAGCTTCAGCTTTGTGTGTGTGTGTGTGTGTGTGTGTGTGTGTGTGTGTGTGTGTGTGTGTGTGTGTGTGTGTGTGTGTGTGTGTGTGTGTGTGTGTGTGTGTGTGTGTGTGTGTGCTTCTAACTAGATTTCTAAATTTCTAACTAGAGTCAAAGAAAAATATAATAATTTAATAATAATAATTAATGAATGAGTGTTTTTGAACAAATCGGTTGAATGAATGATTCAATGACTGCGTCTGAGAAGGTACTTTTAAATAAGTAATTACTTTGTGACTACTTTTTATGTTCTTCTCAGAAATATACTTTAAATGACATTTAAGTATACTTTACTTATACTTAGAAAAGGTCTAAATATATTTGAGCTATACTTGTGCTCAGGGAATCCATGTTTTCATTGTTATACTGTAGAGGGCGCTATTACACACCTTCTGTACAGAATTTCCAAAACCCAAGCGAAGAAGAAACCAAAACAACAGATGCCTCCACATGTAATCTAATACGATCAGACACAAAACAGCATCAAAACTGTGCAACATCATGGGATAACATGTCGACCCATGAAGAGGTGATGACTGTCAAGCTTTGGGGTCTTGATCAGCTCCTACATTTTGATTATCATTCTGAATCCAATTCATAGACTTTTTTCCCCCAGCTTTTTGTTCAAAATGTTGTTTATTTCTTTCTTTCTAGGCATGACACTAGAATAAAATGTTTTTGTTTATAAGCAGATATCCAGTTCTTTCTTTTGATGTTTTGTGTGTTCAGATATTCATATAACAAAATATGTACAAATTAATACCTGAATAGTGACATAGTAAAATACTTAAAGTATGATGTAAAGTTCACTTAAAGAAAACTTATGAGTATACTTGCAGTATAAAACTACTAAACTAGTAGTTTATTGAGACTATACTTCGTGGTGTACATAAACTACAAGTATTTAATTAGTAAACTATCAGTATACTTATAAGTTCACTTTTAGTATAGTTGCAGTACAGACTAAAAAATTGATGTAAACTAGTTGTGCACTCAATGTATACTTAAAAGTATTATTTTATATACTAGAAAGTGGGCTTACAAGTATACAAGTATACTTACAAGTATACTACTAGTACACTGATATTTGTAGACTTACTACGTAAAGTATACTTAAAAATATACTTGACCTTTACTTACTTACTTACATTTACTTAATAAAATAAACTTGAAGTATCCTTCTTTTCAGTAAGGGCCAACATGGATGAGCAGAGTGATGCAAATAATAAAAATCCAATTTGAAGACTAGAAACTAAGTGCAAGTACAAACAGTTTTAACATTACAAAAAACACTGTATATATGTCCCAATATGTATATGCGTGACAGTCTGCTGAAACAGACTGAAGTGAAATTATTTGAAGTTAAGCGGCTTGAAATCTCTGCTGAACAGCTCTTCATATTGGCAATAATTTTGCTGTTAATTTATTTGGCTCTGAAACACTAACTGCAAGAATGTTGTTCTGTAAACAAACTGCCCATTATGAGCACACTGCCAAGCAGATGAAGTGGGAGAATCTAGTACACTAAACATGCCTTCACACACAGACAAATGAATACATGGCACCTAATAACTGAGCTGTTCATTAGAGGAGAGCTGTGAAGTCACTCAGTTTGACAATGTCTTTGAGATTTACCTCTCATTAGCAGAATAATTGGCCAGATACATACTGCATAGGCTAACCACTCATTACACTAGTCTTCACATGACCAAGGTATCTTTTCTATTAAAGCGGGGAGGAGTAACTGCATCACAACAGCTCCTCAAATTGTGGGAACTGATTATTATAATATGCGTCTAGTAGTTCAAATGTGACATTTCACTGAATCCAATGGCATTAAAAACAATTCAAACTGTGACTATTCTTAGAAAGTGAGACTCAGCCACTCATTAAAGTCGGTTGCAGTATAACTGTGCAATTTTTCCAAGAGTGTACTTTACATTCTCTCTTTTTGAGGCTCTGCTTCAACATACTGTGTAATAAATTAAGTGTCCTTCAGTGGGAATTTACGCTTCGAGGAGAGCCTGGAGGTTGTTTGGCATTTCTGGCTCTGGCTTTTTATGTTGACACCGGACACCAATGAGGGCTTTGGTGATTAAGTGTGACATGTACAACACTCATCTGGTCAGGATATCTCAAGTGAGCATTCAACCAGTGTTATGGTGCTTGTATTTCTAATACATATGTGTTCGTGTGACACAAAGAGACGCCACTGACCATGTTGTGAGATGTTTGAAAAATCTGTGATGATTTTCAAAGGCTTCTTCCTCTTGTTGGTTGGAGCAGGTGTTCCAGAAACAGGCATAGCTGCAATCTGAGGGAGAAAATTAAATCTGAAGATGGGAAAAAAATGTCATGTGCATTCACTGATAAACTGTAATATATTTACTGTAGGTGTGAGTTTTGCGTGATCATGCATGACCCAAAATAATATTATAGGTAATCAGAATGCTAAAATGAAAGGGTGAACCTAGCATAAAATATATTAAATCTATCTGATATCAATTTAAAGATTTCTTTTAGTTATTTTTTTAATAATCTTATTATTTTCAAGTCTTATTTCTCAACTAATTCAAATAATTATTACATTAAATTAACTAAAAAAGACTAGCAACAACATGCCACTAGGGGCCTCCTGCCCAAATTCAGAGGGGCTTATTTTACCCCAGGACTCACAATTTAACTTTTCACTTTAATATAAACATATCAATCAATCAATAAATAATAATATTTATCACATAACATAAATGCTTTTAACCCTACATAACATTATGAAAATGGGTGATCTTGTCCCATCTTCCCTATTTACACACTACAATGTTTAGGTTTGTTTAATATTTTTTTTATTATCATTGGATTTGTGTGTTATTTTTTCTGTCTGCTTTAGACATCTAAAGTTTTTTTTTCTTTACTGAATATTTAAAGTGTCTGATTAATTCTAACATTTACAACATAAAATGCATATTTAAATTATAGTCAACTGGTCAAACTTTAAATTCCAACACAGACACCGGTCTCTTGTTGCAAAGTAAGGTATTTTTTGTTTTAGCTCACTAAATGCAAATTCAGCAAATTCCTCAGATGTCCTGCCAAAGCGTTGCAATGGTAAGCCTGAAGTAGTCTGAACGACATATTGAACACATTTCTACATTTGAACTTACTAAAAAATAAACAAATTAATAATAATAGTTCAGTAAGGACCTCAGAGTTAACCCATTAACAATGACAAATACATTTAAGTAGGAGAATGTGAGTTATTTTTTGTTTATTTATAATTATTTTATCATTTTATTTTTACGTGAAGGTCCATGTCAGTGTTTATTATATATGTGTGATTTATGATATGCAGCTAGAGGCAGCTCTATCCAAGAATAACATACATTTTTACAGTTTGCAAACAATAAATCATCTCAACATATATCTAACCCCTCAGTACCAGCCTGTCCAGATTAAGAGACATTTTAACATTTTATCACCTGCATTTCTCCCTGTGCAATCAGGAAAGCAAGCAGCACAATAATTCTTCTTACCTGTGACCAAAGAATCAATGTTTCAGAAAACAAAGCAAATGAATCAAATGTTCCCAGGAGAACTGGTGAGGTTAATCCTGTTTCTTAGGGTTGGCTAGGATTCCACCTACTACTGCTCTCTTCAACATCCCAGGAAAAGTGAGATCCTAGTGTTTAGGACAGGAGGTTTTTGGGGAGTAGGGAGGGGGGGTAGATCAGTGTGTTACAGACAGCACAGGGACAGACCGAGCTGATGGTGAGGAGAGACTTTTCTTGCAGTTTTTGGTCTAAATATAGACCAACGAAGAGCAAGACGTTTCCAGAGAGGCCCAGTAAAAATCTGAATTAAGTCCCTATTTTTATTTCAGTCACTTGCCCTCAGTGTTTTTCATATGTTTGTGATTGCATATTGCCATTTTTAAACATGAACTGGACTGTCCTTGAACATTGCACTTTCAAGTTATTTTTAAACATATTTGTTCAATTTCATTACATCTAACTTTGACTTTCACAAAAGTTTAGGTAAAATACTGCTAATAGTGTTCCAGTTCTGATTAAAATATTTCAGTAACATTGCAGCAATCCGTATTATGTTTACTTTGTCAACAATATTTACCAATTTTGTACATTTATTGTAATATTTTATTGCACACCTTTCGCTCAGTAATTGTTGAATCACATTATTAAACTTTTAGTTTTTTTCTTTTTTTTTCAAATGGCAGTGATGGTTAAAATCATAGCCTTTTGTTCTAAATTCATAAAATTGTATTGTTGCTATTGTGCTTAAATATATTTTTTAATTGCTTTGAGAAGCAGACTTAGCCAATGGTGTACAGTATTTGACAGACATCCAGACATATTGTTTGAGATTATTTACAGTTTGCATTTCACAACTTTAGAACCTATAGAGTACACTTTAATAACAAACACACAGTGTAATGTTTTAAGGAAGAGCATATAACATAACTTACTTTATGCAATATTTTACAAATCGCAGGGTCAGGAAATTCATTTTCATGTGTTTTCCTGTATTTAGTTGGTCTCAACCCAGACAGGGCCGCTGAGCCAGCACCTGCGGTACTGTGTATCACCAGCAGGGGCGTCAAAAGGGTGAAAGAATGTTGCTCATGACGGAAATACAGACTTGTGGCTAAAGTTAACACCTGATATCTTGTGACATATGATGGTGGGGTATAGACCAGAGGCTCAGAAGGCAGTTCACCTTATGAGTGGAGGTAAAATTACACTGCCACAGCTAAGCTGTGTAAAGTTATTCACAACAGTAGAAATCAGGTAAGTCCTACCTTTAAGAACCTGAATATAGGCATGACATGACATTGATTCATTTTACATGATATTTATACATACATATATATATATATATATATATATATATATGTATGTGTGTGTGTGTGTGTGTGTGTACATGATAATCATATAGGTTTAGGTATAGGTCCAACTCTAACTACTTCATTTTTAATATCGCGCAACAAAGGGCGTTAGGTCTACTGCATGTTCTTCAGCATGGAAGACGTTGTAAAATTACATAAAAGTAAATACATTATTTTATATGTAGCTGTGTGCTCTAAAACAGTGGGCATGACCATTATATGATGGTCGTTATAGTTATATGTGTAGATTATTCCAACATATGCTTGAGAACAAAAATAGAAAATAAAATAATAAAAAAATGAGCATAATTTCTAAATTTATTTTCATTGCTCTACATTAACATCACACAGTACAAATTCGTTCACATATTCCCGATTCCAGAACCTAGTAATCCAGTAATCCATTAGACTTTCCATTTTCTCACATTCAACCATTTGCATTGTAGATATAATTCCATTTTAAACTTCAAATAACCCAAAGCACTAAGTGTTATAATGTTTTAATATAATTACAATGTTTTCAGAATATTTAATGCAAACATAACACATTTACTAAAGAATAAAAGCTTTAAAATTGCAGTGTAGAAGCATGACATAGCCTGACAGTCCTATTAGAACACACTTATGAAAATGTATATTTTAGTGTATAACACTAAAACACATATAATTGCCCGAAAAAGTTAAAAAGGCACTTTCCCTCTCTATTCTTGCTTTTAAATTTTATATCAGTTTAATATCTTGCTTCATACCTCCCACTTTCTACTTGCCTACAAGGCACATTATAGCTTTACATCCGATCAATCTTTTTATAGTAGAGAAATAGTACCCACCATTTCATGTTGTTTCATCCCACCAAGGCCATTGGGTATTTTCTCATAAAAAGCAAAGCAAGAAAAGTTTAACTAGGCACTAGAAAAGCTCACACAAGTGATTGAAATGGATGTCATACCTGTTTGGAAAAAACATCATTCACAGTGAGAGCAAGCACCAGGGAAAGTGGTCATACAGTATGTCACATTCACATAATATGTCATAAAGATAAAGCAGTGCTTTCAGAATTTCAGCACAATTCCCTGCAGTTCACATGCCTTTCTAAATGTTTAGTCAAAACCTCGGCATACGCAGCATAATGAGGTTAAAATGAGCACATGCATCAAGAATCCATACTGATCCTCGTCAAACAAGAAGAAAAGGCTTTTGTGCAATGCTTTAGACAAACACAGGCGTGCAGTCAAACCTCGAGATGTTTAGAGAGATAAAGGATGGATAACATCACAAGTAAAGGGCATGGCAGAGGCCAGAAGAGATAACAACTTAAAAGCAAGAGTAAAGCAAGGGGGGGTAGTTGGTACCATCTCTCCACTTGAGGATTTTTTAATTTATTTATTTTTTTCAAGCCACTGTACACTTCTTTCATCTCTCTGTCACTGAGCCTTTGATAGAACTCGAGAAAATACATGTCTTGGAACATTCTATACCACGTGTACACAAACCTTCAATGATTCTGCGCTCCATTATCTTTTGCCAAGCTGGATTCTGTAATATATATAGTTTACATACCCTTTATCACTCCATCCTTATGGCCCCAAGTGAAAAAAATAGCGAAACAATTGATTATTATCACTTATTTTCCTTGTGGCCCCAGTGCACAATGGCAAACCTTATTATTATAAGACATTAATAATGCTATTATTTTATTTAGTTACTCTCACAAGTAGTGACTGTGCAATTGTTTCTGAGGGTTAAACATGTTGATTTGGTGTAAAATAAATTAGATGTGAACTGAAATAGAAACATGAATCATAGTAGTTATCTCAATATTGTGAAGAAACTGAACAATACATATACAGATGTAGGCATCTATGATGTTGCTGCATACTAGTTGTAAAATAATTATGACTAAAAATTGTGAACAAGCAAAAAAAAATCTTTTACTGATGTTTTTTGTCATATTACTGTAGTCTAACAATTCATTTAGCAGTACAGAGCTCGAGCAGAGCTCAAGTGTTCTTTCACAGGGTGGTAATTACTGTCACAGTGGTTTCTCAGTAATGAATGGAGCCAGGCCTCCACACATTTGGTTGAAGACCCATGCTTGATGTACTGAAGCGGGGTCTGGGTACCTGTAGGTTCTGGCTGCTCCCAGACCCTGAGGATCGCACACCAACAGACAGTGGACTCAGCTCAGGGTTGCTCTTAAACTGCTTGGCTGCTTGGAATGGGGTGTAGGCCTGCCCAGGAGTGGGTTGTGGGATGGGCACTAAATTGGTCACAGGGGCAGATGATATTTTGGAGAGAGCAGGCAGGGCTGCTTTCGGAGCAGGAGGTGGTGGTGAGAATGGCACTGCAGGCCTTGGAGCAACAGGAGGCGGGGAAGTGACATCATTACGCCACATTGGCTCACCAAGAGTTGTGGCAGAGCGAGGGGCGATTATAGTAGGTGTCAGAGATGTGGATGCAGACATGGGAGTAGGAGTGGAGAAACGTTTGATTTCATACACACGGCTTGATTTAAAAGGGACCTGCTTTGGTGCGTTAAGGGATTTACCTGTCATGCCAATACCATTCTGCTGCTGCTGATAAGTGGCAGTGTTTTGAGGGACTCCACCTCCATAACTGAACAAAGATGAGCTGAGTTTGTATGGCTGTCTGCTCACAAAGTCAAGAGCCTTTATACCCTGTTTGTGTTTGCCAGGCACTGTTTTAACCCCAACTTTGTTTGCATCATTTGCCTTGGTGCCACGCTGGGCCATTGGAGGGCAAGAAGGTGACAGCAGTGGATTATAATTAATGGGTGGTGGGGCTCGGATGTTTGGAGAGTATTTCCAGTGAGCTGGGAGGGAGGGTGTAGGTGAAGGATCACGAGGATGCGCTGGAGATTTGGGCTGTTTATCCACCACATAGCGGTCCATGCGACTCTGTCTGCGTGCAAACAGCTCCCCACCTTTACCTTGCATCTGAGGCATCTCAGGAGCTGTATGAGCTGGTTTAGCAGCCACTGACGGTGGCATCTTGTACCTCTGTGCCTGCATGAAGTTGCAAGCCTCTGCACCCAAGTTGAGAAAATCTTCTTCGGTGCCGGACTCAAACCCAGCCTCTACACCCAAACGGGATCTGTCATCCAAGTTCTCCACTAGAGACAGTAGGTCAGGGTTGTAAGATGGAGCCTTCTTCTCCTCATTGGCACTGAACATTGGTTTCTTGGTGCCACAACAATGAGCATTCTGCAGTATTCCAGTGCGGCCAGCAGGGACTGAGACCCGCTGCTCTTGAGAAGAGATCCCATCAGTGGAGTTGGAGAGAGAATGCTGCTGGGCAACTGGTGCATTTGGTGTTCCTGGAGTAGTGGAAGTCACAGAAATGTATGGGTTGAAGGAGACTTTGTGTGCTGGGGAAGACTGTATATTTGGTGCTGCGGGAGCAAATCCATGGATAGGAGCAGGGGCACTGGGAAGACCTTGGGTATTTGTGAATGGGAGAGAGAAAGGCTGTGCTGGCACATGACCTGGTGGAGATGGCTGATATTGGGCAGAAACCACATGATGGTACGGATGACTGAGTGGCATTGCCTGTGTTTGGGGAGGAGTGTAAGGCTGAGCCATACCAGAAGGGGAACTCAAAGATGTTACATGAGAAGATGTTGGAGAAAAAGGGGCTGAGGTGCTGGAAAAGGTTGGGGAGTAGAGTGGAGCATTTGAAGGGGGAGGAGAAAATGGACCTGAAGTGATTGAGGATGGAGAGAGCACAGATGAAGGACCATGGTAGGTAGCTGGTCTAGCTGGGATATACAGTGATGTTGTAGAGATGGCTTTCTTCCCTTCTGAACAAGCAGGTGAGAAGAGAGCTGGAATATTTGCCATAGACACAGCCTGAGCCTGTGATCCAGCCTTTTTGGCAGGGCTGGGCCTGAAGACTACTGGAGCAGTTGCTGCTCGGTGGCTCACACAACCAGGGGCAAATGGCCTGGCAGTTCTGTTGAGCACTGAGCTGGCAGTCGATGAGTCTGCTTGCTCTGGTAATGCTCCTGCCATGGATGGCATAGGTGTCTGGCCTGCCGAGGACAACACAGCACTTGTCCTGCTCACCACCAAAGGTTCCCCATTTACCATACTGTAACTATGAAAAGTTGGGGGTGTGACTGGAGTAACTGGGTTATATGTCAGGGATGAGTCTCCCTGATACTGTGGCATGGAGAAAGCAGTGGGTGTTACCAGCTTTGACTTATGTTCTTCTACTCTTTTCCTCTGTTGTTCAAAAAGCTGGGCTCCTTTTCCTAAAGTTGCATTTAGGCCTGGACTATTCTCTGCATCTCTTTCAGGGACAACACACGCTGAAGTTCTCTTGTCTAGAATGTCCAGGTAACCACTATCCCAGGTAGGGTATGGTGCAGCAGAAAAACAGTCCTCATCAAGTTCAGATTCACTCCCAGGAAACAGGCTTTCGTCCTCAGTTTCTCCCTCTGTGTTACTACAGCTTTCTCCATCTACACTGCCAAAGCAGGTGAGAGTATATTTCTTGGCACGCTGGCGTCGCTTTTTGAACATAAGCACACCTTTAGAATGAGGATTAGGGGCATCTGTCAAGAGCGAAGCAATGGTTCTGCATTTGGATTGGGCCTCTTTCACCCGCTTATCTTGTAAACTCTCACCTCTGTTTAGCTCTATGGAGAGAAAGATAATGTCTATATCAATCAGCGAGAAATATTTTCAGTGGTCTTTACTTAAACCATTAGTATCATTTATAATATAATTTTAAACAACCTAAACATAATGATGAAGCACATTTATTATGTATTTAAAATATAATGTATGACTTTTTTTACGTAACATAACTAAACAAGCCTGTTAGCAGGCCTTGACTGAACAAATCTATAAAGTGACACTTATGGCTTTTATATAACATCAACTTTGGTAATAAATTTGACATTAAACATAAAGTCACATATAAAGTCATCAAAACTTTACAACGTAAACTTTAATAAATCAAGCTGGCATTGTAATGATTGGAACACATTTTCTAGTTGAGTCAGAATAGCTCTGACATAAGACATTAAAATGGAGTGGGCTAGATACTGAAATATCTGGCACCAAAATCCTCATGGTAAATTACTGAGCTCATCCTTCTCTACAAATAGCCCATCACATTCTAACAGCTTGAGTAAGTAACCCCTGGGGATCCAGGATCTATATTAAAAGACAGGGTAACGGAATTTGATATTTCTATAAAAACAAACCAAAAATAAAAACAAAAATCTCAAGGGTACAGTATTTTCTTACTTTCTAATCTGGTCGGCCTCAACATATCTTCAACGTTGGATCAATTTATGAAGCATAAAATTCCAAATATTCTTATTTAAATGGTCCAAATGAAAACAATAATGTTTTTTGCTTTGATTATAATTATCTGTCCAGTCTTCTAATTATCTAGACGGTACAAATAATAAAGGTTCAACAAACAGAAGTTAACCCTTACATACCTGCTAGCATCAAAACATTTGACATAAAATTATGTTTAATGAGAAATGGTTGCTATATATAGATGATTTCAGCAATTTAGTTTTCAATATGCAAAAAATGGAAGTAAATCAAACACACAAAAACTCAAAATTGATCTTTGTAAATCTATGATCGTGTAAATAATAACTCTGTGCTATCCAACACCTTGTCTCACCTTTCTCATTTTAACTATAACGTTGGATCATTTAAACAGAAAACAAGCCCCCATCTCTCCAAGGCTCTACAGAAGCCATCAGGACTCTACCTTCATAGATGTGTCCTTCATGTTCAACCTCTCCAGGCGATGTAAAGCTCCTCATGTTGTTCAGCACAAAAACTGTATTCCAAAGCCAGCAGGACACACACAAACACATCAGTGGACCACAGCCAGCAATACTTGGATGTGAAACATTGTATGAAATCAACCAGTCCGTAGCCTGAGGTAAGGCCTTTTGAAGACCCTTTGTCTAACCACAAGACCCTGTTACAGGCCCAAAGAAACCCCATTATGTCATTCAAGCTATTTTGGTCAGTGAAAAGAGCTAACGGACATTTCCCACCTGTTTTTGCACACCTCTGCCTCTTCCTGGATAGGCTGGCTTAAACTGAGTGTCATGTGGGGCAGAGCCGGATTATCCATAAGGGCACTTGGGCCTATGCCCAGGGGCACCAACCATTCACAGCAACTAGGGGGGCACCACATGACACAAGCTTTAAAAATATTTTTCGTAAATTGTTTTATTATTAACTTGAAATTCTTGAAATACCATACATAACTCGTTTATGAAAACTAACTTAACAACAATAATAATAATAATAATAAATAAATAAATAAAATAAAGATTACATGACCACTATAAATCCCCCCCTTCCGTCCCCAATCTGTCAGAGTTGAGTTGGTCCACAACAACTAGGCGCAAATGTGTCATTTTTTTTTTTACGGCTATAGAAAATGAATCAAAATGGACGTCAATTGAGTGGTTTTGCAAAAAGAAAGTTAAAGAAAGACAAGGACGCTAGACGTTTAGCTACAATTCGAAATGTTTCAGGGATCGAAAGTTTTTTTTTAAACGAGTGAAGAATGAGCTCAGGACGACAATGACACAGAAGCGATTGACTGCACTCTCCCTGTTTACCATTGAAGTTAAAGTTAAAACATTACCATCTACAGCCACGAGAGGGAGCTCTATGATGCTCAGTGCTCCTATAGTCTACCACTGAAAACATAGAGCGCCCTCTCGTGGCTGTAGACGGTAATGTTTTCTCTTGGTTCTTGGGTCTAAATAAATGCGACTTACAGTACAGTGCGACTTATATATGTTTTTTTCCTTGTCATGACGTATTTTTGGACTGATGCGACTTATACTTAGGTGCAATTTATAGTCCGAAAAATACGGTAGTTGGACAAGTTAATAAATTACTTTTGAGAAATCACCTTAATTATGTGTGATTGGGGGGGGGGTGCTTTTGCACACTGTCTTAATACGGCCCTGATGTGGGGTCATGCTGACGTCTCCAACCACACCTCAATGACTTTAAAGCTACTTTGACTCTGAAACAAGTACTGCCAATTAAATGTGATTGAGACTCTGAAGGCTACATGGAGGCACCATTTGACTAACTGTAAAAGTCAACCTCTTTATAATCACTGAATAGTATTTAACAGTCGCTTATATGTTATCTTCTATATTTCTTGCTTTTGCAATTACCTCAAAAACCCCATTTTGACAATTATGAGTCAGTAACCACAGTTGTGTCATACTGAAATAATTCCTCCACAAATGCTATTTAATCTTTGTTCGCTATCTATTCTAAGACACGGAGATATTTAATATCAGCTGCTGATCTGCACATTCACAATATTTTATCCCATGTTCTTTCGACCTCCCACTGTGCTGTCACAATAACAGGTGCGCACACTTTGGCTTCTCTTCTTACCAAGGCGGTCTGAATGCCCTGCCTTATTCTGTCATTTCTACACTAACAGTGACAGAGAAGAGCAGCTGTCATGGACCCTTATCCTCACTCCCCTATTTCTCTAGCCTTAGTGAGACGCACATACATATGGGAGAATTCACAAACAAGAGTTCTAAATGTTCAGAATTCTCAATGGAGATACAGAATTAAACACAGGAACATGATTATTTACGCGGCCCTCAAAATGTCCTGTCAAACTTGGAAAGCAAAGTGACCTTCAGACTGAGTGTCGGCAGAGTGCCATTAGTTGAGGAGAAAGCCTTCCTAAAGGCTTTAGAGAGGGGAATTACCACCCCATCAGCTACAGACACAAGATATATTGTTTGACTCCAATGAAGTTTCCAATATGAGTTTATCTTGCTATTCGAAGAAATGTGAAAAATAGACTCCCGATCCTCATCACATCATTAACTACATCACATTGACACCTGTGCGTATCTCATATTCAAGGTCAGATTTTTAACCTTTGAGAAGGATAAGCTTTCAGTTCACTGAACAGTGACTCAAGTCCATATGATACTAAGTAAAAATCAGCACTTTGCTTCAGAAGAAAATGTTTAAAAAAAACATTTTAATTAATAAATCCAGTTCCTGAACCACAACAGAAGTACCAGAAGTCAAAATATTGAGAATTACTGAGAATGAATAATCAGCCTTAACTTTAGGTTAGGTTGGCCCAATCTACTTTTCTACTCATTTGTATTCTGTATAAGAATGGTTGATATCAATACATATCCATTCATTAAAGACTTTCACAAAGTCCTTAATACTTTAAGTAGTGTTTAAAAAAACAGAAATAAACTAAAGGTATAGAATTTTTTGTTTATCAAGTCCAGATCATTATTGGCTAGTAGTAATTATGATGCACTTTATGCCAAGATGATTTATGACTTTGACCTTTGACCTTTTGACAGGTTGAACTTCCGGTGACCTTATGATGGATGGGTTGAACTTCCGGAATGAGTTCAGGGGTTAACCTATGACCCTTCCCACGCATCGATCATGTGGTTTTGACAGAAAGTTTTACCCTATTGACCTAGTTAGTACTAAATTATAGTTTTTGACGGCTAGTTTAAACGGTAAAGGAAACACTCCCCACGCATCGATCAAGTGGTTTTGACAGAAAGTTTTACCCTATTGACCTAGTTAGTTCTAAATCATGGTTTTAGGAAACCCTCCCGACGCATCGATCATGTGGTTTTGACAGAAGCTGTTTGAACTTTGTGCCAGCTAACTTGTTTGAAGTTTGTGCCAGCTAACTTGTTTGAACTTTATCCCAGTTATTATGGCCTCTCCCCTCCCCCTCCCATTACATTCCTGAGCAGTGTATAAATGGGATCGGTGTGTTCTACATGCACTACCGGAAAGGGAAACATGAGCTACATGAGCATGGATGGTTTATCCTCCCCTCAATCGGCAGATGCGGGGCCGAGCAACAGGATGACGGATAGTCTGACTATGGCGCCGAGAAAACCTTTCGGACACATCCGTTTGACAAGTTTTCTCCATGAAATTTCGGAATGGACTAAAGGTGAATTTATGATGCGCAGTAACCGCGTATTCGGATACAAATTTCACAAACCAACTCGAGTTGTTACGCTCTACACCACCGACGGTCTCGGTGAGTTTCAGGCTGGGGAAGACGAGTGTCTGGTATTTCCTGAAAAAGACTGGTCTCTATTTTACAAACATGTCTGGAAGGATCTGAATGATGGCGGCGAGGAGCCTTTGTACGTGGCGGAGTGTGACGGGGCGAGTCCGAATGTCCGGTACCGTGTGGTGGGAGACCATACTCAAAAGAGGTCGAATGATTCTGTTTACATATTCAAGTGTAAAGACAAGACAAAGCACAACAACACTCGTTTTGGGCGCATCCTGCCTAACGAGCATCACGATCTGTATGAAATGCAATTTTTGTTCAAGTGGTGCGATCTGGATCTACTGAATAGGGTTTTTTCAATCATCAACAAAATGTTCAAATGGTGTGACATGCATGACGGATACAACAAAATTAAAGTGCAACTGTTCCACCCCGAGAGATGTGCGCGGAGCAGCACATACTCTCTGCCGTCCCCGCCCATTCACTACACCCATCCTAAAGCTCCACGGTCGGACCTCGCCAAGCGTCGCGTATAAATCAAGGCTGAAGCGCTCCAACGCCCCCTCCCCTTTTCCACAGCGATCATAAAATACCGCGAACCAACCCTCCCAAGCTTCATTTATAAACCATGGCTGAAGACCACGTATGTAGCTGCGGTATCTCTTTCGACAGCATTCTCGACCCTCCCGACAACGACGCAACCCTACATACTTCGACTGACGCCGGCGGTCCATCGGGCCTCCACAACGACTGGGTCTCGGCTAAAACGGTCAGACGGCGCATAGAGTTGCAATCGTGCTTTGAAAACGATTGGGCTCCCGGCAACATCGTCACCCCTGAAACCTCGGACCTCGACTCTGGTCCGGCTATCAAACGTAGCTTAGACTTGGATCCGGTGATCGGGAGCGCCTGCCCCCACGGAGGGGATAAAAGTTTTCGGGTCCAATCGCACGACTCATCTACATCCGACCGGACCCTTCCTCATTCTAATCCTGGCTTCGACGCCACAGACGGATGTTTCAGCGACGTCGGGTTCAAAATCGTAAAAGCCGCAACTGTGGTTTTGCTGCAACATCTCATCAACGATAAGCAGAAGGACGAGTGCGAGGGCTGTGAGATTGACCATCCTAGCCAGCTGCAACATTCCTGTCTGTTTGACCCTCCCAACTACTACTTGGACACACACTTTGAAGAACTTTCGGGCAAGCTGTTTAAACCCTCTTTTCATTCCATCATCACTACCCTCCTGGAGCGGTGCGGGTTAAAATCTCAACCCCATCGTATTCAAGGAACGGTCGGGACTATACTGCGCGAATTAAAAGACGAACCATTCATCGTCCCCAAGGTGGAAGAAATCAGGGCGAGACTTCTGGACAAACCCTGCAAGGAAATAGTCGGCGACGTCGTTGATCTCTGGGAAAATCTCCCCAACGCGAATGGCCAGTGACCAAACCACCACCAACATGGGTGCAGCCTGTAGCCTAAAGTGCTGTATGGAATTATTGTTTAAAGCGCATTACAGAGACCAGATGACCGATCTCGTGAGCAAGATTATTATGGACGCATCCCACCCCGATACTCCGTGTCATGATACCGTGCGCGGGGGAAATCTCAAGAAAAATATGGTGTATATAAGAGGACTGGTTAGCTCATGGGACTACATGACGGACAAATGTGATGATGGCAACGATCCACCCATTGTAATGATAAAACAGGTTCTAGATATGCTGTGTGAATCACAATCCCCGCTCGGGATCACCGATCTGTTGTGTACTTGTACGTACGTGGCGGATGTCTGTACCGAGCTAATGAAGAAATCAAAAGAATATGAGCAGCACATACTCTCTGCCGTCCCCGCCCATTCACTACACCCATCCTAAAGCTCCACGGTCGGACCTCGCCAAGCGTCGCGTATAAATCAAGGCTGAAGCGCTCCAACGCCCCCTCCCCTTTTCCACAGCGATCATAAAATACCGCGAACCAACCCTCCCAAGCTTCATTTATAAACCATGGCTGAAGACCACGTATGTAGCTGCGGTATCTCTTTCGACAGCATTCTCGACCCTCCCGACAACGACGCAACCCTACATACTTCGACTGACGCCGGCGGTCCATCGGGCCTCCACAACGACTGGGTCTCGGCTAAAACGGTCAGACGGCGCATAGAGTTGCAATCGTGCTTTGAAAACGATTGGGCTCCCGGCAACATCGTCACCCCTGAAACCTCGGACCTCGACTCTGGTCCGGCTATCAAACGTAGCTTAGACTTGGATCCGGTGATCGGGAGCGCCTGCCCCCACGGAGGGGATAAAAGTTTTCGGGTCCAATCGCACGACTCATCTACATCCGACCGGACCCTTCCTCATTCTAATCCTGGCTTCGACGCCACAGACGGATGTTTCAGCGACGTCGGGTTCAAAATCGTAAAAGCCGCAACTGTGGTTTTGCTGCAACATCTCATCAACGATAAGCAGAAGGACGAGTGCGAGGGCTGTGAGATTGACCATCCTAGCCAGCTGCAACATTCCTGTCTGTTTGACCCTCCCAACTACTACTTGGACACACACTTTGAAGAACTTTCGGGCAAGCTGTTTAAACCCTCTTTTCATTCCATCATCACTACCCTCCTGGAGCGGTGCGGGTTAAAATCTCAACCCCATCGTATTCAAGGAACGGTCGGGACTATACTGCGCGAATTAAAAGACGAACCATTCATCGTCCCCAAGGTGGAAGAAATCAGGGCGAGACTTCTGGACAAACCCTGCAAGGAAATAGTCGGCGACGTCGTTGATCTCTGGGAAAATCTCCCCAACGCGAATGGCCAGTGACCAAACCACCACCAACATGGGTGCAGCCTGTAGCCTAAAGTGCTGTATGGAATTATTGTTTAAAGCGCATTACAGAGACCAGATGACCGATCTCGTGAGCAAGATTATTATGGACGCATCCCACCCCGATACTCCGTGTCATGATACCGTGCGCGGGGGAAATCTCAAGAAAAATATGGTGTATATAAGAGGACTGGTTAGCTCATGGGACTACATGACGGACAAATGTGATGATGGCAACGATCCACCCATTGTAATGATAAAACAGGTTCTAGATATGCTGTGTGAATCACAATCCCCGCTCGGGATCACCGATCTGTTGTGTACTTGTACGTACGTGGCGGATGTCTGTACCGAGCTAATGAAGAAATCAAAAGAATATGACTCCGATGATCAGGACGACGCTGTCAAAATCGTCGAAGTGATTAAAAACGTAGACAAAATTGTCGTAATGTACGTCGATTACATCCTAGACAAAAACATGATGGCCTGCCGCGATTTTCTGGCACGCGGCCCTCTTCGAGGATAGACTCGAACGCTCTAGTGACCTCTAGACCGCTCTTATTCTTCAACACGCGAACCCAGGCGTACTTGCTAAATACGTCAATGCACGTCAACAGATATTTATGACCGTCGTTATCCTTAACGTAGGCTATCATGTCAACGAGATCGGCCTGGAACTGAGTATCGACCCCGTACACGACCACTCTGTTTCGTTTGTATTTTATAGGGGCTGGTTTGTGTAATGTGTAAGCGTCCTCACCAGCCAGCCATTCTGAAACCTGTTTATCGCTTAGACGGACCCCGCTGTCTTTCAAGACGGCGTCTTTTAATTGTTTTTTACCCCCTAAAGAGCCCGGGTTGGAGGGCGTATAATAAGCCTCTTTCATGAGCTCCGCCATGGTGCCGTCGCAACCGTTGGAAAAGAATGACGCGTACAAGCGGTTTGAATCAATCTTTTATCAAAAAACGTTACACGATATAATAAAAGATAGTAAACATGGATGTAATAGAAGATAGAAATACTATAAGTAAAATGGATATAATAAAGGATAGAAAACATACATACTACGAGTAAAATGGATAAAATACAAAACATACATACTATAATAAAAAATACATACAGAGACTAAGTAAAATGGTATTAATACAACATGTAAAAATACACACTCTAAGTAAAAAATGGGATTAATATGATTGAACATGCAAAATGGATATAATGACGTTACATACACAGACTAAAAAGTAAAATAGTTATAACAGGGGTGTTACAGGATACAAAATGGATTAATAATAATACTGTCAGTGGTAATCTAACCAGAAAAGAAAATCGCGGCAGGCCATCATGTTTTTGTCTAGGATGTAATCGACGTACATTACGACAATTTTGTCTACGTTTTTAATCACTTCGACGATTTTGTCCTGATCATCGGAGTCATATTCTTTTGATTTCTTCATTAGCTCGGTACAGACATCCGCCACGTACGTACAAGTACACAACAGATCGGTGATCCCGAGCGGGGATTGTGATTCACACAGCATATCTAGAACCTGTTTTATCATTACAATGGGTGGATCGTTGCCATCAACACATTTGTCCGTCATGTAGTCCCATGAGCTAACCAGTCCTCTTATATACACCATATTTTTCTTGAGATTTCCCCCGCGCACGGTATCGTGACACGGAGTATCGGGGTGGGATGCGTCCATAATAATCTTGCTCACGAGATCGGTCATCTGGTCTCTGTAATGCGCTTTAAACAATAATTCCATACAGCACTTTAGGCTACAGGCTGCACCCATGTTGGTGGTGGTTTGGTCACTGGCCATTCGCGTTGGGGAGATTTTCCCAGAGATCAACGACGTCGCCGACTATTTCCTTGCAGGGTTTGTCCAGAAGTCTCGCCCTGATTTCTTCCACCTTGGGGACGATGAATGGTTCGTCTTTTAATTCGCGCAGTATAGTCCCGACCATTCCTTGAATACGATGGGGTTGAGATTTTAACCCGCACCGCTCCAGGAGGGTAGTGATGATGGAATGAAAAGAGAGTTTAAACAGCTTGCCCGAAAGTTCTTCAAAGTGTGTGTCCAAGTAGTAGTTGGGAGGGTCAAACAGACAGGAATGTTGCAGCTGGCTAGGATGGTCAATCTCACAGCCCTCGCACTCGTCCTTCTGCTTATCGTTGATGAGATGTTGCAGCAAAACCACAGTTGCGGCTTTTACGATTTTGAACCCGACGTCGCTGAAACATCCGTCTGTGGCGTCGAAGCCAGGATTAGAATGAGGAAGGGTCCGGTCGGATGTAGATGAGTCGTGCGATTGGACCTGAAAACTTTTATCCCCTCCGTGGGGGCAGGCGCTCCCGATCACCGGATCCAAGTCTAAGCTACGTTTGATAGCCGGACCAGAGTCGAGGTCCGAGGTTTCAGGGGTGACGATGTTGCCGGGAGCCCAATCGTTTTCAAAGCACGATTGCAACTCTATGCGCCGTCTGACCGTTTTAGCCGAGACCCAGTCGTTGTGGAGGCCCGATGGACCGCCGGCGTCAGTCGAAGTATGTAGGGTTGCGTCGTTGTCGGGAGGGTCGAGAATGCTGTCGAAAGAGATACCGCAGCTACATACGTGGTCTTCAGCCATGGTTTATAAATGAAGCTTGGGAGGGTTGGTTCGCGGTATTTTATGATTGCTGTGGAAAAGGGGAGGGGGCGTTGGAGCACTTCAGCCTTGATTTATACGCGACGCTTGGCGAGGTCCGACCGCGGAGCTTTAGGATGGGTGTAGTGAATGGGCGGGGACGGCAGAGAGTATGTGCTGCTCCGCGCACATCTCTCGGGGTGGAACAGTTGCACTTTAATTTTGTTGTATCCGTCATGCATGTCACACCATTTGAACATTTTGTTGATGATTGAAAAAACCCTATTCAGTAGATCCAGATCGCACCACTTGAACAAAAATTGCATTTCATACAGATCGTGATGCTCGTTAGGCAGGACGCGCCCAAAACGAGTGTTGTTGAGCTTTGTCTTGTCTTTACACTTGAATATGTAAACAGAATCATTCGACCTCTTTTGAGTATGGTCTCCCACCACACGGTACCGGACATTCGGACTCGCCCCGTCCCACTCCGCCACGTACAAAGGCTCCTCGCCACCATCATTCAGATCCTTCCAGACATGTTTGTAAAATAGAGACCAGTCTTTTTCAGGAAATACCAGACACTCGTCTTCCCCAGCCTGAAACTCACAGAGACCGTCGGTGGTGTAGAGCGGAACAACTCGAGTTGGTTTGTGAAATTTGTATCCGAATACGCGGTTACTGCGCATCATAAATTCACCTTTAGTCCATTCCGAAATTTCATGGAGAAAACTTGTCAAACGGATGTGTCCGAAAGGTTTTCTCGGCGCCATAGTCAGACTATCCGTCATCCTGTTGCTCGGCCCTGCATCTGCCGATTGAGGGGAGGATAAACCATCCATGCTCATGTAGCTCATGTTTCCCTTTCCGGTAGTGCATGTAGAACACACCGATCCCATTTATACACTGCTCAGGAATGTAATGGGAGGGGGAGGGGGAGAGGCCATAATAACTGGGATAAAGTTCAAACAAGTTAGCTGGCACAAACTTCAAACAAGTTAGCTGGCACAAAGTTCAAACAGCTTCTGTCAAAACCACATGATCGATGCGTCGGGAGGGTTTCTTAAAACCATGATTTAGAACTAACTAGGTCAATAGGGTAAAACTTTCTGTCAAAACCACTTGATCGATGCGTGGGGAGTGTTTCCTTTACCGTTTAAACTAGCCGTCAAAAACTATAATTTAGTACTAACTAGGTCAATAGGGTAAAACTTTCTGTCAAAACCACATGATCGATGCGTGGGAAGGGTCATAGGTTAACCCCTGAACTCATTCCGGAAGTTCAACCCATCCATCATAAGGTCACCGGAAGTTCAACCTGTCAAAAGGTCAAAGGTCAAAGTCATAAATCATCTTGGCATAAAGTGCATCATAATTACTACTTTGGCTCTTAAAATCACATTAGTAGCACAGACTGACCCGTTTAAATGGAGAGAATGAAATATCACTGACACTGCACAGCAACTGGACATGCCTTTAGCAGCATGCAACAGAGGTCTGTGTTATAGGCGTGAGTCAAGGGACAAATATAGTCTCTTGCTCACTTGAGACCAGCCCCTTTCCTCTACTCCACTAAACCCTCAGCAAGGGGAACCCCCATTTCCAACATCTGCATGAGCTCAATCACAAGCATATGATTATTTCCTATTGAGCCATATCCTGTTCCTAGGTTCTGTGCTAACTAATGAAGCAATTTGTATCTTTAATTACAGTTTGTCATATGAACAACCAGATAATGATTAAACACATTCAAATTTCACAAGCTTTAAAAATGCAACATTTACTATTTCAAGATTACCATACCTGATAAAATAATAGTTACTTATATCAACCTCAAATGTACTCTGTATGCCCTTACTCAAGAAAATCTATTTTAAGGGTCAACACACAGTATGCAGAATTGAATAGACTGACTTCTGCCTTAATCTTATGAAATATCACTGAACCCAGATTCCGACTCTTTTCTGACATTAGAAATGGAATTCTATCTAGTGGGTTTCCAAAGGTTAATTTTAACACAGTCCAGTAATAATGTATAAGGTAATGACAGAAAGAGATACAGGTTCAGAAATGCTGAGCTAGCTATTCATATATTGCTCTATTTACATAATTAAAATAAGTTCATAATATGGTTAATAAATCCATCTGTGATTTGGACTACATTAATCAGTTTCTTGGTGTAAGGAAAAAATGCATAGCTTTAATTGTGTGCTATTGCTAGTTAATAGTTAACTGCTAGTCTGACATTTAACTTCACTTATTTATTTGAATTATGTGCATGTATTGTCCATTTATTGTTTAAAAAAATCAAAAAGTAAAAGTTTTTTTCTTTCTTTAAGTAAATAAGAGTTTAAGCTGTATTAACTTATTAATTTTTTTTTGCCCTCTACAAATCAAAGAATCCAGAAATTCAACACTGATAATAAGAAGAACATTTTCTTGAGCACCAACTCAGCATATTAGAATGATTTCTGAAGGATCATGTGACAATGAAGAATTGAGTAATGACTATTTATATTTTTCATTATATTAAAATAGAAAACAGTTCTAATTATTTTACAATATTCCTGCAGCAATATTTTGCTATATTTCGATTAAATAAATGCAGTCTTGGCGAGCATAAGAGACTTTCAAAAACAACAACAAGAAAAAACATACCCCAAACCCTCAAACCTTTGAACAGTATGCTATGTGAAAGAGATGATTGTTACTTACTAGCTTGCTTGGCCTTGTCCAAGTACGTTACTGTGAGTTCTTCTTCAACTGGGTTGTCCACAGGGCCCACCATTGGTACCATCTGTCTGTGAGATGCAAGCATGAGAGCCTCTTTTGCCCGCTCTGGAGAAACAAGTGGAGGTGGGACAGTGGGGGGCTCCTGGAAGCCACTGTCCACTTCAGCAGCTCCTGATGGACTTTGGTCAGAATTCTCAGAGGAATTTTCAGCCTGGTGTGACCATTCATCCTGTGGGGGCTGGTAGACCACCTCTCTGCGGGCCACCCCGGGCATTTCACGCTGTTGTTGAATCCCAATTTCCTCTAGATCAGATACAGACCAGATATGTGTTTGAGGGTACATACAGACATCCTGGGCACTCTCATAGCCACTCAGTTCCGAAGTCTCCTCCTCCCGGCGTGCGGCTTGGCCAGGACTCTTGGCTGGAGAGCTACTGGGGCTTCGTCGTCTCTGTCTACGCTGCTTCTCTTGTGCTGCCACATCTGCGTCACTGTCTGTCTCACCGTAGTAACCTTCACTGTCTGGAGGGGATGTAAACCACTCAAGGCCATCGGTTGAAGACATGAGCGATGCTCCATTGACACCGGACCATTCAGAGGTAAGTGGAGGCGACAGGGCTCTCAAGGCTGCCTGGCACTCCTTATCAATACGGGTGGAGGTGGCCCGACCCAGAAGCACCACTGACTGATATGCAGCTGGGGCCCTGAATGAAAGCACAGTGATTTATCTTGAGTATAGGTTTTATAGCATGACTAAAAACTAATTGTGATAATGATTATCTCACTCTGACCTTTTAATTCGCACATGGAGGGTTCCTCTGCAGCTATCAATCAGATTCATAGCGTCAGCATGAGACAGTGTTCCACAGAATACATCATTGATTGACACCAGCTCATCAGTCTCTCTGAGTCCAGCCCGGCAGGCCTTACTGCGCTTTCTCACCTTCAACAGTAGGGGGAAACAACTTCAGCACAAACTCTCTGTTGATGAGTTTCATTGAGAGAAGATAAATAAATGATTATCTTATCTCATTATTATCTTATTTTTACCTTATTTAAATGTGTAAGGCTTTCTGTGTCACCCGTTTCCAGTTATTTTTAGCTGTGCAAAACAGCTTGTTATGTTGCCGGAAATATTGTTGGAATTATAAACACTGCACTTTGTTATTCTTCTGGTTTAGTATTTACCAGTTAATGAACCTTCACATAAAAAAGGTGGATATACGTAAAGCACATATGTTTGTAGCCAATGTTTAATTTAGTAAGATTGCTTTACTTGTGAATAAGAATTTAGTTTAGGATAGTATCGCTCACATTCCCCTACAAAACCTTATCATACTCTGGTTCACTTTTCATACTGTTACTTATAAGTCAGTGGGTTATCTCTCTTTCTGAGTGGCAAGTGGTGGTCTCACATCACAGTCGGTGGCTGGACAACATTATCACTGGCTACTTCTCACACATAAAGTACATAATCAAACCCTTATTACACTTTAACCAATTTACAAAATAGCGCCTTTCTTCATTCAAAGGTTCTTCTGTTCTTGCTGTGTGTGTGTTTTCTTGATTGCAAATCCTGATGATATTGAAATATGACTTTTATATTGTGAATCATGTGTGTTCGTCAATATGAAACGCAATTCATTATATTTGTATAATGAACACCACTAGAGGCGCTTTGTTCATTAATGACTTGACATTTTCAAATGAATCTTAATGAATGCCTAAAATACATCACATAACTGTTTAAATATGAATACTGTAAATGTTGTATCATGTATTGAATCAGCTTGAATAGTTCAATCAACTATAAACAAGTTAACTGTGAATCATATAATTCCAGTGTCAATTTAAAGATAAGTTAGGCCTCATCCTCAGGGTTTTGTAATGGCATATTGGAGGGAAGAAGCCACTGTATGTTTAAAGAGAGTGGCTTATATGGGATTTTGTCCATCTTCAAATACCATCTCCTGGACATCTGTCTAATATGAGAGAATGGTTCTGACACTTACTTCTCCAACACGCACCAAGCTAAAAGTCTGGCCACATTCCTGTCTTTGTCTCCTGCTTCTAAAGGTACTTTATAAACTAACTGTTTTGAGGAATTGGAATAATGTTTTCACTTGCCCAAAGCATAGATTTGTATTCCCCTTCAAAGGCCTGAAGGATTTCGCTCAGCTCAGAGCAGCTCAGACTTTTTTGTCTCGTGAAACTTCTAATTTTACACTTGTATGTGCATGTTAGACAAAAATAAATGCTATGAAAACCATTGAACAACACGTACAGTGTTAATATGCTTTTTTTTTGAAGACACCCATTTTCATCTAGTTACAAATTGTTGTTACCAGTGTTACCAACAATTTGTAACTAAATGAAAATGGATGAAAGCCATGCTCATTCACCTACTTCTTATTGCCGATCAAATGGTCTGAGAATGCAAGTAGGGGGAACAACATGTGCAGCTTGTGCCAGGACAGCTGTTGCCTCTTGGCAGACCTGAACCAGGGCATGTCATAAATTCACCATGTGTTGTCCACATAGCCTAAATGAAATGCTCAACTATTGTGAAGGGTCAGCTGTCACCTAGCCTCAATAGATTTAGCTTAAAACTCAATGAGTGCATGTTTTTTAAAAGTAGTTAATCATATCTGCATCATATCGGATTTCATGGAAGTATGAATGCATTTACATAATAAGCACTGAGCAGGTATTATGAGGACATGTTGTACGTCTTTAGGCTTTTTATAAAACATTGCCAAAGCATTTTGCTAGATGGACAAATGTCCCTGAGGTCGTTCTTGATGCCAAGTTTAAAATAAGCAATCAGAGATCCGGGTGGATCAGAATAGCTCAATTAAAAGTGGAGATGGCATTGGAAAGGCTACACCACAAAAGGAAACTGAAAGTCTGCAGAGGTAACCTTGAAATGAAAGATGAGGGGAAACTCCCTGATGCTGGACAAACATTTGTTTTCCAAGTGAAAATATATTTTTCTAAATAAAAAAATCAGGCCCATCACTCTCTGATGGATATCTTTTTCCCTTAGAACGTGGAAAGAGTTGACTAGATATTCTCTGGCATTGCTCACCAATCCAAAATAGCCCTTAGATCAGGGAAAATGCATTGCACACAGTTGTCACCTATCAAATGGGGCATACTGTGCTTATAAGTACAGTGGCTGTAATTCTATTCAGTCCTGAAATAACATCCTCATTTATACAGAAATGTGTGAGAATGCTTCTTTGAAATATCTGGATTCCAGAGGGAAGCTAAAAGCTGTCAATTAGATAAGAGTGAAGAGAAGCAGGTTTATCTATGGAGCAGGAATGCTTGCAGCACACAGCCAAATAGCTCTCTTGAACTGTATTTATTGGCAGATAAAATAAGTGCCTTCTGGCCTGCAGTTGAATTGTGATGTGACAGTATTTTTCAGACTTTGAAACGTATGCAATGAATCCTTAATTTAAAAGGGCACCAAAATGATATGATAATGATAAACATGTCTTTACACATGCTGGAATGGGCCACATTAGTACTTAACAGAAAATGTCCTCAATAACAATATACTCTTGACGGCTTATCAGGTGTTACATTCCTCACTGACATGTTAAACAAGCATATCTGCTCAGTTAAGTCAGACTAGGACCACATTAAATGCAATAGATTAGTCACTGACTTTATATATTAATTAAATAAAAAGTTACAAAAAATGTATTTAAAATTCAATTATTTATAATTTTACAATTTTAAAAATGTTTTAATTGTAAATAATTCTAAAATACTTGTTCAAATTAGACAATGTGATTTTACTAATGAGATTTTTGCTCGACAAGTAATTTATTTAAATCACATTATGTCACATTATGTCATTTGTAAAATCACATTGTCTAATTTGAATAATTGTTTTTTTGAGGACATCTTTTGTTAAATACTCATGTGGGTCATGTGGCCCATTCTAGCATGGGTGAGGATGTTCATTTTGATAAGAACTTGGGGACACTTAAAATGAAAAATAAGTTGCAATTAAGATAAATGTAGCACCTATATATCTCCTTTTTAATAATGCCATTCATTAATGAGAAAATACTGACACATCATAGTTTAGCTTCTATGTAGTATGTATTATACTAACTCATATTGCTCATAAACAAAAGTCAGATTAGTTTAAATTTGAAGTCTCAGAGGATTTCAGTAGCTTTACAGGTCATTCTTTAAAATAATGAGACACATGATTCAGCATAACCAGGTTTCCAATCCAACCATCTCCTTACCTTTGCCACTTGGAGTGGTTTCTGGTGCTCAACTCCTCCTTGTAAACGAAAACCCCAAGGTGCACCTCCTGACAGGGTCACCACTACCTCCTCTGGAACCATTTTTCTTTCGGTGGCTTTGTGTCTCTCTTTTAATGTTTCTTGGCTCTTAGTTTCTTTCAATAGACGCGTCCCATCCCTGGATGTTCAGTCCTCCACCGTTGCCTAGACTGCTTGCAGAGCTTCTGTCAATCCTGAGAGGTGAGTGCAGACACACACCCCATGGGCCATGAACATGTGTAAAAAGTGGGGAGAGCAAAAGGGGGCGGGAGGAAGCAAGAACGGCTCTATCTCTCTTTTAGTTGGAATGCTGGGACAGTGAGAGGGTGCACGTTCTAACTAGGACCTCCTTCATTCATTCCACACTTGTCCTGTCAATCCACAGCCACATCCAAAGGATGCTGATAGACTCTCTAAAAATAAATACCCCAGCAGTCCCACTGAGCTTTATCTGTGAATGCCCTCAAAAAGTAAAGGGAGCTATTAGAGGAGTTATTTTTGGGAGTCAGATGACACAAGAACATATTGCAAATTAAAATGAACCTTAATGATGCTCATTAGACATTATAAATAAATATTTGGCAAACTGGTTATTCCTGAGGGATTCGTCAGCTAAATATTTATGGGGACTTGATCATTTGATCTTAGATATAATGTTGCTTGACTAAAGATGTTTATGTGAAAAGAGTTTATTATAATCAGATATTCTTTCATTTATCTTTAGCAATTTTTCAGATTTTTTTGTTTTTATATGTTGTTTTTATTTGATCTTTTTCTATAGCATGGATTACAGCACCATCCAAACATATGATAATCTTCAGAAAACATTTACCAATAACAATTTTTTAGATGTTCTTAAACGAATAGTTCACTCAAAAATAAATGTGCGTGTTTTTCTCCTGATTCAGACTTGACAATTAATTTTTCACTGGAGAAAGCAATATTATGGAAAGAGTACTCATATTTCAGCTGGAAGCTGAGTTATAATAGGCTTTTTTATTACCAATGTTGGAAACATTTGTGCTATATTACAAAAGATTTCTATTTTGAATACACACTTTTTATTCATCAAATAAGCCTGAAAAATAGTATAAAAAGATATCAACTTCTCTATAACTTACACAGATGGTGTGGGTACTGGCTTCCCTCTAGTGGCTAAATTGTGAATATTTTACATTATATATATATATATATATATGTGTGTGTGTGTGTGTGTGGGGGTGTGTGTGAGTGTGTGTGTGTGTGTGTGTGTGTGTGTGTGTGTGTCTGTGGTGTGTGTGTGTGTGATATATATGTGTGTGTGTGTGTGTGTATATATATATATATATATATATATATATATATATATATATATATATATATATATATATATATATATATATATATATATATCAAAAGAATGCCATTCATATATATAAATAACGTAAAATATTCTCAATTTAGCCACTAGAGGGAGAACAGTACCCACACCATCTGTGTAAATTCTAGAGAAGTTCATATGTGGATGGTTGGGTGATATGGTTAAAAACTCCTTGTTGTTTGTTACATATAAAGCATCAAGAACTGTAGATCTGAAAGGAAGATTAAGCACAAATAACACGTTTTCCTGTAAAAATTGGACACTATGAAAAATGACCTTTGATGTGTCATGAATTAGAACTTGTCAAATTAGGTAGATGAAATGAATAATTTAAGTGTATCTAAATGAATAATCTAATGGAAATTTTTTTTTTTTTTTCTATATCGCAACGATTCGGTTTCTAATCACTTCAACCCCTAAATATCCAGACTAATAGTTAGTCTAATGACATAATTCATTTTGCTCATAATTATGGTTCATGGTCATAAACCATCAGTTTTTAACAAATTTTATGAAAACTACCGTCGCTTATAAACTTGACTATTTGCATAGCAAATATCAATTACCAAGATTAAAATAAGATTCAAAATTCAAATATCAATTACCAAGATTAAAATCCAACACACCCGAAAAGAAACATTTGTGCGGCTAATCTGTTACAGTTATATCATTAAATCGATTGCCATGTGTTTTCTTAAATCTCTTATGTTTAAAACCTTGATGATATCCACTGTGATGATGTCAGACAGGCTGTCCTATTCCTCCTTAATTCGCCAGTTCATCATTGTTGCGATTGTCGTAAAAATAAAAAATAAAAAAATGTTCTCGAGTCGGCCCCTCCTCTGCCCCCTCTCTCGAAAATAAACGCTGATGAGCTGAAGTTTCAAGGAAAAGGAAGCACAGGGGCACAGGGCAGCGGAGAAGAGAGATAAACGCCTGTAGGCTATCAACTGACTGACAACTAAACCGAGATGGAGAAAACTTCACCCAAACTCTTCAGTTTATGGATTTATTGTGTAGTTTTATTCTTAACTGATGCTGGACTAGGTATGTCCCGTCTTATTAGTTTTCTGTAAACTTGTTTTATAGCTTGTGTTAACAACTTTTTGCCTTGTCTGATCGCATTTTGACGTGTTATCATATTTGGATATATTTTATGTCTGAACTCGTGATGTAGTTGAAGGCAGCGGATGAAGATATTCTGACTGTCTAATATAATAAATAATTTCTTTCCATCTTTAATTTCGTCTGAACACTTTTTGGAGTTGCCTTTCTTTCTTTCTTTCTTTCTTTCTTTCCATAAAACAGCAACATTATTTGATTACATGGACCCACATTCCCATTATAAAAGATTTGGCAAACAGGGGCCAGCTGCATAAACTGCTTAGAGTCGTCTAAAAAAGTTAGTCATCATAACTTTATAAATTCCGAAAAATCTGAGTCAGAAAAGTAAGACTGATTACCTCTTGGCTAACTGCTAGATGGTCAAACGATTTCTTAAGATACAGACTTAACATAGTGACTATTTGAATGCAACTTGGCCCAGGTCTAATAAAAGTCTGATTTGTGTGTGAACTTTATGAACTTTTCTGTTTATGAAATGTTTTGTCTGATGCAGAACATCTAAAAAATATTGATACACACTGATTGTTTAAATACTTTACAAATGGAGTTAATAAATCTGATCATATGTTTATGATTATACATGTTTCTGTTTTTATAAACCTGCAGGCTACAAGTTAAATGCAACTGGAGATCAACGATTTGCACTTTTCTTTTTCTCCCAGGCTCCAACATCTGTACTTCTCGAGGAGCCAGCACGTGTCAGCAGTGCCTGGCGGTGCATCCTACCTGTGCCTGGTGTTTTCAAGAGGTGTGGTGATCTGCAGTGTTTAAAATGACTGAGCTGAAACATGTTTACTTTAGATTTTATCATATTATTAAGATTCCTGAATGGATTGGAGAGCTCTATGGTTGATAGGAAAAACGGATAGTAGTATTGTTTGTGTGTGCATCTTTTTAGGTAGTTTTTGACTATACAAATTTGTATCATTACATGGGTATGACATAGGTGTTACAATGTGAAGGTGGTTTATGAGGACACTTCCTGTGTCCCTGTAATTCAGAAGGCTTAAAAAGCATACAAAATTAAGTTTGTTTTTTTTGAAAATCTAAATATGCAGAAAGTTTAGGGAAAGTTATGAGAGGTAGGTTTAGGGGTAAGGTTGGTAGTGGGACAGAAAGTATAGTTTGTACAGTATAAAAACCATTACAGTATGTCTGTGAAGAGTTCCTGTAAAATACACATACTGTACCAACATATGTGTGTGTGTTATTAAAATATTTTTTAGTACGTGAGTCAGAGTAGTCAGTGGCATTTTTAAAGCCACGATAAAACTGTGAAAGTGAAGTAGTGACAGATCTTTTCTCTTTTATTATTAAGTAATATTATTTTTTTTATATTAAGTAGTATTGATGAAGATGAAGGATGAAGGCAGATCTGAATGTGAGCTAGCAGCTGGTTGTAAGAAAGAGATTTCACAGAAAAATTAGTTATGCCATTTAAAAAACAAAAATCAGAGCTCACAATAAATTATTGTTAATAAATAATTTGAAATGAAAAAAGAAACATGAATGGATAAATCGGTAACAAAAACGATCAATAACATGCATTTAGAATGTTTTATGGAAACAATATCAAATGTTTTCAATGCATTTTAGCATTACAGCCATTATATCTTTATTAAGAGGAAAAACAGAAAATAAATATATATACATATATATTATCTAAACAATTTGTTTACTTATTTTCTTCAACCAATGGCAAATGAGGGGAGTGTTTGAAACTTATTTTGGGGAATTTTTGTAATTCTGTTTGCTGCAGAAATCTTTATTTAGTGCCCTATACCATGATATACTGCAGTATAACTGTCTGCCAAATGCTTATCAGGATTTTGGACAAGATGTACCTGGTTCCTCCCGATGTGACCTGAAGAAGAACCTCATAGAGGCAGGATGCAGGAGAGGAGCTCTTGAGTATCCCACCAGTAAAATGCATGTGACAGAGAACAAAGATCTCAGTGACAAAGCCTCGGGATCCACCATCGACGTCACCCAGATCCAACCTCAAAGCATACGCATCTCTCTGAGACCCGGTGAGTTCATCAACCCATAAACAAATGACCACATGTTCCTCCATTAGACCAAATTGTTTCTCTGGTGTCCCACAGATGATTCCCAGGTCTTCACACTGAAAGTCCGGCAGGTTGAGGACTACCCTGTGGACTTGTATTATCTGATGGACTTGTCCTTCTCCATGAATGACGACCTGACTCAGCTGCGACAGCTGGGGCGAGGCCTGGCTGAAGAGATGAGTAAAACCACCAGCAATCTGCGTATGGGCTTTGGGGCTTTTGTGGATAAACCCGTGTCCCCGTACATGTTCATCTCACCTCAAGAAGCCGTGTTAAATCCCTGTTACTCGTGAGTGATGACGTATATTTACATGCTGAACATGAACATTACAGATGATGGCTGTTTATTACAAACCTGTAACTGGGCGGTGTGCTTGTTGGCTGACAGATTCTGATATAACATCTTTAGACACACTGCTATTATGGTTAAAGTGTCCCCATTTGCTGAGTTACATACAAAATAAGTGTCATGCTGTAAGCTGTTTTCTAAATCTTGAATGTTGCGACTCATTTGTGCCAACAAAGTTGAATAACCAACATTACCCATCAGGTTTGGCATAGTTACACAGTAATAGTAGTAGCCCATTTCTACTGTGTATTGACCTCCTGAACGTTCTTACCCCTAATTTTCCATTTTGGCCCTTTTACATCTTACAACATTATCTACCATAGGATCCCATACAAATGCCAGCCTCAGTTTGGCTACAGACACGTGCTGTCTCTGACGGAGAAGGTCAGCCGCTTTACAGAGGAAGTGAAGAAACAGACGGTGTCTCGGAACAGGGACGCCCCAGAGGGAGGCTTTGATGCCATTATACAGGCAGCAGTGTGCAAGGTTGAACTCTCTAAACAAGCAAAAAGAAATACAGAGAACTTTACAACACTTTTCTAAGTAGCTTTTGTTATTTTTGGCCTAAAATAAGCATTCTCATTGGACTATTTGTGTCTTTCTCCCAGGAGAAAATTGGTTGGAGACCAGGTGCATCTCACTTACTGGTTTTCACCACAGATGCCAGGACACACGTGGCCCTCGATGGGCGCCTGGCGGGCATTGTACGACCCAATGATGGCCAGTGTTATGTGGACACAGATAACATATACAATATGTCTACAACTATGGTATTCTGCTGATTCTTTTAATAACTATTTATATTAGTATTATATATATTTAGAATTAATTTCTTCGAAGGGTGTAGGCTCAATTAAATACGGGGTCATAAATACATCAAGAGAATGCACTTCTCATTATAAACCCAGACATAGCAAGATAATAAATAACTTGAGATAAGAAGCCTTTTGTAATTAGTAAAAATCTACTGATTAATCTGTCTCTCTTCACATGGCTGCAGAGGTCTACAGGGACCTCTGGAAAGAGCCTGTTGTTTAAGCTAAGGTGTTTCAGAACACGTAGCAAGTTAATACATGGCAAAAGTCAGAATTTCGATACATCAGGTGTTTAGCATTAGACACACTGTACTGCATACCCAATGTGCAAATCATGTTGAAAAGACATCGAATTGACAAAAAAAAAAAAAACTTGTCAGATATGTAAATCAAACTGACATTAAAAAGTTGACATAAAGTTGATTTGATTTGATAAATTGAACATTAAACATATTGGCCTACATATACATTAAACCAATTACAGTGTGGGATTAACTTCCTATTTTCAGCCAATTACTAGTGGAGGAAATTGCCTTCCAAATCAAATTAAAAATATTACAGTATTTTGATAAAGTCTTGACTAATATTTAATCGTAAATTGATATCAAGGTGCCCGCTGGGTATGAAACCTATTAAATCAAGTTTAGAATACCTTTATTCATGCATACTAATGGATAAAAACATTTCAGGACTACCCATCCCTGGCATTAATCACAGAGAAAATGTCAGAGAACAATATAAATCTCATCTTTGCTGTGACTAGCCATGTGGAATCACTCTATAAGGTAAGAAGGGTATTAAATTTTACCGTAAATCAGTTTGGTAAATGTCTAATCTGATTAGTAGGGTACTTTCAAAGATTTCTCCCTTCATTCTCTCTCTTTATCCACTGTAGAACTACAGCGAGCTGATCCCTGGTACTGCAGTGGGCACGCTTTCCGAGGACTCTCATAACGTCATCCAGCTGATTCAGGATGCATACGCTGTAATGTACAAAAATATGCTAACAATAGAGCTGAACCTTGTGTTGAACCTGAAACATTCTTTTAAAAGGCTTCACTCCATTCAAATTGTTTGTGGTCACTGATCTATTCTTTGCTGTTGTTGTGTTTGTGTAACAGAAACTGCGTTCTAAAGTTGAGCTGGAGCTCTTGAATGTCCCGGAAGAGCTCAGTCTGACATTTAATGCCACATGTCTCAATGGAGAGGTCATCCCTGGGCTAAGATCTTGCACTGGCCTCAAAAGAGGAGACACCGTCAGTATTCTCTTCTTTCTTTATCTTTTTCTGTCTGTCTCTTTAATATTCTTATTCCACCTTATTCGAATCTCATGTTGCCACTTTATTCATGCTTAAAGTCATTACTTAACAAAAGTAATGTCATTACTTTTGTCATTACTTAACAAAACCTTTTATTCCAAAACTCCCCTACGGTCAGTTTGGTCGCTTTCGTTTTTTTCAGTTTTTACACCCACTCTGACGTATTGACATATTCCACAAGAGGAGCACAGGAAATCTCCTTACTAATGTGCAATCATTAGCTATCCTTGATAAATGAGTTGCATAAAATGTTGTGGTTTTTACTCCCTTCCTTATAAATGGTTAAATTCACATGAAGGACAAGTGGGTGTAACTGTGCAATTACTAATTTTGATGAGTGTTTCTAGGCATCAGACTTGCCTGTTTCCTGTTCTCTTCCCTTTTGCTCTGACTCACACTAACCAGCCTTCAGTTCAGACTGTCTGTCAGTCCAACCCAGTCACGTTATGCAGCCTACACACTCACTGTCAGCAATGGAATTAGACTCACATACTGTATGTCATGTACATAATGGCTAAACATTTACATTAGAAATATGTAACTACCTAAATATTAATTTAATATAATGTTATATAATATTATATTATATTTAGGACTGGTAATTTAAGGCGTAATTTAGATTAATTAATTATTGAGAAAAACAACGCGTTTATTTATTTACGCATTTAATGGACTTGCCCCACCCCATTCCTATGTGGATCATCTGCCATTTCATACAGTCGACTGATGACTAATATGAGCCAGAGCAACAACTTACTGCGTGATGGAGCCTAGAAAATGTCCCTAAAATTCAAGATATGGGGCAAAATGCCCCTATTTGAAATTGTCTCATATTTACTATACACATATTTAAGAAATATCACACGAGCTGTAAGCTAAGTGCAATATACTTACACACTAGTGCAAATGTGATAATCATCTTATCCAACAGTTCATTAGGAAGTTAAAATTGTGTTATTTTAGACACAGTGTTGTCTGTTTTTGATAAAGTCAAATCAGAACTGTTCATCCACAAGCAACCCACAAGGCATTTCATTTCTTAATCCACGTTTTGAACGAATTGGTTGAACCAATTGGCGTGTTGAACCATTGGCTATAGTCACGTTGGATTTGAAGTGGCGCTCCACAGACCGATCGGTGTATGACATCAAAGTACCGTGAGAGGCGATTCAAAAGCTCAAGGAGTCATCTGCTCTCAAAGCTCTTGTGGTACTTTGATATCACACTCCGATCTGTCTGATGGTAATGACCCGCTCCAAGTCGAACAAGCCTAATGATTCAATGAACCATTCATAAAGAACCACTCCTGAATGAATCAGCCATTTGAACTAATCAAATGAATGAATAAATGACTCGATGACTTAATCATTAAGACATTTACCACCACCTACTGGCAGTTTTAGTTTATTATTTAGAGTATCATTTCATTAAAGAAATAATTAAATATTTTCATAGTTATAATAATAAAATTATGAAAATAAATTTTAAAGTTATTGTTCACCCAACCAAAAATGACAATTCTGTCATCATTTACTCACATGGTCCAAAAGAGTGTTTGTAATAAATTTGATCAAACAAAATATTTCTTGCTGAACCTACTTTTTGTAAGCTCTATTTGATGCTTTGCACAACAATGACTTGACAATGACAATGATCTTTTCAGAGTAATTTCTTCAAATTTCTCCATGATCCTGGGTTCTTGCTGAACCAAAATCAGGTCGTAACAATTTCTGCGTCTCACTGTGTTCTGCTCAGAGAAAATGCTCTATAGTGCAGCTAAATGGTGCTGAATGTTGGGAGCAGAATGACTTGTCCTATGATGCAAACTAAACTTATACTATGTATTTCACTTACAAAAATAAATTCTTCAAATGTCGAATTACATTAAAACATTACATTACTGTGACAGACCATGTAAAGTATTGATTTGACACTATTATAAAATGGATTTAGATTAAATTTAAATATTTTTACATTTAAATTTTTTTAAAGTGTTTTTTTCCTGAACAAACTACTAATTTTCTGATTATTAAAGGGGTCATATGATGCAATTTCAAGTTTTCCTTTCTCTTTGGAGTGTTACAAGCTCTTGGTGCATAATGAAGATCTGTAAAATTGCAAAGACTAGAGTCTCAAAATCCAAAGGGATATTCTTTATAAAAGTTACGATTCGTCCACACCCCCCTAATGGCTCATTCTAACATGCCCCCACATCTCTACATCACGATGTGGGAAGATTTGCATAACGCCGCCCAAATGTTCACGCGAAGAAAGAAGGCGTACCTTTTATTCTCATTGTAGTATTGTTGTTGTGTAAGTGTCAATAAAATATTTGTTTTATTTCAATATTATTGAATATACACTACAATTCAAAGGTTAGGGTCTGTTAAGATTTTATAATATTTTTGAAAGAAGTCTCTTATTTGATCTAAAATACAGTATTATTGTAAAAAGTTTCAAAATCAATAGTTAGCATTTAAAATGTATTTTCTATTTTTAAGTTTTATTTATTTCTTTGATTTCCCAGCTATTACTCAGTGTCACATGATCATTTAGAAATCATTCTAATATGCTGATTTGGAGGGGGAAGTTGCTGCCTAGTGGTTAGAGAGTTTGACTCCTAACCCTACAGTTGTGGGTTCGAGTCTCAGGCCGGCAATACCATGACTTCGGTGCTCTTGAGCAAGGCACTCAACCCCCAACTGCTCCCTGGGCACTGCAGCATAAATTATTGCCCACTGCTCCGTGTGTGTATGTGTGCGCACTTTGGATGGGTTAAATGCAGAGCACGAATTCTGAGTATGGGTCACCATACTTGGCTGTATGTCACGTCACTTTAAAAAGCACAAAGTGCTACTTAATATTGTTGTGGATTTCTCAACTTTGATCAATTTACTCTATCCTTGCGGATCAAAAGTATTATTTTTCTTAAAAAAAAAAAAATCTCACCCCAAACCTTTGAAGCCTATTATGGTCTTACAGTACAAATTTGTAACGTATAATAATAATAATTTATATTTGTGAACACCAGTGTTCTGTAACAACTCCACACTCCCTCAATCCCATCTTCCCAGGTGTCCTTCAGTGTAGAAGCCCAGGCCAGGGGCTGTCCTAAAGAGAAGAGCAAGACCTTCACCATCAAACCGGTGGGCTTCAAAGACACCTTGCAGATCACAGTCAACTTTGAGTGTGAGTGTAAATGCCAAGCTAAGGCAGAGCCCTACAGTCCCGTCTGTCACCATGGCAATGGGACCTACGAGTGTGGTATCTGCCTGTGCAACCCGGGACGATTGGGTCCTAGGTGTGAGTGTGCAGAGGGAGTATACAGGCCCACCGACCAGGACGCCTGCACCGGGCCAGACAAAGTGGTCTGCAGTGGCCGTGGAGACTGTGTGTGTGGCCAGTGTGTGTGCCACAATAATGATTTCGGCAAGGTGTGGGGGAAGAGGTGTGAGTGTGATGATTTCAACTGCCTGCGATACAAAGGAGAGCTCTGCTCAGGTAAGAGAACATTTGTGGCTTGGAGGAAGCTAGAAGCTTGTATTTTGTTGAGTTTGATAAAGTTTTAATATTAGATTGTTTGATGTGACATTAACAGTTATCCCAACAAGTGTTTCTGGACACTTAATGTGTATATGTATTTGAATCCGATGCAAAATATCAAACCCACTGGAATTTGCAAACAAATGTGGAGGAAGTAATCATTTTTTATAGGTTTGGGAGCTGAAAAACAAAAGAAGAAAAAAAAAGAACCATCTAAAACATCTAGAACTGAATGACTTTCTCATATGGGAACAAATTATTCTTATGATTCTCACAACTTATAATTCTGATTCTTAAAAACATACAGTACAACCAGTGTGGACCAATTCCAGAACAAATTATTATTATGATTTGGTTTGTACCAGTAAATCAAATTCACACAGTGCAAACTGTTCCGTTTCTTTTTTGTGAATCAAAAACATACCGTACAATCACTGTAATCTGATTCCCGAACAAATTATTCTTATGAGTTGGTTCTTTAGTGATATCAAACATATACAGCTTACAGTTACCTGTGCTGTATGTTGTAATTATTGCCTTTTTTAATATTTTTAAAATTGTAATGCAAAGACACTTATACATTTTTAAGGAGACTTAAGTGTCCAAATATTTTGTAATGCTTCTGCATCTCAGCCTAACTCACAATGAGCAGGATCTTTTAGAATAAAATCTCCTTTTTTTCACTGCCTATTATTTTGTACAGAAGTCTTTCTTTACGAGTAAGATTCCCTGTTGCCTGCCTCACATCAGCTCAAAGGAATTACCTACAATAACAGTAAACCGTCTCCTGCATTAGTCAAAGCATGAGCTCCTCTTATAAATAAACATGTTCTGTGGGACTTGGCAGGATAAATCATGTGTTGACCTATTTAAGACCTGTGTGTTTGTTCTTCATACAAGGTGATGATGTTCCACTGGGTTGCGTTTGAGCTGGAATAGCCGAAGAGTTTATGTAAAAAAAAAAAAAAAATTTATGCGCAATAGTTCCCCTCTAGAAAGTTATGTACAGTACTCTTGGAAGGGAGTTGGTTTCTCACTTTAACAGAACCAGATCTCTATCTCCGTTGTAACAAACTTAGGATAAAACATCTTGTAGAGCTACAAGAAGTTTCTTATAACATATCCCAGAGGTCCAGAGTTATCCAGAAAATGCCTTTCTGTGTGTTCACACACTGATGATGTCACTAAACCAAAAATAACTCCGTGAGGGAGTAAAGTGGTGTTTAGGCTGATGTGACAAGAGTTACCATTGTTTTTCTGTGGAAAAAATGATTACACGCAGTGCAATGTTATTTTTTTAAATTTGTTTAGACTGTTGTATTTTCATGTGGTTTTGTTTTTGATTTAGCTGCATAATTGTTGTATTTTCAACCAAAATCTCAAATCACTCATAAACACTGTTTTGCTAAGGAATAAAGCACTGTTATCTCCTAAGCAAACATGCACACTGCCGCAGATGTGTTTATAATTATATCTGTAAATCACACATGTAATAGGGCTCAGCATTCTGCCATTGAACATCAAGTGAAATAAATGATGACTATTATATCAGTCACATTCCTCACATTCACCAGCACCAGATGTCCATTTTTAGAAGCCTCTGTGATTAAAAATGAAACATGGAGCTGTTGAGTGTGAATGCCAGTAGGGGAATTTCATTTGGAAAGCCTCAGCATAATATTTGGGAACGGGTCTTTTTTTTTTTTTTTTTTTTTGGATGCATGTGTGGAATGTACAACTCCTTACATGAGACACTTTTATGGGCTCACGTTCAACCTAACCTTATTACATTATGAGATTGAACATTATTCTTCATGGAAAGCTTTCTTTCAAGGGTTAAACAAGCAAATAAATTCTACATTCATGTGGAGTCTGCTCACTCATTCCCATCTTTGTGTTATTTTTCCCTACATGGCTCATTCCAGGTCATGGCATTTGTTCCTGTGGGTTTTGCCAGTGTGATCCAGACTGGAAGGGGGAGAACTGCAACTGTTCTACTCGTACAGACACCTGTATGTCCAGTTTGGGGCTGTTGTGCAGCGGTCGTGGTCAGTGTGTGTGTGGGAGCTGTGAATGCACTCAGCCCGGGGCCTACGGCTCCACCTGCGATAAATGCCCCACCTGCCCTGACGCCTGTACCTTGAAGAAGTGAGTGTAATTCATATATTAAGCATAAAATAATATGTTCAGAATGGCATGCTACCAAACTACTATTTTTGCAGTATACACATTTTCTGTATGCATAGAATACTGAGATGACCTAGTACAAGTGTCAGATGCCTTGCATTGCTTGAACACAGTGTTTTTAACTGATTCACATCTATTTCTTGACCCATTATTTGATCTGACTGCCAAAAGCATTAAATGTGCAAAATAATAATTTGTATTTCTAATCGAATGGCAGTCGTGGAATTAAACCTAATTTGATGTTGCCATACGACCACAGTGTAGCAAACTACTGTTTGGAATGTTTGTTGTTCCGTAAGAGATTCTATTCACATGCAGTTTTTTAAATATAGTATGGAAGTACACAGTTTATACTAAACAATATTCAGTAAGCAGTAAACAAGTATTCTATTCCAAACATAGGAAATGAGTTCAGAAGTTTGTCAAAATTTTTCAGTAAAATGTTTTTTTCTCTCTCTCCCTAGGGAATGTGTAGAGTGTAAGCACTTCAAGAGAGGGAAACTCTTTGATGATGACACCTGTACTCGAATATGCAGAGATGAAATCATGTTGGTGGATGATTTAGGTACCGTTATCACGTTCATTTCAGTTTATAATTTTTTTTTTGCATTTAAAGCATTCTAGCTTTTTTCTGTAGGCTTTTGTTGTAACGCTCTGTTTACCCTACAGTGCTCCATGATAAGAATGCAGTGAACTGCACCTATAAGGATGAGGACGACTGTGTGCAAAGGTTTCAGTACTATGAGGACAACAGTGGCAAATCCATCTTGTCTCTGGTCAAAGAGCCAGGTAACATCCTCTTAATGTTTTTACTGATTAAATCAATTGCTGTGTTTACTGTTGTAGATGCTGGTATTCATCTTTGTACAAAGATGGTTTGGGAAAAATAAACAGAAGTATATTATTTAGGGAATCAATGTTTATTTTATTTTTATCTGGAATTCAAAAATATAGGAGTTCCTAGGTGTTAGCGCAAGTGTATGGAAGTGTAGGTGTGTGTGCAGTGTGTGATGGCTGTAAATTCAGGAATCTGCATTGAGAGTCTGCTGCTCTGTGTTAAAACACACAGCAATAAACAACATCCAAGCTACTTAAGAACCCACTGACAGAGTGTACTTCCTACTGGGATAGGAATGGTTCAGACAGGAAGCAAAGAGACAAACACAAGACTATAATAGAGAAGTGAGTCTATAGCTAAAAAATTTTTATAAAAAATGTTTTTATTTATCTTTTATTCAACAAGGGCGTATTAAATAGATAATTTGACAAAGGATAAATTGAAGTGAGAGTAAGTCATTTATGGTGTTTAAAAAGATTTCAATTTCAAATAAATGCTGTTCTTTTAAACAGCTCTTCTATTCATCATAAATTATATTTTAAAATAGAAGTATCTTTCACCTATTTACTTTTCTTGTGTAATAGACTGCCCTAAAGGCCCTGATATCTTGGTGGTGCTCCTGTCAGTAGCTGGTGCCATTTTGTTCTTGGGTCTTGCCGCCCTGCTTATCTGGAAACTGCTTATCACCATCCATGATAGGCGGGAATTTGCTAAGTTCGAGGAGGAGCGGGCACGTGCCAAGTGGGAAACGGTTAGTGAAGTAGAAAAAACACACTCAAGTTCCACTATTATGCATGCTGCAGCTCACTGATCAAAAAGACCTCAGGATACATAACCGAACACATTTACACTCACACACCTCTCTGTTTGATGTAAAAAGCTCAAATTACTGTGTGTATGTGCAAGTGGCTTGGTGAACTATATAGATGTTGGCAGGATGATTTTACAGTTCCAGTTGCATGCTGTTGTTCCCTTCAGAACAAAGAAAAAGCCTCCGCATAGCTGGGCAAGTTTTGTTTTAAATTAGCCAATGCTAATTTTTTTCATCAGAACAGATTTGGAGAAATTTAGCATTACATCATTTGCTCATCAATGGATCGTCTGAAGTGAATGGGTGCCGTCAGAATGAGAGTCCAAACAGCTGAAAACAATATCACAATAATCCACACAACAAAAAACTGTTTGTAAACTGTTTGTCACTGTTTGTCTATCCATTATAAAGACGTTTTGAGTCCTCTATCCATAATATTGTTTTTTCTTAAGTGAAAGAGTCATCTCGTCTGAATCGGGAGGGAAATATTTACAGATCAAGCACCATTAACAACCGGAAACAGTTCTAAACAAAAATGTTGGTGGATTTCAATGTGAGAGAACATCAAGGGATGGACTCTTTCATTGGACGAAGCGTTATTATTGTATTTTGGCCAGAAGCAATGGAAAGTTTAAAAAACGCATTTATAATGATGGGATGAACTTTACTCAAGACGCTAATTAATGGACTAGAGGACTAGTCATGTGGACTACTGTTTGAACTTTCTGATGGCACCCATTCACTGCAGAGGATCCACTTGGTAGCAAGTGATGTTATGCTAAACTTCTCTAAATCTGTTCCTATGAACTTTTCCATTTTTGAACTATTCATTTAAGGAGGGTTGAAGCTAGAAAAACATACTGGTAAAATGTAGACTGTGTAAATGCATATGAATGATAACTTAATTTTTATTCTCATAGGGCCACAACCCCCTCTACAAAGGAGCCACATCAACATTCACAAACATCACATACAGAGGCAAGGACTGACCGCAAAGGGCAGAGGAAGAATTGGACATCACTAACAGACGGTGTTCATATTTTTAAGGTTTAAAAGTATTGGTTGTTGATTGATTGTAAAATTTATTGTGAAATTGACTATGCAAACTGAACACAATCAGGAAGGGTTGTACATATTTTGCTGGTGTACATATGTAAAGTCACAAAGGCCATAATCCCTCTGTGGAAGTCTTTCTGTTTGTCACTGAATGAATGTTAAACTCTACATTTGCTTCCTACATGACTGTATTTGTCGGCAGCACAGTGCTTGGAGAGATAGCTTCACACTGTAGTGACACACGTCAAGCCATTTCCTCCCTCTCCCTGCTCCGTCACGCTGTGTAGGGGCAGATTTGAATGATAAAAATCTTTCCAGCTACTGATGGCCTCTGGTAACCCTGAATCCCTCAGAACAAGAACAAGAAATGTCCTTAATATAAGCTGTTCTCTTTACTGTTGTTAAAGCTTTATTAATATTATGCAACTACTAGTGGTAGCTTTATCACACTGGCCTTTAGTACACAATTTTGGTATGGGTTCACAAATCCAAGTGCTATATAAAAACAGAAATAACGAAATACTTGTCAAATAATTTATTTGAAAAAAAAAAAACATATACATATACATATATATATATATAATAATGTGATATATTTCAGTCAAATATAATTTCCTGTTCTAATATCTAGCGATGCCACACGCTTCAGTCTTAATATCAGTAAAGCATAATATATATCAATGTTTTTTTTTTCCATGCTAATTTTAGTACAGTATGATTTAAAATATTACTGTAATTAATTTACAATTAAACTAATTTCATTGTTTGTGTTTGGGGTTAATAAAGGCCTGTTTTTCTATCTCATTCCATATCAGTTTTATGAGTCTAATCATTTAACTAACTTAAATTAATCTGACTAATTCTATATTTAATTTTCTTTGCTGTATGAAGGTATGTAGTGTTTCTCTAGATGGGATTCTGTTATATGAATTGAACTGCAGCACCATCTACTGGACTGATGTTACAACCACAGTTGTAATGATTTTCTTTTTTTTTTGTTTTCAAGACACTAATTATTAGGCGAGATATTTAGATTTGACGTGCAGCAAATAATTAACTTTAGGGAATTTACATATAGGGTATTTTTTTCAGGGTTTTTTTTGTAATGAAGTTTTCTGAAATCTGACTACCTCAGATTAAAGTTATTTAAACATTTTATGCTATTATTCTACTGTTATGTTGAATATAAGCAAACTGGGACACCTTGTAAATCAGAAATCATGTCGTTTGTTCCATTGGCCATATAAGTAAGTATGCATGTGATAAACGTCATTTTGATCATATTTTCAAAACAGCTAGATTAACATTGAGTTAATAAATTTTTTAACCAACTTTTCATAAATATCAATATTTTTTATTATTTTGATTAACGTTTAAGCCCTAAATAAATAAATAAGTAACATATTTGTTACGTTATTTTCGTACTGCGAGAGACTACGCTAGGATCAGTTTACGAGAGAGAAAACGTCATGATGGGAGAGAGGGATAGAGAGAGAGAGAGAGAGAGAGAGAGAGAGAGAGATGCTGAAATACTGAAGGCTGTGCCTGGATCACAGCCAGACCTACTCTACTATCAGCGTTAAAGATCCTGGAGATGTGCAGGTGAGTTCATGAATTCACACCGCAATCTTTACACACGATGCAGATCTGTAAACATCACAGATGATAACACAGTCACTGATTTACTGCTACAGATACTTAGAAATAAGACAACAGCACACTCTGCCTTCGCTCCATCAACATCATCATCTGAGAGAAACTGAAGATAACAAATCACACTCACTATAGCCACAATTATGCGTTTGGACATTATTTTATTATTATTTCCATGTCTGTTCATGTCAATTCAAAGCGCATCATCACTGTTGTTGTTAGCTGGCTAATGTCAGTTAGCTCTTTGCTAGCTAATGTATCGCTGACAATTTAAGCGCTATGGTGGTGTCAGTGGTATTTTGGAGAGAAATATGTCAGTTGTGATATTTATGGCCCTCTATACTTATATTGGTAAATAGAGGAGACCTATTTATCGTATAGTTGTAAGAAAGTGTAACGTTAAATAAATACGACTGTTACCTGGTGCTGTGATGCAGAGCGCGGCAGCTCATTTAGAGTTTATAATGAGCATTAAAGTGACTGAAAATCGATATTTAATTCTGTGTATTAAGGCTGTTTTAAATTTTTATGAGGTTTATTATTTTATAAGTTCTTTATACAGCATCTCTTTATAGCAATAGCTGTAGTATAAAAAATACTATATAGTATAGTATAGTATAAAAAATACTATACTATACTATATATATATATATATATGAGCTGCATGGCAACAGCTGGTATTATTTTACATATTCTATAATATTAAAAAAAATTCTAATTAGCAATCTTTAAATTCCTCTGAGGATGCTTCATTTATTCATTATTATTTTCCCCCTTCCTTTGCGAATCGACAGTGTTTTAGCAGACTGTAAATATATATTTGAATCAGACGTTCACAGATGTTGACAGTTTTTCCACACATACAATTTAATGCCAGCTCTCTTTTCAATAAAAAAAAGAAAAATTGCATAAATATTGCAAGTAAAATATATTTTTTAAAGTATTTTATCAAAATAGAAAACCCGTTTAATTTTGATATTCAATATGAAGTCATTAATAAGGAAGAATGAATTTAATAAGGAAACAGAAAGAAAATAAAAATGTAGTGAAGCCTGGGTGTGCCGGTAAGGATTGTGATTTTTACATGTCTGTTTAGTTTTAGTTTTAGCTGTCAGTTTCTTGTGAAAGTACAACAGAAGCTACAAAATACTATTTTTATCTAAATATCTCACTAAATATTATTTGTGTATGATGGTCTATTTGACTGTCCTTCTGTTTCTGTTTTGTGTTGAGATAACAGTTTCCAAGTAAAGAGTCATGCTATGTCAGACACTGACCAATAATTAACCAGAAGGTGACTGTGTCCTGGCGTGTGTGAACAGGGCACATTGAGCTTCTATGGGCTGAGTCAGAATGCACGCAGTTCTATTGATTATTTGGGACAGCAGTAGTCAGAGGTGAAGTTCAGGCTGCTAGATTTAGCTTTAGACTGATATATCTCAGTGGTTCCCAACTGGTGGGTTGTGAACCAAAAATGGGTCAAAGGTCTGTCCTAATAAAAAGAAACGTATTTTTTATACAGGGAGTAGCCAGGAAAAGAAAGAAATTAATAGAGAAGTAAGGAATGGGATAAGGAAAGCAAAAAGGGCGTATAAGGATAAGATAGAGCACAAGTACAGCAGTGGAGACCTTCGGGCAGCGTGGAGGGGAATTAAAGAAATGTCCTCAGTCACCCAGGGAAATGGAGACAGGAGGAAACCTATAACAATTACGGGGACAATTGATGCTAATCTCCCGAACGCTTTTAATACTTTTTATTCTCGTTTCGAAAAAAATGACCCTTCTAGAAACGTTACTTGTACAGGAGAAACAATATTGTCTCAAAATGAGATCATTATCAGTACACTATTATGGTACGTTAGGGACCATCTGAAGAGAGTAAATATAAGGAAGGCACCTGGCCCTGATTTGCTTTGCGGGCGGACACTGCGCTATTGTGCTGATCAACTGAGCAGCGTATTCCAGCACATCTTTCAGATGTCACTGAAGTGTAGTGTGGTTCCCACTCTTTGGAAATCATCCATAGTGATTCCAGTTCCTAAAAAGATTAGCAAACCAGGGACACTAAACGACTTTAGGCCTGTTGCTCTAACTTCGTTAATTATGAAGGTATTTGAAAACATTAAACATTTAGTGCAAACATCTATAGAGGAGAGATTAGATCCCCTGCAATTCGCTTATCAAACAGGGAGGGGAGTGGAGGACGCAAAGCTGTTTATCTTGAACAGCATATACAAGCACTTAGATAAACCAAAATCACATGCAAGGTTATTGTTTGCAGATTTTTCATCAGCTTTTAATACAGTACAAACACATATTTTAATTAACAAGCTGTTAAGTGATTTCAACCTGCCTCATCAACTTGTTTCATGGATTTTAGATTTTTTAACCGCCAGAGAACAGAGGGTAGCAGTAAATGGCAATCTATCAGATCCCTTACTGCTCTCTACAGGACTACCTCAAGGGTGTGTTCTTTCACCCCTTTTTTTTATTATGTACACAAATGATTGTAGAAGCACCCAGGAGAACAGCTACCTGGTTAAATTTTCCGATGACACTGTGTTGCTGTCACTATTACAAAGTCCAGCATCGGATCATGGAAATGCTCTAAATGAATTCATCTCATGGTGTGATAACCATTGTTTAGAACTAAATGTATCTAAAACTAAAGAAATAATTATTGACTTCAGGAGAAATCGGGATATTGTTTTTGAGAGCACTATACATAATGCAAAGGTTGAAATTGTCTCCTCATACAAATACTTGGGCACTGTCTTTGATGAACATCTTAGATTTGATCTTAACAGCGCTACCATTGCAAAGAAAGGGCAACAGAGAATTCACCTCCTTCGTAAATTAAATATTTTCTCCGTCTCGCCGGTAATTCTGTGCAGATTTTATCAGTCTTTTATTGAGAGTCTTTTAAACTTTTCTTTTATCTGCTGGTTCCATAATTTGAGCATCAAAGACAGGAATAGCCTGAATAACATTGTAAAGATTTGCTCTAAAATTATCGGCGTAAAACAGAGAGACTTAAATGTCTTTTGTAACCAGCAAATACTGCGGAAGGCAAAGAGCATCCTGGCTGCTCCAGGTCACGCTTTGGCAGGTGAATTCTCTCTGCTGCCTTCTGGGCATCGTTACGCGCTCCCGGTATGTAAGACGAATCGCCATTCTAAATCTTTCATTCCTTATGCGATCAAACTTTTAAATTCCGCATAGAGCTCCTGGAGAAGGGAAAAATTGCACATGCTGATGAATACTGTGCACTGTTGTACGTTATGTGTGCGTGTGTGTGATGGACTGATGGACTTTGTTACGTGTGTGAGTAATGCGTGTGATTTATATTATTTATTGTTATTTACATGCTGCTCTTAATCAATTGCCCCCTGTGGGATCAATAAAGTTGATTGATTGATTGATTGTTTGCGTCATAAAGTAATCTAAATGCAAGTAATGCATAGTTAGCTAAATAAACACTACCATTCAACTGTCTTTCACAATATTTGCTTTCACTATACTTTTGATCAAATAAATGCAGCCTTGGTGAGTACGAAGAGACTTCAATCTAAAATGTTAACAAATCTTACCAATTCCAAACTTTGGAACGGTAGTGTAGACTTGTAACTTATGAAGGAAGGATAAAACTATTTCCATATCTTTAGTGATTAAAGTCATAGGTATGCTTCCAAAAAAATGCTGTGTTAATAATTTTTGTGCCTTTGCAGTCAATGGTCGTATTAATAATTTCAGTATTTAATTTTGATTACATTTTTGTATGCTAAACAGTGCTGATGATTTGTCACAGGTTTATGTGTCATGGATGCAAATATGATACCAAAATTCACCTCCAAAGATGAGGAAATTGACTTCTGGAAAGCTCTTTCACTCAAGTACAAGAAAAGGTAAGTGGCAGTGCAGTGAGCAGCATTGAGCGTTACTCAGCTCTCTGTTTTGTAGTCTGACACTTGATAGCATTCTTTCATGTTGTCCTCAGCCTTCGCTATTCACATTGTCTCGGGAGTACCCATGTAACCCGTTCCCTTGCATTATGAGAGCCACATCCAGGAAATTGCTGTACATTTGAAGGCAGTTACATTAGTATTATGCAATCTGCCACAGTGGGAATGTTCTTTTTAACGGGTTTAGCTTTTTGTGATATATAGGCTCCCACTGCTAATAAATACCATTGAAAAGCTCTGAGTGGCATTGTAATCTAAAAAGATTACACAACAAGCTTGTTGCTTGGTAAATTGCATCCAAAAGCAGCATTTCTTGTTTCCAGCATGGAGTGTTTCAGACTCCCTTTGTGAAAAGAACGTTGATGTTGTTATTGTTACAGTAATCAGTTAGCAGTCTTTGTGTGAACAGGCTTTACAATAGTAACTAATAGTAACTGATGACAAAGAAGTAGCTTTGGTATCAAAAAATGGGTCATATGGTTAACTGCCAAATGCTTTAGAGCTGTTTTATCAAAGCACGTGCTATCTCTAGGGTGGCACTTATGTTTATCATGATTCAAGGCTTGCATTTGTTCTGACCTGCTAGTAAAACACCTTAATCAGCACTTCAGAGACTATGCAAATGAGTCACAGATGTTGTGATGTAGATTCTTTCCTGTTCTGCCAGGGCATTACATACTTTCTGCACAGTTTTATTGGTCTCCTTGTCTCTGGATAAACGGGTTGCCCTGTCTCCTGGCTCACGTGGCTTTAGCATGGCTGGGTAGGGAAATATTGCCCCGATGCCATTTTTAGATCCTTCCACACCATAATGCTGGCTGGTGATTACATAAAGAGGCCCAGGGGAGTGCTCTTCCCTGGTCACTTGTACATTGTAAACAAAACTGGTTATTTACAGCAGATGAAGCCTGCCCCATTCACACTGTGTTCCTTAAATAATAGTACAATCAGTGAGTTGTCCAAGGTTTAGGGAGCCCAGAAACTTTATTGACTTTATTGTTCTGTGCATATATACGCTGTTAATATGCTAGTGTGATGGCCTTTTATTAAATTTGTAGCATTTCCTGGATTAAACCAGGAAAGAAATATTACATAACAATATATTCCCTCGTACCTATGGGAAATGCCAAACTGCTTTTTCTGTGAATAATGTGTTTTCAGAATATCCTGTAGATAACGTTTTTCACATTAGACATCCTGAGGTAATGGATCTCATAGCTTTTTATTTTGGTTATTTTTAGTTGAAGAGTAGAGTGTAGTTCCTGCAGTGAGGATTCATTGACCCCCTTCAAGTTATTGATTTCTAGGATCTGATTAGTTTTGTTAACTAAAGTTTTACTTGTAGTCTAAAGTCTGTTAATTGTAGCTTCTTTTGGCTAAGAACCAGCCACAACATACACTACCATTTGAAAGTTTGAGGTCGGTAAGATTTTTTTATGTTTTTGAAAAAAGTCTTTGCTCACCAAGACTGCATTAATTTGATCAAAAATACAGTAAAAACAGTTATATTTTAAAATAGTATTACAATATAAAGTAAGTTAGTTTTACATTTGAATGTATTTTTTAAATAATTTTAACTTTAAAATAATTTTGAGAAATGTATTCCTGTGATGCCAAATTCATTACTCTAGATACTTTGCCACGTAGTCTTTCAGAAATCAATCTAATATGCTGATTTGGTGCTCAAGCTACAATTTTTATCATTATCAATGTTGAAAATAGTTTTGCCATTTAATATTTTTGTGGAAATTGTGTGTGTTTTCAGGATTCTATGATGAATAGAAAGTTCAAATGTACAGCATTGGTTAGAAAAATAAATTTTCTGCAACAATATAAATAATTGATAAATTTAATACATCCTTGTTAAATAAAAGTATTAATTCATTTTAAAAATGATTTACCTAAACTTTTGAACTATAGTGTAAATTCAAATTGAATGGTTTGCCAGAGTTTTAATACAACTTTTGGTGTTCAGCAGGCTACGATGCAAGGCAAGCTCAGTTTAAGAAATATAATATGCAAATGTTATGTATGTGTCATTAGTGATAAATGGTATCTTGTTGTGTGTGTTCAGTTATAAGGAGGCACAGGAGGAATTGCTGGAGTTCCAAGAGGGGAGCAGAGAGCTGGAGACAGAACTGGAGACACAACTGGGCCAAGCGGAGCATCGCATCAGAGACCTGCAGGCGGACAACGAGAGACTGCAGCATGAGCTCGATTCGCTCAAGGTGAGAGTGTGTGAGCTGAACACAGACTGACTGTGTGTAAAGAACATTAATGCGAGGACAAGTTTAATGAGGGTCTTTGCTTGCTCTGTCCTGTAGGAGAAGCTGGAGTATCAGTATTCTCAGAGCTATAAACAGATCTCCGTGTTGGAGGGTGACCTCATCCAGACTCGAGGCATCAAGGAGCAGCTGTATAAATATGTCAGAGAGCTAGAGCAGGCCAATGATGACCTGGAGAGAGCTAAGAGGTCCAAAGGCATCATTTTATACTTCTTCATACATTTCACTACAGCTGTATCACAGCCAGAATGCTTCTCTACAGATGACATGAAATGGCATTCACAACATCCATAATGTGATATAATTCCTAAAGAATATTTGAAGAGAAATTACACTACAGGTTAGAAGTTTTGAGTCAGTAGGATTTTTGTAAATAATTTCCAAAGATGCGTTGAATTGATCAAAGGTACAGTAACTGTTTTCTTTTTTTTTTTTTTAAGGGGTCATATGACGCCATGAGACAAAACTAATAAAACCCATTACAAACGAGGCATTTGTTGCATCCAGTGGGGACATAATTACTGATACTTTATCCATGTTGCGTTCAGTATCGCGTTACGTGAACAAAACCATGTCTGCATTTGTGATCGGAGAAACGACAAACAACATCTCTACACTGCTCAAAACTCCAGTTTGCATCGTCATTCGCAAATTCTTTAAATATGAAAACATACTTACAAGCTGTCAGCCAGAACAGCTGGCATTGTAGGCTACTCTCACAGGTTCAGGAAACAGTCCTCCGTAAAATACTGCACACATCGGTATATTTGGTTTGAACTGTTCTGGAACGGTTGTGTAAATACAACTTAACCACCGATTTCTGGTTGCGTCCTCTTTTGGAAGACCGATTTTTGCTGTTTCACAACGAAACAGCATTTACACAACATGGTGTCGGCGGCAACTGCGAGAATCAAAGTTAAACCTTCTTTCTTTGCATGAACATTTGGGCAATGTTATGCAAAGCTTCCCACAGTGACATAGACATGGGGGCGTGTTTAAAAGAGGCGTTTTAGGAGGGCGTGGACAAGTCTTAACTTTGATTAAGAATATCTCTTTGGGTTTGAGACTTTAGTCTTTGCAACTTTAGGGATCTTAATCACGAACAGCTTGTAACACTCCAAAGAGAAAGGAAAACATGAAATCGCATCATATGACCTTTTTAATACATTTTCAAATTAATTTATTTCTGTGATTGCAAAGCTGATTTTTTTTTAACAGCCATTACTCCTTCAGAAATCATTCTATGCTGATTTGGTACTCAACAAATATTTATCATCAATGCTGAAAACAGCAGGGCTGCTTAATATTGAAAACTGATATATTTTTTTAAGGATTCTTTGATGAATAGATGGAAAGAGAAGAAGAATTTATTTCAAATAGAACATTTAAAATAATGTACACATTAAGAAATGAAAATTGGCTCTATTTTGATTATATCTTGTCTTCTGCCCTGGTAGGTTGTATGCCTTTCCACTATTTTGTTGTAATTTATAGTTTTATTCCGCTATGTTTTGCTACCACAGAGCCACGATTACATCTCTGGAGGACTTTGAGCAGAGGCTGAACCAGGCCATCGAGAGGAACGCCTTTCTGGAGAGCGAACTGGATGAGAAGGAGTCTCTCCTGGTTTCTGTGCAGAGACTAAAAGATGAAGCTAGAGGTATTTTCTGGCTCTCCTCTCTGAAATCTTGTAATCACAGCTAGTTCCTCATTCAAGGCAGCTCGAGTGATGTTTACAGATCCTGTTCTGTAACTAAAAAATGTTCCTGCCTGCTTCTGGAATTTAGTCATGTTACATACTCAGATCAACATTATGGTCTGCAAGTGAAAGTTTTGGATCAATATCTGCCACATTATCTTAACGTGCATTTGTAGATTTGCGGCAAGAGCTTGCAGTGCGAGAGAGCCGGCCCGAGGTCACACGAATGTCGGCCCCCAGCTCTCCAACTCCAGACAATAACAAAACAGACTCAGCCGTCCAGGCCTCCCTGTCTCTTCCGGCTACACCGCTCAGCAAGAACCTGGACAATACTTTCACCAGCCAGACAGGTAGACGGCTACATTTCTCTCTGAGATGTATACGATGCCACATGTGTTTGCATGACTCACTTGTTTCTTGTCTTTTGCAGCTCTGGCCAACAGCTCCACTAATGCAGCCCTCACTCCATCTGCTAGAATATCAGCGCTCAGTATTGTTGGCGATTTACTGCGCAAAGTTGGGGTATGTAAATGCTGTAGACTGAACTAACTTATTCAGACAAATAATTCCCAGTTTTGTTTGTGGATCCCAGTGTGAATTTGGTGTCTAATCCAAGTGTTTGTACTGTTTTATAGGCTTTAGAGTCTAAACTCGCAACCTGTCGAAATTTTGCCAAGGACCAGGCAGGCAGGAAGAACTATGTCACAAACATCAACGCCAATCTGATTAACGGAGACATTTCAAATTACTCTCACTCTCTCCACACATCCTACTTTGACAAAGCGTGAGTCGGCTATTTTGTTCTGCTACAGTTCAGAAAACCCAGTCCATAAACCTTTAGATGATGAGCGGTTGCCTTATTTGATCTACATTACCCATAATTACATTGTGTCCTAGAAATCCTCCTGGTTTCTAATGAAGGCAGTTCATAGAAATTCACAGAAAGGCTATAAATAAGGATAAAAGGTTTCAGTACTCTTGTGTGTTTGAAATGAACAGCAGATTGACTGTAATAATGAGTTTAAGTGATTCAGGAGATAAAATTCTCTCAGACTTCTGTGTGTTTCTTTCCTCAGCAGAAGAGAGAGGGTCATTTTCCCAGCGTTGCTTTTGGGTAAATGATCCGACTATCAGTTTTATGTGGGGGGTCCATGCATGCTGGTTAACAACCCCCTACATATGACTTTGAGTACAATAATCCATTAGGTTAAGATCATATCGTCTCACTAACATCTTGGTGGTGGCTCAAATAGTCTGTGAAGGTGCACTCCATGGGTTTGCTCAAATGTGGTTAATTTAACTAAATGTGAGAGGACTGGGACAGTGTTTTGAATCTTAGCTGAAAATTCAAAACATGAACATTCTCAAAAAAAAAAAAGAGAAAACATTTATGGCGTTCACCCTGAGTGCTCTTCTCATCTGTCTGTGGGTATGAAATTAATTACAGGATTAGACAGTTATTAGATAGGTCATGTTCATTTTTCTTATTAAAGTCGACATGAAACTAGATTTGCAGCTTGTCTAACGCCATAATATGACTGATTTCTGAATGAAACAAAATATTAAATGAAAAGAGAAAAGTGGGCATTTCTTACACTATTATTCACAAGTTTGGGGACATTAAGATTTTTTAAATGTTTTTGAAACACCAAGGCGGCATTTATTTGATAAAAAATACACTAAAAACAGTATTATAGTGAATATACGCTTAAAATAACTGCTTTCTTTTTAAATATTTTAAAAGGCATTTCAACAGTTTTCAGTGTCAGATATTCTTCACAAATGATTCAAACATGCTGATTTGAGGATCAAGAAACATTTCTTCTTGTCAATGCTGAAAACAGTTTTGCTGCTTAATATTTTCATGGCAATTGCAATACATTATTTTCAGAACGATTCGATTAATAGAAAGTTCAAAAGAACAGCGTTTATTTGAGAGAGAAATCTTTTGTAACATTAAGTCGTTGTATCTCTTTTGCTCAGTTTAATGGATCGAACGTGTTACGCATAATAACACCCGTATTATGAAAATAAACAAAATCCATTTTAATTTCATGTTGACTTTAAGCATGTTCTTAAAGAAAAAGCAAGAAGCTTTAATGCCATTTGAGGAGACGCATAGAGAGTCATCTGAAGAATATTTGAGGGTTTATTGGATCAGGAGGAGGATCCGCACCTCTACCGCAGTGTTACGCAGCTCACTGCAGGGCTGAATCAGTGTGTCCTGTTGCTGGAGTATCAGTAGATGGTAAAGGGCATGGAGAGGACACCTGGGAAACTTGTGTTTCTGCTGCGTAAGCCCTATCAGATCTATAGATGAGCTAAGATCAGGATAACAGGCCTTCGCAGTCTCTTTAGTGATTTGATTTTATAATGGTGCAGTACACATATTATGTTTGTGTGTTTCAAGGTAACATGAACGGACACAGTGAAGCGTAGCTGTTGGACATCATCAAATTACCTTTGTACTGATGGACAGTAGAGTGTTTGTGTCTGGTGTGTCTCCGGGGGCTGTATTGAGTGGTCTGGGCTGTTTTAGACCTCTGCCTGAGAAAATCTAGAGTTTGTTCTGCTTGCTTATCTACACTAATTCACTCTGACCTTCTCGCGTGTGAGCTTTTCTACGCATATTAACTGTCCATTTGGTTTCGGGAAACCTTTCAAAAGCCTGTTTCTGTCTCATAGAGCTATTTCGTGATACATTCTGTCTAGTTTATCAAGTTGGTGTGGAACGAAAAGAAATACTAGTGACAATTCTAACAGTAGTATGAATGGTCTGGAGGCTTGCATTGTAAAGGGCTCAAATGCCTAATTTGAAGCATCTAACCTCAGTCTCATGTTTCTCTGAGCACAGCAGGACAGTGAACGGTTTGGACCCCGGCGCCGTGACGAACATCACAGCTCTTCCACGCTCCAACTCTCCATCCAGCCTGGTGCTCAGCGTGTGACCCTCAAACACACATAAACTCCATTATAACCACTTTACAACAATATAACAATTCATTTTAATACACTACTGAATCAGAGTTGAAATTACAGTGGGTTACACCGCGGCTAGTAATGGTAGCCCAACTGTAGCAGCACCTCATACTAGTCTATAGGTTGCAATATCCTACATTTTACTGCTGAAGTACTTGTTAATAGTTCCTAAACAATGTATAAACCGAACTAATATTGTTATGGTTACAGTTAATTTAGATATAAGCATATATGTAAATATTTAATTTAGTTTTCTCTGTTCTTTGCAAATTTGATGTTTTTTACCACGGTCCAAAAATGTATTTATTGCTATAGTTTCGGATGGAAATGTATGTGAACGCTGAAAACAAAGGGATTTTACATTATTAATATATGTGCAACACATGCATTGTTTGTGTACAAGAAGGTAGACCTGATATATATATATATATATATATATATATATATATATATATATATATATATATATATATATATATATATATATATATGATATACTGTATACTGAAAGAGAAATAAAGATGAACGGTGAAGATCTGACTATCTAAACTTATATGTGCACATGTCATGGAAACTGGTTTCAATTTTTATCCCCAATTCTTCAGTCCTTTTGTTTTTCAGTAGGATCTACAGTAAGTGCTAATGTTTGGCTCTGATAGGTAAACTTCTCCTAATTTTGTCCCGATACATGGCCTGGTGTAAGTGTGAAACATCTGGAGTTGCACGAGAGGTTTGTTTTCGGCTCCTGCAGGTTTGCAATTTAAACACTGGTTCTGTCATGTTGACAATCGACTGCTGTAGTGATAACGCATGATGCACTTGTTATCGAGTCTCAGGTTGGTTTCCCAGCCTCATAGTATTTGTTGGATTATACATACCTTATTTTTTCTTTGTTGTGAATGACAAATCTTGTTCATTCTGGTTTGAATAGTGCAGTGAGTTTTAAAAGCATTTTTTGTTACTTTTGTGTGCTCAAATAAAATGGCAGTTTTCTCACAAGTCTGTGTTATTGTAATGAACACAAAAATGTTTCCTGTGGTGTTAACTGAAAAGTCTTACAGTTAAAAGGCCTTTAGAATAAGGCTTTTATGCCAGCCAGTGTTATTGTAGTATTGTTTTATATAATATTATAGTATCTATTAATATTTCAAAACATTTTTAGAGATTCAGTCTCTTTTAAATCTTAGTAATTAGCAATTTTAGTAAATATTTTTACGTTTTAGTAATTTCGTTATGTGCTTTTTATCGGTCTTGATTTTAGCTTCTTTTTAAATACTTGTACTTGGTTTATTTTTATTTCAGTTTGCCATTTTAGCACTTTCAACATGATTCATTTTCTCAGTTCTGTTTTTATCTAATATTTTTATTTCAGCTTTATTAAAATTTACAAAAATTATTTTTAGCAGATTTACTTAATAACAACATCAATGCTAGATTCAGTGTAACAATTAGAAGAAATTTAGAATAAGGCTTTATTGCCAACCGCACAGTGTAACAAAATTTTTAATATTCATAAATCTTTTAAATGGGACATAAAATATTCCCCCCAAAAAATTTTTTTAGGCTTTTAAGTAAGTTAATTTCAAATATTTTTTTGATATATATATATATATATATATATACTTTTTATTATTTTTTTTTTTTTTTTCAATTAAATCCAAGTAGCTTTTTGTCTGCGGTAGGAATGAGGCACATACATATTTATTTGGCCCACTAATAATTACCACCATTTGCATCTTACATTTGTGTAATGTACAATCCTCTTGCAAATCCAGCCGTTACAGCTAAACATGTTCAGGGCAATCAATTCAACTCATTGCTTGCTATATCACTCTTAGACTTTCCATGCATCTTCTGTCCCATTACAGCAATAACAGAGAAATCAAGGAAAAGTTTTTTTAACACTTCTCAAATCCTTATAGGCAAAATTGTCCCATGTTTTCTTCAGTGTTGGTTTCCTGCAGGCTTCCATCCATTCATTCATCTCATCTCTCCCCTGCACTCTTGTCTGCATGTTCATCTATTTGTCTCCTCCTCCTCTCCAGGACCTCCAGTCGTTTGGCTTCATTGCGAGATCGTTCCTGCTCCCTGAGATCTGCCAGGTCCTCCATAAACAAATGTCTTCATGCATAAGGCAGAATAATGATATGAATGAGCAGACCCAACAACAAAGATCTTATTTATTTAAAAGTTTGTAGGCAACACTAATGATAATCATTTAAAAAGCATTACATTGCATGCATTTATTCTACAATTAATTCACAATACCTGCAATTTAGTATCATTTAATTTTCTACATTTCAATTCAGGTCTAACCACTTGGCATACACTGTTTAGTCCATTATTTCAGCTGTTCAGATATTCTACTAGAATGTTCAGCATTCGAATGTACAGTAAGCAACACAGATGACGCCTGTACTGAATCACAACTGGTTTTGTTCACACATGATTGCATACTGATTCTCAGACTAATCAAACACACGTTAATCAAAGTCTTCGGATTCTTGGATTGATCCTTATATATGTGATAATGACTTATTTTAACAAGGCCAAACTGTACAATATTGTGTGTTCAATACCATCTGTATTGTTTTATAGTCTAGACTATTAAGGTTATAAACAGATGTGCACGTTGTGTCAATGTCAAGGGGGTGTGTTATCTCACCTATTCAGAAATGCCGTGGCCAAACCTACTAGCAGTGTCCCAAAAAGAATGGGTTTTGTAAGGCGCTTTCCAGTGGACAGTTTGGACTGTTTCATGCTGGAAATGTATAGTCTTCGTGTAAGCAAGCAGACAAAACAGCAGAAGTCTCCGCGAAACCAGTTCTGACCTCCACACGGATGAATATACTACACATATTAAACCCAAGCATTACTTCCGGCTCGTGCGTTCAGAAATAGTTTAACTTACTTCATTTATTCGCGATATTGTCTTACGAATGGGGGGGGGGTGTCTTCTGAATAATTTACACAGTAAAATGTTTTGTTATTATGTTACTTATACGCACATTAATGAGGGAGCAAATGAACTCCATGTTCCATGATGATGGGGGAAGTATTTACTGACGGACCAGACGCGCAGAGCAGCTTCAGTGAAATGTATCAGGATTTACAATCCGTAGACAGACAGCTTCTAAGATATGAAATTCAAAGTTTATAACAGAAGCAAGAAAGACATTTCGTCATCGTTATTCTGCCCAAGTACGTTAAAGCAACACTGTAACTTTTTCTGTGTTCAAAATTGGCTAAATCAATATAATGATCGAGTAAATCATAAATTAATCTACCAATTTTCCCTTTTGTCTTATCCCAAATCACCAAGGTACATTTATAATACGTGATTATTTTTGGACTATTGTAGCCTGTCGGGTCGTCGCCGGTGCAGGGTAACACATTATACTGAGTGAATCGCCATAGACATAAACTTGGAGAAAGTAGCTCCGGTTAGAATGTTCTTCCGCGGAATGCGTGCAGTTCTGTTTATTAACCGCTAGAGCGCCAAAGTTTACACCTCATCTCAAAGTTTACGCCTCATCTCGTCTTTATTGCTGTTACTGTTGTCTATCAGTCTGTTACATCAGCATCACAAACTTTTTGTTTTATACGGTATAATAAAACAGTATAACGAACTTTCTTGTAATACTGTAATTTAGGCAGAGCTACAGTTACGTAATCAGGTTTCAAAAATAGTAAATTGTAATTAGAATAATACTCGTAATCAGACTACAGTTATTTTTAATTACATATTACTCACAAAATAGCTATAAATTATTCAATGTATTGATTCTCCCAAATTCCTCTTTTTGACCTTGAAGTAATGTATAGTGTACTTCATTATGTTAATAACAAAAAATGTAATACATTTTCTTTTTCTTTGCATTTTTATATCAATATGGTACAAGATTATCCTATTTAAATCAATATGACAAACAAGTTAATAGTAAATAGTCTAAAGTAGTCTAAAAGTAGTCAACTGAATTTGGGATTTTCCTTAGTTGTCAGTTATAATCATCAAAATTAAAATAAATAAACATTTGAAATATATCAGTCTGTGTGTAATGAATTAATATAATATACAAGTTTCACTTTTTGAATGGAATTAATGAAATAAATCAACTTTTTGATGATATTCTAATTATATGACCAGCACCTGTATTTGTATTTATACTAAATTTTTGTCATCGTCATCGACATTGTCGTTTTTTGACAAATTAATTATACTGACCTCAATGCTTGTGTATATTTATAGTAATTGCATTCAAAATAGGCTTTCTTCTGAATACAAGCGATTATGAAAAAAATAACAGATGCTGATATTATTATTCTACCAATGGACACATGGGGGAGACTCTTAACATATTTAAAACTTTCACTCATGGTAGATTCCAAATTTAGTGATCCATTTACTGGAAGCAATGATGCCTTAAATCAATGTTCATTTTATGAAATATATTACACAGCCAAGCGAAAGCATCCCATAATGACCTTAAGAAGCATGCAGTGAATGAAGGATTCCATTTATAGCTGCTAGGAAATTTTCAAAGAATGTCTGGGGTTTTGTCCAGCACTTTGGTTTAAAGTCTCACCCTAAACGATCCACACCAAACTATGTGTTAGTCCAAACCAAAGTAGCCATTACTTTCCAGCAGACCCATTAGAATGCTGAAAGAGACGAACTCTCTCCTCTTTCCAATCCATATGGTCTCAATACCAGCAAAAAATGTTCACATCACAAGCCAAGCAGGAAAGCACCGAGGCCTAAATGAACACGGACACGGCACACCTGAGATCACAACGAGGGAAAGTACCTCAATGCCAACAAAAAGACTAGAATTATGCCTTAAATACCCTATTTTCGGATATTTCAAGAATATGAACTTGTACTTGAAGTATAATGTACTTCAGATTGAATACGGAACAGATGTGCACAGAAACCAAACAAGATCATTAACATTTAATGTCGCTCAAAGTAAAAAAAAAAAAAAGAAGACTTTGTTTTCTTGTCATTTTTTACAAGAGTGTAATTCAAAGGAACATTTTAGTGAACATATAAACTCAACTACCTAAAAGGCTTAGTGTAACCATGCATAATTTGGATACCAATTTCCTATGATTATAACTGGTTCATATGGATTACTTGGCGTCAAATACAATTAAGAACAAAATAAAATAATTAAGAAAAGAAATGCCCCCGGTAGCTTTTTAGAAACAGTATGGTAACATAACGGTATAATCAACAATCTATAAAACATAACATTTAATGCTAAACATGGTTTGTTAAACAATTAAATTCGAGTAACTCATCTAGTCCAGAGGTTGATGTCCTGCTTGTAAATGTTTTAAAAAATACCACAGGTGCTTTAGCGATCACAGTCCAAGCTGTTTTTCCATCTGCTCACGCAGTGTGTACTTCTGGATCTGAGAGAGATGAAGAAAAGAAACAGTCGTAGTAGTGCTTTTGAAGTGTTCAATCTGTCCACGGCAAACCACAAGCCTTTAAAAGCAAAGGTGTCACAGTAGACCTCGAATGTCTGAAACCACTTCAGTGGGTTTCATGCAGACGGGGAAATTGCTTGAATTTCTTCTGTCTAGAAACTAATGTGAATCCACCCAAGAAAACACCATTTGAACATTTTCTTCAAATTTAACATGATGTACCCAACAGAGAGACAGAGAGGAATGGTGACAAAGTAAAGAGAGAGATTCATTCAGAACATGACTTCCTCTGGACTAAACGAATCATCAGAATTGTTGATATATTTATCACTATTACATACTGTCTCATATCACTTACCTTGCCTGTGACAGTCAGAGGATATCCCTGAACAAATGTCACATAGCGTGGCACCTTGTGATGGGAAATCTGCGAAAAACAAAAGTAGTATTTAAATGGCAGCTGCATCCTGTACATGTGCTGGTGAACCACTGACACCATTGTTATTTAAGTATCTTTGAGATACTAGTCTAGGTTTTATTAATATAAACATATATATTTAGTCAAGCTTTTAGATTTTTTTAAAATATTTTTGTCATTTGTATTAGTTTATTTTAATAATATTTATGAATTTTACATCAGTTTGAGTAAGTCAAGGTAAACTAAATGAAAGTGAAAGTAAGGACAATGATTTTTTATGGTTTTAGTTTACTATAATAACCCTGGATAACACAGATATTCAGACCTTTCCTCTGCAGTAGGCCTTGATCTCTTCCGCAGTGCATTCCTGACAAGTCTTGAGCCTAATGCAAGCACAAACTTCCTCCCCCATTCTCTCATCCTTCACTCCAATCACCTTTTTGGAAAATAGAGAGAAAATGCTTTTTTACACAGCAAAAATGGATTTTGGATTTTGCTTTGTTCTGAAAACAAGTATTAATATCTTTAATTTTGCCTCTCAAGCAAATCTATCTAGATGGAAATATGATTAGATACTATTAGATAATCTTTTTTTTTTTTTCAATGTAGTGTAGACCATATTTCTTTTTTTAACATAAATTGGAGGTTAAAGGAATAGTTTATGAGAATTATCAAGTGCTATAGGTACACAAATATCTCTGGTTAACATCGTTTACCTGTACTTCTTGAATTTTAGGGTGTGTGTGCAGAAACTGTTCGATTTCAGTAGGGTAGATGTTTTCTCCTCCTCGGATAATTAAGTCCTTGATGCGTCCTCCTATTTTGCAGTACCCATACCCATCCAAACTGGCAATGTCTCTGTATCAGATCACAGAACAGAATCATTGTCATTGAGGACTGTTTGGAACAAATCCTGAATATTAACAATGTTTATATCTAGTAAGAGAGGGAAAAATTCCAATGCACATACCCAGTCTTGTACCAGCGGTCTTTTGTGATGCTCTCCTTGGACTTTTCATCATCTTTCCAGTATTCCAGCATCACACAGTATCCCCTGATCATCAGCTCTCCTTGAGCACCCAGAGGTACGATCTCTCCTGTAGTAGGGTTCACTACTTTTGCCTAATGGACAAACAACCTTTCAGTGTGCTACAACTATAAATACGGTGAACATCTTTATCTAGTATTGTGTACAAAATTAACCTCAGTGTGGGGACAAATACATCCAGCAGTCTCTGTCTTTCGCTCCATGCTGTCAAACGGAAAGCCACAGAATGTCCCAGGGCTGTTTTCAGTTGTGCCATACATAATCTGAAAAGAGATTGCAGCTCTTCACCAGATAGCACAAACAAACATTCAACTTAGTGCCTAATTCATCATTTTGGTAGAATGTCTAGAACCTACACTAGGGTAAAAATAACACCAATGAAAATGCTTCTATTCAGCATTTGTGAAACATACATACATACTTACATATATACATACATACATACACACACACACACACACACATACATATATATATATATATATATTTTTTTTTTTATAATGTATTTTATTATTATGTTTTACTAATTTGTTAGGTTTTAAAAAATATTTATAATAAAAATATTGAATTGATCATTTCATATAAAATATTTCTGATAACACTAATGAAAATGCTTCAAAGTAGCATTAAAAGTGTAATATATTGTTAAATAAATAAATATTGATAAATGTTTCATATGATTTATTTTATTATATTTTATTAATTTGTTATATTAGGTTTAATTTATATTTATAATAAATTATACTGAATTGATCATTTATATAAAATGTTTCTTTTAATAAAAATACTTCAGTTTAGCATTTTTTAAAATAGAACGTAATTTTACATGAATAAATTACATTATATTTTTTTATTAAAAAAAATATTTTATTATCATAATTTATTATAATGATACTGAATTACTATAAAATAAACTATTATAAATCAAGTGTAAATAATTATATTAAATTGATACATTTAAATCCCCCCACCCCTCACCTTGCTTGATCAAACAAATTTTACCTATACAAAGTACAGAATCTGAAATATCATAAAATGATTTCATTTTAATTATAATTTTTTTTCATGATTAAAATTTATTTTACACCCAAAATTTTGGATTCCACTGTATATGTTAGGGTTTGTGGAACTAACCTCTGATTTCTATGCAATTTAACTCAAGTTCAAATTTCAATCAGTGTGCTTATATTACTCGTTTTGCACAGCCGAATGTTGTAAAATTTGAAAACTAGCCTAATGGCAAGCAGACAGCTGAATCAGCTGAATGGGCCAGGCCTGGGAGGCAGGTGAGGTATGTGGCGCGCACCTGAGAACTGGCACACCAGCTGTTGTTCTCTCGCTTTACATTATCGCTTCAGGCTAAAAAAAAATCTTCTAAAAATCCAAGTAGATAATGTGCACTGGAAACAATTCATCACAGTGCCTTTAAAGAGACATAACCTCATCATGGCACAGGATGTCAATTTATGCTTACCAAACTGAATTACAAGTGCTGCCAGCTGTTGAGGTGAGACTGTGTGATGTGCCAGACATTTATAATGTTTGTTTGGAACATTTTAAGTGAGTCATGAGCATTTGAACTCAATAAGTAAATAAAAAAACGGTATGCATCATCTTTAATAACCATGATTTTAGTGTCAAATATCAGATATTAAACTTTGCTCACCATGAAACCTACTACTAGACAAACACCAGCTACTTGCTGAGCAGCATTTGCACAATCTAGTGTGAATGTGGACTTGAAAATACCAAGAGATAGGCTACACTTTGCCGATAAAATGTTCAATTTGTTAAGCAAACACTAGATTCTGCCTAACTGGAGAAACAAAACTCAGGCACTCATAAACAGATCTGAGGACTATCAGGTCTTTGAACCAAAAAGGAACAAGGATATGACAATTGTTATACATAATCCAACCTCAGTTGGCCATTGTGATAAAGTTTACTGAAGCATGTGGAAAAAAATACTGGGTGATTCCACAGTACACTTTATTTTCTTTTACATTTTCTTTTTTAATACTGGACATAATTGAAATTAAAGAAGACATTTATGCAGAGCAATACACCTCTCTACTCCATGAAACGCTCCACTGTAGACAAAAGAAAAACATCCATTTCCATTGTTGTGATGTGATACCGCCAAACATCTGCTGGTGATTATATGTTATAAAACGGCCCACCACACAGGAGTGGCTGCCTTTCCTCCTTCTGCTGACTAAAAACAATGGCAATGTCTGGCACGACACACAGTCTCACCTTAACCTCATGAGATTTGGCTGTGCAATTAAAATTAGCCAACGAAACGAGAGACTAAAAATAAAAATACAATCACATTTCACACCTCTGAACTTGTTTGTACTGAACATGTAATGAGATCCTTTCATGTATTTTAAAGGTAGGAAGACAAAAAAAAAAAAGATTTTTCCTTAAAATAGAAACAATCAGAACTTAAATGTCTCACATATCAGATTTGTGGAAATTGGTGAAACAGACTCAAGAACATTTTCAATGCATCTACATATGAAGGATTAAAAAAATAGAACGAAAGAATTGTATGAGTCTGATCTTTTAAATGATTTTCATGATCTAGTCGTTGTGGTTCTTGAGTGGAAGGTAATATTAGTGAATAATCAGAATCAGAATGAGCTTTATTGCCAGTTATGTTTACACATACGAGGAATTTGTTTTCGTGATAGAAGCTCCGCAGTACAACAGAATGACAGCGACAGAACATAAAACACATAATAATAAAAAATACAAATAAGTAGGTAAGGAATGACAATATACAAATTGACAATTGTAGGCAGGTATATTACAAAAAGCAGTTATACATGTACAGGTATTTTATGTGCAAAATTTAAGTGTACACTATGTATTTGTGTTAGATAAATAAGTGTATATTGTGTATATAAATATAAAGTGTAGTGTGCAAACTGTATTATAAACAATAAATATTTACATTAATTTTTTATAAATATCTTACAAATTCTGCAATGGCTATAAAATTAAGAGCATAACTGTATTATAAGCATTACATAAATATTTTAAATTAATTTTAATAAATATCTTGGGGATTCTGCATTGCTATATCATGTTAAGAGCAGAACTGTATTATAAGCAATAAAAAATGTATTTTTAACAACTATCTCGCAACTTCTGCAATGGCTTCATAAAGTTATGAGCAGAACTATATTATAAGCACTACTTCAACTTAATTTTTTTTTTATATATAAATATCTTATGCATATTCTGCAATGGCTATGTAACATTAAGAGCAGAACTCTTATAAAAACAGAAATTATTATAAACACCCATTTCTTCAGCTGTCTTCCCTCCTTTCCCCTGACTCACACCCTCTCTCTCTCTCTCTTGAGCTCACCTCCAGCTCTCACACACTCCCTCTCCTTACTCTGAGGTTGTGTGGACCACTTTTGGTGACTGTATATGATCCTGCTGCAAGAGTTGACCAAAGAAACAAAGAACAAAGAAGACCAACAGCCAGACAGCATACAGCATCATCATGTACAGTTTCAGCTTTCCACTGGTGCTATTGTGTCTACAGGTTTGCATCCCCCTTGTGTTTGGTGCACCAACTCAATGCCCAAGCCAGTGCCACTGCCATGGGGACCTGCAACATGTTATCTGTGACAACATTGGACTGAAGAAGATCCCCCGCATATCTGAGGCCACCCGTCTTCTAAACCTGCAATGCAACAACCTGGGAAATCTGCCAACCGGGGGCTTCAGTGAGATGAAGGGGCTAATTTCTCTGCACCTACAGCACTGTCAGATCCGAGAGATCTCCAGTCAGGCTTTCAAAGGACTGAAGAAACTCATCTACCTCTACTTGTCTAACAATGAGATAAGCACCATCAAGCCAGGTGCTTTTGAGGACCTGACCGAACTGACCTATCTCTACTTGGATGGTAACCAAATTACAAGTCTTCCGAAGGGCATCTTTTCTCCCATGATCAACCTCTTTATCCTGCAACTCAACAACAACAAGCTTGGAGAGCTGCAGCCTGGTACTTTCAATGGTACTACTGATCTCCGATGGCTTTACATGAGTGGCAACGAGTTGAGCTCCATACAGCAAGGTTCTTTTGATGAAGTGGAGAACCTGGCCATTCTAACTCTGGACCACAACAAGCTGTCCATATACCCTCTCCTGGCTATGAGCAAGCTGCGCGTGGTGGAGGAACTCAACCTGTCCAAAAACCCTCTCAGTCTCATCCCTGACCACGCTTTCCGGAGCTTTGGACGCTATATGGAGAAGCTCCATCTAAATGACATGAGCCTGGAGAAGGTAAGTCTGTGACACACTGTAGCAGTGTTTTTTTTTTGGATTAAACACTAAAAATGTAGAATAAAACATGAGAATCAAGACTCTGATTAATGACTGATAAATGTTCACCCCATAACGCTGGCCTCTAAAGTTGTGCTGAAACAATGCATGTTTGTATTTGGTTTTCGGGAAACTCAGCATTGGCACACAAACTTTACATACCATTAGAGCTGGGCATACTGACATACTGCAACTCCACCAGAGTAAACTGTAATCTGAAAGACAGCGTGTGTGTGTGTGTGTATATATATATATATATATATTTATATACACACACACACACACACACGTGTATCTCAGTAAATTAGAATGTCATGGAAAAGTTCATTTATTTCAGTAATTCAACTCAAATTGTGAAACTTGTGTATTAAATAAATTCAGTGCACACAGACTTTAGTTTAAGTCTTTGGTTCTTTTAATTGTCATGATTTTGGCTCACATTAAAAAAAAAAAACACCAATTCACTATTTCAACAAATTAGAATACTTCATAAGACCAATAAAAAAAAAACATTTTTAGAGAATTGTTGGCCTTCTGGAAAATATGTTCACTGTGCATGTACTCAGTACTTGGTAAGGGCTCCTTTCACTTTAATTACTGCTTCAATTTGGCGTGGCATGGAGGTGATCAGTTTGTGGCACTGCTGACCAGCTGGTCCATACCACCTCAGCAGTAACACAAACTGATCACCTCCACCACCACCACAAACTGATCAAGCTGGTCAGCAGAAGGAAGCATGAAGTGCTCCAAAAACTTTTTGGTAAATGGGTGCAGTGACTTTGGTTTTAAAAAAACACAATGGACCAACACCAGCAGATGACATTGCACCCCAAATCATCACAGACTGTGGAAACTTAAAACTGGACTGCAAGCAACTTGGGCTATGATCTTCTCCACCCTTCCTTCAGACTCTAGTACCTTATTTTCGAAATGAAATACAAAACTTACTCTCATCTGAAAGTAAAACGGTCCAGTTCTTCTTCTCCTTAGCCCAGGTAAGACGCCTCTGATTGAGTGGCTTAACAAGAGGAATACGAAAACTGTAGCCAAATTCCTTGACACGTCTGTATGCCTAGACCCCAGCATCAGTCCATTCCTTGTGAAGTTCACTCAAATTCTTGGAATCTACTTTACTTGACAATACACATAATACTGTGGTTCTCTCGGTTGGTTGTACATCTTTTTCTTCCACACTTTTTCCTTCCACTCAACATTCTGTTAACATGCTTGGATACAGCACTCTGTGAACAGCCAGCTTCTTTGGCAATGAATGTTTGTGGTTTACCCTCCTTGTAATTGGTGTCAATGATTGTCTTCTGGACAACTGTCCGATCAGCAGTCTTCCCCATGATTGTGTAGCCCTAGTGAATCAAACTGAGAGACCATTTTGAAGGCTCAGGAAACCTTTATTTTATCCAAAGCGACTTACAGAGCATTCAGGCTATCAACTTTTACCTATCATGTGTTCCCGGGGAATTGATAGCACAATGATCTACCAATTGAGCTTTCTTTATATAAGAAACCCATTATATACAGTATTATTTTATTATTTCTATTATTATTAATATATAAAATGAATCATTTTAAATTATTTCTATATACACAAATGTGTAAAAACACATCAACAAGCATTGACGCCAAGCAGTTGGTCAGTGTTGTTTGTATGACAGAAAAGGGAAAAATTACCACTGTCCCCTCATTAGTGGATATTTTTAGGGTCTATTTGCTTAAAAAAGAAACTTATTTTGAGACCCAAGTTTTTTCCTCTCACTTGGTGCACCATGTAAACAGGTCAACAAGGGTTAACAGACAGGTAAATTGTGACAGGGTGTTCCGTGGCCCATGAAGAGAGGTATTTTAGGCTGTAGTTGCCTCACCTGAATGTACAATTCGGCCCAATTCAGGCATTTCTGGCAGAAGAACAGGTCGATGAAACAGTGCTGGAACTGATCCATCCTCCATCGCCTCAAATTACCAAACTCTCCACGTCTCTTGCCTTCTGAGTGGAAATTTCCAAAACGTTGCTTTAATAAATGCATCTTTTCTTCGCTTCCATAACACACCCACACACTATGTGTAATCTTTCTAAGCACCTCAATCGTGGTCTTCCTATAAAGCAGACACCATGCAGACTAGTACATCTAACACCTGGGTGAAGTTTTTAGCAGTCCTGCATACGCTTATGAAGTTTGATGGAGGGCTGGAAGGAAGGTGCGGACAGGTTTACATAAGCCCTAGCAAAAAGGACAACATGAGAGAGGCCTTTCATGTGGGAAAAAATGCCTCAGTCCAGCATCCACAGGTCTCCTTTAGATATTAAGAGTGACTTTGAATGCTAACTTGTAGAATACTTTAAAAAGCAGTGAGTTGTAATGTGCAATCGACTGTATATATGATAAACAACTGTACTGTGTATCCATCAAGTTCTCCAATGCTGCCTTTGAGGGAGTGACGGCCCTCAGATCTCTGCACCTTGAGAACAACAAGCTAAAATCACTGCCAAGCAGCCTTGAGTTCAGCACCCTCCAGAACATCACTCTGTTTAACAACCCATGGAGCTGCACCTGCCATTTAGCAAACCTCAAAAAGTAAGAGATGACAAAACATCACTTCAAACATAATTGGCTTTAAGTTTGATGTGGTCTATAAAAAGAAATTATGCCTTTCATTTTTACTTCATGGTTTCATTCAAGTCGACATGAAATCAAAATCCAACATATTTACTTTCCTAATTCATGTTTATGAAAGAGCTGACATTAGCTTTAATGGTTCATAATTGATTTGCTTGTACAGATGGATGGACACTAGCCGCCATCGCCCTGATGCAGTTTGTGCTTCTCCTGGAAGGCAGAAAGGAAAGCAAATAAGAGACAGCACTGCTTTCACACGCTGCAAGGCAAAGACAAAGAGGGCGAGGAAGGGAGCACGGCTTTGAGTTGGTGAGCAGCCCTGTTAATTCCACTCTCACAATTTAGAATCTAAATACAAACCTAAAAAGTGAAAACATTACAAATGACATTTAATATAAATGGCAACCTTAATGACCTCTAGAACCGTGGTTCAAAAACAGGACGCTAGGGCCTACTAAAAAGCCTCTTCAAACTTTACATTTATGCATTTGGCTTTTATCCAAAGCAACTTACATTGCACTCAAGGTAGACATTTTATCAGTTCTTGCTTTTCCTGTGAATAGAACACATGACCTTGACCTTTGAATATTGGCTTGGACAAGAGAGACTTGGAGTCCAAAAGGTTGAAACCCACTGTTCTAAAACATAATATTATTGTAATATTGTAAAACTATGAATAAACTTTTAAATGAATGAAAAGTATTTGCAAGAAAGTGATAAAGTAACTCGTTTAATCACAAATTTGTCCCAGACATGAAAATATCCAAATGATGTGTCATTAGTAACCCTTTGAAATAATCAATAATTAATTTTATTTTTTTTTTTGGAAAAATATGTGAACAATTGTTTTTTATGATCGGTCACAATTGTGACCGGTGAGATAATGTGGGTACTGAAATAACATATTTCTGCAGTCATAAAATGGTTAGATATCTTAGACCAGCTATTTTAAACAGTTTGATCACATTCTAGGGTTACTACAATGCATAAAAAAAACATATGCAACATTGATAGAAACACTGACATAAAAAAAAAAAAAAAATTGTAAAAACAAATATAAAACCAACATAGCATTTCAAAAAATTTTCTTTTTTGTAAAATATAACATCAAATGTTTATATTAATGCTTAGAGTATTACAACATCATTATTTTACTTTTTTCTTGACATTTGAATTATTAATTCAGTGCAATATTTTGTCATTGCAACTTTTATGGCCACTTTTATGGAAGCATATGGGTAGCGATATTCAATTTGGAATGTAATATGTAAAATGACAATGCATTTCTGTATTTACATTTACATTTTCCAATACATTTGTGCAACGTTTGGTGCAAAATTAAAATGAAAATTAAATTACATAATTTTCATTTGCCATTTCATACACCAGTTTTAATATGTAAAATGAAAGCTAATTTTAACACTTTATAAGTTGCAAAATTAAAATGAAAATGTATTACAGAAATGATTAGATATGTATAACATGTTCAAGCAAAAACTGTGGCAAAATTATCATTTAAATGCTTTTTTTCTTAAATGCATTAACACTCACAGTCAAGACACTTATGATTGCATTTTCATTCAATGTCCCGCAATGAATGTAGCAAAATTCAATGTGCACATTGAAAATGCATTCCGAGCCGATCACGTCTCCGCCCCCTCACGCCATGTCAATCAATGCGTGAACAAGGCGGGGCTTGCAGAAGGTCAGAGACTCAAATCTCAAGAAGAGGATTCAAGTGAGAGAACATGGACAAGACAGTTGGCCCGTGTACGTTTTATTAATTTCAGTTTATGGCTTTAATATTTCATTCGCACTGGTGGGCGGAGCTGAAACGCTGCTTTCATCTGATTGGTCGAGTCGCTCCACCTTCAACTCGGTCTTTTCATTCTTTCAGGCAGAATAAGAGTCAGTGCGAGTGAAGCACTGTAATGTCTGAAACCACCGCTCACTGTTAATAAGAATAATATTTGAATCAGATGATGCTGGCCACATAATTCATGCTGCTGAGACCTGCAAATTATTTCTAGGTTGTAGTATTGTATGAATATTGTCCCACTGATAAATACAGTGCAAATAGTTCTGTCTCTTTGGAAAAAGTGAAGTGGAAATAAAAATCAATAATAGACTGAACAGTTCCTGTTTGTAACATTTATCACTCTCTTCTTTTAAGTCATAAGGCACTAGGTATATGTGTCTGACATTAATAAATAATTGTAAAAATTAATATTGTTACATTTCTGAAATAAAAATAGTAAAATTAGCTCTGTGCTGCTCAGTGCTCCTGTAGCCTACCCCAGAGCGCCCTCTCGCGGCTGTAGACGGTAATGTTTTCTCTTGGTTCTGAATAAATACAACTTATATGTTTTTTTCCTCGTCATGACGTATTTTTGGACCGATGCAACTTATACCGAAAAATACGGGTAACATTATTATTAATATTTATTTTGAGAGTAATTGACACAGACTAGAACTTTAATGTTTCACCAAATTCAGCTCAGATCTTCAGACTCGTTTGACTCGTGTTGCTGTATAACTGGCCAGACTTACCTTCCCAAAAAATCCTATTTAATTTTCTTTCATAAATTTAACTATATTTATTTCCACTTCACTGTTATCCAAGGAGACAGAACTATTTGCACTGTTTTTATCAGTGGGACAATATTTATACAATACTATAACCTAGAAATAATTTAACGGGGTCTCTTGCAAGTCGCAGCAGCACGAATTATGTGCCCAGCTACATCTGATTCAAATATTATGCTAATTAACAGTGAGCGGTTTCTAAATATATGTGAATGCATATATTAATACTAGACACCCTAAAGATCACGTGTACCAAAAATCTTTGTCATATATTTACGTCAAGACACTTTTCTAGATTTTAGTTTTGGAGCTTTGATGCAGCCATCATCTTTCCAAAGGTGTAAACAGGAAATAAGCTGCTCTGGTCATGTGACAATTTGCACTTATTCGGTTGTTAAGTGATGATGTAAGAAGCGCTGTTTCCGGGTCCAAGCCTCAACTCGCTTTACTTGAAAATTAGGGGTGTAACGATTCACTCGTTTTCTCGATGCATCGATTACAAACCCTGACGATTAATATGCATCGATCTTAAAACATGATTTTTGAATCGTGAATCACCAATCTTGGGCAGTAATCGATTCAAAATGCTAAGAATCGAATGAATCGCGATTTCTATAGCGATTCAATGCTTTCAAAATGTATACACATTAAATTACTACACGCACAAATTAATGGAGACCTTGAAGAGTGTTCGTGAATCGTGACTCTTATCTGTCCCTCATGCGCTCCACTGTTTACCGACTGAGACTGTCACAGGATTGCGCTCGCGCTCCGTTCGTCTCTGACGCAGCTGACGTGTGATCTATAGGACTCGTGGCCAGTAATGCTAACGTGAAGTAGTTATACTTTTCTGTAGTTTGTCAATGGCTCTCTGCATCTTACAGACAGAGTTACCGGAGCCGTCGACAGCTGTATTTATTGCATGGACGGAGCAGAAATGTAAGTGTCTAAATCAGTGGTCTCCAACATGGTGCCCGCGGGCACCTGGTAGCCCGCGAGGAGTCTCTGAGTCGCCCGCCGAGCACGTTATTTAAATAGCCTGAATTGTAATCTTTCTTTTTTTTTATGATAATATTATACAATGAGAAAATAACTATTGGTGACATTTCATATACCATTAAAACATAATAAAATAATTCAATAATTTAAAATATTTAGAATCTGCACGTCTCTCTATCTCTCTCTCGCTGCGTCTCGTGCGCGCACCTCTCTCTCTCTCTCTCTCTCTCTCTCTCTCGCTCTTCGTCTTGCGCGCGCGCACCTCTCTGTCTCTCTCTCTCGCTCGCTCTGCGTCTCATGCGCGCACCTCTCTTGTTCTCTCTGCGTATCGTGCGGCAGAGGAGCAGCGTTTTAATTTAGTTAAACACAGATATTATGTTGCTTTTCTAATTTTACATGCAAGTATGTAAAGTATATCATTCAGTCACTATTTCATATTTATGCCGTTCTTTCTCCCTTTCCCCCCGTGATTTTGTCTATATCGCGAATATAAGACAACCCCCCATTTTTTAGGACAAAAAAACTTGTCTTATATTCGGGTAATATACGGTAATTATATATTCAATAGTCATAATATTTTACAATATTACTGTTTGTTGTTGTATTTTTCAAAACTTGAAACTTTGTGTGTGTGTGTGTGTGTGTGTGTGTGTGTGCGCCTATATCAAACAAGTAGCCCTCAAGACTATTTTATCCCTTCAGGGAGCCCTCACTCACAAAAAGGTTGGAGACCCCTGGTCTAAATCATATGCACAGACCCATTGAATGATAAATGTTTTTAAACAATGCGAATGAACCGAATATACGAAGGAAACTTTTAAAATTAACCACAGCATTAACAACGACCTTGAAATAAGAGCACGAGATTTATCTGATAATCAGATGCATGAAAGTAGCGTTTGTTTCATTAGCAAACAGACATCTGGCACGTTTTCTCTCAGAATCATTCGCTGATGGAGAGGAAAAGTTAAATAGAGATGAAGACGTTTTCACACTGAAAGAGAAGCGATCTCGCTCTCATAGACGTGCCAGGCTATATCTGCAGCTAAACTGAATAAAAGCAGAATGAACTGATGAAACAAAAAAAAACCCCACAAACAATTTATGAATGATGTAGTTCTAATTGACATTTATTACAGAACAGAAACTATAAAGTATATTTTCTACCTTATTCTGTGCAGAAAATTTAAATAATTGCCAATTAAATCCTAGTATATAAAACAATCATAAAATTGCCATTAGGAAAAAAATATCGATTACAAATGATTGATTATTGTCAAGCAGTGTATTTGATTCATTACAGCTAATTAAAAGTAATTAAAAAAGAAGATAATTCCTTGTAAAAAAAAAAAATAATAATAATTATTATTATTATTATTATATAGGCTACATACATAAAATGGTTGCATTTGACATTTCTGTCACTTCTGAAATTATGGCTACGCCCCTGGTGTGACAAAATGTTAGCTTATACATAATACTCTTTAAGCTCTTTTTTAAAAACTTGGCTTACATACATTTTTACGTATGCCATGTCGCATCATTAAACTAGCATTTAACAATGGACAAAAGTTTTTTTTTTTTTTTTTTTCTTATAACCTATGGTTCTCGAACCATAAATGCTACTGTAATTTGCCCCCTGACTAAGCATTTAAAGAATTTAGTAGAAGCATTTAAATAATCCCGTGAATGCACTTAAAGAATGCAGAATCGAATCGTTATAATCGAATCGAATTTAATTGTGAATCGAATCGTTCTAAATTTGCAAAAATCGTTCTTGAATCGAATCGAAAACCTATGAATCATAATCGAATCGCTGCCTTGCCAAAGATTCACAGCCCTATTGAAAATACGACCTCAGCAGCCGTTTATGAGCACTGTTTATTCAGATTAATAATTTAAGATAAACGCTTTCAAACTTACGGTATAATATATACGGTATATTATGGTATAACGGTATACGGTATACAAATGATTTTTATATATATTTTTTTATATTTATATTTTCATTGTCTGGCTGTCTGGGACTTCGGTATGGAGTTAAAGGTTAAGATTATAACTTTTTCGCTAGTATTCTATCACATTGTGAGTTTATATTAGCACCTTTTGTTGTCTTATCGTGGTAACTGATAAGCGCTGAAGCGCTGCTACGTGACGTCAGACTTAAGCGAATAATGTGAAACCGCACATATTTAATTGAGACCCTTTATTTTTTTCCATATTTGCAGTGCACTAAAACATCAGTCAGTAAGGTTTTTAGAGCTTTATAAATAAAAACCTTTTTTACGTCACTTTTGTGACCGGTGGGATTAAACCGGTTAATGTCAAAGTTCACCAAGGAATTTTGTTAGTTAAACCGGAGACCAGCAGTCAACTACAAAAACCAGCTACAACCCGAATTCCGGAAAAGTTGGGACGTTTTTTAAATTTTAATAAAATGAAAACTAAAAGACTTTCAAATCACATGAGCCAATATTTTATTCACAATAGAACATAGATAACATAACGAATGTTTAAACTGAGAAAGTTTACAATTTTATGCACAAAATGAGCTCATTTCAATTTTGATTTCTGCTACAGGTCTCAAAATAGTTGGGACGGGGCATGTTTACCATGGTGTAGCATCTCCTTTTCTTTTCAAAACAGTGTGAAGACGTCTGGGCATTGAGGCTATGAGTTGCTGGAGTTTTGCTGTTGGAATTTGGTCCCATTCTTGCCTTATATAGATTTCCAGCTGCTGAAGAGTTCGTGGTCGTCTTTGACGTATTTTTCGTTTAATGATGCGCCAAATGTTCTCTATAGGTGAAAGATCTGGACTGCAGGCAGGCCAGGTTAGCACCCGGACTCTTCTACGACGAAGCCATGCTGTTGTTATAGCTGCAGTATGTGGTTTTGCATTGTCCTGCTGAAATAAACAAGGCCTTCCCTGAAATAGACGTTGTTTGGAGGGAAGCATATGTTGCTCTAAAACCTTTATATACCTTTCAGCATTCACAGAGCCTTCCAAAACATGCAAGCTGCCCATACCGTATGCACTTATGCACCCCCATACCATCAGAGATGCTGGCTTTTGAACTGAACGCTGATAACATGCTGGAAGGTCTCCCTCCTCTTTAGCCCGGAGGACACGGCGTCCGTGATTTCCAACAAGAATGTCAAATTTGGACTCGTCTGACCATAAAACACTATTCCACTTTGAAATAGTCCATTTTAAATGAGCCTTGGCCCACAGGACACGACGGCGCTTCTGGACCATGTTCACATATGGCTTCCTTTTTGCATGATAGAGCTTTAGTTGGCATCTGCTGATGGCATGGCGGATTGTGTTTACCGACAGTGGTTTCTGAAAGTATTCCTGGGCCCATTTAGTAATGTCATTGACACAATCATGCCGATGAGTGATGCAGTGTCGTCTGAGAGCCCGAAGACCACGGGCATCCAATAAAGGTCTCCGGCCTTGTCCCTTACGCACAGAGATTTCTCCAGTTTCTCTGAATCTTTTGATGATGTTATGCACTGTAGATGATGAGATTTGCAAAGCCTTTGCAATTTGACGTTGAGGAACATTGTTTTTAAAGTTTTCCACAATTTTTTTACGCAGTCTTTCACAGATTGGAGAGCCTCTGCCCATCTTTACTTCTGAGAGACTCTGCTTCTCTAAGACAAAGCTTTTATAGCTAATCATGTTACAGACCTGATATCAATTAAATCAATTAATCACTAGATGCTCTCCCAGCTGAATCTTTTCAAAACTGCTTGCTTTTTTAGCCATTTGTTGCCCCCGTGCCAACTTTTTTGATACCTGTAGCAGGCATTAAATTTTAAATGAGCTAATTAAGTGGATAAAAGTGTAAAATTTCTCAGTTTAAACATTTGCTACGTTATCTATGTTCTATTGTGAATAAAATATTGGCTCATGTGATTTGAAATTCCTTTAGTTTTCATTTTATTAAAATTTAAAAAACGTCCCAACTTTTCCGGAATTCGGGTTGTACTACACATTACAAGTCTTCCAAGTTCGAGACTCACCCTAAATGGATGTCTAATATCCAGACACATAGAAGGTTTATGTGGTCCACAGAGGTCTTGTAAATGAGATCACATAATTACAGCTCCAGCTATGATCATAAAAATGAGACATACATCACAGTCCTCAGTATGACAACTAGCCTCTTTCCACATGATTTGCAAATGTAAATAAATTAGGAAGAAGAAGGGTACTGTAAATAACTAATCTCAAGGGTTCTCTGTGATGAATGGAACAAGAAACCACTGCTCTCCCATAATCTCTATAAAAGACCCTTTCATCAGGAGATACTCATGAGATTCACTGCTCTAGAGACCACTGTGGATGCGATAAACAACAGTAAATGGTTATGAAATTATTTATGCACAGGTTTGTAAAGTAATCCAATTGATTTGGGAGTGGAGAAACTTGGTTCCAAGACACCAGTTTAGTCATTGGTGGTCATACCTCTCTATTAATGAGCTGACTTCCAGTAACTTCTGTGAGAAACTGAAGTTGCATATTTGCACAGAGAATCAAGAGGTTAATGCTAACCCTAAGTGTTTTTACCTCTTCCAACATGAAAGAGTGAATGATAATACTATAATTGTTTGTCAGGATATGGGTTCGGGCCACTGCCTTGTGGTAAAATACTGTCTGTTATGTCATTCCAACCTATCCTTCATGTTCCTCCTGGTCTCTTTGTCTTTTAAGGTTTGTTTGTGGATTTCAATTTTGGCTTTGGCACTATGTGCAGAGCATCAGATGTCCAAAACTGAACGTGGCAATCTTATTTGTATGTTCCCGCAGGAGGACAGGGAGAAGAGGCCTGTCCAGACCTTGGGACTTCAATGTGCAGAAAAGAAAAAGCAATGCAGACTGCTACATTGGGACTGTCCATTTCCTCTTTCATTCATTTTTTGTTTGACATAGATGCGCTGACTCAATACATACTAAATAACATGAATAAATGTTATTTTATAAATATGTGTTCACAGAAATTGACAAACACCCTGAAGGAGCAACTGTGTGAGTTTGCAAACAGAGTTTTCACAAACATGTACACCGCAAACCATGGCTCAAACTCTCAGTGTTCATTGTTATTGTAATGCATTTGCAAATTCAAAAACCTGGTGATAAATCTAACATCATCACAGAACTAGTTTCTACACCACAGTAAAAATCAGGACTCTTCTCCATAAATGAGAATTGGTCTAATATATTTGCATTGATTAGCATTTACATAGAAAATTGTGCACAGGTAATTCATCAAACACCTCAAGATTGTATTTTAAGGCCTTCCACAGCACACTCCCATTATCAGGGTAGAAGCACTTAAAATTATATAACCAAAGAGTTATAAATCACAACAGAGCTCTTTATGAAGATCCTCTTTTAATATTGTGAGTTCATCCTTAGCTTTAAACATCTCACAGCATCCTGCAAGAAATTTCTGGGCTTTGTAAAACATAAGCCTTGACCGTGACTAAAGCTGACACGTTCAAGATGTGACCTGACCTCTTCTTTACATCTCTGACCAAAGTCAAACGCAACACAGGCCAGGAAAACATGGATTCCTTATAGCCATGAAAATGGTAAATGGGATAATGTAAAGACTATGGAAGGAATAACACAGCTAGTCATTATCACACAATAAATATTTTTTATAAAGTGAAATTTCATCCTAAATTTTTGTTTTCTCCTCACACAAAGCTATTACATTATAACTTTAGTTATAGCGAAAATAATATGGACTACTTGTATGGTTCTTTTCTGAGCTTTAAAGCATCATTTTATGGAGGAAAGCAGCTCAGAGATAGAAAGTCCTACAGTTTGGAACAACATGAGGGTGAATACATGACACCTACTGTACATTTTAATTTTTTGTTGAACTATGCTCTAACAATGCTCTTTTTTAAAAGGAGAACAGTTATTAATTCAATACCTTCCAAAAGGTTTGGAGTCAGTAAGATTTTTAAGAACTTAATTTATTCAGCAAGGATGAATTCAATTGATCAAACATGACAGTACAGTTCTATATTGCTTAAAAACAATTTTTCAAATAAATGCTGTTCTTTTGAACGTTTTAATCATTAAAGAATCCTGTATGCCTGAGTGCAAAGAAATCATTCAGCATATTAGAACGATTTCTGAAGGATCACGTGACACTTATGACTGGAGAAATTTACCATCACAGGAATGAATTACATTTCATGTTTTCAAAAACATTGAAAAATATGACCCCAAACTTTTGTACAAATACCAAGCGGTTTTCATACAAATATAAGGGGAATTTTAAATGCGAGAATGGAGAGTGAATTAAAAGAAGACGCATATTTTCTTAGAACAGAAAAGACATGTACAGAGTTGGCCTATAAGTGGCTTTTATATATTACATGTTTATTATATTCTCTGTCTCCCTCTAGTGATACCGACATGCAGTTTTCACACAATTATAAACAGCTTGATTCATAACAGAGGATGTGCTTTTTTTCAACGTTTTATTATGAGTAATTACTTACCAGCATTTCCTTAGCACCCGTGGCATTGATGACCTTATGGATGACCTCAGGTGGACAAGAAGATCCCGCAACAACACCTGACAAAACAGAGAATCTTAGCAGAATACTGATGAAAGTGTAGGGATGTACTCCGATTGCTCATGAACTCCTTTAATATTTATGCAATCTATCACAACTTCCATTTAACAGTAGATTTTACAAAAGACTGATTGACTTACCACCCTCAACTGATGAAAAATCAATCTGGGCCAGGTCAGGTTGACTAAGCATGTCAATTAACATTGTAGGGGTGCCGTATACATATGTACACCTGGGTAAACAGTGAATTTTGTGCCAATTGGATTAAATAAACAGTTCAGATGTTTTTCCAGTTACGCATGATGTACACTACAGTCGTGGCCAAAAGTTTTGAGAATGACAAATATTACTTTTCAAAAAGTTTGCTGCTAAACTGCTTTTAGATCTTTGTTTCAGTTGTTTCTGTGATGTACTGAAATATAATTACAAGCACTTCATACGTTTCAAAGGCTTTTATCGACAATTACATGACATTTATGCAAAGAGTCAGTATTTGCAGTGTTGGCCCTTCTTTTTCAGGACCTCTGCAATTCGACTGTCCACCCTCCTCTTGAGGATTGACAACAAGTTCTCAATGGGATTAAGATCTGGGGAGTTTCCAGGCCATGGACCCAAAATTTCAACATTCTGGTCCCCGAGCCACTTAGTTATCACTTTTGCCTCATGGCACGGTGCTCCATCGTGCTGGAAAATGCATTGTTCTTCACCAAACTGTTGTTGGATTGTTGGAAGAAGTTGCTGTTGGAGGGTGTTTTGGTACCATTCTCTATTCATGGCTGTGTTTTTGGGCAGAATTGTGAGTGAGCCCACTCCCTTGGATGAGACGCAACCCCACACAAGAAGGGTGTCAGGATGCTTTACTGTTGGCATGACACATGACTGATGGTAGCGCTCACCTTTTCTTCTCCGGACAAGCCTTTTTCCAGATGCCCCAAACAATCGGAAAGGGGCTTCATCGGAGAATATGACTTTGCCCCAGTCCTCAGCAGTCCATTCACTATACTTTCTGCAGAAGATCAATCTGTCCCTGATGTTTTTTTTGGAGAGAAGTGGCTTCTTTGCTGCTCTTTTTGACACCAGGCCATCTTCCAGAAGTCTTGGCCTCACTGTGCGTGCAGATGCGCTCACACCTGCCTGCTGCCATTCCTGAGCAAGCTCTGCACTGGTGGCACTCCAATCCCGCAGCTGAATCCTCTTTAGGAGACGATCCTGGCACTTGCTGGACTTTCTTGGACGCCCTGAAGCCTTCTTTACAAGAATTGAACCTCTTTCCTTGCAGTTCTTGATGATCCTATAAATTGTTGATTTAGGTGCAATCTTAGTAGCCACAATATCCTTGCCTGTGAAGCCATTTTTATGCAACGCAATGATGGCTGCACGCGTTTCTTTGCAGGTCACCATGGTTAACAATGGAAGAACAATGATTTCAAGCATCACCCTCGTTTTAACATGTCAAGTCTGCCATTCTAACCCAATCAGCCTGACATAATGATCTCCAGCCTTGTGCTCGTCAACATTCTCACCTGAGTTAACAAGACGATTACTGAAATGATCTCAGCAGGTCCTTTAATGACAGCAGTGAAATGCAGTGGAAAGGTTTTTTTGGGATTAAGTTAATTTTCATGGCAAAGAAGGACTATGCAATTCATCTGATCACTCTTCATAACATTCAGGAGTATATGCAAATTGCTATTATAAAAACTTAAGCAGCAACTTTTCCAATTTCCAATAATTATGTAATTCTCAAAACTTCTGGCCACAACTGTACATGATATTTGATTCTTACATAAGTTCTACATGACTGTCCCCTTTATATGTCCCTGTGTTTTACTTACAACAACTTAAATTCAATATGGCTGAGGAAAGCAGAACCAAGTATCTTTGGAAGATTTTGCAATAGCTTCTATTGCAAAGGACAGATGTTCAACTCTTTCGCAATACATCAAAAATGTTATCTCATAATTAATGCATCAGATGGTTATTTAAAATAAATGAATTATAATAAGTAATGACAACATACTTCTCTTTCTCTATCACCACCAGGTTGGCATGTCCATCATACCCGGTGGATGGGAAAACCACTGTGGAGCCATGCACAGCCATGACCATACTGCCACCCACTGAGCCAAAACAGTGATACAATGGCACCGGCAAGCAGATTCACACGTTATTCTGTAAGAAGAATAAGGTCAAATAACACACAATGCATCTACTGTAAAGGAAGATGCATAGAGATTTATTCAAACAAAAGAATTTTTGCAAAATCAGTATGCTAAACTATAAACTGGAGGAACAGACATCATCTTAAAACCAGTTTTCAGACAGATCCTGGACCAAAGAACATTTTAAAGAAAAACACTTATTCCACTGAATTGTACCCACCTTCCAGTTGAAGCCTATACGCATGCCAATGAAGTAAACATTGTTCACTATGTTGTGATGAGACAGAGTGGCTCCTTTTGGCTTTCCAGTTGTTCCCTAAGAATCATAAAGACCAAAACTAAATGATACTTTTATAGTGTAGCATTTACTGCATTCACTAGGCTGTGTTTGTAAAAAATTAAATCTTAATTTCTCTAAATTGTAAACGCTGAGGCTCAAAACATTGCTCTGCTTGTCCCAACCAGCCTAACATAGCAACATTAGGTCAACCAATGGCAACCCTCTACATTGCGAGTGAATCACTCGCATATGCGACCAAATCTTCATTCTGGCGACTAAATGATGTCTAATATTAGCCAATGGCTAATAAATTCTCAGATTTTACTCGCCAGTGTGCGAGTTGGAGGCTACGTATAAGTTTAGCACAGATATATTTTCACTCGCAAATACTCTCTGTCTGAGAGCTTCAGTTTCACTCTCTGACAAGCGATCTGTGTGATATTTCTCAGTTCATCTCAATGGATGCGCAGCGCATCTGTATTTAATGTACTGTAAACTCTAGTGTGAATGCGCACAAATCACCGTCACTTTCTCTCAAACACATAGAGAGAGAGAGAAAGAGAGTGAGTTGATATATATATATATATATATATATATATACATACACACACAAATATATTTACTAGCCAATGGCGATTCAATTGCCAAGGTGTCCATAGAGGGTTGCATGGTGTGAGTTTAGAGTCTCATTTATACTGACCAGTGGAATACAGAGTCTATGAAAACTTGTTTCCGGCATGAAATAAAATAAACAAATAAAAAGGTAACTGCAAAGTCTGCATTGTGAGATAAACACTAGCAAAAAAAAAAAAAAGTCTGCTTGTTTTTACCACAGAATAAAAATATGTAAAGGTTTTTTTTATACATTTCAAAGCTTGTAATTATTGTAACTTTTTCTCAAAATAAAACAATAAAGTCATAATTGTGAGATAAAAAAAAAAATCACAATTTCACTTTTATAATTCCATAGTAGAAATAAGCTTACATACAGTGAGTGTTTGAGGTAAACGGTTTGAAAATGATTTTTGTTATTCCGTCTGGTGAATGAAGTAGATTGGAAATTACTCACTTCAGCTTTTAAAGGGGTGGTTGACTGTTTTTAATTTAAGCTTGATTGCGTTTATGGGGTGCAGTCTAAAGTGTTTTTTTTTTTTTTTACACATTATTTTTCACATAATTTACCTTTATTCCACACAGATCTGTCCCTTCTCTTACAAACGCCTTGATTATTTCCCGTTATTATGAAGCCCATCCCTCAGAAATACGCGATGGGCTGAGATTGGTCAACTGGCTCAGTGTGTTGTGATTCGCTAAACTGCCTCGAGCGCATCTGAACATCCCGTCCCTCTCAAGCTCAGAATGTGCTCCAGTTGTATTGTAAACAATGACTTCCTCTATAGTGCTTATCAATTTGAGCCCGATTTGAGACACAGAGAATATTAATTAAAAGGATCGCACAGAACCTGTGCAAGCACTACTCTTAATGGCATATTTGTTTGTTGTGGTCGCATACTTTTAGATACACCATTGTTTGTAAATTCTACTGCTTCTGTTAACTTTTAATATACAGTTATATTCTGATTAAAGCTTTAATACAGCACAGCAACCGTACTCGCATCCATGTATAACGCTTCTAATTGCTTTGTGAAAATAAGTGTATAAATGGAATAGTTTGTTGGAGCTGATCTGACGATCTGAATGAGAGAGAGAGAGCTGCAGAGAGGGGTTTGTGATGTAATGGACCTGGCAAGAAGCTTGTTGTAGTCCCTTACCAGCCGTTTTGTAGGCAGTAAACTGCCAGAATTTTAAAAGATGTCTCCGTTTGCATTGAGCTTTCAGCGCTGCAACTTTCAAGATATTGTTTATGCTCAAACAACAACATTACACACTAACTAATGTTAAAAAAAGTGAAATCACAATCAACCACCCCTTCAACAGATATTACTTTTGCACAGTAGTCTATATACATATCTACAAATGAACAATAAGCAGAGTACCGAAGTAAACAGAATGTTTATGGGATCATCACAACTAAGTTTCTTCTGCAGGTCTTCTAGTTGTTGATAGTGTTGGCTGCCTCCTGCCTGCATCACATCTTTCAGATGGAAAGCTCCGGGCTGCTGACTGTCAGTTATGATCACAGTGCGTAAGTCTGGTAGTCTGAAAATAAAATAACTCCATCACCCTCTGGACCTCAATATTGATTATGCATATTTTCTCTTTATTACATCATCTGTACCTTGAGCTATTGATTCCTCCAGGTGAGGTTGCCTCCATCTCCGGACAAAGCTGCCTTAACATGTCACCGTACCTTTGGGTCTTGAATTGCGTTGGACAAACAACTGCATTGCACTGCACCTAAAAGAAGCATTAAACCATTAATCATTCATAAACAGTGTTTCCCACAGCCTTACACTGTATTTGTGGTGGCACTTCCCCGCCCCCATATATACATATATATATGCAAATTAATTTTCTGCCAGCAGAAAATTAATAGTGGGAGCGATAGAGTAAACTGATGCCTCAAACTATTTATGATGTACTGACACAAAGCACAATTTATTTGCAACAGGTGCTTTATCGCATCCAGTATAGACATCCTCTAGCAGTTGACAACAGTTCAAAAAAAGAGTGGGCTGGATGTAAGGGGTCCAGAGTAATTTTCTAAGCCCTTTTTATCACTCTGGAGGTGTAAGGTTTTAGAGGTTGGGCAGGGGGAATTAATAATCTCCTCATCAGTCCTGACTGTCTGTTGTCTCTTGACATCTGATTTGGTAGCTTAACCAAACCAGACAGTTATGGATGAACACAGGACGGACTCAGTGATGGTGGAGTAAAACGGTTTCATCAGCTCTTGTGGCTGGTTGAATTTCCGCAGTTGGCAAAGGAAGTACAACCACTGCTGGGCCCTTTTAGCAATGGAGTCTATGTGAGTGTTCCAATTCAAGTCTTGAATGATAGTGGTGCCCAGGAATCTGAATGACTCTACTGCCACAGTGCTGTCCATGATGGTGAGTGGCGGGATTGCAGAGTGGGTGGGGGGAGTTCTCCTGAAGTACATGATCATCTCCACTGTTTTGAGTGTGTTAAACTACAGGTTGTTGTGACTGCACCAGACAGCCAGCTCTTTAACTTGCTGTCAGCAAGCAGACTCATCTCCGTTGTGTATGAGGCCAATGATTGTAGTGTCATCTTCAAATTACGGAGATTGTCAGAGGGGTGTTTTGCAGTGCATTCGCTTGTATACAGGGATAAGAACAGTGGAGAGAACACACACCCCTGAGGGGGACCAGTGCTGAACGTAAGTTTCCTGGATGTGAGTTTACCAAGCCTCACTAGCTACTGCCTGTCAGGATCCTGGTGATCCAATGACAGATTAGAGAGGACACAGAGAGCTGGGTCAGTTTGATAGTATTGAAGGCCGAACTGAAGTCTACAATAAAAGATCCTTGCCTAAACCCCAGGTCTACTGAGATGTTGCAGAATATAATGCATCATCCACAGACTTTTTTGCTCTGTACGCAAACTGAACAGAATCCAGCAAAGCTCCAGTGATGTATTTCAGATAGGCCAACACCAGTGGGACAACACAAGTGTTGTTCCGCGCTGCACTCTGCTGCATTGGGTCCTGCGATCATGCAGGTCTCTAATAGGAAGGTGGCTGTTATGTTCTGACTGAGGCTCTGGATTCTGAGCATAACTTGTTTTTCTATAACGAACTATAAAATATTTTCTATAAAAACATTAATGTCCTGGCAGTGAGAAATACCTTGTTTTATATTTAATTTAATTACATTAATGTTAAGTTAAGATATACAAGAAATATTAACTGCTACTATGTAAAAGGAATACTGCTGTAAAAAAGCACCTTATTTGTTTAAAGTGTTTGCAAACCAAATGTTATTACACTTTTGTTCATATAGCAGTACTTTTAAATGAAAAAAGTACACAATACACTACTTTTGAATTAATTATAATTTTGTGCATAATGCGATTAATTGCGGGCAATCATGCAAATTAAACTATCCTAGCAAATATGGAACAATCCCAATTTATAAAAAGAGACACCGGTTTCACAAGTTTGCCGTGCAGATAGTAAAGCGAGATTAATAGTATGCATATTTGGCGAACTGCCCAGGGAAGGCTCCGAGCTCTGCATCGGCATTCTCCCTCGTGGTGGTTGGATGGATGGTGGGGTTATTGATAGCGGATTGTCCGCGTTGATTATCTGTGTGCACTCCTCACAAAATTTGTTAAAACATCACGTTGTAGGCTACTCTCATAGGAAACAGTCCTCATACTCCGTAAAATGCATTGCACATTGAATCTGAAGTTTTGAGTTGAACTGTTCTGGAACAGTGTTGTGAATACAACTTAACCACTGATTTCTAGTTGTGTCCTCTTTTGGAAGGACAAACAAAGTAGTTTTGCAATGAAAAAAACAGCGTCTCCACGACATGGCACTGGCGGCAACAGAGAGAATAAAAGTTACGCCATCTTTTTTGCTTGAACTTTGGGCAGTGTTATGTAAGTCTTCCCACACAGGGATGTAGACATGTGGGAGCGTGTTAGGACGAGCCATTTTAGAGAGGCGTGGACGAGTCTTAACTTTTATAAAGAATATCTCTTTGGATTTGAGACTTTAGTCTTTGTAACTTTACAGATCTTCTTTATGCACCAATAGCTTGTAACACTCCAAAGAGAAAGGAAATCTTGAAAATTGCATCCTACAACCACTTTAACAGTTAAACAGGCTTTCATTTAAAACAAACACTGTTTTAGTGAAAATAAACCCCAAACATTACTAAGTTTGGACATTCAGCTGTTTGTTGTTCTTTACTACATGTATAAACATTAAATTACCTTTCTGAGTGCAAATTCGACCTCTTGCAATTGATAAGACGGGTTCACCGAAACCTGTAAAATTACAGGTTTCATCAGCTGTTGATAATACTCAGTAATACTCAGATAAACCAAATGTCACAAAAGTCAAAAGCACTCACCAAAATCATCCCTGCCTTAGCTGTGGCAAACTGCAGAAGTACCCACTCATAGATGTTCGGTCCCCACATCCCCAAGCGATCGCCCCTCTTCAGTCCAACAGCCAGCAGACCTGCGGCAGTCTGTTCCACCTGAAATCAAAATACTACCACATTTTTACACCGGCCCTGAAGACAAGTAAGTTGGATTTTTGGTCAATACACCAAATGTTCATTAAATGAGATGACAGGATGTCAACACAATCTTGCAGATTTGCACTTTATAAAATCAATAATATCAGACCTTTGGCATTGCATAAAAGTATCATTGGCTTATTATAGTGTTAGAGGAGGGGCAATGCTCAGTGACTCAGCCCCGCCTAAAAAATCCTGAACACAAAAAAAGTTAAACACTGTTTATCGGTCTAACTCCACAATTCAGTAGATATATGGTTCACAGTCTTTGTGTTTTCAGTAATACATTTCTAACATTTAGAATGTGTTTAGAAACAATTCTCCCAATTGTCTTTACACAGACTTTAAGATAGGTGAATGAATAGCCACAAATAACATTTGACCATTTCATGTTATCATGTCAGTGATTGCTCCATTGGCTTTCATTCTGTTTCATGTACATAACAGAACACCCTCTAAACACATAAAAAGAGATAAAAATGGGTATGTATTGCTCTTAACACCATGTTTCAGCAGGTACTGGATTTCACATGGAATATGTGGTTAAAGCTGATTTAGGTCTGATTAATAAAGTGCTGCTTAGGAATGTGTGGATTTTCTTTTGTAATTATTTTAGGATTTGGCCAAGGTTTCTCATTCCCCACACTTTTGCCATGTGGTTTACCTTTCTCCCACGAGGGGTATAAAAGGGAAGCACCGTGGAAAGTATTTGCAGTCTTATAGGATTCACTTTTCTAATCAGACCTTTGTAAAAAACAAAACGAATGCAAAATCACTCACGTCTTTATAGAACTGAGCAAAAGTCTTGCGAATGTTATCTTGCATAAAAACCAAAGCTTCACGGTCAGGGTGACGCTCCACTGAGCGCTGAAGACACTGGTCCACAGTACTAGAGAGCAGTGAATGGGAAGAGGTGCCGTGAACATAACTGGTAGTCAGGGTTGGGATGCTGGGTGGGCTATTCACATGAACAGCACTGGGGAAAAAAAGAGGAGCAAAAATAAGAGTTTGAGTGTAGAAAAAAAAAAATTCATCCTTGTATGCAAGTATTGAAGTGGGTTCTGTAAACATCCTGAAAACACTGATGTTTATGATAGAAAAAGGTGAAGTAAGGAAATTAAGCTGCACTATTTCTCACTTTAAAGACCCAAGAAGATGGTCTTTTTTTTTTTCAACATGATTTGTGATTTGAACGTTAAAATGGCATCGCAGTTGAAATTAGCACACAGATAAAAGTTCATTTCTTCTGCTGCTACTTATAAAATAAACTCAAAAACACATGGAAAGAAGTATATTATGCTCACTATTTCACATTATCCTACAGAGACCACTCTAATATGCTGATTTGGTGGTCAGGAAACATGAAACATTATCAGTGTTGAAAACAGTATTGCTGCTTAATATTTTTGTTGAAACCGTGATACGTTTTTCCAATATCTTTCGATGAATAGAAGTTCAAAAGTACAGCAATTATGTAATAAGAGTGTTGGATAGTTGTTGTTGTTGTTTAACTTTGATAGTTGGAGTTGTTTTCGAATTTCTAAAAATATTGAGACACAATTCCAAAAGATTAAAATCAATTTGACTAACGTTTGACAACTTCTGACAAATAAATCATAAAGGACGCATTTTTTTACGATTTCTTACCAACTCTGTTGAGAAGCTATGAAAGGAGTCCAGGGTCTCTGCAGAAAATGCTGTGTTTTGCAGAAGTTTACGGTCGTTCGTAGATTAGTCAGAAGAATCTTAGAAGACATCTTTCACCTTTACAACAGTGAACTCTGAAAAATCTTAGTTTAGATTTTTTGATTAAGAAAACCGGTAACGTTACTAGACACGCTCTGGCGTGCTCATATGTGAGATAAACGCACACAACATTAAAATAAAAGACCCGGAGTTATTTATTAATTGCGATAGTAAATCAGTCTACCTTGGCGCTCTTTTTGGCAGTGACAGGTCGCAGGGTCACTTCCGGTGGCATCCCCAAAGTTCGTGGCAGCTGCAGTTTTTTTCCCAGAATTGTATTATTATTATTAATATTATAGATTAATAGATTAGATCATTAATATTATAGATTTTATGGATCAGCTGCCAGGGTTCTTCCCATCACGATCGTTCGTCCCTGTTTCTGACTGCGCCCCCTACCGCCCAAACACACACTTAATAACCATAGACTGTACGTTACCTGTAAAACAGTTATAAGCATATAAATTCGTCCCCGATCATTTTATCGGGCGAGTGTGTTATAGAGGTTTTCAATGGCTGGTGTGGAAGAATATAGATTTAAATTCAAAGAGACAATATAGTCTGTGCATGACCTAATGTCAAGGGGTATGAATACTTTCGCATTGTGTGTGTGTATGAATGTATGTGTATATATACACACACATATATATATATATATATATATATATATATATATATATATATAATGTGTATATATATATATAATGTGTATATATATATATATATATATATATATATATATATATATATACACACACATTATATATATATACACATACACATTATATATATATATATATACACATACACATTATATATATATATATATATATATATATATATATATATATATATATATATATATATATATATATATATATATATATATATATATATATATATACACATATTATATATATATATATACACATATTATATATATATATATACACATATTATATATATATATATATATATATATATATATATATATATATATATCCCCATTACATTTCTGTCCCCCTCACTTACTTCTGAAATCATGGGTGGTGTAGATCATTACATTAAAAATGTTTTATCCATGGCCAGACACCTCCCCAGATATCAATCCCATAAAGACCTGTGGTTAGTCCTCAAAAGGTGAGTGGACAAGCCGAAGCCCACAAATTGTGATTAACTCTGAGAACTAATAAGGCAAGAAAGTGCATGGGTCAACACTGGAAATATTGACTTTTTTTTTTTTTGGTCAATAAAAGTCTTTAAAACTTTTTGTTAAAACTTTTGTACTTGGTTTTTCAGTATACCATAGACCATATACCATAGAAAAATATGGAAAAATAACCTACAAGTACTGAAGCAACAAACTTTGCCAAACACAAAATTTATGTCACTGCCAAAAGTCTGGATGTAGTGTACATGCGGGGGTTTTTAGGGATATCAAATGTTTGGGGATTTGGTCATAAACACACATAAACACACATGTTCATTGGTCTTTAAAAATGAGTGACATTGACAGAATGATCAAGATTCTAACTCTTAGGGGAAATATTATAATATTTTGTAATTATAATTTAAATCTGACACATTTTTAAATAGTTTGTAGTTAAAACAACATCTCAGAAAAATATTATAAGGTTTCAAATCTGAATATTACTTTTTATGAAACGGGGCATCATTTTCATGCATGTCGTCTTTAGAGGACACCAGGACAAACAGCATGTTAAAGGGTTAGTTCACCAAAAAATTAAAATTATGTCATAAATAACTCACCCTCATGTCATTCCAAACCCGTAAGACCTCCATTCATCTTCGGAACACAGATATTTTAGATTTAGTTTGAGAGCTTTCTGTCCCTCCATTGAAAACGTATGTATGGTATACTGTCCATGTCCAGAAAGATAATAAAAACATCTTCAAAGTGGTCCATGTGACATCAGAGGGTCAGTTAGAATTTTTTGAAGCATCGAAAATACATTTATGAATGAAAGTGTGAAAGTTCTGACACAAAACGAAGTTGTTACTTATGTTCACGCTTTCTAAAAGTGGGTAACGTATCACGTAGTAGACTACACCCCTGTAACGTTAGTTATTTATCATCTCAAAGTCTGTGCTTTCATTAAAGCTTCATTTCTTTATAGATAGATAATCCATGTTTACCGCTTTCCTCCCTTGTCTCATGGTTCCCTCGCTTCGCGTGCACTGAGAAAGCTATGGAAGTAAAATAATGTGTTGTGAATTATGTATTTGGGGCTGGTTAGTAAAGGTTTGCATTCACTATGGCACATCCGGTTAGAATGCAAGGACTCTGATGTTTCTTCTTTACTTTTTATTCTCCACTGTAGATATGTGAGTATATGTGGTTTTCTAGCTGCATGCACAAACTTGAAATAAACTTTTGGAGAACACTCATTAGCTCCGCACTAAACTTTCTGATGCAACGCACTTCTATTTCCTTTGGCGGAACTACTTTCAGATGACGCTAAAGCTGTACTGATTCGTAGTTTCAACTGTCAATTAAAAAGCCCACCAATAGCATTCACTGTCCATTGTTTGTTATCACCGTCCTTTACAACATAATGACTTATGTCTTTGAAACAAAAAAGCATGCTGAATAGCACTATCTGAAAAAACAATGCATTGAATTAACAGTACTTGCATTTTAATGCCTTGTATTTCCAGGGCTTGCATCTTTAGGTCCTGAAATTTAATATAGTTGTCCGTTTAAGCTGTGAATATTTCAATTCAAAATATTTCACACACCTTTTCATAATTTTAAATTTCATAATTTAAAAAAATCAATAATTCATATTCACATTCCAGAATTCACTTCCAAAATATTGAATCGGTAAAAAAAAAAAACGATGTATAATATTCAACAGGCAAATTTCGGTCCGTTTTATTTCACTTTCCAAATTCGCTTCCACAACTCAGTGGTTAAAATTCGGCAGATAATTCGCCCTTTCACATCCGGGAGCTGCAGGAATAGACCGAAATTTGCCTGTAATTATTTAATTATTCCGATTTTGTTTCAGGATACCAATTCCCAGTATCTAGTAAAGAATTTAATATAGTTTTCAAGGCCATCTCTTTGGAAATCTGTATGCTGTTTAGAAACAATAACAGTGCTACAGTGACTTCTGTTTATCCCCCTAGCCCTGAATACACTGTGGTTGGTTCTATTTGTTTTTCAATGCATAAATCCAACCAATCCAGGAAAACAGTGTCAATAATGCAAAAATTATAGTTAAAGGCAGTTTATCATTGGATTCAGTTATGTCATCTCTGTTCAATTAAATAGTGTCTGTGCATTTATTTGCAATCAAGTCAACGATATCGCTGTAGATGAAGTGTCCCCAACTAAGCAAGCCAGAGGCGACAGCGGCAAGGAACCGAAACTCCATCGGTGACAGAATGGAGAAAAAAACCTTGGGAGAAACCAGGCTCAGTTGGGGGGCCAGTTCTCCTCTGACCAGACGAAACCAGTAGTTCAATTCCAGGCTGCAGCAAAGTCAGATTGTGCAGAAGAATCATCTGTTTCCTGTGGTCTTGTCTTGGTGCTCCTCTGAGACAAGGTCTTTACAGGGGATCTGAATCTGGGGCTCTAGTTGTCCTGGTCTCCACTGTCTTTCAGGGATATAGAGGTCCTTTCTAGGTGCTGATCCAGCATCTGGTCTGGATACGTACTGGATCCGGGTGACTGCAGTGACCCTCTGATCTGGACACAGACTGGATCTGGTGGCCACGGTGACCTCGGAACAAGAGAGAAACAGACAAATATTAGCATAGATGCCATTCTTCTAATGATGTAGCAAGTACATAGGGTGTTATGGGAAGTGTTTCCGGTTCCGGTTTACCTAATTAATGCAGCCTAAAAATCCTTTAACGGATTTGGATAATAAAAGCATATTAGTATGTTATGTGTATGCCAGGTTAAAGAGATGGGTCTTTAATCTAGATTTATACTGCAAGAGTGTGTCTGCCTCCCGAACAATGTTAGGTAGGTTATTCCAGAGTTTGGGCGCCAAATAGGAAAAGGATCTGCCGCCTGCAGTTGATTTTGATATTCTAGGTATTATCAAATTGCCTGAGTTTTGAGAACGTAGCGGACGTAGAGGATTATAATGTAAAAGGAGCTCATTCAAATAACCTTTTTGGACCCGGTTACTTCAATTCCTTCCTCCATTTCTTATTGGAATAACCTTTTTGATGATATTAAATGGTCATATGTTTGGTCACTTCCTCAGATTTTTTTTCTAACAAATAAAGTTAAAGAAATATCCTATAAAATTATTCAAAGATTGTATCCAGTTAAATACTTTTAAAAAAATTTATTAGTGATATTGATACTTCCTGCTCTTTTTGTGAAGCCTCTTCTGAAACAGTCGATCATTTGTTTTGGGAATGTCCTTTTGCTCGGTCTTTCTGGAATAATATTGATGCTCTGATTGTCCAAAAGGTTTTTTGTAATTTTTATTTATCATATAGACACATTCTTTTTGGGTTTTATGTTAAAGACAAGAATCTAATTAATGCAAGTTTTTGTATAAACCTTCTTTTATATATTGGAAAGTTTCATATCCATAAATTTAAATATATGAAAAGTAAACCCCACTTTAGCTTTTTCAAAGAAGATCTATTTAAATACAATTTCATCTTTTGTTAACAAGAAAGCAATGAAAACATCCAGAATTTCTGCCATGTTTAATATTCTTCCTTAATGTTTTTTCTTTTTTGTGCCCTCTCCTTTTATTTTATTTATTTATTTTTCTCTCTTCTCTTCTCTCTTTTTCTTAAGACTATTGTTGAATAGATTTACATTTATTTTATATTTCCTCTTTTAATGTACACTGAACCATAATTTCTCTTTTGTCTTGAAAGATTGTTTTTATTTCTTGTATGTATCGTCTTGTTTTGTTTGCTAATATTGCAATAAAAAAATAAAAATAAAAAAAAATAAAAAAAAGTTTAAGGAAGACAGCAGATGGCACTAATGCAACACTATGGATGCCTAGTGACGTAAAACTCCAACGAAGAAGAAAAAGGCGGCGGGAACATGAAACAAGTTAGGGACAGTTACTAACATTTCTGTTATGAAGGTAAAATGCATAACTATTATTATCCTACCGGAAAACGTCTTTTAAGTTGACTGTAAATCCGACGGAATCTGATAATGGAGGCTGCGCGGTGCAGTGTGGAGTATTTATCGGAGTTCAGTGACTGTGAGTCAGACTCAGTGCGCGTGCTTCAGGACGGCGTGAGTCTGCTCGTGACCCGCGGAGACCGAGATGTTCTCCTCTTCAGTGTCCGCGAGAGGAGAGTCACGGCAAGTGGACGCCTGCTCTCACTTTTGTATTCAACTATAGTACATTCCTCCATGCTCACTTAATACATGTTGTTTTTCCAGACAGTGATGCTGTTTGAAGCTTCAGTGATACTTTTGGCATTAAGTGAAGATAAACATCGACTTTATGCACTTTGCGCGAACGGTGGGCTTTACTGTACCCCTCTACCACCACAGCTCAGGTAATTTACTAGATTACATACCGATCACGGTTTCTTTAATAAATGATCATTTGGTATTAAATATGTATGTATAAGTGTGTGTGTTAACTTAATTACAGCAAATAAACGTACGTGTTTACTCGAAAACAGACAAAAAATAAATGCTGATTATTTTTGCACTACACAAATCTTAGTCCAATTAAATGCTATTAAGAATGAAAATTCTTGTTTTAGCAACTGTAACAAAGGGGCGGTGCTTAGTAAAGAATTCAAATTCAACAATTAATATTACTTATTGAATTCACGTTTTGTTTAATGGCATAGATATTTTTGGTTTTGTGATTTTTGGTTTCCATGCCTTTTCCCTCTTAGTTCTTCCTCTGTCCGGCTGAACAAAAGTTCTGACAGCGTGCTGTATACTGTACCAGATGAGTCAGTCGTCCTGAAAAATGCCAGCCTACAAGCGTTCACCATAGTCGAGAAGATCCTAGTGACTCTTAGCCTTCACAAGTCTGTTTGGAGTTTTGATCTCTACGAAGAGCCTGGATCCAGGCCCCTTCATAAACTTGCTTGCTTCCAGGTTAATACTCTAAACACATGCCGTTTAAACTTAAAAGACAACGAAAAAAGTGTGAGTTCACCTCCAGTATTGACTTGCATCTACCCTGAAGGATCCACATCAGTCAGCACTGACCTCCATCCACATCTTGAGCCCCATCTTTTCAGGCTTTTATTTGGAGTGGACGCCTCTCTAGTCAAATCTCCAGTCATTCTGTGTGGTTTACCTGATGGACGTATTTGCTACTTTCCTTTGCTCGTTCCCACCCTGGCTGGTCCTGCAGGAGAACAGAGATCCCCGGTCAGAGTCCTTCCGAGTTTAGAGCAGCCAGTCGTATTTATTGGAACCTGCGTCTCTGGAGAACACGGACCTCAGTGTCTTGTTGCAGTTGGTCAAAGAGGCAGACTTCTAATTGTCAGAAGTAAACAAGCAAGCCTGGAAGGAAAAAAGGCAGATTATAGTATGACTGAATTAAAGTGCTTTCATTACACATACATTTGCCATTGCTCTAGTCCAGTGGTTCCCAAACCTGTCCTGGACATTTTGTATGTCTCCCTAATCAGACACACCCAATTTAGTTATTGCAGTCTCTACTAAAGAGCTGATGAGTGGAATCAGGTGTGCTAGATGAGGGAGACATACAAAAGGTGCAGGGGGGGGGGGGGGGGGGTAGTGGCCTAATGGTTAGAGAGTCGGACTCGCAATTGAAAGGTTGTGAGTTCGAGTCTCGGGCCGGCAGGAATTGTAGGTGGGGGGAGTGCATGTACAGTTCTCTCTCCACCTTTAATACCACGACTGAGGTGCCCTTGAGCAAGGCATCAAACCCCCAACTGCTCCCCGGGCGCCGCAGCATAAATGGCTGTCCACTGCTCCGGGTGTGTGTTCACAGTGTGTGTGTGTTCACTGCTCTGTGTGTGTGTGCACTTTGGATTGGGTTAAAAACAGAGTACGAATTCTGAGTATGGGTCACCATACTTGGCTGTATGTCACGTCACTTTTTTTTTCTCACTTTTTTATAAGGAAATATCTTTTCAAAATCTACTAATCATGAGCCAATTTATAGGGGATGTACTATTTTGGTTTTCACACTGGTCTCATATGGTTTGTAAAACCTTTTTACCATTTTGAAAAAAAAAAAAATTTAGTTTTTCGAATACATATTAGTGTACATTAATAATTACTTTCAAAAAAGTTTAAAATATATTTTTCAAGGTATTTTTTTATCCATGTATTACATGTATTATTAATAAATATGAATATGGTTTTAGGGAGTTAAACCACATGACATTTTACAACCTGATCTAATGTTGCCTTGATTTGGCTAAGCAGTGAAGCAGTTTTTATTAAAACATTTTTATAAGAAATAATACTCGATTTTCTGTTTAGAATAATTTAATTTTTTTAATGAAGCTTTTTTTCTCTTAACTTTCATATCAGGACACATTTTTGACTGTATATCACTTAAAATATGAAAATTACTGTACTCCTACTCATTTTGAATATATCTGTAATAACTTAGATTAGTTTTGGTAATCTATAAATCACTTTTTATAGGCTTCAATGAGCATAGTGTACGAGGACCAGTGCTGTGTGCCTGTGTTGATGATAAGCGGCTGTACTACAGCTCTCTCAATGACCTACATGCTCTTCAGCTCACCACAACTTCTTCATCAGAAGCGACAGGAACTGAATCCCAAATGCAAGCTCTGACCTCTGACAGTCTTGGTGTATGCAGGGTTATAGCACTTGCTGGGTCATATACTAACCCCACAGGTACAGTACATTAATTATGATGAATCTCTATGCTATTTACCAGACTTTTGCAGTATTTTAAGTCATTAACACAGTGTTCGTTTTCGAATTTAAAGGATCTGTGCAGCTTTTGGCAGTATCTTTGAGCGGAAGACTGCTTTGCGTGAACCTTCCTCAAGGATCTGAAAAAGCAAATGTTCCCAGGTTGCCCTCATCTCTGGCAGGTCAAAGAGTGAAGGACCTCTTGGCTTCCATCGCAAACATCTGGGAGAGGTCTGTTTCATGCTTCATCATTGAAAAGACTACTGGTTTTCCAGCAGCAAAAGCTAAATGTCACTTTTTGAGTTTAGTTTGATTTATTTTAATTTTAGTTTATCTAATAATCATAGTTGTTCTTGGGGGGGAAACTAAAATTTTAGTACATAAAAATATTTTTTTATGAATTCGTTTTTTGTTGTTGTTTTTCACATTTAAAACAATCAAAAATATTATCACGTCATTGACACTTTTTTTTCTCCTTCTGCAGGGCAGAATCCTTAAAACACAAGCTTCAGGAGAAAAATGAGTGTCTCAAACATCTTAATCAAGTCATAAATGTTTACAGCCTACTGTTGGACAAACATTGGAATGAAAAGGCGTGTAATATGGGCACCAAGCATCCAATCAGCTGTTGTGGTGTAGTTAGATGGAGCTCGTTGCTCCAAAGAGACTCTTTGACTCTCACATGTGTGCTTGAAAATTCAAGTGGATGTACACTGGAACATGGCTGGACTTTGTGCATTCAGGTCCATCCATTATCCAAGGGTCCAAATATGGAAGGCTCATCTAGGACATACTCATTCCCATTCATGAAACTGGATTCTGGTCAGAAATTGGATGTAACCATCCCCCTTGAAAGCACTGGCGGGCTGTCTCTGCCAGTGAAAGTCTACTGTTCTCTCGTCTTCTCCCTTTCTGCTCTGATTAGTCCTGCAGCATCTTCTCCTGATGTTTCCCAGCTCCTAACAGAGACAGGCTCCATCAGTGCACCTTTGAGTACTTTAACAGTTGACTGGCTAGATGCTTTAAGGCTAGATGGATCATTTTCTCATGGTAACATCCGACACCACACTGTCACAGATGCCATCCAAGCCTTCCTACATTCCAGAGGAGCGTTAACCAGAGATTCTGATACTACTACCAAGTCAGGACCCATCGCAGTGATGGTCAAGGTATCATCAGAGCTTCTAAAAAACAAACTGCACCTCTCGGCAACCAGCAGTGCAGAAAGATGCATGTCTGTGCTGAACTGGTTGGTATCACCTGAGGCCAGAAGACAAATGTCGGTACAAAGTCCAGTGGTTTGTGCCTATGGCCCAGATGGATGTTCTGTCAAGCTTCTGGTCAGAGAGGTGCTGACTTTATACTACTAATTATTCATTTATGATCATAAGGTCTGTAATTTAGAATGAGTTACCCATGTCTTTCCTCAAGGTAACACTGGGAGATTTCTGTTCTGATGGAGCTCTTGAAGTCTTGGAGATTCGGGTGGAAAGTTCATCTGTGGCAGCGGTGTGTGGACTGCATCATGCCATTCTAAAGCGCCTTCAGGTACTTTATTATAAAAGTATTTTCATTTTTCGAATGTGGACTTACAATAGAATCTAACTTACTGAATAGATCATAACATGTTAGGGGTGGTGCTAGCGCAGTGGATAAGACACATGTCTTTGGTGTGAGAGACCCGGGTTCGAATCCACTCTGAGACACCAATGTGTCCCTGAGCAAGACACTTAACCCCTAGTTGTGCGACCTCTGACATATGTGGCAATTGTAAGTCGCTTTGGATCAAAGCGTCAGCTAAGTGAATAAATGTAAATGTTCAACAGGTCTTGCTCAGAGACTCGGCTGTGAAATGTGGTCGAACTAAACAGTTAAAGTCACAGAGCTTGTTTGAAGCCATACGGCAAGTTGAGGTAGATCTGATTTCCTTACATTTATCTGTTTATTTCACTTTAACACTGTGATTTGTATTGATTCACATGTATCAGACAGTTTTGCTTAAATCACATGCAACAATATACTTTTTTTTTTTCTATTTTCAGTCTCTTTATAAAGACCTTCAGGATGCTCAGAATCAAGCAGCTCTTGGTGGCACAATGAAGATGAATAAGAACTCTGAAATCCTGTTCCGCATTTTTCTGCAGCTGAGGGCAAATCCACTGGTCATTCTCTGATTGAAGTACACCATCATAATTCTTTATAACATATTTTTAAAACAGAGGTTGTTATTCTGTACTGTTTTACTTTTAGGATACAAATCCCATGCGTTCCTTTTTGTGTGTCCAAGTCATCATCAATTATTCCATAATCAATAAAACACTGTCTATATTAAAAGAGGTATGGAAAAAAGTATTGAGGAAAAAAACTTTTTAAAGACTAAGGTCTAATCTTGTCCACGAAGAATATAATTTATCAAAACTAAGTATTTACCAACAATAAATGTGGGTAAATGCAGTCTGTGAGTGTGTATTAAAGTTTCTGTAAAATAAATCCACGTATTTGATACTTTAGTCCACTGGTTGTGTCTCCAGATTGAAAAGCTTTTCTTTGAGCCGATAGTATCTGCCGCCTTTAGCCATGAGCTGCTGGTGTGTTCCCTGCTCCACGGTTTCACCTCCCTCCATGAAGATAATGTGGTCTGCTTTCTCTACAGTCTCCAAACGATGAGCTATCACCAGTACTGTCTGATCCTTTACGTTATTCAGCACATCTTGAACCTGGACAATAAGATCATGAATAGATACTGAGAACCACAGAATTGATCATGTTAAAGCATCTTAAAAATAACATGCAGGTGTTTAAGATATTAGGATTATTTTAGTATTAATTCCAGAGGAGTCCGTACAGCTTGTTGTGTGCTGCAGTCCATGTGGCTGGTGGCCTCGTCCAAGATGAGAATCTGTGGGTTTCTTATCAGGGCTCTTGCTATGGCAATGCACTGCTTCTGCCCTGCAGACAGCTGGTCACCACACTCGCCAACATCTACAGAGAAAGCGTCCAGATTTAACATAGTCGTTTTAACCAAGTTTTTATTTTATTTATGGGAATGCATGATATATCAGTACCATATCGATTATCTCCCCAGTTTTATCTACCTGTGTCATAGCCTTCTTCCAGTTTGCTTATGAAGTTGTGTGCATTGGCTTTCTGAGCAGCTTCTTTTACTCTTTCAAGTGTGCAGTCCTTTAAACCGTATTCAATATTATATTTCACCGAGCCAGAGAAAAGTACAGGATCCTGGGATACCATTGCCACCTAGTCCAAATGACAGAGAATGATGTATCAATTTACATACTACTGCGCATTTCACCAAACCATCCAACAGAATTGATTGTTTGCACATCTCCCCTCTAGTAACACGGTTATAAATGCTGGTGCATCACTCCTTGCCTTTTTATGTAAGTACTGGTGTTGGTATTGGTACAGAGGTTCTCCATCCAGTAACACCTCACCCTCTTGTGGCTCATAGAACCTCTGCAGCAAGCAGACACAAGAGGTCTTCCCACCACCTGAGGGTCCTACCAACGCAGTCAGCTTCCCTGGACTCAATTCCAATGTAACAGACTGCAAAAATTCAACAATGAGTCCCATGCAAATTCTTTTAGTTTCTCTCATCTGCTTATGTAGTATTAACCAAAACCTACCTTAAGTGCTTTTTCATTAGGGCGTGAGCGGTAGGAAAAGGTAACCTTTTCAAAGGTTAATCTTCCCTCAACTTTCTCTGGGGCCAAATCACCTGCCTCTCTCATCTGTGTCTTCCTGTCAAGCAGCTGGAACACCTTCACTGCTGATCCCACGGTATTCAGCATGTCTCCATAGATATATACAAGATGCTGAGAATATAATGATGGACAGAGTTTAGTCTCTCTAAATTAAGAGTCATATTACTGTTAAATTCTACCAGCCAGTCATACCTTCATGTTGGTCACCATGTCCTTCTGATAAAATACAAATGCAAGGAGGCTGCCGCTGCTAAGCTTTCCAGAGGAGATGAGATTTCGGCCTAGGAACAGCATTGCTACCTTCAAGCCTACTGTAATGAACTAGAATGCAATGAAAGAAGAATCAATGAAATGGAACACAATTTCTATTTTGGAGACCGGTACATGCAAATCAGGACTGTATATGATTTACCCTGCGTATTAAGAGATGGGTGGCACTGTATATGCCTTTACGCCTCAGAACCTGGAGCTTTCGGTTAAGAGTCTGTTCATATCGCTGCTGCTCCTGATGCTCTGCCTTAAAACTGCGCACAGTCTTCATCGATCCAATGACAGAAGATGCCAACTCCGTAGTCTCTGCATTACAGTCCTGAAGCTCTTTGGCTATTTTCTGATAAGAAAGATGAGAATCTATGAATTCATTACAGTGTAATTCTACCTTTTTTTGTATTTGTTGACAAAAGTTTTCTGGAGAGGTCAAAGTAATAAGGAAACCAACATGAAGGTTTACTTACCTGGGAGATGTTGTTGTATGAATTCTGAATGAAAGCAAGAAGTGGCATTTCGATGCAGGTGAGGAGGGTTAACTGCCAGGATAGTCCCAGCATAAAGTACAACATGCCACATGTCTTCACGAAACTCCGCAGTAACACATTCACATTCATGGCCACAGAACGACCCATTTTATCAGTGTCAGAGACCAAGCGTGACGTGAGACTTCCTGTAAGAGAGAAAATTGGGTTTCTGAGGCATGGTTTTAAATAATATATTATCACATGCACTATTTAGTAGCTTTGTCTACTTTCAAAATCATACTCAAATATGCAGAGTAATGCAGTCTCGCAAGACGTGTTTTTAACCTTCTGGCGATCTTCATTCATTTAAGAAGAATTTTATTTATGCATTTTTAAAGTGTTTTACTTTTTTTGGAATGATAAAAAAACTTTGTGACTTTTGTGGCACTTGCTATTTGAATACATACAAAAATTGTTTGATTCTGAGGCAGCTGGGTAAAAAGAGTTGATTCCACTCCGATGAAACAAGTCCTCGGCCTATTGGATTATACTGTGGTCAAAACTCGAGAAGCATTTTCTTTTTATTTTTAAATTGAGCAACTTGTTCACTTGTTTTTTTTAAACATGACTGGACTGTTCACAATTGCATCTAAAACATGCATTTAGAAAATAAAGTGAGTTTTTATTTCTCTGGCAAATGTTTACTTAAAGACAATTAGCCCTACAAGGCCACTGAAGTAAAGGGACAGGTACCTGTTTTGTTTTCTTCAAAGAAGCTTATCTCCTGCTTCATGAGGTTCTGGAACAACATGTTTCGTATTCTTTTGTTGAGCCTGCTGAGGCTACACATGAACATCCCGCCGCGCAAACCACTGAACAAGGAGCTTAAAGACACAACAAATGAACAATTAATTCCAAAAACAAAACCAGTTTGTCCTTTTTAAGATATTTTCATGGCAGTGATTTTACACTGACCTTCCGAGTGAGCAAAGTGCCAAGAGTCCAATAGCCCATGAGAAATTGGTGTGCTGGTACTTTCCACTCAATATGTCAATAACTTTGCCAATGCAGTATGGGATGAATGTCTCAACTATTAAAAAACATTTTTTTAAATAATTTTTGATTACTCTGGATCTAGTTTCTTCAATGTAGATAAAAGATGCACTGTAATCAGGTTTTGGATTTAAAATTAAGAACTAATTTTCTAGTTTTCTCAACCATGAGAAACACTCACACAGTGCTGCCAGGCTGAGGAAGAGGAATGCAGCCCCTAGATGAAGATAGTCAGGCTTGGAGTATCGAATGACCCTCATTAGGAGTGCTTTGGCCTCTTCATCTTTCTTCTGGTTTCTGGCACCCTTAGATGATCCACCATGTGGGAATGCCATCTCCCACATAATATATGTGAGGGTAGATGTAGCTAAGCTCAGGATCACCATGCCAGGATCAGGAACAGGAGTGAAGCCTCTCATGGTCCCTTGCAGCATTGTCTGCATACTGTCAAACACTGGCGGTAGGAAGCTCAGTAGAGCTACCCAGCGCTTCAGGAGAGGCTGAATGCTGCTGTCAGCAAAAATTGTGCTCAATGCATAAAGCACAACACAGCTGATGGCCCTGAGAGCCCACAGACACCATAGATCCAGACTGCCCTCTCCATCCAGCCACAACAGTGCCAACCACACACAAGCCCAGATGGCAAGATCACAGCACAACAGGCAGAAATGCACTGCCACGGTTCTATAGATGGGGTGAGCCTCTGAGGTCATCTGAAAAGATAAAGATGAATCAGATAAGCCAGTCTAGAATAGTTTCAAAGCCTGGTCACACTAACGTTAGTCTGCTGGCTGGTTTTAGCGGTGTGTCCAAATGAAATCCATTTAACGTTACAAGCTAAGGCTAGCAAACCAACTTAGGTTGGTTTACAATGTTTTCAGCGGCATCAATCTTCTCTAGTGCATTTAAATATAGGATATAAGCGCTATACAATATAAAGAGATAAACAATATATGTCTTCGTACCATTAGCTTCTCCCGTTGCAGTTTGTCGCAAGTTCACTTTTGGTTTCACTTTCACACTTCTGGGCGGCGTCAAAGCTGGTTTTCAGATCCATTTCGATTACGAATATGATAATCGACTTAGAAAATACATTTAAAAGCCGCATAGTTTGTTTAAAACGAGGTAGTGTGCATAAAAAACGTTTTTATTTCATATTGCTCTGTCTTGTGCGTATGACGGTTCATGACGTTGTACGCTGCGTCGCCTCGTCTACTCACCCGCTGTGGACGCTGTTTGGCGCGTTCTTCAAGCGGCCAGCAGAAAGCGCTGTTTAGTGAATATCATCAATCATATGGGTGATTTCATAAATGTGCAGCCCTTTATTTCCCTCGTGAGCAAGTGTGTAAACAAAGATTTTAACAATAAAAAACTATCTCCAACATTTACTATCATTATAGCAATATATACAGTACAGACCAACAGTTTGGAAACATTACTATTTTTAATGTTTTTGAAAGAAGTTTCTTCTGCTCATCAAGCCTGCATTTATTTGATCAAAAATACAGAAAAAAAACAGTAATATTGTGAAGTATTATTACAACTTAAAATAATAGTTTTCTATTTGAATATACTTAAAAAAAATAATTTATTCCTGTGATGCAAAGCTGAATTTTCAGCATCATTACTCCAGCCTTCAGTGTCACATGTAACATCCAGTCTATCACGTGATCATTTAGAAATCATTCTAATATTCTGATTTATTATGAGTGTTGGAAACAGTTCTGCTGTCTAATATATTTGATGAATAAAAGGTTAAAAAGAACTGCATTTATTAAAAAATATATATATAATAATATATATTCTAATAATATATTTTCTTTACAATCACTTTTAATCAATTTAACACATCCTTGCTGAGTAAAAGTATTGATTTTATTTAAAAAAAAGAAAGAAAAAAATTACTGACCCCAAATTACTGACCAGTAGTGTATAGTTATTACAAAATATTTATATTTTAAAAACATAGCTTTTTTTATCCTTAAAAAGTATCACATGTTCTGAAAAAATATTAAGCAGCAGAACTGTTTCCAACTTTGATAATGAATCATCATATTAGAATGATTTCTAAAGGATCATATGATAATGATCCAAAAAATTCAGCTTTGCATCACAGCAATAAATGATCATTTAAAGTATAATACATTTAAAAACAATCTGTATTTTTTTAATCAGATAAATGCAGGCTTGATGATTAATGTTTCCAAACTTTTGGTCTGTCCTGTATATAGCAATATAGTACGTTTATTTATTCTTTTCATTGCAATAATAGAATGCAGTTTATTATGACTTAAATACATTTAATACATTCTTTGTCTGGTAGAATGTTTTCCATTTTTTTATAAGAATTTGTGGAATGACCAATAATGTTGGTCTTTTCTGCAAACATTAAGCAGAAGGATGAAGATGGGTTTACCTACACATCCAAGATAAGCCAAACCATAATATAATACCGTTAATAACTGCATAATTGCTTACTGATAGCAATACATAAATAATAATAATAATACTAAATCAGAGCATTTGTCTGCTTACATCTTTATTATTAAATTTTAACGGAGTACAGAATTTTTTTTTTATTCTAGTTAATAGTTTGTATTATACATTGTATAAATGACACTCTCTCGGGGGTAATCATAGCCCTTTCTGCTTATATAAGCTGGTCATTTGCTTTGGCAAAGTAACAACACCAGAGCAGCTACACAGCAACCAGCAAGAGTTTACAGGAGGAGTTTAAATATAAATCAGCACGAAGTGAAATATGACGCTTGTTCTGTTCAGCAGTGAATAATAATTCATGACACTGCTGCACACTCTGCACCTTCAGTTCAAATACAATCTTATTCAGTACTAATCCTAACAAACCAACCTACCCAAGGGCACATATTTAAGATTAGTCATACTCAAGCACACACTGAGAACCAGAAAACATCAAGTCTCAATATGAAATATCTCTTGGTTAAATTATGTCTGTATATGGACTGAGACAACCTTAAGAGCCTATGTGCAATAATAACAAAACCATTTTCTACTGATTTATTATACAGTACCTTTCCTACCCTTTGGGAACTGACCAACAATCTTCCTTAAGGGTCAGGTCTTTCAGTGCTTAGTCTCATGACACAAAAAGTGTCTAAAAACAACACAGTGTGATGTTTGGGGTCAGTAACATATTTTAAGAAACTAATACTTTTATACAGCAAAGTTGCATTAAATTAAGTGTTGGTAAAGACATTTATAAATAAATAAAATAAATGCTGTTCTTTTTTAACTTTCTATTAATCAAAATTAAAATAAAAAGTATTATGGTTTTCATAAGAATATTAAGCAGCATGACATAATAATAAATAATAATAATTGTTTCCTGAGCATGTGACACTGAAGACCGGAGTAATGGCTGATAAAATTCAGCTTTACCATCACAGAAATAATTTAAATTTTTAAATATGTTCGAAAAACAGATATTTGAATTGGTAATAATGTTTCACAATATTACTGTTTTTACTATATTTTTAATCACATAAAAGCAGACTCTGTGAGCATATGAGACATCTTTCAAAGATCTTATCAACCTCAAACTGTCAAACAGTAGTGTAACTAGCAAACTGAATATTACAAGCATGAGATGAATCAAATCTGTCACAATGCTCAATATTTCCTGACTTGAATTAGCTTAATTTTCTGGGCAAAGAACTAAAGCATTCTGTCATTTAGATCAGGAATGAAGTAGCATTTATATTATTTACTTGAATTCAAAGGACTGTATTAACGGATGTCACTGTGGCTCTCTATGCTCTAGAAGGCGAACCGGTGATGTGAGACCAGGATGTTTGCAAAAGCCAGTGTCAGATAACAACATACAAAAAAACAGGGTTTGATGTTGAAATAATATAGTTATAAATAGCACATTCTATGATACTAATAAACGGCAAAGAAACATATTTTTGTACCTGATACGGATCCCGATTACAAGGACATAAATAACTCTGACTCAGGTCATACATTTGTGATTTTTTTCTGCCTCTGATGATGGGTTATTAGTCGTGTCCCCATCTGTAGGCACACTGCTGTACTGGCAGTCAGTCCATGGGCAAATTGATTGCAGGCTCAGCTGGAGACCCAGACGCTGGTGAACTGTTCTTCTGGGCTGCATCACGGGAATCCAGCCAGTAAAAGGAAACCATAAGGAACAGAGCTGATAAGGCCACTGAGATGCTGCAGGCCAGGAACACGTATGTGTACTGGTCAGTACGGTCCACAAGGATTCCTGTAACACAGGTGCAGGGTTATTTGCAGTTTATTTTGTATCTATAAATCAAAATAAAAACACTAGATCTAAATATATTCAAATTTAATAAAAATCTGCTCGATCATCATTATTTTGAAAATAACTACCAAAACATGAGTCATGCATGACTGTGTAGGGGCCTTCTAGAATACAGGTGAACACTAAAGCGTGTACTTAGTAGCACTCCAAGGTGCTAGGCAGCACTTGGCTCAACTAATGACATTTCTGGTCAGATTGAGAACACAGCCTTCGCTCCGACCAACACGTAAATCCAGCTTAGAGCTGTTTTAATGGAGCACAAATTTCATACATTTTGCTGAAACATGTATGTATCACACATATATTTCATTATATATCATAGTGATTCTTCTTTAAATGATAAGAATGTTTGGGAATGTCTTTGAATTAATTTTTAAATGAATTTTTATGGGACTTGCCTTTGGCAGGACAGTTGATATGTGACAGGAAAGAACATTCATTTCCTGATCTGAGACCAATTTAAACTTGGGATAAGAGCAGCGGGAAAAACTTTTTTTTTAGCATCACGATTTTAGGGTAAGTTTGATATTAATTTATAATGGAAACTGTATTTTGTAGGTCCCATAACTGGTCACTATTTGTTTGCTTGCTCTAGTTTATTTTAGATAATAAAACTCAACCAACTGTAGATGAGGGTCAACAAAAAAAATAGAAATGAATAATTAGAAAAAATATATCAAACCAAGATTTGTTTTTTAAGACTGTAATAATATTTGACAATATTACTGTTTAGCTTTTGTGAGGATAAGAGACTTCTTTCAAAATGATTAAAAAATCTTCCAAACTGTTGACCAGTAGTGTAGCAGTAAAGCATAAAGTGCCTCACAAAGCATAAAATCTAAACACATTAAATATATAATGAAACACGTTAGCAATACAAGTAGTGATTGTTTCAATAAATATTTGGTTATAAAGGTGCATTCAAAAGAGTTACAAATGCTGTTTAAAATAGTTTAAGATGGAGTATATCATGCCACACTTGAAGATATATCGACTTTCCAAAAGTATTTCATCTCAACCAATTTTCTTATTAAATTTACTGAGAGGTGCTGGACGAGGCGTATATTTACAGTACCTATGTAATCCATTTCTTACAGTAACCCATGAAGGAATAAAACGTGCAAATGTTTGTACTTCAGCAGCACTTTATTGCCTGTAAAGGTTGTGAATGACTCTCTAGAAACATCCCTGTTGTCTATAGAATCTATAGTTGTTGTCTCGAGTCTAGGGTAGATGCAAATGTAGAAATACCAGCATGACCACATTTAAAACATGTCTCTGTCTGTTTTGGTATCTGGAGTTTAGAGGCCAGTAGATCATGTTTGGGCTGTGCTCTGGGAGTCATAAACATTCAGGCAGTGACGTGGTGGTGTCGACATACAAAATACATCATTCAAAACACAAAGTTTTCACGTTACCTGCGAGAGGAGGTCCTATCAGGAGCGTAACGCTTTCCATGATAGACAACAGGCCGAGCGCAGATGGGAATCGACTCATCTCCACCGTGTCCATCAGGACGGTGAACATCAGCGAGCCTACCACGCTCATGGACAGTCCGTACGCCAGCACATACATTAACAGCACTGTGAAACTTGCAGAAATGCAGCAAATACTATTACTGAGTCCATTTATTAGAAGTGCGGCTGAGAAAACATAGATATGCCGACCTTTAAACCAGGGCAGACTGAAGAGCACTCCAACGGTAGGCCGCACAATGATGTTGACAAAGCCCAGGATGGAGAGCAGCAGGGCAGCTCTGCTTGGATCCATTTTGTGAGCTGATGCGTACGGGACCAGGTAAATAAGCGGCACCACAAACCCCAGCATCATCCAAGTGATGCCCAGTGAAAACACCCGAAAACGCAGGTTACTACAGAAGAGGTCAAAGGCCATGTGTTTTCTGAGGGACGATGTTAAACTCTGAAAGATCGCTAGCGTGCATCTCTTTTTGCCTGGGGGTCTGGAACCGTTGCTCATCACCTCTGTCTTTCTGGGCTTGCGAGGCCTGACCGGTCTCATAACAGCTCCACAAACACAGCAGTTGAGCAGCACAGCACCAAGTACCAGAAAGCTCCCTCTCCAGCCCAGCATGCTGTGCAGATAGTCACCTAAAAAGGGCAATGTACACAGACCCAGAGCAGTACCAGTGGAGGACATTGCATTGGCAAACGGACGACGGCGCACAAAGTAGTGGCCAAGTATTGTGACAGCAGGTTGGAAGCTGAAACAGAAACCCAGACCTGAGAAGCAAACAGAGGGTTATAATTATATTGAACTGACTGATGGATGAAGTTCATTGTACTTTGCTAACTAACAGTGAACAGCTATTATTTACTTACATGCCAACTATCAAAACTGTAACTGTAAATACATCTAATAATAATAATAATATTTATTGTTGTTGTTATTATATGATTTAATAAATAAAAACCAATCAATTGAAAACTAATTCATTTATTATTACTAGTTACTACTTAATAATAATTCTTGTTATATGGTTTAAATAATGAATAACCAAATCAGTCAATTAATAATAAATGCATTTATTATTATTAGTACATCATTTAATAATTAATAATCAATTAATTAATTAATAAATACATAAATTTGATTATTGTAAGAAAAATATATATATTTTGAATAGTAAATACTAAGGTATATAATGATCAATAATTATTATTATTATAATTATATTTAATAATCGATAATATAATAAATGCTCCTGTATTATTTACTTGCACGCTGACTATCTGAGCTATACAATACATTTATTTATTGTTTTATTGTCATCTGGTAAAGTGCTTAGTGATAACTCTTTACATAATCACTTTGCCGAATGTAATCAGAATGTTTATGTAATTAGTGCTGTTGCAAGATATCATTGTCTCTTCCTCTGGCTTCTTACTGACCTGTGATGACCCCAGTGGTGATGTATAAATCAACGATGGAATGTGAGAAAGAGCTGACTGCCATCCCAAAACCACTCAGGACTCCCCCAAACATCACTGTCGCCCGGCAACCAAAGCGTTCCACCAGAACACTACACAGAGGACCTGCGAGAAAAACACATACGGTAAAAAAAGCTTTAATCTGAGATGGTTTACTCCTAAAATCCCAGCATGACATGCCATATTCCCACAGCTCATTTTCAACAAGCAACACTCAAAACACCACCCTAGAACAATGAACTGCCTTGTTCAAATATGTTAAGCGAAATGTCAACACACAACTCTCTCACAATTAATTGATGTATGGGTATTTAAGAGGTATAATGAAGTGTGTGTAATAAATATTGCATCAAGCTGTTCCTCTTTTATGACTGCTACAATGACTACCAGTAAAAGCCCAATTCACATCTCTGCTGGACTTATGTAATGTAGCTGTTATCAGCTTGAATCAGATGTCAAATAATGACCACAACTTAATTCTCGCAGTGGGATGAATCGCACACTTATGCATTCAGTGCAATTACCTGTTTAACATCTATACCGTACGCAAAAAAAACAAAACAAAACAAACAAAAAATTATTAATAAAGGAGGATAAACATATTGAATACTAATAAGTATTATTTAATAAAATTGCAACAAAAGTAACACAAGTCTCTGGATTGGGAAGTAATTCTGAAGGTTAAATGTCAATTTAGGTTGACTCAGTTTAATATGCAGACACAAGTACAGTATATGTAAGTCATTCATAGGTAGATTCCCCTAAAAGTGTAAACACTGAGACTTTGTGGTGCTTTGAATTATTGCTCTATAATTTTGACCAGCTTGACTCAGCAACATTAGCTCAGGGGTTCACAATTTATTTATTTTTTTCATTAACTGAACACAGATGTAGAATATTTACTTGAAGTACCTGAGATTTTACATTAATATTTTGATCATTTTGAGGCCTGTCAGTTTAATGCGCAAACTTAATTAATTAGTTATGACAAAATAACACAATTCAAATAATTTGACGGAGTTAACACACTGGCCTCGCCCCCAGACGTGGACATCATCTTTCATTTCATACAGTTGACTGTTGACAAATATGATGCAGGGCAACAACTCAATAAATGCAGTTATATCCTAAAATTCAAGATATTGGGGCAAAAAATGCCCCTGTTTGAGTATTTGTTTCATATTTATATCACGATAAGCATTATCACACGAGTGCTGTTTTTGCTAGAATAGCAAGAGTGCAAATGTGATTTTATACAAAAGTTCAGTAAATAAGAAGTTAATATTGCGCGTTTTGGCTCAATTTTGCCAATGAAAATATTACCTAATAAGCCACAGAAGAACTGTTGTGCATCTGTGAACAACAGGTGTTTAGTTTCTGAATGAACCCTTACGAAAATTATCCATGGTTTTACTACAAATAAAAAAAATTAAAAACGTGGTTACTATAGTTAAACCATGGTAACAACACAAATTAACCATGGTTTTGTTACACTAACAATAGTTTAACCATAGTATTTATAGTAAAACTGTGGTTACATGAATGGTAGTCAATAAGGCAAAAAAACGTAGTTAATACAATTTTACTATAATAAAATCATGGTTAATTTTTGTAGGGGGACCCTCGTTTTGAACGAATTGTGTGAACCAATGATTCAAAGGTCTATTTTAGAGAGAGCCGTTTACTTAATTCCTGAAAGAATCAGCCATTTGAACAAATTGAATAAGTGAATGATTCATAAAAACATTTAACTCTACCTGCTGGCAGTTTTAGTTTCTTAGCGAATAATTTCATTTATTTAAAAAAAAAATAATAATAATTAAATAAATAAAGGGATAATTAACCAAAAAATAAATAAATTCTGCCATCACTTACTCACCCTCATGTTGTTTCAAACCTGAATTACCTTTGCACAACGTAAAAGAAGGTATTTTGAAGACTGTTGCTAACAAAGCTGTTTTCGTTACGTGACTTTCATTGCATGAACAAAAAAATACAAAAAAAAAATAGACATTTCTCAAATTATCTTCTTTTATTTTCCATATTATGTTAGGTTGGTTGTTGTAGCCTAAACTTTTATGTGTAATACAATTTATGTTAAATCAAATTAAATATTTAGTTCTAAAGCTTCTATTTGTAATTTCTACTTGATACTTTCTTAATCAACACTGGCTTAAATAATCTTTTTGGGGTATTTTTTAATTAAATTAAAAATGTTGATCGACTGACAGCCCTAATAATTTCAAATAATATTTGCATGTTCACGGTTCTTTGATGTTGGTTAATGGCCACATTAACTAACAAGTAAATATATCTTATCTGTTTTTAGAGTTTTTTTTTATTATTGTTAATTTTAAAATAATTTAGAAATATAGTAATATAGACAAAGAACAAAGACTGCTGCTGCTAAAGGAAATAGTCACGTTTGAGTGTGTTCATACATAGTTCATGCTTTACATCAACTAACTCCACAAATTACAATACAAATGCTTTCAAATGTTTAAACCCTCAAGCTTTTAAGACGTTAACAGTTACTTGAGGTTTTATTTTGGCGAAATACTGGTGAAATGCTGTAACATTGGAAATTAATGTAAATAAATAATGTGAACTTAGCGCACGTTGTGTTCCCAAATGGACATTAAACTCACAGCGCAGAAATTGAGTTAGTGAGAAGCAGCATAGCCTTTGATTTGACAATCACATTTTGATACAAAATAGCAATACTTTGTTTTATTCTGATTAACTATGCAGCACCATTTGTTTATTTTAATATGACATTCAATATAATTAATTATTAGCTCGCAAACCCTTGTTTGGGAAACCCTGGGCTCAGGTAATGCCATAAGTTTGGAGGTGGGATTACTTGTTTTGTCTGACAAATGGAAGATAGGTGGTGTGTTTGGGAAACCTGTTTGAACTATCATTATTTTTGCAATTTCATTTGGTTGTGCTAGTGGAGAAGAAACAACAGACTTTTCAATAACATCCTTACCTCCAGCATGCAGAACTGCCGTCATTATCGATGGCACCCAAGACGTCTCACTGTTACTTGCATGAAATTCTTCCTGAAGATCTAAGTAGAAGATGCCAATGCAGGAGGGGAAGGCCAGTGTCAGAGCTAAGACAAGGATGGTAGCCACCAGGACCACCCAGCCCCAGCCTCCATCTGGAGCATCATAGGCAACTGGATGAGCTTGATCAGAAGGGGGTCCTGGTCCTGGTCCTTGTTTTTCTCCCTCCTCAGATTCAGGCTCACATAGCCCCCCCGACTGCTCCACCATGCTGGAAGGTTGCTGAGGTGCCATATTTTCCGATCTGATGGTAACCAAGTCACTACCACCTGGGCTTTTCCACTTGATCCGGGGAGCTTTGGGCTCTCAGCGGCAGAAGAAAAGCAGGGCAACACATTCTTGCATATTCTATATCATCCAAATAAAGTTTGCTTGTTATACCCCTATACAAAAAATGGGGGGAAAGCTCATCTTATTGAACAATGATCAATTTAAAGCATTTTTTTAGGAACACAAACACATACAAAATAAGAAAATATGGAACAAAATATTGTGTGGAGCTAGAAAAAGTTGCTTTGTTTACCTTTCTGAGAGGTATTTTCTCACGGTTTGTTTGGTCTTAGCTGTTAATATTTATCTAACCTATTGCAGAACACATTTCGATATGGAAACCGATAGTGGTTTTCATTTGTAAATGGATTTGTGTTTAAAAAGTGTCTAATAATCTTTTAAGTGAATATCTCTGAAATATTATGGTCTCTGAAATAATCTCCCTTGAAACAAGAAACTGAATGTAGCAGGCAAACAGCATTGCTTTTCACTGGATGGTTTAACTGAACGGCCATGACCCTTCAATGAACGAGTATGTAGAAGTTACTAAAAGCAAATTACACAAAAAAGTATATATTTACCAGTAACAGCAACTTATATTTTGTTGAAACTATTTATTTAGACTATTATTGCTGTCTTTTCTACAGCTTGATTAAAGTCGTGTCTATAACGCTGATGACGCTCTTAGTGGGTCTGTACCATGGTCTGTACACACCCAGGTTAGGGGTTATAAGGACGATAACGCGTTACAGTAGTCATCAGTAGTCTCATGTTTTTAGAGAATCGGTTGAGTGAATGATTCAAGGATCCATTGACTCACTTAACGCTGAAAAAAATAGATTCCTGTGTCGCCACCTACTGGCGTAACGATGTAACCTAAGGTTACTGAACGAACCAAAATCTCCATCATTTGTATTTTTGTTCACTTGCTCTTCTCCTTCTGTCTGGTAGTTTATTTCTTTTGCTTCTACGTCTGTTTCAGGCTGTTTTGAACATGTTGACATCACAACGACATTTCAGCTGTTCAGGAAGAAGCGACTTTAAATGAAAAACAATGAAACTATACGGAAAAGAGACGCTTGCGACTTTTTTTCAACAAGTGCTACGTAAATAACTACCTAAAACACTTGAGACATGTGTTGGACGGCTGTAGCCCTTCAGTAAGCTGTTTTTATTGTAGGTACCTGAAACCAGCCACATCACCTTGCCACCTGTTGCCAGACTCAAACACGACACAATCCAAAGCTTGACAAAAACTCTTGTAATAAACAACAAACGCACCTTTTCAGCACATTTTCAGGCATCCACGCCAGCACCGTGGGTCTGTCTGCGGGGACAGTCAGGTCAGCGGTAGGAGGATAAAGCAAACGCTAAGGTAACACCAGTGTTGTCTCACACATCGCACCATATAAACAAAATAGAGAGCAAGATGGAGGCAGTAACGGCTCCTTTAACAGCAGTCTACACGTAGAGAAATTTGAGCACCGGGGCGATGGCATGGCATTTCCTCTTGCCTTTCACCCAGAGCAGCTCAGTCTCATTCGGCTGACAGAGCCGCGCAGAAGGGCGGGTTTCTGTATTGATGGCGTAATTAAGCACGTATAACCCATTAATTTTTACAACTAAACATACTTCCATTCCTACATTAGTAAAGTACATTCTACTGATCCCGTGACGCACATTTCAAATCCTAACAAGCATCTAGAGTAGCTTTACTGTCGACAGATATTTCACCCAAAAATTAAAAGTCCGACCAAACCTGTGAAACCTGTCAAACAGAATCTCTCAGACAGTCACCATTCACTTTCATTGTGTAGAGGAAAGAGGATGGTGACTGAGACTGCTTTTTCTTTAGGGTTCCATTAAAAGAAAGTCAGTCATATGGGTTTGATCGAATTTACTTTTATGGGTGAAGTATACCTTCAGTTCAAATGGTATTATTTACAAGATTACCGCTGTAATGAAATATAAGGGAATTGTAAAATCCTGTCTTCCTGGCAAGGCAAATGACCAAACATTTCAATAATTAATAATTCAATTACATTTTTTAAGGCTCTAAAATATTTAGCAGTCTAGAAATTACTGTCATGAGTGCAATCTCAAATATGTTTTTTTATATCAAAATGTTTTTTTAATGGTTACATTTTTTTTTTTAAACAGAATACATATAAGCAAAGTTCTAATGTAAAACATTGTAAACAAAATAAGCACGCCACCAATCTGAAACACAAACACATTTTATGATAAAAATCATACATTATCATTTTGCACTCTGTACATTGCAAGAAACTGCATCAGAAGACAATAAAAAAAATAAAAATAAAAAAAACTTTTTTTTTTTTTTTTTGAAAAGGACAGTCTGATCAGGACTATTCATTTCCAGAACACTTAGCTCCAAAATCTCCATAGCCTAGTGACATATTTGACACTTTACAATAATACTGGTGACAATGCAATACACCCAAAACATCTGATGAAAGAGCAGGTTTTTAGCACGTTAGAATGTGTGTGTACTGTATATTAAAGCATGCAGGTGTTGTAGGCTATTATGGCAGGGAAAAAACAACTCTTATGTTAAACATGGACCATGTTTTTAACTTTTATCTGAAGAAGTTATGACAGAGGTTTGCACTTTTGGCCAGCTCGAAAACATTGAAAAGCTATATTTTAGTTTTATCGGATGCATAGCGTGTTGCATGAGCATATTTAGCCTTAGCAAGCAAGGTTTTCCAATAGTACTCAGTTTGATTTGATCAATTTCTGTACATAACAGTTAAAATAGGATCATATTGTTATTAATATTATTAATACCATCTGTCAGCTGTTCATGCACCAATTCACCTTCACAATATGAAAACATCCCAGCATATAACATTATATACTCAACACATTGCATGCTTCCAAGTTGGCATTCCAAAAAACCAACCCCGTTTTTCAGAATAGCATATAACTTTTTTTTTTTTTACAAAGAAAATATCTTTATTTATATATCTTTTTGTTTGATATTAAACAACATGGGGTACAAGCCCTAAGGAAGAATAGTAGATTTCTAAGGAAAAGGAGATACACAGAAGTCTCATAATCTCAAGTGCTTAAAGCATCAGCAGTCAATGTGACGTCCATATCAGTTTCCTGAACTGTCTCAAATAAATCATGAGACTGCCCATGACATTTTCTTCTGCCTCGCATGGGGTTTGACTCTTAAAAATAGAACAGGAAAAAAAAAAAAAAAAAAATCCACACAGTGAAAACATTATAATGCAGGTAGGTGCAAAATGGAAAGTGCATACTGGGTCAGCTAAATACAGTGGAAAAGCTAAATACAGATGAACCACTGAAACAAGAACAATAACAAACTCAGGGGAAGCGGGTACAGCCAGTATCTGAGTCAAGGAACAGACAGTCAAAACAAACATAAAACAAACACCATTTCTCAACCATCTATATTCTGGAGTAAAGACATGAAGGGCATGACAGGTCAAAGGCATAACACTAGACAAAAAAATTGTACGCAGAAAGACTTAAACGGCACCACCTAGTTTTTAATCCAGGATTCTTCTTTGAAATCAGACCTGAAACCTATTTGAACAATGGGAATGTACAATAGGATCCTGTGAGAGAGCCAAGGTCCCATTACAGGAGCTTCAATGACTAATAATTGGGGCTGAACAAATAAACTCTCCAGGAGGGGGACATAAACATTAACACAACAGAAGAAAGGGAAAGCCAACAACCACAATGTATCTCACAAACTCAAGTACTTTGCCTTCTTGATATGATAAACCAAAGACATGAGTTTAGTGCTATATAGAGGTAAAAAAAAGAGAGAAGAGACAACACTTCAAAACACTGCCGACCATAAAAACGTCACCTTAAGTCTTAAAAGGACCGCTAGATTCAACAAGATTTCATCAATGGATATGAAGAACTGAATAACCAAACTACAGATACCTTTCAAATACTGATAATTTGTGATGTAGTCACAGCAGATTCAGAGAATCATAAAAGATCATTAAAAAAAAAAAAAAATACAGGAGATAAAACAGGAGATCAAGTTTATCTGCTGCTGGATTGGGTTAAACAATGAGGGCCACTGGTTCAATATTTTAATGAAGCAAACATAAAATGTTTTGCCGGAAATTATATTCGATTTTGAAATTAAAAACCTTAATAAATGGAGGCCCTTTACATTCAAAAATGTCCCACTGATGTGATCAGACTTCAAACAAAAATTAGTTAAACAGTTCAATACCCAAAATGTTACGGGGAGAGTTAGATCTGAATTTCAAATGTCAGAAAAGTGTCAAAATACATTCAAAAGCATTCCACTGACGTGATCAGACTTTAAAAAAAAATGAGTTAAACTGTTAAATAGCCATAATGTTACGGGAAGAGTCAGTTTGGAGTTTAAAATGTCAGAAAAGTGTCAAAAAAATGCAACAAAGAGCTACTAATGCAGTTTTGCCCTGACTCAAAACTTGCGGGCACTTTGTACAACAACAGTCTCCTGAACCACCTGGACTATGCTATGCACCTCTGTACAAGAAGTCTCTTGTTTTTTTTCCAGTCATCGGCAAAGTGTTTAAAGGAAAAACACAACAAACTATTTCACATCTCAGCAACCAGGCTTTAAAAAAAATAAAAATACATTAGGGGTCGATTCAGAACCTTCCCCAATCAGAGAGACAAACTCATTTTGATAAACACAAAAAATGACCACCGTGGTACAGATATCAACAATTACATGACTTGCATTCGGCCTCTTCGTAATACATATGGTTTGAATATACATAATCCTCACATGCCCTAAAACCACATATTTCTTTTTTTTTTATCTCCTATTTTGAAATAGTCACAGCGACAAGGCAAAAACAATAAAAAAATCCAGGATGACAGAAGTCAACCAGAATGCCTCGGAAATGTGAGACATCTCCACAGTAATGGACACGCGATTTGGAGCATCTGACCGGACGATTGGCAGTATGAGTTTTCTCTTGTCCTCTGGTCCTTTCCAGATGGGCAGTTAACAAAAGAAACATGCCACTTTCAAGATAAAATACTTCACGTACAAAAGCTGCTGTCTTCGTTTTTTCCATTGTGCCATCTGCTGTGCTCTTGGTCTGACCAGGGAATGGGAAATGAATGCTGAAATGATACACATATGGCTGCTAATGATTTACAGTATAAGTTAATGTGGCTGTTATGAGAAGCTGTATTGACGGTCAGAGAAATTAGGCTATCTTGCACGCCATTTGGAAGTCCTGAGGAAATTATGGACACAGCCGAGCCAACAGGGGCAGCTGAACCCCCTTAAAACATTTAAAGCCACCAGTTGTGAAGATTATGATGATAATGACCGGGATATGAGGAGGATGATGATGATGAAGTCTGCATAAATAAGCATTAGGATGAATGATAAATCCTTCCCTGTAATCCTCTCTCTAAGCAGGTCTTGCATCAAATGTGCTGCTCTGAGATTTAACCTCGGATGTATTTTTGATTAGTTGATTACTGATGATAGTTAGTGGTGGTGCTGATCGGTTAATGCTGCAGCACTGAAAGGAGGAGGGGGACTGAAACCCCCACAGTGGAAAGGCACAAGGGAGGAGGGGAGGGTGAGGTGGTGGTCTGATGAACTTGAAGTCAGCTGTATGGTGGAGGAGGATCTGGAGAAAGGAGGTGAGGGATGGGAGATCTGGGTGGGCTCAGGCACCAGGTTCCTCACATCCTGGACCCCCTCTCCTGAAGGATCTGTGGAGGAAACATGAGGATAATGATGAGCTCTACAGTTTTTAGAAATATATTCTCATCAATCATTTATAACTGCTTCAATTTTTTTAAATTAAAATATTTAATTTAATAAATATAATATATTTAATAAATAATATATTTTACTGCTATTACTACTACTACAAACTATAATTATTATTATCATATGCTACCTTATTTCATGAATTAGTGTAAACGTGTAACAAAATGTCATATTAATAATATATTAGTTTAGTTTATATAACTTTTATAGTGTTATTATTATTACTATTCTATTTACTATTATTATTATTAGGGTTGCACAATTTGGGGGAAAACTTTTAAAAAACCAAGTTGTGAATATATATTATTATAGCTATAAAATATTATTATATTATTATCATTTTATCATACCTTTATTCAGTTTAAACATTTCTTTGATATGTTTTTGCAAAAAAAAAAATGATAATAATAATAAAAAAAAAATGATAATAATAATAGTAATTTTTATTGTTAAATATTTGGGGTAAATCCAATTGCGATTTTTCTGATAACATTTAAAAAATGCTATTTAAATGTGATTAAAAAAAACTTTTTAGGTTTGCTGTGCTTGTTTGTTTCAAATCTTTGTGACTGTATATCAATACGGCTATAAAATAATGATAGTTATATTAATTAGTAGTGGTAGTAGTAAGTATTATATTTTGTTTTCAAAGTTTTCAAAGAAATTATACTAAATAAGGTAGTATGTAATAGTGTTCATCTTACCTTAGCCTTCTCGGTGGGCTCGATAACAATTCCATTAGTGGAGTTGTTGAGCTCCCGGGAAACGACGCACAGAAATTCGGCCTGGTCCTCGTTGCCATAGTTATAGGAGGAGCCGATACTTATGAGCTTGAGATAGACAAGTTGAGTCAAATTTGTACCATAGCAAACAGATGAGCAACCAAAACACTGGCTTATGTAAGTCCCAAAGAAACGTGCAGACATATTCATTTTCTCAAAAACATCATGTGCAGAGTTTAAAACAGTGAGGGACATGACTGTGTAAGATCACGGCTATCCAGAGACCTTCGGTATGTCTGATTTAAAAGATGCTACAATACTCCAGACAGAGTATCTGCACCTATACTGGTTAAGAGCACCACATATGAAATAAAACCTACCTGTTCAAACTTCCATCCGTCTGACATAGTGGAAACCATCTGAGTGAGCTCCTCCTCTTGACATTGTAATACACGATACACATGCTTCACAGGGCCCTGTAAAAACAATAATATTCTGAATTAGGGCTAAAACAGAATAATAAATCATTGTATAAAGGTGCACAGGTTTTTGAAACATCCTTTAATGAGATAGTTAGGACTTAATTTACTCGCCCTAATGTCCTTTTAAACTTGTATGACTTTATTTCTTCGGCGTAGCCAATATAGATATTGAGGAGAATGCACTTTCTTTATATATATAATGCAAGCATACACGTCTGGTGTATGCAAAAGAGCAGCGTGAACATTCTTCAAAACATCATTTGCACTCTACAGAAGAAATAGGACACAAGGGTGAAAAAATAACTTCTTTTTTTTTTTTAAGTCTTCTTTGAAGCAAATTCTCAAATCATGTCTATGAGTCAGTGCTCGTCTTTACTGAAGGTTGGGCCGCTGTACATTTTAACATTGTTTCAAAGAAGGTTCACTGTTCCCAAATAGTTCTCGAACGAGGAACTCTCTGATTCGGATGAACTTTTAGACACAGACTGCTTGAAGGTAGACAATGAAACACTCCCTTTGAGCAATCCCAGTACTTCTAGCAAATTTGCTGATTGATTGATTGCAGAGCTGTGCTCAAAAAAACAAGTCTAAAAAGTATTATTTTCCTCCGGCGGTTGTTTTCCCACATACCTGAGACGTTCTGTTTTCATTGTCTCGTATCCTCTCCTTCACCAGCCTCACAAGTGATACAATGTTGTAAAACTCTGCTTCCTCTAGAACACCTGCAGTGGCCAGAGAATCAGTGACAATCTATCATCTGGTTACTGCTTTATAATCAGTGAGTAAAAAATGTTAGAACGATCCTTTTAAAGCTACACCCATGTCAATAAAAGGGTATGGTTAAATTATGCACTACTATAAGACCAAACTGACACAAAAAAAGAATATATATATATATAGGACACAGACTGTAAGCCTTTCTTTATCCCACCAGTCCAGCAGTAAATTATATCTTACACAAGTAGTGAGGTCCCTTTCCACACACACACACACACACACACACACACACACACACACACACACACACACACACAAATGATGTTTCTAAATGAAACTAGGCCATTACTGTTCCATTATGACGTTTTTGAGGGCAGCATGCCCAGATCATCTCACCCTCCTCAGCGAGGTTCTTGTTGATGATCAACTTCCCATGCCTCAAGTAGTTCAAGATGGGTCCGAAATATGTGGGATCCCTGTCAATCAAATATGCTCCTGTCTCATCCTGTGAGAAAAGACACTTTTAAAAAAAACACTGCTTGTTGCAACTGCAATTCAATTTTCATTACACTTCACCATCACTGTTGTGGTCACTGCAGTTATATTGTTGAATCACTTGTGAAATCCCCTTGACAAACCGCTGTTTCCGTTAACGTCATGTTAACGGCACTCAAGCAGCAGGTAGTGGTGTCTGATTATCAAGTGCGAGAGTATTTCTAGAACCCAGAGTCCATTCATTCTGCAGAAGTACATACTGAATAATTTAAGTATTTAGTATAGTAATTAGAGCAGCAACAACAGCTTTTTTTTTTTTTTAAGTGAGAGCCTCTGGTGGTTTTTGCACTTTAAACTGTGGTTGGTACTTTTAAATGAATTAACACTTTGGAAAGGAAATCCTCTGCAGTAGTGTAAATAACACTTGTATACTCTGCTGCAAAATACAGTTTGGTACTTGTCAACTGTGTTTTGGAACATGGAATGTAGTTTATAGATCCAGTTGATCAAAGTAATAAACTATCTTGGAACAGCGACCAATTTAAGTGGCAAAGCAGGTTCCTGAAAATGTAACTGGCTGGTCCAATCTGGTCGAAAAACAGAAACAAATCAATTACCAGTTGGTCATCTTAAGCCGGTCAAGGTGGTTACCAGCTCGCAGCAGATAATGACAAAATAGACCATCTAGAAACCAGCTACAGAAACCCATCTACGTACTACTTAAATGCACAAAAAAATTCTTCAATCATCCACCTTCTTCCTTCTGTAAAACCTAAAAGAAGATATTTTGAGAAATGACTCAGTGTTTTTGTCTATACGATGAAAGGCAGTGGCAACCAGAATTGTTTGGTTCATAACACTCTTCAGAATATCTCCTTTTGTCTTCAACGTAAGAAAGAATGTGACATGTTTAGAAAGATGCAAGGGTGAGTAAATAATTAAAAAAGAATAATTGTTGGATAAACTATTATTGCTTTACACTGGATTTTATTTATATAAACTGGACCTCATGGGTGCACTACAGATACTTTATATAAATTTTAATGTTAATATTTTACACACATGAAAAATGTCAGGTGACTCGTTCATTTTAAAGGAGTAAGACATGCTTGTGTGAACCGAGCCTTACCTTATCCGAATCCAGATCTGGATCTTCCTGACATAATCGATACAGAAATGATTTAGGATCCCTGCACAGGGTCTGTTTCGTTGTAACAAAATAGGTTCCCCCGACATTCAGCCGAACCCACCGAGATCCAGGCTTCTCTGTGGCTTCTGGTGATGGGGAAGTGGGGTTGCTCTTCATAGGAAACCCAAACACTGCTCTGGAGCCGGAGACCACTGGACTGCACAAGCCGCTCCGGGGCGGAATCAGCAGTGAAGGCGAGGGGAGTCTCACGCTCACGGAGCCTCGGATCTCACAATGCTCGGTCTGCTCGATGATGCCAATCGCGCTGGACTCAACGTGCAACTCTGCCATATTTTCGCAGCGCAAACAGTCAGTTCCGTTTCGATCAGACAATGCCTTTATTTAGCGCTCCGCACGGCGCTGTTACGCTAAACGGGCCGCGTTTACACGCGCTGATAACGACGGCAAAAGCGTTGCTGTGTGTTAGTAACGCGCACGCGAGGCGACATAGCTTACAATTCCCCAAAAACGCTATACTGTTCCGTTTTGTTTATACAAGCGACCCATGTAAGCTACAAATATTATGGGTGAGACTCAACATAACACTTCCCGGTCATGTAAATCAATATGTGACAAAATAAAAGTCTTGACGATAATATAATAAATCGGTAACTGAAATAAACAATAATTTTTTACATTATATATATATACAGAACTTAAACAGTTACATGAACATAAGACGTGTGGATAAGTTAAATAAATAAAATTAAAGCTAACATATATAGAAGTATGAAGAAGCACGTAACAAATACACACACAAAATGAAAACTGAAAATATCAAAAATAAAAACCAATTCAAAATAAGTAAATACTATAATAGTACATAAATAATACTAAAATCAATACAATCCTGCTGAAAAAAGTTAAACATTTGAAAATGGTTTATAAAGCAATGAGCACAGAAAGCCAGAATTTGATATTTTTATTATTGAATTTATGTACATATTGGTTGTTAATCATTTAAATGAAACAACTATTATAATAATGTTATATTCTGTTTTACATTGCACTGCAAGTACAGTCTAGCTTGAATGAAACCAAAGAAAGTTTTCCAATTAAACTTACTGACCAACTTTAAGATATAGATTCAGTACAAAATCCCATTTCATTTAAAACAGTTTCTGTGTCTCTCAGAAGGTTGTGCAGTGGGTCCAGCACTGGGGTGAAGTGCTGGACCACCCATTCCTAAACTATAGAGTCTGAGTACAGCAGACACATCTCTCCTCTCACCTCTCACACCTGGCTCTCCACGGCATCACGAATCCTCTTGGAGGAGATGAGAGGAAAAACAGGGATATATCCCATCATAAGGACATTGTTAAGAATTCACATGAATAAGACACATGGTATATCTCAAAAATATTAAGCATAAAATGTTTTCAACATTGACAATAATCAAAAATATTTATTGGGCACCAAATCAGCTTATTAGAATGATTTCTGAAAGATAATGTGACACTGGAGACTGGAGTCATGATGCTGAAAATTCAGCTTTGCATCACAGAAATAAATTCCATTTTGAAATATATTAAATAAATTATCAAATACATACTTGGTGAGCACAAGAGCACAAGAGCACAAGCACAAGAGGCTTCTTTCAAAAACATTAAACAATCTGAGCAACCACAAACTTCTGAATGGTAGTCTAAAAATAAGTATACATAATAAGAAACTTACATTTTTGTTTGTGCTTTAATCTGTTAATAAGTGGGTTAACTGTATATTTTTGCTTGTGATAGGGTGAGAACCAGCCCCTCACAAACCTATTATGCAAGAATGAATACAAATATTTGGTGAAAAGTCACCATTAACTGCACAACCATCTTTTAAAAGTAAAACCTTAGTAGCCCTAAACTCACATATTGTTCTGAAAATGTCTCAGTTCTGTAGACTCCAGCAGAGACGTCAGCTTCACTATGAGTTCAGTTAGTTTTGCCCCAGCAAAGGAGCAAGACGTTCTGGAAGACAATCTAGGACACACAGGCCAAAGAACATTTTGTAAATGAGTCTATTTTAAAGTAAGCCTTGAGGTTTATTAGTGTTACACTCACACATGCTTTTTTATCTTTCAGGTCACGAATATGAATGTGAAATACCTCTCAAGTGTCTCCTACATCCACAGTACCAAGTGTCTTAACCACCCTTTTTTGAACATCATAATAATATTTTGAAAATATATACTCACCTGTATGGAAGCTGAGCCATAAATTGAAGAACTTTCAGCTCTCCTTCATTGGAAAACATATACTCATATTCAATGAGCAAGCCATTTGCACCAAGATCAGCAAATAACTGGATCATATGTAGCAACATATTCATGTTTAATTTCTTAAAATATTATTTAAACAGAAAAAAAAAATTGTACCTCAATTAAGTAGCCGATTCTAGGAGGTGCCCCTTTCAGGTCCAAATGCACCATGCCTCATATTTAAATCACGGCATTAACAACCAAGACTGTGTAATTTATTATCCTTTAATCTTTTGCATTTTGTCATTTAATAAGTGCTGATAATGTAACTTGAGTAACTGGAGCTCGTTCTCCTTTTATGTATTTCTGTTTTTTTTTTTTTTGAACTTTATTGTGGATACACACACACACACACACACACACACAAAAACATGAACATTGTCCTAAGACTGGGCTTCATACATTATTTACAATCAGAAACATAAACAATTTAAGGCTAGGCTTATGTCCTATTTCAGAAAGTCAATAACTGGACCCCATTTTCTTTCAAAAACTGGGGTTTTTAATTGCAGTTGTGCTGTCAACCGTTCCATTAAATAAACTTGTCTTATCTTTTGTGTCCATTGCGTAACGGTAGGTGGCTCAGGTTTTAACCAACAGATTGTTATCATTTTCCTTGCCGTCATTAAGAGGAGATGGAGAAGAAATGCTTGATCTTGAGAAAGATTGTCTGGAAAGATATCCAGTAAAGATGTTTGGGAGTCAAAAGAGATGTTCACTTTTAGTAGATTTTCCAAAATGCCCTTAATGTCCGTCCAAAAGCTATGTATGGTGGGACAGTCCCAAAAGATGTGAGTTTGATCACTGACCAATCCACAGTTCCTCCAACATTTGTCATTCATACTACTCTTGGTGAGGAAAGATCTTAACGGAGTCCTGAAAAATCAGATTTTCGTCTTCCAATCAAACTCCCTCCAGACCTGACTGCCCACACCCTTATGACAGCCAGAGCAAATGTTAACCCAAACATCATCATCCAAGGTAGCATTCAGCTCCATTTCCCATTGTTGTTTTATATGTTGTGTATTATCTGACATGTCAATCAACAATTTTTTGAACATCAAGGACATTTGTTTTTCATTACACCAACATTTTCAATCAAATTAATAAAATGCTTCTCTATATTTTTAGGCTCTCTTCTGATCAGTTCCCAATCATTATGTTTTGTTACATAGCTCCTTATACTTATATAAATTACTTGAGGGTAACTTGAATTTCGCTCTTAATTGGGCAAAGGTTTTAATTACATTTCCATCAAACAATTGATTCACTGTGAGGAGACCCCTCTCAGCCCATCCCTGAAAGTCTTTGCTGTCTGATAAAGATGGAAGGAACTCAATATTTCTATTAATAGTCATAGCTCGAGTTAAAGCAGTCTTTCCCTTCAACTGCTTTTGGACCTTATTCCAAATCTTTAAAGTATGTTTGACCCATAAATTCACAATTTTTATTTTTTTCTGAGACTACAGGTTGAGAAATGGGAGTTGAGAGAGAGACTTCCGGCACCGAATATTCTTCCATAGAGACCCACTGTGATTCCGGATCACGAATGATCCATGCCACCACAGCTTTTATTTGGGCAGCCCAATAGTACAATTTGAAGTTTGGTAGATTTAAATCCCCATTTCCCTTAGGCGACATTAAAATGTTAAGGCGCACTCTTGGTCTTTTGTTCTGCCATATAAATTTTGCGTTAGTTTATCTAGAAATTTGAAAGTAGATTGTGGTATAACAACAGGGACGTTTTGGAACAGAAATAATAATCTTGGAAGAATAGTCATTCTTATACATTCAATTCTACCCAAAAGAGAAAGCGATAGTACATTCCATCTGTTTAAATCAGATCTGATTTCCTTTAACAATTTATCATAGTTAGATGAAAACAACTGCGTAGTCTTGGGCGTAAGAATTACTCCCAAGATATTTAAACCTCTGCTTGGAGTGTCTAAATGAGACAAGATTATCCAACTGCAATGGCCAAGTCCCAACAATTATTAAGGCTTTGGATTTTTTTGTATTAATTTTATAACCTGATATCATACTATACTCCTTAAGACTGTGGAGCAAAGACGGAACAGAAGTGATAGGGTTTTCCAGAAATAATAAAATATCGTCAGCGAAGAATGACAATTAATGCTGAACATTTGATTCATCTCTTATTCCCTGTATTAGAGGATTGGATCTAATCAGTTCGGCTAACGGCTCTATACTCAAAGCAAATAGTGAGGGTGAAGGAACTTCACCCTGCCTAGTGCCGCGTCCCAGTGGAAAAAATTTTGAGCAGTTCCCATTGACCCTTACTCGTAACTTTGGGTTTTTATAAAAAGTTTGGACCCACTTTATAAACGTCTCATTGAAGCCCATGTGCCTTAATGTCTGTTGTAGGAAGCCCCAGTCCACCCGATCAAATGCTTTTTCAGCATCCAAGCTGAGAAGCATTGATGGGCTATTCCTTTTCTGTGCCACTATTAGGAGGTTTAAAGCTCTTCGAACATTATCCGTCCCCTGTCTATTGGCGATAAAGCCAGTCTGATCGGGTTTCACAAGTTTTCTCATATATTTTTGTATTCTGTTTGCAATGATGGCTGTCAGTATCTTTAGATCAACACAGAGGAGGCTGATGGGGCGATAAGACGAGCACAGAGTAAGATCTTTACCATCTTTATGAATGACACTAATAATCGCTTCAGACCACGACTGAGTAGGATCCCCCTCTGAAAGTCCATAATTATAAACTTTATCCAAAAGGCGTAAGCTCTTTTTCAAATAATTTATAGTATTCACCTGGGAGGCCATCCACTCCTGGAGATTTATTATTTGTAAGTTTTAAAATGCTGTTTTTTATTTCCTATCTTTTAATTGGACTTGTCAATAGATCGGCTTCCTTCTCAGTCAATTTAGTAAGACATATTGATTTGAAAAAGTTCTCTGTTTTTTCCCCCTTGTTTTGACAGCTCTCTTCCTTGTACAATTCTTGGTAGTAAGTGGCAAACGCCTTTGCCACATCCTTGGTTTGTGATAGCATTTCCCCAGAATTTGGACACCTGATTCTATGGACAACTCTGCCTGATTGTGCTTTTCGCAACTGAAATGCTAACAATCTGCTTGCCCGGTTACCAAATTCATAATACTTTTGATTTGTGAATCGAATTTGTGAAGCTGCCCCTCTGCTTTATAAGTTAATAAGTAATTTAATTTCTGCCTATTTTCTTTCAACATATTAAGTGTGTCATTATTTTGTACTGTTTGGTATTCTTTCTCTAATTGTCTAATTTTGTTTTCCAATCCTAATTGTTCTGCAAGCCTCTCTCGTTTTAATCTTGATGAAATCGCAATAATGTTTCCTTTTAGGACACATTTGGCTCCCTCCCATAATACTGATGGACTTACGGTCTCATTGTCATTAAATTTAATATACTACACCTTGTATGTATTACTTATTCAGCCTCGTTCCTTTTCAAATATGTAAAGCCTTGTTACATATTCATTTTCAAATATGTACTTTTTAACCCAAAGAAGCTGAGCATAAGAAAGAATCTCTGTTTACAATCCTTTACTGTACACTGTCACGCACACACCCACCAACACAGTAAAGTTCTTCTGAGAAGCACGACGGGCATTGTAGTTTTTTGTGCATTCTTAAACCAACAGTAATACAGACGTAGGACTACAAGCGATTGTACTTCCGCCCAGGACCGGAAATTGTGAAACGTGGTTCTCTGCAGGGGTGTTATTTTAGAATAAAAGCATATATTAACAAAGACTATAGATTATATAGTCTCAAAGAGACTTTGATATTAATTACAATACTATTTTTAAATGTAAAATGTAAATGTAATATTTAAAAGGATTGAAATGAATAATTATTATAATTTATTAGGCAATATTATTATTCAAAAATTATAACAAGTTAAATTTTAAGGTTACTGAGAAATGTACTTTTATAATATGTTTATTTACATTGTAAAAACATTCATTTAAGATTCTGGAATCTCTAGCAACATAATTTGTGTTCTGAGTAAACGTAACAAATGTCACACTCTAGTGGACAATGCTTCAATGTACAATAATGGTGATACTGACATTTTTGATCCAAAATTCATTGGTAACAGGTTAGTGGTTAAAATATCTAAGTTCTAATCCTGGAAGGTGTGATTCATGAACTGTGAACAACTTTGAGGCTACTTACATTTCACAGACATGCAAGAATACTTGTAAACTAGTATTATTATTATTTATTATTATTATTAATACCTTTTTCTAATTGTATTTTTACAATTACTGTACTGTACTGTCTTTAGATGATCAATGAACCCCTAAATAAATAATAAAAAGCAAAGGAATATCATTGGGTCTTCCTCATAATTAAACATAAATTATAAAATTGCCTGTGATCTGGGCACATTTCATGTATTCATTTGGTACAATTGTTTTGCATACAATTTTATATATATATATATATTGTGTGTGTGTACAGATATACAAAAAAGAAAAGAATAAAACAAGTACAAAGAAGAATGTTTCCTATGAATAATTTAATGATAATAAATAAAAATATAAAATGGATATTGATGTTAAAAAAATAACATTCAGCTCTAATTGACGTTTGTAGTTTGTACAAAGGGTGTGTGACCGAGTGCTGCAGAAGGTGGGACCAAGAGCCTTGCACTACCACGAGGGGGCCCGATGCAATGCAGTAACACAGGAGCATCAGCAGTCCAAAAGCTTCGCAGGACAGGCGGGAGCGCGCAGTGTCGCGAACGCGCACTCACTCACCCACAGAGACAGACTGCGATTGGAAGCGCGAGGCGGTTCAGATCGTGTGTTGTGTATTGCAGCCGCGCAGTATCTTTTCACGCAAGTGCCGAGGATCGCAAGGGAAAAGTTTATTTCAAAGACTCTCCAATTAACGGGCATGACCGCTCCCAGATCCCCCTGAACGCCAGGTCAGTATGAGCAGGTTCTGCATTCATTCCTATGCTTCAAATACGCATTGTTGAAAATATGAAGAGTTGCATTGTTGGGACCATTGGAACTGATTGTTGCACAGCGGTTCGTTACCCTGCGGCCAACCACGAAAGCCGCTTTGGGGATCCGTGGTCGGGGAACCTGCTGTCGTGCTGCGGCAAAATGCCCCCATCGGGTTTTTAAATTACACCCATGTGTTTCAACACGCAGTTCCCTCGTATTGAGACCTAGTCTCGTTTTTTATCTAATGTGATTTGGATAGTTTAGACTTATAATGTGCTTTATGTGCAATAATGATTGAATTGTCTTGTGAGTAATAAGCTGTCATCAGTCAAAACGGCGCAAACGCTTCGTCAAAGTTATTATGGGCAATGTTAGAGAATAAGCCTAGTATCTGCATTTGGCATGCTGTTTTTTTCCCTTTGAAAACTATTTGTAGGCGTTATTGTTATGACACAGCATTAGTTTCAGCGAGCTGTAATTAAGCACAGTAAGCATTTCCAGAACTGTTGGTTGTGTACTTTTGTAGTTTGTTTGAAAGTTTATGGGCCGAGCGACCCTTCCCCCTTTCTTCTCCCGGCCTCCCGGTCTCCTTCGTCCGGGGAGGGATTGCACTGGCGACCGTGATGAGTAAGAGTGCAGCCGGTACCCCAAATAAAGGCGGGTTACCAGGGGAAACGGAGCTCTCTAGTTCTGGACTGGGTTGCTGGGGGGGATAGTGTCGAGCTCATCTGCATCAGTCTTGAATGAACCGCTGGGACAAAGACAAATACTATTTGACGTGAGAACCTGACGGCTGAAAATCACTTCACTAGTAATGTGGATAATGCGTTGCGTATCCCGCCTGCAAGGTCACTTTGTGTTCACGGCTGCTAAGTGGCTCAGTAGATTAGACAACAAACCCGTTTTGTGCTGGCTGGCTTTGTCCACCCTTGGTGTTTGTTTGTCGAAAGAAGAAAACAGGGAGCCAGTTAGAAAGATGAATGACATTTTTGAGCATCAAGACATTACCAGGCACATATAAGACACTTTTTAAGCAACAGCTATTTAAAATCCATGCATGTTTTGTTGTTGTGTGAGACCTGTCGGATTTGTTTGATAAACTATAGTTTAGTATAAAATTATTATGGACTAGCATGAAAAGGGGCTTATTTTTAAACAACGAATATTTAAACCCCCTTAAAGATTGTTTAGCCTGTTCCATGCACTTCACAGGTTTTAACCTACAAATTAATTTTAAGTAAGCATTACAATGTCAACGAATGTCACACAGTAGGCTACAGGTGGTCACCACAGAATAAATAGAATATCACTTTGACATGTTATCTATTAAGGAAAAAAAGCTGTAGTTCTTATAGTTCAGATGTGGGTGAAAGTCATGTCATGGAATGAGAGACCATGTCTTATGCCTGATCTATTAGTGATGGACACTGTGACATTAGTAGTGTCGGGTTCTTGTAATAGGTAACTGGACTAAATGAATTGTTAATGCTGATATCAGTTTTTATTCTGATGGTATATCTCAGTCATTCACTTTCATTTAAATAGCATGAAATGGTTTGCAAAACTTCTCTAGAATTTCCTTTGTTTGTTGTTGTTGCTTACAAATCACCTGAAAACTGATTCAGAACACTTGTTATTTTGCACTGGTGACAGTGTTTGTGAGTGTAATCCTGGCCAATCTCAGGATCCCTCAAGCACAGATTGGGATTCAGAATGTTTTCTGGCTAGACCAGATGTCCATATGTAAACACCGTGGACAATTGCAGGGTTATGTTCCCAGGTTCCAAGTTTAGATAGACAGGTAGTTGTGTTTTGTGTGAAAAGAAAAAAATAAACTATCACAAACCTCTCGTCATGATGTTTGTCTTTCTAGTAAATTTACAAAATTTGCTGAATTGAAAGTAGGTCATGTTGGCCTTTAGTGCTGCTAAATGTTATGTAATAGTCAAGACCACTGTGTAACAGTGCAAATGTCACACTACAAGCGTCTTATAGGGAAAAAAAGATTAAATTCAACAGATGCCTATATTTGATCAGGTATATATGTTAATGACTTAAAATTTTCTTTGTGTTGCTTATCCCCGTTTATCTTCTCTATTTTGCAAATCAAATTAATCTCTGGGTTTATGGTATCGGAGTCTAGTCTAGTATAATATTTGATCATTTTTCTTCAAGCTTTAGTATTATGCTTAAGTCATATGTGTAGGGCTGCAACTAACGATTATTTTGATAATCGATTAATCTGTCGATTATTTTTACGATTAATCGGTTTATGTGCTTATATTTTAGTTTTTTCCATTTTTTCCCCAAGTAAATTATTAATAAATGGTCTTTATCCTTCAGCATAGATTTTTAAGAGATTTTAACCATTTTGCATTGTCATATCCTCATTAAAAATATACCTGGAGTTGTTTTATTGTGTTAGTAATCCTTTGTCGAACTCTTCTGCAATCAAAACACTGACCCATACTCTAGCAAATTTCACAAGGAGATATCAAATGTTTTCACCATGGCAGTCCTTAGAGCTCCTAAAGTAGTTTAACATCCCGGACAAAGCTTATTAAGGAATCTTTCAGAACATATTTTCACGAAGAATAAGGATAAAACAGAATAAAATTGCAGTGCATTGTATTTTATTATTTACTGGAAAACAGCTTTATAGCTTTTGCTGTGAAATTGTAAACAATCCTTCGAAAAAAGTGCCAATGGCATGAAACCTGAATGGAACTCACAATTTAAAGTAAAATCCATCAGAAGGTGGTCCAGAAAAAAAAATTGGACACACACAAAAAACCTGCTGTGTGAAAAAGACATTTATCTCTCTCATTCAGTCATAATTAGGCTGCACGACTGAATTTTGAACTGGTAAACGACAAACTGATCACAGAACATGTTTGTAAAGCTTTAAATGTTAACTGTTAAAAAGCAATGTTATCAGCTTTTACGACTAAACATTTGCAAACAACATTGTACTGGAGAATCTGCACAAATGAAAGTCTTAGGGGCCGTTCACATATCGCGCCTAAAAACGCGTGGAAAACGCTAGGCGCACCGCTTTCTCCTCCTTTCCAAAGCGCTCGTGCAGAAGCGCCCCTGAGGCGTCTGCCTTTGATAAGCAACCATGACGTGCTCTCTCCTTGAAGACGCGGAAATTTCAGCAAAGGATAAATGGATTTGCAGCTCAAAAAATCGCTTGCAGTAGCTCTGCTACTAAATTTATTTCAAAATGGAAATCCATATACAACTATGATCAGCTGTTCCTTTCATCTTGACTGAGCTTTTAACGTTGTTACGGGAAAGGATGAAGCTGATTGGTTAGTTCTTGTCACATGACCCGCGGTGCGCTTGCTGCATTCTAAAAGTTGAAATGTTTTAACTCGATGCGGTGTTGGAAATAACGAACTTGGGCGCGCAAAAGACGCGATATGTGAACGTCCCCTTAAACAGTTCCGTAGTGCAGAGTTTACAGGTTACTCTTCTTTTTTGAAGGCTCAAAGTAAAGTATTCCCACATCCTGCTGAATGCTGCAGAGACGCTGTTCGGGAAGCACGTGACAAAACGAGGCCAGCTATTGGCTATTCGCTACTTCTCCTGTTGTACTGGCTGAGTAAAACCTCCGGTGGCTCATTACTGCCACACTTTGGTCACCGCAGATTTGAAATATGCACGAAATGAGCCGCTTACGGCAAATAAAAGTTATTTAGCAACGAATCGATGACTAAATTAGTTGACAACTATTTTAATAATCGATTTTAATCGATTAAATCGATTCGTTGTTTCAGCTCTACATATGTGTAAATTCAAAGAGAGCTTCAATCAAATGTTAATAGTATCCTGTCATTTGAAATAGCTACAATGCTGCATTTAATGTGTCTCTTAACTGTTTTAGCATTATTATTTTGCATTTGTAATGGGTGCTAATATGGTGGTATTGATATAAATCTCTTTGACGTTCTGAGTTGCTTGAAGCCCAGACAGTGAAACTTCATAGACACTTTTTCACAGTGTATATTACTGATACGTAAGAGATACGGTCAAACTGAATAGAAATGGCAAGTTCCTCCTGCAAAATGATATGGGATTTCTGTTCGAGTGACAGTCTTCCTTATCTTGTAGAAAAGTTGTTAGTAATTTCTCCACACGCTGACCACACTGACACTGCACTCACACCCAGAGGAGACCTTCCATCTGCTTCTTGTTTATAGAAGATTCACTTTGGTTTGCAGTCAAGTCCCCAAATGGGAGCCACATGTTAGATTTGAGATCCTTGTGTGCTACTTTTTCGACTGAATTAGTCTGTTTGCTCGCTTTAATGAAGATGTGCTTTATTGTTTAAAAAGTGTTGATAAGAGTTGCCTAAAGCTGTCTTAATGTTGGTGGAAAACTCATCAGAGTTTTCTCCTGTGATCCTCCTCTCTGTGGTGTTTAAATAATAATAAATCTTTTTTAATGTAATTGTTTCCCTTACTCATCAGAAATCATTGAATGCCTTTATTCCTCCGACTTCCTTTATGTGATAACAGTACAATCCAAGCTTTCAAATGTGAATGACTCCTGTGGATCTTGTGTGCAAATGTGGATGTCATTGGCAGAGGGAGAAGGTAGACTATGTTTAGACTGTTTAGCTTAGGGTTTGTGGTGTCTAGAGAGGATAGAGAAGCCTATTTTAGCAAGCAGATAGACAGGCTTATTGTAAACTTTGCTATTCGGGTGGTGGGTTACTATTTCCACAAAATTATCAAGCAGCACCTTTTTTTAGTAGGCCTATAGATAATAATTCTTGAACGTGAAATCAGCAGATTAGAATGATATCTGAAGGATTGTGTGACACAGAAGTCTGACACTGAAAATTCAGCTTTGTCATCACAGGAGGGAATTACATTTTAAAATCAATTTAAATAGAAGGCAGTTATTATAAATTGTAATAATTTTAATCAACTAAATGCAGCCTTGGTAAGCAAAAGATACTTATTTCAAAAATAAAAAGCCTTACCAACCCTCAAACATTTGAACTGCATCAGTAGAGACTTATTTGTTAAGAAAACCAGTTGTTTTTTGTTTCTATTGTGGTTTATTAATAGCTGTTTTATAGTACCTCTCTCGGTCTCATACAGAATAATTTCAGTTCAGTTCGAATCTTCGGAGTTCAGTTTGGCATGTTTCCCTTATGGTATCATTTCACAATAAGAGGCCATTCACGCAGGAGATCTTTGCAGAGCAGTAGAATAAAAAAAACTGCAGAATCTAGGGACACATTTTGTACGTTTTTAGATTGACTTGTCAAGGTACTGCAAGATACGCAAGGTGCGAGTGCAACAGTCAAACATAGCGCATGTTTCCAACAGTGCGAGAATGCAAAAACTTCAGCATTTTGTTTTCTTAGTGTGGTATTTGGTGTTTGTTTTAATCAGCTTCCCTTCTAGATCTTGTTCCTTTTGTATAGTGGCTGTTGTAGGGCTTGATGAAGTATGTATGAAATGAAAAGATGGGAGAGTTTGAAGTTGCTGCCAAGGCTGGCACGAGTCTTTAGTGCAGAATGTGAAGACAGAGGGAGAGTATAGATTGCCTTCAGCTCCATACATGGTTAAATCAATGCTGGGTCAACTGTCTTGTCTACTAAAGAGAATGGAGAGAAACGGGCTAAAACAACAGGCTGCAGTTTCATGAGATCTAAGTTCACAATTCAAAGCTTGATCAAGAATCAAAAGGTTTATGGAGCTCAAGCTTATCGATGAAAGCCAGCTGTGTCCTACTGCACATGATCAGGAAGATAGTTGCTAATATTTTAGAAAAGATGAGCAAAACCATATAAAGCAAACTGTATTGCAAGTGAATTGTTTAATTGTGGCTCTATGCCTGACTCAACAGTGCAAGGTTTTCTCAGTGGAGGGATCAGTGTAGTCTGTGTCTGGTTACAGTATTCAGTTTCATTCGGTCTTATAACCTCTGTCAGTCCCTCTCCTCCATGGCTATTTTGAGAGGTGCCTTATGTCACATCAAATCCACATCTAAAATTTGACAGCACCGCATGGCTTCCCACTCACTGAGAAGGTTGTATAATATTTGTTGCTATTTTGAAATGTTCAGTAAACCCCTCAGCTTCTTTGACTGACCGTTTAAGGACAGGCTGTGGATTAACTAGCTATAAGTAGAGAGGGTGTCATTGCTTAACTAAGAGTGTGTGCTGTCTTTTTTTTGGGGGGGGAGGGGGGGTGTCTTTAAAATGTTAGTTTCCCGTAACCAAACTTTGCAGTTGGCAAAGAGTCTGATAATTGTTTTTATGTTCAGTCAGTGTTTAGGATGTTGTACTATTTTGGCTAAATCAATTAAAAAGTAAAACACTAAAGTTAAAATCAATCTTTTGAAATACACTACCATTCAAAGTTTGGGCTTGGTCTTGATTATTTTTGCGAGAAGTTTCTTATGCTCAGCTAGGCTGCATTTATTTGATCTAAAATGCTAAATAACAGTTAAATTGTGAAATATTGTTTTCTATTTTAATATATTATAAAATGTAATTTATTCCTGTGATGGCAAAGCTGTTTTTCAGCAGCTATTTATCCAGTCTTTTTCACATTATCCTACAGGAAATTATTCTAATATGCTGTTTTGGTACACAAGAAACATTTCTTATTATTTTTTATCATTGTTGAAAACAGTTGTGCTGCTTAATATTTGTGGAAACTGTAATAACATGTTTGTTTGTTTTTTTTTGTTAGTTTTGTTTTAGGATTCTTTGAGTAGAACAAAAGAACAGCGTTCATTTGAAATATATATTTTTTTTCAGTAAAAGACTCAATTGTCACACTTAGTCTGTTAAATCTAAATTAATCAATTAAAAAATCGTAAACACACTCATGCACCGTAAACTTTTGAACAATAGTGTTTAATGTAGACAATATTTTAAATGGTATGTTTCAAAGACCTTTGCACCACACCTATCAGAAGTAGCCAGAAAATCCAGCCAATCAGATTACAGCTGGCCAGACCTTTTTGTGCATAATACGGATGCATCAGACGGTCAGAGTGGGATATTTTTTTCTGTACAGAAGGGCTGAAAGTACAAAGGGGAAATAAAAGTAAGAGTGAATCCAGTCACTCTTTATGTCTGGCTTAAGGCTGTCACAATCCATCATCTTTAAGCACCATATGTGAACATGACAGTGTATATTTAACCTAAGAATGCTTGAGGGGGATTGTGTACATGTGAGAGAGGGATATGGGGCCAAACAGATGCATGCTGACAGTAGAAAGAGATCTGCAGGCAATACTCTGGAAAACATCACTCAGGTCACTCAGAGATCTTTGTGTGTTAGTGAGCGCTCTTGTGCTTCTTGAGACTTGTCATTGCCATTTGATCATAGGATTACTGATATGTTGGTTGCCATGGCATCTTCACACATGATTGGGTTACTATGTGGCTGCCGTCAATGCTAGAAAGTACAGTAGCACATTTATTTTTAAGTGTGCATATGTGTGCTTGTTTTAATTTCCGTAGATCCAATCTGTCAAGGTTGGTATTGATTAATAGCATCACAGTTTTCAACACGCATCTCTTTTCAAAGTATGTGCTAACAGTCTCGTTCTCTTTTTTTTGCAGTTGAGCAAGAGATGTGGATCCACTTACAGTCTGGCTTCTGAATAACGCTCGGACAGATTGAGCCATGACAGAACGGGATGGCCGCTGTGATTTTTCACTCACCCCAGGGCAGGTATATATCGAGGTGGAGTACGATTATGAGTACAAGGTGAAAGATAGACTCATCTCCATACGGCAGGGAGAATGCTACATGTTGGTTTGCAAAACCAATGAGGACTGGTGGCAAGTTCGTCGGGATGAGGGCACCAAGGCTTTTTACGTTCCTGCTCAGTATGTCCGAGAAGTCCGGCGCGCCCTTATGCCGCCACCCAAACCTCGCACGAAGCCCCCCAATGTTCTTGAAATCAGCCAGTGCCGATTGTCGAATGAAAATCTCAACCAACGTGCTCCTACGGAAAGGTACAGCTTCAGCAGGCCATCTCCTTCGACGACGCCTTCCCCGTTACCAGGTCAACAGACCTCGCCTTTGTTGTTTCGAGACACCAATCAGAACTCTGGGATGAAGAGCGTTGTTGCCCAGCTCACTCTGCTTAACAACAACAACCATCATTGCTATCACCATGGCAACCCCACAGTTCCACAAGGGCGAGCAGAATCCCCTCCACGAGAGCAAGGTTGCCAGAGGAAGCTCCCAGGCGGCTTGTCTGTGGACACGGACGGAAGCGTGTCACCAGCAGATGGGTTGGAGAAAATGAGAAATGACTCTGAATCTGGAGATGAGCTCAGCAGCAGCTCTACCGAACACATACAGGTAAGAATGAGTGTCGTTCGCCCTCCTCCTCCTCCTTCCTCTCCCATGCTATCGTTCTCTCTCACTCTCTCTCCCAAACTTGCCCATGTTCTCCTTTTATCTCTTTCAGTGTTGTCTTCAGCTTTCATTCTCTGCATTTCCTGCACTTATCTTTGCCAGATATGCTCTCATCTCCTTTTCATCCTTTGACTGTCATTATCTATTTCTGTAACACTGTTCTGACAATTACTACGAGACGAATCTAACATTGCCTCCTCAAACCTTTTCCTTTATCCCTCGGGGTTGCCTCTGACATTTGCAGTGGCGCGTCGTCTTTTCTATCAAGTTAAATTGGATTCATCAGTGTCTTTCTCTCCTCTACGTGCATCCCTTTCTTTCTGCTGCGTGACACTTGTTCAGAAAGAGATGTAGTTTGTCCTCTGCTATGGATGTGGAAATTGTGGCCACCTCACAGGGTTTGGTTTATACAATAAGAGACTTAATTGAAAACACAAAAAACACTTGTTGTGCTTTTGTAAAGTAATTTTTCAAGTAATTTTTTTTTTTCATTTTGGAGTGATTGAGCTTGCTTTTTGAGTGAATCTTGTGGAATTGAGTGGTTAGTCTTTGTTTCTACCCTCCTCCCCCATTTCTCTCTCTATCTTTCTCTCTTAAAAGAGGGTGCTGCTGGGGAACAAAGGGGATTGTGGGAGAATAGAAAGTAGGTCATATCTGGCTAGATCATGTTGTTGGCCCGTTTTGTGTTTGTATATATGTGAAAGAGATGGAAAGATGCACATTGAGAAGTTTGGATCCAATGGGTTGTATATGCATCAGATCATCATTGTGAGCAATAAGGACAATAAGCATGCTCGTCTGTGTGAGTTATAAACCTGTAGCTTCTCATGTATATTGAGCTGATGGGTTGGCACATTGGTTGAAACTTTAATTACTGGTCTTGGTCAATTAAATCAAGATTTCTAGACACTTAATGGTTGCTTTTTAAATGAGAATAATCATGATGCTCCTCAAAGTCAGGTTCCAGACAGTGTCTTAACCACGCACCAGTGTATGTGTGCTTAAAGGGACATACAGTGCGCTGGGCTTTTGAGGGGTTTGTCCATGTCACGCTTTGTCCATTAGGGTCAGCTGATAAATCATGTGATTACTTAATCAGCTCTTCAACAACTATCCCTCATAGACAAAGAACATTTGCCCTCGAGATCTCATTCATTACATCTGCTATGTATGATGTTTGGTTTAAAAGAGCAATTCACCCAAAAATGTCAATTTTTTTTTGTCATTACTGAGCCTCATGTGGTTCCAAATGCTTAAAGCACCCTTGTGAAGCCATAAAATAGCTTTTTAAGTTATTTTAAATTAATATTTGCTGAAAATCGCCCCCCCTTCCCTCGCCTATTGTCCCCTCTGACTCTTTTTCAGTTAATAATAAAAATGTAATGTTGGTAACATTACAAAACAGAGTAACTGTTTATTTGATATTTTATGGATTTTATATATCCAGGATGGATTTAGGACCCCAATTTTTCGCTTTTTATTATGTTTCAGCTTAATCCTCACCCCCTGAAGAAGATTTGCGCACACACAGACACACACTTTGCCACTCTCACACTCTAACCCACCCCCCCACCCCCAACACACACACACACACACACACACACACTTGTAATTTTATGGACTTTTGTATCTTAGAAGTTTTTCCTTATTCTACATTTATTTTTTATTTTTTATGAAATGTTCAAATAACCTGAAATAATAAGCCATCAGATGACACAGATATACGCTTGACCAGGGAATTAGTAGTATGTTACCTCTCTAATAAAAGATTATGAATGGCTTTTATAACAGAGCAGGGGCTATTCTAACAGGCAGCTGCACAAAATTTCATTCAGCCCCCTCAGTTGGATGTATTCCTTTGTGTGAGTAGTTATTGTCTGCAGTCAAGATTATACTTCAGCTTTGTGTTTCCAGCTGTTTCGGTTTTTTTTTAGTGCATACATAATTTTTTTACCAGCATATCATATTGAATCATTGCCGGTTTTGTTAAAGCCATACGTGATAAGCCCATATAAGTCTTAGAAGTATGTGTGTGTTCGGATTCAGTTTAAATCCTGTAGCTCCTTTCATGCATTGACAGTAAAGGAGGCCTGAGCATTCCTTTCATTCCTGTCCCAGCACAGACACACACACACATACACACACACACACACAAAGACAGACAGACACTGGGTTCAGTTGGATAACCCAATAAAGGCCCACCGATCCTGATGGGCGGAAAACAGCACAGCTCACTCTAATCTAATATTTACTCAAGTATCAAAGATCTCTCGCTCTGTCTCCTTTCTCTTGTTGTTCCTGTCTCTTTTTTTTCCTCAGACTTTAGGCTGAAAGATGGCAGTGTACATCAAATCGATGTGTTTGGGGTTAGGGGGGTTGGGGTTTGGTACCCTCACGCTGTCAGAGCATCTCTGTCTCTCACTCATTCTGTCTCTCTGCTATCGATGAGCACAGCTGACATGTTTTCGAAGCAGAATGTGTTCTGAGGGTAAGGTAGGTTTAGCTTCACAAACACAAATTTAGACTTCTGTTGTTTTCAAATTAAGATAATTAGAATTTCCTAACCTTAAACCTAAAAGAAGACGTTTAATAATTATTAAATGAATCAAGTTTCCACTTTAGGATCGGAATGATTTTTAATGTTTTTGAAAGCAGTCTCTTATGCTCACCAAGTCTGCATTTATTTGATCAAAAATACCTTAAAAACAGTGATATTGTGAAATATTAATATAAGTATTGTCAGTACCCATTACATTAGTCTCACAGTGGGAATCAGGTGGAGCACATCAATAAATGTGTAGTATTCTGTTTTACTACTTTTCAAAATGTATTTATTTATTTATTTTAAATAAAAAAGACTGCTGTCATGTCAGGCCTTGAGTTTTCTTTTCCCTTATAAATTTTCTCCCTGTTTCAACACCATTCTGGTGTTTAAACCAATTCAGACCAGCTGCAATACATCCAGGGACATTTATCTGTGGGAAACGCTGAAGGCCAATCGAAGAGAGAGACAAAACAATGTGCCACTGACTGAACTGAGGTTACCCGTCCCTCACGGGGGTTTCTGACCTTTTGATGATGTTGGACATTATAACAGCATTGCATGAGTGCTATTGTCACGGGGAACGTTCTGCACCTCGGTTTGCTGAGCTGAGGTGCATTAGTGACAATAAAGAACCAGTAATGTAGAACGATCCAGAGTGATCTGCTTGATCTCAAAAACAATTAACCCACCCTCAAATCAAGTGTTTTACGAATGCAAAGATGACATGTAGTTAGCAAACTTACTCATGGATTTTTATTTGTTATGGGCATTTCCTAACATTAATATTACTTGTGCTTAAAGTGGTCTAAATATACCAGTTGTTGACATATCTGTGTGTGTTTAGAAAGAGGAGAGGAAGTACAAGGACACAGGCGCCTGCTGTCCTCGCCTGTGATTGGCTGATGGTTCTCTTCCTCTCTGTTTGTCCTCATAAGTTCATTAATGAAGAGCATATCACTGTGGAGATCGATGTCTTAGTGCTGTGTGTTTCATGCTGCGTCTGAAAGGTCATAATATGTTTGATGTCTCTCTCCAGCATGGATGATTGACACCCGGTTAATTCCTTCAAAGGCGAAAGTTGTTGTTTGTTGATGCTCATGACAAACCAGTCAGGTGAAGAACCAGTCCAGGTAATATTTCACCACAAATTAAAAGAAAGATGTAAGAAATAATTTTTGACTCGGAGAAAATATAACTTGACATTTGTTTTTTCTTTACAACAGTTGCTTTTTTTTTACTAAGCAGTTTTTTATTAGATAAATGTAGTAAAAACAGTAATATTGTGAAATATTATAACAATTCAAAATAATTGTTATATATTTGAATGTTTAATGTGAATTATAGCAAATATTATGTTATTTATTCCTTTGATGGCAAAGCTGAATTTTCATTACTCTGCAGTCTTCAGAAATCATTCTAATATGCTGAATTTGTGCTAAAGAAACATTTCTTCTTATGATTATTATCAGTGTTGAAAATATTTGTGCTGCTCTTTCAGTAAACAATGTTGTAGTTTTTTCTGCTGTCAGTTTAATGCATATTTCTGAATAAAAGTATTTATTTTAAACTTACTAACCCCAAACTTATATATTATATATATATATATATATATATATATTCATCATGGGAGTATGGGTGTGAAATGTGACCTATAAACATGTTTTTGTGTGATTTGTCCAGTCGTGTTTTGGGATGTGTGTATGCATGTTAGTGTTAACAAAGCTGTTAGTTTTAGCCGTCAAGCTAAAAACAAAGAGAAGATCCTGAAGGTGAAGAACTTCACTGCTTTCAGTACTTGACATTTGTGTGTGTACTTTATGTGGAGTCCTCTGTACACACTCCGTTTTCGCCAGCTTTTGGGACTGTGACTCAGTTGAGGCGAAAGGACACAGGAAGTCACTACTGAAGAAGCTTTGTTCGTTGAACTTCCTCTGTCCAGTGTCTGTTTGCACTTTCAGTATTACTTTGTGTTATTTGGGTGCCAGTTTGTGTAAGACCATTACATCTTAAGACCTTTGACCTTATGATGTACTTCCTTTAGCATGCAAATAACACTGCTGATGTTATCCGTTGGCCTTCTTACACCAAACACTACTTGATCACAAAGATTTGTTGTGGGAGCTGTAGATTATGCTGTTGCTAATCTCACTATTACATAAAGAGATGCTTTTGAAATAACCCAGTATTAAGCTGGGGTCCACTGTCAGTTCTTAAAGGGATAGTTCACCTAAAAATGAAAATCTTGTCATCTTTTACTCACTCTCACGTAGTTCTTAACCCTCTGGAGTCGATAAACGCGTATATGCGTTATGAGTCATTTTCTCCTGATAACCCCGAAAACAACTTAAATTACACTTTCAGTTTTGATCGTACAGATAAGAGCAATACATCAAGCGAATCTGTAAAAGGTCTACTTTTTTGTATACAGACATAATAACAACAGAACTTTGTGCACTTATAAAATAAAGATAACAAACAGGGTGTGCTGTCTGCAGCCTTTGTCTTTGCTGATCTTCATTTAGACACGCGTCATTAAAATGAACTATAACTCAGTGAATACTCAACGAAGAGACATGAGAGAGATATCTATAGAAAGCCTGACATGTCTACTTTTAAACTAAACAAGTGCTGCCGAAAACAGATATTCTGTGATAAAGTAATCCATATGAAAACAACGCGATGTCCGTTTTTCACGTCTCCCTTCATTATCTTCTAATGCGACCACGCCCCCGCGCTGAACGCGCTATTCAGATTCTAATGTTTCACTGAAGCGCGTGGCTTGAATACGCCCACACAACAGAAGACAACACAGCGAGACTGTTCTTCAAGGTTTTTTTATTTTACTGTTTGCTTCGCAATGAGAGGAATAAGACATAATTCACCCCAAAAAGATGTGATGTGGTTGAGGATTTGAGATTTGGATTTCTTCCGAAAAAAAGGATGAAGTGCTTTATTCAGCAGAGATCATAAACATGAGTACGTCTCTTTTTATTTACTAATATACTTGTACTAGTTTTCACATAACGTGTAAACATTTTACTAGTTAGACTTTTTCCAAACTATAATTCCTGACTAAATGTATAATCAAGTGAAATATTATGAAGTTTCAATAACAATATACAATACTATACAATTCAAAAGCTTGATGTAAATAATATAAATGTAACAAATAAATGTAATTAACAAATGTAACAAATAATGCTGTTGTTTCAATTTATCCCTCCTAAAAAACTGGAAAAAATATTCTCAGCTCTTTACAACATTAATAATAATAATAATAATGATAATAATAACAAAAAATTTTTTTTGTAGAAAATAAGATTGTTAAAAGGATTTCTGAAGGATTGTGTGACTGGAGTAATGATGCAAAAAATTCAGTTTGAAATTTAGCTGTTTAATTGCACTCCCAAGTGGATATTAAATTATGTTGTGGGATAATTCAATATATTCTAGATAAACTACAAACATAAAATTATATACATTTATTTTCTTTCTTGTAACTCCTTCCTCTCAGTGGCACAGATGACTGAGAGGCTCATTATGCAGCTCATTATACAGGCCTTTGTCTTCTCAGGTGTAAATCACAATGATATTCATGATAGTTGACGCCTACTCGCATATGACTTTTACCAACAAAAAGTGTCTTAGAAAATTTAAATCAATATATTGTTTTCTGTGAGTGAGTAAACAAGATGATTTTCACATCATTTAGAAAGAAAAATTCTAGGCTACAAGCTCCAGTTCTCAAAAGTCCCGGGAACCATTGTTCTTTATGTGTTTTTCTGCCTTATACAATGTTTTAACATTTTTAGTTTTTCACTAACCGCGCATAAAAAAAAAATTCTCAAACACAATCATGTACATTCATGCTGTTCACATATTATTATAGCCCAGTTTGTGCTGATTACAGTGAGATTAGACTTTAGCCATTTAGATGTGTATAAGAAACTGAAAAAAGCACAAATGTCAGGGCATGACAAAACTTTTCCAGGCCCCAAAAATACCCTTAGACTCCAGAGGGTTAATGACTTTCGTTCTTTATGTGGAACAATGAAAGTCATTTGTCTGTACAGTGGAAGTCTGTGGGTTCAAATCAGATTTCACTGAATGGCCTAAAAGTACAAGGAAGGTTTGATGTGTTCCACAGAAGGTTTGTTAATCGCTGGTAGATAGTGAGAAGCTTGTCTATGACCGTTTGTGATGTCTAACAGGATTCTCCCCTTGTAATCCTCACAAAATCTGTTTGGTTGATCCTGTGTTTTAACACACTGTGTAGTCAAACAGTTTGAAGACAGTCAAAGACCACTCTCACCATCTTCCCCATCACCCTCTGGCTCGCTGGCCACTGAGTGCTCTCAGTTCCTGCTCTCAGATATCACTCTAACTTCTCTTTTAGTGCTGCTGGGGAAACTGCCAGTCTTAACAGTTCAGAGCCTGAACTTTAAACCATCCCTTAAAAATGCCAATTGTGACGGTTTCTGATTCAACCAACCTAGAATGATTTGGAGTGTTATTTTAGTTTGCATTTTCCTTCTTGCACCAAACACAAACCACCCTCCATTTAAAAGCCTCTTATGGTACCTCTGTAAAGAAGAGGGGGTTGCAGGTGGATGGGAAAGAACTGAATTAAGGGGAATGTGGCACATTCGCATACTCTCTTTATGCCACAGTGGGTTTGGTGCCAGCCAATAATGTTAAATGTCTCTTAAAAGGGCAGTATTTCTAGCTGCAGCCTTATTTAAATACTTTTACTCATCTTCTACTCTTTTATGTCCTTCTTTGAAAGGTTAATAATATCTCTTTCTCTGTCCGTGCACTGTGTGATGGATTGCTGTCTGCTTGTGCCACTGGAAAGAAAGACTTGGGTGGATGTTTGTGCCAGTAAGCACTGGGTGCCCCAAAATGCCCTTTTATACTGGCACAAAAAGAGTCTAAAGAACCAAAGCAAACATTCAAAGAGCTGCTTGTGTTCTGCTGTGTCTCTCTTACAAGATTTAAAAACATTTATCTGTGTTAATGCAGCAATATTAAAATTGTAGTCTGTAATTAAGTTGTTTTTTAAGTTGTTGTCAGTAATGGATTAAAAGCCAGAATTTAAATCTGATACCATTTTGTCTAAATACGTCAAATAAAACACTAAAAACTAAAATGAATCATTTTAAATGCCTCAAGTGAAGCACACAAGTTTATATTCTGCAGTATGAAAAATTTATATTTATTTTGAAATAAATAGATAAAAATGTATATATATATTTATATATATATATTTTGAAACTTGAATAACATGGACACATGCAGAGAGTGCGAAAGCCCAATCATTGGCTTTGGAGCCACAGCAGTCTAACCTGAATTAAATGTTTGCTTTTAGCATCACATGCTGGAGCTGTTGGCTGAATCGAAGGCCACTGCAGGGAAGTGCTGTCAACACTGGACTATAGACTGAGAATCAGACTCCAGTGGTCTTCAAAAGGCTGAATGAATGACAAAAGACAGATTATCAGACTTCTGAGGGGCGCAAAGAGTCTCCATGTCTCTTTACCATTCGGTTTCAGCTAAAATACTCTCATCCAGTCAGTCAGCCAAAGGGCGAGAAAAAGAGAACGTCACAGAAGAATATGAGATGACAGATGTAAAAAATACATGTTTGATAGTTGTTTGAGGCTAACTGTGTGGGTGGGCAAAAGAGAGCAAGAGGATATTTGAGAACAAATCTGGGAAGAGACACATGCACAGGGTCTGCAAATGTTATTATTTGTAGTTGTAGAAAAATATTGGAGATTGCAGTAATTTGATTTTGTGATATTTGATTGTTGCAGTTTGATTTTGTTTATGTCTAACTAACCACAGTCATGGGACATTGAATGACTTTCTCACCTGTACGTTTCCCTGTTTTTTTTTTTTTTTTGATGTTTTAGGCATTGGAATATGTTGTCAACCAATATGGGTTTTTCAGTGGCTGTTGTGGTATGCTTGTAAAATGTTTAGGATCTGTACAATTCGTTTATTTATTAGAAATCAATACTTTAATGTTGTGGAAATACTAATTCAATAGCAATTTGTAGAGACTGAGAATGAAAATCCAAACAGGGTTTTGTCTTTGTATTGCTTTAATTCTCTGCAGAGAATGATCTGGTTTACACACAGCTTCTGAGTCTGTGTGCAAAGAGATAACACACAGACTCACAGACCACTTTTTAGTATGTGAAAAGATATATTGAAGGACAGACTAGGACCTTTGAGCCAATCATGTTGCTTAGTGCACATCACCCCATAACAATTGCACATCTAATGCACATTACATCGTAGATGCCTGGTAACTCTCAAAAACTGCCCATCCCTGGTACACAGTTTCCATTCAAATGTTGTTTTTCAACCTAAAGCAGTTGCGTGCACAAGTTACATAAAATAACTCAATGTCCCTATGGACTATATATACTGCCTTGATCATTGTATGTTTAAAAAGATATCTAAATGAGATTAATGCAATCAATGCCAAATTAACAAAACCAAACATTTCCATAACATTAAGCTAGGATGCATTTAGTTTATCAAAAGTGACAGTTAAGACTTTTACATTGTACACTGACTTTTATAGGCCAATATAGTTTAGTCAGTTAAATGACCAAATATCTTCTTATTTATCAGCCGGTATTGGTCACGTTTTTCTGCTTATTTTGAAGAGACTGTGTTACTGACTGTAATGACCAACAACCATTTCCTGTTTACATAATCAGGTTTTTGTAAAGTTCTTAAGATCCATGCAGTTCATGAAGGTTCACGGCTACTGGTCCTGTAGTGATTCAAAACCTTGAGTCAGAAACAAATGTTTCAAGATAAATAAGAACATGTCTTGATTTGTTGTGGTGGTATGGCATAATAAAAGGTCATTCTCCTCTCTGCAAAAAGGGGAAATCAGATTTTAAATCCATAATCCAGATGGCATAGTTGTTGTCGTCTCCCTTGTTTACGTAACTCATGGTTCTGGAGGTATTATTTCTGTTCTTATATTGTAGTTGATGGTAGGTTGCAGAAAGAGTAAGAATGATGACAAACTGACTTGCCTTGACCTTTTAGGACTGGAATTTATGAACTTGAATGTGAGTGTGAAGTGAAACTACCTGGACATCACATGCGAGCAGAGAGTAAAGTAGCATTTCAAGGGTTCATGGAAGTGCTTGGTGAGATTAGTGTTGCCATTTAACTCTCTGTCTGGCTTCTGAAATGTATGACCAAGACCAGTATATCAGGGGAATATAAGCTACATGTTGTTGCTAATGCAGCAGTTTTTAGTGGTGGCCTCTACCTATTGCTCTTTCCTCTTGTTTTTTTCTGAAAACTGAATTTTCAGGTCTAGAGAGATGCTGGATGCTCTGCAAGAAATCTCCATTATCTGGCTTTTTTAACCAAACAGACTGAACACATTGCCACATCCAACTGTCTCATCTCTCTCTCGTTTCTTTTTCTGGACAAAAATCATCCATTTAGATAGGAAGAGACCAACATGCAAAGCAGCCAGCCACAGTTAGTTAGAAAAGAAAGTAGAGAATATATTGTATACATATAGAAAAAGCTGATTTTACAATGTTGCTTGTGATTATCTGGTTCACTTGCTATTTAATGCCCTTAAACAATACTCAAGGGACTGTTTGAGGCTGAGGCTATGGTGCATTTGCAAAGGAAGTTTCATTTTTACCTTCATGCTAGAATACTCATTCATTTTTATGTGCCATAATTTCTCCAAAATGTTTTTATGATGGAGTTTGTGTTGTATCTGCTAAATGAATAAATGTTATCTTATATATGTTGTTTTAGCCTTTTAAATCCACTGTTTTCTTGAGCAGCCGCCTGTCACCTGTACCCCAGACAACACTTCTGACTTCATTTCCTGTCTTTGTCTGCCTTTTTGTTCCTCACAGTGGTATTATTTCCTCTGTTTCTGTGCTAGTGACTGTTTCTGCATTTTGCAGCTTGTCTTTGGTTATAATGATGCTTTTGAAGTTGAAATACTACAAGCACTAAAACTGATATAAAAATAGTTTAAAGCTGTATATAAAAATGGAAAAACCTATAAAATGATAAAAGCACAAAGTACTGAACCTTAAAATAAAAATAAAAAAATATTATATAAAAAGCTATTGAAATATTGACAAATACTAAACTAAACTAACAGTGATGTGTCTGAAGTGCTCTTGTGAAGGTAGCACTGAAAGCTTGTTGAATTGGCATTTTAAAAGTGTGGAAATCCAACCTACAATACTCCCTGAAGCTAAACTGTACATGTACGTCATGTCTGATTGGAGGTTTCTGTGACTGGTTTAATGCTGGATTAGCTCTGCACAGCAGAACATCTATATGTTTACGCACTGATGCAGAGGGATGGTGCTTTGTGGGTCACCTTGATGGAAAGGGAAAGTGCATACGAGATGGACCCAGAGAGGAAGAGAGCTCTTAAAATGTTGAGTGTTGAGTTGGTGGACCTAATGGGCTCTTATCATTATGACAGTCTTGGTAATACTCACACCTCTGGAGAAGAGATAACCCACACACATTCTTTTGTACAGTAGTCTTGTGCAGATTGCCGGTCACGCTTTAACCTTGTCTCTTTCTTATCTTGTTGTTTAAAACGAGAGCAGTTTGATAAAAGCATAAGCATTCAGAATGTCAGAGAGTTTAATTAACCTGATTCACCCTTTCATTCATTTTTGTATTCTCCATACTAGTGACCCTTCCTGCATGAGAGCATATAAGAGTTTTAAATACTTGTTAAAGGGATATTTCACTCAAAAATGAACAGTCTGCAGTCGTTTACTTATTCTCAAGTCGTTCAAAACATGTTGGACTTTTTCTTCTGGAATTATTGAATAACAGTGAATAAGTTTTTTTTTGTGATTATCAATATGACTAATAATAATAATAAACATAATGAGAAATATTACTTTTGTAATGTTTTCCTGGAAAATATACTTAATATACTTAATATTTTTATATATATATATATATATATATATTTAACATTTAACCTTCAAGTTTTTATTTTGGCTGAAAACTACAGTGAGACCTTAAAGCTTCTTATTTGTTTACAGCAACCAGTTTAGAAGTATTTTTCATTACAAATTTAAGATGGTTGGCTTATGTTGTGTTTTCAAATGCGCATTATAAGCCACCCAAGTTCATAGTTCATGTGGAGCAGCATTTGCTGTGTGTGACCCAAGCCAATATCTTCTTGATATTAAAAATAATAATTTGACATGTTGTTGAAGCTGTAAAGACAAACATTGATTCAACAGAATTGCCTTAAGGGGTCTTTGGTTGTACTCCGTTCAGACAGTTGTAAACACCACAGTCTCTATCAGCCACACAACTGTATGAATTATTCAATGTGTGGGGTTGTGAGTGGGTGTGATGTATTGTGCACAAGGCAAGACGTGACCATGTGCAAATTATCAGCAGAATTCTTATGCCACAGCGCTTGAACAGGCACACGGGGGGCTCGTGTGCAACGTGCAAAGCAACATTGTTCCTTTGTTCAAAGCCCTGCATTTAGCAACTGCCCGGCCAATTAAATGTCAAAACTGCTGACTCAAAGCTGGTACATCATTTCATTCATCCTGAACATACTGTACCTCAAGCTTTGACTGTTTCCTTCATTTCATCTGCCATTAGCTGAAGAAACAGATAGCCCTGCCCCAAGCTCATGCTACTGGTTGAGCCACTATTGCAATGTCAGATTTGTTGAGACGCTTAAAAAAACAATGTTTTGAAAGCAGTTTTCACTTTTCAAAGGAAATCATCCTACAAATATACAGGTGCATCTCAATAAATTAGAATGTCGTTGAAAACTTCATATTTTTCAGTAATTCAACTAAAATTGTGAAACTCATGTATTAAATAAATTCAATGCACTTGGTGACCTCCAGTGATTTAATCACTGTCAGTGTGAACAGATATTCAAACTCAGACCCTGTCAGACTCATGAACAGGAACCATGGCGATTGAAATCCCACCGTTCCTCTTTGGAGCGTGTGAACGGCATCTCCATTGATCTCTAGTGCCATGACCTCTGACCTCTGCTGGCAGACCTTCAGCATACAGAGCCACCGTGTCTTGCTTTCTCTTAGCGTTTGCTTTACTCTCTCTCTCCCTCTCTCTTTTCCACTCCAAAGTGGTTAAGTCCGGTGTCCTAATGAGTGAGCCTATTTAAAGAGAACTCCACTGCTTCTATATTTAACTCACTAAGATGCTCTCTTTAAGCACCTTGTCCCTTCTTCTTTGTGACTTTGGGTTGGAAAGCCGTGTCTGTCTTGTCTCCTATTCCTTATTTCTCTCTTCCGCCCTCTCTGTATGCACCATTTTCCTCTTGCTGCAAGAAGGACTTAACTTTCTCAGCGGGGCCTGTTTTGGCCCCAGACCCACAGGAGACATGTTTTCTTACCTTCGATCTCCACACTACCTGGTGAGTGCCTGAGCACCGAATGCGGAAAAAGAGAACGCTGAGATATACGGGAAGATGCTTAACGTAGGTGGGGTTCTCGGTTTTTCTTTTTTTTCAGAAAGTGAAAGCAAAAAGATATATAATGTTACAAAAAAAGAATTGTAAAAAAAAGTGTGTGCTGTTATATTAAACCTTCTATTGATAAAATAATCGTAAAATGTATCATGGTTTATGCAAAAATATTAGTAGTAATGAGTAGTAATAAGAAGAAGAAATTCTTCAAGAAAAGTTGTTTTAAATTGTATTAATATACACAATATTACAGAAAATTACAGTATTACCGTTTTCATGCATTTTTATCAAATAAATGTAGCTTTGGTGTTTGTATATAAGGTATGATTATTATAGTTAATATTTGCTGAAGTGTTCTGTAGGACACCAGGAAATAGCTTTCGTGCTTTCTATCTCTTTTATGACTAGAAGACCCTGTACTTTTGTGGTGAAATCCCACACACAACTTGAGCTATGAGAAATGGACAGTGTGTAGGAGAGAAGGACGATCTCAGCTGTTTTTTGAACGGCGAGCAGCACTGAGGCTACAGGTCCTTGTGGCCGTTGATGTCATTTTGCTGATTAACCACACTTAAGCTTTGTTCCATCAGTACGGTGGCTTTGTGGTCATCGTGAGAAAGACGCATTGTTCTGTGTTTATTTCTGCAGCGAAAGGTCTTGTCGAGGGCAGGCATGGGTGTTCACCACTACTAAACATATGGCCTCAGATTGCCCTGTTGAGTGTTGGGAATGTCTTTCTCATGTTGTTTTGCATAACTGGAATTCCCTTCCCACAACCCCTCTGTTCTGTCATAAAGAAAATCTTAATATTTTCAGCCCATTTCAGAAGTCTTTCTGAAATCGTTGGTCTTTGCTCGTCCATTCCCCTGTGTTGCGAAAATGACACTTTTGAAAATCCTTTCTGGCTGTCTTGTCTCTCCAGAATCGCCCCTCTCTGTCTATTCATCTCTCTGTTCCTCTTTGTTGAGTCATTGTGAGTTGTTTTGAGGGCAGTCCTCCCTGAATAGCTATTGTGCTCTCAGTACCAAGCGCCATCATCTCCTTTAGTCTGTATGCCAGACGTTGGATGAGCGTCTAAGACGTTTCGTCATCCCTGCTGTGCTTGTGTGTTCAGGGGTGACGAACCAACATTGAGGAAAACACTTTAGCCATAGTGATGTAGCACAGCAAGTGTACCCACAATGCCTTGGCACCTTTGTTAACAAGCCGTGTGCTAAATATGAGTCTAGGACATACAACTGGGATTTATTTTATTGGATTTAGCTAAGACTAACTACAAGTGATTGCATCTGATGTGTGTGTTGTCAGACCATTTGGCTGATGCTGATGTTTGACTGCCACTAATTTGATTCACCTTTATAAGATTATCTGCTTCGGTATCGGTTCAGATAAATCTGCTCTGTCTGAATTATCAGTCTGTGATTAAATGTGGGTAATACAGAAGAGGAAAATATCTTTCTAGAAGGCATTTCTTTTATTATGACAAATAAGATTAAAAATACATTTTGTAGAATTGCTTAATACTTCCTGTTTTGCATGATGAGCTGAAATATTAGAATATTACTGTCTAAGCAACAAGTTTATTTATAAATATCACCTTTTGTGTTCTTCACTGAAGATATATGTAAGAACTGGTGATAGACTGTTGAATTATTGCATATAATTCAAGTAACGCAATATACATTAAAATTTGCATTATAATTTAGTTCCAGAATTAAAGTACTGGGGCGATTTTGTGTGAACTGTGTTCCAGTACCATTTCCAGTACCATTTGCATTCGCACTGACCGTGTGTACTAGGATGTGACGCAAGTCGTTCGACAACAATGTAATTTGTGCACATGTGGAGCAGTTAATGCATCTTTTCAGGTCGTTATGAACATTTGAATGCTTGTAATGTGATCTTTTGTATTTTTTTGTGGAGAATCTCAGATCACCAGTCTAATTAGTCTGATTTATTATTATTATTATTTTTTAAACAATACGATTATGATTAGAAACTGTTACCTTAGTACTTAGTATTAAAAATGATTTAGATCCATTAGATTGGGCATTGTGTTGTGATAAAGTATCTTTAATTTTATCGAATAAGCACTGACCTCAAATCAAGTCCATTAGTGATTTGGTGTTTCAGAGATCTTGTGTTCTAGTTGTTGCAAATCTGTTCTTTTAGTTTATGTTAGAGGCCATAGTAAATCCCACAGGTTGTGTCAGGGCATCATCTGTCTGCAAGCTTTGGTAATAAGGTCACCTATAGTGGACCTTGAAGATATTATACAGTATATCTAAATATTTATTAAGTAGAAATAATACACCATTAAAAATGTAAGATATGACCTCCTAATGCCTGTGCCTGACTCTGTTGCTGCTTACTCATCCTGTTAACACCTCTGTCATACTTTCACAGTCCAACCTTGTAACCTACAGTGCATGTAATTAGCAAGAGGCAATACCACGACAGGAATTAACGAGGGATTTTCTCCTTAATCAGGAGGCTTAGCTTCCCAAGGGGTGTCTGGAGGGGCAGGAGTGTGTTCACGTACTGCATGAATGATATATTGGGCTGTGTGGTGCTAATGCAGCTTAGCCTGAGTTATTGATTAGCAAGTACTGTTATATTAAAAGTATAATGATGTCTGACTGCATTGACCAGTGGGCTTTCAAACCATAATAGGGGCTTTCGCACCTGAGGAACCTTTACATAGTTCCTAGAACTAACAATGGAAGTTCCTAGTCTTTGGCATGTTCGCACCGCAGGTAACAAGAAGCATTTACAGACCTGTTGTCCAACAAAAGAGAACATTTAATAACATATTTTCACTTTATAATGTCAGTAGAAACTGTAATAAATGCTATGTCGATTAGCATTGTCTTAGAAATATACCTTTTTCTTATGAAAACACCCACGATGGCTTGAAGAGCAACGATAAACAATATATTGACACAGTCATGTCTTTATTGTCTAATGTCCCCAGGGGAACATTTACAATATCTGGGGAACTGTCCTGGTGCCTAGTTCCAATAAATTCTTAGTTAGTCCCACTAGAGGTCAATGGAAACCCATATACTTGAATCAAGAGAGGGAAGAATTTATCCCTGAAGGTCAGGTCAGGGTAAGTAGTTTCCCTTAAGCTGCCTTTGCTGCAGTCTGCTTTTCTGTAGATATTGTAACTCTTAAAAAAAAAAGTTATGTCAACAAAATTACGAACTGTGGAGAAGTTATACTTGTCTTGCAGAGCGTGTCAGTTCAGTGAAGCTTTTTGCTAGTGCAGTTTTTTAAAGCCTTTGCATCGGTCAGCACATAGAGGGAACACAAAGAGAGAGACAGAGAGAGGAATAAGGGGGATGGGAGAGAGAGAGAGAGAGAGATAAAGGAAGAATCCTCCATCCAGTCCTTCTGTCCAGGAGCATCCTCACAACTTGCTTCACGGTTTGAGCTAATTTAGGTGACAGCTGTCCCCATATTTTGAACTCCCCTAGCCTAGCCCTTTTCTTTTATAGGCAAAACATGTAGCCAGTGTTTGTCTATGGAGTCGTCTTATATCCGTCATAATGATATGTAGTGAATTATGATTTGATCCCTAAAGGGTTTGACACTAGAAAGCATGCATATGCATTAGAAAGCATGCATGGTCAAGCAGTAGAGCATGGCGCTAATAATGCAAGTGTCATGGGTTGGATTCCCAAGGCATGAACCTAAAAAAATGTATACCTTGAATGCTTTGGATAAAGTGTCTGTCAAATGCATGAATACATTTTTTTTAATGCATGTATATTTGACCGTAATGCGCAGGGTGTCTTTCCAAGAACTTTAATTTCTGGAAAACATGGATTGCTAACAATGAAGAAAGAAAGTTCTTGTATATACAAGCTTTAGATTTGCAGTGCGAGTTGTGTGTGGAAAGAGTGTATGTGTGTTGCTCACTAGGAGTCCTCTCTGACATTTTTGAATAATTAATAGGGGTTTTTGGGGAGATGAGGGGAACCAATGAGAACACAGGGATTTGCACGGTTGCGGGACGCTCCGTCTGCTGTAGTGGATTTGGGAATACCATCAAAGCACATCGCCCCCAGGTTTTTCGACACTTCTACACACTCACAGAAACACACACATATATTCATCACTGCCATGTTTACATGTTTATGATGGATGCAGATCATCACATGTATATTACTGGTAAAAAAAAATGTTTTTTTGCAGCTGTTCATCATGCTGCTCTGATTGAGATTTCATATTCACATCATGTCTTATAGAAACCGTCAGCATTAGCGCTGAGCGCAGGGAGGTCTGTTTGTGTGTATATGGTATCATGCAGCATTGGGCTATGCACCAAAGACCTAAAGGTTAATTGGTTGTTTCTCTGTCAGAGTTTGAGCATTGCTGAACTCGCTGAGGTGTGAAATAGAGCTAAAATTCCCCATAAAGTTTGCTGTCTACTAAATCAGCCTTCCTGGAGCCATACTTATTGATTTGAGTGTGTTTGGTCGCATCCTTTGTGGCACGCTTGCAGTAGATACTGTGGTCTCATACTGTAGATATAGAGCTTGTGTTCGGTTGAGCACACATCCATGTGGCTCCGGGGGGCTCTGGGGGAGGTGACCGGGTGGCTGTGCCTGCGTGGCTCTGCATATGTCACAGATGTGCTAATGTGTGGCTGAACGGATGAATACTGACTGCAGGCAGTCAGATGGAAATGTAGGTTACACTGGTCATCCATACTCAGTCCAGGAGGAGAGTGAGATCGGCCTTTCTTTGAATAAGGGGTAGTTTTTGATGGACAAATGAAGAGGAAGAAAGGAGTCTCTGCCCTCTAAAAACAAAGGCAGCAATATGATAGATTGAAGGTTATTTTTATTAACGATAGTTATACTCTTTTCAGTTTAAAGAAGATTCCAAGCATGAAGATAAAGCTTTAACTGAGCTGAATTAACCTGATCTAATGAAAAAATTTAAATGATTTTTATGGCAATTAGTAATTATTTTACAGTTTGGCAAATTGGTAACAAATGTGTATGATATAAACTAGATTTTTTTTTTTAATTGGAAAAAGTATGCATGAAGGTCAAATCTTAATCCCCACACTAAGCCGAACTGTAGGCCGGTTTTATGAAAACGTATGAATAAAATTGTACAAATGCAACCAGTTTGCCAAAAGGTAATTTTTGTGACCAAACCTGTGCTAGTGAGTTTTTAAATAAATGCTGTGAACATGATTAGGCATGCATTAGTCCACTGACAGTTATATTATTTTGTGTATAAAGCACACTGTCAGACACCAAATTGTCTTTTCACTCCCCTTTCTTTCGGCAATGTACCTTACTGATACACACTCATTCTGTTATGTAACCGTCTTAGTGTATGTCACAGCCTAGCACACAAAGGCATTTAAGCAAATGTGTGTGTGTGTGTGTGTGTGCTCTTGTTTTTGTGACATATCAGGACACAACTCTGTATAATGACATGGGTACCGTATGACACAGGTATTACAAGGAGAGGGTGACTTATGAGTACATAACCCATGTCCCCATTTTTCAAAACGCTTATAAATCATACAGAATGAGTTTTTTTGAGAAAGTAAAAATGCACAAAGTTTCCTTTGAGGGTTAGGGTTAGGTGTAGGGCCATAGAATATACAGTTTGTACAGTTTAAAAACCATTACGCCTATGGGATGTCCCCACTTTTCACAAAACAAATGTGTGTGTGTGTGTGCACGTTGAGCAGCATGCATACCTATCCTCTCTGGGATATTTGTTTCTTATTGGTCTGAAATGGCATTTTGCAGTTGAATATTGTTCAGTAATCTTCGCCGAACTTTATAAATGGACATTGTCTCACAGAGCAAAGTGCCTACATGGCTGTATTAGTTTCTGAACCTTGTTGAGCCTTAATCTGCATGTAACCTAATACAGTTATTTCAAATCAAATCAATATTTAATGTCCATTTAAATTATTCATTATGTAAGCAGTATAACGTGGAGGATAAAGTACAGTCAGCATTAATCAAAGCGCTTTACAAGATCAAGACAGTCTAGAAATGTTTATGAAGGACCTCGCTTTTCTCAGTTTCATTTTGATTCTCAAACACACCACACACACGCGCGCACACACACACACGCACGCACGCACGCACACACACACACACACACACACACACACACACACAGGTCATAAGTAATGAGGTGCTTAGGGAAAGGAATGGAGGTTACCATGTTTGAAACATGAGTCTTTTCTGGCTTTATTTATTGGTCTAATGTCGACCTCTAGTGGCCAGTTACAAGAAGAGAATAGCAGAGGAGCTGATATACAGTAGTGGTCTAAATTTTTGATTTAAATTTTCATTACTCTTTGTTTCTGTGCGCATGCAACATGGTACATACACTGAGTGAATTGAACTTATGATCACTGTTGTTTGAGCTATTTTTGGGTCACCTTTCTTATAAAATAATCCAGTGTAGGTGGTCTCTCTTTCTGCTGTTGCAGATACAGAATGCATGTGTTTGAGACAGAAATGCAAACAAGGGTTGTGGTTTGTATGCAGATATTGAGCTGGAGACTTTCAGTATCTCCATTAGACTGAAAAGAAAAAGACCTAAGAGACAACTCAAGAGACAAGCAGGAGTCGGAAGGTGAAATTTACCGCTGTATTTGATTTCAAATGCTTAATATATTATATTATATTAATACTTTAAATACTTTTTTAATTCTAATTTTAGGATTCAGTTTATTTTCTTCACTCGGAGTGTGTTTAAAAATAAAACAAATCTTTTTCATAATGACATTTAAAATGTAATCCTTGCTTCTTTTTCTTTTCTTTTTGTTTTTCTTTTCTTTTAAACAACATATGATGCACAGTTTGTTGGTCATGATCACAACCAAACCGCCACTACTTAAAAAAAAATAATATAATGCATTTACATGGACATGAAATATTAATCTGAGTTGATATTATTTTATGATGTATGCTGAAAGAGAGCGCGTAGTGATACGACTTGGAGCTAGCGCAGTGTAGTTTATTGATCTTTATACAAATAAAAGGTTATATGACTGGCAGTCAAAGCGTAATTGGCTGAATGAAATGTTGGGATTGTCTTTTGGAATGTTTTGCTCAATGCCACACAGTCTCACAGGACACTGGAAAATGTTGGAGCAGCTTTGAGTCTATTATCGCGATTAACCTTATTATTTCAGTATGACAGGAAGTCCCATGTGTTTCCATGCATGACAGGATGGATTGGCTAACAGGCCTCTTTCTCTCTCTTCCAAATACTTTCACTGACTATTTGAGGTCTTTGCCAACAGCCTTTCCACAAAAACAGGAACTGTGTCAATTTTTTTAGAGGTAGGTTAGCAACGGGTCATTATTTTGTTGGATTGGTCCTCAGATATTGTGTTCGAGTTTTAGGTGGATCACTTAATAGTGGTGTATGTACTCACAGATATATATCCTGTAACTTGCACATAACCAGTTTCAGCAGGTTTCAAGTCAAGTAGTCAGTGGTGGCTCTGTTGATGTTCTGGGAGCAGTAGTTTCTGTTAGTCTGAGGTGAGAGAATGGCGTTTGTTTCTGTTCTTCATGTACTGTGTGAGTTTTCAGTCTCTCAGTTTCCTCCGGTTTCTGTGTTCATTTGTATTGTGTCTGTGGTTTGTTTTCATTATGGTCAAGCTCACAATGGGTTACACCAAAATAACAGCGCCTTTAGCAGCGAGGACGTGGTCTGTCTAACAGTAATGAGGTAGAGACACTTTCTAAAATAACTCTTTTCATTGACTGACTTCTTTACTTTCATTTGTGCTAACCAGACATTTCTGCTGGACTGTTGTACTGTCACTTACTATTTATTCATTTAGCAAACTTTTTTTTTTCCAGAGCAAACTTAATAGTGTTATACTTGTGACCTTTTTTTTCTAGCATCTTTCATAAAATCAAAGTATTTCCTTAAATTATGATGTATCTCTTTTCCTGTAGACTTGCATTGTAATTAATCTTTACCAGTCTATTTGATCATTAATTTATTATAAATCCAGGCACTTCAGGAAATTGCAGGGATGGTCCAGCCAGAAAAATAAATTGATTGATTTTCTTTTGACAGGGCCGGCTGATTAATATATTTATGTCAGCATCGACTCATTTAAATTAAGCCTTCAAGTTATTGTTCTGTGCATCTTTTTTTTTTTTTTGCCAAAACATATGCAATTATTTCTGTATGGAAGTAAAATAATGACTTATGTCTTATGAAACAAAAAAGCATGCTGAATAGCACTATCTGAAAAAATAATGCATTGAATTAACAGTACTTGCATTTTAATGCCTTGTATTTCCAGGGCTTGCTTTTTAGGTCCTGAAATTTAATATAGTTGTTCGTTTAAGCTGTGAATAATTCAATAAAAAATATTTCACACACTTTTTCATAGTTAAAAAATCAATAATTCATATTCACGTTCCAGAATTCACTTCCAAAATATTAAAACGGTTAAAAAATACGATGTATAATATTCGACAGGCAAATTTCGGTCCATTTATTTCACTTTCCAAATTCGCTTCCACAAATTCAGTGGTTAAAATTATTGATAATCATCAATAAAATGTATTCTGAGATCTGAGGTCTTATATCACAGTATTAATTGATTGAGAAGCGTTACTCGTCATTGGGGAATCCTGGAGTGTGACGTGAGGGGATCCCCAGTATTACAGCACAGCGACAAAGTTACGGAAACTAAACAACCGAAAGCAATATATGTCTTCCTTAGATGTAATGTTAGTTCTGTACTTCAGCGTTGGGTAAAACACCATTATAATCTCCTTTGAATGCTGCTTACTTGGTAACAGCAAAGATTTTGAAATAAACAATACGCACAATCAGCTTTTCCACATGCCCCGATAATCAAAACTTCTGCTTAGCGCTTGCTTAATTTCTGCAGATCAGTTTTTGTAACTGTATTACTTAATCCACCTGTTGCTTTGGTCTTCATCAGAAGCCGCTTGCACCACCTGCTGGTGAGCGACTGACAGCAGATGGAGATCATGCCTCTGTGCTCTACTGCTATTCCTGCAGCTCCCGGATGTGAAAGGGCCAATAATCTGCCGAATTTTAACCACTGAATTTTTGGAAGCGAATTTGGAAAGTGAAATAAAATGGACCGAAATTTGCCTGTCGAATATTATACATCGTATTTTTTAACCGATTTAATATTTTGGAAGTGAATTCTGGAACGTGAATATGAATTATTGATTTTTAAATTATGAAAAGGTGTGTGAAATATTTTGAATTGAAATATTCACAGCTTAAATGAACAACTATATTAAATTTCAGGACCTAACAATGCAAGCCCTGGAAATTCAAGGCATTAAAATGCAAGTACTGTTAATGCAATGCATTATTTTTCAGTTAGTGCTATTCAGCATGCTTTTTTGTTTCAAAGACATAAGTCATTATTTTACTTCCATATTTCTGTGCTTAATGTTTTATTTTATTGAATTCTCCAGTTATTTTGTCAGTAAAATAATTGGGAGATGTCTGGCAGTATAAATTTTTAAAAGAGTTTTATTAGCTGGTTATGTTTGTCTTGGCCTTCTCGTTGTGGCAGATGTGTGCACTTCTCTTTTGAGACATGTATGTGTATGCTGTTAAACAAAATATTAGTTTTTGTGAAGAACTGATGAGATCTTTTTTCCCCCTCGTCTTGCCTCTCTTCCACTGTTTTGTCTACAGGGCATATCACCCACCGGACAGGGTCGACCCGAGTCCCCCGTTTACACCAACCTCCAGGAGTTAAAGATCTCTCAGTCGTCTCTCCCTCCCGTTCCCTTTTCCTCCCCTCTGCACATCCTGGGCGACTGGGAAACGCACAAAGATACGAGTGGAAGAAACTTCTACTACAACCGCATGACTCAGGAGAGGACCTGGAAACCACCGCGCTCACGAGACAGTCGTGGGGACACTGGAGGGAACCCTGAAGACATGGAGGTAGCGGACCACCCGGAAAAATGCCAATTGAAAAGTCCATAATGGTCAACTTTGCAAATAATATATCTTTATCATCTGCAAAACATTTCATCTTTGCATTGATGTAATAATGCTTTATGTAAGTGTGACTGTGTGCCCACATGCTTGTGCATGTGAAAGTTTGAACTAGGCCAGAGTTGAAGTAGGTCTTCAGTCTATATTTAAGCCTTTGAAAAATGCTGTTCAGATATTTAAGCTTCAACAGACGGCTGACCCAGCTTTGCACAGACCAGAATGGAGCAACTTGCTCACTGCGAATATTACTATTATTACAGATAATTGTTTGACATGTTTCTGTGTTTTAAGCTGTTCTGGTTACTGTAAGAGCGGACATGTATGTCTGTGTTTACAAGAGTAACATGTTCAACCTGTTTTCCAAACTCATTTGAGACGGCCATATCTGAAGTTTCGATCTAAGTTTCACTCTTTCCATTATCCATAGCTGCCATCTAGTGGAAAAGTGGACATTTGGGCATAATAAAAGGGGGACATGCTATGTGTTACTGTTTATATCAGTTAAAATTTTATCTGATACAGATGCTCAACTTAGCATTAAATCAGTATTATTTGTTTTTTAAATAATAATAATAATAATAATAATATTGATATTATTGTTATTTTATATATATATATATATATATATATATATATATATATATATATATACACAATTAAGATATAATATACTATTATTACAACTTTTATCATTGTTATACAACTACAAGTATTACCATTGTTTATTAAAAAAATAATAAATTGATAATAATAATGAAAATAATATTAATAATAAAATGTTAATTTGTAAAAAAAATATTTGTTTTACCAAGTATAAAAATAATATTTTTAAATAAATATAATAATTATTATTATGTGTAAATATATTAAATTATTATTATTAATAATAATAATAATAATAATAATAATGTGTATCAAAATGTGTTATTTGTTAAATAATAAGATTGTTTATTACTTGGTTTTTATAAAAAATATATATTTATTTCTTTAATAATAATAATAATAATATAAAAATAAGTATAATAATTTTAAATATAATAATATATACAAATAAATAACGTTCTTATTTTGTTGTTTTTATCCAAAGCGACTTTAGTGTTGTTAATACCATGCCATACTGTTGAAGATGCATCGTTTATGATGCTCTTGTCTTTCTGGCTATTTTTTTTCTCATTGTGTTGTCTCCACTGTATCGTTCAGCAGCATTTGTCCTCTGAGGAGAACTGTCCCAGCACACGCTCCAGTCAGTCAGACAGTCAGTACGGATCGCCCCCTAGAGGCTGGTCTGAGGAACTGGATGAACATGGCCACACACTCTATGTGTCTGAACACACCAATGAGAAGGTGCTGGAAAGAGCCGCTTACATACAGAAATCTAATTTTTGTACGGACGAGACACAGTGTAAGAAATATTTTCTTTGTTTGACAGTGGATCAAGCATGTGGACGAACAAGGGCGGCCGTATTACTACAACGCTGATGGATCCCGCTCAGAGTGGGAGTTACCAAAAGTAAGTTAAACATTTTCCACAGGTTTACCTAGACAGCCTTTCTTCTGTCTGTAGATCACTTTTGTCTATGTGTTAACCAGGGGTGCATTTCCCAAAGGCATAGTTGCTAACTAAGTTAGCAACTTTGTTGGTTGCAATACAATTTCCCCTTTGCCAACCAACAAAGCTGCTAACAGGTTAGCAACTATGCTTTTGGGAAACGCACCCCAGGACAGTTGGAGGTTTACTGAGAAAATCTAAAAGTGACCCTGATTCTCTCGCTGCTGGACACTGTTTATCTGACCACACGCTTCTCTTGTGGTCTCTTTATTATTTTTGTGGTGACTCTGCTGTTTCTCTGTTTGCTTGCTCACTATATTTTGTGTTTCTCTCATCACTAATTGGTTTAAAACCAATTCAACCAAATCAGTTTCTCCCTCTCTTTTCCTTCTTGTTTGTTCTCAGTATAATCTCTCTCCTGCAATCTCTGGAGAAGCTCCTAAGAGTCACAGTTTGGAAAGGAAGCAGCAGGAGCCCATTGTTCTGACCAAGTGGAGACACAGCACCTATGTTCTGGACATCAATGAGAAGGTACATGGCTATGTTGTTAAACATGGTCTACACAATACAGTTCTCTTTTGTGTAATATATATAAACTCACCATCCAAAGTTTGGGGTTGGCAGATGTTTTTGAAAGAAGTCTATTATGCTCACCAAGGGTTGATATAGGTGATCAAAATATAGTAAAAACAGTAATGTGGCATATTTTTACAATTTAAAATACTGTACAGTTCACCAAAAATCACACATTACAAAAAGAGGTAAACACAGTAAACGTTTAACAAAAAATAAACATAAGAATGTATGAGAACATAAGAACTGGATTTTTTTATATTTTTCAAAAAGATGTATAAAAAAAGTTATTTTTAATTTTAAATGTAACATGTTTCTTTTCTTTTTAAATTAGTGTATATTATTATTATTTTTGTATGTTTTTGTGAAGCACAAGCAATAGAGCATGGCATTGTTTGCCAATGGCAAGATAATGTGTTTGATTCCAAATTAAATAGAAAAAAAAAACTGGTAAAAATGTACACATTCAATGTAGTGTACTTTTCTTTAGATAAAAGTGTCTGGCAAATGCATAAATGCAAATATATATACCCACATTACACAGACATGAATAAGAGGTTGTTACAAAAAACAAAAAATATCCTAGGTTAATCATTATGTCTGGCAATAATTATTATTAGTTGTTATGGGGTCAAATTGCAATAACAAGTGTTAATACATTTTAGCATGTTAATTTTTCCTTTGATGGCAAAGCTGAATTTTCAGAAATCGTTTTAATATGCCGATTTGGTGCTTAGGAAACATTTATTATCACACAGCCGAAAATTAGATCACACAATGAGCTGCTTTTATGTTTATTTTGTTTGGTTATGCCCTTTTTGGTGTTTATTGTTATTATTGACCAGTATGAGGCCTAAAATCCATTTAGGAATCTGTCAAGATCTGATCATTTTTTCCTTCAGCCAGAAGCCAGTGAAGATTAACACAGATCAAATATATATCCTCCAGGAGAGCACAATGCTTTTAACAGGCTTTAATCTTGTGCATTTTTGTGTGTGTGTGTGTGTGTGTGTGTGTGTGTGTGTGTGTGTGTGTGTGTGAGAGAGAGAGAGAGAGAGAGAGAGAGTGCATGTGGTTTGTATTTTTATTTTTTTTCTGTATCATCTTTCTGTAAAGATGCTTAATGAAACAAGCCTGATGTTATGTTGCTCTTGTGTCGCACAATGATTTTCATTCCAGCTGCCATTCAAAAACAGATGGTTCACCGTGAGCCGCCTCCCCAGGGGCTTCGGCCTATCACTGTTCAGAGAAGTTAGTCGCCTCATTATGCTGTAACCAATCAGATCTGATTTCTTCTCTTCACAAATTGAAATTGTCTTCAAATGAATCAAGGAAACAAGCCAGCTTTGAGTTAATCAAAACCTGCTCAAAATGTGCACTTTATCATTGATACGTGATGTATCTGGGTGTCATGCTTATTTGTATGCTTGTGTCTGCTGGCTTTTTACTAACTCCTCATTGACTCGTTTTATTATTGACATGTCAACAAAATCTTGTCCATGTCCGCACAAATCATTAATGGCAAGACTAGAGATAACAATAATTCTGACCATAGAAACACTGATATATCATCCTTTTTCTCTGAGGAAATTCTTAACTGCCTTCAGAATGGGGTCTAACTTCTTTTTGTATTCATCCTATAACAACCTCTGCTCTGAATGTTTAACGCCGCTCTTTTTCTGCGTTATAACTTGCAGGAGTCTGTAATTGCCAAACACTACTCTCCTGAATCAGACTCTTGCCCCTCTTCACCAAAACATCCCTCTGCCGTTAGTATACACACTAACCCCTGTGATTTCATGCATGCTCTTTTCAGTGTATTAACATTCAGTTCTCTTCTAAATGCATGTTGTCATCAGAATGTGCAATACAATTTCCAAATTTAAATACTACTGCTTCTGCAAATAATAATTTATAATTTATACTATTTTATATATATATATATATATATATATATATATATAAACTTGTTATAATAATATATTAATATCTATTATTATTTTACTTACTTATCTTTCCTTTGTTTGTGATATATTTTTTACTTTTCATGTACTAAGCTAATTTTTCTGCTCTCTGTAGCCCTCAGAAAAGTGCGGTGTTCTCAATGTCACCAAGATTACCGAACATGGCAAGAAAGTCAGGTAAAAACTGCATCACTGAATATTGCCTTTGATTTTTTTTTAATAGGTGTGGGGAAATAGATCAGCTAATGCCATTTGATTAAAATCATAATATTTATGCAGTATATATATTAGTAGTACCAATTCAGGGACCAATTCTAACTATTAGCTAATTGCTTATTAGAATGCATATTATTAGCATACTGGCTGATTATTAGTACTTAAAAAGCAAATATCAATGCTTTATTCTGCATGACCATGTTTTAGATCCCTTAATCCTACCCCATGCCTAAACTTAACTACTACCTTACTAATTATTAGTAAGGAGCAAATTAAGAGTTTGAGGCTAAATTTGTAGTTAATAGTTTGGTAACTAAAACTGAAATGTGACCTACATTGTGTGGCCTCTAACATTTGTTCATGCTACAAAGAATGAATGTATTGCGCTGCAATGAAAAATTGCAGGGTCAAGCAAGGGTCATTTAAAAAACTTTTTTATTCCCTTTTTTAGTATCTCCGTTGATTTTTAGAATAGTCACACAGATGCATCTATTGTTTTTATTGTCCTGCAGGAAGAACTGGGCCTCTACCTGGACTGTCCTGCAGGGATCCTCTTTACTTTTTGCAAAGGGTCAGGGCAGTGGCACCAGCTGGGTATGTATACAGTGGCCTGTTCATCTGGGACAAATATGGAATTATTCTCTTGGAAATTCTTGACCTTGCTCCAATTGACATGCTTTGAATACTTGCAGGATTCCCCATAGTCTACCTCAAATTTGCCTGCAGTTATGCAGGAGTGTATCATGCAAACTGCATCCACATTCAGTTGTTGCCAACAAGTGTAAACACAAAGAGGCTTACGTGCTTTTATGTAAAATCACTATTAATATTACCTCTCTTGCTGATTTGTAACTCTCGCCTTCATTTATATCTCCCATGTGTGTTGAGAGTGTGTTTTCATGCGTCATCATCACTCTCTTTTCTGTTCTTTTCCTTTCTTCCATCTCTTCCCTGTCTCTTCAAAGTCGTACTGCCGCAATGGTTCCTTTCCTGAACTCCTCCTTTCATTGCTAAGTAACTGGAAGCATTCGATTAAGCCCCGGCCCGCGGTGCCCTATACAAACTGTAGACGCAGCCGGGCTTCCTCTGTACGTGTCAGCTTCTCTGGACAGAGTGAATCTGCCCTCGATGTGATCAAGGAACAGTTTTGCCTAGATTAACAGATTTCTGATTTGATAAACTTCATTAGATGGTTTTAAATAGGCTAAATTTTTGAAATGAATAGTATGTATAATATAAGTTCATCATTTAATTAACTATAAATGAGTAATAAGGTTGTATGATGCAGATCTGTTTCAAGATCATCTGAGCAGGGCAGCTTGTCCCCCATTTTATTTGTGCACGTCCTACTTTCTGCCTGTGTGCCACATTTGTCACCCCTGCTATGTGTTTGAAGTTCCTCCAACTAGAGAGAGTGATCTTAAAACTTTTACTATGTTAAATAACCAGAGTTAGAAAAAAAAATGCATGCACTAAGAACCTTATGTTTGCTGGCATGCATGTCTGCACATTCCGACTAATTTATTTTATGCTGTTTGAATGTGTAAACATCCATATTATCACAATACACAATATAGAGCTTAGCATTGTGCAAAACGAAATGTGGGAATGCACTTTGCTAACATAGGCCATAATAAATTAAAAAACCGTGTTGTGTGTGCATCTAATATGCAAGTCTAACCTATTATTGTACATTGGCACCCAGAACTAATTCACACGTAAAATGCTTTTGACCCAGGAACATTACTATGGTTCGTGTTTAACAGTACTGGACTAAAGAGAATCCTAAATAACTCCTGATGATTTACTTAGAGAGTGACAGGAGTTAAACAGAGATGTTCAATTCACCTTGTTTTTTAAGTTTGGTGGCTACCAGTCCAAACCAGAATTCACAGTGGACCTGCGAGGAGGTTCGGTCGATTGGGCATCCAAAGAAAAGTCCAGCAAGAAACATGTCATTGAGGTGAGAGTCAGCTGATTTTACGTTAGTATTTCTTTAACCCTTATGCTTTGTTGGGGACGTTTTTGTCCACTAGGGGGTAAAGTTGAGTCTTATTTTGGCCACAACTTTCTCTGTGTTTGAGCTAATGGGATGATTTTATTTTGACCCATATTTTGGGAAAATGCTTTGAAATTTTTCAAAAACTTAACGGTACACTCTGGGCAAATTCACTACTCTTTCGTTATGTTCGTGGATGGAAGCATCCACTAAATTAAAATGCTGTAAAAATGTATCAGATAAATATTTTTTTCAAATTTTTTTGCATAAATCTATTAATCAACCTCAGTCCTGATCAAAACTACCAAATGTTTAAAAAATAATCCTAGATTTTAACTCTTTAATTACCAAGTTCATAAATGATGTCACTGATTTGGGGGAAAAAACCACACAAAATTACATATTTTCAATTTAAAAGTGATTGTGGACTGGATATTTTTTTACCTTTTATTACAGTCTTGGGCATGTCAAAGATTAGTAACAAGATTGGCTTTGATGCATTGTTAGTTTTTGTGCAGTATTAGATTTAAATTTTTTCTCCCTAATTTGTTGTTGGTGGCTGTTTTTGCCCCATTGACTTCCATAATAATGACATTTTTTGATTGCAAAGCCATGACACCATATAGTCATGCATTCTTGATTGTTTGTGGTTTTCCCTTTTGGGAAGAGGTAAAATTTGTTATTTTTACAGTTGATCACTAGGTGGGACCATTAACCCTTTAGATAGGCCTGTGCAAAAAAAGGCTTAGTTTCTGGCTTGTATATGGAGTTATATGGAGTATAACAGCAAATTATAGTGTTTGTGTGTGTGTGAGAGAGAGAGAAAGAGAGGGTGTGAGAGAGACCTTTGTGCACTTACCTTGATGTATCTGAAAAAATCCAAATATGCACCTCAGCTCTCAGGAGTAAACAATAAAAAATGAAGTGTGTTTATGCACCTGCTGCCTTTTGATGGTGAAATGTACGGATGGTCTATGTGTGAAATGCTCGTCTTTTCTTGATGGTAAAGCCAGTTTAAAACCTTAAAATCATGTACAAAAAATCTACAAATCTACTCTGCATCAAATTTATGAACATAATGTATTATGAACCAAAATGCAATACCAACTTCAAATAAGCTTGCAGCTCGCTGGAGGGGTCAAGCTGCATAATCATTTCTAAAACTTCAGTACAAGTCAAGCCCTTTCTCATGTTGCTTGCTGCTCTTCTCACCATTAAATGACCAGCACAATGGCATGCAAGTGTTTAAATCCACGTACTTTGCTTTTGTTTAGTCTATACTTATCACCACCATCAAAAGGCATCAGGTGCATAAATGCACTTTTTTTTACTCCATGTAGTTCTGAGAGCTGAGGTGTAAATTTAGATTTTCTCAAATACATCAAGGTAAGTGCGCAAAGGTCTCTCTCACACACACACTCTCTCTCTCTCTCTCTCTCTCTCTCTTTCTCACACACACACACACACACACACACATACACACACAATATAAAATGCTGTTATATTCCATATAGCTTCATATACAAGTCAGAAACTAAGCTTTTGTTGCACAGAAAAAAATTAAATCTAATGCTGCACAAAAACTAAAAATGCATCAATGCCAATGTTGCTACTAATCTTTGACATGCCCAAGACTGTTATAAAAAGTAAAAAAAAAAATCCAGCCACAATTACTTTTATATTTAAAATAAGTCATTTTGTGTGTTTTTTCCCCCCAAAACCAGTGACATCATTTATGAACTTGGCAATTAAAGAGTTAAAATCTTGGATTTTTTAAAAACATTTGGTAGTTTTGATCAGGACTGAAGTTGATTAACAGATTTATGCAAAAAAAACTGAGAAAAAAATATGAATCAGACACATTTTTACAGCAGTTTAATTGAGTGGATGTTTTCATCCCGAACATACCGAAAGGGTAGTGAATTTGAACAATGCACAAGGGTTAAATCTTCAACATTTTTGGAAACACTTAAAGGGACAGTTCACACAAAAATGCATAGTCTATCATTTACTCAAACTCAGATATGAGTTTCTTTCTTCTGTTGAGCACAAAAGAAGATATTTTGAAGATTGTTGGTAACCAAACAGTTGACGGTAGCTATTTAGTTCACAGTATTTGTTACATGCAATGGAAGTCAATGGCTACCATCAGCTGTTTGGCCACCAACATTCTTCAAAATATCTTCTTCTGTGCCCAACAGAAGAAAGAAACTCATACAGGTTTGAAACAACATGAAGGTGAGTAAATGATGACAGAATGTTAATGTTTTAACAATTCTGGTTCATTTAAAATAATTACAGAACAGTTTCCTGGTGAATTAGTAGACGATAATAAAACATTAAGCCATGAGAGACTGTTAGTTACTGGTACGGATGTGAATCACAGTGCCTAGAACTCTTAATTGTGGTAAAATAACTGTATTACACAGTCATTCCTAGCTTATTTCTTTTATAAAACATGCTTTTTATTTAATGGCAGCAGCATTACAATAGAAGACAACTTTGTTTAACAAATAGCTAATTTATTACTTATTTAGTACTAATTAAATTACATAAAGTTCTATAATACAGTTAATTATCCTAATTGCAGTATGATAACGATTGCCAAGTAACGTAACAACTATCCAATTACAATACAAGTTTTCCAGGATTAACTACAAATATTTTTACTGTAACTGAATCTGTCCTGACTCCTGCCCTCTGACCCCGGCAGCTGAAGACACGAGTGGGCACAGAGCTGCTGATCCAGTCTGAGATTGACACTGTTATTAATGAATGGTTCAGAGCGCTTTCTGAGACCATCAACACACATGTGAGCGAAATACACACACCGCACTGCACAAAATGATGGCATAAACAGCATACACCAATGTTCAAAGGTACATTGCAATGAGAATGCATGTGTTGTAGGCTTGGGAGTCTGATGAGGCCATTGAAGAGGACATGCCTGAGTCTCCTGGAACTGAGAAACACGACAAAGAGAAAGACCCCCGAGACTCAAAGAAAAACAGAGGTACAGAAGACATACATTTGTAAAAGAAATCATGACAACACAGGGTTTGATGAGTCGTGACGCACATCTGGGTGTTTGTGCACTAGTGAAGAACTCCAGTTTGGATTCGTCTGAGCAGAAGAAGACCAGAGTCAAACTGAAGAAGTTCCTCACACGGAGACCCACCTTGCAGGCTGTCAGGGATAAGGGCTACATAAAAGGTCAAATACACTGATATAAGCACATACAGCTTAAGAATTAGGAGTTATGGGCTTTAGTGAATGATCTACATAAAGAGGAGGTGGTTCTGTTAGAAGACACCTCTGGTAACCCTTCTGTCTGTTCTCAGATCAGGTGTTTGGCTGCAGTTTGACTGCCCTGTGTCAGAGAGAAGGCACTTCCGTACCTCATTTTGTCAAGATGTGCATCGAGCATGTGGAGAATACAAGTTTGTTTCATCAATTGGATTACTAATTACATTTTTGATGTGTCATTGTAGGACTACATTCACATCCTGTCTTAATTTCTCTGTATCTTTTTCTCAGGCTTGAGTGTTGATGGCTTGTACAGAGTCAGTGGAAACCTGGCTGTCATACAGAAACTGCGCTTTGCAATCAATCACGGTAGGGAAGAACTGCTTAGTTCTGAATGTAGTTTATTTTAAAATGATACAATCTCGCAAACAGCTCTCACACACCAGCGTTGTTATTGTTAGCCAAAAATGGAAAATACATTTAAAATAAATAAATAAATATTGTTTTAGTTAGTAAAATTAAATGGAACAATGAAAATTACAAATGTGTTGCCTTGGCAACTAACTGAAATAAAATATGTTTAAATAGAAGTACTAAAATTACTAAAACAAAAACTGAAATAAAAGAACTATATAGAAGTATATATAAAAAATATTATTAAAATGACAAAAGCACCCACAAATGTTTAGCTTTACAGTTAAATTGAAAGCTAAAAATGTACAAATAAAAGCCAATTCAAAATATTCGTAAATACTATGATACTAAATGAATGATATTGAAATAACAGTCAGGCAAATCTCCTATCCTGCAGGTAACAATTAAGTTTAAACAATCAGAGGATTGTAGAAAATGATTGGGTAACACTTTAAGGTGTCCGTGCTACACATTACATATACTTACTATTGTAATAATTAATTATGCATAATTACATGCAAGTAACCCTAAGCCAAACCTAAATCCTAACCTTACCATATAATAAGTGCATGTAGTTTATATATTACTCAGTACTTAAATGTATAATTACACTGTAGCAAGGACACCTTAAAAGAAAGTCAGCTTTGGTTTTTCCTTTCCAAACCATCATCATATGAAGGGTGTGTTTATTTGTCTGCAGATGAAAAGGTGGATCTGGAAGACAATAAATGGGAGGACATCCACGTGACTACAGGTGCTCTGAAGATGTTTTTCCGGGAGCTTCCAGAGCCTCTGTTCACTTACGCATCCTTTAATGACTTTGTTGAAGCCATCAGTGAGTACTTTTATTTCTCTGTCTGTTAGATGCTTTGATGTAAAATGAAGATGAAGTATAAAATATTCTTCACTGTTTCTCGGTCACTAATCAAAAGAATTTGGGATACTTCTGTAAACTCCTTTGTACAAATGTTCTTGCTTTTTTTTATGGACAACACACCATAATGTTTATGAAAGAAGTCTCTTATGCTTACCAAGGTTACATTTATTTGATTAAAAATACAGTAAAACAAGTCATATTGTGAAATATTATTGCAGTTTAAGACAGCTGTATTTTTATATAATTTTAATATACTTAAAAATTAAATTTTTCCTGTAATGGGATGGCAAAGCAAAATTTTCAGCAGCCATTATTGCAGTGAATTGTCACACAAGCCTTCAGAAATCATTCTAATATGGTGATTTGGTGATCAAGAAATATTTCTTTCTATTGTTAATGTTATGCTGCTTAATACTTTTGTGGAAACAGTGATATTTTTTTTCAAATGGAAATTTATTAGAACGATATGAAAGTATTTGCTGTCACTTTTGATCAGTTTAATGAATTGTTGCTTGATAAAAGTGTTAATTTCTTTAGTGACCCCAAACTTTTGAACAGTAGTGTACAAAATGCTCTTTTTATATTCTTTTCGGTAAGGGTACAGAATGGACATTGCTTTTATTATTCACCAAGAAAACTAATAAAGCATTAGCCACAAGAGGGAGCAGTTTGACTTGGGAATCGTTTTTCTTGCCATTCCCAAACTTGGATCATCAGTAGCATCTCAACCGCATCCTAATCCTGCTTTTTTCATTTTGCTTACATTTCAGAGCACTCAGATTACAAGCAGCGAGTCCAGTCCATAAAAGATTTGCTTAAACAGTTGCCAAAACCCAATCAGGAAACAATGAAAGTGTTATTCAAACACCTGAAAAGGTAAGGAATTGCTCCTGTCGTTGTTTGAAATGGAGCTTCAGTATATTACTCACCGGCCCTTCATTGCAAGGATGGATTTGTCATTTTGAGTTAAAAGGCCTTTCTTTCCAAACCATCATCATTCATTATTGAGGGCCATGCTGGTGTGTGTGATTGTTAGAGGTGAGGAGGGTGTGGTCGGTGCCTCTATCCAGTTATCTCACTGTATCCATTACTGGGACAGACCTGGAGACTAGCCAACTACATCATTATGAGAGAGAGAGAGAGATGTGGAGCAGGAGAGAGGGACAGGAAGAGTCTGAAAGGAGGGTGTACACCACATCCTACTGATGCATTGCCATTGGCACTGGGGTGTGATGCACGAGCCACAGAGAGAGAGAGAGAGAGAAAGAGAGAGAGAGAGTCTTGAGAAATATTAAGAGCAGGAGACTGACAGAGAGAGAACACGAAGGGCTCGCTGTCTGTGATTGTGATGCAGTAGGAATGTTATTCAGTTAGTTAACAGCCTGTGTAAACAGAGAACGCAACTGTTATGTTGCTGATGTTCCAGCCTCTTTTACTAGATCTTGTGTAGTGTTGATCAGCATGAAGTGACATCCTCTTTGCAGCTCAAGACATGCCCATTTAGACAGGAAGAGACTGACTGACATGTAAAATGACCACTTACTTTGTTGCTACTAGGATTGCTCTCATATAAAAGATTTGGCCAGAACTAAATTTATATACTATTTTGCCTGAATTAAAAAATACGGTCAATAATTTTATGGTGAATTTAGGCATCACAACATTATAATGTAAATTATGAAAAATAGAATTTTTTTTTTTTTTTTAAAGATGCCTCTTATCTAAATTACAGTAAAAAGAGTAATATTGTGAAATATTATTATTAATATATAAATCACTGTTTTCTCATTTAATTTATTTTGAAATATAATTTATTTCCTGTAATGCAAAGCTGAATTTTTAGCATTCATTACTCATGTCCTTAGTGTCACATGACCTTTCAGAAATCATTTTCATATGCTGATTTGGTGGTCAAGAAACATTTCTGCTTAATATTTTTACTGCTTAATATTTTAGTTTTAGTTTTTTGATAAATAGAAAGTTTAAAAATAAAATTACAAATTAATTCAAATAGAAATCTATATTATAAATGTATTAACTGGCACTATTGATCAATTTAATTTGTCCTTCCTGAATAAGAGCTTTCGTTTATTCAGAATTTTGAAGAGTCGTGTATTTTAGCTTGCATCGTTTACTAGGGTGTTTTTAGGCATCATGCTGTTGTGATTCAAGAGTCACTGACTGGTGATATTATTTGATTGTAATTATGTTAAAAATATGTGATTTACCTGAAAGGAGATAGGAGTCCCTATTAGGGATGGGACAGTATGAAAATTTAATATCATGATTATAGTGACTAAAATTATCACGATTATCAATATTATCACGGTTTTGTTGAAACGAGATGAAAGTGTTCAAAAATAGTGGATGCTCACACTGAAAACATTTCAGCAAGTTTTATATTTAATAATCAACAACTAATAAAACAAGCAACTCTATGCACTTAATTTAAAGAAAGATTAAATTCTGTGGCATTTCCTTCCTTACAATGAAAAGTGTAGAAGCATAGTAAAGCATAGAAAAGTCACTGACTTTCGCCATTCCTTCTCGAAAAAAAACAAAAAAAACATTGTGCGCTGCGCTTGCGTCAGACTGTTGCTGGCTGGACATGATTTAATAGCGAGTTATTAAAACCGCGATAATCAAACACGGTTTTAATGATAATTCATTTTTAAACGATATTACTAACCTTCAGCACATTTTATCACGGTTATCAATAAAACCGGTTATCGTCCCATCCCTAGTCCCTATACTTGTAGATTTAGGTTTATGAAGCAACTTTTTATAACCATAAGTTGTTAACAGTACCTCTGTTATCACATCCATTCCAAATCTTAAAATAATGATGAGCTATAGAGCTGCTTCCTCAGTGGCAGGTGAGAGTCACATGAATCTTTAATCACTCCGGGCTTTCTTTAGGGAGTTGTCTTGTTCAGTCTGGTGAGGTCTGTTTGTTTCTACCTTAATTTTGCTCTCAGCATCATGCAGGGCATTGGTCAAAGTGTCCATTGGTTCCTCTGAGAGATTAGCTATAATCTTTTGTAAATCTGAAATGACAACACTTTATTTAGACGTGCCTGCACATGTACATGATTTTAAGGCAAATTCGGAGGTGTTTCTAGGGACAGCACCTTTACATTATCAGCATTCTTACTTCTGGCTTCTTTAAATCAACTTAAAGTTAAAATGAAGTGGGAAATAAACAAAGAAAACTCTATTTTCACACTACATATGGAGTGAACTATTTTCCCCATGTTGTTGTATGAGAGTGTGCCTTACTGTTTAATTCTAAACATCATTCCAGATCTGTAATGAGTCTCAGTTGTAATTGCTATATCAAACACGCTCAATGACATTTGCCATTTGCCTTTGCCTCCATTTGCATTTAAATGGCTCTTGGTCTACTGTAACCCAGAATGGAGGACGGAGGCATAGCATTCCAGAAAAATGATGGTTTGACATTTTGCTGTTGCGGGGAAAAGGCATCTGTATTTGTGTAATTTAAGCACAATACGCAAATATTTTTCCTAATGCAGAATCGCTGGCATTGAGCAGATTTGGCATTTTAATGTAGAGTGTGGTTACAATGATGGTTACGTTTTTAAGCATTTTACTGGAAAGAAAGACAAGACCCTTATTATTTCTCTTTTTTTCAGAGTGATAGATCATGGCGAGGTGAACAGGATGACTACCCAGAGCGTGGCTATCGTGTTCGGCCCAACCCTGCTGCGGCCGGAGATCGAGACGGGCAATATGGCGGTTCATATGGTCTATCAGAACCAGATTGTAGAACTCATCCTTCTAGAGTATGAGAACATTTTTGGCAGGTAGAACATCTCTGAGTGACACCACCTGAGAATCAATTCAGAGAACACAATGCCAAAAGTTTAATATCTGTACTATCATCACACAAAAACGCACCACCGCTGTGGACCAAGCTTAATAGAGTATATAAACAAACCTGAGTGGATCTACTGTGACATATGACTGGATATAAGCGAAGAAAATGAATACAGAAAGGTTCTGTATGCACTTAATATTTTTTTAAGTTTTTTTAAGATTTACTTTTTTTTTGGGATCGTCATTCCTTGGCTTAGAATAAGCTTGATGGACAGTTATGGATGGTAAACAGTCTCCATTATGCACTCTTTTTTTTTTTTGAGAAATGGGAATATTTCTAATAATTGGACACTGGAATGGACTTTATCTTGGCCAGTATTGACGACTAGAATGAAATCGTACACTTTCAAGTCTCACCAGATTGAGTTCTTTGCAGTGAAGTGTACAAAAGTAAAACTGATTTTGCGGTTTGATTTATTCAGACAACGTAACTGACTTGTATCTGGCCTCCTGAGGGCTCAGAGTTTTTGTTTTCTTCTTTTTTTTCCTGTGGAATAAGCTGAAAGTGCACTGTATTAGGAAACAGTATTATTTGACAATGACTACTGACCTGTGGATAATGGGGTCGATTTAATTGGACAATGATTAATAGTCAGTATTAGGACAGGAATCCTGTTTCAAATTGGATAGACTCTTGTTTTGTTATTTTCTCCATATCCACCCATGTTTGCCCTCCATCCACACCTCCCGAAAAGTTTACTGGAAAGACCGTGCACCTTTTTCCTTTAGGACTTCATGCTACTGGATAACAGACATGCTCATCACATCCTTTTAATTAGAAGACCCTCCCTTTAATGAAATATCAAGACTTTCACGTGTTTGAGGTCAAACCTGTGTTGTTTCCTTGAAATAAATGGACGTGTTGTGCTGAATTGTGTAACAGTATGCAGAGAACCAGATTGTTTTTCAGATGTGAAGCCAATGTGTCGTGTTGAGCTCTCAAGAACAGTCAGAGATCTCATCTCTAACCCGTGTATCTCTCAAGGCTTACAGGAAAAAGAAAGGTGAGATGCTTAGATCGGCATTTAGGCCTTACAGGGTTTCAGATCAATACAGAATATTCATCTCCTGTTTCCTGCTCTGGCCCTCGATGGAAAGGAGCTTGATAACAAATGGACAGGATGGTACTGGAAGTAGTACTGCGGTTAGTGTTAACTGAAGGTACGCATGGAAAACGCGATCTCGGTCTTCGTTTTTAACCAAATTCAGAAAACATATGTACAGATTAATTAAAAAAAAACTTGAACGTGTTATACAAAAAAAAGCCAATAATGAAGTGTGATGAAGTTGTGTGTCAATCAATAACAAGTGAAAAGATCTAATTTTGTTGATGTACAGATGAAGGAAATGAGTATTAGGTGGGACGGGGGAGGGGTGATGTCATCACGGATTTGTGAACTGCACACTTTGAATGTAATTTTCAGACTAACTGCTGTTTCTGAAATTGACGTCTAATCCTTATTAAAAAGACAAAACTCATGGATAATATTAAAGTGATAATGCCTGAGTTATTAGTCTAGTGTTTATTTGTATTCGTGTCGCCATTCATCTCAATATAGCAGGAACTGATTAATATGGAATGATGCGGGGAATGTTTGCTTCCTTTTAATACAATGATTTCAAATAAAAAAATTAATAAATCCTGTTTATTTGAGCAGATTGTGCAGCACTTTTCTGTATTATTAAACCTTTAGTCGGTAGCTTCAGTAAAACACTGTAGTTTGATTAGTTTGATTTAAATCACTTTCAAATCAATTTTTATGGTTTTGGGTTAGCTTTATGTAACCCACTCTGTTTTTCTAGACAGGGATCTATGAAAAAGAGACATGGAAAATGACAGATTAGTGACTGGGTGGAGATCAAATCAGACTCCTACTTGAATCCAGGAGCTAAAACAAGCAAGACTTTCCAAATGAGAAAACAATTAGCTCATATCCATAATTCATAGCTCTGACCACGCTCTGCTTCAGCCAGGGCCCCAGAGGTGTCTGAATTGCACACCATAAGCTCCTGCGTGTCTGTGGGGCAAAGGGGCCAGGAAAGCCCCTGGTCTTGTGTGTCCGTGGAGGCCAAAGTGTGGTGAGGAAATCTGATCAAGCCATTATGACCCATAAAACATTCATGACTTGACTCTTCTCTCTCTCCTTCTCTCTCTTTCTCTCTCTATGTGTCATTTTCTGTGTTGCACCTTCTTGGCAGCTGATCAGTACGAGTGACAGACTCACCAAGATCGACCAAGAGCATGTTTGTACCTAAAACGTTTAAGACTGAGGACTTTCATAACTATAATTGAGTCTTCTCTGGATTTGCTTCTTGAGGGATCCGTTTTCAAATATGCGTTTTGGAGCCCCAACTAAACTGAGTAATTGTGTTCATTAAAACAAACGTGGAAACATTTCACGCATTTGCTGCTCTCTGCAACCGCTCTGAAGTGCTGTAAGTTAAACCCCAGCTGAATAAGTCTATCAGATCTAGAGAAAAAGAAGAAATAAGCACAGCAACACAACTTGGAATAATTTGCATGTATGAAGAGAGCAGATGAAATTATTTTATTTGACAGGGTTACAACATTTATAGGGCTTCATATAAAGGTAAACTGTTTTCGTGGGCTGTAAATCTGTATGCATGCAGCCTGAATGACATTTATTGGGATGTCCTGGCAGCTGATAAGAGTCTGTCTGCTGTTACTTTAAGCTTTAAGTGTAGTAGAATGTGATATTATCAGGGTCCAAGATACCTCTTGTGCAAAATAATTGACCATTAATGCAAACATTGCACAGAGATGTAAACCACGCCGGATGATGCCGAAATCCATTTCCTCTCTCTAATTGGTTTTTATAAGTCAACTGTGTAAATATTGATGGTACTTTCATGTAAAGTTGTGCTTATTCCTCACTTGAGACACTCCTGAGGCTCCTGTGCTTAAATGCTCCATTTACAGAGTCTTTGCAAATACCATCTCAAGTATCCTTTAAAATAAACCCCAAATGCACACGGGCATTGGCTAAAGTAACCATAGGAGTACTTCAAATGATACCTGCCCATGCTTTGGCATTAATGAAGTTCACTTGGTTGGACTTGATTGTTTGTGCTTTGGGAAATTCAATGCATTTTAAATCGACACCTGCTTGTGGGATTTACATAAGGTAATTGCACCAAGCTGGAAATAGTATGTCTGCAATAGGGCCGTTCCTTCTTCTTGTGCACTAATACAATCAACCCCATTAAATAGGCCGTAAATATGGAGCTGCTGTATCATACGAGTCTGACAGATAATGGACCCCTCTGCATGCCCATTTACATTAACTATCCTGGGTGAAGCCTGATTGGTTTATCCGTACTCCATCATCTGACCCAGCATTAAGAGCTTGTAAATTCTGCAGGACAGAACACCTGAGGAACCTTGCCTAGAGTTTAATAGAGTGTGTGTGTGCCAATATGCAAAAATGGGTCATTATGCAAAATGCGCATCTCTTCCAGAGTGCCAAATAAGAAGTTCTCTTTTTTTGCAAGATTTAAAAAAATTCTGTCCAACAAATAAGATTTCAGTGTTCACATATGCACTGTTCCAAAGATTGCTTTGGGAAATGATGCCTCAAAAGTAAAAAGACTGTTATTTTAAAGTCTTTTAATGTCAAATTTAATAGTGACAGTGAAAGTAATAAGAAAACAAAAATGCTAGGTTTTATTTCCATAATTTTGTTCACGTGAAAATGTGCATATTTGCTAAAAAGACGTTCTACTGAACAAATAAAAAGAAAAAGTTTCAAATATTATTTAAACAACAATTTAAAATATTAAATATATTAAACCAATTATTCATAAAATGCGTTTTCCGATGCATTTAGAAAAATGTTCACAGCAGCACAAGTTTGCATCAAGTTTTTGTTGAAGATAATATTTGCTCTGTTGTCAAAAGGTTCAAAAATTTACCATTTATGTACTGATGTGTACTTTTAAGGTACTAATATACATTATTTAGGGGTAAATAAGATGCAAATATGTACCTTTTTCAACAGTACCACTTCAGTGACAGCTTTTGTACCTTTTTTTTCTAAGAGTGTACCTTTTTCTATTTACTCCTAAATGGCACATATTAGTCCCATAAAGTTACATTATACTTAAAAAGCACATTAATATTCTGAAAGTGCATATTAGTGCTTCTAGTGTATATTTGTACCTTTTGAAAGGGTACTGCTCCAGTGACCGTTTGTGATTTAACAAATTACACATTTTGTAAAATGACTCTAAAGATGTCTTAAAAGAAGACAAGGGTAGACAGGAGTTGGATTCGAAAGTTTAATGAGAAGCTAAGAGATCTACAGCTCTATAACTGCACATAAACACACCCTGAGTAAAGACAGTGAAGTCTTTACACCCGGAGTAAAGCCCCTTTAAAGCCATGCTTGTGAATTAAACTGACAGTAATTTAAAAGCAATGCCCTCTTCACTAGTCTCTGGTGATTCGGTCTCTCTCCACCCGTTAATTAGTTTGTCTCCAACTGCTGATTTAGCCTTGGTGTCCTTGCAGAAAGCCGTGTGGTGGGTCTCTTTTACAAGCGGTTTAATCCTGTTCAGGCCCTTGGAGTGGTGTGAGACCCCGTCAGCAGCTTATTAGCATGTGTGCCTTCTAGCAGACTCCCCGCTTCTCCTAAGGCTTAATAATATGTGTTTCTTCAACTAACATCCTTATTTGTGCTATTAAGTGACAAACACACTTATAAATAGTGCTGTGTGCTTTTTAATTAAGGTCTATGAAATCATAGGCTTGATGTGCGAGCGTGTGTGTGCATGTGATAAATGAGGGGTGTTCGCACCGGTGTTATGACTGCTGATCTTCTGAGTTTACCTCACACACATACACACTCTTCACACCTTGCTCTTGATGATTTATGATCTGAGGTGCAGCAGCCTCTTTACAGTGCAGCTTTGCTGAGAAGATAACAGCAGCTCCAGAGATACAGGCCTGTAATGTTAAACATCAGTTAGGTTGTTGCCTACTCATACATGCAGCATTTCCCTTTGGAATTTGTATGCTTAAACAGGGCTGTAACCACCTTTGACACTGAAGGGAATGTGAGAGGGATCTATCTATCTAATTCTTTTTTTTATTTTATTTTTTATCCATACTGTGGAGGTCAATGTCTACAAGCAACTGTTTGGTTACCCACATTCTTCCAAATATTTTCTTTTGTGTACAACATAAGAAAGAAACTGGAACAACTGACCATTTAAACAAAAACACAATGCTTTTACACACACACACACACACACACACACATATACATATACATATACATATATATATATACATTCACCTAAAGGATTATTAGGAACACCATACTAATACTGTGTTTGTCCCCCTTCCGTCCTTCAGAACTGCCTTAATTCTACGTGGCATTGATTCAACAAGGTACTGAAAGCATTCTTTAGAAATGTTGGCCCATATAAATAGGATAGCATCTTGCAGTTGATGGAGATTTGTGGGATGCACATCCAGGGCACGATGCTCCCGTTCCACCACATCCCAAAGATGCTCTTTTGGGTTGAGACCTGGTGACTGTGGGGGCCATTTTAGTACAGTGAACTCATTGTCATGTTCAAGAAACCAATTTGAAATGATTCGATCTTTGTGACATGGTGCATTATCCTGCTGGAAGTAGCCATCAGAGGATGGGTACATGGTGGTCAGAAAGGGATGGACATGGTCAGAAACAATGCTCAGGTAGGCCATGGCATTTAAACGATGCCCAATTGGCACTAAGGGGCCTAAAGTGTTCCAAGAAAACATCCCCCACACCATTACACCACCACCAGCAGCCTGCACAGTGGTAACAAGGCATGATGGATCCATGTTCTCATTCTGTTTACCCCAAATTCTGACTCTACCATCTGAATGTCTCAACAGAAATCGAGACTCATCAGACCAGGCAACATTTTTCCAGTCTTCAGCTGTGCAATTTTGGTGAGCTCGTGCAAATTGTAGCCTCTTTTTCCTATTTGTAAAGGAGATGAGTGGTACTCGGTGGGATCTGCTGTTGTAGCCCATCCGCCTCAAGGTTGTGCATGTTGTGGCTTCACAAATGCTTTGCTGCATACCTCGGTTGTAACGAGTGGTTATTTCAGTCAAAGTTGCTCTTCTATCAGCTTGAATCAGTCTGCCCATTCTCCTCTGACCTCTAGCATCAACAAGGCATTTTCGCCCACAGGACTGCCGCACACTGGATGTTTTTACACTTTTCACACCGTTCTTTGTAAACCCTATGGTTGTGCGTGAAAATCCCAGTAACTGAGCAGATTGTGAAATACTCAGACCGGCCCGTCTGGCACCCACAACCATGCCATGCTCAAAATTGCTTAAATCACCTTTCTTTCCCATTCTGACATTCAGTTTGGAGTTCAGGAAATTGTCTTGACCAGGACCACACCCCTAATGCATTGAAGCAACTGCCATGTGATTGGTTGATTAGATAATTGCATTAATGAGAAATTGAACAGGCGTTCCTAATAATCCTTTAGGTGAGTGTGCTGTATATACACACACATATACACACATATACATATATATATATATATATATATATATGTGTGTGTGTGTTTACCCTTTTTTCAAAAAATTTTGTTGTTGTTTCTCTGTTGTAGTAAATGTATTTTTCATAACTGACTGAGGTTGTTACAATCTCTGAAATTACTATAAAAGTGTCATAAAGTGTATTCCAAGTGTTGTGAAGCCATACGATTCACGAAAGAAGAAGCAATGTCTGATTCCCGAAAGAATTTTTTTTTTTTTTATAATTTCTTTTCAGTGAACCGGTTTAGCCGGTTTACAAAGGCAGAGTAAATTCTACGAATCGGACTGATTTGTTAAACTGAATGAATTGCAGTTTTGTTTGTTGTCAGATCATCACAAAAAGTGATGACTTTAGAAGACTTGTTATATTCTAGCAAACAAATCACACGAACCACGTTCATAGTGAATTTGTGTCATATTCAGTGTAATTTCTTGGCCAAGAATATGCAAAAATCAAAAACCTCTGATTTTATGTTCCATGAAATAAAAGTCAAATGGAACTAAATCAGAGTGAGTAAATGATGAAACGTATGGGCGAACAATCCCTTCAACATCATACAGACTAAATAAACCTCTATCTTGGCTCATCCTAATACTTTGTACACAATTAGCCTGATTCTTCCTTAAGCTTCATAAGTTTTTGTCAAACAAACACTGCGGCCATGAATTCATCCTGTTGTAATGTTGTAACGTGAACACTAGGGTGTAATGAAGATCATGTTTTAGACCTTCCACGGACTTAATTCTTGCTGTCAGCTTATTTCTTTTTATTGCACATTATCCTTCCTTCTCCCAGAATCCACCTACACGTTCCCTTCCCTCCTTTTCTGTTCCTCTCCTCCAAAGCAGAGCTGGCAAGAGTTGCCAATGCTAAATAAATCCATTTTTGATATTCCTACAGCTCTTTCTTCTTCTCTCTCCCTCTCTCAAGTATGCTCTCGCAATCCAGTTATGTTTAGAGGAGCTCTGGTGATTTATACAGTTCAAGATATTCACCGTGCCCTATTTTTCCCTCCCTCCTCCCCTCGCTCATCTAATGAAGTTAGTGTGGATGCAGCGGAGAGAAGTAGATTAGAGCTGAGGTGATGAGGCAGAAGGGGAGCCTCAGTTCTCCTGTACTCGGGCCCGAGGAGGGGCTGCTGGGGTCGGCCGGGACGAATTCCCTCTGCTCCTGAGCTGGAGATCTAATTGATTTTTTGCATCCTGGGCCATCTGGCTTAAAGTGTGTTTCATTGTGTGTGTGTTTGTGTGTGTAAAACAACAGATCACCTCTTGAATCTGGTTTACGCTCACATTTGTTATTTAAAAGCACTGACTGCATGCTACTCTTTCAGTGGGGGATTCTTATTAAATCATTATGTGCTAGAGCATGTCTGTGACATCATCACCAAAAGTCATCTGTGTTCCAGAAAAGAGACCACATCATCACGATCTTCATTTCGCCTGAGAATATGTTCAGCGAACACAACAACCAAGGTGTCTCGTTTTAAAATCTGTTCGTCGATGAGAATCAGAGATGTCTGAGATGATGAAAAAGCAGAAAAATCTAATTTTAAAAATGAAGGTGGAAAGTGTTTTGAAAAACATTTTCCACAAAACTATACTTGTCTTGTACTTCTACTTGTAGTTTGAATTTTTTGAAAAAAATATGTTTTGGAGCCATAAATTTGACCTGAACAATATTTTTCAAAAATAAATATCTGAATTAATAAATGGATGAATTAATATAAATTTTCTTTGGTGGAAAAATGTGTTGTTATTTATTTATTTTTTTCAAGTATTTCCAGACAAATATAAAATACTAAGACAAATATTAATTTAGACAATTACTAATTTAAACAAATATTTTATTATTATTATTAATAGTATTATTATGTATTTATTTATTTTTGCAGTGAAGCAGCTAATCAAATATACAAATTGAAGCAAAAAGCTGATATGGCGATGCTATATCTTTATGCTCCGTTTCTTCAGACATGGTTAGTGAAATCATGTTACAGCAGTCATGTTGTTTGTCTTCTCTTACAGTCTCCGAAGGAAGATGGTATTACAAATATAGCATATATCAGCAACATCAGCATGTTACTGTAATAAATATTTGCTATTTGTATCTGTCTATTATAATATGCGTGTGTGTTTGTTTATTTCTGTTTGTTAGCACATGCGGTGCAGTGTTAATATTCAGCCCTGTGGCCCAATCTCACTGGTGTATTCTCAGCTGGATCAGAATCAAGTAGTAGGATCAGGTTAGGTCATATAAGGTTGAGTAAGGGTTTGCAGTCATTTGTACTATTTAAATAAACAGAAATGCAATTTCCACATGCAGCAAATGCCTGAAATGAGAATCAGGTGCACTGCTGCACAGGTGCAGATGATTAGAAGCTCGTTAGAGGGTAAATGGAGGGGCACAACCTTATATAAACATCAGAAACTTGTGGTCAGATTTGGTCTTAGCAGCTGAGGAGTGTGGCTAAATCATGCTGAGATCAAAAGAGTTTGAAAGAGAAACTGATGTTTGAGCAGCATTTTAAAAAGCCTTTTAAATGTTTGTCACTCCACTGTCCAAAAAGAGAGGGAAAAAAAATCAGCTGGATATTTATCCAGCCTTGGTGGTCTAGCCAAACTGCGCTGAAGTCACTGTCTAACCTAATGAAACACTACATGTGATGTCAAGATGGGAAAAGCTACTCTTCTTATCAAGCTATGGAAGACTCTTACAGCATTAGTGTCGCTAAGCAGTTGTAGAGTGTTTTTAGTGTGTTTTTGTGTGTGGATGTGGATTACTGCTTATTGGTCAAAGAGCCCAAAAAGGATATTTTTAGTACTTTGCATGCAAAGTAACGGATAAGCAAGCTCTTTAACTTTGTTCTACATGATATGCAATTAGAAGCATTCATCTAAAGATGACTTTTAAAGTGAACTTCTGCTGTGCTTATTCCACCTAGGAAACTGTTTATTAAAATCAAGTGTGCTGAAACAATCCAATACAAGTAAAAAATATTGATGGGGAAAGTCTCATTGACTTTGTGAATGCATCATTAATCCTCATGTCTACACGAGGTGAAATCCAGCACTTGGCTAAATGAACATGATTTTTAAGTAAAAGGTAATGTTTTGAGCACAGATGTAGGCTATTTGTATTTGATTGTGCTATCCACTAAATTTCCCAGGGGATGTTCTGTTCTCTTCTTCCACTGTGCTGTTGTCCATCAACTTTCAGCTACTGCTGGAAACGGGGCTCTCGTTTCTGTGCACACATTTCCAGCATCAAGTGTGCTTTCCAGATTGTTCAGTGCTAAGTTGACATGGCACAAGGGTCATGAGAAAGCTACTCTGATTTTAAGTGCAGAAGTGAAAAGTGTCCTTCTAAAATTGCATTAAAACTGAAACATCCAGGTGCCACAGCGCTCAAGAATATTCTGGCTTCTGCTTTAACAAAATTATTTATGGCAGTTTGACAAATATAAACACAGTGAGTCTATATTGCATACAGCAGAGGGTTAATCATGCATCACATCATTTTCAAACTTCAGTCACATCATAGATTTATGTTTAGTTGCATTAATAATTCATGCTCTCCATCCAAAAACCCACATGGCAACCTGATCCTCATCGATGGTTTTGGTTGGTGTTGAAGGATTGTATTCACAGTGAACGTCTCTGGTTTTCCATTTTCACAATGAGACTAAATTCATGAAAAAATCTCAGGTTTATAGGGCTTGTAAAAATAATCATGTAATGGAAATATTCTAGAAAAGCTGTAAATGTTGAATTCTTGAAGTATTTTATTGTGAGATGGGGGGTCATTTAAAAAAAGAACAAAAAACAAACAATCAAACAAAAAGCTATCACTAAAAAGGTTAAAACAGGGACATATAAAAGACTTTGTTGCCTTGATGTAGACAAAGAGAGTTATAAATTGGCACAACCAAAAATAATAATAAAAAAACAACATTGATGATGTTTTGGCTTCATTAAAAGGGCAGCACAGTTTCATGGTGAAGGACAGTCTTTTGATACAACAGCAAGGACTCATGCGTGTATATCATACAACTCAGTAGCTTCAAAGTATAGTGGGGTAAGAGACAACAACATGAAAATGATGAGTAAAAGCTAACAGCTCTGATATACTTTAGGGGAGTTTTTGTTTTTTCAAACAATGCATTTTGAAAATTTGAAAATAATACTTTTTTAAAACACTTTGAACTGCTAGAGTTCCTTCCCCAGCTTTGATTTCATTTATCTTCGAAATTATTCTTCATACTAAAATATATTATTGTATTAATACAAACTACAGTATTGTACACTACATTGTGTAATAAATAACCATAAAGAAAAAATACAAAAATAAGACACATAAATATAAAAGGTCTCTAAAACTAAAAATGTAAAGTTATACTGGTGAAGGATGTGAGGGGTAATACTGCCTTTACTGAAAAAAACAAAATGACAACAACAACAACAAAAAAACATTACATGATTTTCACTGAAACAAACAACAATGAAAAAAAACTTCATTACAAACGAGACAAAATTAATACTGATGGGTAAAAAGGCTGACGGAAGGAAACAAAAAAATTCTTCATTGATCATATCTGCCTACATTTGTTACCTGAAGAAAAATTATCGTGCAGCTAAAGATAACAAGAGAAACAAGTGCATCAAACAGCGGAAAAATACTTCAAGGCTGAAAAAAGAGCTGCTTATTGTCTCCTTTTTGCTCATTGATCGTCTTTCCTGAATTCTTGATGCAGTGTAGTCCTTACTGGATTGATCAAAAAAAAGAGGCAGTCTTGTCCTTTAGTCAGGACTAGTGGTTTAGGTGCAAGGGGTCCAAAATTTTGCTACCAAAATCAGAGACGGCATGAGCCCCACGCAAGTGTGCTGCACAGCACTGTTCAATGGCACTTCCAACATGCATGTTTTTGCATAAGGGTGGATGATGGGTGGGGAAGGGACTGATGGCGAGCACTTGGAACGTCTAAAACCAGCTGTCCGGGATTACTATGGTTTTTCTTTGATGTCATGGCTTTTTGGGATTCATTAAAGCCCTCCCACCATACCCAATCTTTTAACATTTTAAGGCTCACATTCCTTCTTGAAATGAGACTAGAGACAAATGTTGTGCTAGCGAGCACTTCGCATGGCTTGGGGAATAACATCTGGGGTGCTAATACTGGAAGGTAGACATTAAACAACACAAGGCCATAGGTGTTCCATAGGTAAACTGGGAATATGGTAGTGCACAGGATACTTTTTTTTTCAAATGCAAGAAAATACTGAGTTTCTTTCAGTGGCAATAAAAACTTATAGAAATCTCTCTCTCCCAACTGTACAGTTTTTGAGGGTAAACTGAGAGTGACAAAAAAATTAGTAATACTGATTAAAGAAATTGACCCAAGGCGTTTTAGTAATAAAACATTATTAGCCAAAACGTGTATCGCTTTCAGTTTGTATATGCGTCATTTTCTTTTTGTTTTGTTCATTAAACTTTGCATTTATACAAACTATACTTAAAACACTGGAAATTGTCTTTATGTGGAAAAAGTAACTATTTCGTATTTATCAGGCACACCTGGGGGTTTATACACAGTAGTGGGTTTAAATGCAGCGTAAGAGCAGTCACACGCTCTTCCTCATCTCATTCTCGTCTTAACCCAGTCAGTTCTCAGGAAGAGAGAGAAACATCTGCGGAGAGAAAACGTCCTTTTTGTTCCTTCAAATCAGTAACTTTGTAAAACAATGTCTTAAGGAATAAGGGTCGTAAAAACACAGTTGTGGCTTCTCTTCATTTCACGTCTTCATTCATAGTGGCTGTGTTTTCTTCATTTTCAATCCTTCTCTCATCATCCTCTGGGTTCTCTCTTTCTGTTATGTCCTTTGTGTGTTCAAGAGTTCCTGTGTCCATGGCCTCCTGCGCCGATTGCTCCTCCTCTCCGTTTTCGTCTTCACATTCATCCTGCATTACTACGACTTTCAGCGTCTGTCCGTCATTTTCCTCACTCTCCCCTTCCTCGTCACCATCTTCTTGTTCCGCCCCTTCCATCCTCTCTCCTTCCTGGTCTTCATCTGCTCCCTGGTCGTCTTCATCTCCCTCCTCTCCAATCTTGACCACCTGAATCTCATCCTCGTCCACTAAGCTCCCCGAGCCCATATCATCATCCTCCTCGCTCTCATCCTCTCTGGTACTACTCCCCCGCTCATCCGAATCCAGGTGGGAAGGGGGCGAGGTCGCTGTGCTGCCTGTCTGAGGCTGCCCCTCTCCAATATTGTCCTCTTCCTCGACTCCCTGGCCTAGACCTTGACCTTTAGCCTCTTTCTTACAGTAGGAGTATCGGTGGTTCATGTGTTGTGAGTAGGAGCCAGAGTGGGAGAAGCGTTTTCCGCACTTGTCGCATTGGTACGGCTTTTCTCCGGAGTGCAGGCGCAGGTGTTCTATTAGGTGGTGCTTGTGTTTGAAGGCCTTGCTGCAGATCCCACATTCATGAGGCCTCTTTCCTGCAAGAGATGAATTTGCACTTCATTAGTGTTTATCTTGGAGTACTTATCATTACCTGAGTATACAGAGACATCCAAAAAAATTCTGCGCAATTTGAAGTTTCATCCACTGGAAGTTTACAATAAATGTTTGTCAGCTGATCGAAATGTGTGATATATTAAATGGACTCATTTTCGTCAAATATATCCATGCTTTAAATAAGCGCAACTTATAAAGGGCCCCAACCACGAAAACAAAAAAAAACATTCTTGCAATCTCTACACGCAGCACTTAAAATCCCCCCACACCCAGCATTCAACCCTGGATCTTTAAGGCATTAAGAATTGCGTTACATGTTATGTAGCCATGGACAATAAAACCAAACAATGAATCAAAACAAGCTGGAGTGCACAAGACAGGCCAGTTCCACCAAGGCTTGGAAGTTTATAAACTGTGGCATTAGAGAAAAAAAAAAAGAGAGAGAGAGAGAGAAAGAGCGAAAAGACAGCCCAACTTGTGGTTCAAGGCGTTGTGATGCCATTTGGATGAGTGCTGCTTACTTTTTGGCCAGGTATCTTAACAGTGAGAGGGGACCGGCTCTTGGTTTCACTAGCTTCTCATGTTTTTAAAGCAAAAGAGGGAGGGAGGAGTGTAAATTACTAACAGAGAACTGATGCAACAGCCTGGGTTCGGTGTGAGAAGGTAATGTATTTGGCCAGCGAATGAGGAAAAATAAGTCACCGCACCCTCCAACAAGTGTAATATAACAGTGGTTGGAACTCGAAATTCAGTCCTGTTCCCTGTGTAATAGGTAAAAATACTGCAATACAATGTATTCGGTCATAATTTCCCCTTCAGTATTACTTCAAATCATATTTTTATGAATGCCCAGTCATTTACATATGAAGGAACACCTAAAAACAGGCTAAACAGCTTTCCTTACGCCTACTTTCTTCCCCTTGAGTGTAAGAATCCCACCTGTGTGTTCATATTTATGGCGGAGCAGTGAACTGCTCTTCTGGAAGATTTTGTCACACAGGTCACAGGAGTACAGGCCACTCTCCGTCCTTTTCATCTTCTTCCTCGTCGGCCCTGAGTCTGAGTCTGTTTGTTCTTCCAATGTTGAGGTGACCTCTGAACCCATTTCCTGTTTCTCTTCCTACATTGTGAGAAAAAGCAGATCATTCTGATTTGAAATAATACTACAAAGGTAGATTTGTATGCACATACCCAGCTAAAATATACACATTTAGATGTTAGTTTGAAGCTAATGTTGGGAACTCATGCTAACATGCAGTGAGTGTGGGGTCCTCACCTTGATGCCATTGACGTGTATAACATTCTTCTGTGGTGTGTCATTCCCTGCTGGGCTGGAGGATGTAGTGGTGTAACTGTAAGTCAGCTGCGGAATCAGGATGGTCTGTTTAGTGGTGGTAAGTGCACGAAGACATTGCGCTTGTCCCTGGTCAGTGATAGCCAATAGGGTGGGCAGTTGAGTGGTCACGATGTTAATGGGATTGGCACTTGGTTGGCTGGCATATATGGCAGCATTGGTGCTTGCATTGCTGAGCAGTTCCTTTGTGCAAGTTAAATTTAGTGGCTCCTCTTGAGCCGAGTAAACAGTGTTTACGTGACCGCTAGCCACAGCAGCTGTAGCAGCAGATTTTGGTAGCGACAAATCGAGAGGTCCTTCGCCTTCCTCAAGAGTCCTGGCTGGGACAGGACCATCGGCCGATAGGTTTAATGGTGATGGGGATGTAGGGACACTCTCGATCCCATTCTCCCTAGCTGCTATGCCCTTAGCTGGGCTACAGCATTCCCTCTCTCCTTGCTCCTCTGAGTTAATTTGCTTATCCAGCTCTGGTCTGGGTGATTCACCTCTAGTCCCATCCAAATCCCCAGGAGTGGTCTGCTCATCCTCAGCTAGGGGTGAGGAGGGATCTACAGAGATCTGTCCCAACTGCATCTTCTCAAACCACTTTTTCACCACCTCTGCTGGAAGACTGACAGACTCGGATATCTTTGCCAGCTCCTCCTTGGTGGGCTCGTTGTAAGCCTTGAGCAAGGAGAGAAGGTTCTTCAGGGTAGGCTGGCCAGGACAAAGTCCTTCCTCCAAGTCTATCTTCCCATCAAGGTTTTTCCCATTTACCCTGTGTCCATCTTTACCACAGTGCTTAAGTGTTGTGTCATTGTGTAAAATATTTTTCTTGTCCAGAGTGATGGTGGTTTTGTCCCTATTCGTCTTGACCGTCAGGTCCTCTGGCAGCTTCTGCGCCTTGCAGGCTTCAGTGTTCAACACCAAAGGTTCCTTCTTTGGACTTTGAAGGAGTGCTTGGGCCTGTGAAGGGTCCAGACTGTAGTTGATGTAGATCTTAGCAGTGCCATCCTGATCTAAGATGGGAAGACTAATGGCCTGTATGACTTGCTGGGGTGCTTGGGCAATTCCCACCCCTCCTGCTCCAATAATTCCTGTCCCTGCTTGCTGCCCCTTAGCTTGTGTGCTTTCCAGCACTTGCCTGATGATGTTCCCATCTACTGCCACCTTCAGCAAGTTCTGTAAGTCCCCCAGGTTGATGCTGATTGGGGATACTAGACCCACTGTTGGGAGCACAACAGCCTGTACAGCACCCTGAAGAGGGGCTGCCGCCCCACCCTGGAACATGCCATTTACGCCTCTAGCAGATGGGGCCACCACCACAGGCTTGTACTCATAGTCCAGTGGCTCAGACTTGATCTGTGTCAAGGGAAGCTGTTCCTGAAGGGGTTTGCTATTGTCCAGTTTGTCTCTGACTTGGACACGGGCCGTGGGGGAAGAGGTTGGCAGGGATGGGGAAGAGCACTGAGGGGTCTTAGCAGCCCCGGTGGCGGGAGAAGTTTGCGGCCGCCCGTTTACTGAGATGAGGCCAATGCACTTCTTACTGCTGATGTGGGAACTGTAGGACCCGGAATGAGAGAAACGCTTCTTGCAGTTGGAGCACTCATAAGGCTTTTCTCCTACATAACACACACAATAAACAAATGAGGAAACCGACAATTCACATATTGCTTTTACTGTTAAGGACACATTGTGTGTTTCAGATCTGTAATGATCAAGACTGGTTGGTAAATCTCAAGTAAATAGATGCGTCATAGGTTGTCCTCAAAAGAAACTACAAGGACAACTACTACAGAAAGGATTTTTATTTTTTTTAAACTGTAAAGACTATAAGAATAATGTGCAGTGTTTAAAGGACAAACTCTCTTATGAAGCCTTTGACAGCAAGTACTACAAGTACTTTGAAGTACTTGAATGTAGAATTGCCCTACAACTTTGTACAAAGTGAATGAATGCACACACACATCCTTGCAAACAAACACACATACACAGAGGCACTGCAACATACACTACTCTAGCATATTTCAAGTAGTCCTCACCACTGTGGATGCGCAGGTGTTCTTTCAGGTGGTGTTTGTACTTGAAGGCTTTGCCACATTCAGTGCATTTAAACTTTCGATTCCCTCCTCCACCTGACTGAGTAACATGCCGCTAAAAACGTAAGAGAGAGTGTGTTATAATCGGATGAACAATACTGCTGTAATTTATCTGTAAGTGTAAAATCTCACAAGAGGTGTGCTTGATTTTTAACAATATGCACTTTATGTAATATATAATGACAACATTTATATTTACAATTTACAGCTTTTGGTACTTTTCAATAAGTATTGCATGAGTAATTTAAGCCTTGTCCATTACTAATGTGTTAAATTCAACCATTTTGAGTCAGATTTTAAATATTTGCCTTTCACTACAACACACATTTTAAAATTGTTACCTTTCTCCTCCAGTTGGCCCCTAGAAACCATTTTGATCACTTTACATTTAACACGATTAACCAAAATGTCTTTAAATCAAACTTCTTACAAACTTTACAGAATAAGGACAGAATACCTGTTCTCGGCCAGCTTTGTGTGCAGTCATGTGTCTGTCAAGCTGTGTTCGATAGGCAAATGTGTAGCTGCAGAGAGAGCAGCTGAAGTTGTCCTCGCTCTTCTCGTGTCTGTATTTAATGTGCTCCTTCAGTGAGGTGTAACGCTTGTAGCCACGAGAGCAATAGGGACATGTAAGAAGCTGAGAAAATGAGTCTGGCGTGCCTGAAAGTGAGAGAGAAGAGAGTATATTACATTTTTATTTTTAGTGACTCCTTTTATCTCTCTCTCTCCTTTATTTCCTTAAAAGCATATATTTGAAACATGAAGAAAAAAAAAAGTTGTAAATGTATGCAAATTTGCATACAATAATTTCAATACAATAAAGATCTTTAATGTGTGACACTTCCCATCCTGAAATACCTCCAGCATGAAGAGCTGAAGAACAGCAGCCAACATAAAAAAAACAAGGATTGGCAGCTGGGTAATCAAAGAAAGCCATGGTAACAAGGCAAATAATTACATGGATAAAGAATGCATTTCATAATTAAAATAAAACAACATGATGGTGAAGCCCATTACAAAAGCAACATGAATAACAGGCCAGAGAAGATTTGACAGTGCATGTTAACAAAATAATAATGCCACGGTTGACATCATACACTGTCATAATTTAATAACTTTAACTGAAATGCCATTGTAGTACATACAAATTAAGATGCACTACTGTCATATTTCACAAACCAGATGTGTAAATTTAAGGAAACACTTATCTATCTTATATATCTTGGTCAAAATTGTCAGACAGGTTTCTGACCAGCTCTCACACAGGTAACATATTACCTGTTAACAGGTAACATATTAACCTTCTCTCTCTGTTCAGGTGAAACATTCTGTCTCTAACACCGCAACAGGGATGTGATAAAGTAGCTCAGGTATGGGAGATTTGCACAGGTGTTGCAGGTGTAACAGAAATAATTTCAGAGCCATTAGTGGTCAAGGAGAAGTGTGGCTGTTGTGTCGGTCTCCATATGTGGGTTTCGAATGGCATGTGCATACAGTTGCAGGAAACAGATTGTGAACGCTTGTGTCTTCTGAATAAATGTCTCAGAAAACAACAAGATATTAACAAAAATACACTGATTAAGAATGAGCAAGATTACATTTTGAATTTGCTATCCAGAAGAAGCTTTGTCTGATGTTATCTATGCTTTTATATAAAAAAAAAAAAAAAAAAAAAAAGATTTTCAGCGCGTAGGATTTGTTGACCCAGAAATCCATCGCAAACCCAAGGGTTCACATACTTTTGCAATTGCATTCATACTCATCTTGCGTGATGTTACCTGATGAAGTGTTTACGATGTGTGTGTGATGCGTGCATGTACCATTTTCATCATGTCCGCTGGTTTCTGGGGTGCCCTGTCGCGGTTCGTCTTCTGGAGCCTCCGGGAAGATGACGGTCGTGTCTCCTTGCTGGAGCATCTCCTCAACCAAAGCATCTCTGCTCCTCTCATCCTCATCCAACACACACTCCTCTTTCACTGCAACACACACAAATACACACTTACACTGATGCTCACCACTGTGTCTGTGGACAGAATATCAGTCATATGATACGGCCCAATGCACAATAAAAATATGAAGTATGAGTCATTTGAATGAGAGCAAATAACAGCCAAAATACTTACTGGTGACTCACTATTAAACAGTACATTAGCTAAATACTCTAAATAAGCTTTAGATACATAGCTTCATGTACATGGGTATGTAAACCCACAAAAACACATAATAGTCCTGGATTGCACATTTACCTATTAAAAGCAAATGAAAAAGAAATGACTCTGGTGCAGCTAATTCAATTTTGGGCTTAATGCACAAACTGAGCTCAATGTCCCCAACAAGCTTCTTTAATTTGAGAAATGTTCTCTCATTCTCTTTTGCTAACAAAGGAAAGATTGGCTGAACTAATGATTGCAAATGAACAAGCAAAGGCTTCGGGAGAAACCCAGCTCTCGGGCGGCAGACTGTGCCTTAGCAATGCGCTCTCTCATGCGTATGCTGAAAATGAGTCCGCAATGTCAGCAATTGCAACTAATGGCATTTGTTAGCGAGTCAAAACAACATTCGGAAACACCTGAGGACATTTGTGCATTTGTGTGTCGGAACGATTTAGGAGATCCTGCAATCTGTTCGGACAAAAACAATGTTTATGTCAGTGTTCTTTTGCTCGTTCTTACTCTCTTTCTCAGCAGCTCTTTTTGTAGTGCACTCTACTCTCGTCAGCAGTGATGTCTCCATAAAGGACACTGATTTACACCAACACTGTTTATTTGTCTGATGTGTAGATTTTTCTCACCACAGTATAGACTGATTTCCTTGGTTCTATAGAAAGATGACTCATATCCTGTCATCAATGTTGTTTTATTTATTTTTATAATCATACATTTTTTTTTGTCACTTTTGTCTTTTAAAATGTATACTTAATTGTCAATAGTTATTATAATAGTTATTCGCTATAATTTAATACTAATTCATTATTTCCCATTAACATTTTCATTTTATAATTTGCGTTATTTTAAATGTATTGATAAATGTATATTAATGAATTATAAATGTATAAAATTTTTTATTTTAGTCCATTACGGAGCCCCGCACATGACATGCAAGAAAAAATAAATAAATTGTGCACACGATTTATTAATTCGTTCCCTCAATGTACTAAAACGTGCACAGGATTACTATTGCGTTCCCTCGATTTGCTATTTGCGTTCAATCGAGGGAACGAATTAGTAAATCATGTTAACAATTTATAAATCGAGTGAACGAAATAGTAAATCGAGGAAACGCAATAGTAATCGTGTGCACGTTTGAGTACATTGAGGGAACGAATTAGTAAATCGTGCACACAATTTAGCCATACAGTATATTTTTTCTTGAATGTCATGTGCGGGGCTCTGTAGTCCATTCTACTCTGATTGAAATGGCATGACTTTAGTTTAAGGTGATGTCCATAAATAGAAACAGTGTTTAACATGAATCAAGATTAACAAAATACAAATGAATCTAAAAACATTTGAATGCATTTTTAATATCTTGCAGTGTTATAGTTATCTCATCGTATTGAAGTTTTTTTTCATTATGATAAAAAGATCATATGTATGTTGATTTAAATCTGGTCAACAAACATTTTTGTCAGTAATTTTGCTGACCAGCGTAACACTGTCATCATGTAAGCATGTACAAGAATAAGAGTAACAGAAGACTTATTTCACTGATTCATTTACATAACTACGTTCTTGCCATTTACAGACAGAAAAGAACATAAACTCACAGAAAAAGATCTACTTCACTAAAACAACCGGATATCATGATCTTCAGTGATTTAAATGGCAAATGTTTCAGTAGGTCCCTCCCAAACGTTCCTGTGTGGTTTAAATTGTGTTGAAATCTGGGTGTGAGATGTTCAGCTAGTGAAGGAACAGATGATTACCAGAGCTCTTGCTCCAAGCTTTGCCCTGCACTACACAGCCATCACAGCACGCTGTTGTTAAGACATCACAACACAGCTGTAACTGTGACAATCTCACATTATACGTGAGCCAAAGATAGACACATGAATGTTAGTGGGGCTGGATGAGAGTGTATCCTTCCTCATTCTACACTCTGATCTACACTACAACGTTTCTAAGAAACATTTTATTACACCTCATTATTAAAGTCCCATGACATCTTGTGCGAAACAATATCCACTCTTCGTCCAAAAATCGTTTGACAGAGGCAGACAGATAGTCTTGTGATTGTACAACAAGCTTCAACTTTCTTTAAAGATAATTAAGATACTTCTTGTTGTCTAAGCTCAGTTAAATAGCTAACACATGTATATGCATGTATATGATCATGTATGACATCCTGAACTTGTTAAACACATTAAGGGTGAAGGTCTGATGAAGTGTAAGAGTGTTATGTGACGGGCTTGGTTTGATTTGGGGATGACGCACTAGTTAGCATGTTAGAACTGGGTCACATGAAAGTAAATCTCAGCCAGTTTACATATTTACTTTAACACAGATGATTAAGTAGAGAAAACGAAGACGTATGCACATAATATCTTGTCAGGTACTGTATAGTTCCACTAAATGTATAGTATCCATTAAACCCACTAATAAAACCGATACGGTTGACTATAGCACTATCACTGAGGCTGAATGTGAACCAATTCAGATTTTTCTGTGAGGTTGCTAATCATGATCCTTTAAATATAGCCTGTATCAGATACTGGTTTGAACAGACAACACTCTTATATCTCATCGTTCAAACAAGGTTTGTGATGAGACCATTCCATCTACATTTAGCATTAATTTTAAGAGCATTTTAAAACAAACATTTAAAAAACGGCAAACTTTGAAATTACTAGTTAGGGCCCGAGCACCAGTGGTGCGAGGACCCTCTTGGAATTGCTCCGTTTATTTGTTTTCTGTTTATGATGAGAGCATTTTGATTATCATGTACTTGTACACGTTTATTTATTTTAGTAGATACTTGTTTTAAGCGAAATATAAAAATGGTTCGAGAGGAAAACTTCTGCCTTACATGTATCTAAATGTAAAAATAATTATTGCTTTATAGAACATCTGCTCTTATCATTTTATATTCATATTTTATTGAGGTCAGCTCAACTGATGACATTTTATTTAATTAATTAATTTTTTTCATAAAAAGAAAAAAATCTCAGATGCCCCTGCCTTTTGGCTCTGAGGAACCAATATCTTCTCTTTTTTTTTATTATCTTGACTGCTTGGTTTTCTCTTTCTCTTTTACAAAGCACTATTGGTTCCCAGATGGAAATGTATAACGCTTTACATTTAAATGGCTGATTAGCTTTCCTCTGAAACCCCAGCTCCACCTGTATAGATCTGCTATGGGTTATTTTATATGCTGTTTGTGCAGCAGCAATATGTTTTAAATACTCACAGCACCATATCGGCTTATGTATTTGCATTAGTTCCTGTACTTGCTTGCAGCAGCATCAGCAGCAGCAATAATCCACAGATACAGCAATAACCAACAGAAGAATACATTAACATTGTCATATCCACTACCATGCTAAAATCTTCCTAGAGTTCTCATGATAGAAATATATATATTGTCCAAACCGCTGTTGGGAAGGAAATAAAGAGACTGGACCTCTAGAAACTTTAATTTTAAACCCTCAGCCAGCACTACATTTCCCAGAATTCATCAGTTTCACTTTTCCTGATTAAAGTTCTGGTGAGATTTCCATTAGGAGTCAAGCATTTTTTAAATTTTTTTTATAATGTTCTCTGATGGTGCACATACAACATAATAACTTAGTAATAATCCATTTTCTATCCTGTTTTTGAGCCTTTCTGCAGAACAGTCTGTTTTTAATAGGCGGGGCACATTTAAGACTTGCAAGTAAATGCCCACTGCTATGATTGGCTAACCGTTTTGCTTATTAAAACCTAAAAGTCAAATATAGAATCTCCCTATCCAAACATAAATCTCCCTAAAAGTAAAAAATAAGGTAAGCCCACCCGCCATATTTCTTGTTCCATTATGCTAGGTGCCTCTGCTCACCACATTACATAAATGGCTTATTACTAATGCCTGTTCCAGAAGCGTGTGGTTAAATTACAGGGAAATAGAGTGGCATGACATATTGAATTGGCTATGCGGCATCACTATCCATACCACAGTAATCATGTATTGGTTTATAGAATATTTACCCCATTAATGACTGCAAGAGGAGCGTTTTCATCTCAGAGAACATGTGAGCTGACAGTGAGCGAGCGGCCAGTAATCTGATCGTGAAGAAAGAAGCATAGAAAAATATCTTGGATGGAGGAAAGTAAAAGCAGAGGTTGAGGTTGAGGTAGAGGGGTGCACAAGAATTGTAGCCTTAAAACAAACACGGACAGAGAGACAGACATACGGTCTCTAAGTGAGGTGGTACTCTAAAAGAGATTGCTGCCAAGATAAAAAGAAAGAGAAAAGAAAATAATGAAAGGTGTGGGGTAGCCAGAAATGGAGAGTGAGAGTTTTACTGATAGCGCTGAACCATTATGGCTAGTGGCTGCTTTACAGCCCTGAGCTCTATGAATGATGGGAAGCTTGAACAGAGAAGTGTATATAACTCAAACACGACATCTGAGAACAGCGAACAATGCACATTACATCTCGGCAGACAATTTCTCTATGTGACACACCTCGTAATGGCTCGTATATATGGGCCTCTTGCTCCAATGGAGAGGGAAAAGCAATGAAATCAAGAAGAAAAGGTGCAACAGGTGCTTGGATCCTGTGCTGTAACATGTTAAAAGGAAGAATTCTGGGAAAACATTAGAGACTCACAACCACAATTCATTCAAAGCTACAACAAAGCCGCAACAGGCAGACAAAGAAAGACTACAAAGAGATGAAGGTGGTATGGAGTTAAAAAAAGAAATGTATGAGAGAGAAAGAGAGACAGAGCGTGTGTGTAGTCCCTCTCTCTTAACTCGGGTTTCTGTGAAGTATTTAATGTTTGGAGAGCTCTGCCAAAAACAATGACTTTCTTCTTCACTGAAGCTCTATCCTGCAGAGAACTGACAGAGAAGCCGGGAGAGAGGAATGAATGAATGAATGAATACTGGCAGAAATTAAAATGACAGAGGACTATGAATTTCTGGGGCAGTTGCTGTGGTTATAGTGGTGGTATATTACCTGCCATGATGCCTGCATCCCGCAACACAAAGCTTAATGCACAATAGCACCCTGGTAGCTCACACACAACAGACTTTGTGTTCATCTCTTCCAGCATTAACAATCCCCACACTGCAGGCAATATATATTAGCCCAGGAACAGGAGAACTGCCTTTCGTCGAAAGCAAAAGAGATCTATTGTATCCCAGTCACCCTTTATCATGGCTTATTATCCAGATGGAGCCATGAAAGTATGTATTTTCTGAAGGAAATACCTTAGCTTGAAAGGCAGCAAAGGAATGGTGTCAATTAGTGTCTGTAAAAGAGATTACACTTCACGTTCCCTTAAAATAACATAAAACCTCCCAGTATTATAGTGTTGATGATGGTTGATTAGATGTTTTTTGTAAAGTCACCTAGTTTATTTGACACAATTCCTTAATATGATAAAGGGGTTAGTTTTTTTATTTCTTTTAATTTAAAGGTTTTCCACAAGTTTGAATACACAGCATTTAGATTTTTTTCTTTTACTCAATTTCTTTTATTTTTGCACTACTGTTTTATTACTGTTTTATGAATTTTAGATGTTTTTGGAAGAAATATTTTATGTTAACCAGTGCTCCATTTATTTGATCAAGATACATGTATAATAGTATTACAATTTAAAATAACTTATTTTCTAATTCTTTTTAACTTTTAATATATATATATATATATATATATATTTTTTTTTTTATATGTATATATAATTTATTCCGGTGATGACAAAGCTGAATTTCCAGCAGTCCAATATTCAGAGTCTTCAGAAATCATTCTAATATGCAGATTTGGTGCTCAACAATTATTTCTAATTATCATCAATGTTATAAATTGTTGTTTAATATTTTTGTGGAGACAGTGATGCATAGATTCTTAATGAAATTAAAGTTCAAAAGCATTTATTTCATTAAATCTCTTGTAACATTATAAATGCCTTTACAATCCCTTTTGATTTTCATTTTTAATGAGTCTTTGCAGAAGACAGAAGTCTTTCCCCTCCTGTTTACAGAAGTTGCATCTTTAAATTCATCCCCTTTAAAGCATCACAGTCACAGCCACACACATTCAGACAGACGTCTTAGGCTGTTGCGTCACTTCTCGCACTGTTTTTGGAGCATCCTGCCACAGGCTTGCCTTTTTAAGACAACGTGTCAATTAAAAAAAAGTCTAACTTTTAAAATATGCACCTTGAGACACCTTCATTCTGTTCTATCTACCGTAGCTGTTTCTGAACACATAATGTTTCTTATGCAAACAATCCCTGAGAAACTAGTCTGATCAGGATCAGGTGAAACTGATAAACAGAGCTTTCTTGCCAATGATATATGACAATGGGGCAGACTTACCATCGTCCCATCTACCGTCAGGGTCGACGGTCCCATTAGGGTCATCATCAGGGGCCACACTGTCACAGTCAGCCCCGTCCAAGAGACTCCCTTCCTCCTCCACGATGTGAAGCTTATCTTCATCATCTGAGTCTGACTGGCCCTCCAGCACATGACTGTAGTTACTCACTGCAGAGACACAGAGAAAACACAACACTTAAAGAAAATGCTAACATGTGGAGCCTGCAAGTGCTTGCAAACCGCAGAAGGCTTGATGAAACCTTTGAAATTTGGAAAGACGCTGCTGGAGAAAATGACTTCAAGATTAAAGAGAGACACAGCAGCTCAGATGAAACCAATTGTTAAAGCAGGAGAGATGACTGAAGAGATGTAGAGAGATGAAGTGGTCTTAAGGGAATAATTCAATGAAATGCCAAATAATAGTGGAGCAGCTCCTGCGTTTTTCATTGAGCCAATGAAACAAGACAAAGATCACTTGAAATTGAATGGATAAATTATAGAAGGGCTCATGTTGAAACCATTTTTGGCCACACGGTCCAGTGTGGACACAGTCAGACGGTGCATTACTAACATGTAATGACGATCAAGCTGCTGTAATCATGAGATATTACAGTATAATTCTACAAACACATCTTCTTATAGGTGTGCATTTGTAATGATTAAATGCTTTTTAACTTTTTTGACAAAGAGGAGGTACAGCTTGACCTCAATTTCAGCAGCACAGGAAATAGAAGGAGAGATCGAGCTAAAACACCATTGACTTTCTGTAACAGGCCAGAGACGGCCTTAATTAGTAATGTGTGTGTGTGTGTTTGCATGCTAGGCTAAGTGTGATTTGGCATTCTATTATTAAAACAGAGGATGACGGCGTGGTAAGCTCACCTAACACGTTCTCATTGTTAAAGGTAAGTGCCGGCAAGGACAAGGCCTCTAATGGAGCAGGCATAAATCAAGCAGAAGTTGAACGCTTAGATTTATAAATTCAGCGGAAAGAGAGACTTTTCAAACCTAGCAACAGGAAACATCCAGTACTTTTCCTTTACGTCTCGGATTGAAGAGTTTGTGGCCACCTGAGGGATCTGTATTATTTGAAAATATCTTCAAAATATATTCCACAGAAGAAAGTTTTACAAGTTTGGAGAAAAGTGAAGGCCTTTTTATTAATACAGGCATTCACACATACACACATCACACAATGAATATGATGCAAGGGACTGGTAGTGATTGTTATCGTAATATGTGTGAATCCTTGTTGACCGTACATAGCATGTGTGTATTTTTATTTGATTTTTTTGCAGGGAAAGGAATAGGTGTGGCGAAAAACTTTCCTCCTCCTCTTCTCTCTCCATTCCTTTTGCTGTTCTCAATCTCTGTCATTCTTCTTTTCCACTCATCTTAGTACCTCTCTCTCTCTCTCTGGCCAAATCAATTTTCCTTTAAGAGGAGCAAAGTCAGCAGAGGGGCTGGCTGTAGATTCTCACACACACACACACACACACACACACACACACACACACACACACTTCTCTTCATGGGCTTATCTGGCACATTTACATTCAGCTGATTTTGTGCTTTTTGTTGCACACTTTAACCAACTCTCTCTCTCTCTCTCTCTCTCTCTCTCTCGCTTTCACACTCTCAATCTTCTTTTATTTCTCTGGCCTGTGCTTTCATTCTCCACCTGTTCTGTGCATGTACAAACCTCTTAACCTCTTTCTTTCACTCTATCTCATGCTCCATCTTTGGTTTTAAGGTCATGGATCACAGCAAATACCTGTGGTATGTCTATATTACGTACCTGAAAGTAGAGTCTCAATGTAGCGGTGGTTGAAAAAAAAGTCGTACAATCATATAGATAGATACATCGCTCACTAGTCACAAGTTCTATCAAACCTGATGCATGGATCACCACAACAGTCAATTTGATGTACTGTGAAGGAGATGCTACCAATCCCATCAGGCTGTTCAGCCAAGGAAAGCAAACGGTGTGGCTAGTAGTCAGCAGAAGTAAGAAGTAAAGGGACAGCGGAGAGTGTGTGAGCTCACTGTGAATGATCCATGACAAACAGCCACGAGCCTTGTTCCGCCGTTCCACATGAGAGATTTCATTACAGCCTTCGGGAGGTACACACAGGAAAAGTGACTAAATAAACGCTTTACCAAGAAAGGAATAGCTCACATCATGCTGGAGCTGTAAGCTAAAACTTACAGGGAAGAACAAACTCTACTAAATAAAAATGCATACAAGATGGCATGAAATATTAAATATCTGTGCCTCAAAATAGAAAAGTCAGAGCTCAGAAAAAAATTAAACCAATAAAATAAAGATTACTTATACTTTAAATAATTTTTCGGTCCCTTATAGGTATTATCTGGTCAGAAATTAAAAATAAAATAAAAATCTGTTTTTTTTGTGAAAAATTATTTTCTTATTTAATAATTTCTCCTATGAATTTCTGCTTTACTTTGTAAAGCTGCTTTAGAACAATATTTCTTGTGAAAAGCAATATACCAATAAATTTGCATGGATTTGTTTTTAAACAGAACTTACATATTTAATACATTAAATGAAAAGTATACATTTTCTGGATCATATTTTAATGATTTGTTTGGATTTATTTAGTCTAATGACAATAAAAAAGCCAATTTAATAAACAGGAAACCACATTTTGACTTTAAAATATCACTTTCTTTCTCACACAGTATACACTACATTTCAAAAGTTTGCAGTCAGGAGGACTTTTTTAATTTTTTTTAAAGAAATGCATATCAATACATTTATTTAGCAATAATGCATTAAACTGCTCAAAACTTAAAGTTATCAAAGAGTCCTGAGAAATAATTTGATCATTTCTAAAAAAATAAAAAATATTAAGCAGCACAACTATTTTTAACATTGATAATAATGAAAAAAAAAAACATGTTTCTGGAGCACAAAATCAGCATATTACAATGATTGCTGAAGGATCATGTGACACTGAAGACTGGAATAGGGGCTTCTTTCCTAAACCGAAAGAACAGGAAATGATGGGGAAAGGCATACTGAACTACAGCTCACTGTATTTTTAGCATGCATGCTAAACACTAGGCAAGGCTCTACTATTACTCAGTTATATAAAGGCTTGATCTTTGCATGTGTGGTCGGCATGCACAGCACTATGAATATGTCAAGTCAGCCAATGAAACCATTAGCCTAATGAGTCTACATTCCTACTAGTCAATCAGTTTTCCAGCTATGCCTCATCTATGGATTTTACAATGAACCCAGTGAAGTGATATGTTGACTGGGCAAAAACTGGCCTCTGATCTGCTGCTCTGTAATACCTGTATGATAAAGGCTGAATTCCCAGAACTCCAGGTGACTCTCAGAAGTTTCTATTTAAAGCAAACACAATTGAAACCCCTTAACACCCCCTAGGGCATTGCAGTGACATCTGTCGAGGCACACCGATAAATGCCTCTAAAAGCAATCACTAAACAAGTACACATTTACGTTGCGCCTCATCTGGGCAGAGCTCAACCGCTTGTTAGCAGTACAGTACATCAAAAATATGGAGCCTTTAAATAATAAATTGAGCCTTCATCCATCTAAACTCCAGCTCAGATAAAAGACACATGAGACTCTGAGGCAGACTAGAGTTATTGATTTGTCATTTAGGAAGGTGAGCTGCAGGTTTCCCATGAGTCTTTGCCACTAAGAACATTCTCATCTGCTACTTGCCCTCTCAATCTCTATGTAGAGGTTATTTAAGAACAGGCACGATGTGATTTAGAGAAGTAGGACATGTTACTGGATCAAAATTAACAACAAAATATAGCATTGTACGGATATTAAAATTTGCTACTATATTGTCCAAACAAATTTATAAAAATCTAACACCAAAATAAAATCATTTTAAATGCTACAAGTGAATTTAGGTGTCAAAAAAAATAATAATCAGCATTAAAATAGATATACATTCAAAAAAAGGATTACATATTACAGTTATTAACTGTAGGAAGCATAAGATAAGTACAAATGTAATCTAAATGTAAAAATACGGGAAATGAGTATAATGATAATCAAATTTACAATGTTAAAAGATAAAACAAGAATAAATTACATTTTAAAAAAATACATTACAATTGGAAATATACAGTAATACAGCAGCTTTTACTGTATTTTTGATCAAATAAATGCAAACTTGCAGAAAAAAATCGTACCATCCCCTAACCTTTAAACATTATAAATATCCTATAAGAACCTAATATACCGATTAAATAACACATATCGTACTGATATATTGTGCATCGCTACTAATGTACTGACAACATGAATGCATTAAAAACATAAATCTTCTGACCTTTGCATAGTTTGCGATTTTAAGAAGATACACAGAATTAGCCAGTAAGAATCAAATGTACAAAAAGAACAAACAGTGTGTTAAATCTTCCAGGAGCGTCTCTTCTGGAACACTCTCTGCAGAACATATTAATCACTGTGGCCTGTGGTGTAAGAAAATAATCGCTGGGGCACACTGATACCTCGCTCAGGATTCTGTTCATGGGATTTATCACCAATGAAGGGATCTTGAGGGGGGCACAAGAGCAGTAAATTACAGCATGCTTTCCTCTTCACGGCGACAGCCACGTTTACCTCCCAGAGTCTCGAGCTCTGCATTGCTGTTTTTTTTTCACCTTTGTACGGAAAGTAGCAGGTCCTATATCTGTAAGTCTGCCTGAATCAACACATGACAACACGAGGTGGCCTGTAATTGGGTTTCCATTGCAAACACTGTTGTCTTTAGGTCTTAGGTACATATTTTTTTTCCAAAGCTATCTTTGCGGCGAGAGAATGGGTGTTTGTTTTAGGAGGAGGTTACAGTATGAATGGATGGTTAGGTTTTTCGTTCGTTTGTTCGTCCAGGAGTGAGAGTGCTTCTAGTTCGCTCCTCCAACCCTATGAGAGAAGCTATGGGTGGAATGTCCAATCATAACACTCTCCCTTGAGTGGCTCGAACCATAACGACAGATCGCTGTGTCAGCTTTTTTTTAACCTTCATTACAACAGGCACATACTGCACTGTTGCTTTTCAGCTGCAAAGACTAATTAGTGGTGCAGCCGTCACTGTTACTGTTGCTTATACTAGTGTTAGACTTAGTGAGTAGAGCTATTTGAACAAAACTCTAAGATAGAGATAGATTTTCAAAACCGATAATTAACGTTTTGTTTGCTTTTTTGCAAAGTCAGTTACATACTTGATAATGTCACTCACACATTGTTTAAACAACAATTACAAAATTATTGTAGACAATAAATACCACATGCCTTGACATGCAATTTTTGTCTGGAGCCGCCTAGAATATCCGAGCACCTGACTAGAACCTCACTGCAACTCACTAAAACTACCCATAAAACTTAAGCAACAGCTAAGCATAGCGAGAATCTAGTTAGCCCTCTACAAGCCATTTTGTAATACAAGTACCAATAGAGATGATGATGGGAAATCAAACCTGTCAAGTGAATTGATCCCGATGAATGTTCCTGTCAATAACTGTAAAGTTTGTAACTATAGCAGCTCTCATAATTATAAAACGCATAGCTGGATTTGTGATGGTTCGATGTATAACACACGAGACAGCGTTGGAGGAATGTAGACGCACCCTACGCTAGAACTTAGCTATATATAAATCGAAGCTTCAATACACACAAACACAAACTTCTGCTCTAATCTTGAGCTAGAGGTGTTCAAAAAACTGAAAAATAACAACGCAGAACTGGAAAAACCAAGTAAAGCCTTCTGGACCATAGATGCTTTGACTGAATGGCAATTCTTTATCACGTACAAACTTTTTTTTCACTGGCAAACACACACACACACACACGGTGCTTCAAACCACATCCCCACCCAGCATTCTTTTCTCTCACACATACACTAACCACAACAAGACAGAGCCATTACATCAAACAAAAGCCTGTCACCACACACATGCGAAAGACTCGGATTCCACATGCGGCCCGTATCATTATGTTTCTGTTTTCAGAGGCTGGGCTTTGGGCTGCACGCTCTGCTATGGGCTGTAGGGGGCAACCTGTTCCCAAGCACACGTCACCGAGGCAACAGAGGCAGATGGAACACAGCATGGTCCTGTTTGCAAAGCATTTAGCCTTCATGTGATGTTCCTGATGTCAGAGATGACAAGAGATGGGAAAACTAGTGAGTGACGTGCTGGCAGTCAAATTCCAGCCGATACCAATAAGCCGATAGTTAGTTTTATTTGAAAAGTGTTTTATTTTTCCTTTGTACCTGGACTTTAAAATGGACACAAACCTCTAATAATAATAATAATAATAATAATAATAATAATAATAATTTTGTGTTATTCTATTCTATGTAATATTGTTATTGTCATATATTGCATTATTTGTTTAAAATATGATTATATGTTAATAATAATAATAATTATTATTGTTTTTGCTTTAACACTTTAATAAAAATTAAGATTAAAACATATTACTGTTGTAATTTATAACTGTACTGCAAAATACAGTAATTATTATATAATTCAATAATTATAATAATTATTTTAGTTTACAAAAGTCACAAATTCTTAAATTTCAAACATTTAAACATCAAGATTTGAACATGTCCGGAAAAGTCAAAAAAGTAAAAGACAGGAAAAGTAATCAAAATCTAAAAACAAGCTGAAACAGGAGTCTAAAAGTAAATGTCTAATACTGACTGTTATACTGACATCTGAAAAACCTATGGAAGATCAAGTATATATTCGAACCTGTTTCCTGCAAGAGCACCGTGGCTCAACATATCTTGAACATGTGCGCACCTAAAGGCCAGAGCCCCGACATGCTGGATTACAACTATACGGTATTTACTTAATATTTACGTTCGTACATCTCCTTTACCTTGCTGTCCCGTGGTTTTCCTCCCACTTCCTGCCCTCTGGGTGTCATAGATGGCGGTGGCGCCACTTGCCCTGCTAAGAGCGTCACTTCACAAGTACATCCAGCCAATGCTAAGAAGCTAATTAGTCACAGCAGGCTGTCTCCTCTATTCACTGAAGAAAAGCACGTCAACCACAAACACACTGGGAATGTACACTTAGCTTGACTGCAGGTTCTTATGAGTGTTAACACTGATGTGCTAAGAGAAGGAATGAACAGCGAGGAATATGTGTGTGTGTCTGAGCAAGGGTGACAGAGATCTTACATCTGACCACACATGACGCATGTCCGGCCTTCACATGAGACTATGTGAGTGTATTTTGAGCTAATCTTGCTCAGAACAACTGGGTTCTTCTAAATAAGGTCAGAGAGTGTGGTCATACCTGCGCTATGATAACAAAGCACGCTGTCTCAGTTTGTCAGAGCTTACTTTGGTATGTTTTGGTTTGAGGTGAGATGACCCCATTCACAGAAATAATGCTCCTTTATATACGTGCTGATAAGGACTCATTTCAGCTCTAAACAAAGTGTCTGAGAGTAAGTTAAACTGGCAAGTTTGTGTTTCATGGCAGTGCATTACCTGTTAGTGAAGATATGGGTGGTATGCTGTGGCACTCACTCATTATCAGAGCCTGTTCTGTATCTGCGCGGTGCAAGACTTTGAGTCTGTTCATGTGTGTTTGTGCTTCACCGTTCTGTAGATAAAAAGAGGAAACATCTGCCGTGCCTGCTGGGTAGTCAGTCAGTCCTGTACCTGCAGATATGGTTCACTAACCTGAACCTTTCTTCTTATAGTTTCACTACCTTCTCTCTCTCTTTCCTCCCACTCATCCCTCCATCAGCTCTGCCTCCATCTACCCTCACACTCGTCTTCATAAGTAGATCAGACAGAGGTTCAGGGCCGCCCATTGTCAGCATGCTGGATTTAGACGCTAACATAACACACTTTGTTTAGGGTGGGAAAGTCCCATCGTCAAAGTAACTCTACCAAAATTAACACTGACAATAAAGAAAGCACCAAACTGTTGTATGAGAACACACTGATGTAACCGCACACCTGTGTCAACAGGAAATGGGGATTTCTCTCTCTCCCACTCATACTGCAACACATGAAATGTATGACATTTACATTAAATATATATTTAGCCTTTCAGTCATTAGTTTTTTCTGCATTTACTGTGCTATTTTGTGGCAAATTGTGCATAATTAACATATTAACACACTACAGACTCTTACTGGTAGCTGAAAATATAATCAAATTAATCAAAATATTTAAGTAAGGATCATGAAAGAGGCAGGTGATATGTATAATGTTGTAAATGACAGGATTTTAGGACACTTTCTGTGGAGTTTAACAGCCACCGATTCTGATAACTAATCTACACTAAGCTAAACTATTCCATGTCACCTCTATAGTTTCAAGTCTCAGTGGTGCTTGGATTTGCCAAGATCCCTAACATCTTTAACCAAATGCAATAGATTTTAATTTAAATATAAATTATCATTATAAACTCTTTAACAATAAACAATTCTCATTTAGTATTAAAAAAATCAAATGATCCGAGTCATCTTATTTTGAAACATTTTTAGTACTTTAATTTTACTTGACTTAGTTAAAACCTCAGTGAAGCATAACTGTGAACACTAGTAATTCTCTTGAGCTATAAAAGAGTAACCTCTGAGCTACAGAATGCTCCTCTGTTTGGTGGTTTTTCCAGATGTGTGATAGTGTCTGCTCACTCTCTTGGACACAAACACTGTCCAAAAGTTTTAATCGATGAAATAATCAGTAAAAGAATGAGTGAATGAGCCTGAGGTGTCCAGGCGAAACATTGAACAGTCTGTCTGACTGAACAGCACACACTGATACACTTATTTACAGTATGCATGCATCCAAACCGACACACAAACCAAACACACACAGTGATTCAGATATGATTAGTCATTTTAAGAGCATCTGAGTATATTTGTCATTGTGAGTGTGCGTATGCAGGGCATTTCCCAAACAGCACATCAATTGAGTCAGACAAAGAGGACAGAATATTTTTTATTACTTCAACTTTATATCAATTAATGAAACAATTATATATATATATATATATATATATATATATATATATATATATATATATATATATAACAATTATTTTATTAATATATATAATATTATTTAATTTAAAAAAAGGATTCTTATTATTTAATTAAATATTTTTTATATATAAAAAATGTTGACATCAGCCAAATACAGTATTTTGATTGGCTGCTTGATGGTGCTTTTCTCTCTCTGTTTTTCTTTCTAATGCTCTTTTAATGCAGCACATCCAGACTGAAAACACCTTAAACCGGATTAAACCAGTCTGTGGTCCAGACCGACAGGAGGCCCACTCACAGACTGTGGGAACAGGTGAAGTTTGCAGCAAGGATGACTATTCTTGTTAACGGAGCACTAGATGGGGGAGGGAGAGACAGATAAGCCGTCCCTTTCTTTCCGACCTTAAATAGTCAAAATAACAGTATTTGATCTTTGAGAGATTGGACTGTGAGTATATACAGCAGTAAAAAAAAAACTGTTAGTGACTTTAAAAGACAAAGCATCGTTGTCAAAGTCCATATTCATCAGGACTGAGTGTTCGCCCGAGGCAGATCCTGTCACACATGGTCAGAGAGAGGAAGACTGAGAGAGAGGGGGCTGCTCAGACTCTTGTATTTAAAGGTCAGGTCTCATAAAGCTGATCATTCAGACAGCCTGACACTTACAGAGGTGAAGAGATGCCACAGGCATACACACACACACACATTCAAACAGTCGCACTGGAGGCAGAGGGATGAGTCAACAAAACAACCCCAGAATCTCTCCCACGTCACAAAAAGAAACAGCACAGATCTGCAAATTTCACTCTCTGTTTGAAATTCAATTGAAATCAGCATATTTATTCAAAATTATAAAAAAAAAAAAAAAAAACTAAAAATTGCAAACAGAAGTTGTCGGTTGTCAAGGCCCAATAGCGGACACAATTATTGGACGATGCCAATTATTTGAAAACGGGCAAATTAATGATTGTTTAATCTGCGATGAGCTTTCCTGTCTTTATCATTAACAGCCCACATCAGATCTTAAATGATGAATCTCAATTTGCATATTTACATGTAGTCATAATATAACAGTACTGCAAGATGCTTAATACTGAGGAGCACAACAGTATTAATATTTCTTAAAGGGGGGGGGGGGGGTACAATGGTGTTTCGTGTGTTCAGAGTTGTTCACAGTGTTAAAGAGATGGATTCTCATGCTAAACATGGCCAAAGTTTAAAAAAAATAATTTAGAAGAATGACTGAGAATTTCTGTGCCAAAAATCTTACTTCCGGATTGGTACAAGTTTCGGCTGTTTTTTTTTTTCAATCGTGGATTTAATGACGTAGATGAGAGTGGAACTCCTTAAATGAGCATTTCTCTCAGAAAAGCGCGCCCGCGCACACGTCGACCAGAGGAGAGCGAGACCGCGCACATCAACGCGCTTCCTCTGGAAATCGTCGCCAGCGCTGCATAGGATTTGCTCGAGAATGTCTCCAATAACTGTGTTTTTGGATGTGAGGGAAAGTTTACCGTGTTCAGCTTCCTACTGTTACACAAACAGTGGATGCAGTTTGTTTTTCCAGGGCAGCAACGGAGTGTATCAAGGGTGTTTGTGTGTTCTGGTCATTTGAGTGACGAATGTTTTATAAAGAAGGCCCAGGTCGATGCTGGATTTGCACATCGTTTGCTATTAAAACATGGAGCGATCCCAATGATAAAATACCCCATTCGTGTAAGTACAATTGCATCAGATTTCTGTCTCTTGTTGGAAATAAGCACATAAGTGAATATTTGTTAATAGAAACAACACAAATATCAGTATTATAGCTCCGCCCATGGCACGCCTCCAGGGGCTCGGTTTTTTTCGGAGAAAATCGGAAAGCTGTATTTTTCTTTTATAAATATGATAAAACTAAAGACTTTTTGGATATATGAAGGATGCAGTACTACTCTATAGGTACTCAAGTTTAACATGAGATTAAGTGAAACTGTGTATGTTATGTACCCTTTAAGCACCATATAAGCATACCAGAATGATATCTGAAGGATCTTGTTACTCTAAAGACAGTTTAAAGTTCAGTTTTGCCATTACAGGAACAAATTACATGTTAAAATACATTACAACAGAAAACGGTTCTTTTAAATCATAATATTTCACAATATTATTGTTTTTACTGTATTTTTAATCAAATAAATGCAGCTCAGGTGAGCAATAAGAGACCACTTTTATAACTACTTTTTTTATCCTACCAACACCAAACTTTTTAATGGTATTGTAACACTTTCACTCCCTAACAAACAAAAACCTCCATTAACAAATGTAATCTCCAAGATTCTTCAAATTCTGCTATTGTCTGCCCGAGCCCCAGAGGGGTATCTTGTTTGTGGGCAGTAAGGTGGGGTTGAGCCCCCTTTCTCCTGGAGCTCGCTGATCCATCCAGTGCTGCTCCATTACACACTACTAAACGGGCAGGACAGCAATCACTTTCACAATCACAGGCAGCCGAGATATATCTAACCTAACCAACCATGAGAGAGTGTAAATGTTTGTGCGCTGAGAGGCACAAGGAGAAAAGAAGAAAAGGGACTGGATGTCGGTGTAGTCAGTAATTACAAGAAGTGACAAGGATCAGTTGTCCTGTTCTTACTTTGATCACTAATCACAAGATTTTAACGGCCTTCCAACAGAGAAACACACACACCACTATTTACAGTCAACATTAAATGACATCTTCAATCAAATTTATTCCCCTAATGTTACATACTGTATTGCATTTCCAAGTAAAACATGATATTCAACAAGAAAAAATGTAATGCAGTTCTGGCTTTTATCCATCGGCTATTGACTGGATTGTAAAAAGTGGGTGTTACATGCCAGAATGAAGTCAGATTGTTGGATAAGGAGCAATATACATAAAACACAACAAACACAACATTTTTCTCTTTGGAATAGCTTGGACTGATGAATTGTGCATAAGGGTCTTTTACGGTAAAGTAGATAAAACGACTGACCCGGCAGATAGATGATGTCACCAGGGACAGACATATTGACATATTGAAGCTTCTCTTTGTCTGTGACTTGTGTATGCATGTGTGTCAGAGAGAAAGAGAAAGATGTACGCAGACAGAAATCAATGTGCACACTGACAAATCACTCTATGTAAAACAACACAGATCTCTAATTTCCTCTCACCTTTACTAATAGGATCTCTGACCTAGTGCACACACAACAGATTCATTATTTGCTTGTATAATACGACACCGAGTATAAATGTTGTCGTATAGCATTATAAGAGCATTCGAGAGAAGCATTTGTATTGAACTACTCACACTGACCTAATTCTATTAGTCATTGTGACCCTGAACACAACCCTTTATGTGATAGTTCCCAACACACAAACACATGCACACAAGACACTTTTAAAAGATAGCGTAGTACACAGACAAGGTGAACATTTGTGCGTGTTTGGATCCTATGACACTTCAGGAAACATATGCAGCTTTTAATAAACACAATGGGAGGGTGTGACGCAATGTTGTGCAAAGTGTGTGTGTTAAGTGACTGATAGACGGTTTGTCCCTGATTGCCTCTTAAGTGCAAAGGGGAAAAAGCTAAAGAAAAGAGAGGAAAGGAGAGATTGAAAGCTTTGAAACAGACCTAAAGGCAGTTTTGGTTTTGTTGGCGCACTTTAGGAATAAAACAAACAGAAACATCTGTTTTCTAATATCCAACAGCTAGTTCCGGTCCTGTAATCTGATTGGCCGAGTGGTGTTCCAAAAGTGCTGATATTTAGCTTAACAATACCCTGACATTTATCTGTTTGCTGCATTTGTCATTGACACAAATCTGTCACATGATGCAAGTTTTCCTTTCTCTTTGGAGTACAAGCTGTTCAAGCATAGATAAGATCCCTAAAGTTGCAAAGACTAAAGTCTCAAACCTAAAGGGATATTCTTTATAAAAATTAAGAGTCATCCACGCCCCCTCCTAAAAGGCGTCTACATCACTGTGTGGGACGATTTACATAACACCGCCCAAATGTTCATGCAAAGAAAGAAGGCGTAACTGACTCAGGAACACATCTGACTCACAGCCTGTAAGTACGTTTTCATATTTAAAGAATTTGCCTTGTTTGTAATGGGTTTTATTGGTGTTGTCTCGTCGCGCTGGGACACGACATCACAGTTTGGTAAGAGGCACAATATTTGAGTCACACACTAGAGGTATTCAGCCAATCACAATGCACTGGATAGCTGGCCAATCAGCTTACACCTCGCTTTTCAGAACGATGAGATTTGTTAAAAACGACTTGTTTCAGAAGGCGGGGCATAGAGGAGCAACAATAATGTACAGTACGTGGAAAATAACGTCTGTTTTGAACCTTAATCTGCATAAACACATTGCATTACACCAAATACACAAAATAATTTCTTTTTAGCAACATCATATGACCCCTTTAATTTAGTTTCAGCTTCATTCAGTACTATTCTCATTAGTGGAGTGAAAATGTCCACAATAAATATTGTGTCTAAAGGTGTTTTTACACAGCCAGGTTAAGGCTACTCTATGCCTGCTCAAAATTCAGTGTAAAGACACAATGCTGCATTGAAGCCCTATTAAATTATGCATGCTTAGACCCACCTCAGCCACTAGTATCAAAGTATACAGTTTCTGTGTAGAATCATGCCACCTCTGAGCAGCACTGCTACTTTATAATCAATGTTAAATTATTGGATCATTCATTGACATTCATATGAGGATTTTAAAAAACTGAATAACGATAATACAAAAAAAATACCACTCCATCACTGCCTTTACACACAGAAAATAGCAACTCAAGGCTCCATGTCATAATGCAGATGAATTTTGGTGGACTTCCCAAGTTGTAAAACTCGTTCACATCTTTGTCGTAATTAAACGTCCTAAACATGGCAGTTTATGAGAACTCACTTGTTTATCATTAGCTACCTCTACACATATCATAATGATGTCAGCAGGTGCACTTTCATAGGGTGCATTCTCACAGAACGCAGTTTTGGATTTAAAAACATGAGAAACCATGAAAAAAAACATGGAGTTTCTTTTTATGATTGTAGTTTCAGGCGCTAGACAAGAGTGAATACAAGTCAAACACTTGTGCATGTTTACAAAGAAAAACTACGGAAAAGAAGCACAATGAATGCAAAATGAAACGCAATTGGTGTGAACAGACCCTTAGTTCTTCAATATTCTGAAATATAGTGGTCATTTAATATTGTGATTTAAGAAATCAAGAATAAAGTCACAATGAATCCATTCTGGTGTTTTAAAAACTGCCACAAAAATTACTTGTGAACAGTTTAGAGTAAAATCTGAAAAAAAAAACAAGTTATCTCATAATTACAGTAATCCCAACAAGAGTTGAATGCAGCAAAAATACATAAACATTGTCTAAAACCAGAGTCAGAGTGAAAAAGCGTTCACTGTAAGCACTCAGAATATCATCAATAAAGAGTTCAAAGAGACACACCATTTGATTTTTAAATATTTGATGAAATGAAAAGGAAACCGGAAGTGTGCGTATATGCAGATGAGTGGTGCGGTGTTGTGGACATGTTATTTGTCAGGAATGTGATGCACGCTCTCACTCTCATTGGGCTAATGGCATTTGATTTTTGTAGCTAGGCAACACTCCAATGCGTGACATTTACCTGCCAGACCAAATAACCAAATACAAAACATTCATATACACACATTAACACATGCAGATGTGCACAAAAGCGAGAAGAAATGCCGAATGGTCTTTGTTCATTCAGACATTCTAGATCTGCATTAGGGCCTTAGCCTTCATCGGTGTAGCAAAGAGACCACAGTGTACAAAAAACACTGATCATCTGCTGATCTTTATCAAAGACGTCCACACATGCACCCACACATTAATGACACCACATACACAACAATAGTAGTCAAACAGGCTAATCACGCTCTCTAACGATCACATTTGTTAATGTTTTTTCTCTCTAAAACACACACACATAATTATTGTGGAATAATAATACCAAAAACATGGAGTTCTAAACATCCTCGTAATCTGAGAGAAACAAACAGCATGTCAGATAAACAACAGAGATTAAAGATTACAATCATCTGATTGCCGTCACACACACACACACACAGAGACACACTCACCTGTGGGTTAGCAGCAACAATCAGGCACAGACTTTGAGTGTTATGATTATTACTCTTAGACATGATCTCTGTACTACAGGCCGACATTATAAGCATGTGCTCTAAACTATGTGTGCGTGTGTGTGTGTGTGTGTGTGAGAGAGAGAGAGAGAGAGAGAGAGAGAGAGCTTTACAGCAATGCTAAAATTCTGTGCTGCACAAAACTTGGGGGAAAAGCTGCCCCTCCTGGCACCCACTTTTAACCCCTAATTCTCTTTGTAGACAAGTGTGCATAATCAACTCAGGCATTCATTTAAACAGTATTTTGCTGTGAGTTTTCATATAACATACATACAGTGGCCCTAAAAACACCTACACAGCAGTGATAAAACATGTTTCTGTCCACACTGACTGTGAAACTGTTTCTCGATGTGACGATTACACTCAACTGGAAAATATTTGATGTTAAATGTAGAGTTATGTTGAGTCAGAATTTGGTCTAATGAGATTTTACTTTGAACAGGGCAATGGATATAACGTTCCACTGATTGTCACTTATTGTGGCTAGGTAAAACTAAAAAGCATGATAAAAAACATGGTGATTTTTCTGGTAATTAAATGAAAGTCATACTTTAAGTGTGGCCTTAAAATATATTGTTGCCACTGTATAGACTCAAACATGCATCCATGTATCCAAACACAAAAACAGAAGTTTAGACATACCGAAGAATGCTCTGGACAGCATCAACTCGACAAGTGTGTTTTTATACATGTGTGATTTGTTCATTCAGCTGAATGCGCTCCCCAATGAGTCTCCACCGGCCAGGGCCACTAGAACTGTTGCTTTGATGTCTCTTCCTGTGCCATTTTACGGTCCCTCCCCCTTGCTTTTTCTATCTTTTACATCATATTTTCCTTATTTAAAAAGGAATCAAACGGAAACTGAACAAATGGAAATTATCAGAACCCACATTAGAGAGCTATGTGTGTGTAAACCAGGTGTGCTCCAGACCTCTCCTCAATACACCCTGCATCTGGGTCTCATCCTCCTCTTATATCGCCAGACAGCTTTATTAAGTCTAGAATCCATTATAAAGAAAAACTGTGACATCCTCAAAGCTTGTAGGAATATCTGGTAATAATAGATGATTTATAATAAGTCAGTAGTGTAAATTCCCCCGACGACTTCTAATTATGGGTTTGTCTCAAAACTTGCTGCACTGCCTATCTAGACAGCATGTTTTTAGAGACATTCTGTGGCATCATAAGACGTTTCTGTGATTTGACTTTTTAACTGCAGGTTTGAATATGAGTTCAGCTGGTGGTAATGAACCCAGTTAGTTTCCCATGACCTGGTGACAAGGAAGTGACTTTTTTTCTAAATGAAAAGACTGAAAGGGATGTTTTACTAGGGAACAAAATAAAGAAAAGTACATAGTGTTTGTGCTGGAGGACATGTCCTCCAGGTCTCGGAAGAAGAAGAAAACGAAAAGAAGTGAAAAAAGTAGAGAGCTTGTTGACATTGGGCCCATATTTAACCGCCTACACACCAGCCTGTGCTTTGATGTAGCAGGAGAAATTAAAAAAGGGTGGAACAGAGTAATGAAAGAGAGAGAAAGAAAAGAGCAAGAAAAAGAACAGAGAGTCAAGGAAAGAAAAACACACCAGAGTCATCTATGTCTCAGTTTCAAAGAGAGAGAGAGAGAGAGAGAGAGCGAGGTCAGGCTAGCATATTAGCGGTTGAGCATCTCATGCAAGAAGATATCTGAGAGCGATTAGGCTTTTAGCATTGTGAGATTACTAGTGGTGTTTGCTAAGCATCACTATGATCATGTAAATCCCTTCAGTTGTGTTCTCTAATCAGGTAAATAAACGAAAAACCTATCACGTAAACACAGTTTTCTAGCATAAGCTGCTTTTTGATCATTATCTTTTGTTGTTCATGTAAACACTTATTGAAGCCATCAAATCATGCCGACTGAGGAAGAGTGTTCTATTTACATCGCTAAACATGGCGAACAATAAAACCGGCTTAAAATAGGAATCTAATAGGGACTAGAACAATTAAAAAGACATTTATTGAGCATTAAATCACTTTTCTGAATTTCTGAAGAACCATGGATTGATTGTTTATTTATTATAAGAACTTTTTTTATTGTAATAATGTTTCACCACAGTAATGTTTTTGTAATTTTATTTTTTACTGTATTTGTGATCAAATAAATGCAGCATAAGAGAGAATTCTTACCACGCCTTACTTTTGAACAGTAGTTTAAGTGTCTCACATTTTTGAGAGTAAGGTGCTATTTTAATGTGTAAAATCCCATCATCTGTTTTACTTGAGGCAAATACTTTGGTTTGAAAACTAGCATGAAATGTTGTTTCAAGCAATGAGCATATATCAGTATTAGAGTAGAGTCCAAGATATAGAGGAAGAGAACAGAGAATCCAATGTCTGACTTTATTTAGCTTAGCTTTCCTTCACAGCCTCCCTCTTACACACACAGTTCATACTATCCACATCCTCTCTTCTCGTGACACTGCTACAATGGCTTAATTCCCACCAGCCCTTATCTGAAGTAATGTACTTCCTGGGTCATGACCTTGGCAGGAACAACCTCAACTTCCTGTTGAACTTGCTGCGAACCGATACGCTTTTTCTTTTGAGTTTTCCATGACGTTATATTCCCCAGCCGATCAACAAAGTGGGCTACTTTCACTCCCCAAACATTCTCACGCTTTACTACTAAATGGCAGCTGAAATTATAAACAAGATTAATCTGGAAACGGTCCACACTCTCACCAAATATGATGAAACTTTAGAACCAGTTTGAGTATTTCAAAGGTTCCATCAGATTATTTAGCAATAATTTAGTCATTCAAGATTGAGTCATTCAAGGTTGATCTGTGCATTCGCACCGACTGTGTGTACTAGGATGTGACATAAGCCAGTCGACAGTGATGCCATTTGTAAGCGGCGTTCAACAATGTTTATTACTGAAATAAATTAATTTTCCACGACATTCTAATTTATTGAGATGCACCTGTATATACACACACAATGAGCTACTGATATTTTCTATCCCCCAACCTTAGCATAAACCTTTCTGCGTTTTCAGATTTGTATTATGATATTTTTTGTCTATTATGTGTTTATTAAGCCTGGCTGGTCTGTAGTCCAAAACCTAAGCCACACACATCTGTGGCCTAAAGCTAGATTCATATAAACCGTAAAAGCTTTTTCAGGATCTAAATGGATCTTGGACTTGTGGACCCTGACTTAATCTGTACAAACTCAAAATAGTACGCATTACCAGCTAACAGCAGTAATGATGGTGGTTCTGTTCTGATTTCCTACTGTAAATACCAGTGCGTTCTAAAATCTGTTCTATGACAGAGATCCAAATATCTGACGTCTGAAAGTCAAACTCTAGAGCAAGAAGAACCAGAGTAGTACAATGGAACTACTACTTTCTTGCAAAGCTAGGACTATGGATACTTTTTTTAAAATAAAGTAATATAACTGAAACAATCATAAAGTTAATGCTATAAAAAAAAAGCTAAATTGGAAATCGAAAGCAAAATAAAAACTAAACTGAAACTATAGAAAAAGCTTGTTTTTCATTTATGTTTTTCCTGAATTATTTCATTTTTTTAATTACTAAACGTCATGGTGATTATTTTCATTAATTCATAGGCATGTTTAGTTATGTATGTGTGTGTGCTCTTGTTTTTGTGACATATCAGGACACAACTCTGTATAATGACATGGGTATGACACAGTTATTACAAGGAGAGGGTGACTTATGAGGACAAAACCCATGTCCCCATTTTTCAAAACGCTTATAAATCATACAGAATGAGTTTTTTTTTTTTTAAAGTAAAAATGCACAAAGTTTCCTGTGAGTGTTAGGGTTAGGTGTAGGGTTGGTGTAGGGCCATAGAATATACAGTTTGTACAGTATAAAAACCATTACACCTATTGGATGTTCCCCACTTTTCACAAAAACAAACGTGTGTCTGTGTGTGTGTGTGTGTGTGTGTGTATATATTTTTGGATGAGGAAGAATGGAAAAGACACATAGACACAGAATGAAAGACAGAACAAAAGAGACAGTTGAACAACCCTGTCCACCTCTGAGCTGCATGTGCTGAGCGATGATGACCACTTAATCAATAAGGCCCCGTTTCCAAGACAACCCTGATTTCCTGTGCCATGTCCTCAGACACAATGATTGTCTATGATGCTCCCCTGAGTGTGTGGGAGTGCAAGTGAGAGTGTGAATGAAAACAAGAGGAGATGAGTACATTTTGAGTAGATGGAAACACACACACACACACACACACACACACACAGTTTGAAGAGCACTTGTTTAATTGGTGCACTATTTCGCTCTCCCAGGACGACACACCCTGTGATGATAGGATAGGGTGGATAAATGTGTTAGCAGTTAGTCTGCATTATTTCATACAATGACCTCATTAATTGTGCGTGATAACAACCCTGAGATGGCGACAAAATGTGATAAAACCCCACTCAGGTACACAAATGCAGTTAGCGCACATTTACAGAGGCACATTGGTGAATGAGAGAATAGTGAGAGGAAGCACAGCGAGAGGAAGGAAGGAAACGGAAAGACACAGAAGAGAGAGATTAAGAGAGATAGACGCTAAAGGAAGAGGGATTTATAAATAGGGTCTATCACTACACTTTTACCTGTTCTTCTCCTCTCTTTCAAATCTCTCCCACACACACATATAAAGGCTTAACCTTTGAAACATGCACTCTCTTTCTCCTGGGTGAACACACAGACACACACACACAACACACACACACACACACACACACACACAGCTGGTCTCTTAAGCCCCTCATTTTTGGGTCAGGAGGTTGTGCTTACTACTTCATGTGGAGCTGGAGCTATTTCAGCCATAATGTAGATGGATTGAGCAGCACTAATCACACGGCCGACCCACAGCAGCAGAGTCACGGCCACGGGTTACACAGGCCCCTGTGAATCGGTTTCCATAAGAAGAGACTGAAATATGATACACACAGAGCATTCATTAAATTATCTTCTTCGTCAGTTGACAATTAATAAAGCGCATACAGATTTATGTTCATTGATACATAGCTCTATGGAACAGCTGATTCTGATTGGTCAATTGCAGTTGAATATTTTTGTATAATGGCGGCTAAACTGAAAAATTGACCACTGTCCCAGAGCACCGATTTCCTACATTGCTGTGCTAGCTTTATGTATGTATTACTCAGTGATCTCGCTTTTTGTATAATGAAATCATTTCAGCTCATATTAACAAATCTACTTTTGCATTGTGTCCTGATTACACCATTGGGTATTCTCTATATTTCTCTCTCTCTACTTTCTCGACATTAATATCAACTTTAATACCTATAAAAGCCATGCCATTTGCAGCACGCTTAATATACATAATTTGCCCTTCTGCTATAAGTGAAACAGAATATTCAACAAGAAATAATGCAATACAGATGGCATGAATGGATTTTATAAATCGTGATCTGACTAGATCATTTGGTCAGATGAATTGAGACAATTTAGAAAAAAAGAAAAATAATTTTTTTAATAGTTTTCATTTTAAATATTTAAAATAGCCAAGAAAGTTAAAAAGTTAAACCCTAAATTCTGATTATTTTGTAGTAAATTAAGAGAAAATTGAATTAAAATTCAGCTGCTGAAAATTCATCTCTGCCATCAGAGGAAGGAATGACAAATAGCATTAAAAATAACATATATATATATATATATAAATAACAGAAAATCGCAAGTATTAAAAAACTAAGTTATTTAAAAATGTAATAATGTTTCGTAATATCTATCATGCACAATCTGACATTTACTGAAAACATAAACAATATATATTTTATGTTGTCTTTAAAAAGAACAACTGAGAAAATACAGAGCAACTTTACTGAATCCTTTTGCTTTCCCCTAATGTTTCGTGTAGGCTACATTAGCCTAGAGCAGGGATCAGCAACCTTTTCGGCATGACGTGCCATTTTTTATTTTTATGGTTAACCACTGTGCCCAGCCCCCCCCCCCCCCCCCCCCACACCCCGATATAATTCTGTATTTAAACGGTACATACACAATTTTTTATAATACGATAAAAAAAAAGTTTTTTTAACGTTTAATCAACGTTAATGCACTGCTTTAATTTATGAACGTGCACACACAGACACACACACACACACAACACACACCACTCGCACACAGAGATCTGAGATCGTGCTGTGCAAAAAGTAGCATTCAGAAGCTCATAAACCTATGAGTGTTGTCACGCTACTTTTATTAATCGATACTGAATCGCTACATTATATTTCTCAACAACAAAGGGGCAAAATCGCTTCATTGTCTGCAGAGAGAGACAATTTACCCCCCCCCCACTTTCTTTCTCTCAAAATGGCCATATTTCAGAAAAATTTTCATCACTGGATATAGCTTTAGGTCATTTAACATTTCTATGGTAAAACGTATTATTAAAAGTTGACTAATGTTAATCGATTTGCAGCTTCATCTTACCTCACTCTCTTTAACGTTAAACTGACGCTTCGCGCAGTAAACCCCGCCTACTTTGATCTGATTGGCCATCTCAGTGATTTTGACATTGACGAGTGCTGTTAGACCGAGGCTTTGATCTGAAGCACCTAGTAAGTGCAGTGTTTGCACGTGCATCCATGCAAGTTAATTCTCACACTTTAATAGTATTTGTAGCTCCTAACAGGCTGTGTGACTATGAGAAGTTATTACATCAAACTGTACGTCATTATACAGTTTTCCTTATTGCTTGCGTGCCAGCGATTATCCCTCTGCGTGCCACTGTTGGCACGCATGCCGTAGGTTGCCAACCCCTGGCCTAGAGCTTCAGATTTTAGATTTCTGTGGTTTTCGAAGAGTTGTGAGTATCTGTAGTCAACAATGAACTATTTAGCTCCAGAATGCTCGAGGAGAAGCCCTGATTGAATCAGCATGATTGGCGCTATTATCATGTTTCCTGTGCAGACCATGTGACGGGAGAGACGTGGCTCTTGACGTGAGCCAGTTTGGAAGCCGATGGCTGATTCGAACAAGCATACAGTTATCAAAGCAACAAAACGATGCAGATTCCCTCCAGTGTCCTTCAATCCATCTGGTGTTTAAATGTTCAGTGCATGTGAGTCTATGTGTAATGCGAGGTCTAAAACTGTCCTGTGGGCAGCATTTAATGTAAAGGCTTAGTGTGCGAGCGTGTTTGTGGATGTGCGCATCTGACCTGGACGTTATCTGGTGAGCCGTACTTGAGTGAAATTGGGGGAGGGGTGGCGTCAGACATACAGAGATCAACCTCAATAGAGAAGATTAACCATGAACTAATCATCCTCTCTCTGTGTGCTTCAGGTGGTCTGTGTATTTGCGTGCACTTGCGTGTGTGTATGAGGCAAGCGGCATGCAGTAAAACTCCTGCGCTTTTCTGTAATCCTGGTCTCCAAGCGCGAGTCTGCATGCAGACTAATCTGTCATATTTACGTATTAATAACCAGCCAGGCCACAAGATCATCATTACACATGGTGTTGTCGTAAATTAATCTCTCTAAATGGGATGCTTCAGTGCTACATGACTCCATGGGACAACCTGGTGCATGACTGAGATAATAAAACACACTAGTTAACTTAGCAGCAAATCAATAACTGACAAATCAACTTTTATCAAAAAATTGTCAAAGGTTATGCAAAATCTTAAAATACTTCGCAATATATATATATATATATATATATATATATATATATATATATATATATTACATACTCAATTTAAAAGAAAATTAAACAAATATTAATAAGTATAATGAAATATAATGGCTATACTTACATTAAACTGCATCATATATATAAATAATGCAGTACATATATATATATATATATATATATAAATAATGCAGTATATATAAAACCATTATATCATATATTTACAATTTTATGTGAGTGTGTGTGTTATGTATATCAACATAAATATAACTATTAAATTAAATACTAAAATTAAAAATTAAATTAAATTTATGCATTTAGCAGACGCTTTTATCCAAGGGGACATACATTGCATTCAAGCTAACAATTTTCTCCTAACATGTGTTCCCTGGGATACGAAGCCCCAACCTTGCGTTTGCTAACACAATGATCTACCACTTGAGCTACAGGAACTACTAATATACAGGAAATACGAATAAAATTTTCACTAAATCATATTTAATATCACACACATGTGTGAGTGTTTTTAAAAAAAAACATAAATACATAAGAAAAATCATCAGCAAATGAAAAATAAATCTGACACCAGACAGATTGAGCACTTCTGTTAATAGGCAAACAAGCTAAATTTTCCGCCAATAGCATCTCACAAAACAACCCAATATGGGCTCACATCTTCACATCAAGCAGGAGACGAGAAAGAATGGCTGTGAATTCCAAAAGTCCAGCATGGCATACTGGCCATAAACGTCTAGACATTCCCAGCGTCTGTAGGGCTAAAGAGATTGTGCTTGATTTAATAGATTTATTAAGCCTTGATTCGATTAGGACAGAGAGAAGGCTCAGCTCTAAATGACAGCTCAGGCTGAGGGCACATTGGCTGCACAGAGGCTAAATTAAAGGGTAAGTACAGTCTGCCTTGGCTGCTTACCACAAGCCCAGACCCCTCTATCATTCTTCAGAGATTTCAAATCAGCTAACGGCATCCCAAATCGCTCTCATTATCAGAGACATATCAGGTTTTTTGGTTGGTGAAACTTAATTGTCAGCGGTTCAAGTTTCTACTTGTGTTGTGCTTTCTGATGGTTCTCTTTGGTGGTAAACGGTGTCATGACGAGACCAAAAATGTGGGTAGAAAAAGGTCAGCAAATGTGAGCCTCAGGAGACACAATACCACAAAAATGACAACTAGAGGTAAAGAGACAACAGTAAATTCTCTCTAGCATCCGGGGTCAAAGCAGCCTCTCCTCAATCGTTCACTTTTCCTGTTGCTCCCACTGTCATATAGAGCCAGATTTTTTATCTTATCACCTTTCCGAGTGCATCTAAGCCAGAAATATGGAGAAATGTGCATTAGTGGGTTGAGTGTGCAGGGTAAACAAGTTTTTGATGAGAAAAAAAGATGCATGTCCAGTTCAGAGTAAGGTCAGCATTCAGGTGGAGGTTAGGAATGCATGCACAAACCAAATCATCCACCCACACACACACACACACATACAGGCCAACCATATGAGTCTCACACCCTTATCTCATGGGTGCATTCCCATTCTCCACCCTTTCTGATTCCCTCTTCTTTTCATTCCTCTTCTTTTTCTGGCCTCTTTCTTAATGTCCTTTGCCTGTCCAACCATTGCTTATAGTGGCTCTCTCTTCCCCTTTTCAGATAACACGCACATTAAACTCTGGAAGACACTGACTTCCTTGTCAAATGGAAGATATACAGTAAACTAGACTTCTAAATCAACAAAACCTCAATATGCAGTGACAAAGAGAGCTGAAGTCATTCATTTTCAATAAGATAATTCATCCAACATGAGCAACTATTAGTTGACTATGAGACAAAATTTCAGCGAAACTCAACTTTATGCAAATACGCAATGATGCAACCCAGCCACTGCCAATGAGAGTGTAGACAATTCACACAGCAATTACAATTATGTCATAATTTACTCACCATCATGTTGTTCCAAACCTGAATTTCTTTCTTCTGTGGAACACAAAAAAATATCTTTAGAATTGTTTTGTCCAATACATTGTTGTTTTGGACCCTATTTACTTAAATTATATAAACAAATCAGTTGTAAAATTTTAATCAATCAGTTGTAAAAACGGATTATTCAAGACATGAGTTTTTTTTTTTTTTTGTTCCGCATAAGAAAAAAATCATTTGGAGGGTGAATAAATTACCAAATTTTTATTTTTGGGTGAATGATCACTTTAATACACTGCCATTGAGGCTGTACCCTAAGGTACAAAACCTAAAAGTTAATCTTTGTACCTAATTATAAAACAGATACGGTGCTTGATTCTGATTGGTTGAGCTGCGTTCAAAGTTATTGTAAATTACACAACAAACATACACCTTTGTTTACTTCTGTGTGTTGTTCTTTGTTTCTGAGAAACTACATTGTTTGGTGGAAGAATTCTGTTTTTATTTATATCATTACACAGTTGAGTTTTACCATTTTTGAATCTATTCAACCGATCTGCGGGTCTGGCGGTAGCACTTTTAGATTAGCTTAGCATAAATAATTGAATCCGATTAGACCATTAGCATCTCACTCAAAAATGACCAATATTTTTCTTTCCATCCCAGCACAATAATCAAAGAACCTTGCTGCCATTCCATGGGAGCAGCAGGCACAGTGATATTACGCAGCGCCTGAAATAGTCCCCAGCAACTCTGCTATTGCAGCAACTACACAAACTAGCTGGAGACTTTTTTCAGGCGCTGTGAAATATCACTGTGCCTGCTGCACCCATGGTATGGCAGCAAAGTTCCTTGATTATTATGCTGGGATGAAAGTATAGTTCCTAGCCACATCGGCATAGAAAATCATAACTTTTCATTTTCTGTCGGTCTTAGTACACAATGTAATTACAGAACAGTCAAGATTTAAATAGGAAAAATATAGAAACTCTTTGGTAATTTTTGAACGAGATGCTAACTGTCTAATCAGATTCAATGATCTATGCTAAGCTAAGCTAAAAGTGCTACCGCCAGACCCGGAGATCAGATGAATGGATTATAAACTGTAAAAAGAGTTGGAAAATTAGCCTATTTAAAAAAAAAGTGGAGTGTTTCTTTAAATGGTACACAATTGTACATTCAAAGTACATATTAGTACTTTAAAAATGAATAAATATTAATGAATTAATTAATATTAAATAATTACCTAAAGTATACAAATTAGTGTATTTTGCCCCAGTGACAGTTTTGTACTTTTTTCTTAGAGGGTACATTACAATTATATTTTTAGATCTATATTTCTAAAAATGAGCTGAAGTGGGCATTGATAGCTTATCTTAATGCAAGTCTTATGATTTCTCACTTACTGATTGTCTTAGCACAATCAGGATGGCAGGACGGTGAGCTGGGCTGGCAGTGCCCACTAGGCGAGCGGATGCCAGGCAGGAACATGCAGTGGGGCCGTCTGTGCCAGCAGGGGCAGACTCAGGCTTTCAGCGGTCATGAATGAGGCTTATTTATCCCAGCGCGTGAATAAGGCCAGTCAGTGAAAACAGCACAAAAGGAGACAGAGGCTCGTTGGCATGCACACAGTGTTGCCTCAAAACCAGTGTTGCAAGACTTTGTTATTAGTGAGAGGAATTGGATGAAACAGAGATCCAGTGTGTGACGGGATCGTTTCAACACTGTGTTTGTGAGCGAGACAGTCTTATTCTATTAATATTGAAATCATAATTAAACTTCTGCAGTGTTAAAAGTCCACTGTCACGTCCGCAGCAATCGCACACTTCTCCTAAAGTTACATGCACTTCCTTGTTTGCTTTGTTTTTTGTTACTTTGTTTTGTTGTGAGGGGGCAGGACCTATGGACTGCGCATCCTGGGTAAGTAATCTGTCTTTGTCTCTTCCTGGTTTTGCTTGCATTGGCCTAGATGGGGGTCACTCAAAGTAGGACCAGACCTGCCGCCTATAGGGTATGTTTGGATCCCGATGGAACGCAAAACATATATTTTCAGTATATTTTACACTTATTTTGCACTGAAAGTCCGGTTGCACTTTATTTTACAGTACGTGTACTAACATGTACTTATAGTGTACTTACAGTGTATTTATCTAAGAAAGTTCTGGTAATACAAGGTAACTACATGGGGTAGGGTTAGGTTTAGGGGTAGGTTCAGAGTTAGTACCTAGTTCTTACATAGTTATTGTAATTACTATAATAAGTACATAGTATGTACATGGGGAACAGGACTGTAAAATAAAGTGCTACCGAAGGCTATTTTAATTAATTAATTAAATATCATATTAAAATGCCCAAAAGAGTTGAGTCCATCTGAATCAATCAGTTTGAATTTTTTTTTTTTTTTTGCATCATCACTCAGAAACATCCACAGAAGCTTCACGTGGCATTAGCATATTAAAATGATTTCTGAAGGATGTAATGATTGGAGTAATGGTTGCTGAAAATTCAGCTTTGCCCTCACAATAATAAATTATAGTTCAAAATACATTAAAATAGAAAACATTTATCTGAACTTGTAATAATATTTCACAATATGTGCATCTACATGCATGGTTGATCCCTTATTTCTATCAATCACTATTCAATCACTATCACTAGCTTTCATAAAAAGAAATTAAGATTCCCATCAGAGTGCAATTCCAGCTGGTACCATCAGTGAAGGATGAGTTTATAGACAGATTGATGAAAAGATTCATTTAGCTAAAAATATGCCACGTCCAAGCATCAGTAACCACTGCCTTTTGTAAATAACCTCTGAGGAAAGCAAAATTGGGGTAGAGGACCACAGTAATGATTCAATTAATCACTTTACACATGTATATTCATGCCCAATCTAACCTGATTAATGTGCACTTCTTAATTATTATCCCGCCACTTTTTGAGACACTTATTCAGTGTCATTCCTGATGATGTTAGCAGCTTTTAACAGAGCAATTAACACAGTCGCCTGGTTTTCTTTCATGGAATTATAAACTCCTAGAGAACAGAACAATGCCCTCCCTGCTATTTGATTTGAATTCACAAGCACTCTTTCATGCTCTCCTCTGCATCCATTAACCAAACACATCCATTTGCCTTTTATTTAAAAAATTAAATAAAATCCTTTTTGTGACCTCCATGCTTTTAGTTTAAACTAAGCTTAAAAGCTTGATTTAAGGGAGCAAGAAAAATGGACACATGATAAAATATAAAATTGGCAGATCATAAAAACAATGGGGTTTTTTCCAATCGTTGTATGCAGTCCCAGTGTCTTTCTGTTTCTCACTGATCTTGTGAGTTCATAAATACAAATACGGCACTTGATAAATTGAAAACCAGGGCTCCAGACAAAAAAGAACCATTGGCTCCTATAAGAAACCAAACTAAATGCTGCAGAATAAACATGTTTTATTTCTTTATTCTTTTTAAAAAAAAACACTTTAACATTTCTGTCATGTTTTCTTGTCTTTATCAGCATTGTAATCCATCTTGTAAATGTCCTGGGAACTAAGGTTCACTTAAAGTGGGAACTAAATGTCTTTTCCAACTTGAGAACTATACACAGTCCTAAAGAATTGTTTATTACACAAAACCTGTGCCAATATCTTGGACCATAACTATGTCAGCATCACTTGGCCACTGGGTGTAGTCTGAGCTCCTCTTCAGTGAATCTTATAAATGTTGTCATATGTCTTGCACACATCCGTAGAAGAGGCATTACATGCACATTTTTAAGTCATCTCAGCAAAAATATCACTCGTATATTAATATTTTTCTCGCACCCTGTACTGTACTGTACATGCATATGATTTAGCACTGCCTATGATATCCCACATTTACATGTGAGCGGTTTGGCTTGAAAGAAGCAATATAATTCATAAATATAATTTTTTTGACAACCGATTCAGTTCTTCTAAGAAATAAGTATGTTAATCATTGAATATGTGCTGCTTAGCTACCTCTATCACTGGACACGACAATAATTGGAAGCTTTTTTTAAATCAGTTTGCATATGAGGTGCCTTCTTACAAAAACACTGCTGTGTAGTTGTTGGCTAACTGGACAGCAGGACAGCCGCCTAAAGTTTTGGACACAGCCAATGCCCTGCATTATCTTTTTTTTATTTTTTATTCTCTTTATGCAAACACACCCTGGCTCACGCATCACTCCATTTGAGCAATCTTAACAGTCTTGTTCCTTTCCTCTGCCTCACTGACCTGTTTCTTTTCCCTGTTTTTTTTTAGAGCAAAGAAATTCAGAATCCATGTCTGTTGAAGTCTTTCACTCCAAATCATCAAAGGTTACCATGTCTCCTCTCTCGCTCTGTCAGGATTTATTTATGAGACGTGTAGCAGAATTCCTGTGAGCCTGCAGCACCTGCTGTAGTTGGACGGGGAGCCGAGCGGCAGCTGCCGTACTCTGTAAGAGCAGGGAAAATGTTGTGAAAGCACTGTGATTATGTTATTTAAGTGTTAAGGGAGGCCTGGAACATTAAAGGACATTGAAAAAGTGTAGTGGATTTGTTCAGGGAAGCTGGGACTTGCAGAAGAACTGTGAAAGCATTGTGAGAACAAAAAGGTCTAACAACGTTTTCAAACACATTATGAAAGTGTGCTGAAAATGTTTAGTGAACCCCAGGAGTTTTTAAGTATAAAACATGGAGCTGAGCGCAAGAGAATTAGAAAACAATTTGACAACAAAGTTCAATTTACTAACATGCATTTATTAACAAATCTTTTTTTTTTAAATCTATTGTTGATTATTCATTCATAAATCATTCAGTGATGTTAATTTATACAACTTTAAATGTAAAAAATGTAGGTTTTAACCAAATAGATAAATGCTGTAAAAGTTCTATTCATAAGTTCATGATACCTAATGGACAAATTAATTGAACCGTATTGTAAAGTGTTACTGAAACTAATAATAATAATAAATGAAAATCAAATGCTAAAATGGAAACATAGATAAACATGTGCTTCATGTGAAGTGCAAATATAGAAAAATATACTGAGTAACTTTCCTATTTGTTGCCGATTTTTGGACCCAAGTTCAGTCATCGCTTCTTGTCAGTGTTGTAACCAGGTAAACACAGCGCACAGGTGAACATGGCAAGGTCAGCGTTTGTTTGACTGCAAACACCTGAATCAGGACAGGTGGACTTTAATCTGCCAGTTTGGACAGAGAGCATCATCGCCAGCACAGCTAACAAACACACAATGAGCAAAAAAACACACTGGCTTCTGAATGCTGTAGCATTTCCTAGTTGAATTCAAATCCACTAATACTGACCAAAAACACTTCTGAGATCATCCTTAAAATCAACACGAAATCAAAATTGACCTACTTTACTATCTGAATGCACACTTACTGTACTATGGACGATTATTATGTTATTCCAAATTAAAAATGCTTATAAACATGATGCAATAAACTACTCTGCCTCAATCCAATTAATTCCCGATGGATAAAATCACGCAATATAGATTACAAACATAATTTCAAATTAACTGTTTAGAAAGCCAAGAAATAAACCACCAATCAGATCAAGGCATGAAGCAAGATTATTACACAAGCCATTTATTTGCTCTTGATGTCTAACCCCAGTTCAGTATCAGGTAACTATCAGGTAAACTTGGCAAGGCCAAATACTATGTACTGCAAATACAGGAGGGATACCACTCCTTGCGCTGTGATTGGCTGTAACATGTGGTGGGAGGCTCTGATACCATCAGGTGCCAGGTGCAGACGGACAGAGGAGGGGTGGAGGAGTCTGACAGCACCAGCAGAGGTGAACAATCACCGCTTAAAAGATGTCCGGATCATGAACAGAGATAGCGTACAACCAAATCTTCTTCACATTAGTATGGTTTTAAAAGGATATGTTGCAATGACATCCCCTCGGCCTCGCACGGGACCCCAAGATAATTATTACTAGTGGAGGGGAGAAATTAACAAGATGCCATTTAGCACATGGACAAATGACATCAGAGGAAACCTGTGGGGACCTGAGGCAAACATATGGAGCTCGAGAGCAGAAACAAACAGTTTACTAAACACCGTTTAAACATATTTATCATCACATGACAAGCCTTTCCGCCAACACACACACTGGGATATTTAACGCTCGCTAACAGATCGGATAGACCCCTAAGAAACATTTTAATAGGGGTGACAGCATCGTGTTTTATTATACTTCATATATGAGAGGCTGTAATATGTCACATTAATAAAATACAGACCACTAGTTATACATTTCTATCTACGCACGCATGGCCAATTCAGCTCTTTTTTGCAAAGGCTACACTTTTTTCCCCATTGCACCTTTCTAGATGTTTACCAGTCTTGACAGTTGCTGTAGCGGAAAGCCTTTAACAATGTGACTAATACACACACTCATAGTAGGACCTAACATCCTACTTATACAATCACTTCTCCAGGGAGTTCAGATGGACAAGGACACACACACACACACACACACACACACACACACACATCTCCAGGGGCTGTGGATAGAGATGCATTACAAGTACCCCCTCAAATCATAACGCATCAAACCCTTGCAGAGCTCCTCAGACCCTCAGAGAACAGAGATCTCACGCTGCCTCCCAGCATCCCTGACATTTCATACATCACTTTGATAGATCACCTTATCAGTGCAGCTGCTCGCCAGCATAAGAGCTGTATTCATAAGGCCGCACGAGCCTGATAAAAGTATACGGCTGATAAAAGTATACGGCATATTCATCATTATCTTCTTAGCATTGTTTTGATGAGATAAGGGCTGAAAGCATTAAATGAGGATGCATTACTTCTAGCTGTAATTTCGCTTTCTGATGCAACAGGGCTGCAAATGTTGAAAAGGGAATGGTGACGGATGAAGGTGTGTTGATGCTCTTTAGGAGCTGTTTCTGTGCAGAAGAGACTGCCGTGCCTTGTGGATCAATCGAGAGATATTGCAGGTTGTTGTCTATTTTGGATGCAATATGGGGATTGGATGTGAGCGTGAAACTGGTAAGATTAAAGACTTGAAAAACAGCATTTAGTTTTTAGCAGAGGTTGGGGAAAAAAAGATAAGAAAAGCACTCTAGGCGGTGATAAGACTTTCATTGCTCTTCTGTTTCTATGTCCATATTACACACTGAACAGAACAAAACAGAATTACACTAAATTACAGTTATCACTGTAATCTGACAGATATCATACCTCTCTCTGTGACAGTCTAAACTCTCTAAACTATTTTTTGTTCATCTCATTTACACTCAATTTGCTTTAGTACAATGAAAATGTTAAAGCCAACTTCATTTCAGAAACAATTATTAAATTTTGTTGCCTTATAACATGTATTAAAAAAGTCATAAAATATAAAACAGTCTTCATAGACCCTTTTCTCACCAGATGTGATGACACGTTTCTACAGTTATAAAATAATAAACCTTAATGTTTAAAAAAAATGTAACTTACATTTGCAACACTGTAATTTGTGTTTACTTACTTTCTGCATTAAATGACAGAGAACTGGTTAATGATAACTGTTTGGCATAGAAACTTTATTTATTGTATTTTTTTTTTTTTTTTTTTTTTGCAATTGGTGAAAATGGGAAAGCAAAAACATTTGTTAATAAAAAATTTCTATTCACCACTGTGGACGGTTACCCAACTGTGACAACTTCTGCTTCTAAGAACCCCAGAAATGTGAAAAGAGTCCATTCATGAAAATATATAGCCGCGTTTATGTTTTAGTGAGGTGATCCCTCACAAGGGGATTATCATGTTTAGGGGTTCTCCTTGGCATCAAAAAACTTTGGTAAGCGCTGTAATTGCACCTTCAGCTACAGGAACAATCCTCCTGGAGAAACCTAAGGTTAAGTGGCTCGCTCCAGAGCACAGTGGTGTTCGTTCATGGATCTCTCCTCTGGGATTTGAGCTTGCAACATTTTGATTACCAGCCCAGATCTTTAACTACTAGATTGCACCACAATCTACTGAAAACAGAGTCCAGGAAAACCCCAGTATAGGCTTATATTGTGTAAACAGTTAAACACAAACTTTGGGTTTAAGGCCAGGAGATACATGAAAGAGAGAGAGAAGGAGAGACAAAGAGAGATGCCAGTGACTATCCCAGTCTTTAAGAGATGTCCCAAGTCATATTATTAAAAACAATAAATGTATATCAGCACAACAGATGCACAAAATTACCCCCACACGAGCCAATTGCAACAACTCATATTCTCAGGTGCACTAAAGAAACCCTAACAGGTGCACGCACTCATAGACACAAATTTGTAGACTCACACACCACTTAAGTTGTCAGTCTCTGATCTGAGTCTTTGGACAGGTGTACACACAAATATAATATCCCCAAAGAGTAGAGGAGTGAAAAAGGGGAGTGAAGTCTTAATTTCCTGTGTGATGTGGCAGCGACCTTCCCACCATGCCTGCACACACACACACACACACACACACACGTTGGGATAGATAATTGTATTAGATGAGGTCATACACCTAACACACCTGTTCATATGAGAATCTATTTCATACACACTATATTAGATGAGGTCAACACAACACAGTGACATACTGCAGAAAATTAAGACTGATAGGAAACACACACACACACACACATTCATTGTGGAATGTGTGCTGCTGGGTCCAGACAGCACAATACTTGTGAATGATCTTAAATGGCTGTTGCTCTTCCAGGGCTGAGCTGTACGTGTGTGGGTTTACTTTGCTGTACTTTGAAGACAAAATTATCTGCAGAAATGATCTAAATGAACAAGTTTCCCTTTGAGAGAATACCCTGTTTGATAAATAATATAAATAAATACATAATCTGGTTTATAAAAGGTACTTTTTAGGAATTCACAGATATTAAAATTACGGCATACAATTATGGATACTATATTAGATTTATGTTATGGCAGATAAATTACAAATTAAAAGAGATTTTTTTTGTTATTAAATTAAATTTTATGTATAAAAAGATATCACACAAAAATTTATAAATTGTCTAAATATTCTATGAATTAAATCAATTATTTAAAAATATTAAAGCAATTATATTTATTAAATAAATAATAATAATTTAAAATTACATTTAAAATAAATGCTACAAATGAACAACAGCATCAAAAATCATAATGTCCAGAATGAAAAATACATTTACAATTAGATTTGATTAAGTTTAAATTCAGCAGTTTTATTAAACTATTTTATTATTATTTATTATTTTAGAGTATTTAAAGACTAACTTTAAATTGTTAAATTACTAAATATACAAATAGAGTAAATGAGAATGCACAATTAAATATTATATATATATATATATATATTATTAGCAATTAGCTCTACACACACACACACACACACACATTTATATATAAAGTTCTATTATGTTCTATTATCTATTATATTATATGTATATAAGTGTTACTGAGATGTGATTTTGACCACTAGTGTGTATCCAGACTCCTTTAGGATATTCAAGTCCACGGAGCAGTGCTGTTGACACCCATTCGCTCTAACACTTGTTCCTCCATCACAAGCGACTACGCTCCACCTACACACTGACATGCAGAGAGACAAGGATTCCTCCACATCTCATCTTCCTCTCGGAGGAGAATGGGTCATATGCAAATGAGTGTCTCCGCATGGGCAGTAGTTTCCCACAGGCAGCGGGAGAAAGACTGTTCCCTCCCTCTCTGCACTCTTTCAATAGTCCTTTTCTTCTGCCGCTAAGCCCCTCTATGCCCGATCGTGGCCCGCTGCATTGGTAGCAAAACCCCTTTTCTCCCCCTCGCTGAAGCTTTAAAACACAATAGCTCACTTAAGCATGCGCACACACACACACACACAAACCAACCAATAAAGTACAACCGAGCAGGCTAAAAAGGGGGTTCATGAAACCTGGGCCCTTCTGAGGAGAATGAAAACAAGGGAGAGATGAAGGAGAGAGAAATAAAGAGAAAGTTTTTCTTTAGGAGTAATGCTTCCTCTCCTTCCGTGGGACCAGTGACCGGGCTGATCATTAATCCCCGTTTGTAAAAGCACAGAGATGTTTGGAGGGCTGTTTGCTGAGAGCCAGATTTGGACAGAGCTACAGGAATTAGGAAGCACCTGAAATGAACCGTGTATGGATCTAAAATTCACTTTCACTCAAAAATACAGTACCGTTCAAGACTTTTATTTTATAGTATTTTATTTAAAGAAATAAATACTTTTATTCAGCAAGGGCACACTGATTTGATCAAAAGTGACAGTGAAGTTTTGTAAACATTTTATTTTATCTATTTTAAATAAATGCTGCTCTTTTAAGCTATCAATTTATTGAAGAATCCTGAAAAAAAAATATATATATATATCATGTCTTCCACAAAAATATTAAGCAACACTACTGTTTTCAACATTGACAATAATAAGAATGTTTCTTGAGCACCAAATAAGCATACCAGAATGATTTCTGAAGGATCATTGAACTTGAGCAATTGGAGAAATTCAGCTTTGCAATCGCAGGAATAAATTATATTTTAGAATATATTAAAACAGAAATAGTTATTTTACATTTTTTTTAATACTTCACCATATTACTGTATATTTGTTTTATCAAATTAATGCAGCCTTGGAGAGCATTTCTTTCTAAAAAAAAATCTTACCAACAACATATTTTTGAAGATTGCAGTAAGTCACATTGCACGTGCATGGGGTCTCGTGTTGTATGTAGTATTAAGCCCTGAGTGGCTATCACTGTTACCTATAATTGAGTCCCATTTCCCTTTCTTTCCTTTTCATCCACCTAATCAACAAAACAAAAGGGCCAATTTCCTTCTCTGACCCTTCTAAAGAAAAGCGAACAAACATGTACAATGAAATAAAAAACAAATTGGACCTCAGTCAAATAGAAATGCACCACCACGCACTGTCTACAAAGTCCTCAGTCACATACAGTGTTTTTCACATGTTTAAACACACACACACCACACATTCACACACCGGCCCTTGACCAGAAGGAAGCCATGTTTGTTATCCAAAGCACAGGAAGGGAGAAAAGAGGAGCTATCTTGCCAGTTTACAACAGTCCTTCACTGTCACCTCAGCAGGCCTCCAGAACACTGACCCCCATCTTCAACAAATCCCTCCCCCATGTGACCTCCACACGGGGGGCAAACCGAAAGGGAATGGGGGTAAGACGAAAAAAAACAAGGGTTGCTTCTGAGCTTTGTTACCTAGAGATCTATTCACTCAGTGTGTATTTGTGTGTGTGTGTGTGTGTGTTGGGGGCTTTAACACACAGCCAATTTGTTACGCTGGACGCCTCACAATGGCACAGGGGGGAAAGTGAAGTCATACTTGAGCCAATGCATGTGCGCCCATGGCAGAGGTCACTAAACATCACCCTGCTACTGTGTCTCAGAGAAAGGGTCAAAAGAGGAGAGGAGGACAGAGAAGAGAGGAGAGAGCATTTCAGATGGACTTTTGGAGGAAGTCAACAAAAGCATTATGAATTAATGAAAATTTCCTCCACAGCTGAACCCTGCACACCAGTGACCCTAAATGTTAGCAGATGGCTTTTAAAATGCCCTATAGCATTTCCCACAGCAAAGCGCTCCTCCTAACTCACATACACCTACAGAAAAACAAATGCATTCAAAAAATACTGCACAATTTTCTAACTATAAATCATCAACTTAATGTACATGAGTATGAGAAAAACAAGCATGTGTGTTCATTGCTTTAGAAAGTCTGGTATGGGGTGTGAAAATAGCGCAGCGCAGTAATTAAAGTTTTATCAGCCAAATAAATTCCGCTACACTCATTTTATCACAGAGCTGGCAGTAGCCTGACGTAGGCCATAGTTCTCCAAAGGTAATGACAGTAAACAAGCTAAATATTTCTCATCATTCATTGGGGGTCTTTGTACCCAACGCATTCCGGGTTCTGCTCAATTCAGAGGTGTAAATCCTTCCCCTAAAATGTCTCGGTATAAAAATACAGCCTTGCTAAAGTTCTTTTGAAACGTAACCTCCATTTTAGAAAGCCACTACAAAGCACAGCACGCCTAACAGCCGCTGCCATGTTTATTTTCTTAGCCATGCTAATACCGGTCAGCCACATTCCTCTATTCCCAAACTGGGAGGTTTCAAATTGCCCTCCAGTGCTCTCAGAGAGAGCCAAAGGAGGAAGGGACAGAAGGAGAGCTGGTCTGTGAACAACACCTGTCATCTTGCGGACTATTAGCACCTTCATGTTTACAGCTTGAGCACCGGTCGCCTTCATGTTGTGTGCCACAAGAACCCCAAGTGGCTGGGAACATCGTTAGAACAAGTCCCACACAAAAAGGTGAAAAAAAAACACACTGGCACACGATTGAATAATCATCTTATTAGCTCTATCAGTAAAAGTGTTCCAAGAAATCTAGCGTTTTGGGAATACATATGAAAGGAAGTGAAATACTTGAGATGCTCTCTTGTCTGCCTTTGGAGCGTTTGGTGATATAAGCAAGGTGTGTTTTAAAATAAGACTGATTAAGGCTGTACTGCACAGTCACACAGCTTTCAAGATGTTTTCACACAGTTCACCTTCCTCGCATTCTGCAGATAACTTCACCTGAGACAGCTTTAAATACTCTGAAAAACTGTTGACTCTTTAGCATTCCAATCCAAGACGGAGAGTCCAAATCTGTGGGTTGTTCCCTGGGCCTCAAGTTTGCTGATTTTACTACAGATTTACACAATTATGAGTGAAAATCTACATTTTTCTTTAGCTCTTTAGAAATTAGCATATTTTGTTTTCAGGGTAGGCCATTCAATCAAGTCTATAGGGTAAAAAGTCAGAAAGAACTAATGAATTCTCTAGATGGTAAAACATTCTTTACCTGCCCAACAGCTCATCTCAGGGTTAACACTCTACCTTTAGTCGAAGCAACAGGCACGTCATATATTTTTCACCTGATGGTGAAGTGCTGCTGTCACATGCTAAAAAGTGTCTAAAAGCTTCAGCACCAGGGAAAAAATTCACCTCCCCCTTCAGCCTCTGTGTAGAAACCACTGTAACCTTTACAAATGCTCCAAATGAACGTACATGAGAGTCAAGAACATTTTATTGATGACACACACAAACACACACAAAAAAGATTGGTAGAATGGTATAGGTATTGCCATATTTACTGGATCGACTCACTCTAATCTGTAAATCCAAGTCATATGACCTGTTAAGAGCATAAAAAATCATTTTACAGTTCTCAAACAATTAATGCTGCCTTAATGAGCTATTATAATCTTTCTAGACACAAACTGTCGACTCTATATTTTCTTATGAATGCCAACTGGAAACTTTTTGAATTTTTGATACCCAAGTGTGTGTAACCATTAGTCTCATTGCTGCAGCATGTCTCCATGTGTGTTTCAACAGGACAGCAATGTTGCCAACAATTAGGCCTTCTGATAAAGAGCCACAATCAAGCAACTTCACAGAAGACCTAACGGGGAGATTTTAATTATGTGTGATTTTTAAGTCAGTGAAGGTTGTGTGAATTATAATTAAGAGCCGAAGAATGAACAAACAGTTCAGTATTGTTCATATCACATAACTTTACAAGATAGTTTATAGCGTACAAGCCTTCTGTGGCTGATTCAAAATAGTTTTCAAGTAAGTGAGTTGAAATTAAAAACATTCCATTCATCTTGATTATGGTAATTAAAGTGAAGGTACATATGGTAAACACATAGTGAATCCATCTAGAAGACAGTTTGCTTCCACTGAACATTTACTGTTGGCCTTTACAGCAAACGGTGAAGCACTCAGGCGGCCGCATTCCAATTATACACGGTCTGAGCAACAGTCCTCACGGGGGCGCGGAGGGGGAGGGGCGTATGTTAATGACGCAGGGACGCGCACAGCCAGGGAGCGTTCATCGCGCGCCGGGAGCGCTGATACTCTGCGGGTGCGCTCCGAGGTCAGCCCTTGACTTCAAATAATAAACGGTCAGGACGCATAAAGCGCCAGCGTGCGTTCATAAAAGAACGAACTTAAATTATTGTGCGCAGAAATTGTTTATATGATTAAGATTAAAATTATATTACACGCTTTATTTAACACAGAATGACTGATTTTAAAATTAAATGACGTAACGTCATCAAAAGCTCTATCTGGAGGTGTTAATATGATAAAAGAAGTTCAAGCAGGTGCTGTTGCTGCACGGCTCAGGTGCGTCTCCGCGTTCAGATACCTGCAGTGCGGTGAGCAGTGCCAAACGCCCATGACAAAGCACTTATATCAACCTAACACCGCGGAAAAGCGCTGCAAAATGACCCAAAAGCCTCATGGTGTAAAATCATTCTAGGTTTCGAAACAATTTCAGAACACGCCTGTGCTTTTATCTCATAAAAGATGATGAGCGATGCTCCAGCACCTATAAGTAACATATCGATGCTTTCTAGAGTAAGCGCTATAGAAATCCGAATGATAACAAGCACCCATCCCTTCTGCAGTTAAAAACAAACGACAACAGCAGCTGAGAGTGAGAAGGCATGCCAAAAAACACTACACATACATCTTTTTTTTTTTTATACCTGCACAAGTTGACATTTGCTGCAACGCACGAGAAACGCCTCCCGTCTGCTTTCAAATTGAGACAATGTATCTCAGAAAGAGAAAAAGAAGGAATCCTTCCTTGTCAGCAATTTCAGGTAGCAAAAAAACAAGAGCAAAATGGCCAAATGGCATTTATGAAAATCTAAGTGACATTTTTATCCTCCCCTCCGATCAGGTAGGCACAGGTCGTTCACACACGCGCACGCTGCTGAGAGAACCGCTAACGTTACAAGGCGCGCGCATGGCGTCAGCCTGAGGAAAAGTGTCTTTGTTCATCTCTTCTCAATAAATAAATAAATAAATAAAAATAAAGACACTTAATACAACAGATGAACAGACGAAATGAAGAACGGTGCACTTTTGATCTAACAGTTTGGACGAACGCAAATGTTTTTTCGAGTTTATATTTCCTATCTCACGCGCGCAAGCGATAAGTAAAGCTCGCCTCATGTTTCTCACTATCGATTTCCTTCGTAAAATTACTCAGGCTCACATCTTTAACTCTGGACACGGCTTACCAGATAAATCGTTAGAATTCAAAAGATCAACGACTTTATGTTATTTATCACTCATAAACCCGAAACCTACACAGCTACGGGCGTGCATTACAAAGCGGATGCATAAAGTCCCCAAAAACAAACTGTCAGTGCAGTAAATCCAGCTACAGCAGCGCGATTTATCAGGACTCTCTGCGCTGCTCGGGATGTATACGCATTCCTTATATAGGCTGCAGCAGTTGTTCTAGCAGCAGACAGCCCTTCAGATTCCTTTCCTTTTCTCTTCAGCGTTACCACCCAACTAGAAATGTGGCAGGCTGGCTGCACAAACAGGTTGCTGTAACCGGCATCGTGCTCCCGAGCCCTGAGCCCCGATCCCGCAGGGACGCCTGGACTGGCAGGACTGTTATATAAACACACCCTCATTTTTTGCTTTGTAAACTTCAAGAAACTTCCCTGTCAAACATCACCGCGAACTGCACGCATGCCCCTGTTTTCCAATGCAGCAGCAACACAGAGAACAAGTGTGCTGCTGTTATCAGGTTTCTTTTGAGCTATATGACAAAAGTCTAAAGCCATGTGTACATAAATATTACTCTAAATTGCTTACATGCATTCATACTCCTAATAAAGGTTATTCTTAGGATTCTGCTAGCTCGCTAGCTAACGTTACCTGCTACCACGCAGACAGCGGAACAGCCCACTGCACATATATCAAAGTTTGCTGTTAACGAAAATAAATCAAAATCTTCTAAAGCAACCGCTCTATTCCCAAACATGTATTTATGAAAGCATTTCCACCACTTCAATCGCTCAAACTGATTCACGTGAAACCAAAACACCCGCATCGGACCAACAGGTACATTTTGAGGGAGAAAATAAGTTTCAGTTCGTTCGAATCTAAAGGGGAAAATCCAACAGTGACGACCAGCAGGAGTAAACGATTCGAACAGAATGGATTTTATTTAAAAAAAATAATAATTCAAAGGCTTTATAAAGTGAACTCAAGGCGAAGACAAATAAAAGGGGAAACAAAAGCGAGAGAGTCACTTGTATGGGACTGGCTGCGTATAACGGTCCGCGCTCGCGCTGTGCGCCGCTAGGCGGTGAGAGAGTCGCGAGCGCGGCAGGTATAACGGTACACCAGATAGGGGCTATAACACGGCGCTACTTTCCAGCACTTTGTGGGGCTCGAGAAGTTCTGCCAGCGGCCCGGAATCCAGAGTTGAATGAAATCAGCCGTCGCCAAGCAAAGCGAAGGGTTTTTACTCACCGTTTGTCCTCCTCGGGTTCGCCTGCTTTCTGCGCTTACACCTGGGGCCATCCGCCATGATCCTTTCGCTGTGTCTAAATGCTGCTGGAGAGTCACCTCCTCTCGCCCCCACACCTCCCCTCCCTCCCTTCTACTCCACCTCCCCTCCCTGCACCTGGTTTACGACACTCGGCTTTACGACATTACCTTCTGGCTCCTATACCTCTCTCTCTGGCGCTCAGATGCCCTTCTCTGGCCAACTCCCGCCCCTCACACCACTCGCTCCCTGCGGCGCTGCTGCCTGTCCGAAACGGTCACCGATCAAACTGTCCATGTGCAGGGACAGGAACATCTGTTTTGATTGACAGTTTGAAAGAAGTGTGAGTCTTTGGACAAAACAAACATTTTCAAGCCCGTCACACAGAAGAGCGCAATGTTAAACATTCAACCTGAATCGGGCGTGATATGTTTTTTTTTTTTTTACAGTTAGGATGGGGGCGGGGAAAGTTTGACGCGTGCACCTGTTTATGACCCGCGCGCACGCACACGCACCAACACACAATCTTAGCTGCTACTTTTTTCATTCATGATGAGAAAGCTGCGTGTCATATAACTAGTCACTGTAAAAAGTAGACAGTAACTTTTAATATAGGGGGCACTGGCTAGTTCACACTTTTTAATCAAATTAACATTTATAAACTGTAGTTTTATTAAAATCAATGTCTGTACAGCCATAACCTAAGGTACTATCATCAAAATAAATAAATAAAATAAAGACTATTTAATATTATTTACTTATTTGACCATTGGAACAGCTATAAGAAAGAGATAATCTTATTTGATTATTTAATAATAATTTTTTTTTTTAATTGACTGTAAAAAAATAGTGTTTTAATTATTGAAAAAAGTATTTTAATTATAAAAGTGTTTGACATTGCCATTGTTTTCCCAGAAAAAAAAATACAATTTGTTTACACGTATTAACCTTTTGTGACAATATGCAGCAGTACTGAGTAGCCTGTGTAGGGTAAGTTGTCACAGTCGAAACATCATCTTGCACACTAAAAGTCTTCATTATAAAACCTTACGTTTATGTCACTTGTACAAAAAGATATTGCAAAAATATGTTTACATTGGAATATTGATTTTGGGAGATACAATTAACAAATATTATACTAATTTAAAATGATATTGAACTAGGTTTTGCAACTCAACTTCATAAGTACTGATTTACAGTTCTTGTGACGATTTTCCTGTTCCCCAAATATCTTATTTGTTATAGACTTTATAATTATAAAACTTCAGATAGAATTTCCAAAACTTTCAAATGGCTGTATACCATGATACCAAGATCATTCAGGCAGTTCTAAATCTTTTATATGGCAGTCAGTTTTCCCCATAAGTTTTGAATTATGTATAACTGTTTTTATTTAGTCCATATTGAATTCAAAGGACTTCAAAGTAGTGCCATTCCTTTTTTAATTATTAATCATGTCACATGACTGATGTTACAAGTGGCTGATGTAGCTGAGTTTTTGTTTTATTTGAAAATATAATTGTCCGCCACTAAAGAGTGCATGTTTAATCAGTTCTTCATGTTAGCAAAAGATTTGTCAGTTTACTTAATAACTGTGACATTAGGTCTAACATTGTTTGCCATATGTTTACTGGTACAAACATATCCAAGATATGTGTTGTACAGGGTCTGTATAGTCATATTAATTTAAAGTATGAAATATGTGTTCGAGGATGTGTGTATTTGTGTGACTGAGTAGGAAGGAGGAATGCAGTGTGTGTCCCAAGGCACATGGAGGATCATGGGACCCTCACTGCAATGATTCAGTCCTCCACCCAAAGAAAGAGCTCGCTGTTCCACAGGGATGTTTACTCCTCTGACTCTGACTAGGGAGAAAATGCATGAGAGGCAGAAAAAAAGACAGAGTAAAGGCCAGAGAAAAGTTAGATGTAGAGAGAAATATGTTTAAGATAATGAGTTTAGTAAGACTAATTATAGCCTAAAGTTTTTTAGGTGTTTTATCAATTAGAGCCAATGAAAATAATTCTCTGGTCAAGTACAGTGCCGTTAGAAATGTGAATGCAGCAGCCAAAACATGAGCCAGTGCATTTATATGACTTTGAACACAAGGACACATTGGGCTGAAACACCAACATGGTACCATCTGAAGGTCTGCCGTCACAAAAGCGAGTGCTCCAGTGGCGGATTAGGGCTATTCTTGTACCTGATGACTATCAGGTTTCTGTCAGACCTCAGCTGGGTATTTTACTTTGCATGGATCTGCAGTATATAGTCTGCACTGAATGAGTGAAAACAGAAAATATAACAATGATATGCTGCAAATCAAAGCTTGTTGCACAAGCCAAATATTCAACATAATAAACACTGTAAAATTAAATAATAACTCAATCCTCCATTGCTCCTAATGTGCCACCTATTGGAAAAGTTCACCTAAAATTGACAATTCTGTCATTATTTACTCACCTTCATGTCATTTCAAATCAGTATGACTTAGTTTGTTCCACAAAAAGAGAACATTTAAATGATGTTAATCGCTCTCTTCCGTGCAATTACAATGTATGGGGAACTAAACTTTAAAATTGATGTAAAATAACCTTAAAAGTATAATAAAAGTGGTCTATGCCACATATTTGACAAGGTGGCTAAGTTGTATGAATTCAAACGACCTCATTGATCATAGTGATTCTTAAGTCAAACACTCGCATGAGATGAAGTCAGTGAGTTGAACAGGTCTGAATCATTCAGAACATATCTGATTCAATGAATCAGATCCATTGATTCATTTGTGATTCAGTGGGCACTTATCAAACGGTGAAGATGTGTCATTTTTTTCTTACATAACATAATGAAATTGAACAAGCTCAATGTTGATTTATTTTTAGCAAATTCATTTTTAGTGAATTAAAATCTGTGCAAAGGATTGTGGTCGATTGAAGGACCCAAAAGATTTACCTGATGCATCCTTCAAAAAAGGCCAATTGAAGTGTGCAAAACAAATACTGCCTAAGGAACCTTCAATCTGACATGTCCTTCGACTGAGCTTTATGACGTGGCAGTCTAGATATGCAATCTTACAAGGATGCATCCTTGCATTTGAGAAGCACCCAGTAAATCATATCAGTTGATTCATTTGTGATTCAAAAACTTAGATCAACTGATTAATTTGGTTTCAGTTAATCAGATCAGGTGAGTGAAATTAACTCTCATGAACTCTAATACTGTCTAAACTGGAAATGAGTGTTGTTGCGCCGCAATAAGGTGGTGGTCATATACTTAGAATATCATCAAAAAGTTGATTTATTTCACCAATTCCATTTAAAAAGTTAAACTTGTATATTATATTCATTCATTACACACAGACTGATAGATTTCAAATGTTTTTTTATTTTTTTTATTTTGATGATTATAACTGACAACTAAGGAAAATCCCAAATTCAGTACCTCAGAAAATTAGAATATTACTTAAGACCAATACAAAGAAAGGATTTTGAGAAATCTTGGCCAACTAAAAAGTATGAAAATGAAAAGTATGAGCATGTACAGCACTCAGTACTTAGTTGGGGCTCCTTTTGCCTGAATTACTGCAGCCATGCGGCGTGGCATGGAGTCGATCAGTCTGTGGCACTGCTCAGGTGTTATGAGAGCCCAGGTTGCTCTGATAGGGGCCTTTAGCTCTTCTGCATTGTTGTGTCTGGCATATCGCATCTTCCTTTTCCCAATACCCCATAGATTTTCTATCGGTTAAGGTCAGGTGAGTTTGCTGGCCAATTAAGAACAGGGATACCATGGTCCTTAAACCAGGTACTGGGAGCTTTGACACTGTGTGCAGGTGCCAAGTCCTGTTGGAAAATGAAATCTGCATCTCCATAAAGTTGGTCAGCAGCAGGAAGCATGAAGTGCCCTAAAACATCCTGGTATATGGCTGTGTTGACCTTGAACCTCAGAAAACACAGTGGACCAACACCAGCAGATAACAAGGCACCGCCCTATAACCCCCCCCACAAAAAAAAAAATAAAATTCTTGGGGAAGATTACAGACTCTGAGGCACTCCGTGGGCCAGACATAGGAACCACAGCCCTCCGTGGGCTAAACACAGGAACTCTGGACTCGGCAACGGAGAGCGGGTTGGTTGTGGATTGGGGATGGATGCTCTGCAGTCACAGAAGGATCCCTTTCCTCCAGCTCAGTCATGTCGTGTTTGGCCCTGATCCAGAACAGAGAGTTCAGTGTCGCGTCATCCAGTGCCGTTTTTTGCGTCAACCCCACAGAAATCCTACGCATACTCCACAAAGGGGAGATCTCTACAGGCTAGGGCTGAGAAGTGAATGGCTATCTCCATGCCGCGGGACAAAAACAAGGGAAAACTAAAAGACATTTAAAACGAAAACAAAAACACAGGGAGAAGGGGTGCCGCTTACTTATTTGGCCCGGAATTCATGGGTGCCTACTGTGCTGGAGGAAGGAGACATGGAGACGTAAAAGATTCCAATAATTACACAACTTTAATGAACAGAGCACCAGGAAAGCACACGTAGCACTGGCTGAGACTAACAATTCTGGACACTGGACATGGAAACACACAGGGCTTAAATTATAGGACTGATCAAGGAATTAACAAGGAGATTAATGGGACAAAGCTGAAACTAATGGAACTCAAATGAGAACAGGAACAGGGAAACCAAATGAGGACATAGAGGGAGAAACCCTGGGCAGGAAAGGCACAGTGGGGGGGGGGGGGAACATTGTCTCTGTTCTGACACTGGGACACATGACTGACAAGTAAAGGGAGATAAATTGACCACTATCAATAATTTCTTCAACAGTTCATTATTTTTCTCATGAATGTTTTCATAACTTTTTGCATTTCTCAGTAGAAATAGTCCAGTGGGTTTAAAACAACATCAGGTTGGGTATAATGACAGAATTTTCATTTTTGAGACTAATCATTTTAACATACTTTGTGTTCTCATCTTGCATTTCAACTGCAGTTTGACCATACTAGGAAAACCGTTTCCATAAAATGAAACCAAATAATGAGGTTTGAAGGAGCTATGACCTTCTTCCAAAGCCATCTATGTTTATTCAAATCTGCAAATGCTCTACAGGTGAGCTATAGTCATGAGAACAGAAAGTGGAAAGGGAAATGAAACAATGGTTAGGAGACAAATTACGGCAATTTAATTTTGAATGTTTAGAGAGAAGACAAGCTCTGTGTTGAAAGCAATATCCTCTAAATACATAAGGGAATATTTGCATAGAAAAACCCAACATTAATTTTGAAATGCCCCTGGCAGTAGCCTCAAATACCCTCCCTGTCATCTGTCTAACCCTCTCCAACCCATGGCCTCTTTCACTTCATCAAACAGACAACAGACAGAGCTGAGTAAGGTGCCTGTCCCTTCATCATTAAGCCAGTTCACTCTGCCTATGGCTGCTGACAGTGAATTATTCAACAGGACAAAGTGCTCTGTGTCTGTGCTGAGCATTTACAGAGTAGCAGATAATAATAGCATTAATGTCCATAGAATTTTGAAAAGAAAGTTAGAATTCGGCTCTTTGCTTTCCTATATATATTTATTCACATACTGCATGTGCATATAATGGAAAAGAGCTATGTGGAAAAGGGCGGACATGTTTGGTTGTCCATAATGAAGGGGTTTGAGCTATGTTGCCCTACTGGCCATAACCATTGCAATAACTGGGAGCATTGCCGAAATAATTTTTTTGGAAAAAGTGAGGTAAGCGGCTTCTGGTGGGATTAAACGAATATCATCCTTCTGAACTTTCATTGGGAATTTCACTGGTACGTATTCCTGTCCTGAAAGGAAATCTCTGAAAATATGCTGACTTAGTGAGGACTTGGAATAGTGAAATGGTAAAATATTATTTAATGGTTTAGCTTGTCTTTGACCAGGCACCAGTTATATTCTCCCAGTGGACAAGCGACCAGAGCAGCTGTCCAGCCGAGTTGGCTCCAGGTGCCACTTTGGTCCAGCAGGCGGACTGGCGGGCAAGCTCAAAAACAAAGTGAAGGTAAAAAACAGATGCTCCCTGGCTAAGGGAAAAAGAAAAAGGAGAAAAACATTTCAGTGGAGGGCAGGATTCATAAGAGATCAATGATGAGGCGTTTTGAAAACCACACACGCACTCTCTGAAAAATCTGTCGCCTCTGGCTTGCTTAGTTGGGGTCACTATTTACCTCAACAGAGATGACATCACTGAATTCAATGATGAACTGCCTTTAACTGTCATTTTACATTATTGACACACTGTTTTCCTAATGAATGTTGTTCAGTTGCTTTGACGCAATGTATTTTGTTTAAAGCGCTATATAAATAAAGGTGACTTGACTTGACTCTCTCTTCTGGTGCTAACCGACTGGAAAATGAAGGGGGCCATTATTCTGTGGAAAGTCCAGTCTATTCCCATTTTTCTTGGATGCTGCCACTTTGACATGAAGTCATTTTTTCTTGCAACGATGGAAAACAAAGAATAAAAATAATGCTACTGCAAATATTAAAAGTGTATAATAGCACTCACTATGCTATTAAAATAGAAGTCTGAAAGCCAGTATGCCTCTATTCCCAGTTACTGGTGACAGGACCACCCAGCAGGACAACATTAAAACCCAACAATATCTGCCATCCAAGAGCTGCTGGTTTCAATCCACTGGGCATGCTGAGGGTGGGTTAAGGTGGGCTAGCGGTGTGATGACTTCATCAACGGAGGTTTTATTTTTCATTAAAGCGACTGACCTCATACTACAAGCAATTTATCTGGTCATTTTTCCACTCTACATCCATTTCTTCACCTGTTACCTATTCCAATCCCATTTACCTTTTCCTTTCACTGGGCTAAAGATGAAGAGAAGGAGTGGGCCATGAAGACAGGAAGAAAGAGTGCAAAAAGAAGAGACAAGATAGAAGGAGAGACAACAACATGGGTGAGTGGGTGGGGGGGGGGGGTTAGAAAGCTATCCTCACTGCTCTACATTAAGGGATCAGGCAGCGTCTCTGTAAATGAGTATTGATCCTCCTCCTGGCAGGATCATTTAGGAGATTAATGCTGGCAGTGCTATTTGGGTGGGTGGGGTTTTGGGGATTGAAGAGTTCCAGTTGGTCCATGGGGGAGTCAACTCAGAGCTGCCCAGGACAGAGAGCCTGCTGTGGGGCTACATGGAGAACAAGCCCCTGCCTCCCCTCCTAACCATCTGGACTAACAGCTCAGGGCGCCAGCTGTGTGGGGGAAGGGAGAAGATGGTGTGTGTATGTGTGTTGGGGGGCTAAAGGATTGAAAGAGGGAGAAAAAGGAAGGAAGAGAAATGGAAATGCACAGGACTGCTAAAGAAACAGGAAAACCTACATAAAAAGAAAGAGGGAGGCAAAATCAGCTTAAAGTTATTTGTGTAAGGCTCATTTGACACACAGATATGTTAAAGAAAGGAATGATTAAAAGTGGCGTTTCAGGAGAGGAACAGAAAGCGAGAGGAATGAAAGAGAATCACAGGTGGCAAGTACAACTGGAGAAACAGAGAGAGACAAAAACACAAACAAACAGAGAATTATGGTAGAAACTGACAGGTATGTATTAAGACCTAGAAAGAAAGAAAGAAAGAAAGAGTGTGGTGATCATAATGGATGGAGATAAAAAAAAGAGAGAAACTCAAGCGACCCTCGGGAATGCGTTCAGCATGAAGCATTAGCCATCTTCCATTACAGTATGACAGTGAACAGAAATGTAATAATCTTGAACTAGGGACAGACCATCAAGGTAACTCAAACAGGCATTTTCCAGAAACTAAACTGATTTGAAGACCCCATGAAATGGCTTGACGAGCATCGTTTTGTGTTGACATGAAACAGGAACTTTGGGTGGGATGTACTGAAGAAGGGCTCACCGCCCCCTTTTATAATATTACCAACACATTTTTTATATATGTCACAGAAGCATAATTAATTGTGCTACGACCATATATGCAAAAACTTGAATATACTCTTGAATGCAAGATGAGTTATCAATATCTGTATTCCAGAATAAATTGTTTTGTCAACTTTTTGAAGTACACTATAGCATATAAATAACATCAAAGCTTAGTGACATGGACTAATGGCCACATTTTATTGGGGACTAAAAACATTGGACATAAAGTGCACACATTTATACTAAAAACTGTCTTCCCTGAGCCAAGTATGGCAGAAACATCTGTGCAGAAAATTTTGAGTCAAAAGTGATTTCTACATTTTATAGTTCTGTGGCCTGTAAATGAGTTGATTGCTTGTGATGTGATCCAGAAAAATCCAAAGCCACAAAACTACTTGTTACTCATAAGCTCTATTGTTGTGCTGAAGTTACTGCTGCTTATGGAAAACACAAACACAAATGCCATGATGACGAAAGGCAAGATTGAGATGTCAATCACAATACGCACTCTCTTCTCAACAACAAAGTCATTATGATCTCACTTCCTCTTCTCTGGAGTGTCCCTGGACAGGGTTGTAGCTCTGAAGCCTAGGAGAATTTGGTCACACCCAAAACAAAACAACCAGCAGGTTCTTAGAACACAAACTGTAATCAAATTCAGATTTTTAACCTATGCAGAATAGATAGACATCTTATCAAAAAGTCTTTTATGCATTGAAAATTGTTGTAATTTATACGCAAAATTCATGATCATTTGTGTGCCATGACCAAACACAAACTCTAGCTCTTTCTCAAAGCTTATTATAGCATTTAAAGGCAATATTTCAAATCTTGCATCAAACTTTCACAGTTTAACTTAAAATGACGAAGTTGTGTAAACAGATATCGTTTCATGTACTTTCAAATGTTTTGTTCATTGTAAAATAGGTGCGACTCAAAATCTGACATATGAGTGCCCAGGAGTTTTTTATCTAAAAAAAAGAAAAGAAAATGATGTGTAGGAAGAAGTGTGCTAATGTGCATGTGTGTGTATGACACAGGATTTTTTTCCAGATCAACCAGGTTGTACGGGTGAGCTAAGTCTGTCACGCAGATTAGTGGCGATCCATTCCAAATGTTCCGTCAAAAAATTCACCTCACAGCCACAGCTGAAATTTATTTTGTGTATGTTGGAACACCACGATCTTTCTTCTGCTCATTTTTCTGGCTTGTCTGAGAGGAAGAATCATGTGCTTCCCACACTCACACATACACAACACTTCAGGCCCTGCATGTCAAAGAATCCTTCACATTTAGGTGCAGATGTGAACACATCCAAGAGAAAAGGAGAAATAAAAAGAGAAACCAACAGAAAGAAAGAGAGAAACAATCATTATTATCCAGGTGCTTTCTGTGAAGGAACTTTTTTTTTCCACAGAAGGCATTTGGACATCCTCCATTATTACTTTCCTAAGTTTTGTTTTCCACTAGTGTCTCTCCTCTTCGCATTAGTGGTTAGAGATTTAGTCATCCAGAATTCCTGACATTTTGTGGACAGATTTGGTGAATTAGCATGATGCTAATTTCTTTTCAGTATCAGTGTTTTTAAAGGTGCACTATGTATTTTTCCTCGTTAAAAATGTACACATAAAATTTTTTAAGGAAGGCTCCAGTCAGATCAGCAGGCACTTATGAGCGTTTTTATATTTTTCTACAAGGAGTGGGTCACCTCATGGTGTTGAGACCACACGACCTGTTAAATATTACTAACATTGTTTTACTAAACGTAATCATAAATATCAATAAATTAATCATGGCTGACTGCAAATACCACATTTTCAATTACACTGGTAATCATGTTGGTAAACATTTGCTTTATGCATCATCCACAACAACGGGTGTCAATATTAATCTAAAGTGACGGCTATATCAGTCAACATAAGAAACCACAAAAATGACCACGTGCACCGTTGAGGAAGAAGAAAAAACTTTTACATATACCTCACTTCTTTTACACTGACCAAAAAAGTACTCTGTTCACTGGTGAATTATATATTCTTCATGTATTTTGTTTGGTAAACAGGGTACATGGGCTACGTATTACGATAACAGGTGTGATTACAGATAAAAAGTCTTCTGAGAAAAATATTTTTACAGCAGTTCGAGCAATACCTTGCATTTGCGCTCAAAAATAGCAAGACATATGGGTCTAGCAGTCATGAAAGCTGCAACTAGCTACAGATTCAGCCTTTCAACTCATAATAACTTACAATGTGTACAGAAACAAAAGAAACGAAGGGAAAGCATGCCAAATAAATAAAAAGACACTCACTACTTTTTTTCACTACATGCATTGGAGTAGCCCATGTCATGGACCTCTAGTGTCACCTCTGTGGGTGTTAAGGAGAAACGTCAACAGACATAACCGAAAAAGAAAAAACCCTGGCTGATGATACATAACTGAAAAGTGTCGTCAGGTGTACTTCTGCTATGGCAGAGGGCAAAGTTGGAGGCTAAAAAAATAACTATTTGAGGAAGCTCTCCACCAGCACTTTCAATGTGGCATTTAGAGTTTTTCAGAAGAAGCCAAAACGCAAGTTTCCTTGAAATCAACCTGAGTGAAAGAGAATCCCGTAAGCTTTCGGTTTTATGCTAGATGGCTGATGAACAGCCAGGTCATCGCACTTGCAGGTCCCAGTGGAACAATTCACTGACTCACCTTTTCTCTATTGACCATGACAGATTTCACAGACAAAAACATTCAAATGGCTCCTGTTACAGAAGAGACATCCATAAACCATTACATATATGCCTGAGACAAGTGAAAGAGGAGGGAAAGAAGGAGAAGCTAAAAAACGAACTTAAGAGAACCTTTTCTTTTTATTAGACTTCTTACTAATGCGTTTTCTTTTTGTAAACACAAGTTATTGCCATCTCGATGCAATTCAGCTTGAATGGACAAGTGCTTCTTTTTGCTATTTGATAAATATCTTGAAAAGGAGACCGAGTAAATAAGGGTGGGTTAGTCCATTTCATTGTTTACAACAGAAAGAGTGTCATTGATTCTCTCTGTTTATAATCCAGCCTTGAACTATGGAACTCAGATTCTCCCGCACTGACATTAAAAACGATGAAGGTAACTGCTGAAATTACATTAAGGTTGAAGTACATCAAGGTTATATGAAGTTTAGTCACCTCAAAATGCACATGGCAGAATTTCCTATTGCTGATGTAAATTGTATGTGTCTGTTTGCTAGACATATGAAGGCACACAATAAAAACACTGGGTTAACACTTATTTAAAGATGCTGGAGAGAGGCCTTTTTCTGAATGTTTTTTTGCAAAACCTACTGCATTTGAAAAGGGAAAAGGCTGTGACTGTGAGTCACTCCTATATCAATACAGTTGTCTAGATTAAAAATGGTTCTTGACAAATGAAATTCTACTTTTTACAGTTTCTTTGGAGTCTAAATTTCCAATTAGTAATTTATTTTCTTGTCTTAATCTAATGCACATAAGTGTTTATTTTTCACCCTGAGTCAGATAGATTTGTGAGACGTGCTTTGATATTTAGCAGTGCTTTGGGGCAACCCAAGTTTGAGTCTCCAACTGAAGGTGTTTCCCAAACCCTGTTCCCCTTTCACCTATCCTAATGCTTCCTTTCTACCCTTGCACTGCCCAAATAAATAAGTATAATTTTTGATAAGATAAACCAAAATATTCTGAACATATTCTGAGTTTATCAGCACATTGGAAACTGAATTTAAAATGTAATTCAAAATCTGGATTTATTTAGCTTTAAGATTTTAGAATAAAGAAACCATGTAAACTTTTTTTGAGTGGAGCTAGTTTTTAAAGCAAAAGGAAGATTAATCTAATACTAAGAAATTCTTAATTCATGTTACTTTAGCAGTTTAACATATTTTCAATCAAATTGTTATAATACAAATTTTAAATGCTAAAAAATACAAAAACAATAAAAGTAAAATAAAAATAGTAAACATAATCATTAAACAAATTTAAAATCTAAATGAAACTTGGACACTGCCAAGCAATATTGTATGTCACAATAAGTAGGGCAAAATAATTTTCATTTTTTTAGTGACATGTCACTTTACCTATACAGTGCAGTGTCTATATACACAGAACAAACTGAAAGTTTACCACACACCAGAGTGAGAGCTGATGAGTGAGACTGAGATTATTTACTTGTCCATGCATAGCTACTTTCACTTCTACTCTCTCGGCAGATCCAACCTCATCTTATTTCTAGTTTAGTTACAATTAAACATGTAGGCTAAATCCTAAACGCTAGTCTTATTGCACTGATGGGAATAATGCCCATTTACGTGCATGAAGAAGATTACAGCATAATCTCTGTTCAACTGACTACGTCGTCTGCATCAGATTTCCCGCAGCTCCTTGAATCTGAATTTAAAAAAAAAGCGATCGTCATAAAGTAGGCGGTACTCTGATTTGAGACTGACATTTTAATCGTCTCTGATTGGCTGCATTCTCAGAAGTAACCCAGTGTTGCCTGAGCCGTACCATTTTCTTAAAAGGGGTGGATGTGGAACTTTGTTATTTTATTATGAGCAAATATCGAGAGAGCTTTGATTAAACATTACGCTTTATAACAAAAAGCATATGGGTTTGTATTAAAATGTATAATTTATGGTGCACTGTTTTGCGTTTCTCTCAAATATGGCACACTTTCACTTTGTAACATCCACCGTTTGGGATTTGAAGTCTCGCCCAAAAATGGCTGTGCAGAAACAGTTATGAAGATGTGTCGATCTACTCACCTAATTAATGTGGCGCATGCTCCAAATTAACCAAGAGTCCTCTGATCGAGCCGGAGGACATTTCTGGAAGGTGAGGCACAAGATGTTCCGTTATTTCCTTTTCTTTTCGTGCAGAAAAGAGGAATCCAATGGGCTCACCGTGCAGTCGTGCTACGACTTTATTTTCAGCCAATAGGAATACCAGAGCGATACAGACCAGGGCCTTCAAAGATGTGTTTATGCACATAAAACAGCAATACATCAACCTTGAGCATCATACTACATAAAAACATAGCTTTAGCACAGAAACTGCAACGACACGTTGTTAAAAACCATTGCAAAGTTCATATTCGCAATTAGGGGATGCATATCTCTCTGCACCGTAAACAGTTCTCATGCAGTAGCGGTTTAAAAAAGTCACATATTGTATTAACAGAATAGTAAAAGCTCCGATACATCCATGCATAAATTATGTGTATGTGTATAACTTGTGATTGCAGAGACATTGTTGATCTCCTAAACTGCACTGCGAGATGTTTTCATTATTAGTTATCATGACATAAAGTGGTGAAACTTTTTTCTACTAACGTTACCTTTGTTTTAAGTGTGTACGTGGGACTTAAATTTCAGCGAATGTCAATTTCTGAGACGATATTTCAGATTCACATTCATGGCTGTCAACAGGTGCTTTTAGTGTTGACATTTACTGGTAATGTTATATTAACATTCCCCCCTTGAGCACCTTAATAACAGTGGCATGGAATGAGAGGAGAAGTAATAGTAAGGATTGGGAAATGTAAGATACAATAGCTTATTTTCTTATATATAAATTTGCTTGTGGAAGAATAATGGTAATATTTGTGTGATGACGTAACTCACTGCTTGGTATTTTGATTGTTTGTATGCGTTACACCCACCTTTTGCATAGTTTAGAAGGTAGAAGGTCATCATATTTGCTTTGGGTGTGTATATTACTTACCTAATGCATTGATAGACTTAGGAAAACTTCCTTTATCATAATGTAATATTGTTCATATGTGTCTAGCTATCAGTTTGTCTCTGTCACTGTATTATACATGCATTGACCCAGACAGATGCCTTTTTTGCTCCAGTGCGTTATGTTTGTGTTGTCATGTACTGTTTGTGCATCATCTAAGCCTGTATCTCAAAAGGCTGTTAAATATAGGATTTAAAAAAAAATTTCAAAGTATTTTCCATTAAGTTTAGCATGTTACACATGTTAAAAATAGGTTAAGAGCTGAAACACAACTCACACTTAGACTTATGATATGCAGTGCCATTGCAGCCTACTAATAGTGTTGCTGAAATATCTTCTGCTTCCACATACAGTGAGAAACAGAACAAATCAAAGTTGAACTATCATAAATAAATTTACCAATCTTTGATTGTTTTGATTACGTATGCGTGCATGACCAATGACATTTCAAACTAGCAAATAAACCTTGTTGGATTCCAAATGTTAAAATAATATTGAGCTACAAATCATTCTGGACATTAGATTGGAAATTTGCCCCAGGTATTACTTTGGAACATCATATTATTTATAATGGCAAGGTTTTCTGAATGAGAAGCAGTGTCAGGAAAATTGTCTCAAGTTATTTGTTAAATTCATAAACGCATGAACATACCTTGTAGCAGTTTTTGGATGAGAATTGGCACTTCAGATGGACTGAACTAGTAAAGGCTTTACAGTAAGGTTCTGTCAGACTGGAAAGATTTGGGAAATCAGACTGGAAGCCAGGTTTATATAAGCTAGCATTTTCAAGTGATGATTCTGTTGCTTAGCTTAAAGCTAACCTTACATGAGTGTAAAACAATTGATGTGTGTTGTTTTGGAGGTTTATCTGTTTATATGTACTAAGTTATACAGTAGAGACATGAATATTAAGATTTAAATGTTACAAAGGATGAATTTTTTATTACAGTCCTTTAAAGAAAGTAAAGGCATGTTTTTGAAAGACAGATAATGCATTTGAATTTTATTCTGTTCCTCACAAAAAGTTACTGTATGGCTTAAGAAGGTGTTTTCGTTGTATGGACTACTTTTATGGTGTTCCACGATTGAAAGTCATAAAGATTTGGACAATAGTTAGATTTTTGGTTAAACTATTCCTTTTAGAGCTTTTGAGTAATAGCTACAGAGTTAAAGATCTGACCAGAAATGTTTCATAAAATGGCACAATATGCTACTGGAAAATAATGGACCTTTCAAAAATTTAGAAAAGGGTTAACAGAAGTTTAGAAAAACCTTTTTCTGCTCAAGTAACATTTTTTCCTCATCAAAATATTTGACTTTAAATTGAAAACTTCTTGAGAGAAATGTAGGGGATCGCTGAGAATCTTCTGATGGTTATGGTGTAGCTGTTGGCAGTTGAAATTCATTTCTGTGGTGTCACGGAGCACATTCTTTCAGGGATCTTGCAAAACGTTATTAAAAACACCGCAGCACAGACGTGTTGCATGGCAGGGAAGCACACACATGCACTCTCCTCTTGGAGGATGCTGAGGTTTATTTTGGCAGTTGTCATGACGTTGTGTGGTTTCACATGTGGTGAGAGGGAGGGGAGACCCTTTTCATAGCAGAGATGCTTATTTAACATTTCCGGACAATCAGAATCATGTCAACATCACTGCATGGACACACACATGCAACATTTATCCCATACACACATACCTAACCAGAAAAAGATAGGCATCTTAAACTCTCCTTCAACTGCTTGGTCGGTGACTTTGTAGTGATTGCTCACAGGTGAACGATCACCTATTTGCACAGTGCTCGAGCAAGATGTGTGTGTGGTCAGAAATAAGGCTTTCCACAATTAGGGATCAAAACTGTGGAGGAATCTGCGCTGTAATTACTGGGATTGTTCTGAGCAGATGCAGAACAAATTTCTTTGTTAGCAGCGCAGAGCTTCACGGCAAGGTGCGACGTGTGGCCAAAGTAAACATGTGAGCATGGAGCCGTGCACATTTTATGAGTAATTCATGTCTTTGTTCAAGGGCACCAGGTTTGCTACGATCACATGATTCAGAATTTCCACCATGATCTGATATACTCAGAATTCAAAGAGACCATGTGTGGTGAAACCTCATAGTTTCCTGTTTATTTTACAAGCTATGGAGTGCATTCAAATATTCCCCCACAATACAGGTTTTTTTGTTGTTGTTGTTGTAGTTTTAGAGACAAATCTGACCTGTTTTTCTACACCTGAACTAGCTAAATACACTCAGTTTACTACCTTTATGCATAGATGGCTAATGGAAAGTTCTAAGCACATGTACACTGAAAGATTTTAATGCTTTTCAGAAAAGTAACTTTTATTACAGCAAGAAATAAATACTTTTTGCAAGGACACATTCAATTGATCCAAAATGGCAAATACTTGTACATTATTATTACAAAAGATTTAAAGTACATTGTATTTTAACTTTCTGTTCATCAAATCCCCAAAAAATGTATTATGGTTTCCACAAACATTTTAAGAAGCACTGATTTTAACATTGATGGTAAGAATTGTTTCTTAAGCACCACATCAGCATATTAGATTGATTTATGAAGGATCATGTGGCAGTAAAATAGCAAACAGTTATTTAAAATTGTAATAAAAATTCACAAATTTACTGTATTTTTTATAAACTAAATGAAGCCTTGATGAGTGTAAGAAACTTCTTTTTAAAAAAAAACCAAACTTTTGAATGTTTCTCTAAGAACAAAGCTTTTGGAGCGAACAATTGAACAAATTTATGATTCATTTGATTCCTCTTTTACTTTTTTCACAATTTCCACAACACAAGGGCATACAGGTTTGAGACAACATGAGGATGAGTAATTAATAATAACAGAAATTTATTTTTTGGCTAAATTAAGCACTTTTACAACTGTGAAGACATGGTTTATGCTGTTTGGAATTTAGTGCCGCTGTCTGGATTTGTTCTTTGGTCCAAAAGAGTCTTAAGACATTTACATATTTATAACTTCACATCATTGTTGTATTTTTTCCTTCAGAAAGCATTCACAGTATTTCAAATCAATCGTGTCCATACTTACTCAAACTAGTGGCTCATTTACATTGAATAGTTTTTCTTTGTCATCATCATAATCAGCATTATCATCATCCTTATCATCAGTAAAGAGAAGCACCTAATCATGGCCAGAGAGTACATTTCCTACGCAGGAGCAACAAAACTGCTTCTTTCACTGGAATGTCTGTGCAGCAGAAACTCACCTTAGTATTAAAAAAAAAAAAAAAATCCAACACCTTGTACAAGCAAAGTGCATAAAAGTGTGAATTATGTATGTGGTGGCATTGGACTGAGGGCAGAGTGGTTGTGGTAATGGACTGGTGAATGTTTCATTTGCTGCTGTATTGCATCTCAGAGCACCATGTAGGAAACTTTAAAGAAATTATTTTGTTGTCAGTGTACTAATGAATTCAGTTTGTTTGGCGTGCACCTAAGTCTGCATGAACACCAGCCTTGTGTTATTCTGCACATTTCTATCTGTTTGCACATCTGGCCATTATAAGTTTTCCCCCAATTCTTCTTTGTAAAACTATTCTGGATTTGTCTGTTTGCATGGCGATCATGAGTGGACAGGCTTTTATTCAAGACCGCTCATAAATTCTCAGTTGGCTTGAGATCTGGACTTTTGATTGGCCACTCCAGGATATTCACATTATTGTTTTTAAGCCGTCCCTGTGTAGCACTGGTTTTATGCTTTGGGTCATTGTCTTGCTGGATAACAAATCTTCTTCCAAGTCACAGGTGTTTTACAGACGGGGTCAGGTTTTTCTCCAGGATTTCCCTGTGTTTTGCTGCATTTATTTCACCCATCCACCTCACGAGGCCCTCCGGGTCCTGATGCAGAGATCTCCACAGCATGATGCTGCCATAACCATGTTTCACAGTGGGGGTACCGTCTTTCCAATTCACTTTCATTTGCATACTCCTGGTCAGACATATATAGTCTACTGTATGTTATATAATGTAGTCTATTGCATTTCTCATAGCTGCCCTCATCAAGGATAAAATGCATGTTTTGAATCATATCTTGCAATGCATTCATGGCAGGCAAATGCCATTGTGATGTTATTATGACACATTCACAAAGGAACAAATACTTAAGTGAATGGCTAAATTACAGTGAGATTTGTGTCTTGTCATTTTAATGACCTACTGCTGCAGTAAACATCTGGTGCTAGTACTCATGGTAGTGCTCAAATGTAATGTAACGTGGTTCAGACCCACATTAATTTATAACCAATCACACATGATTCTGTTGAGCTTATGAATGCAATGACCAATCAGAGGCATTCAGATAAGTCATCTCTGAAACACCGGAGATTTGTTCAGTGACTGAATTCTGCTCTCTGGCAAAGTAATTCTCTCATCAGAAACAACGAAGTGCAGTTGTGCGTACGATGTAAGTAAGATATGCATTTCACAATGTAAACAGCTTCAGTGATTATAATGGGAGTTTTTGACTCGTGCCCCTTCAAAAATAAGTGCATTTTTTATTTTGCATCATTTCTAGAAATTGTACAGGTATAATGTACAGATACACATTCATAAACATTTTGCTTGTAAACCGTTGCATATGGTAAGCAGCATTTCCACAAAAGTGCACTTTCCAGTCAGTCACAAGTCATATGTCTGCCTTTCTCTCCTTCGCTCTCTCGCTTTCAAAAGTGAATGATTGGATACATATGGAACTTGATCGGATAAATCAATGCATATGGAACTTGATCAGATAAATCAATGCCTTTTGTTGATTACTCACGTCTGGGCCCACCTTCCCAGATAGTGTGTAAGTATCTTGCACAATAATGTTGTTTGCCAGAGATGATTGTACTTTAACATGCAGGTAGTGAGCCAGAACTGTGTTGGGGGAAAAGTCAAAATGTCTTTATACGGCTCATTTGAGAATCCTTGTTGCTCAACTCTTATAGGAAATTGGCTGTGTTGCTCCAATGCTAAATAAAAGACACATCCATTTGTTTTATATAAAAATATTGTTACAACATTATGACCTCCTTCCAGTGAAAATCAGGCCTGACGGATGCCAGATAGGAAGTGCTGTTTAGTTTATAGGTGTTTTCAGTGTTCCTCAAGTGAATGAAAGGAAACAGTGAAACACCATAATGATGGTTCCCACTTGTGCTCTTTGTCTGTGTCAGGATCTGTTTTATATGATTTAAATCTCTAATTAATTTCATGTGGCATGTCCTTGTTTTTCAAACACTCTGCTATTGCTTGGACACAAACAACTCTCTGTTTCTCCCATTTCTCATTTTTGTACGATTCAACATGTTTTTCTTCTGTAGTCATCATCCGTCCCCGTCTCTCCATCTCACCCATTCTTTCCCCTTGTCCACCTGAGGAGGTGACTGTAGTGTGACTCACTTGTTCCCAGTGTGGTTTTGTGGTGGAGTGAGTACTGTCTCAATCCTTTCCTAATTTCAGAAGACTTGATCCAAAACCACACATAAATCGTTACTGCCACAAACCTACAAACTCATACACGCATGGCATGGGGTTATGAAACCTGTGTCTATGAGGATGGAATCTGAAGAGATTTAAAATAGAGGAATAGCATGGTCTGTAAGGTTCCCTGAAGATCCTTAAGTGGCATGTAGTCTGAATGGTTGTCTTGTTTCTTGCCTTGAACTTGCCATTATTTTTCTTTACATATTAACTTCTTAATTCTTAACTACAGTTCTCAGAAGGTATGATCATAATAGGGCTGCAACTAACGATTATTTTGATAATCGATTAATCTGCCGATTATTTTTACGATTAATCGGTTTATGTACTTATATTTTAGTTTTTTAAAAAAATTTCCCCAAGTAAATTATAAATAAAGGGTCTTTATCATTCACCATAGATTTTTAAGAGATTTTAACCATTTTGCATTGTCATATCCTCATCAAAAATTTACCTGGAGTTGTTTTATTATGTGTTAGTAATCTTTTGTCGAACTCTTCTGCAATCAGAACACTGACCCATACTCTAGCAAATTTCACAAGGAGATTTCAAATAATGTTTTCACCATGGCAGTCCTTAGAGCTCCTTAAGTAGTTTAACATCCCGGACAAAGCTTAAGGAAGCTTTCAGAACATATTTTCACAAAGAATAAGGATAAAACAGAATAAGATTGCAGTGCGTTGTATTTTATTATTTACTGGGAACAGTAAACAGCTTTATAGCTTATGCTGTGAAATTGTAAACAATCCTTCGAATAAAGTGCCAATGGCATGAAACCTGAATGGAACTCACAATTTAAAGTAAAATCCATCAGAAGGTTGTCCAGAAAAAAAAAAATTGGACACACAAAAAAACCTGCTTTGTGAAAAAGAGCAGTGAATACTTAGAAAAAAAGTGCATTTTTAAATATCTTTAAACATTTACCTCTCTCATTCAGTCATAATTAAGCTGCAAGACTAAATTATGAACTGGTAAACGACAAACTGATCACAGAACATGTTTGTAAAGCTTTAAATGTTAACTGTTAAAAAGCAATGTTATCAGCTTTTACAACTAAACATTTGCAAACAACATTGTACTGGAGAAACTGCACAAATGAAAGTCTTAAAACGCGTGGAAAACGCTAGGCGCGCAGCTTTCTCCTTCTTTCCAAAGCGCTCGGGCAGAAGCGCCACTGAGGCGTCTGCCTTTGCTAAGCAACCATGACGTGCTCTCTCCTTGAAGACGCGGAAATTTCAGCAAAATTCGATGCGGTGCGGTGTTGGAAATTGGAAAACGAACTTGAGCGCGCAAAAGTCGCGATATGTGAACTGCCCCTTAAACAGTTCAGTAGTGCAGAGTTTACAGGTTACTCTTCTTTTTTGAAGGCTCAAAGTAAAGTACTCCCACATCCCGCTGACTGCTGCAGAGACGCTGTTCGGGAAGCACGTGACATAAAACGAGGCCAGCTATTGGCTATTCGCTACTTCTCCTGCTGTACTGGCTGAGTAAAACCTCCGGTGGCTCATTACTGCCACACTTTGGTCACCGCAGATTTGAAATATGCCCGAAATGAGCCGCTTACAGCAAATAAGTTATTTAGCAACGAATCGATGACTAAATTAGTTGACAACTATTTTAATAATCGATTTTAATCGATTAAATCGATTAGTTGTTTCAGCTCTAGATCATGATGTCACTTACTTTTGAAGTAATTCATGACTTATAGATACTTTTGGGGTGAACGTTCAAATTTCTTAAATCTCTTACTTCAGCCACCTATCAGTGCATCGTTCTGTAGTCATCTACAAGATTTGTAGCGTCATTGAAATGTTGCCCTTCTCCCCAGTGCCGGATCTTTAACACGTGGTCCACCCTCTCCACATTAAATTGATTGAGAGTTACCATTGTGGGGGAGATAGGGATGGGACGGTATGAAAATTTAATATCACGATTATCAATATTATCAGGGTTTTGTTGAAACGAGATGAAAGTGTTCAAAAATAGTTGATGCTCACACTGAAAACATTTCAGCAAGTTTTATATTTAATAATCAACAAACAACTAATAAAACAAGCAACTCTATGCACTTAATTTAAAGAAAGATTAAATTCTGTGGCATTTCCTTCCTTACAATGAAAAGTGTAGAAGCATAGAAAAGTCACTGACTTTCGCCATTCCTTCTCGAAAAAAAACAAAAAAAACAAAAAAAACATTGTGCGCTGCGCTTGCGTCAGACTGTTGCTGGCTGGACATGATTTAATAGTGAGTTATTAAAACCGCGATAATCAAACACGGTTTTAATGATAATTCATTTTTAAACGATATTACTAACCTTCAGCACATTTTATCACGGTTATCAATAAAACCGGTTATCGTCCCATCCCTAGGGGGAGATATTAGCTTTGGCCAACAAGATGGACGGTGTATGTTGCAACAAGGTAGTGCCTTTTTTTTTTTTTTATGAAGCTTATCATTACATAAACTCATGTTATGGCCTCAGAAGAACCCAGTAGGGTTATGTGTGTGCATGTATTTCAGAGAGAAAGATCATATTAGTCTGACACATTTTTAAGTAGAATTCTGTAGATTTTACCCCAACATAAGTGGAAAATGTAAAGTTTATTTATTTATTTAAATGATATTATATAAACTTATTAGCTTACATATTCATTTATTTAATTTATTTGTAATTAAATTACATTTAACTATTTATATTTATGTAATTTTATTTTTTGATTATTTAGTTGCTCGATTAATTAGGATCATTTCATCATCAGCCCTATCCAACAATTCTTAGGACATAACCTTTTCCTTCCATTTGTCTTGATATTTTATAGACACTTTCCTCAACCCAACCCATGCAACTTCACGCACTTAAATAATTGGTGAAGTAAAAAACTGTCCCATTGGTTCAGAAAATGTGTTAAATGACCTAAAAATTTGAGACTTTCATACCAAAATAATAATTTAGGTCTAAGGTTATGTTGTGACTGTTCCTGGAGAATAACAAGGCAGTTGTACTGTGGTGATGATGGCCTAATTGCAGAGGTGGAAAGTAACGAATTACATTTACTCGCGTTACTGTAATTGAGTAGCTTTTTTGTGTACTAATACTTTTTAAAGTATTTTTTTAAATCTGTAATTTTACTTTTACTTAAGTATATTTTGTTTAAAGTATTGTACGTCGCTACATTTTAAAACACATTAATTACTGAGTAAAAAAAAAAAAAAAAAAAAAAAATTCGCTCCCTGGAAACTACGTCAGTAAATAATGGGCAGGAGGGCAAACTGGCGCTAAAATCACAAGAAAGATGCAGACGGTCAAAACACAGGCGTTAGTGGTGCAGACACCGCTGAAAACGAAACCCCGTCATATTCTGAAGTTGAACTCGAAGGAAATGAAGTGAACCCCTGGCCATATGTATGCTCTATTATGCAGTGTAAGCTGTACTTGCTTAGGAAGACCAAACTAGCAGCTTATAAAATCTCGACAAGACATCAACCCTTCGCAAGAATGTAGAGGTAAGCTAAATAATTGCATCGTTGCATTGGTGGTTAAAATGAAGCTTTGACATTTTAGCAAGAGGTTTTGCACAAATTAGCCAAAAAGACAGTGGTGAGGAGTGTGCTATATATATCATCTGCGATAATATCATATTTTTTGTTTTAATGATGTGCGCGCTTATAGTGCGTTCTTTCACTGTGTGATTCAGTCTCCTAAAATGCATTTAGAATCATAGGCGCCGATACCGTGGAGCACCCACGGAAAATACCGAGCACCCACGGAAAATGAGCACCCACGTGTGCCAGTGCCAGACTGCCAGTAGGCTACATTTATTTAAAATTAAACATTGCAGTTGGCGCTATGAAGCGTCTGCCACACTGTGATTGGTTATGTTGTTGTCAGTGACAGTGACATAACCAGTCGCATGCATGTTCCATATCCTATCCACCAATCACAGCGTTTCTGAAAACGTCCCATCCCCCACTATACAGTGCCGTGCGAGTATGTAATCATTTAATGCTTTCCGTAATCACTAATCATTAATCAGACTAAAATGGACAGATTTTTTATAAAAAAAGCCAAACCTATTAATATTGATATATCGACATTATTTTACTGGATCTAGTGGCTTTGGCTTTTTGTGAATAAACGTCCAGTATTTTTTCTCTTTCAAAGTTTTGTCTGTCATGTTCAACCACCTCATTTCATACCCAGCAGTACGTTAATATGTAAATGTTACGGTACATTCCCTAGACTCCTTAAAGTTCGTAACAGGGTTTAAATGGGAACATTTTTCTGCTCAAGTATAGGCCTATATACGGTTTAAAAGAGGAAAAACTAATGGACACAAAAGTAGCCTACTTTTGGACAGAATACAAGTTCTTTGTTAAATACATAAAATAAAAAAAATATTTTTTTAGCCTATATGAATAATGGATTCGAAACCTCAAAGAAAAGCCATGCCACTATCAAAAGAAACCTCGAAACATAAATGAGGTAGACATTCCCAGAAACTCATTATTTTAGTCGCAACAATCGGTTAATGGAAACGCTGTCCTTTCGCAATAGTCTTTTAATCAATATTTACAAAACATTAATTTCCCAAGAAGCTGAACGCATTAGCGGTTACGTGTCAGTTAAACTTTTCATCTCCAATCCTGTTTGTATTTTTGAGAAGTGACGCTGTTGTGTGTGTTTGTATCGGCCGCTGTCCATTAGCCTAAGGTTCTGAAATGCAATATTTTTTTAATAGCCTAGTCTATTTTTTTATTTTTTAAATGGCTTGCGCCCTTGAGCACCCACGGAGAAAAACATAAATCGGCGCCTATGTTTAGAATGATCACAAAATTGAAGATATAGGGGCAGAAAATTCACATATTTATATAATTTCATACATTAAATCAAAATCACACAAAGAATGCCGTCTTTTCCTCCAAAAATCATCATGAATATATACATACATACATATATATATATAACAGTTCAGTAAACAAGTTAATTAAGAGACTTGCGTTTTAGACACCATATTGCCTTTTTTAGCTCTATTTCTAAAACAGAAAATAATTCCAAACACAGCCACCAAAGCACAGTTTTGCGTCTCTGAGCAACGTGACAGTGTTTCGTTCCTGAATGAATCAACCGTTTAAATGATTCGGTTCAATCGCAATGACTCACTTATTAACAGTGACTTGCTGACACATACTGGCCATTTTAATTTCACATTAAAAGTATCTTTTGGTTTTTTTAAATAATTAATTTCTTATAATTTCAAATGAGTATTCAACATTTTATGTTTTGTATATCAAAACATTATTCATGCATTTGTAACTGCAGGTTAAATGCATTCTTGTCCTGCACTAGTGTAATACATCTAAATGCCACTTCCAATGAATCTTCTGCATTTCCTCTGCATTAAAAGATGAGTTTGTTGATACTGATTTGCCTGGTAACAGCCCAAATGTTTTATTATTCTAAATAACTGATTCCTTTAATTAAAATCAACTAGTTTGAGACTAATAGACCTATCCCAGGGGTGTCAAACTCAGTTCCTGGAGGGCCGTAGCCCTGCAGAGTTTAGTTCTAACCCTGCTCCAGCACACATATCATGTAGTTTTCAAATAAACCTAAATGATTAGATTAGCTGGATCAGGTGTGTTTAATTAGGGTTATATCTAAACTGTGCAGGACTGTGGCCCTCCAGGAACTGAGTTTGACACCCTTGGCCTGTCCCATTTTTGACTCCCTCCCACTCCACTTTTGACTCCCTGTTAAAATGTAACTAAGTAATTTTTACTCTGAGTAAATTTTAAATGAGCTACTTTTTACTTTTACTTGAGTTGATTTTTAGACTGGTACTTTTACTTGTACTTAAGTAAAATTTCATTAATGTAATGGTACTTTTACTTGAGTAGAATATTTTTGTACTCTTTCCACCTCTGCCTAATTGTCTCTTAAGATGAGGTTTCCAAGCCTGAGGGAGTAGTCCGTTACAGACCAAACAAAATGGAAGCTGATTTTGTTTATTTCTGTTCTGTTTGCACATAGACCTGTCTCTTGCTCTCCAGTTAAATGTGGTTTACAATGCTGAATTCAGCATGTCTGAGGAATTGTTGCAGTATGCGGTACCTGAAGTGCTGACTAGAACTACTTTGTAATCGGGTGATTTGCCAAGCTGGTGGTCTAGCACATTAGCCCATTCAGTAATGATTAAGAGCACTTATTTAATTGCGTTTAGTTTTTACTCTGGCCTTTTTCTTTATATTTGAAATATTTTACTATTCAAGTTATACTAAGAGCATTTAAATTAAGATAGATAAAGCACTTCTATGTGGATGTAGTGATAGCGTGAACCAATTATTGGTCATAATTTCTATTTCTAATGGTGCAATGCAGTTAAAACCAGACTTGTCTACAACTAGATCTTGTTTATAATTGAATTAGGCAGCATGTGAACGGATCTAAAATTGATCATCCATGAGACCTAAAGGCATTCTGTGCAAAACTCGGATGAATGAATGTAAAAAATCCAGCACTGAACACATCTTTCCATATTTCTTAAGTTCATACTTCAGACTGTTTAGAGGCAGCATGGCTGTTGTAATGAGGACATTTATGTCACTCCGCATCAGGTGCATGCATGAATAAGCGGCAGGCTGCCTTTCTGTCTGAATGCTCTCTGCCAGCTACATTATTAAAATGCATTTGTGTGGGTCTTATTTAACTTTTTGTCAAGGCCTGTTCTATTTTTCGATGCTAACCTGGAAGTGACAATCATGGAGTGATTGTTCATGTCAGTGCGTTATTATTGGAAATGCTGTTTAGTTTTAAGCTGTTTTCAGTAAAGCTCAGCTTGCTTGCCAGTTGTGTGTGTGTGAAGTCCTTCATTCCAGACCTGGCACAGTCAACTGGGGACTCGGACCTAGTCGCCAGCCCTCAAAACACAGAACAACGATCTTTCAGCTTGTGTTGTGATTATCAAATTTTGGAACGCATGCAGTGAATATTCGGCGGTCAGAAATGAATACTATTATTCAGCAAGGATGAATTAAAATGTTCAACAGTGACAGTAAATTCTATTTCAAGTGAATTTCAATTTCAAATAAAACTTTCTGTAATATATCATGGTTTCTGCAAAAATATTAAGCAGCACATATATTTTTAAAAACGATAATAATAAGAAATGTTTCTTGAGGACCAATTTAGCATGATTTCTGAAGGATCATGCTGTCAAAATTGCTCAAAAATGACGTTCGAATATTCCCTCTAAAAAATACACGAATATTCGAACTATTCGAACGTCTGGTTGCGCATGTTGTCAATGACGCGCATTACATCAATAACAGGACAAAATAATACAAAGAGACATAACTACTTGTATAGATAGTCTATTTAAGTTTAAACATATATGACAACGTATTACCTGCACAAAAACAAGGAAATCAACTAATGGCCAAGACTGCAGACCTCAAGCTCTCTCACCCTCACGTTCTCTGCACATAATGGTTTAAATGAACAAACAAATTTTTGTGCAAGCAATTTAAGGTCGCGACTGTTGTCTTCATTCAGTGATTGAAACAAATATTATTAATATTAACTGAAGTTTTACAGCATATAGAACTGACATTGAACGCTCCGAGCGAGCTGTGCTGTGGTAAACATGGAACTTTTCCTTGACATGAAACAATAAATAATCAAACCTCGGATCCATTGCTTGACAGAACCCCCCCAAAGCCTGCCCCATCCGCGATACTGATCGGTCTCATGTCCTTAAAATGAACGAAATTATTTTATCCGTTATGGCCTCTTGTCATATTGCAAACAAAGTGCTTGCGGCGGGCGATGCAAAGTAACGTTAAGTGTCAAGACGTGACTGTTTAGCTGGAGTTCCGCACATAATGCCATGCTCATTTGGGTGCACATTTTTGAGATGTGACCTCATGTTGCTAGTGGTCGAATGGTATGCTAACTGTATCTTAAATAGCTTGCATACAACTTTATCTCGCGGGTCAACAATTTTACCTCACTTTCTCTTCTGCGGTCGAGTTGGGCTCTGCACTTGCTGGCATCTTCCATGAAGACGCATCAACTTTCAGCAGTGATGCTGTGCCAGACAGTGCGACTCCTGTGACCTGTCCCTGAACCCTCAGGCGCGCTAGTGCGCCCACTCGCAAAGCAGACAACCACGCCTCTACTACCGCAGGCGTTTTTCCCACATTTTTTTTTATATTCGAATATTAATTTTAACCTTTGAAATTCATTTTTTTTAAACTATTCGAATACATATTCGAATTTAGAATATTCGTTGACAGCCCTACTGGACTGGAGAAATAGCTGCTGACAATATTGCCCATCACAGGAATAAATGACATTTTAAAATCTATTAAAATAGAAAAGTTACTTAAAACGGGAGTAATATTTCACACTGTGTTTTGATCATCAGCCTTGGTGTGCATAAGACACTTCTTTCAAAACCATTGAAAAATATCTTAAGTGACGTTTTATGCTCTGCATTTTACCCATCCAAAGTGCACACACACACAGCATTGAACACACACCAGGAGCAGTGGGCAGCCACTTATGCTGCTGCGCCCGGGGAGCAATTGGGAGTTCAGTGCCTTGCTCAAGAGCACCTCAGACGTGGTATTGCCGACCCAAGACTCGAACCCACAACCTTAGGCTTAGGAGTCAAACTCTAACCATTAGGCCACGACTTAAACAGTATATTCTTTTGAGAAAAAAATAGTGTTGACACCAAATTGCAGTTCTGTGGTGTATTGTAAAACCATAGATGGTAAAATCTTCACAAGATTGTTTAGTAACAAACTGAATAGTGCCTACCTCAGTAAATATTAATATACTTTTTTTTTTTTTGTACAGTCACAAAAACATTCACACATTGTTTATTTTCTAGATCTGATAGAAATGTGATACTGTTTTAAACTGACAACAAATGAAGCAACTTTTTTTTTTTACTACGTGGTGACGTTTTCAGACATGGACAAGCGGTCCTTAGAACAGTTCAGATGTCCTACAAAAGCTGTGTTTGTCCAATCAATGTTATTGACCTCATAAATATGCAAATGATATCATTAACATATAGGGTTTATAAATGTACAGTGTGACATTCCAAATCCCGACTACCAGGATTAGCCCAAAAGTGCAAACTTGTGTTTGACTGTAGTGGCTGGATGGTACTTGGTATTTGTTCTGATCTGACTGAAGCTTGTACTTGGGTTTAAATGTTTGGGAACCACTGAGCTTGTGCATTTATAACAAGTCTTTCTCTTTTAAACAGAAGAAGTAAACGCACATATCTGACTCAGGCAGACACTGACGTGTGTTGGTCTGTAGGCTAATGCTGGCCGGCTGTGGTGCGGTATTCACAGGGTTTCAGGGGAGAGATGCCGTGGTTCATCGTGTACCTGTCACTACTAAATGATTGCTCATTTCCTGTCGCGGGAGGAGGGGTGGGGAGAGCTGTAATAGCACACAGCTGCCCGAGCTGGACGCTACCTTTCCTCTCCTCTGCTGTCTTGTTCTCTTGCTATTTATCTTTGTATCTTCCTCTCCTCCTCTTCCCCAGTGTGTTTGTGTTGTTTATATGTAAGATTGACTCTGGAATGGCAGAGGTGGACACACACCCATGGTGCCTCAGCATGCATGTTCTCCACCTAGCTTCATTTACGTGCCTGTGTGGGATTGTGTTTGTGCGTACACACATGCGCGTGTCAAAGTGTGTGTATGTTAGGGGGAGGATTGGTTTAAGGAGCGGTCAGTAACAAATTCCATCTCTGTTTCAAACTAGGTCACATGACCCAGAATGGAAGTTTAGCAATGACCAGCTGTAGTCCACATTACACAGCAGGAGAAACTAAAGCACAATCTGTTTAACCGTAGACAGGACAAGATCTGAGCAGCAAATTATAAATTAGTCACAGTTGACAGCTGTCATTTCCACAATTGGACCAGAGCTGCATTTATTCCATCAGTTCAGTCTAGAGATGTTATGTCGTCATTGTTTTCTTATTGTGTTTTTAGTGCAGATATGACAGATTTATCTTTTTTACTTTTGACATAATTATAATTTTAAACCGCATCAGACCGCAACACGAAATGCATGATTAATATTAGTTTAATTTAACATTCAAACATAAAAACTGTGAATTTCTTGCAATTTATTATTCTTGTGTAAATACATTAATAATACCTCTTTACAACAATAAAAGATCAGTGTACAGTTAAATTACAGTTTATTTCATTTTCCTCTTTCATTTTATTTTATCGTCCATGGGCATCCAATGATTTGTTTTGACTTAAATATGGGTTTATGACTTTTGCTTATAATTTAATGCCTGCTTGATAGTTGCAATATAGCTGTATAATCTCCAATTATCTTTAATGTTTAATAAAAAAAATGGCTTCTGACACATTCTACCAGGAAAAATTGGTTGGCCAGAATAAATATAATCCTTATTGTTGAGCCCTGTATGCTCATATAAGAGCACTGGCTAAAAATATATTATATCCGCAGCTTGACTCATATCATTGGAAAATGATAAAACATAAATCTTCTGAATATCTCCCTCTTTTTTTGACCAAAGAAAAGAGTGCATGTCAGAGTTTCCATGGGCTATTGAAATGCACAAGTTAAAGGAACCACAATCCTCTTCGGCAGGAGAGGCGGTGATAGCAAGCCTCTCAGTTATTTTGTTCAAGCTGCCCAGGGATTGCAGAATATTATACTCATGTTTAAATCTGGGTACATTGAGTGACATAAAACGGGACGAATCATCTCTCTTATCACAGCCGCTTTATTTCTTAGTCTGCTGGAAAGAGCGCCAATGTCACGCTACATATAATCCCCAATGTGCTCCCATTAAGCCCTGCTCATGATGTGTTTGTTATACATATTTAAAGTCATCTAAATTTTATCTCAATAAATTATGTCACCCCAAGGATAAGCTTGAATCGGTTTCCCATACACAGAGCAGTGTAAAGCAGGGCAGACTGTTCTTTCATTTCGCTCGAGCTGACTGATGAATAACAAACATTTTATTCTATGCTGTCGATCGAGCATGTCTGCTGTTTTATCAACTGGTCAGATTGCCAGAGTAACCTCTTCTCTTCCCTTCTCTCATTCCTCCACTCACTTAATCTCTCTCGCTGTCCTCCTACACACTTTGTTTCCTCTTCGGATATTTCATAGGGATTTCTCCAGGGAAAGTTTTTCTCTGCTACATGCCAATTTTTGGTTCTGAGGTAAAATGTTATCTTTGCGATTAAGTCAGAAAGCTGTGTAATTCTGGATGGGTTTCTGGATTTTTATGAGTTGGACTACATTTAAAGGGATGGTTCAGTCAAAAAGTAAGCTTTTTGGCATTATTTACTCCGCCTTGTGTTGTTCCAAACCTATTTTTATGTAAAATGTCTTCAGAGAAACAGAGCAAAATGTAAGTATAATCTTGCCCTAGTGAGCTGGTGACTCAAGAAACGCTACAGAAGAGTCATTCAGATGAGTGCATGAATTATTATTTAAGTTTTGATAACAACCATATATCATTCCAAACCAGTATGACTTACCTCTGTGGAAGATGTTTCAAAGAATGTTGGTAACCAAACATTTTTTGACTTGACTTCCATAGTATGGACAAAAAAAGGTTTTATTATTTATTTATTTTCCCCCAAAAGAATTGTTACAGACCACTTGGCTTATTTGCTGTTTTTTTTGTTTGATCATTTTTTAGTTTGACAGCCATGGTCCCTATAAGCCATTGTTATATGGAAATGATCTGCTATTCTGTGTGAACAGTTACTTTCATCATCACCTACCAATAATGATCACACCTGCTCCTTTTTGAGTGACTTTAGAACATTAAGCTGCCTGAGTAGAAATAATAACTAGACTATTTCTTGTAATTTTTGCTTGTACCGTTGCATTCTGTAAGCTCTCGATCTTTCTGTAAACATCCTAAAAACCAGTGAACCTTGATGTTTTGTCCTTATTACCATAGTCCCCCTTCCCCTTCTATGAACTGATCACATGACACGGCGTGTGTAGGATTGTGATCATTGCCTGACTGCTTTATGAAGCCGAGCTGTTTCCTGAACTGTCATAGGTAATGTTTGTCATGTTCAATATCACACAGAAATGTCCTCTGGCCGGAGAGTTAGAGAAAAGAACTGCTCTTGGCAGTGCAGACATGAATTGATTTAAAATATTTAACAAAATCGATAAGAACACGCTACAGCGCTTAACTTGTCTTCTCATCTCCCCTGTGACCGCTCTCTGCCTCTAAATAACTGCACCTCATTGGTCATTATATCAGAAATTTGCAGAAATCTGCAAAACATTTTTTTTTTCTTCATTTTTAAATTCAGATTTTTACCCCAAATCAGCACAGAAAATGTGAGAACTTCTTGAATTCTAATGAATCAATGTGCTTTTAAATCAAGTAAACATAAACTGTTTTGGTGTCTTATACCGTGTGGAAAATGAAATGGTCACAGTGGAGTCTTTTGACTAAGCCTGTTTCCATGTTTTTCATAAAATCAGCATTTATTCTTTCCCGGCTGCTGCCTGTACCTATGCTGACAGGTCTCCAACCTTGCATTAGTGTGGAAATAAGTCAAATCCTTAATGTCTTGTATTTCTTGCATTTTTCCCCCCTTCTCTCTCACCCTCTTAAGACAGGAAAGGGTTACTTTCCATGTTTCCTGTCCAATTCCCCCTGCTCCAGCTCCTCTCGGATCACTTTCTTCATACTAAACATTCCCAGGCTCCCATAACCTCCTGGCTTCCTTACACTGGCCAAGAGAGATCCCAGGTGAGAGTGTGGGCGAACCTCCTGTTTTTAAGGATAAAAATCTCTCCACATTTTGCCTCCTGACAATGGTGGTGGTGAAACGTGGTTTCTTTTTCAGCTTTCCTTGATCGCAGGCATGGGAAAACAGTTATCTGAGAAATCTATACCAGTCATTTGGCTCCGAGTAAGGCCAAATTAATTGGTGAAACTCAAGTTTTAGTGCTCAAGTGAGCAATGGTGTCTTCTCAAATACTTCAGGCAATAATTTAGAACCAGAACATGAGGTAATTCTCTATTTCATCCAGCGCTTCACCTCATAAATGTTCCAGGGAGGGTTCCACGCTAACCCTAAGGCTTGTCATTGTATTTTGGAGCTGTCACTCATGTTACCATGACAGGAGATGAAAGGTGCTGAAACTGCAGCGGTGGCCTGTGATCAGTCTTCGTGATAAAGATAATTTAGTGTCACATGACACTCTATACATCCTGTTGAGGGTTCACTTTGTATGTTCTGATGAGTTTAGAGGAGACCTCTTGAAGAAATAAGACCTATCTGCTAGTTCATATTTATTTTCACATTAATTATTCCTCCTTCCCAACAGTAAATAGAAAATAATCTTATCTTAGCATGTTTTAACTGCTCACTTCCAATAAGACATGTTTTATGGTCAGGCAAATGGGTTTGTGTTTTATAATCCTGATGTTCATCTTTTCCCACGGATTCTCTTCCAACTCTTTTTCTCTCTGAGCACCTGACAGATGGATGGAGAGCGAGTGAGCTTTGGATGTGCGCTCACCCCCGCTTTGACCAAAACACGCCAGTCTTTGAAAATGGAAACACAGGGCCAAAAGGAACAAACAGCAATGTTATTTGGTCCTGACCCAGTGATGGACCTGGGGAGACACTCTAAATATAGTCCTGTGGTGTACTGACTAATTGCCCCATGAGCAGTAATCATTCCCAGCCTCTGAAACCTCTTAAACTGCAAAAAGAGTCAAGTCACTGCTGCCCCCATGCTGTGCTGGAACCAAATACCAGAACGAGCAGAACTGAGCGAGTAGATCCGTACAGAGATGAACTGGAAGCTCCTCTATTTTTTCAGGTGCCTGCCTGCACAGGTGGAGGTTCATTTGGGAAGGGATTTGATCAGGACTATGTATTTTTCTAATGTGGCATTGCATTTGAACTACAGATAATACACTTGTGTAACAAATAAAACAAAGCAATCACATTTTTAGGGCTGTTTTGGCCAAGGCAATCCTTTTTGGAACTTTTAGTCCCTCCCTTAGATTATTAGAGATGGGAAACAACTTTCCTGGTTCCTATTCCATAAAGACTCTGTTAACACCACCATTAATGGTTCTTTGATAAGAACCTTATTTAATGCAAGGAGGAAAGGTTATGGCAGATCTCTTGGTACCGGATTATTTAATGAAAATAAGGCAGATATTTAGAATTTTTTTTTTACGTTAGGTTTTTTTCTTGTGTTGTACTCTGGAGCATGTTTTGCATATTTTTATCTGCATATTTATTTTCTGCATTAATTCAGTCATAGTATTGACAAGCAGAAAGGTAAATAAACCAACTTCAAATAAAAAAATACTATAATAAAGTAATGTTACACATTATAAACAAAAGTATTGTATTTTTGGTAAAAGAAAAATAGTTTATTAGTATTTTTTTTAAATATACTATGATAAAATTATAGATTTGTTTATAATAATACATTATAAACACACATTCTAACCCTTTGTTTGGGGGGGGGGGGTATCTAGTAGTAGATATTTTGTTTAATAGTAGTAATATGTATTAGTTTATTTTTATTTATTGTTAACATTTATGTTGTTGTTGTTTTTTTCTGTTCTGAAGGAGTATGAGTTCTTGGTTTTCCAACCTTATAAATTGGTGTGTAAATCAGCAGAAAATTGTAAAAAGATTTTCCAGACTGCCAGTGTTGAAGTACAGGGCTCCAGACTACGATATTTTTTTCTGCTGGTGAAAATAATTTTTGTGAGTGGTCACACTGGTGCGACCACTGCATTGTTCAACTCGTAAGCGCTGCCATTTCTGTTGTATATGAGAAACATCAAACGACAAAAGAAGCGAAAGCGAAACTAAATCGTGTTACTCGTTTGAGCTGCACAGCGCGAACAACGACGCAAACAAACTAGTTCGAGCTCAGAACAGCTTTACTCGGGAGCCAAAGTTGAGTTCGCGGCACTGTTACAGCACAGCGCTGTGAGATCCAGTGAGTAGCGTTTGAATTTGTAGCAGAATGAATAAAGATTGCTGAGAGATCTAATGAAAAGCATTCAGATTCAGGACCGAAATCTCTGTTATTAACTGATCAAACAGCGCTGACATAGAAAACCAGTAGCGCTAACTATAACCATTGTGTCATTCATTTCAGGGATTGTACAAGTTTTTGAGAAATAAATTCAAGCTGTTTTTAGTTCATTTCAAGCATTTCACACAAATGTTTCCAGCACTTTAAAGCTCCAAATTAATCAAATATGAATGTTTTTTTTTTTAATGGGATGACCAAAATATACTGTGGTGAACAAACACACATATATATATAAAAATAAAGAAAAAACATCAAATCACCATTATAACCTGTAGATTGCAGCAGAGGAGCACTTATTGGCTTATTTGTCATTAATTTATACTTTTTCCTTAATATTTTGAAATTATAAATTCACTATTATAAAATATAAAATCATCAAGAAATCAGTTTAGAGTTTAGCTCTTTTTTTTTTGTCTATGAAGTCAGAAAAGTTACAAAGTGCCATGGCTGTCTTGCTCTTTGTGCAATCAGTAGAAAGCACTCTGCCTGCCAAGTAACTTGAGATACAATGAATGTTACCTGCTTCCGAGCAGAGCTACACAAACCTGTGACCAAAACTTAACCTGCGGTCTCACATAGGAAGTGGCCGCCACCCACCGGATATCCTCCTAACTCCCACGGCTAAATAAAACCATAGCGCAGAGCAGCTGATAGCAAGCGAGATGTTCGCCCTCTGCTGCTTAATCATGTGTGATTATGACACTGCTGCTTGATCTGAGTGCGCCACAAAGACTGCGTCTCTTCGGCTCTCATTCATGCTTGCATTCAACATTGTAGTTGGAAATTTCCTGTCTTTTTACATGCAATGGTAAAGCTGAGTTCAGACTGCACAATTTTAGCCCAGTTTTTGGCTCGCCGACAGGTTTTGAGAAATTGCCGACAAATGCCCGAAATCACAGGCAAATCTGTGCTCGTTCACGCGAGTGACAATCACGCAGTGTGAATGAGCAAAGACGCGATCTGAGAATCGCAGACGAGTCGCCGATGCCCGTGAGATATTTGGCATGCTAAATATCTGGACCTGTCGGCGATTCAAAATCATGCTGTCTGAAAAGTGTTCTGACTGAAAACTACATCGGCGATGACCGACAGCCAATGAGAGCGCAAGATACAGAGCAGCGGGAGTTCGGGGAGGAGTTATAGACCACAATATCAGCAAGCATGGCTTCATTTCAGAAAAAGGATTTCTTCTCGGTCTATTTGGACCCATGAAATGGAAGATAAATTCGTATAAATTTAGCAGGAGCACCCGTGTCTGGTTGACGTTTCATCTGAGCTATCGCGGTCTCACGTGAAAACTCCGGTCTTGCACGTGTGATATTGCGTTGTTTCCTTGTCACATCTCGTGGGTGTTTGGTTGTGAAATGTAGTTTGCGTGCCAGACAGAGTTTTTGGCGATTCTTCCTATTGTAAAGTCATGTAGTGTGAAACCTTCTGTCGCCGATCCATCGTGCGGTGTGAATACAGCAGTGACTGAATGCTGGCCAAGATAGTCATGCAGTGTGAAAGAACAGTGACCCAACTACTTTGAAAATCGTGCAGTCTGAACTCTGCTTAAGAGTTCATGCGATCTGTAGAGTCAGTACTGGTTTAATGATGAACAAAAAGAAAGGCAGCTATGAGACGAAGAGTTTCCTTCCTAATGGTCATTTAAATTTAGACATTGCATTCTTAAAAGGACAAGAATGAGGTCTATATCGACTTACCCAGAATGGTTTTCCTAAATTCCTCTAGGTTTTAAAACAGAATTATTTATGATATAAGGATGAGAAACATAGCCCAACTGAAACATAGATATATAACAAATAATAATTTATTTGAGTCAAATTTGTTTTCATTTGCCTGTGAAACAGCTCACAGTGCCTTTCATACCCACTAAAGCTGCTTTTAACACATTCAGGAAGTTGCAGTAAATCATGACAAAACAAGGAAGCATGTAAGAAAGCAGAAATCATGAGTCAGCATTAGTCCTTAGACTGCTGTATCCCATCGGCTCTTTTCCAGAGGATGTACTTATCATTACACGGAGCTTTCGGTTTCTCATTCACATGGGGCAAGTGCCGGTTTTTATTATTTATTTATATTTGGTTGTTGATCTACTCACTGGACAATGGGCTAAGAGCTACCTAAAATCAATATAGAGCAGGAGGTATCCCAGACATATAAGGATGACAACCTTCTAACATGAAACTTTAGTTGTTTGTGAGTTTAGTTGTTTAACTTGTTGCTTTAATATAGAATTTAATTGATATGTGGCCATGTTTTGACATGTTTTTTTTTGTTTGTTTTTTTAAGAAGTCTCTTTTGCACACCAAGGCTGAATTTATTTGATAAAAAATGCCTTATATTTTAATGTCTATGCAAAATGATTTCAGTTGTACATTCTGCAGCTCTTCATGTGCTCTGAGAATTAGCTGTAATGGTGTGGCTTCTCTGGGGACAATCAATTTACTATGCTTCGCATGTGCTGTCTCTCGGCTTTACAGTGAGGTCACCTGTGGCTTTTACTAATGACGAATTCCCTTAACATCATTTCCCCTGCTGTTTTCTATGCGATTGAGTTTATTAAGGGTAATCCTTAAGGGTATAGCTTGAATTAAATGCTTAGAATTCTAAATAAATAAACTGCATTAAAGTAAATGGACAGAATTTCCTTTTTAGCACAAGGCGGACATCAGCAGAAATGCTTGGGCAGACGGATAAGTGGGTGTGTTGTTGGCAAAGGGTGGGGGTGGGTGTAATGATATTAGTAGTGATTGGCTAATTTATGAGGCTGTTTAGTTATTCATGTTGAGTGTTGGCCATCCATCATGGCAGTGCTTAAGGAAGTCAACCTGCACCGTTTAACTGCCAGACCAGAGGAGCACGGAGAAGCATATCATGATGTGGAAACTACCGCTGTTTGTGACATAGTTTCTTACTTGCGGTTATATGAGGGGGTTTGCCCAGGAACTGTAGGTGGACAAACAAACATATTCATACCGAAAATCCCCCACCATCATGAGGATCTTGAGCTCCATCAACAGGAACTCCAGCAGAGTTTTACAGCACACAAAAGACAGCAGCACTTTTTTTTCTCTCCTCTCACTCATGGTTTTCACATAATCTCACTCCATTTTTCTCATCCTTCAGTTGCTCGCATTTTTGCAAACATTTTATATTCTTAGCAGGAGATTATTTTATGCCTATAACTGCAGTCTGGCCATTTGAATGTTCTTGAAACATCAGACAAAACCGTTCACTGATTGTGTGATGCATATTTCACACAAAATAGTGAAATCTGGCTGAAATCTCCAGGTCCAATCTATTTGGCTGACTTCGACAATTTACTGGAGACTCATCTGGAAACAATGACGTGTTAACAAGTTCCCATGCTGCTGCATTGAGAACTTCTGGGGAACAACTACCATAGTTTTTTTTTCTTCCATATTCAGATATATCTGGAACATCAAAAGTCTCCTAAAAGAATTGGATTGAGAAGATTATGAGAGTTACTCATACCTCTGTGTGGTCTTTATACATGTTCTATGACAGTCTCTCTAGAAATTCAATACTCTGCTCTATATTTTTATGCCAGTGGGTTTTGGTTCACCTATGCATGGCACTTATGTTAATCAGATGCGTTTGGAAAAAGATTTAAATATAAATTTTCTGGACTTTGCAGAGGAGTTTCTGCCTGACACTTTAAGCCATTATATTATCCTGAAAACTTTTCAAAGGGTTGGATTATTTTCAACATTGATGAAGTTGTAACCTAGTTTCTATCACTGGGATGGTGTTCCATCAGCGCTGGTGTTTTCTGTGTGAGCCAGAAGACATATTATCTCTCGTTCACATCCCCCCACTTTTCTGTCTCTCTCTTACCTCACATCCCGTGATTTGTTGGAGGGCTTAATCCAGGTTCTTAAATGAAACCTTGAGGGTCTCTATGGGATCAATTTGAAGGGATTTCTCCTCCCCGTTCTCTTCTGTTGTTCCATCGTTCCCTTTCTTCCTTAATTTCTCCTGTTCTATCTACATTTTCTCTGTTGGCAGAATGCGGCGTGTTTAGAGCCAGGTGTATTCGGGTGTCAGTTTGATCTGCTTGGTGAAATGGCTGATCATTTTTGGCTTAAATCGGCCGGTCAGTTGGGGGTCTCTGTTCACAGGTCCAGTCTGCCAATTCCTGGCACCAGTTAAAGAGTAAATGTCTCTGTAGGTGAAAAAATATGATCAAGATAGCTTTAAAAACTGGATTTGACTAATGCGTTGAAGGTTTTCATATCCGCTCCCTGGGGGATGTGATGTTCGATTCTGTACTCCGTTACACCTTGTCTTGCACTAAAAAGGAAATAATTGTTTTGCCTCTTAATGTGGTGCTTGAGAACAAGTGGGAAGGAGAGACAGACAGGAGAGTAATAAATGTCTCCGTAGGCTACTCTCACTTAAACAGGCGGAGGTTGCTGAAGGGAACCCGCGGGCTTGAATCTTTTATTCACATACAGAGCTGCAGATCCTCTCTTTCAAACACACTTGCACAAAAGCGAGGAAATGAAAGCTGTCGGCTATTAGCGCTCGCGGAGCAAATGGACAGAGTTGAAGACCTTTTGTCAAGACATGAATCTCCAGTGACTCTACAAAGACCAGGACAGATACAGGATCTGTATTGAGGTGAAAGAGCTCTTTGGGTAGTGTTGACTCTTGAACCGATAATGGTCTTGCTGTGTCCTGGAACTCTGTTTTTCAGCTGAGATTATTTTTTAACTGCAGGATGTTGGCATCAAGAACCTGGAGTCTGGACCTAAATCAGTATTCAGTGGGACGTTTTGTCTACAAAAGGTTGTCTACCTTTTGCTGGGCGGTAAATCGGTTCATATCGAAAACTGGTGTATATTTTAGTTACGATGTTAATTTTGAATATACCTCCATACCGGTGTATTTAATTACTCAGCGTTCTGAACAAACGTTATGCTGCGCCGCGGCCGCGAGACACGGTTTCAGACGGACCCTTAACAATGTTGCACTTCTAAGCAGCGACTGCGAGGCGTGGTGAGGGTAAACACAGCAGTGCTCTGGTGTTACGTCATAATGCCTGTTTCACACAGTCTGTCTGCTGTACGTATTAACGGATTTCAGCTGCACGAGGTGTCAAGGAGCGGTTGTTAACGTACGGAGTCTATTTTCGCTGTGCTGCAGGCGCTGAATTAAAGTGAAAGCGCATTGTTCGCGGGAAAACTGAACATGGATTGACATGGAAACACAGTCACATGGGTTTTTGCTAGGTTTAAAACAAGAAAAAGGGCACTTTTAGATAAACAAGGAAAACAATATATATGTTCACTTTTATGGAAGCAGAAAAACAAAGTTCATTAAGACCCATGGGATTGTTTGTGATAAAGATTTAAATGCAAAATGCACGAGACTGTTTCTGTCTGTGGTGTTTTAATTTTAAATATTTTAAAAAGAAAAGTATGCTAATTATGTTTTACCGCTTGTTTGAGCAGCTTATTATACAAACCTAGAAGTAAAATGCATGAATAATGCGTTGTTTATATTTGAGTTTAAATTAATGTCTATATGAAAGATTGTTACTGTTTTGTGATAAAAGACTTACGATGCTGGAAAAAAATATATATAAAAATATACATGATATGAAATCAAAACAAATGTTGTGTTTGTGGACTAAACCGACGCGGATCAGTAGCAGACTGCAAACACGTCCTGTGTGAAACGCAATGAGTCCGTGTTGCGGACTGCATATGCACTGCAGGCAGATTATACATATATAATATCCATTTTATGCAAGTGCTGTCGTGCTAAAATTGTCGCCAAAGGCGGCAACACGAGCAATTTGCTCCAGCACCTTAGCTGCAAGCACGTCTTGGAATATCAACCAGCAGAAAATGCATTGTACACCTGATTAAGCATGAAAAAAAAACGGAAAACCGGTATAATTTTGGAAAAAAACGGTATATACATTTTTGGTCAAACCGCCCAGCACTACTAGCCAGTTGCAGACATTTAAACTGCTTAAAAACAGCTATTTTGATTTATTTTAAGAACTAGGGGGTTGCTTGGCATTCAGAAAGTGTCGCACTGTAGGCAGTATTAATATGATGGGGTGAAACGGATCCTGCACATCTGGCAAAGGATCTTCAGATTCATCTACAGAAGTGACTCACTATTGCTTAAAAAACACAGGAGCAAATTTAGCTCAACAAGTTCAGGCAGAGTTCCGATGGAAATGCTAAATATAAAATGGTTGGTTTGAAATAACATAAAAACTTGTCTATCCATAGGGCCAGTCCTTACTTTCTTTAATTACTTCAATCTTCAGTCCTGAGTTTGTCATTTGAACTTTATTTGTAAAGTCGATATGAAGTTAAAACATCCTTAATGCATAATTCTGGTCTTAATGTGAAATATTTTGGACCCACTTTATATTAAGTGTCCTTCACTGCTACGTACTTGCATTTAAAGTAATGGTAACACTTTAGTATAGGGTCCAATTCACACTATTAAGTAGTTGCTTATTAGCATGTCTAATATTAACATATTGGCTGTTTATTAGTGCTTATAAAGTACATATAATGCATGACATCCATAATCCTACCCAAAACCCTAAACTTAACATCTACCTTATAAACTATTAATAAGCAGCAAATAAGGAGTAAATTGAGGCAAAAGTCACAGTTAATGGTTAATTAATAGTCAGAATTGGACCCTTAAATAAAGTGTGACCAAAGTAATAATTTCAGACAATGCACTTATGTACGTTTTAAATTGTACTTCTATTTGAAAATACAATCCTGAAAATACATCTGTAATCAATTTCTGTAGTTACATTTAGAATTATACTATTGACACTACTTTTACTTCTTAAACCTAACCATACCTCCAAACCTGACCCTAACATTACCCATATCCCACTTTAATTTCAGCAAAAGTGTTTTGCAAATCATCATGAATACAGTAGGTACATAGCGCCTAACAATTCATTATTTTATTAAGTATTTGAAGACACCTTTAAAGACACCTTAAGATATAAAGTGGGACTGTCATTTTATTAAAATCATTTATCTTTATTAAGAAATAGTATAAAATGTTATTTTATCACTCGGCAATAAGTCACATTATGGAAGTACAGTAAAATTCACATAGACTTCAAAGGTAATTTTTATGCCACTGAGCCAAATCAGAATTGTTTCAAACCAGGTTTCCCTAAACCCTCTTGCCGCTCTTTTTTTACTATTGTTTCACAAACCATACACTCTTTGTGAAGTCAACCTATGACTGGCTTACATATTTTAAAAATCAAAGCATTTTAAAATATTTGAAAATTTTAGGTAAGTATTATAAGCATTAAAAAAATTCACAGTTCACCTTTGAAATTGGCCCCATCTGTAGAAGACTGTGGCCACATAAGATGATTTGACCCTAAAAACTATTTATTATATTGTATTTGGTGCCATGCTTTTTTTTATTAGACATCACTGGCACAGGGCCTCTTCCTTTGGTCGCATGGCTGGTAATAATGACATCATTGAAGCTCACCAACTGAAGTTTAATACCAGAGGCCAGGGCTGAAAGCTATAATTTTGCTTCTCGTCTTTTTGACGTGCAGTAAGTCCGGTGTAATTTAGGGCTGGGTACAGCTGTGCAATTCTAACCACCCTGTTAAATCTGTTTGTGTCTGTTGCTAAACTAGTATTTTTAAACGACAACAAAAACACCTGCTGCTGTTTTATTCAGTGATGTGCTGACAGCCTTGAGTGGCTCTATTACAGTTAGAGACTATGAAAAGGCTGCAACATTTTACTATGGTTATCTGTTAAATTGTTGTTTAGTTTTTTTGTCATGTTAAATTTTATAGTATTTAACCATATATGTCATCATTTTTATCTCATTTTTTCAGTATAACAAATGCAAAACTTTGTATATAAAGACATTTTACTTAAGTCAACTCGAATGTTGACATCATCAGAATTGGACAAGAGAAAGCCGTAAGTCACATTTAAGGGGTTGCACAAAAAACCTCTGTCTCTATCATGGATGCTGGAGGCACATTAGGCAGTGATGCAGTATTGGGTCGCACACAGCACGCTGTTCAAACTCCAGGTCACAGCACAGGACTGCTTATGAAGTGTGTGTGTCTGAGATAATTTATGTGTTCACTGAAAACCATTTCGGTGGCCAAAAACGATTATATTATGTGCACACACTTGGCTGTCTGCTGGAATTTTATCAGCGGCTCTATCAGGGTAAACACTGCAATGTTTGGAGTGGAAAGCTTTAATCATAGAGCAATTTTAACATTTGGCGGTGGCTTGGCCTTTTGCTGTTGGACATTTTTGTATGAGGGGATGTAATTGAAATACTAGGACAAAAAGTAGAATTCTGTCATTATTTACTAGTGGTCGACCAATATTTTATATATATATATATATATATTTATATATATATTTATATAATAGATAGACTAATATTTCAGAAGCAGTGTGTAAACGTGATTGACACAACATGAGATCGTATTTATTTTTTAACATGCAAAAAAAATATTGGATGAAATTTTCGGACTTAGTGTGCAATGACCTTACCTCTCCAAGTTTTTTAAATTAAATATTTATTAAGCATTCAGAGATTTGTAAATGTGTATTTGCTGAATGCTGATGGTAAGCGAGAAAGTATTATAATGTTTACCAAATATTGGCACATCGACACATCGTGTTCGTCATGTTCATGATGTTCATCCGTAATAACGGTGTGTAAAATTACATCAGTTTTCAGTTTTTTTACAAGGTGTTTGGACAGAAATGTGTGTTGGAATGTGTTTAGTACACAGGCATCTTAGAATGATAAAAATGCTTTTGGAGCAGTTTGGATTCTGTCCGCAATATGCCAAGCACAGGTGACATTTTCTCATGTTTTCACCATAAATATGTGTTACATAAGCACAGTATTGCAAATCTTTTGCAGAGTTTAGTTTTTAGTTGTTTATGGCAGTTGCCAACACCACACGATATTTGGCCTCATCTCATTTGGCTCACAAAGTTTAGGTTAAGCTCTTTTTATCACTTAGATGAACGATCAATGCAAGCCAAATTTAACATGATTAATGAATTTGCACCGGCATACCAACATCATACTCTCATTATGCTCATTATACTAATCATTACAAAAACACTGGATGTTCCACTTTCCAGAACTTCCCAAATTAAAGCCCTAAAGTTGACTCATTTTATTTTTAATACCATTTATTTAAGTCTCTTATACATTATTTAGAGACATAGAGAGCCACTTTGTGAAGCATTATGAATAATCAATAAGCAAACCTCAGTAATACATCTTATAAAGAGATCATTTCTCCCTTGACTGTAGAGCAGGTTATAGTTATATAGACGGTAAAGTGCGATTTTTATACGGACCTCCCAGTGAGGTCAACAGTGTCTGGGGTCTAAACGTTATTGATTGAGTGCTTCAGCATCTGCTTTTGTCCTTGTGTGGTGCTGACTCCATTTGACCTCTGCACACACACATATCCAAGGTAAGAGTTGTAAGTTTTGCGTTTTACCCTGATGGGACTCCAGGGCCCTCGTCTATCAAACTGTTACACCCAGAACATCCATAATTTACAGCTGAAGATTCAAAGACGAAGCGTGTTTACAGTGTAGGCTTGTTTCATACATGTTGGTGGAGTTTTTAGCGTATGCATTAGTGTGTGAGAGCATGCTTGTGCACTTCGGTGCATTAGTAAGCCCTGTTTGGAAGTGCTGAACCTGATTATCTCTGCTGTTCACAAAGGCTGAAGACGTAGTTTTTACTGAGTTAGTGTACAGGTGAATGGACTTTTCTCTCTTAGTTTCCACATCTTATTCTTCCATTTTCACACGGGAGTGTCTAACAAGAGTAGTCAGTGAGGATCAAGAATGTATAGTGAATAATTTACTTGGACATTCTTATTATTTATTTAGTCTTTTCTGTGTGCTGAACAGATTGTGTGGTTTAAGGTTCTTTTGAGGGGGTGTTTACACTTGGTCATTTTTCATAGTTACAGAATCATGAAAAGACCAAATATAAATGCATCTGGTTGTTTAGGCCTCACATATAAAGTATACTCTTCCTAAAACTGCGACAGCATAAGGTAGTGCAGGAGCCGCGCAATCATCGATATGAAACCTAGAAACAGTGGCCACAAATCTCAAACACTAATTTCACATGAGGTGGAAAATTTCACTGGCTGGCATTAGCATCATCACAGAAGTGAACTTTGTTTGCATATAGCATGAGTGTAGTAGATCAGATTTATATCTGAAGTGAAGATGCTTTTATGTTGCCAAGTATAAATGGATTATGCGTACCCAATCTGACAGCAGTACAATCAATTCAAATGCATGTAAATGGGTTAGTGAATGTATATTAATCTTTGTTCTGTGGTTGTTTCAGGTGAGCGGAGGGCTGTGGAAGGAGAAGAGGAGGAAGAAGAGGATTGTGGGCCATCTTGGGGCAGAGACACTGAAGATTCTTTGGGTATTTACTGCAAGACTTTCAGAAAATAATTGTGCTAATACCACATTCGTCACAATAAAATCAAAATTTTTAAACTTTTCCTCCCACTTCTTTTCGTATAGATTACTTGTCAGATTTGACCGAAATTTCACAAAGGTGACTGCTGCTTAGGTGAGCTTCATTGTCCATATCACTGGAAAATGAAGCTATTGCGGTGGCTGCCAACTTGGTTTTATATCCTACTCTATAAAGCAACCATTTGACCTTGAAAAATACCTAGAGCATTCTTATTCCTCGTGGTACAGTGATACACTTGATCTTTATTTAAACTGATATGGTTGAGTTCAGATTTGCGAGCACTGTTGTTACCGCAGTCATGCACTGCAGCCCACTGCAATAATGCTAAGCTATTATTGATAACTCATGGTTCTTTATTACCAGTCCTTATAAAGTCTCAATGGGGAGCTGTTCTAGTCATTAATTAGCATACGGCCTCTTTTTTTTGTGCTTCATTGATGCTTGTCAGTCACTTTTAGGGGCAACATAGTGAAATGTTTTGCATTTAGGTGTAGTCATGTATTTGGAGTGATAAACACTGTACAGTACATAGTCAACAGTATTAAGAGCTGGATCCAGCTGTACATTTCCTGTGTTTACAGCCAACAAGAGACCAAGGCCTTGACAAAATCCCCTTTAGGAGCGTCTCATGAGATCCGAGAACTCCCTTTGCTACGTCGTTTCAAAATAGACAGCTGTTTCAGCCACATTTTCAAAACAAAAAATGGAAAAGTCCATTTTTTCAACGTATTTCTTTAAAATATACATTTAATTAGAATTAAGAACTAGGGCTCTCTTTCAAAGCTTTCAGTTTTTGTAATTGTTGTAAAGCTGCACATCAATAATTGTGGCAGCTGTCAAACAGACCTCACCATCAAACCTGGTGTTTATGTTGTTATACCACTTTCTCAGGCACATATTACCTCTGTTGGGATATGGGATTTTGAGCTTTCTTTCTTTTGTTATGATTAATTGAATCTGGCTTTAGTGTATTTCTTGTATGTTGTGTAGTTCTGACCTGATTAGTTCTGCTGAAACTGCGTAACTCTTTATTGAGTGTTTAGGTATGATAAATGCTCTCAATCAATAAATAACTCTTCAGACCCCAGTGTGCGGTTTTGACTCGCCTCATAAATACCACCTCTAATGAGAGAAGGAGAGAAATTTCTCATTAACAGACTGAAGGTTGAGCCTGCTTAATTTAACAGCTTTACCATTGGTTACCGCGGTAATTACTTCCCTGCTTCCCTTTGATCTCGCCAGACAATGTTTCCCAGATTCTCCAACTCATCAGAGAAACAGCTGCTATATCAGAGAGACCCTCTCTATTGCAGGGGAATGAGAGACAGCTCCTCAATCACATGACACACGCTCTGAAGTCTAGATTTACAACTGGTGCCTTTGTTGAACACAATTTGGGTGATTCCTGTGAGTTATCTTTGGGACCGGGGGTAGAACGGCATGCCGAAGCTTAAAGGGATACTGCACCCAAATATGAAAATTCTGTCATCAGTTACTCACCGGATTGTTCATGCTGCTTTTTTACAATGTAAGTGAATGTTGACAAAAGGCTGTCAAGCTCCAGAAATGACAAAGCCTCATAAAAGTAGCTCATATGGCTTGTGTAGTGTATGCCACTTCTAAATTTTAGTCTGTTCCTCACACAAAGCTATTGTTTGAGCAACAGGATACTTTTATAATGTTTATTGGTACTTTAGCAAACTTAATAAAATAAAAAAGTAGTGCAAACATCCTGCCTAACATCTCCTCATGTGTTCCACAGTATTCATACGGGATTGGAACTACATAAGTAAATGGTGACTGAATTTTCATTTTTAGCTGAACCATCCCTCTAACCCCAAGAGCAGAGAGTGAGAATACACTTGTGTCTGTGGATTTAAAAGCAGTGTTGGTCACTGATCGCACAACAAACCATGTTCTTCTTGGTTCTAGACAACCGTTCCTCTTATTACTTCTTTAAAGATACCGGAGTTCACCCTTAAGTCTCTAGGGTCCCCAAACCTGAACAAGTACTGAGGCAGGAGTGTCTGCATAAGCTTTGATGCTCAGTTATATGTTCTCTAACATTAATTATGTGCATATTATTACAGGCTCCTTTTCCAATGCTTCTCTGTTCTGATATTATACACAGATTTGAAAATCGCGATCTTAAACCACACCTTCCATCACTTTTGATGCAGGTCTTTGTCTTTCTGCCAATGTTCCTGTAAAGTTGGCCTTCCTTGCTTTGTTTTCATCTCTTATTTCCTTTGTTAGTACCTTTTTAGCTGTTGTGCTTAAGCCTCAGTAAGATCAGGTCCATTTACACCAATCAAGTCGACTTTAAAGAGCTTGAGCATGTAAAGCAGAAGATGTGTGCTTAAAATAAACAGAATGTTATATCTCTATCTATCTATCTATCTATCTATCTATCTATCTATCTATCTATCTATCTATCTATCTATCTATCTATCTATCTATCTATCAGGTGGAGTGTGAGGGTTTATGCAGTCTTCTCGACTGTGTGACCTACTTAATGAATACAAATGTCACACCAAACAGCAAAAGGTCATTTAAAGGTTCTTTAAGGTGACTCACATAGACTTAGCCTCTGGCCACAGGTTCTCACACTTTCATTATAGTTTCTTGGCCTTCCTCATATACTCCCTGATCACTTAATCTGGGTGAATGATATTATCAAAGACCAATCCTCCCTACTTCCTATACCTTGTTTCTTCTTATTCTAGAAGGTCATTTTGAGATACAATTACCCATGTAAATTCATAATTGTAGCACTCGTCCCCCTCTCCTACTGTGGATGTTCATGCAACAGAGTCATCTTGACTGTCGCAGTTGCTTCTTCTCCAACATTTCACCGCAGAGGTGACACACACTGAGTTGCCCTTGGGTTCTGCATTTCATGGGTCAAAGTTCAGTACCTTGATTTACAGCATCCTGTCTGGTCGGCTCTGCGGAAATGAGGCTCCTCATCACAGTATCCTCGAGAAAAAAAAAATTACTGCCAAGAGAAATTATGACACACCGTTATCTTTTTGATTTGTGCAACATTTCAACCATCCTTCCCTGAAGCATTCACATGGATTTTTTTTTTTAATAATAACTATTATAATGTAGTGTATCAGTGTTTTCCATACAATTTACAAGCTCAAAAAAAAAGAAAAAACATCACAAAAATGCCAAAGTAGTGTCATTTGCAGTTTGACTTCAGTTCAGTCAAACATCACTGGATCTCAAGTCTCAAGATCGTCATTGAATTCAAACTTGGTGTTATGCATTTTGACACAATATTTAGATGCACAAAAACATTTGAAAGCTACTACATTTATTCTAACTCAAATTTAATTCTGCTCCTTGCATAAAAATATCATCATAGTTACAGAAAGATTGGAACATACTTCATAAATCACTATGTGTGGTATTTTGTTGTTTTTTGTTTTGTCAGATTTGGAGCCTTCATTCCCATTCCTTAGTCTTCATTCCTATTCACTTTCATTGTTTAAAAAGAGCAGCCAGGATACTCTGCAAGATATCTTTCAACAGCATTAATGGAAGAGATTTCTTTATGCATGCAGTGATTTACACTGAAATGGTTTAGTCAGTGAGAATGTTTTGGTTCTGTATTCTCTCATATTTCTGATGTGGGATGCTTTTCTTATTGATTAGTCCACATCTGCGTGTACAGGCAAGCCTGTAGTTTTGAAATTGAAATTGATTTTTTCCTTTCCACATTGATTGTCTCAGGTGACAGCTAATTACTCAAGAGTGTGTTTGTACATGTGTTATGTAGAGTTGATATTATTTCATGTGGTTCTTTTTGTTACGGTGCTAGGGTTGACTGACATGTTTTAACATCTGTTGTATTGTTCCTGCAGAGCACAGGCTTTTTGCAGGCACATGTACGTAGCATGTTACGATGTACTGGCATGTTTGTGTTTTCATTTCCTCTGGTTAATATTTTGTTGCTTTGGCTGTTACAAGATAAGATACTGCAGGTGTGTGTGTAAGTGTGCCACGTTCCTGCAAAAACTGTGTGTCCGTAAGTCTGCTGTGGAGAGGCACAATCTCTTCTAAACAGGAACTAAAAATAAAAGAGATTGGTAGTGGTATGTTTAAATCATCACTGTAAATTTGTAAAATAACACTCTTTATGTTGTCATGAAAAAAAATCAGTTGACATTCTCTTTTGAGAATTAAAATTCTCATCGGAAATTGGCTAAGAATATTTAGCATGTGCAGTTTAAATGAACAGATTTCATCATATCCAATGCATATATCAAACCTATTGACATTTGCTATTTGTTTAACCAGCTGGAATTAAGTTTTTAAAACTTAAGTGTCCAATACTTTTTGGAGCCACTGTACACTACCAGTCCAAAAAAAAAAAATTGGACACAAAGTGGACGGTTTTGTAGACAAATATAAATTGTGCATACATATAATTATTTTATCAAAACTACGTAATCCTCATACACAATCTGTTTCACAGTTTTAAAGACTTTACTGTTTTTCTAAAGCATGGATAAATTTGTAGTAATAAAGAACAAGCAAGTGTTTCCAAACTTTTGACTGATAGCTTAGTTCAGGATCAAAATTAAGAAGAAAAGCCTAAAACAAAACATGATGCTTCCACTGGGTAAATTTGTGAAATAACACACTTCAAGTTGTCATATCAAACAGATCAGTGGACTTTCTCTTTTAGTAGAAAGACTTTTCGTTGACTTTTCTGAAGGAACTCGGCTGAGAATGTTTAGCATGTGCAGTTTATTGTCTCTTCATCTTTTCCCGATTTTGTTTATTTTCACACGTGTTAGAGACTTCACAGCTTGCCCAGAACAACAGGGGAATTAGCCAACACATGCTTGATTAAACAAGTGAAAATATGGTACTTGTACGGTGTTGCGTTTAGAGATCGGGAAGTTTGTAGAGGCATAGAGATATGACAGATGTGCTGCGTGTGTGTGTGTGTGTGTGTGTGTGTGTGTGTGTGTGTGTGTCTGTGGCAGTCGGAGCTCATGGCCGCTCGATATGGATGTTCTAGCCAGAACGGCCATGTGTGTCCACCACTCTTATCTCCTGCAGATCCCTTCCTTTCATCTCCTTTCAGACCTACAGGGTCCTGGACTAACCCCTCCCTAAAATATAGTCCCCGCAACACATGCACACTCCAAGACTGCTATCTCACTGCCACAGATGAGGACCTTCATGTACAGGCCAAATGACATCCCCCTGTCCTCGTCCCACTACCACACACACACACACACACACACACACACACACACACACACACACACACACATTAGGGTTGGTTCCCATCTCACCTGGCTCATTCAGTCTCCCCTCCTCCTCGGTTAACAGTCTTTTCACTCCCTTTCTATCTTTCCCCTCCTGTTGTTTTTCTGCCTTTGCCTTGACTCTAATCTGAGCCTGTGTGACATCTGGAATGTCCTCTGGTTTTGATCGAGATAGTGAGAGAAAGAGAAAGAGGGGGGAGAAGACATCATTTGAACGCAGGCAGACACCTCTAAACACTGTAATTTAAAGCATCTATTGTGGTAATTACACAGCAGAGGTTCAGTTTGTTTTCTGTTTTGTTCAGGATCTTCAGTGACAGTGTGGCAGAAATGAAAACCCAAGAGCATCGTTCCAGCCCTCTGAAATCACACACACAGAGTGAGTATAGAGATCATAATATGCAGTCATATGAAGCTCATCTTTTAAGGTCAAATAATAATAATCGCTTTTGTAGTCACCATGATTTTGTCTGCTTTATTAGTATTCTTTTAGATAAATGAATGAAGTACTTTTTTGTATATGTCATACAGCTATTTTTAATGCTTAATAAGATTTAAAAACATTCTGTTCCATTTATCTCATTATATCCATTTAGAGGAAGAATGCGTTCTACTGTATGTGAACATTCTGTAAACTTGACACTTAATTACCACTAATTGTTGTCTGATGAATCAAACTAAAAAGAACTACCAACAATGTAACCAGTCAAAAAATGTAAAAATGAGCCCCATTTTTATATGTTTGTGTGTAACCGTTACTGAATTTAGATCACAGTGAAATGTTTGAAAATTCACTTTTAAAGTCATTTCCCAGTACTTGGGTACTTGTCCATCACTATAATCACTTAGAATAAACCTATAAAATTACATAATTTTGTTAGGCTATCAGGTAAGTACCCATGACCTGTTGACCAACATCTGGCCTGCATTCCTTTACGCATGAGTGAGGTGTAAAAAACACCAATTTGCACACTAAATTCATTCTCACAAACTAATTCTGGTATTCACAACAAAATAACTGACCTATGCATAGATATACGTGGTGGCCGGAGTGTAACTCTTCTTCTAACATAAACACCAGATCTCACCTTTGAACTCCTCACCTTTCATGCTGCTAATTGGTCCGTGATGCTCTTGTTTTTTTTCATGACACAGTGGCTAAAAATAAGTCCACATTTCTTGCATCTAAAATGGAGTACTCTCCTCCTGTTCAACTGTTCTCATCTTCCCCTTTTAGGCTTGGTAAAAGCCCAGCTCTTTATGATGTTTCTGTTTTTAACCTAATTAATTCTATAGCAGACTAAATGGGATTAGAAATTACCCTGCTTTGTGCTTACAGACTGAAAACTGGGTGCTGAAACATCATAAAAAAAATTCCCATCTTAATCAGCAATCTTTATAGCTACACTTTACATTTTTTTTCCCAAAATAATGTCAGCTTAGTTTTACTTGCTACTAAATACTAAATTCTAATCAATCAAACTTGGTACCATCTCTCTTTTGTCAAAAAGTTATACAGAATTATGTAGTATGTCTTCTTTTGTTTCTGTTGCTTGACTGGTAAGGCACGGCACTAGCAGTGGTCATTGGTTTGATTCCAAAAGAAAACACAAACTGATAAATGTATACCTTGTATGCACTGTAAACCACTATGGATGAGTGTGTCCGCCAAATAAATAAATGTAAGCTTTTTTTTTTTTTTATGTCAGCGGTTGTGAGGCAGAAGGCCACAAGGTTGTGTAGACAGTCATGAAAGGTTTGAGTATGGTTGTTTAACTGTTATTCTTGTTCATGTAATAACGATTCTACTGCTGGGCAGCTGTTATGCTTTAAAGGCAGTTTATTCCTTCTGCAAGTGTGTGTCTGTCTGTGTTTGTCAGTGTGCATTAGGAAGCATAAGGAGGTATAAGACTTAGTGAGCTGCAGCATGAACAAGAGCAGTACACTGAGCTCGAATCAAAGAGGGCTCAAACCCTTTGCCCCAGGGTAAATTGGTGTGTGAGTGCATAAAAAAGAATGAAAAAATAGTTGGACCCTCTCTTTTTTCAGTTCACTTTTGTTACATCTTAGGAGTTATCTTGTTTTGACAGGCGATGCACATCCCCACTCCCAAATGAAGGGTCTCCAGTTTCGCAGCATTGCCCCCAAAGCCCCTGTAGTGGTTCCATCATCAGCAGTTCTATCCTGCCAGCCTCCCTCAGCCCTTCCAGAAGCATCCACAGCTGTCAGCCCCAAATCCATCCTTGTCCCTGCCCAGAACTATGCACTCATGCAGGTGGCTGGACAAGAGGGGACCTTCTCATTGGTGGCCTTACCTCAGGCAAAACAGCAACAGCCAATCCAGAAGAACCTTAAGCTGCCTATTCCTAGATACCAACCAATGAGAAGCAAGAGTGCTCCAGAAAAAGGCACTAGCAAGATGCTGAGTCCAGCCAAGGTTTCTGCAACCATACAAGCTCAAACATCTGCTATGAAATCAGACCAGAGTTCAGACCCAGTACCTGAGCAGCTTGTTGTGATTGATGTTCCTACTTCGTCTGAAATCAGTGTTGCACCCTTACTCCCAGGTTCACAGACAGATCGAAAAGTGGAGCAAAAAAGCGATGCCAGTCCACTCAAAAGCCAGCACTATTCTTCTGGAACCTCCCTTGTTGCCCCTGTCAAGAAAATCTCACCAGTTAAACCCCAAGTAGAGGGTCAAGCCTCAGCTGGCAGTGCCATCACAGTCCTCGCACCCACTATCTTTAGCAAAGCTGTTCAGATCATTCCATCTCCACCCAAGGGCAAGCTGCCCATCTTGCCCTATGCCAAGGTGAAGAACTCCCTCCTGGCACCAACCAGCCTTGCCAGCACCCCATTCTCAGACAAGCAGACTGTAAGTGGAGCCAAAAGCAGCCTGAAAATACCTCCAGACACCAAAATCAAGTCCACAGACAGCAAAGTTGAATGTGAAAGCCTAAGCCAAGACCACAGCAACACCCAAATCAAGAAACCTCCAGGCAAGAAACGGGGGAGGAAGAGGAAAACCACAGAGGATATTCTAGCCTTCGAGGCTCGAAAGAAGAGATCCTTGTCATTTTTCAGAAGGAGGGTGCCTGATAAACCTCCAGTTGGTGTGTGGAATTCTGCCTCTCAAGAGAAGTTGTTGGACATATCCAAAAAGTATCGGAGTATTCGTCCCAAGCCGGTACTGGTAATGGAAACCGCTATTCCACAACTTTTTCCACTTCCTTCCTTGTCAACATCAGAAAACCTTGATCAGGAGCAGCTCTTATTAGGACAGCAGATATCAGGAAAACAGTCTTCGCAAGCTACTGAGCAACAGCCTGCAGTAGATTGTAAAGGCGGTGGAGTATTGATTTACTCAGGAAGTCGTCCTCTGCACAGATGTCCTACCTGCAACAGGTGTTTCCAGTTCAAGCATCACTTGCAGAGCCACATGAACAGCCACAGTAACCTGCGGCCTTATGTCTGTCCGGTATGCAGGAAGGCTTATGCTCACTCGGGCAGTCTTAGTACTCACATGAAACTGCACCATGCGGAAAGCAGGCCCCGGAAGAGCCTTTGCTGTGAATTCTGTGAGAAGTCATTTGGCTATGTGGGTGTCTACTTTAGCCACTTGAGAGAAGTGCACCGGGTTATACTCACCGTTGAACCGTCCATCAGTCAACATGAAGAAAACATAGGGTCTGTAGAAGAGTAAGTAACAAACATTGAGAGATGACTCTGTCTAAAGCTGCCTTGTTCTTGACATGGATGTTCCTTGTCTTGCAGGTCTTCAGAAGCTGATGAACAATCCTCAGAACAACATGTTGACCCAGTCGAGCTACAAATTAAGTGTGGGCGCTGCCAGGCCATCACCCCTACCTTTGCTGACATGAAGCTGCATTTGTTGTACGTGCACGGAGAGGAAGTCCAGGTGCGACTGAGGGATGGGGCGATGCATGGGGGCCGTGAAGCAGAGGATGAACTGGTCAAACATGCAGCACATTACTGGAGGCAGCTCAATGAGAAACGCAACCTAGTGCATTGCGGTCCCTGCGACGAGGAGTTCTTCTCCTTTTCCAAGCTCAAACGACACCTCCATTCTAACCATCAAGAAGCTAGAGAGAGTCAAGAAGAAGAAGAGGAGGAGGAGGAAGAAGAGGAGATGATTGGTAAGGAGGGCCACGTATTAAAGGGCCTCAGTAAAGGTATATCCCTGAGGGTGGGGTCTCACTTCAACTGCATCCTTTGCAGTAAGGTGTTTAATAAGAAACAGGACATTATTGAGCATTGGAGGGCACAGCACAACTGTGAAAATCCCACCCTTTTATGGGATGTCCTGGAGTTCAAAGGGGAGAGCAAGCTAACTGATGGGCCATATTAACTGCAAATGGGTCATTTTATTAGTTGCTTCATGTGTCGACTGTGTGGTTTATGCAGTGACGTAAAAAAAATTTTTTTATGTTGTTTTGTTTTGCACTGTTTTTTAATATTACAAATGTTCAAATGCTTCAGTTCTGTGATGTTTTTTGTTTTATGCAAAAAAGCATAAGAAAATAAAATTCACAAACCATAAATTCAATCTTAAACCTTACTATGGCCCAGGTGCAGATATAATATAACTGGCAGTAAATAGAAGACCTTAGGATGGACACAGTGTGTTAATAACTGCTTCAGTTGAGCGAATCGGGTGAAACAGACTAACAAAGGCTCATCAAAAACACATTGCCACTCCTTGCTATAGTCTGAATTCAAATGAGGCCATGATTAGCATGTTTGAAATAATGTCAAAGAACATTCAAAGTAACACAAATTGTCACTGACATTCCACAAACACGTACACATAATCACACAGTTTCAGTCCTCATTCCACAACTAAAATAAATACTGCCACAAAACCTCTGCTGACTTTTCAGTCGAAGACATGCAGGTCCACTAATAAGGATTTCAAATATATGAAAAATAAGAAAATAATGAGCTACATTTGGCCAATCTTTAACTGTTAAATTTATTATTATATATAATATTTCAAAAGTAGTCTTTGTTGTATTTTTGGATAGAAATGCTATGTATTTAAAAAAAAAAAAAAAAAAAAAATAATGGTGAAATGTGTGGTGATTTATTTATATTAGTCTATTCAAACATATTTCTGTTCATGAACAAATTGTCCGGGTAAAGGAATGTTAAAAAAATATCCAAATTGTTATTCATGTATACTTGTATGGATGGATTACAAATATATCTAAAAAAAAAAATACTATAAACAGCTGTATATTGAGAATATATATTTACACAGAGACGTCCCCTGCTGTTTTGTTCTAAGAAATTATTTATGAAATATATTTAACTATTTCAGTGTCTTAAATGTCTTAAGCAAACATGCAGCTTTAGCTACATTACCAGTCAAAGGTTTGAGCACACTTTTTGGCTGATAATTAAGCTATGCTTTAATCACTTTTTTAAACCATACATAAATGACAACTACATGTACATTTAATTTTTTTTTTATATTTTTTTTTTAACAAAACATTTCATTAAAATGGATGATGGGACCGAAAAGTAAAGAAATCAGCCAACAAGTGCCCAGTACACATGGCATCTCCTTCAGTACTGTTTTTTAAAAAAACATCCCAAGTGGATTCTTCATTATTTTGTTGAGAGAGTGTGCAGAGCTGGAAACTAGGCTACTTAAAGGCTGAAATACACTACATCATTTTAGTCCATTTTGCATGTTGGAAAAGTATACTTTAGTTTCCAAAAGTTATAGCCAGTCTGTTGACTTTGGCTGGTCATAGATGACATTTTTTTAAGAAAATCACATAGTGTATAATGGGTGCATTTATTTTTTTTACTTCAGACAATGATTCCGTCCAGTGGGAGTATATAAAAAATTTGATATTTTCAGCCGATTTTAAAACCATTAGTTGTGTTTGGAACAACTTGAAAGTCTGGTAGTGTGTTTGTGTTATTTCTGATATTAGGGACATCAGTAATGATAAAGAATAGGTGTGTTCAAACCTTTGACTGGTAATCGTTCTGTAACAGTCATCTACTTGAACGGGAGCTGTATAAAGTGAACTGACCTTAGATTCTTGACACAAAGTGAACAGCAAATCCCAAAGCACCATTTCATTTGGTCTTTCACAGTTGAATTCATATTCTAGATAATCTAAAGTCAATAATGTTGATCATAACAGTCATTAGACAAATGCTGTTAGTCTTGTTGAAATGACCCCTTAAGTGTCTTCGTTATAAAACGTGTCTTTGATGGATTGCTCCTGACTCAAAAAGCGAATGAAAAGAAGAAATGTTTTGTTTCAAATGTGGTCTTATTATATTGTTTAATGATTGACATTTGAAAACATTTGAATCGGTTTCACCTGACACATTCTTTGTGGTTAATGCAGAAGTGTCTGGTAGCATTTCCAGTCCTGAAGAGTCCCCCTGCTACTGTGATAGTTAAACTTGTCTGTTTGTGGCTTTAGCTAAACTAAGCCCTGAATAGTATTTGTACGAGAGAGGGCATCGTCCCTGCAATATTGATTATTGGTGCCTAAATAAAAAAGAAATCTCTAACGACAGTAAAAGTTGATGTGTTTCTTGCATTAAACAACCTCATGGCTGTCTGGTTTTGATTTCTCCCATCTTCACTCTAATGAGCACAAGCGAACACATAAGCTGCTGCATCTTAAGGCTTACCTTATTCCATACAAAGACATTTACCGCGAGACTTCATTTGTAGGTTTCACAGAACACTGAGCCATGTAGGGCAAGAATTAAATCAATTTAAGTTGGACACATGATGGATTCATATTAGTATACAACGAACTATATTCACTGCAGGAGTACTAATGCTAATGCTTTTCTAATGTCTTACATCTTTAAATCATCACTATATATCATCATTATATTGTAATATTAATACACACATTTCAAACAACTTTTAGAAAGCACAGGTTCTCATCCCAGTGTGATCATTTTGGTCACAAATGCAACATCTAGTATTTTATATGGCTTATAATTGCGAGTTACATCAAATTTTTTATTGTATTCCTCTGTGCTTCCCAAGCAGCTCTGGCTCTGATTTATAGCCTACATTAAATGATTGTAACTTCTCTGTCCCAGTAGTGTAGGCACTTCAGATGCAGGTAGTGAAGGAACGTCAACACCGATGCATATTCCTCTTTAATCTGTATGGCACTCTTTCTCACTTCCACTCTCTCTCTTCACACCAGAAACATGATCACTCACAGGAGATCAAAGCCCATCCTTCTAACAGGATTAGATGATGGAGCTTTAGAAGGAGGAGAGCGTCTGTTTTAAACTAAATGAAGGATGTAGGGCTGTAAAAAGGAGAGGCAGAAATGTGGTTGCAGGAGAGTGAAAGGAAGTAAGGGGAGATTGCAGAGACGTGATGCCGGGGAAAATAAAATATGTAAGAAGAGACGGTAAAAGAAATAGGGATAACTGACAGTGAAACTGCATGCACACCTGACCATGATGAAGATGAATTCTTTATGAATTATGATGAATGGATACTGATAAAAGAATGATAGCCAGCGACAGAGAAAGTTATCCCATCCAAAAAAAGAAGCATGTTTTAATTCAGCATTAACCTGTATGGAGACTAATGGAAGCAAGAAGCTCTATCGATCCGTCCTGGTTTGCTCGAAGGAAGAGAAATGGAGAGATGATGCTGAGCTGAGGATGGATGAATGAATGAAGTAAAGGGTGTGTCTAAAGTATAGAACCATCATCTGCATTTACAGACACAGTCCCGTCTGGAGCCCAGACTGTGATGTGAACTGATTGAACACATTCACTGGAATGAGAAGCTTTAGCAACATTGAAAGCTACACTTCATGAGAAAGAGGAAACGTATCAGAGCATCTTACCTGATATTTCTGAAGGATTACGTGACATTGAAGACTGGAGTAATGGTTGCTGAAATGCCAGCTTCATCGTCACAGGAAACAACAAACTTTCCAACCGTGGTGTTGTTAGTTTTATGCATAAAACAAGGAGAAAAACTATTTGCCAGTGGTGTAAGAAAAATAACCTTAATTTGAGATAATCAAGTCTTATATATTATACAATTGTCCTTCTTACACTTCCCATCCTCCATGTTTTTATGAGTCAGAGAAGATGATATTTATGACGTTATGCGATGTGGTTCATTGAAAAGATCTGCGAGGTCTCAGTATGAATGTTTCTTTCCATTGCAATGTATTTGTACTACACCTGGAGACATTTGTAAATACAAAGCCCTTGTCAGTGACATTGCCGTTTTTTGGTCTCTCCTGTGTGCTGTGTGGTCCAGATGGTACAGAATCACTCTGTTCCACTGGGTCTTTAGTTGACCGCCCAGAGGGACAGTAGCCATCTGCCCAGGACATCTCACTACCCACACACACACACACACACACAGACAAAAGAGCCACTGAACTGCTCATCTAGAACACTTCCTGATTTCATCATCAACAGTCAAAGTGTTGCCGCCCCAACTCCACCAAGGGCCAGTCTGAGGGCTTTTAGTATAACAAGTAATTACACTATTCAAGTCACTAAAGTTGTTCACAAATACATATTTGTTTGGTTTATTTTTAGTAAGAGTCCCTTGTTGATTCATCACACTCCTGTTTTCATTCTCATCCAATCAGTGCTCGTCATTCACCAGAATAGATTAGCGATAATTGGCTCGGTTGTCAGTACTTTAGCATCCTAATGAGAGCAATACTTACTAATCTAGAAAGGGGAGTGAGAAAGTGCTCCAAGTTTGGCTGTTTTAATGAGACCCAGGTAGGCTAACCGGAGCAGTCTGGAGTAATTAGGAGAGGATGTAGAGCATTTTCTCCCCAACCCGTCCTGTCCCCCCGCTATCTTCCAATATCTTCCCACAGGGAGTATCCTGACAGTGGGGGGGCTCAAGGGAATTAGGTCTGCCTGAGTGATAACCTACATTCACCCAATCCGATGTCTTTCTGCTCTCCATTTGCAAATAAGGCTAATGACATACCACAGGCCTGCACACATGCATGAATATTATGTTGATGTTATGTGCATGCGAGCGCTACATTAACTAATATTCAAAAACCGACCACCTATACACGTTAAGAAATGAATGTATAGCACATTATTTCTTCTTCCGTACGCACCTTCGTACATGATGCATGGAAGAACTTGAAATTATGCATCCATGCAGACACTGTTGCACACATAACCTTTGATGATGCTCCTCCTCTCCTTTGACGGCAATTACCTGCGGCATGCTCAGAAATTCTCTTAACCTTATCTGATAGGTTAATTAGCTATCGCATATTCGTCGCACTGGATGCTGGGAAAATGTCAGAAGCTATGTGGAGGAGTGCTTTACATTTATCTACAAGTATTTTTAAGCCACTTCCCTTTTTTATATTCTGTCACGTTTCATAGCTGTATAGATTGGGATCTAATACAGCAACAGTTATAGTTCATCATTTGTCATTCCAGTTGCCCCTTCCTCTGTTTTCACTTTTACGCCAGTTTGCAGGACTAATGAGTTCTCGCAATTTGCAATTAAGAAAAGCATTTTATCATTATCACCTCCAGCTATAGTCCATCCCTCCCTCCTCCCTCACTCATACCCCCTTTCCCAGATGGAGTGGTACAGTGTGGCCTCCCGTTGTGATGATCCCCTCGGGAAACCTGGACCCCACCTCGGCGGTCAGAATCAATTACATTCATATCTATCTCTCTCTCTATGCTGTATCCATGAGTCACGTTTTGCAGGCGCAGCATAGACTCCCCTGTCAGGTCCTGAGAAAAAGCTCCTCCTTTCTGTGCGTTTAACAGGTTTAGAGGGGGCACCGGAGAGGTGATAAATTCACTCAGAGCGAGAGGAAAATGGAGAGAGGGGAAAGGTGTATGTATGGGCTTGGGGAAGAGGATGACAGGTAGAAATAATAACCTGACAGACGAGGGAGGAGAAACTGGGGCAGAGACGGGATGTTACAGAGAGAGAAAATCATTTCTTTTTTACAAAATAGCCGTCATAAAAGGTTGTTTCCATAGTTAAAATTTTTAAAAGAAACATGTTCATAAAATACTTTACTAAAAATCCCTTGTTTATTTTATGTCCGTTTGGCAGAGTTTAAAACTTAGGCAGAGTTTAAAAGGCAAAATAAGAAAATCTTCATTCTGTTCAGAAGTTTGCTCCCTGGGCTCTTAATGCATCATTTTTTCCTTCTGGAGCATTATTGAGAATTGTAACCTTTTGAAATGGTTACGTATGAGTCCCTCGGCTGTCCTCAGTGTGAAAAGATGGATCTCAAAATCATACTGTCGTTGTTGGAAAGGGTTCAAATAAAAGATGCTGGAAAACCAAAGAATTTGTGGGACCTGTGACGGGAGGAGCACAAGGACAGACACAGTGGGCGTGGCGTCAGGCCTCGGAGAGGCTTTTTATTAACAGAAAATCAAATAAAACGGGGGATAAAGGTGTCCAAAATAAACACGGGATCTGGTGTCCTCGTCGTGCTGCGGGGTTCGTGTGGGTCGGGCAGTGTTCACAGAGGAAGGGTCCAGTTAAGGGGCGGAGTCTGGCGGCCGCATTACTCTCGTTGGCCGCGGCGCTGGCAGGGGATGGACGGCCCGGCATCCTGGCCCGTCGGCCGTGTAAACGGGTGCGGTTTCCATCCGGATCGCGGGTCCGGCAGCTCACGTCTATAGTGGCGCGGGAGTCCCTCAACGCACCCTTCCTGGACCTTCGAGGACACCAGTGTGCATGCACGTGGAAGAGACAGGTCTCCCGAGGAGAGGCGCGTTGGGCTTTTAAACAGCGGCGGTGATGAGGCTCCATTTCCTTCAGGTGTGCTCCATCACACGCCGCCAGCCCTGACTCGTCCAGCGCCCCTCCTCTCACACACCCACTCCAGTCGGGAGCCTGGTGAAGGGCGGCGATTTAGGACGGGGTGCCGGTGACAATCAGGGAGGAGGCAGCTGACTCGTCACAGACCTGAAGGATTTTTCTGAAAAAAAAAAAGCACACACACACACAAAAAACAGCACGGTTCAGTACAAACAAGGGACTCATGAACAACTATCACAAAAATAATAATAATCGCTGTGTATCATCCAGGTAACAACTCAGTATTAAGAATGAAGCTTATGTAACATTTTGAAAAGGTTAATTCTTATCAATTCAGCTGTTATTTTCTCTTGTGGACTGTAAACATCTTTTACAGTGGATATAGAAAAGTATCACTCCCCTTTAAAATCACATTTTGTTGCTTTGAAGCTTGAAATTGTTATATTTGTTAGTTTGTATCTACTCAGTGCAACTTACAACATCCAAGTGAAAGAAATAACACCAACATGTCAGAAAGAAAAAAAATACTGATTTGGAAAAAAGAATCACCCCATTGTATCATTTTTTTTTTTTTTTAACAACTTGTTGCTTTAATTACAGCTTTTAGTCTGGGCTTAGTGATATTTCCCCACTCTTCTGTGCATAACTGCTCAAGTTCAGTCAAATCTGATGGGGACTGTTTGTGGACTGCAGACTTCAAGTCATTCCACAGATTTTCAGAGGAGCTAAAGTCTGGGCTCTGACTTGGCCATGCAAGCACATTCACCTTTTTCTCCTTTAACCACTGTGTGATCAGGTTTGCTGTGCGCTTTGGGTCATTTTCATGTTGGGAGGTACACCTTCTTCCCATTGACATCTTTCTGGCAGAGGGCAGCAGATTTTCCTCAAGATTTTCACTGTATTTTGCCCCATTTTTCCTTCTATCCTTACAAGTGTTCCAGTAACTGGATATTACTTCTTGGTCGCCTCTCTGACCCTGGCTCCTTCATCCAGTTTGGAGCGACGTCCTAATCCAGGGAGGGTCTGTGTTGTAACAAACCTTCCACTTCTTAATAATAGACTTCACTGTGTTTCTAGCTATTGATAAATTTGTCTCCATCTCCTAACTTGTTCCTGTCCACAGCTTTATCCCAGAGGATTTTTGTCAGTGCCTTACAACCCATAGTTGATAATTTGCTTTAGTTGCACTACCAATGACTGAAATGCTCCAGGAAAGCTCTTTTCATGCTGAGCTAATCAAAATGACCACAAATGATTACAGTTGAAAGTCAAATGGCTTTGTGTGCCATTGAGAAGGTGATTAGCTACACCTGATTGAGTTTACATGACATTTTTTGGAGGGGGGTGATGCCTTTTCCAACTGGTTTATTATTATTTATTTATTTTATGACATGTTGGTGTTCAATCTTTCACTTTTATGTGAAATACTCAGTGCAACTTGTATAAGTTAAAACAAAAATTGTGTCCAACTTCATTTCAGGCTGCAAAGCAACAACATGCAATTATTTTAAAGGGGAGGATCCCTTTCTATACCCATTGTATATGAAATATCTTATTCAGGTCAGTACGAAATAAAAAATAACATGCATTCTGTATGATGCAAATTCTTTTTGTAAAATAGTTAACATTACAGAAAAGTGAATGGAAATTTTTGATCACATCTGTATAGGCCATGAGGGTGACCATTTTTGGGTGAACTGTCTCTTTAAGGCCTGTACAGTCTGCAAACAATAACCCCCAAACTTTAAAGTTGAATCTATTTTAAACTATATCTCCAGCAAGGTTTCTTCAAACCAATATGATCTTGAAAAACATTTATTTCCGGGTTTTCTTTTGTGTAGTTTGGTGCCTAATCATGGAGCTGATCCAAAAACGTTCAGACCCGTATCCTTCAGTTACTTGCAATGTTGAAATATTTGGCATGCAGTTTTAAAAGATCTCTTGAGAAACCTCTCATATTCGTTTTCCTCTGGATAGGGCTGTCTTGGTAACAGAGAAACCATAAAATAAACATAAAAGAAAAAAAAACGGGCAGAAACAGCACACAAACATTGGCAGGGTTAAACCAAACTGTGTAAATGTCTCATTCTTTTCTCTTCTGTTCTACTACCTAAAACACTCCAAACAGTAATACTGAATTTCTCTCTGGCTTGAAACACACATAATGTGGCATTTTCACATTACATTGATGTTGTTTTTTGCATTCAATCTCAAACAGGCAAAATGTCATTGTAACGATATCAACCTTCATATTCATCCGGAAGAAGGAGGCGGGAACCGGCGGACAATCAAAAACATTTTAATAACAAAATAAACACAAAACAGCGCACCAGCCCCTCACGGACGACTGGTGCGCATAAAATAAAAACCACAACACAACTAAAAGCCCAGGCCTGGTCCTCTCTCGTCCTTCACTGTCGTCGCTCCAGTTTTATATCCTTCCATCTCCTCCATGGGCCTCGAGACCGGTGGGACGAACAGGTGCAGTTCATCTCCAATCACTCCCCCGGCCTCGCTCCCATGTCCCTCGGCCCCGCCCCACTCGTCACAGTCATGCACAGTGAAACCCATCAGTATCACTACATTACCAGATTACAGATCATGAAGTACAAGTTGTGTAAAGGAACATTCAATTCTTTACATCTTATTTGTGAGAGAGCTCTAAACAGCACTGTCAATGCAATGCCTACCTCTCATATGTCTCCATAATCAATACCATGTTATGCAGCCACCGGAGGGAGAAAGAAAATAAAAAAAAAGAGTAAGAAAGGAATAGAGAAAGCAGATCTGAGCTTTCCTGTATTAAACAGATGAGTGGATTTACAAGCTTTTTCAGCAAGTTAATGCATTAGCTGTGCCTTTACCAGCAGACAGTTGAGTTCTGCATACAGCTCACGCATGTACCTTGCACGTGTCACGCGTCGCATCCAAGTTCTATTAGAGGACTGGTAAAATCAATATATCAAACATCCTACCTAAACAGTCACACAGGGGCTTAAACTTCAGAACTGCATACTTTAATAATGCATCTTTATACATTTACCACTGAGATATTGTGGTTTTCAATAACGCCATGCCTCCAGGGATCTGATAACTGAGGACTGATATTTTCTTCTAGCCTTTCCACCTGCTGTTTACTTGGACAATGTCAAGAGAAATCACACGTCAATATTTCTGACTCAACAGAGCAGAGAAAGCCAAAGGCTCAAGCTTACTACAGCTTACACCCTTTAAAGAGCCAATTAGGAGGAGTTAAAACTGTGTGCCAGAACAGTGTGACAATACACTGTATAAAAGACTGAGGTAAGTACTGGCTCACCTTTTTCTGATAATCTCAAATCTTAGGTTATGGAAGTTTTTATTTGAGAAATATCCTCCTACTTAAGCATTCTTTATTTTGTATAAAATGTATATATTTTTTATATTATCAGTTGTAATATACAATATCGAAAATTACTTATTTATGCATTTACTAGTAATCCGTATCACACTGAACATAAAAAACATTAACATTTTAATCATAATGTATCAGTACAACTTTAGAGCTTTGCTTAGGCTGTGTTTGTCAGTGCGAGAGTGTGTTGTCGTGTGTTAGGGAATAAAACTTTCAGGATATGACCTATTGTTCTGAGATAATGTGCGATGTAATGTTCTCCAGCTCTCTTGGACGTAGCATGGTTAACGAAAAAGCCCCATCGCCGCAGGCTACAAGGAGCGCCAAGAAACCGCACCTGCCAAAGACAGACTCCATCACGAGAGCCATATCAGGTTTTACTGCAGGGGTGTGTGTGAGAGTGTGTGTGTGTGTACGCCTCTGAGGAAACAAAGCCTTTTAAACACCTTTTCGTCTACACATCATCCAAAGGTACAAGCACAACCTCCAAGCAATGCCTTCAACTCTGGGAAAACATTACACGCAGCACATGTTCGGCTTCAGGACACTTGAAACGAAAGGAAAAAGAAAAAAATTAAAGTATAAAGGACTAGCAGAAAGAAGTGTAGAGGAAGAAACTTCAGTCATGTAACCTTGGGGAGTTAAGAGGTAAAGATTTCTAAAGGCCATGCTAACTAACACGCATACGCATATCTTTAAGCAGAAAGCCACTCGCTAACTATTGCTAGCCCATTTTTTCATGTGAGCTCTGGTATAGGCCCAGTCCAGCACTTTAAAATCATACACAGCCTTCCATTTGGATTAAATAAATAGAAAAACAATTGCTTTGCTATACACTAATTAGATGCAGAAATGGGGTGTATAAGCAATCACCAATTTTGATACTAACAGTTCAAGACATTTAATTCTGCGGGAGAACGTGATTTCTAATCACAAGCATCTGTTTAGCATGTTCTCACTTATTATCCAACTTTTGTGGGTACTGACAGTTTTGAAAGCCTCATTGAAATGTAGATATACTTTGGGGAAGCCTTTATCACACCCACCGTAACTGGCACCATGGCCAACCCACCTAGGAATTTTTCATGTTCTGTGAATGTTTTCTTTTAGTTCCCAGAATGCTCCGTTAAAAGGTAGGGTAACATTCTAAAAATGTCTATTGGTAACATTGTTAGAACATTATCCTCTAACATTGTATTAAAGCTTGCCATCACACTAGATGTAGACTTATATTGCTCTAGAAACAGCATTACCAGCTTCACTTATTAACAAGATTAACTTTATTTCTGTCATACATTTTAAAAAAGTTCTTATTGAGATTAGCATAGGTTTAGATGTTGATGGTTTATTGAAAATAATAGTTTGGTTTGACGTCACCATTATGGTGAACAGTAGTTAGGCAGTATGAGGCAATATGACTCTTTTCAATGTTAGTTTTTATTTGACTGCTGTAACTATTTATTATTATAACTTATTATGCCAAAAACAGTGCGATAAATATGTGATCAGGTGATTTTGGTTATTTTCTGATGTTAATGATTTCACCATGTAATGATCTGATCAACCACTCTTATCTAGAGTCTAATCTATGTTTTTAGTTTCAAGTGACTATAGTAAATGCATTACAACAGCATAAGATCCAAGAGTTTTAATTAGATAATCAGTATTTCTGTCTGTATTACAGTTAAACTACTAAATGCTTAGACACACAGAGAGATCAAGAATCAGTGTATGAATCTCAACAATGGTGACATGCTTCATGCATTCTGGGAGCCATGGATGCGTTTTGTATGATGCACCCAGAATGCATTGTAGCATGAAGCATGTTGCCATTGTTGAAATTCATACACTGAATCTTAATGTTTGAGTGACAGAAGGGTAATTATCTAATTAAAACTCTGCTGGGTCTAAGTCTGTTGAAACATTGAGTTGCTTTAATAAATAATGTGCAAATAATACCATAGATCAGATTGGATGAAATCAGATAATCAGACTGCTGTGTGATGATGTCTAAATCATCAATGAGCACCTAGATTTATCTAACCACATGTTCGCTTGCTGTTTTTGCCATAACGAACATAGCTACAGCAGCTAGAGGAAAACATTGACAAGTCAAGTGTCAAATTGCCCAGCTAAAGCCAACACTGACCACCATTATGGTGACACGAAACCAAACTATTACTTTAAACAGACATCAAGATCCAAACCTCTGTTAGTCTCAAAAATAACTTTTGTAAATGTACAGGTGCAGCTCAATAAATTTTAATGTCATGGAAAAGTTAATTTATTTCAGTAATTCAACTAAAATTGTGTAACTCATGTATTAACTCATGTACTCATGAAGTGCTCCAAATTTTCTTGATAAATGGGTGCAGTGACTTTGGTTTTCAAAAAACACAATGGACCAACACCAGCAGATGACATTGCACCCCAAATCATCACAGACTGTGGAAACTTAACACTGGACTTCAAGCAGCTTGGGCTTTGAGCTTCATCACCCTTTTCTCCAGACTCTAGGACCTTGGTTTCCAAATGAAATACAATACTTGCTCTCATCTGAAAATAGGACTTTGGACCATTGAGCAACATTCCAGTTTTTCTTAGCCCAGGTAAGATGCCTCTGACGTTGTCTGTGGTTGAGGAAATTCCTTCACACGTCTGTGTCTGGTGGCTCTTGATGCCTTGACCCCAGCCTCAGTCCATTCCTTGTGTAGTTCACTCAAATGTCTTGAATCGATTTTGCTTGAGAATCCTCATAAGGCAGGGGTTCTTTCGGTTGGTTTTACATCTTTTTCTTCCACACATTTTCCTTTCACTAACCTTTCTGTTAACATGCTTGGATACAGCAATCTGTGAGCAGCCAGCTTCTTTGGCAATTAATGTTTGTGGCTTACCCTCCTTGTGAAGGGTGTCGATGATTGTCTTCTGGACAACTGTCAGATCAGCAGACTTCCCCATGATTGTGTAGCCTAGTGAAGCAAACTGAGAGACAACTTTGAAGGCTCAGGAAACCTTTGCAGGTGTTTTGAGTTGATTCGCTGATTGGCATGTCACCATATTCTAATTTGTTGAGATTGGTGAATTGGTGGGTTTTTGTTAAATGTGAGCCAAAATCATCACAATTAAAAGAACCAAAGACTTAAACTACTTCAGTCTGTGTGCAATGAATTTATTTAATACACAAGTTTCACAATTTGAGTTGAATTACTGAAATAAATGTATTTATTTTTCCACAACATTCAAATTTTTTGAGATGCACCTGTATGAACGAAATAAAGTCATGTTTTATAATAAGTGAAGTTGGAAATACTGTTTTTGGAGTTATTTAATGAAGTTGACAAAGGCTGGGTTTTTACTTTCATCCATAATTTGACATCTGAGCAACATTTGAGTCCACATCCAATGTCCAATGGAAAGTTTCCCGCTTAAATCTTACTTAGAATGTTAGGGGATAATGTTCTAATAATGTTATCACAGTAATAATAAACATTTTTATAATGTTTTTAGAGAATGTTATTTTATCTTTTGAGAGAACGTTCTGGGAACCAAAATAAAACTATACCGCTAAAAACTGTGCTAGAACAATGCATTGTAATGTTCTTTAAACAATTTTAGAACAAAAACATTCTAGCTGGGAAGACGCAGAACATTGCTAGTATGAGTCAAAAAACACTTAATTTTGAGTCCAGGAGACAGATACAAAATGCAGACTTTTGCCAAATCTATGTGGCTTTATATATAAATCTATGTGCATATACAAAAGGTCGATGTCCATGTGAGCATTTCTACCCGATTTAAATTGTGCTGCTCATTAAGTCAACTATTGCAGTGTCTATCATCTCCAGTTTTAGCTTGCAAAGCCCATAGGTCTGTTTGAAAGAACACACATATACTCTCTTAGGAGAGTATTTTCATTTTAAAGCTTCAAGCCCATATTTCTTTTTCTCTTCTTTCAGCATTCAATTCTTTTCTAATCTGTTGTTGTTCTACACAAATATTTGTTATTTTCCAACAACAGGTAAAAACTGATCTCATATTTAACTTTATCTGACAGGTTCTGGTTTGCTGGGTGTATGAGGCTGAGACAAGGGAAATAGGGAATCATCACGGTGGTAACCACTGGTTGTTCAGGAAACTCAAGGATATCATCAACTCAGATTAGAATTGATTTAGAATTAGAACTAAATCAAAACTATACACACACACACACACACAAAGAAATGTAGCTAATTCTTTTCATAAAGCTTAAGTAAACATCCACATATCAGCATCAAAACAGATGTCTATGAAATTCACGCCTGTGTGCATAATTGCTTTCAGAATGAGTGTAATCTCTCCCTCCTTCCATCTTTCTCTTTCTCTGTCTCTCTCTGCTGCTTTTTGACTCTCTTTCCAGCATCAAAGAAAGAGAAAGGAAACATGCAGGCATTGTGGGAGGATTACGAAACAGAAAAAAGGTATGTATGTGTGTGTGTGTATCAGAAGGAGCAAGGAGAACAGTGTGGGAGACTGGGATGGTACACATGAATTACAGGTTTTAGTGTGCTCATATTTCAAACACACACAGACGCACACACTCGTATGGTTAACTGCAGTGTAATTACACTGTTATCTATGATTACAGCAGTGGCTTACACCTGATGCCAGAGAAAGTGCTGCACACTTTAAATATTTAATCAAATCCTTCAGAATGAGCCTAATGAGGCGGAGGGTGGGGGAGTAATAACGCTTGCTTACAAACATGGAAACATACCTGCACACTCACATGTAGTCACGTACACAGCAACGGAGATCATTCTGTCTGAGGAAGAAATGAAGAGGGGCAAAGAAGAAAGTAATCTTTTTATAAAGAGAGGCAGATGGAAATGAGAGCAGAGAGGAAAGGGAAAGAAAAGATTAAAACAGCAAGTGGATAAAGAACAGAGAGAGAGTGATTATTCTGCATTTGACAGGATACCTTTAGCCCAATTCTTTAGTACTTTTGTAGGATTTAATAATTAAAACATGCCAGAGCCTTTTATCTTTTCGTTCCTTCCCTTTAGTCCTCCCTGTGAAACTGTTGGCTCTCCCACTGCTGTTTTCCATCACTCAAGTCTTAGAGCTGTGCTTTTTTTGTAAATCTTTATAGATAGATGCATGGATGGATGGAAGGATAGATGATAGACAGAAGTTTGATAGCTAGAAGTTAGTCAGACAGACAGACACATAGATAGATAGATAGATAGATAGATAGATAGATAGATAGATAGATAGATAGATAGATAGATAGATAGATAGATAGATAGATAGATAGATTTTTCCACCCCTTTTTACCAGAGCACATGCAGACAGACACACACACACACACCTTCACTCTGTCACCCTTCCATCTGCCCCAGTGTCTCACCTTACGTCCCTAGCGGGGCTCTCCTTCACTCAAGACGGTGTAGGGTTTGCGTAAAGGTTCTGACCCTGAATACAAACCCCCCCCTCCACACCCTAACACACACCCCGTTAATTTCCAAAAAAATATAGATTTTTCTGTTCCCCAGTAATGCTATCATCTCCTGGAAACAAAGCCACCAAGGAGTTCAGTTTGATCCGTTCATATCCCAACCCACCTTTCCTTCTCTTTCAGAGGTCTCGTACACAGTGGTACATATACACCAGTATGCAGGTGGCTTTATGAAGATCATTTCCCTCCCTCCTGTTTCCCAGTGGAAATGAATGTCCATTAAAGATGACATCACACAGGCACTAGAAAAGCCATGAGCAGCTGTGGCCCATAAGAGAGGCTCAGCTATCCTGTAATGTCTCATATGAGTCTTGCAGACTCATGCACACACACACACACACACAGCAACGTCATGGCTATGGGGAAAACAAATGGCACAGCTAACCTAACACACCAATAGAGAGAAGTGATTATAACAGCACAGACACAAACCATAGGTTAAAAAAATCACTCTCTTTACTGTATAGGAGAAAACAAATGAGATTAAATTGAGACTTTTGCTCCATATATTCCATATATATGAGAAACAGACAGAGAGTAAAAATATCACGTGTCTACTCAAGAGCTGATGCAAATTATGTCTCAAACTCTGCTCAGATTTGCACCAAACACCAAAGTCTGCAATCATAAGCCAAAGATTTTAAATTAAACTCAAATATTTCTCAGCAAATCCTTAAAAGACCAATTTGTGTATGTGTGTTATTTGTGTCTGTTTTTATTTTATTAAATTTTTAAGGAATTATAGGAAGACAAGGTTGATAATTCAATGATACCGTACATTACATAACCGAGAACTACTGATGTTTAAAATTCTACTCTACCTAAGATAAACCTTAATAATGATAATAATAATATAATTCAATGTTAATGTTATAAAATAAAATAAAAATACAAATCAACAGTTTTAAATTCTACAAGTGAATTTATGCATCATTTGGCCATTATAAAAAAGAGGTTCATTTTTAGGTTTGCTAAAGATTACATTTTTATTATTAAATTTTCAACTCTGTGTTTTTAAAGATTATGTAAGTTTAGACGGTGGCAAAGGTAAACTAAAAGTAAAAATAGATCAAATAAACATGCAATTAAATATCACTGTAAAATAATCTGTAAAAATAAGGGATGTGCTATATTAATATTGATTTTTTAAACCCATATTTAGAAATTTGCACTTCATTTAATTTTTAGTGTTGTCTGTGCAAATTGTCTGTAAAATTACTGGAGTACATTTCCTTTATTTTTTATTTTCTTTTTTTTTTACACTGCAATATCGACCAATTAACCAAATATGAATGAATTAATGAATGATGCATTTATATAGCACTTTATTGTGTATTGCTGTCTACCCATGATAACAAATGTGGTTTTATTGAATCCTTAAGAAATCTTAAAGTCTAAACTCTGAATCTGCTGAGATACAAAAGAGCAACATCTGAGCAATACAATTTTGAGGTAGAAGATTTAAGCTCAGAACTGTGTACTTGACAAACAGATCTAATCATTCACACCTGAAAGTGCACCAACATTTAAGCAGGAATAATTCGATCTTATTCATCATTACAGAGACTCAACACAGAGAAAGACTCTTTCTTTCTCCTCGTGAAGCGGTTACACATCCGACAGGTGCTCTCCTTTTGGCCAGATTGCTTTGAGGGACAGCAGCAACTGTTGTGTCCACCTGTCTCTCCTTCATTTTCTTTTTTCCCCTTTTCTTTTTAGTCTCTGTGAAAACAGCTTCACACTGAACATATTGTGCTTATTGGTCACTGAGGGTTTGATGTTATGTTGGAGTATCAGGATTTTAACAGAAGATGAAACAGTCAATGTCACTGGCAAGGCTGATATTAAATCTGTCACGGACCACGGTAAGGTTCATTTACAGACACACAAATCATGCAGTCACACTAACACAGCCCTGCAGGGCCCCCTAGTGCTGCTGAAAAGCCACTAAAATGGAAATGAGCATGCATGCTCACATATGCATGCATACCTGTACACTTCTTTGATACTTGACAGGTTGTGTTACATACATACATACATACATACATACATACAATTGTTTAACAATTCAATAAAAGGAATGGTGTACATCCACTGGAAAAAAATTAATAATAATAATGTTTGGAAAGATTAAATCATGAAATCTTTTAGTCCATCTTAAGCTTTGATGTTAACAGTATGCTGTCAAAATGAACGTTTAGTTGATTTCCACATTTAATATTTACTGTCATCAAAGATTTTTGACAACTATGTTAAACTACACCAATTTTTGTCAAATCTTCAGATGAAAGATTCCCTTCCCCTACAGCCTTTAAATGACAAGCGAATAGCAAATGGTTAAAATGTGTGAGCCCAATATCTCCAGTCCAAATTTGTTTCACTATGAAATGCGTCAACAGAAAGAATTACGGTGCTTGTCAAGCAATATCATCAAATACTATATCCAGCTCTATACATTGAAATATTTCCAAAGGTGCTAAATGGTTTAACTAAACTATAAACTGTAACTCAAGGCATTGATCACATCGGGCTGCTTACTGGCGGAAAAGCTATAAGAGTTTTGATTATAGCAGCACTGAGTTAGCTGAGTTAGCGGTATTGATGTATGTTGCTCTCCTGAGGAATGCAGAACACATGCTGTTGTATGAACAAGCAGCCTGAAACATGACAGAAAGGCATTTTCCCTCTAGTTTCACTCCAATACTGATAATTAAAAAAGGATAGACTGAGAGATCTGAGAGTCTATGACATCATTTGACATTTTGTTTAAAAACACACATGCACACAACACACATAAATCAAGATGTTTCTGCTGCTAAGAAATGGCAAATATAGCCCTGCTCTATTAGTGCTATAGACACGAATGATATCTGACATCATGTGGCATTTTAAGGAGAGGTGGTGCTATATATTGTAAGTGATCAGATTTGCAGATTTTTATCTGATGGACAATAAAACAGGCAAAAATATAATTGATATGGAGAGTCATATAGTCATATAATATGTATTTACACATGTAACAAGCTAAAAAAAAAAAACACAGGACACTTATGAAACTGAATTGTATAATCTTGCATATAAGACACAAATCTAGCTTGTTTAACATCTATTGTTGTTGAAAATTGAAAGCACATTTATGTAATTTGGCATGATCTACTTAGAATGGAAATACTCCACTGTTCTGTTTCTCTTCAAAAGGGGAGGTGCCCATAATCAGTGTTCAAGGTTTGAGATTAACTGAGGAATCTTTCAGGTTTAAGTCATTTCTGTTCTTTAAAACTCAAAAGATATTTCACATGCACATTACAAGGAATGTTCCCGGTTCAATACAAGTTAAGCCCATTTGAGAGCATTTGTGGCATCATGTTGAATGCTTCACATTTCTGCTTTTAAATCCTCCAAAAAATGATCCTATTGCAATTGTGAGTACTTCATCATAACCTTGATTAAGGTTGAAAAGGTTGAAGAGGTTTGAGAATAACCTCACTTAATCATGCAAACTGACACACGCATACATGGCATACACACACACACACCTGGACTGGATATAATTTAAAAAATGCAGATTGCTTATTTCCCTGCAAAGAAAACAAACGTTTTCTCAGAAAATTAGTCCTTTCTTATTTGAGCTTTACTCAACACTCACTTTATTGATCAAAAGCATCACGACCTAATGTTTACCAAATGCGTGAGTGATATTTTCCTTCCCCATTTTCTGAGTGCTTTGCTATGCAAGGTCCCATACCTTTTGATAAAGCATACTGAGAAAGAGCATGACATTTACCGGCATGTGAACACACACACAAACATTTACATCCTTATTTCAGACTCCCAAATGGGAGCAGGTAAATTCTATCACGCTGGCTGGTAGTTTTCTGTGTTTTCTAAATTCAAGGACATCAACATAAAATACATATCCCTGCCTGCTTGAAATAATGTCTTATCAAAATAATGTTTGGAATCATCTTGGAAATGGGAGGAAGCACTTGTTCTCTTGCTTTGCACTTTTAACAGGAAACATACAAGCATAAAAGAAAATCCCTTGCCTCTCAACACATCAGTTTATATCTTGCACATCAATCCCAGGCCTGGCATTGGCACAATACTAAACCTGGATCACAGGCTGCATAAACCACAGCTCATTGATATAGACTCTGGCATGGGCACATTCATCTTCTTCCCAGTTCCCATATGTTACTGATCACCGTAGAACCTATCTGATTTACACCCCCTCATCTCTTGTGTTTGAAAGGGTCAAAAGCCAAGATTCTAATTATGGTTAATTGAAATTGCTTGTGAAATTGGGCTTCTGAGATGGTGACGACATGTTGGGGTTATAACGGTGTGAGCTGCAGAGCTGGAATACAGCCAAGAATGGTTTCAGGTTTTAGTCTTCATCCTTTATCTGTACATAATATTTCTCTCCCCTGGCCTGAAGCATTCCAATACTAACAATATTGCCATAATACCATGCCAGCTGTCACAAACAGAAGAGTTGAGCTGGTTGTCACAGTTTTTACATCAATGGATATTTTTCAGGATTGGCACCAATACCATAATACCATAAAATCTTGGCTACCACTGTTATTGTCTATTGGGAAAATACAACACATAAGGACTTGCTATTAAATAGCCTATTTTAGATTTGTAAACAATAAAAGAATTATGAAATAGTAATAATGTATAAGGTATAACATACAAAAACATCATTTGATTTCTTTTTGTGCCTTTACATTCTCCTCACTCAGTCTTTCTTTTTAAATATGGTCTGCACTGTAGACAGCCACACAACCCCTGTAATGATGGCTCTGCCAGCCTGCATCTCTGGCTGTCTGGAGAAGTCCCAGTTAAGACAGATGTGCACCCCAGGTCACAGAACCTCAAACTGGGCATGTTAGCCAGCAACAGTAGGCCTCCTTATCCCAGTGTTTAACCCTTACCCACCATGGCATTAATACAGAAGGAGATGAAGTGTGGTGACCATCCTAACCATTCTCTAATATTGGGAAAGAGACAAACATCTTTAGTGACAGCTTAAAGTTGATTCTGAGAGCCTGATAGCTTAGAGCGTTGATACTAGTTAGTCTCATATGTAGCAGGGAAGAATTACAGCAGAAACAAACAATATATATGTTTATCCATGTCTGGACCTAAAGTACAACTGAAAAAAAGTTCAGCAAAAGTTATTTAAGGACTCTTGTGATTGTGCCTATCAGCTTTTGTCCTTATAGCCATTTATTTTATGGAATAAAACATACTGAATATTCACCTTGGTTAAGGACTCACCCAGGATGTTTACATTGACATCAGAACTCCAGCTGACGTTCTTCTTGAGCCAAGCAAGATCCCCCACTGCTTTTACACCTAAAGCCCCCTCTCTCCATCTCTCATTTTTTCTCTCTCTCTCAGAACAAGAAAAAAAACTTGCGTTCTCTCTCCTTTCTTTCACCAGAAGGTATGCATCTGATTTTGCCAGAGAAAACTGAGACTTAAGCAACACTTCATGTTCCGTAACATTGTTTTACACGCAGTAGTTCTGATAAAAAAATCTTTTGCATAAACAACAGTCTACAGATATTAAGAAATGTTTATTTTATGAATATAACCAAATGACTGTAGCAACATTATCCCTTTTAATTTCACTCAAAAAGTGAATAATAAAAAGACATGATCTTTAATGAGGCACCAACATTTTTTAATTCATACATTTGATACTTTGACATCAAAATATACAAATTAAGGCATTAATCAATTAATTTGTGCACTTAATATAAATCTGCTCCAAATGAGACAGATATGGGCTTCATTAGTTTCTTTAATGCTTAGGTCTATTCATCCAAGTGAGGGCATGACTGGACAGCATCATGCTGAAGGATATTCAGATGCACATACAGAGATCACCACCATTTCAAATAGCATATTCAAGAAACACAAAGGTAGCACTCTGATCCTGAACATCTGACTGCAGTTTCAGTGGTAAAAGATCTCATAGATCTTGCCTGCATAGCTACAGACCTGTCTCTAATAACCAATAACAGATCACTCCAATCAGTCTAAAGCTGGGAAACCCTGCACCATCCAGACAGCTATTGGTTTAAATATCAGAAAATACACATCTTCAAAAGATGACATCGAAAAAAAAAAATTTTTATTCCCATGCCTGTTCTGGCTTTCATTTCCTGCTTTGGGAGAAGGGTGTGTGTGTAGACCTGGAAGCTTGAGCAGAACGTCACATGGCTCTGGTTTAGGTGGAAAATCAAACACAGTTGTGGGCATGCACCAATTTAACCAAAATAGGTGCTTTAATCATTTTTATGGATGGTGGGAGTTTACAACCTTTATGTATTTATGGACTAGGAGAGAGGCATAAATCAAGCGGTCGCTGCAGGAGAGGAGAACAGATTGGAATAAAGGACAGAGGATGAGATGGAAGGACAGAAAATGAAAGCGAGATCCAAGAGAAAAAAGGTTAGAAGTAAAGAAAAGCATGATTAAAAAAAAAATAATTGACAAAGCTGTCCTGGTTTATTCAAACATGACTCAAAATTATTAGATATCTGACAGAAGCTTAGTGAAATTCATTATTTATAATTACACTGAAGGACTCTACATTTACTCTTAATGTGGGTGGGATAGGGTGCCAAAAGCCAGGTAATTCACCTTCATTAGTTTAAATGAACAGAACCCATTAGTCTCCTTTATTACAGACTCATTAGACCATTAGATAACGGCCAGGTGTTGGCATGCAAAAAAACAGCGATTTTGTCACCTTAGAGTGAACTTTGTTTTGATGGAACCCAAAAAGCTTTCTCCATCCCTCCCACACAGAGTATTTTACAAGTTAACCGCTTCAGGAGTAATAATAGGGTTGGTTTTGGAGGTTGAAAAAAAAAAAAAAACCGGGCCGGGTCCTTGAGCTGTAAACCTGAATTAGGAGTGTTGTTTTGGTTTCCATGGCTTTCGAAGCTCCACTGAGAGCTCATGGAGAATTGATTGTGTCTGAGTCACTCCCTCCACCTGGTTACAGGACCTTTTTGTTTGTTTTTCACCCATTTGCTTGTCGGACCAAAGAGATACGTCTGACCCCTTTGTCTCCCCTTAGACCACACTCACATTCACCTTTTGGTAATTAATAAAAGTCATTGTTTCGCATAGAGCTTATGGAGACTAAAGGCAGGGCAGTAAAATGCCAGTTCAAAACAATGAGGGAGGTATAGCTATAAAAGAAGCAGGTATCCACCAATGAAAAGCATAAATAGAAAAAGAGCATTGATAAAGTGCTGAATACATCGTTTTGATCTGTTACATAAAGCGATCTGTGATGATGTCCTAATTCTGGCAGAGAAGAAATCAGTGAATGTAAAAATATGGACAAGCACAGTATTCACCAACCTCCAGGATCCACTGTTCTGAATCGACCCCTTTGGCTAAATCCGAACCTATTTAACATCGGGCTGAAGGCTGGTGGCCAAACATGCTAACTGTGAAGAAAGAGATTACAGAGTCTCCACTGTGCCAAACTGTGTTGAAATTAACCCAGTAATCAGAAACATTATGTTCTTATGGGGAGCGCCCAGGCGACTGGCAGATGGCAAAGAGCATTAGAGAGATACCTGCCAAACGTTAGCCTGTTCTCTTCTCCATGATGTGAAAGCCTTTGTGATGAGGAGAGAGGGGCACCCCTGTGTGTCTGCAGCATATGGTGGGGTAAATATTGACTGATATTATAATTATGAACAGCATAATCTAATAATTAATCATGCACATGCTCACATATTCAATACTCAAGCAGACACATACTGTAGGACAGCCTTTGAAAATTATGCTGGCAGAGAGAATATGACAGATGCCACAAGACCTGTAGCTGTCTAATGTGCATATTTGCTTCAATATTGCAATGCAAACCATGATAAGTGAAGAATCACTTATGCTTCTGTTTCTCTCTCTTCCTCTTTTTTATATATTTTTTCCTTTCTTTCTGTTCTGTGTAGAAGAATATTGCAATACGGACATAAACAGCTTGTGAACATAGAGAAACAGATTCATATACACATTGATCGGATCCATTTCAGTCTTTTAACTCACCTCAGATTGCATAAGTCAAGTGAGATAATGAGCTTCAGGTTTTCTCAGTTTCTCAGAGAGAAAGCCCTCTGATTAGTGTTATGCAGTCTAATATAGACTAATGCAGCTGATTATATCATTTAAGACATACATTACTCTGTGGCCTCAGTGGTAATTATAAAATAACATCATAACTGCATTTGGAACATGCAGACGGTGGATAATTAAATAAAACGACACAACTTGTTTTCCTTTTTAAAGTGCCCCTCTTTCTGGGTTGCATCAAAACTAAGAAGAGAACGAGTTAGAAAAGTATTATCAATTGTACTATATCTCCCCCTGCTGGTGACACTAGTTAAACACATGTAAATCATCTCATGCCGCTGAAACCAGCAGGTGAAATTAGCTCCATTTGAATTTGATTTTTGAAATCATTATATTTTCTAATTTTTCATTCTTCCTTATCAGTTAATACATATGAACGATTTTTACGAGTGTAGATTTTTTACTAGTTTCAAACACACAAATACATAATGTATCCTGGAAAACAACAACAACAGTTTTGGCTAAAACAAAGGTCTGGAGATAAATTCCTTTTTTTTTTTTTTTTGCAATAAACACCATTTCTAAATAAGTGGGTATTTTTTTCTTCAAAGTGATGCAAAAGGGGGCAATTGGGTGAAATACTGTCATTAAAGTTTTATCATCAATGCAAAAAATACAGAGTTGACTTGTTTGTAAAATACAGATTTTGTACATAACACAAAGTATCAACAATACTCTCAATGTCAACAGAATACAGAATAACGAATACAGCTTTCGATAATTTGCTAAAAACTGAAAAGGATTTTTTAAAGCAGAAGACAGAAGAAACATGATACGATAGGATACAAATTAAAAGTCATTGCAAATTGACGTCGTTCTGCTTGCTTTTTTAACTGAAGATGAAATTATGTTGAGATAAGTTTTAAATTCTTTTAAAAAGATAGGGGACAATCGGTTGTTGTTAGTGAACTTACATTTGTGGATATAAAATTTGCAAAGATACATTTATAACAAAGCAAGCATTGTTTTAGTGAAATAATAACCATATATTGTCATTAAATAATGTCTTTAAAATTATGGACCCGTGTAATAATAATAATAATAATAATAATAATGATGATGAACCGAACGGAGTGCAAAACGTCAGAGGAAATGACGCTGGGAAGGTCGTTTCTTCAAGTGTGCACAGCATGATCATGTTCTCCATATTTTTCCCTCAGACGGACAACTAGCGTTACCATGCCAGAACTATCCTGACAAGTTTACATATGTTTACATATGTACCCAGTTTTAGTACATAGAACATTTTATACGCACACTGCCTTTTAATATCGCTGGAAAGACCCGTCACTCTGAATGTAAACACGTCCTGAGACGGCGCATGCGCACTGAGTCGAACGCGCTCCTAGATCGAGACATTGTGCAGATTCAAGCCTGAAAATGGGGGACAAACAGCAATAAAAGTAAAGTAGAATGCTTAATCAAAACGCGTTTCTTCAGATCATTGGGTGTTTGCCGTGAGTGAACCAGTAACTCTGTAAGAAATGCGGCATGGATTCAAACTCGTAGTGCAGCGAAAACCACTTAATATTTGATTACCTCGTTTGCTAACAGCGGCTAGCTAGCAATGAGGATCAAAATGGAGGCGCGCTATTTATTATTAGCTCGAGTTAAAATGGTTCATACATCTTGAACGATATGCATCATAGCGTTTTATAAGCAGATTCGCTAGTAGCTTTAGTATTATTGTAATAGATGTGTGCATGTCTTCACTCAAGACCAACCGGTAGTGAGCTGCAGTAATCTGTTGTTTATGACCAAACATCTGATTTATAGCCTTTTAGACAACTTGATATCGTAAAAGATATTATGTGAATGGTTTTAATGTTTTATTTTGTCTATGCTTACCCAGTAGATTTATTTTAACTTTATACAGAAGGTTTGGTTGCATGTATAGACAGGAAGGATATTCTTACGGTCCACAAATTTCCCCAGAATTCAAAGAGATCCTCAAAACAATGATTTTGGAACTAACATATATGTCACTTTGTTATTATATTGATTCTAATTTATTGATTTATATTCTTGTACAGGTTTGCAGACACACCATTGTTGATATCAACTCTATAGGAGCTATGGTTCTTTGGGTAGAGGCTTTTGTTCGCCATGAATATGCGACCCGAATGCTTTTCTAAAGTGGGATTGTACTCCGACAACTGTGACTTAAGGCCTTCTCAAACAAGACATCCAGTTAGTGTCCGAAGAGAGATTGGAGATCCTTTTGGTGACACTCCTGACAGGACCAGACCGCATCCGATCTTGGACAAGACTCTAGGTGGGAAAGCTGAACGGACCTCATTACCTTTAAAGCCTGGCAGAGAGTTGGCTGTCGCTTCAGAGGCTGGCTCTGTGGGCACAGAAACACTGTCATCTCAAACTAAACAAATGGGGGGTGAAGGCACCCCTGTAAAAAGTAAAACTCCTCTTGGACAGACCAACGCCATTGATAACAAGCCAGAGTTTGTATCCATGAATTCACATAGTAATTCTAGAGACCCTGTTGGTGAGAAAAGTGCCAAAGGGTTAGAGACTATGGGGGTGTCTAATGAACATTCGGAGGGCAAAAGGATGAATATGCGGAAACTCGCCAGTCATCCTCACGCACAAGCCACTTGCCTGAAACAGCTGCTTCTGCTTCAGCTGGACTTGATAGAGCAACAACAGCAACAGCTGCAGTCTAAGGACAAGGAAATAGATGAACTCAAATCAGACAGAGACACGGTATGTATGCAAGCGTTGGCGTCAGTAAGATTTTTTTAAATGATCACAAATGAAAAGCTTTCCATTCATCCAAAAAATTCTGGAAAAAAGATGCATCACAGTTTCCACAAAAATATTGAGCTGCACAACTGTTGTTTTGAAATTGGTAATGAATAAGAAATGTTTCTTGAGCACCAAATCAGCATATTAAAATGATTTCTAAAGGAGAATGTGACACTGGAGTAACAGCTGCTGAAAAATCAACTAAAATATGTTAAAATAGAAGGCGATATTTTAAATTGTAATATTTCACAATAATACTCTTTTTAATGTATTTTTTTAATAAATGCAGCCTTGGTGAGCACAAGACCCTTCTTTCATTTAAAAAAAAATATATATAAAAAACTTAAAAAATCTTACAAATCCCAAACATTTGAATGATAGTTTACAGGTCATGGTTTGTGGGATATTGACCCATGACATTGTTTTTTTTTTCTGATTTAGCAGCATAAAATTGGTTAATAGTTTATACTTGCATCCATTTTTTTTCTGCCTTGAAACAGTTGCTTGCCCGTATTGAGCGGATGGAGCGCCGTTTGCAGTTGTTAAGTAAGGAACCTCGTGACAAGAGGCTCTTCCAGCCACTAGAAAGATGGGTTCCTGACACAGATGACTTTTGGGAATCACAATCAGGTGACAGCACTCAAACTCAGGCATCTAAGTCAAGTGGCAAAGTGCAAAAGAGGTAAGACTGGGAAATTCACCTGTTAGTCACTCTTTTTGTGGCTTCTGCTTGACTGTTGTGACCTGTGAATACTCTGCCTAGGAAGTTCAACTTGTTAGATGCAAAGAATCAGAGGTCAAGGGGTAAGACCTCCAAAATGACCCCCCAAAAATTAGAGACAGAAGGGACATCACCATGTCAGCGTGACCTACGAAACAAGGAGACCCCAGAGAAGACAAATGTCATGAAATCATCCGGGCAGATGGACCCACAGCCAGAGGGAGAAAAAGACAGCAAAGAAACAGAAGATCTTCCGTACATGACAACAACTGAGATGTACCTTTGCTGCTGGCAGCAACCTCCGGCCTCTCCATTAAGGGATGAGTCTCCAAAGAAGGAAGAGGATGTTGCAAGTACGTGCTTGGCTCAAATGCAAAATGGCAGTTGTAAACATTGATTTACAAATTGTAATACACAAAATATTTCCTCAGTCCCATCATGGAGGGAAAACACCATGGAACCCCTTCAGGAGGAAGATGCTGTTGACATCCCTGAAGTAAGAGTCATTATTTGCATCATATATGTATTAAACGTAAAATCATTTGACTGACTTCACTCATGTTGTTCCAAACTTGTATAAATTGCTTTTTTTCTGATGAACACAGAAGGAGATATTTTGAAGAATGTTGGTATCCAAACAATTGATGGAAGCTCTTTGACGACCATAGTATTTGTTTCGATGTTACCAGCAACTTGTTTGGTTACCAACATTCTTGAAAATATATTGTCCGTAAAAAAAAAATTAACTTGAGATTGAGTAAATAACGGCAAAATGTAAATTTTTGTGTGAACTATTCCTTTAGTTATGAGGCCATTTGTCATTTTTCCATCTTTTTTTCCTTTAGAATCTTGATGATGGTGTTTTTCTGAAGCGGCACGCAAAGTTAGAACTGGATGAGAAGAGACGAAAAAGGTGAGATTTATTTTTAGACGATTGTTTTCCTGATCTGTGTTTGTGGCATCAACCCATTTTTAACCATTTTGTTTTAGCTTTTTCATGCACGTGAGAACTTTTCAAATGTTTTTTGGAAGGTTTTGAAATCTCTTGTGCTTACCAAGGCTTCATATAAATACAGTAAAAACATTAATATTGTGAAATATTATTACAATTTAAAATAAACTGAAGTTTGAAATGTAATTCAAATTATCCACATTTCTGTGATGGCAAAGCCGAATTTTCAGCAGCCATTACTGTAGCATTCAGTGTCACATGATCCTGGCATGACATGAAATATTTACTTGAGACTAAAATTCATCGATATTCAGCATACCTACTTAAATATATGCATATATAATAATAAAGATATCAGTTCCAGCTTGTGGTTAAATGAGGTCTGCACAACAAATACAGGTGCTGGTCATATAATTAGAATATAATCAAAAAGTTGATTTATTTCACTAATTCCATTCAAAACGTGAAACTTTTATATTATATTCATTCATTACACACAGTCTGGTATATTTCAAATGTTTATTTATTTTCATTTTGATTATTATAACTGACAACTAAGGAAAATCCCAAATTCAGTATCTCAGAAAATTAGAATATTACTTAAGACCAATACAAAGAAAGGATTTTTAGAAATCTTGGCCAACTGAAAAGTATGAGCATGTACAGCACTCAATACTTAGTTGGGGCTCCTTTTGCCTGAATTACTGCAGCAATGTGGCGTGGCATGGAGTCGATCAGTCTGTGGCACTGCTCAGGTGTTATGAGAGCCCAGGTTGCTCTGATAGTGGCCTTTAGCTCTTCTGCATTGTTGTGTCTGGAATATTGCATCTTCCTCTTCCCAATACCCCATAGATTTTCTATGGGGTTAAGGTCAGGCGAGTTTGCTGGCCAATTAAAAACAGGGATACCATGGTCCTTAAACCAGGTACTGGTAGCTTTGGCACTGTGTGCAGGGGCCAAGTCCTGTTGGAAAATGAAATCTGCATCTCCATAAAGTTGGTCAGCAGCAGGAAGCATGACGTGCTCTAAAATGTCCTGGTATACGGCTGACCTTGGACCTCAGAAAACACAGTGGACCAACACCAGCAGATGACATGGCTCCGCTAACCGTCACTGACTGGAAACTTTACACTGGACCTCAAGCAAAGTGGATTGTGTGCCTCTCCTCTCTTTCTCCAGACTCTGGGACCCTGATATCCAAAGGAAATGCAAAATTTACTTCCACTCAGCAGCAGTCCAGTCCTTTTTGTCTTTAGCCCAGACGAGACGCTTCTGACGTTGTCTGTTGTTCAAGAGTGGCTTGACACAAGGAATGCGACAGCTGAAACCCATGTCTTGCATACATCTGTCCGTATTGGTTCTTGAAGCACTGACTCCAGCTGCAGTCCACTCTTTGTGAATTTCCCCCACATTTTTGAATGGGTTTTGTTTCACAATCCTCTCCAGGATGCGGTTATCCCTATTGCTTGTACACTTTTTTTTCTTCCCTTCGCCTCTCTATTAATGTGCTTGGACACAGAGCTCTGTGAACAGCCAGCCTCTTTTGCAATGACCTTTTGTGTCTTGCCCTCCTAGTGCAAGATGTCAGTGGTCGTATTTTGGACAACTGTCAAATCAGCAGTCTTCCCCATGATTGTGTAGCTTACAAAACTAGACTGAGAGACCATTTAAAGGCTTTTCAGGTGTTTTGAGTTAATTAGCTGATTAGAGTGTGGCACCAGGTGTCTTCAATATTGAACCTTTTCACAATATTCTAATTTTCTGAGATACTGAATTTGGGATTTTCCTTAGTTGTCAGTCATAATCCTCAAAATTAGAAGAAATAAACATTTGAAATATATCAGTCTGTGTGTAATGTATGAATATAATATACAAGTTTCACTTTTTGAATGGAATTAGTGAAATAAACTTTTTGATGATATTCTAATTATATGACCAGCACCTGTATAGTAATATGTTTCAAATAAAAAGTTCACTGTTTATGTACAGTTATTAACTGCCTGAAACAACACTTGCTTTTAATTTGCATGCTCTTCTGTTAGATGGGACATTCAGAGAATACGTGAACAGCGTATACTTCAAAGACTGCAGCAGCGCATGGAGAAGAAAAAGACAAATGTTCAGGAGAGTGAGCCAGAATTATTCTCTTTTTACCCTGATGTGGACAATGGTATGGGTCTTAGATGCATTTCATAAAATATTTTTTTTTTTATTGATTTTATAAACGCAAAAAGCTGTTATCATATTATATACCATATTTTCTTTATATGTTCCACATTACTTTCCTCTTGTACAGTGGAGGCCATCATGGTAACACCCTTTCTGCCAGTAGTGGCATTTGGTCGGCCTTTGCCCAGTTTGCCTCAACAGTAAGAAATAATCTTCAGATTAACATATAACTGCTTTTAATACTGTTTAAGTGTCATATAACAATCATTTGCTGTCTGCCAGAAATTTTGAGCTGCCCTGGCTTGATGAAAGAAGTCGATGTCGCATTGAAAACCAGAAGAAACAAACTCCCCACAGGACATGTCGCAAATGAGTTGCACATATTCTTGCTATGTGTCTTGAGTTAAGTACCATACAGAGGAATGCTACTTCATGTCCTGTAACAGAACATGGGGTTGAACAGGCAAAGCAGCAGTGTATTCATTTTATTGTGCCCTGATAATAAAGCACTAACTGCCCGGCTAACTGCTATTTTAGTTCCCTCACAGTCAGTGTGTGGCCTTGATTAAATCCTCTTCTTGTTGTCCTGTTCTGTGTACTTTCATTGAGGCTAAGTGATATTGATCATTGCAGGCTTTCCTGCAAATACTGTTTTAATGTGCACTAGACTGTGGTTATGGAGTACTGCTGCACATTTGCATGTAATGCCTCAATGTTTGTGTTGAGAGTGACTTTAAAGAGCTTTTGCAAATGTTTTTGTGCATGAATGTCTTGATGAATCTTATGCCTAAAAACGTACATATTTTTGTAAGCATAGTGTAGTTGTTTAGAGGGAAAGAAATTGTCAGGATTGGAGTAAGGATGCTAAAATGCGTAGATGAATGCCCCGTTGTAAAATAGTAGGTATGAATTGAGTGTATGGCCATTCAAGTGTCTCCGAAGCTGTTCAGCATCCCATGCAGGTTTAAAGACAATGCCCTTAACGTTATTTTTGGATCAGTTAGTTGGTCTGTTGATGTTGTTTTTGTTGTACCTCAACTTTCTTATTGAAAATACATTTATTTTATCTTAAAACCTTATCCATGTCCAGAAGTGTTGCTAGTCATTATTCATTTTGCATAAATTCTGTGTGTCACAGGATTTATTTCAGGGCATTTCCTAAAGATATTTTTGTTCTAACTTAAAATTGATTTTGTTATTGTGTTGATTCTGTGAGCACCACACATAAGGTTTTTTTTTTTTTTGAATGTCTGCAACTGGACCTCTGTAAATATCTTTACTGAGACACATTGGCTCTAAATAAGGAAAACATTGCTGTTATTTTTTTATTTAATTTCAGAAAAGTGTTGTTTGTTCAGCATAGATATTATATTGATAGCATTATTTACAAAGTAAAAAATTTTGTTTTTCAGGAAAAAAAAATAAAAACTCACTTTGTGATTTCCTAATTGACACTCCGTTTTTAATGTCTTACATGTCCATGTTTGTTGTTACTGTAGTATTTTATTATTATTATTTGATTCAAATCACTTGAAATGTGATTTGGTCGATTGTGAAAACGATTTATTCTAAGACTAAATATTTAAGTATTTTGTGTTTTTCAAATAGTATATAAATAATACAGTTTAATCTTATGTTTGTATATAAGTGTCAATTTGGGGGTAAATTAATTGTAATGTTTTTTTCTCAATTTGGTAAATGCACAAACTACTTTCTGCGAATTACCCATGCATGCAAGAGTATATGTGACAGCCACTGTAAAACAACTGTAACACCATATATCACAGAAAACACTCATTCAATTCATAGTAAGTGTGAAAAAACAAAAGAAAAACAAATTGCAAAATAACAATTCAAATATTCAAAACATACCACCTCTTGATTCACCATGAGATAAATACACTAATATTTCTTTTTTAAATTTCAATAAGTCTTTAGATTATTTTCTGACAAAACGAGCTTTGGAAAACTTCCTCTCTATATATTTTGTTTTATTAAATAACCAAACTTATTATGAGATGTTGCCTTGCACAAACTTTAGAGTTTATGAAAGTTTAGAGTTTACTGAACACGCCTGGATAAATAGAGATTCGATCACTTTGAGAAAAAATGATGACATAAACCACCAAATTTATTATATGTAGGTATTTACTACTAAAAGATCAAGATGAATATATTATTAGAAGATCATGATCGTATAATAGCACAGGTATTTGAAAGATAATTCTCTTGTATGAACAGACTGAAAACTGGAATGACTCCATTTTGCACTATTTATATAAAAGTTTAGTATCAGCAACTATGTTTATGATAATTAAAAGATGACGTGTGATAAACCGGTTTTCATAATAATGAAATATTTAGTGTTAAGTTTTCCTCAAAAGATCAAGTTGGAATCTCGGAGTAACAGATTCTTTTGTTGATTTCATCTCCTTCAAAAAAGGATTTGTCTAAACAGAAGGCTTGAGATCAGTCTGATGCATTGCATCTTCATTTGGGTAAGGTGTTTGGTAATATTTCTACAGCACGTCATAAAAGGAGACAGAAAAACAAAAAGGAATTTTAAAAAAATTTAAAGCGTCTAATGTCGGGAAGAAAAAAAAACAGCATTCACATCCTCCCTCTTTTGAATCAGTCTACATTTTAGTGAAGCAAGCTTTCCGCAAACAGTTCCAAATCAAACCCTTTACTAAAGTCCTCTCATTCTCAGTCTCTCCTGAGGTTATTCAGCCTCTCCTCCAAGTCAGCATCAGCATCTGCCAGCGTAGCCTGTGGTTCAGCCTTCTTCCCAGTCGCAACCGAGAGATTTCCTCCAGTAGAAGGCAGGTCTGTTTGAATGAAATAACAGGTAATATAAAAACGGCATAGGGTGTAATTGTTTACGGTTTATGGTGGTGTCTTTTTTGCTTACTTGAAAGTTCATCAGAAAGATTCAAACCCAGCTCATCCAGAACTTGAGAAACCACAGCATCACTACATTCAAAGCAACAAGTGCAGTCAGCATATAAAATATTATTATTATCAATGCATAACAGTTGTTATGCTTTATGTTTCTGTGGAAACCATGAGGTATTTTTATTTATTTTTTTAATTCTTTGATGAACAAAGTTCAAAAGAACGGCATTGAAATCAAACAGAAATCTAAAATTATAATTATAAATGTCTATACTGTCACTTTCTGAACAAAAGTGGAATAAATTGATAAATAAATACACACACACACACATATATTTTTTTTTCACCTCTCCTCTTCATCATCTTCATCCCCCATTGCATCATCAATTGCATCATTCATCATCTCCTCCTTCATGTCCATGATTTCACTTTGGCGCTCAAACTCCATCATGATCTTCTGAATCTGTGGCAACTTCAACTGCATTGAGAGGAAAAGCAATTCACATCAACAAGCTGCCTGTCGGCAAGAGAACCAGAAATTGAAAATGCTACAGCACATATAGTACCTGTCTATTCATGGTGGCCATAGCTTTGGTGACTCCTTTCATAGCTTGCGCCATGCTGTTGTTTGATTTGAGGGTTTGGATTTTAAGGCTGACAGCTTGAATATTGGCTTTCATCATGATGAATTTCTTGACGTATCGTCTTGTGCGCACCAAGTCCTTGGCCATGATCTTCACAGCATCCTGTCGGACAAAGAATGTTACTTGCACTCGACTCAAGAGAGACTTCACAGACCTGCTGGTGACATTAAAGACACCAATGTTAAATTAAAACTCTCCTTACCATCTGTCCTTGTTTGGCCATTTTCTTAATGTCAGCAATTATTTTCTTTTCCTGTTGTTCCAGTCTCTGGCGTTCTCTGTCTAGATCTCTCATTGCTCTATTAAGTGCTCTCTGATTCTGTCTGAGCATCTCCTCCGGAGTCTTTCTTTTTCCAAAAAGGAACTCCATCTGACATGAACAAATACAAAACAAAAAAACAAAAAAGACTAGACTGTTAGAAGTTTGAATGAAAATTTAAAGGGTTTCTATTATCTGCTAAACGTCCAAATTGGACTACAGAAAGACGATTAAGTCACAGAAAAGGAATTCAGATGTCCACATGCGATTTGATGACGGTGTCTCTGTCACATGATGCCATGACATCACTGTTTGCAGGCATGTCATCTGGGACTGTTAACAATTGGTTTCTACAGCTACTGGCAAATTAAAATATTTTACATGCTATGAATCAAGTGACATCATCCCAGCTGTAATAGCTATTTCTTCTCAATTTAATATTGAGAAAATATTATAACATATAACATAACCCTACAGTGTTATGTTCTCAATGACAATGAACTGGGACATTTAGCACAATAAACACTGAAACTTGCTCGAAACACTAAAAAGGACGACGATAATTCAGACAGAAACTTTGAAAAATAACATGTTTAATGATTATCCTTTCGTAAAAATGACCAAGACCCTTCTCAAATAATAATAATAAGATCTGTTGCTAAAATTAGCTCAGGAAAAGAAAGAAAACCCGGTGCCTATCATATCGCTCTCATTTTTACCTTGACTGTTTTAATGTGGAAAACGACCACCAGAGATGCCAGAAACGTTAGCTGAACAGACCAAATATCACACCGTCGTTTGTTTCTTCTACACTTTATTTAAAGTTACCGTTCGTCGATCCACCCGATTGTTTTCTCCACTTTAAAACTTCTTCCGCATATGAATGTCAATACTTCCTTTGTATATGTCTACGTCACCGGAAACGCGTCATTACTATACTTTCCACAAACAACAGTGACATTTACATTACGTTTACACTTAGTCATTAAGCAGACGCTTTTATCCAAAGCGACTTAAAAATGAGGACAATGGAAGCAATCAAAATCAACTAAAGAGCAATGATATACACGTGCTATAACAAGTATCAGTTATCTTAAACACAGTACTCGTAGCAAGGGCTTTTAAATAATCTAATAAATAAAAAGAAAAAAACAGATAGAATAGAAAAAAGAATAGAGCTATCTAGTGTTAGAGGTCTTTTTTTTTTTACATTTATTTCAGGAATGCATACATTTCTGATATTATTCTGAAAGCGGTCTGGTCAAATCCTTACAAATTTTGTATTTTGAACAAAGTTAAAGAGGCACAAACTTTAACTTTTTATTCTATTTGAATATACTTTTAAAATTTACCCATGTAAAGTAGCTCTTTCTAAATTCATGGACATTGACAATAATTGCATTTTCAATAATTGCATTTTTTCTTCTTTTTTTATGAGGAAGACTTCTCATTTATTTTATAATTGTGATTTGTCTTTTAGATTTAGGTCCGTTGTTAGTGCCTTTTTATTTGTTCAAAGAAATGTTAATTACATACTCTCTTTTAAAGATGTTATTTGCACTTATTCACACAAAAGCAAAAATGATTGAGTGTGTTGTTAACTTTAACATTTTACAAGGTAAATATTGCATTCATTAAAAAAAAAAAAAAAAAAAAAGCGAGATGCATACCAAAATGTCATTTATTTTTATTAGAAATGGAATCTTTGAATGAGTCTGTAATGCAAATTAATAACAAAGAGAATGCCATACTATTAGATTTCCTAGAGGATTTTTCATTCTTGTATAGCTCCCCCACTGTAATCCCTCACTTTGCCTAAGGAAGAAGGAAGATAATTTGAACTATTGTGTAGTTGTTTATATGTATGTTTATAATAATAATTATTACTTTATATACTTTATTTCTTTCATTCTCTTCTCTTAAAAGCTGTTCTGCAGATTAAGATTATTCTTCTTTCTTGTGTATGTGGAATTAATTGTTAAAACCAGTGCTTAATTTGTTAATTGCGAGGTCCCGGAACAAAGCGGGGTAACAGATCCGGCATGTGATTACAGGAGGGAGAGGTAACGGAACATTCGCGTAATCACATTGCTGAACCAGTTTAAGTGATTTTAAGAGCGTGCACCAGTTGCATTTAGTCTGTAAGGTCATGAATAACATGGAAATGCCATGCGATTTTAAAACAACAATTTCCAGGACTAAAAACTTTTTGAAAAGGTTTTATTTTTCAAATCTCTGTGTAATAGAGTTATATTTAATCATGTCCTATAGTTCTGTGGGGGACTATGTGTAGCTAGCTATATCGCATGGTTTTGACGATTCGTGTACCAGAGAGACACAGGAGAGAGTAGATCCAATTGCTAGTATTTATTAAATCAAGGGTAATCCAAATCGTGGTCGAACAAGCCAAGGTCAAAGCCAAACAGACAGTCCAAAATAAACAAACAAATAAACAAAGGAGGGAACAGGAAAGGGAACTCGGAAGACGAGAGGTTAGGGTGAATCTCGGAAGACGAGAAGACGAAGGGGAATCTCGGATGACGAGAAGGCTGATAACACGGAGGGTAAGGACTCCATACAAACAACAGGAAAAGACTGGTATTTATAGGGAGGCTAATGACAATAAAGTGACTGCACCTGGTGCAATTAACAGGAGTGCAATTACTGTGATAAAATGGGAAAAACAGAGACAAGAGAAGTGCAACACAAAACAAGGAGTCCAGGAGGGTGGTGGACCGGCGGAGGATCAGGGGGAGGGATGGAGGGCCAGGTCCTTAGAGGGAAACAGAACAAAAGACACAGACAAGAAACCCAGGAGGGAGGTGGACCGGCGGAGGATCAGGGGGAGGGACGGAGGGCCAGGTCCATAGGAGGAAACAGAAAAAAATAAAATAAAATAAAAAAATAAACACAAAAACACAAGTCCAGACATCACGTGACGCCCACCAGGGCGGAGCAGAAGACCCCCACATCCGTGCGGCCGAAGCAGACGCCCCCCCAGGGCGGAGCAGAAGACCACCACAACCGTGTGGTCAGAACGGACGAGGCAGATGGACACCAGGGCGGAGCAGAAGACCACCACAACCGTGCGGCCGGACCAACAGGAGGACAAGTCTGGTTGGGCAAGTCTGAAACATAGAACATGAACATGTTACGGGTAGCCTCCGTGGCCACAACAGGAACAGTCGGGTGCTCAGAGAGTTCGACTGAGACATGACGAGTCTCTGGAAGTTCCGCAGAGGCGAGGAGAGACTCTGGTAGTTCAGCAGAGACGTGGAACGGTTCTGGTAGTTCATCAGAGACGTGGAGAGGCTCTTATAGTTCAGCAGAGATGTGGGGAGGCTCTGGTAGTTCAGAGACGTGGAGAGGCTCTGGTAGTTCCACAGAGAAGTGACAAGACTCTGGTAATCCTATGGTGTTTATACTGGATTCCAGAAGATCGGTGCTGACTTGACTCTGCTCATGAAGATTATTGGTGACTTGCATTTGTTCATGAAGATCATTTGTGACTTGTATTTGTTCATGAAGATCGGTGGTGACTTGCCTTTGTTCATGAAGATCACTGGTGACTTGAATTCTCCCATGAAGAACCCTGGTGATTTGACTCGGTCCTTGAAGATCACCAGTGACTTGACTCGGTCCTTGAAGATCACCAGTGACTTGACTCGGTCCTTGAAGATCACCAGTGACTAGCCTTGACTCTGGAAGGTCCACGGTAACTAGACCTGACTCTGGAAGGTCAATGGTGACTAGCCCTGATTCTGGAAGGTCAAAGGTGACTAACCCTGACTCTGGAAGGTCAATGGTGACTAACCCTGACTCTGGAAGGTCAATGGTGACTAACCCTAACTCTGGAGGGTCCACGAGCCCCTGACTCGACTCTGGAGGGTCCACGAGTCCCTGACTCAACTCTGGAAGGTCAACAGGAACTAACCCTGACTCTGAAAGGTCAACAGTGACTGACCCTGACTCTGGAAAGTCAATGGTGACTAGCCCTGACTCTGGAAGGTTGACAGTGACTAACCCTGACTCTGGAGGGTCCACGAGCACCTGACTCTACTCTGGAGGGTCCACGAGCATCCGACTCGACTCTGGAGGGTCAACCAGAACCTGACTCAACTCTGGAAACTCAACGGGCACCTGACTCGACTCTGGAAGGTCAACAGGAACTAGCCATGACTCTGGAAGGTCGATGGTGACTAACCCTGACTCTGGAAGGTCGACGGTGATTAACCCTGACTCTGGAGGGTCCATGAGCACCTGACTCGACTCTGGAGGGTCCACGAGCACCTGACTCGACTCTGGAGGGTCAACCGGAACCTGACTCAACTCTGGAAAGTCAACGGGCACCTGACTCGACTCTGGAAGGTCAACAGGAACTAGCCATGACTCTGGAAGGTCGATGGTGACTAACCCTGACTCTGGAAGGGTAATCCAAATCGTGGTCGAACAAGCCAAGGTCAAAGCCAAACAGACAGTCCAAAATAAACAAACAAATAAACAAAGGAGGGAACAGGAAAGGGAACTCGGAAGACGAGAGGTTAGGGTGAATCTCGGAAGACGAGAAGACGAAGGGGAATCTCGGATGACGAGAAGGCTGATAACACGGAGGGTAAGGACTCCATACAAGCAACAGGAAAAGACTGGTATTTATAGGGAGGCTAATGACAATAAAGTGACTGCACCTGGTGCAATTAACAGGAGTGCAATTACTGTGATGACAGGACAAGACTAAAGGAATTCTAGTGCCTACGGTGAAGTGCCTAAGGGGAAGTGAGCCCACTAGTGGACACCCAGGGAAACAGAGACTAGACAGCGTGACAATGGTTTTAATAATTCTCGCAGCTTTCAAGTTTATAATGGGCGCAATTCCTTCATTTATTTAACATAGCTTAGGTTTGAATAATAAAATAAATCAACACAAACTATTGAATTAAATCAGATCATTCGAAACCAGCCTGAATCCATGAACTCTCTCGGAGCACGCTTCTCATCAGCGCATCTTGTCTGTAGCTAGGCTACTAAAGCGACCTGCTGCACACTGCGATAGACTCACATTTCGATCGGGACAGCTGACAGAACTGTTTTTTTTTAAACATCCAAATACAAACAATATGATGTCTGATGGGTTTTGACAAATAAAACAGTTTCATGAATACGGGGGGGGGGGGGGGGGGGGGAAGAAAAGGCAGAAAAATCAATAATTAAACAACACTGTGTCGTCAGTGTTGGTGTTGTATCAGACACGGGCAATTAAAATCAGGCTATATAAAATACAAGCTCAAATGGAGTTAACAAGATCTTTGGCCGCGAATAAGGAGATCTGTGTTTTGTCCGCATCTGAGGCAAGTGCAGCGCATTAAATGCTATCATCACCTTTTACAGGTTAGGATATAACTTATTGTTGCTATATGGGCGCTTATTATTATTATTTTTATGTTTTTTTTCTGTTTAATACACTTGGCCAAAATCTCATGGTATAAAGAAAAAGCGCTTATGCACTGGATATTTAAAACGTACAAAAGTATAGGCTACTGGCTAGATGGCAAAAAAACCTACTTCTCCAGGTCTTCAAACACACACACGTAGCCTTTACAGACAATGTTTGAGTAAAGAAAATGCTGTACTATTCAAACAGTTATTTGTTTACCCTTGCTTTGCGGATAAGTGGAGATCTGTCTCCTCCAGGCTGTGTGCGGCGCGTCAATCTGAGTGAAGGCGAGGTGAAGTGATGAGGTTTCGCGAGAGCTTGAGGATCCAATAGCATTATAAAGTTTTACTGACAAGCTCTTTTAAATACTTATCATTGGTTAAATATTTGTGAAACCCTCTGATTTAAAATAATAATAACGAATTACAATAGAGATATTCGTTTTGGATAATTTTTCACGGCACACATCTGGCTATTCTCTGTTTGCCATAAGGAAACGGCACCCCTGGAGGAGGGGGATCCGCCAAAATGAGGTACCGCATCGGATTTCGGAGGTGCCGGATCCGACTTGTTCCGGCACAAATTAAGCCCTGGTTAAAACTGATTGTAATGTTCAGTCAATTCTTCTATAAAAAGGGGACATTTATGACACATTTACTTTTTTATTAGAATACTGTATTGTTGTTGTATTTCATCAAAATAGGAATTTAGCACAGTATTGGTTGGTATTGTTCTTCTTACAAAGAAATACATTATTTCATCTTATAAGTAGATGTCTTTAAAATTATTGATAAAATCTTTGTTTTGTTAGCAAAACTTTATAGTTGTAAGCAAAAAACTAAATTGCATACGTAACCTACAAGGTCCAGTTTAAATAATAATAATAATAATAATAATTAAAATTTTAATTAAATAATAATAATAATAATTTATATATTTTTTCAAATCCCCAATAACCTCTATATACAACATATGTCATCTCTATATTTTTGTATGAATGTATAGTACAATGCAGTGTTGATATATTCTGTATACTTATTAAATAAAACTATTAAAAAAAACTATGGATAGCTGGATTTCTTTTTTTTTAATCTCAAATAAAGTTCACCAGTATTTTTTGTTTTTCAGAAACAAATACAATAGGGAGCGAAATTAGTTAATTATGCACAGGCTATATATAAAATACCATTTTAAATCGTATTTATATATAGCTTTTGCATAATTAACTAATGTATTACAAAAAACTAAAAACACTTTCTACAAAAACACTAAAAACACTTTCTGGATGCTGAGATCAAATGTGCATTATGATCCTTTAGGGCAGCTGAACAGAAGTTAGTACGGTACAAGGCACTCGTTCGTGCCAATCAGTGGCAGTAGATGGCAGTACTGTCGTCGCATTCAGTATCGGCTGCCGCTCCGTGAATGGACAGAGGAAGAAACCCCGACAGAAGCACACAATGCAGTTTGACTGCTACGGGTTATCCAACCAGGCTTCATGTATGTCTCAGCTTCCCGGATAAAACTAAGAAATCAATTTATCTCGTTTTGACGATCGTGACGGAAAGAAAGCTTTCATAAGTCCATTTTTACCTTACGCTTGAGAAAAAAAGCAACTTCTATCGCGGACAGCACCGAAATCTCCAGCTTGAGCGCACACAGTGGATCAAACAGCGGGCCGCGGAAGGAGGAGCCCGGCCTGCGCTGACACGGCTGCATTCATCATCCGTGACGGTGCAACTCCAGCCCGAGGCCTAGGGGCCTGTTATATATTATTAGCGTTTTAAATGGAGGCTCGGACGAAAGCAGAAGTCAGAGGAAAATGGCCCTCTGTACACCACGATTGGTGGGTTTGAGTAGAATTATTTTTGTCGTATTGTTCGTGCCCGTGTCTTTGAGGATCGTGAATAAAGCAAATCAGATTGGGTTCGTTTTAAGCAAAACAAATAATGTAATGTGTTTTGTGCTCGAGTTGAGATTTAAACCCATCGCCACTGTGTGCCCTTATCTCCTTCGCTCGTCACAGAGAGCTAATGAGCTAGTATCTTGATTCATCTGACGGGTTTTGTTTTTAAATCCGTATATAGACAAGTGGTTACGGGTCGTGTTACGTTCATCGGTTGTATTCGTGTAACGTTACTGAACTGAGTAATTGGTTTAATTTATTTCCTTCTTAAATGTGAAGTGCTAGAGACGGGGTGTCAACGAACCACAGGCTACATGGTTAGCTTGTTTTATTGGACTCCTGTTAAATAGCTCTGGGCCCATCGACAGATGTTTTAGAAGAGAAATAACGATCTAGACAACTGTAAAACCAATGATTGATCTTTTAAATCGACGTTTGATATGTGGTAAGTGGTTCACGTAACGTTGGTTAATGTTTGCTCGCTTGGTTGTTTAGACCGGATATATAATAGTCGTTGAAAAGTTCGTAATATATAACAATCGAGGAATTGTCATAATGTAATTTATAGTATAATAAACTAAAATGTTACTAATTTGGTCGTTAAAAAGCGAGTGTTTTTTAATCCGCGATCCTAACCAGGTTAGCTAACTAACACTAGCAAAGCTAACATCGTCAGCTGAGCGAGCGATTTAACACGTCGCCTAATTAACCGAATTATCTGCTTCAGATTCAGAAATAAGACTTGAGTAAAATAATTTAGTCTACAAGGATTGCTTTTGTGCCACAATTGGACTTTGTTTGTGCCGATCATCTTCTTTTTAATAAAGTTTACTAAGGAAAACTCAGCCTTAATTTAGGAGGTAGCATATTTTAGACACTTTTCTTCTTTATAGCATTTAATCTTAATAGTTATATTTTCCCACTTTTGTCTTTTATATTCTGTGTGTAGAAAATCAGCTCTTTCAACAAAAAATCAGCATATTTTCTTAGTTAACCAGCCATGTTGAATCTTTAACAACCCGACTGCGCCACAGATCGGTAGTTTTTACTTTTCTCTTCCTCAGATGAAAGTGACAATGTCTTGACAGAAAGACAATAAAGTGGAATATCTAGAAGCTTTCATTATCGGTGCGTTATTGGATGAAACAAGCCCGGAGATGCCCAGACATGACTGTACTCAGACTGCAGCGTACCATACAGCCTCCCCTGGACTCGATTAAATTATAAAACCTTAAACCACACTTTCATCTGAGATCCACAACACTGGTCCTGGAGACGTTGGTTTTTATTCGGTATCAGTTGTAAAGTGTCCCAGGCAGGACCAGGGTGTGTTTTTATTAAGTGCCTTTGTACGGACATTGACATGGACGGTCCCAGTCGAATCGGAGGCTTGAGGCAGAGCCGTCGCTCCCGCTCGCAGCGTGACCGAGAGCGGCGGCGGAGGAGAGCGGATCTCGGGGAGCACTCGTCGCCATCCTCGGCCTCGGACCAGGACCTCTGCAGAGGAGACTCGCTGGTCCGTGCCAGCGGAGGGGAATGCAGAGCCGGCTTCCCCGGGGCCAGACATCGGCCTCCGCGTCGGAGAAAGCGAGAAGCGGTTTCTTGCGAGGAGGACATCATCGATGGATTCGCCATTGCCAGCTTCATAAGCCTGGAGGCCTTGGAGGTTTGTGTGTTCCTCCATCTTTAACTAGTCTGTATTGAGAGTAGCTGTAGGGTATGGAGATGAAGTTGTGCTGTTTCGCATATTAAGACATGCTGAATATCTATAAAACACAGTTAGTGCAAAATGAATTAACAGCAAAGTCTCAGCGTAGAGCTCATATTTTTGCTACTTTAACATGTTTTAACTGTGTTACTTTGATAGATGGACTGTTCCCTAAAGCCTCCACAACGTTCTGGCTTGTTCATGTGTAGAGGAATCAAAAGGAAGAGAGGCCTGGATGAAAATGGAGGGCCTCTGTCAGAGCCGGAGGAAGGACCTCCTGCTACATACACCAACAGTTGGGAGCAGTGCAGGAAAATTAAATCAAAACTGAAGGGAAAGTCAGATGCTAAGGTTAGTGCTGCAGTTTCGTAACCCTTTATGGTCTATAAACAATAACAAAAATCCTGTATGTGCAAATGCCCATGAAAAACTGCAAGTATTTCTTGAATCGTCGTGTGTGGATGAGAGTCTGACATTATTGAGTTGTTTATTTTAAAGTACTTTTTCAATACTACTGAGTCATGATGTGTCAGAAGGTGTATTGTTGAGGAAATTAGATGCAGTGACTAGTCTAAACAAAATTTGCATCACGTGATGATGCTTCTTGCTCTCCTAGCAGTAGTCAAAAGAGTTTGTTTTTTACAGTACAGATGTTTAGAGAGCAGGAGGCTTCTTGGCCAATGTATGAGCATGTTTGTGGTTATACAGTTTAAAGGCAGCAAAAATCAGCAATTAATAAATGTAAGAAATTATGCAAAAAGGAACTGCCCCTTATGTTAATCAAAGTGTGCATGGTTAACTCCTAATGCAGTATCTCAGAATAGCCAAATATCAGTTATTAGTTATCTTTGCCTATACATCTGCCTGTATCTAATTACTTTAATCTGACCTTTATATTCTAAGATGAAAAATAAATATAGATATTTGTATTTTTTTAGGGCTGTGCAAAAAATCAAATGCGATTTTCATGCGCATCTCATCAGTTAAGGCGCTCCTGTGATTAGTAATTTATATCCAGCACTTGCGTTCAGATCAGGGTTGCCAGGTTTTCAAAACAAAACCTGCCCAATTGCTTCTCAAAACTAGCACAATCGTATTTCGTTACGGTGATAAAATACATGTTTTTTGGCGGGGCTCCCTTGGTAAAATTTGCATTTTGGGGGCTACATATCATGTTTTTGGGATTGGGGTCTCTTTGACCTGCGAAACATTAAAAACAGCTGCAGACTTGGCAACACTGGTTGGAATTTACTACACCGAGCCGTAGTTCACAGACAATCTACACAAAATTGATTTCAAAATCGCAGGCGATTCATTGCCGGTTTTGTTTAGCTTGTCAGTGAACTACGGCTCTGTGTAGTAAATGCCGCTCCACCTGAAACAGTGTTGTCAACTCCGCGGTTGTTTTTCATGTCCGTCGGTTGAAGCGACCCCAATATTTAGCCCCTAAAATGCGAATTTTACCAAGGCAACCATACCAAAAAACTTATTTTTTTATTTTATCCCTGGGTTGCAGTTTCTATCGGGGAACACCCTGGAAATGCGATTGGACTAGTTTTGAGAAGCAACTGGGCTTGTGAAAACCTAGCAACCTTTTATCTGAATGCACGTGCTAGAGATATACTACTAATCACAGTAGCGCCTTTACTGACAAGATTCACATGAAAATCGCATAAAATTTTTTGCACAGGCCTAGTATTTTTATTGCTTTATTGTAATTACATGTTTGCTGCTCTGTATTCTTTTCACCATGGTTTGACTTTTCCAAATGTATGTTTCAGGTTTCTGGGAATCACATGGAGACAGGATACATTGTGAGTTTTTTTTTTCATTGTGTTTTGTATTTTACTTGTTCAAAAATGTAACTTTCAAAACACACACATACTGTATATATGATACACATACATTTCTATTTGAGAATTTGTGTTCAATAGGATTGTTTAATGTTCACTGAGGCTGCTTTTATTTGATTATTACTGTAAAATGTAGTCGTTTGACTAGTGCGATCGCTCTGTGCCACGCTCGGGCGCCATTCGTTTAGCCGGCCCTGGCCCGGTTGGGCTCGGGCGTGATATGCAAGTGTGCGCTAAATGGCCAGAGTGCGAAACCGATACTATTTTGTGTGCACTTCTGTCATCATTATGACAACAAACATATTGTATTAAACACTTCACTTTTCAATAAATTTAATTCAATCAAGTATATTAAGCTCTTGTTCTCACCTTATTGGTAAAAATGAAAATGTAGTTTGCAATAAAGCTGCCAATTATTTCATTAACCTCAGTTGTCTCCATAATCAATTTCTGATACATACAAGTGAAAATCAATGCGCAAAAAAAAGATTGATTAATTATTATTAATTATTCGGCAGAATATAAGTGAAAATGGTTTTCTCCGTTATCTCATACATTTTTTTTTCACACAAATGTTGGCTATTAACATTAACTATTTTTAACCCACAGTGTGATACAGAGAGTGAATCAGGGGATAAGGTAAAAATCTTTGTTTACTATTGTTGAGTTTGCTTTATATATTGTGATGTGTTTTATTTAAAAAATGACATTTCTCCCACTATTTAGGCTTCTGATAATATGGAGCCAGCATTCATTGTCTGCACACGAGAAGGTAAATGTCTGCTGCCATTGGCAGATGTATATACTGTGCACTGTAGATGGTGCATTACCTGAGAGTAATAATATTTTAATGTTTTATATATTTGGATTGGATATTGGTGGTGTTTATATGACACACATATTTTTCATGCTTTTGTGTATTCCTACATGGGATTGTTAGATTATTTTTGTTGAAAAAAAGCATGGAAAAGCGTATTACATGCATTACATTGTAGCACACTCTTTTTCCACAGCTGTTAATTCTAACTCTGCAGGTGCTGCGGCAGGCAACGGTTGCCCTCTCTTGCCCTCAAATAGCTCACTACCCCTTCTGTCAGTCACACCTCGGGTCTCTGGCCTGCAGAGGAGTCAGGAGAGGAGTATGGAGCAGCCTTACCCTGAGTCCATCTCTACCTCATCCTCTCTGCCTAGCCTTGCAGCCCATTCTACTGCCTCTGTCTCCAACTCACTTTCTGAGCATCGTAATGGAAATGGCGGTCCCCATCACCGCCATAATGCTAGCCCACCACAGCACAAACACAAGCCTTTCCTCCCTTTCCCTGGAAAGTCACAATCAATCTACTCAATGGGCAGCAACAACAGGTCAGTGTACTGAAACAGCGTTTCTGTATATTTTAACTTCAATAATGCCCTCAGCCTTCTAAAACCAATCATACTGTTGAAGTAGAAGAGAATAATCTCTCTCACCTATAGTCTGTTCATATATTGTCTCAAATGCATGGAGCTGTACCCAAAATGTACCCAAATATGGAGCTGGCTGAAATTGCTCATTTCAGTCTGTTTGGTGGCTTTACTCAGCTTCCACGAGTAACATGGAACAGTTACACATGGAATAGTAAAAATTTTCTTTCAAAAAAAAAAAAAAAATTACTTTTTGGAAACCGGGAGGCTTGTGATTGTCCCATAGAGTGCCAAGTAAGTTACACTGTCAAGGTCCAGAAAAGCATCATCAAATAGTCCATCTGCCATCAGTGGTTCAACTGTAACGTTATGAAGCGACAAGAATACTTTTTGTATGCGAATATAACAAAAATAACTACTTTATTCAACAGTTCCTTTGTCAACAGTCTACTCTGTGTCTCTCCACATCACTCAAACTGTCTATGCTCTTCTGTGTCAGTCGCGCCACAGGGATGCACAAGGAGACACAGAGGAGACTGTTGACAAAGGAATTGTTGAATAAAGTCGTCATTTTTGTTTTCTTTGCTCACAAACCGTATTCTCATTGCTTCAGTAATGTTACGGTTGAACTACTGATGGCAGATGGACTATTCTGACGGCGTCTTTCATACTTTTCTGGACTTTGACAGTGTAACTAACTTGGCAATCTATGGGAGAGTCACATGCCTCCCGGTTTTCATCCTAAATATCTTAAATTGTGTTTTATTAACTATTATAATTGGTGATTTTGAAATCAATCTATCATAGTGGTATAATCTATTTCTGACGAAACTCTCTCACACATAAACACAAGCAGATTTTTTTTCATACAGTCATGTCTCTTCCTATTATAATGTGCAGTTCTTGCTCAGAAGAAGCTGCAATCTGTATCACATTTCATGCCATTATTTGAAAGCGTTTGTCTATTAATATAAAAGTCGCATTGTATTCCCTAAACATGTGATGTGGCATTGGCTTTCCAGCAGGAGCAGTACCTCAGGCAAGCCTCCATCTTCATCAATCAGACCACCTACGCCTGCTACAAGTGTGTCCCTAGGTCGAGGCCCAGTTGGTGTGGGGACAATAATACCCTCCACTCGACCCAGTCCTGGTGCTGTCTTCACATCGTCCTCCAACCTTCCCCCACCACCTCCTCTCCTGCAGGTGTCACCCCACGCTTCAACAGGTAAACCGTACCAACCGTTATGCTGCTAAAAAATATTAGATATTAACAACTGTTATTGCATTAACAACATTCTTTAGTGGCAGTGAAATCATAGAAGTGAAATATGTATGTTCTTGTTCAGAAAGATGAAGTTCTTTCCTTTCTCTTTGATTAATAGACCAGGATCTGACCATCTCAAATGCTGGCTCTGCACCTGGAGGACCATCCGCGTCAAGCTCAAGCTCTGGAACGTCTGGCAGATCCTCGCAGGCCCAAACGTCCATCCCTGCCTATCAGTTCCATCAGCACAATCACCAGCACCAGCACACTCATACTCACCAACACTTCTTACATCCTACAGCTGCACCACCACCACTGGTGAGGAGTCTACTATAGCCCATGGATGGCTAGTTTCAGAAAGTAGCTGATTATGTAATTTCACGCTTTGACATTTCTCTTGTGCTCGTTGTATTTCAGTTTGAGAAGTATCCAGGCAAAATAGACGGACTCTTTCGACACCCAGTAAGTCTTGTATCGAATTTATTCATTTAAATCTGCTGGGCAGTTTTCAAACTTGCTGTCAATATAGCAAATTCTAGTTTGTGATTTATTCATTTTTGTTCTCTCCTGCAAAGTTTTTTCCTCAGTACCCACCCTCAGTGCCCGTTCTTCCGCCCACAGCACCTTTCAGTTCATTGCATGGAGCTTTTCAGCCTAGGGTAAGAGTTGCCATTTAAGAGTTGTCATTTGGTCTATGTTTTGAATATTAAAATCAGGTGAAGAATGCTTGCATATTACCACAATATCTAGTGATCATGGGGAGCTAATAATGTGCTGTCTGTTAACCACATAAGAGCAACCACTTCATCAAACATTTAACAGTAGTCAGCATATTTACCTAATAATGTATGCAACTTTTCAAAAGAAAAAGACTAACATTTTTCTTCAGCAAGAATGGATTAAATTGATTTAAGGGGAAATTAAAAACATTTATTATTTTACAAAATAAATGAACTGCTTTTTTATTCATGAAAGAATCCTGAAAAAATCTATCACTGTTTCCACAATTATATTAAGTCGCACAATTGTTTTCAACATGAGCAACAAATCAGCATAATATAGTTATTTCCGAAGGATCATGTGACATTGAAGATTAATGTGTCTGAAGATATTTTAAATATTTTAAAATCTAGTTTAAATCTAGTTTAAAATCTTGTTTGTTTTAAATTGAAATACTGTTTCACAAGATTATTATTTTTTACTGTACTTTTGATCAAATAAATGCAGCCTTGCCTTGGTGAGCATAAGACATTTAAACATTTAAAGGTGTCATAGAATGCATTGATAAAATATTTTAAATTGTTCTCTGATGTCCCCAGTGTGTGTATGTGAAGTTTTATCACAAAACACCCAACAGATAATTTTGTATAGTTTGTTGAAATTGCCACTCTTAGGTTATGAGCCAAAACGCACTGTTTGTGTGTGTCCCCTTTAAATGAAAATGAGCTGGTACTCCCGCCTCCCTTTTCAGAAGAGTGCAGAGCTTCAAGAGCTCCTGCTCACAGGCTTTACCACTGGTGTTACAGTTTAACTTGTGGTGACCGTGTTACTGACCTCACATTGCTTCCAAATGCAATTTTTAACTATCACATTCCTATTCATGATCATTTCTGGTAGCATGTGAAGGCAGCATTAGTGGAACAGGCAGAGACAATGTATGATGTGTGATGTTTCTCTGGAGTCTGGACATTTGCGCATGAAGCTTTGGTATCGATCCCTCTTTCAGAAGCACTTCAGCTCCAGCACTGAACGGACCCTCGTTTGTGAGGCAGTCCGGCGTAAAATGATTAGCACAAAGTATAGGCCTTCTCCATTTTTTCCCCCCAGGACATTTCCTTTGAAAATGTAACCACTGTGTCCTCAGCAGTATATGGAGACTCCTATGTTCATTGGTGCATCCCAACACACAACACTTTTAATTACTCTTTGGCACTGACATTGTAACTCCTGCAGCTACAGCTAGAAACGTTATGGTGGACAGCAGCTTCTCACTCAGGGTTGTGTATATGCTAATAGGGCAGAGAGCATCACAAATAGGGTAGGGTACCGTTCACTTTTTTACCAGTACCTGAAATTCGGTACCACTACCTTTTTTCGGTACTCAGTTTCAACATTTTGAACAAGGGCCCTTAAAACGTTTTCTTTTGTAAACAATTACAAAGAATTGTAAAGAATTTCTTGTCTTAATTTTTCAGAAAATCAAATGAAGGCATTAAACATTTATTTTAAATAAAATTCTAATTAAACCCTTAAATTTTGTGGCAAACAATCATGTTTACTTTTGAAATCAATACATGAAAGAAAAATTGTGTGAAAATTCCTGTAAAAAAATTTTTAGTAGGCTAATAATTAGCATTTTCCCCTTCGTGTAGTAAACAAACCCGTGTTTCCGCCATTCATACATAGAGGCATGCGGCACATGCAGGATTCATATTTAAACCATCTTTTTGCATTTTAATATTCACAGACACACGTTCATATCACAAATTAAGTTAGCATATGCGTTCTCAGGTACTGAAATATGGCACTGAATCATTTAATGTGAATTGGTACTGGGTAGTACCGACACAATTTGGTCAGTACCCAGTCCGGTACCCAACACTGGTCACAAATGGGCTCGACTTTTCCCGACTCTGATATCATAGTCTGGAACTATCATGTGGAGAAGACCATTTATGATTTTTTGGGATTATAAAACAATGAGTGAGTGGATTTTTACCATTATGTATACGCTGGTTGATTTCACACGCTGCAGCCACACAACTGTGTTCAAACACCTTATAGAAGTAATTTTTGCATTCTATAAAACAGTACCTTTTAACAGTAGTGTGCATGCCTGGTTCTTTCAGTGTCAATTTGAGTGTGTCATTGCTACATATATGTTTAGCATGCATATTCTTACTCCGATGAACACTGATTATAAATATAAATATTGTAAGTTCCATTATTAATGATTTTATACTTATAGAATTTCTATCACACAAAAAAATTGGTTGGAACGTAAAACAAAATCTTAATCTTTGATTTCAGGTACATCAGGATTTAAATAATGTGGTTGTGGTTCATAAACACATGCCGTTTTTAATGACCATTTCCCAGTCTCTCTTCAATTAGACATTTTTCAGCTGTATCTTTAAAAGGATTATGAATGAATCCTCTGTTATAAATGACCAATCTGTGAAGTTAGTAAAGCTTACTTGTAGGTTTGTTGTATTTGCCTTAAAGTTAATCCATGTTAGTAATAAGAGAGAATAGTGTTTTTTATTGGGTTTTAGCTGTAATGTGTATCCTGCAGGCTAAAGGTGCAAATATTCAGTGTGTTTTGATAGCACAAACATGAAGAAATTATAGCTCATATTTTGGGCAAGGTATTCTAAGGTTGATAATTAGAGTATAGAGTAATTCTATAACAATCTGATTTGTCAGGATTACCATTTTAATGCGGTTAAAGCCAATGTTTGGCTCCAATCCTGTCACATTGTTTCCTGTTTTTTTTTGAGCCCATGAAATGGGTTTGAATATAATGATGTTATTGACTGCTTGTTGCCCTTCAGGGACCTGCTCCAGAGATGGCTGCTGGTTTAGGAGTTGTACCGTCCCACCTTCCACCTAAAGCTCCAAGGGTAAAGATGCCCTTTCATGTGCATTTACATCATACATCGTAATTGTAACTTATGATGAGGCTTAAGTATGAATAATGTATTGTGTTTGTGTCCACAGCTAACAGACCCATTTGGACCACCACCAAAAGTCAGTAATGTAAGTTTAATCTTTTGTTTTGTACTCGTACTATGTTTGTTGTTGACCTCTAAATGGCTAGTGGACAATTATCTTCTAACTTTACTTGGATTGTCTATTTACAGAAGCCTGGAAAATGGTGTGCTATGCATGTCCGTGTTGCTTGGATGATTCTAAGGCATCAAGAGAAAGTCAAGGTTTTTGCCTTCATCTGTGTTTATTTTTAGTTCTAATGGAAAAAAGCCAAAAATTACAAAATTGTTCAAATGTTTCCTGGTATTTAAATAAAAAGTAGTGTCAGTTCTGTTGACCACCTTTCTGTTGCTGTCTTCCTCAGCTTATGCATGCTGATCCACAAAAGCTGGACTTCCGTAACGACCTGTTGCCTCGACTCCCTGGTCCTGGTATTGGTGGACTAGGAGGTCTAGGACCACTTGGTGGTCCACTTGCCCCAAATCCTGATCTTACAAGACCAGGAAGCCTCTTTGGAGCCGCTGGTGGGTTATACTTTTTACACTTATTTCTGCAACCAATTTAGGGAATTCCCCAGGTGACATAAGCCTGTGATTTATTCTTAAGATACAATTGTTTGTAAGATATTGAAGTGGGTTATTTATACCTAAATAAGTTTCCAGGTTCAAAACACTTTGACAGCACTACTGTGCTGCCATACAAGGTCTTTAAATTAGAAAGGCTTAAGGAGGATATAAAGCACAAACTTGGCTAAATGTCAGCACTCAATGGTAGTCCATTTATGGGTGTTTAAGTTTTTGTCTGAGTTGACCCATGTCTTCTCAGGTGGAGTCAATCCGTCCTCCACACCATTCTTGCCTCCATCAACGACCCATCCCTCTTTCCTCACCTCAGCAGCACATTTGGGTAAGAGTCTGTCTCTGAGAAAGTAGGGGCATCAAAAACCAATGTGACCCATGGCTGCTCTTGTTCCTCTGTGCAGTTCTGTTCTTCAGGCTTGCTTCGTTTGCTAGCATTATAGACCATAATTCCTAAGCGTTTAGTAAGACAATAACATCTAATGACCGGATTTCATGTTACAGACCCATATGTTCGTCCATCCACCTTCTCTTTGGGACCCCTGAGTTCTGGTGCCTTTGGAGGCCTAGGCAGCACCACATTAGGTTTGTCATGCTATTTTGTTCCTTCAAAATATGAATTAATCAGTTGGATGACTAACACAGTGGTTCTCGGCCTTTTTGACAGGTTTGTGGTTTTCTTGATAATGATTTTTATTTTATTTTTAGTTTATTTACAAGTTGGCATAACGTGGGGGAAAAAAAGTACATTCATTATAAAAGTGCCCATGGACTTATAAGATTCCATCAGTTTACATTGCTTTTCCAGTGGGATTCCTGGTTCTCAAAGAAAAAAAACTTTGTTTTTCAAAACCTTTATGTAGATTTTTTTGTTTTGCTTTGTATTAAAGGGGTCATATGATTCATTATTTTGTGCATTTGGTGTAACAGAATATGTTGACATGCTTTAATGTTCAAAAAACACATTATTTTTCAAATACTGTACATTATTGTTGGTCCTCTATGCCCTGCCTCTCTCAAACGTGTCGTTTTCTACAAAGTCCCTCCTTCCTACAAGCGCAGTCTACTCTGATTGGTCAGCTGACCCAACGCATAGTGATTGGCCGAACATCTTTCAAAATAAATGTAAAGACCGTTAGTAATGTTCTTAGTTTTACCATCAGTTCAAGCCGCACACACCATGTGCAAAACGCCGCATTTGAACAGTCAGTAGCAAATACTTAAACTACTAACAAAACGTACTTAAAGTAACTGATTCAGAAGCGCCAGATTGTCATAGCAAAGTCATTATTACCTCCTCTCCTAGGTTCACCAAACGGTCATCCATAAAATGCGTTGCTGTTCTGTTGTAAGTAATCTTAAAGATTCCTTAATGCATCTACTTTCGGAAGGCCAAATAAAGTGCTTTTGCTTTAGCCTAGATACACACAGCATCTCCCTGACACAACTGCTTCAACACTTAACTGCGGTTGCTGAAACCACGCTGCCTGTCTTTGTGTGAACATCTGGGCGGCATTACACAAATATTTCCACATTGTGACGTAGACATATGGGGTGGCGTGTCTTAATTTTGATAAAGAATATCTCTTTGGTTTTGAGACTTTAGTCTTTGCAACTTCAGGGATCTTATCAATGCACAATCAGCTTGTAACACTCCAAAGAGAAAGGAAAACTGGAAATCGCATTATATGACCCCTTTAAATCATTTAAGTCATCTTCAGGCCCCAAGTTAGCCGAGACCTCTGGTTGAGAATCACTGCTCTATTGTGAAAGTGTTGGTTTTCTAACATTTCCTAAACATTTTAATTAAAATGGTTAATTAAAGTGGTGTTTTATCAGACACATTCTACTCTCAGCCAAAGACTAAGCAAATGTTAAACATTTTATTTAGTTGCCAATGTTTTTGGACATAAGACCGAGCCCTCTGCAAGTGCAGTTGGAGGATTGGGTAACCACCATGATCCATGGAATCGTCTGCATGTTACACCTGCCTCTTTCCCCTCTGGATCATCCTGGGCAAAAGGACCAGAGAAAAGAGATGATAGAGGAAAGGAGGTGGAAAGAAGAGAACCAACTCATATAAAAGATGAAAAGGACAGGTATGACAACTATAACAAATTTATTTTTTTCCCCCCGCTTTGTTGAATGCTGGTTTGTTGTCATTAGGTAGATTTCAAGGGGCTTTTAAGATCAAAAGGGATTAACGTATTGCATCTTACAACTTCGACACATACTTAATTGGTTTAATACTGTTTCACACAGAGACAGTCTATTGTATGGACGCCTGTCAGTGCGAATGTCACCTGGTGTCCCATCTCACAAGCACCGAAGCAGCCCCTCCAGTTCACACATGAATGGCTTGGGCCCACTGAGTGGAGGTGGAGTTCAATCAGATGGCCAAAGCAGAGAGCGTGAAAGAGAAAGGGAGTCAGACAAGAGACATCATTCTGCATCCAGGGCACCAGTGTCAACTTCCTCCGCAGCACCAGACAGACCTCGATCTTCAACATCATCTATTCTCACAACCTCTCCTTCTAATGTCCCCTTAGCCCCCTCTCCTCGGGATCTGTTTCATCGACAGCCACCACACAACCTCAGCACAGAATCCAGCCATTCTTCACAAAGAGAGAGTAGTGGTCCAGCCTCTTCTAGTTCACTTCCAGTCAAGAAATCTGATCGTACCACAACTCCGGTATCGAGGCCTACACATGGTCTAACCTCTGGGCTGCTCCTCCCTCAAGTCAAGGTTAAGGAAGAGCGTAAAGAGGAGCCTGAGCCAGTGCCAATCTCACATAACTTTGAAAGGCCTAATAGTCGGCACCCACCCCATCCATCAACCCCCTCCTCAACCCACTCACTGACACCTACACCTGGCATGCCTCTTCCTCCACCAACTCCGCACCCTTCCCACCATCATCTGTCCCTCTTAGATCGTACACGGGCTATTGATTCCTATCTTGGTGGTGCTGGAGGCTCAGCAGGACTGGTATTAGGTACTGATCGTTTCCCACCACATCCACATGGTCCTCCACAAGGTCATTCCCAAGCCAATCACAGCTTTCCCTGGGACCATTGGAGGGATTTGGCCGCTCAACATCAGCAGTGCAGAGAAGTTTTGACTCTGAGGTCAGATCCCCACCTTGCACTTCGCTCAGATCCACACTTGTCTAGACTCTTCCAGCATCAGCAGGTACAGCGTTATTTGGAGGCAGCTGTGGCAACTGGCCAGCACCATCCACCGGTACCTACCTCAACATCCTCAGCTTCATCCTCAGCAGGCAGGCCAGAGTTTGGTTTGATGTCCCACCCATTTGACGAGGAACAACGTGCTCAGATAATGCGGGAAGATTATGAAAGAGCGCGTTATTTTGGAATGCATCCACATCCGCACCTGTCTGCACCTCACCTTCCTAGCCCATCTCATGCTGCCCACCTAGAACAGCTACACGCAGGGCTTCTATCCCACTCTCACCTCCAAGCAGCTGGAGCATCTGCACAAGCAACACATCACCCTGGCCTTTACTCTAGACTGGGACCTCTGCATCACTCTCATGTACCTAATGGAATTCTAACAAAGACACCAGGTCTAGTTGGAGCATTGTCTGTTGGGGCTCCACCACCTCTCATTTCATCTGTGAACAGATCTTCTACTCCACCCCGTGGCCCCAGACTTGGGGCAGGAGACTTGGCCCTTTTTACCACACATAAAGACGGCGAGTCCAGATAGTACTAAGTAAAGCTCAAGGAGCTTTCGGAACTGCTGTGCTGAAGAAACTGCTCCTTAAACAGCAAGAATTTGCAGGACACTCCAAAAGAGCTAAGCTTCAGTGACAATACAGAAGTGTTGAAACAACCTGGGGAGAGAACAGAGATACTTCCCAGGGCTGTTTGATATTTATCCACTGTGGTTAAGTTGGTACAATTAAGGTACTCTTTTTGCTGTGCCCTGGTTTTTATGTAGGGTTTTCTTTACAGAGGCCTGTGGATGTTAAAAGACTGTTCATTACTACCATTGTGAAGACAGGTTGTGTTGAAGAGTGATGGGTCAAAAATTATTAACTTTGTCTTGGTGAACTTAAGGAAAACCTACAGTAGAGCCTTCAGCTTTGCATTTGAAGGAGGAGAAATCGGACGTCTACTTGAGTAGTCAAGTACTTTTCGTTGTCTTAATCCGCACTGTTGGTTGAACACATGGTCCACATTCTGCTTTAAATATTCAAGTCATCCATCAGAAAACTTCCATGAACATCAGAATGATCTTAAGATTTATTTTATTCTTTAAAAAAAAGTTATGAACTGTACATCTTGTTGGATAATATTTTAAAATTCAAAGGGAAAGAACTGTCTCCCATTCATTAGTCTGACTCATTACAAGAGCTGGGCCAGAATATAGTAGAATAGTGATATTGCTTTTGTAATAATTATTGTTAACATTACCTTCCATAATAAATATATTCACTGTTTATGTTATAATGTCATGTTTCAGGTCTTACCAAATGCACTCACTTGTTGAAAGGAATCAGTGATGAGTATTGTCCAGCAAAGCACTACAGTTATATTGCTCCAATATACTGATTGTTAAAGCCTGTGTACTGAGGATGTATCAAAGCCAGCCTCTACGGTTCAGAGAACCGTAAACCTTCATACGTGGGAGACTTGTGTGCGTGTTATTTCTATGTTTTCCACAGTTTAAGCCATTGAAAGTCTCCAACAACCATCATCCAAACAGACTGAAATGAGGCATTTGTGGACGGAACAAAAGAAGTGCACATCATGTACTTGCATATAAACTGCAAGATTAGAAAGACTCTGGCGATATAGGACATTCTGGATTAAATATTTGAGCAAAACAATTTTATACATTTTAAATATGTTCCTCTCCCCTTGAAAAGAGAACCACAAAGATGAATTAATTATTAAAATGGTTGGTTATTTACATGTGTGGTAGTGTATTGATTCATTGTGTAGATTTAAATGGTGTGTTACTTTCATGTCTCAATTTCAGAGCCAAATTGTGAACTAACTAGACTTTGCATGTTATTTGACTTAATATATGTGCTCAAAACATTTTATACTTAATTGCTACTATAAGCCATGAGATCTAAAATCGTATATCAGGTCATAAACATCTATCGAGATATTATTTTTTTTTTTTACAAAACTTTAATCTAAAATTGTTTAACAATATGCTATCGCTATGTCATATCAGTAAGTTGTAGCTTGTCGAACCGCTGAAAGCTACACAGTGAGATACTCTTAAAAACTAGTTAGAAAATGCATATATTTCTAAAGTTACATTCAAACACGTCATGGTTTTGTTTGAAATTAACACTTAAAATCTAAATACAAAGCGAATTTTTTCCTGCGACGGATGAGACTAGTGCTGCAGAAACTCTCTCCGAAGCCTGCGCGCGCTGAAGCACGTCTCGCGAGATGTCTGTTGGCTCCGCAACTTGGTCAGCAGTCGTTCGTTCCTCCATTTCGCTGCGTCGAAAGTCTCCTCCCCGCAACCGCTAGATTCAGCGATCCCGGACCGTCTCTCTCGGATCGTTCTTTAACTTGAGCCTGCGAACCTGCCAGTACCTCACTGGGTACCGAGAGACAGTTTGGAACGGTCTCAACACGGATTGAGTACGATTTGAAGCGGATGGCGACTCCTTCAGCGAGAATTTAGTAAAAGAAAAGTGCCCGGAAATATCAGGTAGGTGGGAACTTAAGATGGCGGTGGTAAGAGGAGGTGGGGGGTGTGCTGGGGAGGAAGTGATGGGAGGGGGAGGAGGTCATGGGAGTCATGGAGGGAGGAATTGTGACATAGTGGGACAAGCTGACTTTCAAGCAGTCGGATGCTGAAAGTATTTATCTGTTTTGTAGTTTAATAAAGTTTAAATGCAATTATTATATACCATTTATTAAAAGTGCAACTGTTTCGTAGACTTTCAATTTGAAAAGATCTGACTGAATCTGAATCGGTCTCGCGAGTTGACTGGCAGTTTTGTGTAGATTGACCCCACGCGGTGACGTCAAGAGGTCGCTCCTGTAAAGGCTGTAAAAGAAAATGACCAGTCATACGTTTATGTTTAGTGACAAGTCTTTAAAACCCCTCGATGTGGATTATAATGAATAATAGTTTGTTCTTGATCATTGCACAACTTCTTATGGAAGCCGAGGTGTGCACTCGCGGTGTGTTGAGCGCGCGCCTGAGAGCTTGAGACGGTGTGTGTAACGTTATTTGTGTATATCTCAGTGTGTTTGTCTGAGTCAGAAAATGATATAATAACAGACGCTCTCCCACGTACTATTACACCAACCAGTTTAGGACTGTAACGTTAGCTCCCTGTCATTTAAACGCCAACAACAAAAACTGAAAATGTTTTCGTGTCGTCTCCATTGTAACGTCTGTGAGCTAGCTTTGCTTAGCTGCTAAAGGCCCATGTGTGGTCGCCCGCCTCATGCAAACAGGACTGCCGGCTCCATTTGTTATCCGTATTCGGTATTAAACGTTAACCGCCATCCTATCTTTTAAAGTTTATAAGCAGTCATAGGAGAATAATGTCCGAATTAGCGGTAACTCATAGCTAAAGACTAGCCGAACGTGAAGCCCCCGCACAGTTATAACTACAAGTTTCTGAATGAGACTATTTGTCCTGCTGTACAGCATTTTTATTTTTAACATGTAGTTAACCAGGTGTGTTTTAAGAGTTGTGTGCATTAAATATTCCAGTATCTCACGACAATATTTCCTTTATATATTCCTTTAATATAGAAGCCGGCTGTTTGGAAGATTTAATAGTAGCTCTACATTGAAATGAATATGCTGAATTGCTAAACGAAAGATTTGTCCTTATTTTTGTAGATTGAGTCAACGAGGAACGCGATTTTTAACTTATGTTTGCTCTGAATATTTTGGTTTCTCTTGCATTTAAACCACCGACTACCTAGAGCAGATGAGTTTTGAGGAAATCACAGTCCTGCAGCAGCTTATTCGTCTAAGTTACATTGCATTCTAAGAAAGCAGTTTTCCCCCCTCATATGTCGGATCATGCTCTTGCTGCTGCTTAAGGATTTTAGGTTTGATGCTACAAATAGGTGCATGAAATTTACTCCAATTGTTTATCTTTAGACCCTCTGATGCAGTGGAACCCTTGATCTCAGCATCCTGGAAGTGGAAATCACGGAAGAGACTGGTGCTTCATCACATACAGGTATTTATTTAATGAATTCCATTTAAGTTATATGTTCACCCGATCATAATCCATGGCTGGTTTACAGTTACACTATTTCTGCGGAATAGTAATGTATGTTACTCATAAAATCCTTACATTTTCCTCCCTTGTCTGTCTAATTCTGTAATGCTTTCAGATGCTATTTAGAGTGCTGTTGTATCAGCTTCAATGTCTAAATACTTCCTGAAAATGTTTATTGTTTATACGTTAATTTAAACATGTGCATCATGTATTAAAGCATTTTGTAAAGGGTTAGTCATGTCACATCTCACTTCTGTTCTTCCAGGATTAGTGTGTAGCAGTGCCGGTTCTAAAGCAGGACAGTCTGGGGAAGAGGCGGTGCAGCAGTGCACCTGTCCGGCTGTGCTGGGTGGCACCTCCGTGGCTTCACAGAATGTGGCTGGGCCACCCCAGCATGCCCTGCAGCCAGTCACAGCTGCCACTCTACCACCATCATCGGTTGATGTCGCCACTGGATCGCAGCAGAAAGGAGACTCAAAGGCTGCATGTAAAGAACAGACCATCGCTTACGTTCAAAGAAACAGCGTCACCGAGGAATCAGCGGAGATATCAGCTGCCCACAGAGGACTGGTGTCAGCTACTGCTGAAGACACACAAAACCTTACAGACACATTGGAGGGTCAGACTCCCTCAGACAGACTTTTTGAGAGCGGGACAGATAGCATTACACCGAAACAGGATTTGCTTTACGGGTGTAACACAGAGAAAACAAGTCTCACATACAGGGAGAACAATATGGCGGAAGGATCCAGCACAGGCCACTGCCAAGATTGGAGCCAACACCCTGGAGATGCAGGGGGTGTCTCTGCCCCGACTGAGACAAAAAAGGGACCTTTGCCTCCAGAGACAATCAAATTGGACTGTAAGAACATGTCTGGAAAGCACACACCTGAAGAAAGCCCCTGTGTCCCAACAACAGAAGTCATCCCAGCAGTCTCAAGTGCAGTTAAGACAACAGACAGAGACATGGAGCAGCCCCAAACAACTCTCCTTTTTCAGACAAATCAGACTGCCGCATCATCTGCGTTTGGCATCCCACAGAAGCAAAGTACGACAAATTCCGCAAAGCAGGATTGTAAACTTGACTCTAAGGCAGCTATGAAAGTTGTCACACAAGATCTGGCTAAAACAGACAAAGAAGGAGCAGTTAGTCCAATTAGACAAACCTTGGGAACAGAGCAAGGTAATAGTGGAAATTTCCTTTGCTCAGGATATACATCATCAAAACAAGGAGGGGAGCACATTACCCCCAATAGTGGAAATAGCATGTCAAATGATAAAGGCAGCTGTTATCCACCAGAGGTCTGCAGTAAAACACAAAAGGCTTCACAAAGGACAAAAACACCTGGCATGCCCACCCCACCTGAGAATACACAGTGTGTGCAAGAGCTAAACTCTCAGTGTGTAAGTTTAAGTGGAACCCCCAAAATCTTTCACTTGGGTGAAGAGACTAGTGCAAGGGAGGGGCAAGGAAATGAGAAAGTCCCTGTAGATGGAGATCTGTGTTTAAATGTGGCTGCTAAAAAAGTATTTTGCAACATTTCTGTTGATGAACCAAAGCTGTCTGGGCATGGGACAGGCACTGACAGTGCACAGGTCCCCATTGTGAATGAAAGGTCACAAGTCATGCTTTGCGGCTCTTCTGATGTGATTTTGAAGCAGAAAGACAGTGGCAATCGAATAGAAATATCCATGTCATCAAATCACCAACAGGATGGAAGTGTGCTGCTCACACACACAGAGAACTGTTTGACTTTAGATGGCCTAGAGTCAGATCAGCCAAATCTTTCTGACTGTTTGGTTGAGCATGTACAAGAGTCCATTCCAGCTGATCATAAATTGTCACAGATTCAGATATGCCTCAATGATACTTCAGATATCATGAATGTGGAAGATAGGCAGAAAGTGAGTGCAGAGGCTCTCAATGCTGTTGAGGTGAAAGATTTGATAGATGTAGGTATTCTAATGCAGCCAGAAATGGCGGATACCTGGCTGGTTGTAAGCGAGATAGATGGGCAGTCTGGCCATGCAGAGATGGAGGTCGACGAAGCATCTCTGGTGCAGTGCCCTGAATCCCAGTCAACTGTTGCTGTATATGAATGCACTGTGCCCTGCTTTACATCAGCTGCCCTTCACAGTGATGTTAAACTGCTGTTAACTGACAAAGAAGAGGAGAAACCAATGGAAACATTGATGCAAGACTTGCAAGCCCAGAGTAATCTAGGGAATCAGACCTCATCTCATACTGATGCACTCGAACCCACAGAAGAGTTACTTACCATGGCCTCTACACAAAAAGAAGAATCTATAATTGTCAAGCAAAATGATGAGTCCAGTCAGACTGATCTTGCAAACACGTTGACAGGGTTAACATGCACGGTGATGGATGTCACACTTGACTCTGTGCAAGAACAGCAAGAATCTGTTGTGGTGGAAAACACACCAGGTGTGTCATTAATTTCATTGTCTTGTGGCACGATTGATCCAAAGCTACTGATCTTAAAGAAGGCTGACAGCCCTGCCCTTAAACAACCTTCTTCCCTGTCTGCTAGGATCTCAACCAAGCAGGACTCACCTGTCCCGGCTGGATCACCCAGTGATGGATTAAATAAAGCTGCAGAGTGCCTTGCTAAAACTTATACGGCTGCATCCTCCACCATAAAGAAGGATGCTATGTTAGCTGCTGACTCCCCTGTTTCAAACACTCTCTCTCAGTCCTCTCGGACTGTTTCCACTTCAAATGTACTTTCAGAGAAGAGCTCTGAGAAAGAAAACTTAAATAAATTAAATAGTTCTGGCAAGTTGCTTCAAAACGAATCCTCTGCTAACACTTCTTTATCAACTTCAGTACAACTCCATAGCTCACAAAGCCACCATCCTCCTCCTGCTAGAGAAGTGTGGGGTACTGTATCCAATGTTGTCCCGGAGAGGAATCGGTGTAAACAGTCTTTGGCTGGTACACCATGCCAGGATTCAATGTCTTTGGTGGGAGAACTGGAGTTGGAGCAGCAACAGTTACCGGGCAAACTTTTGTCAACAACGCAAGATGCTCAGAACACCATCCTGGAGCCACTTGACGCTTCTATAGAAGAGAGCAGCGATGGAGAGGTTGACAGCTCTATGGAGGTCCAAAATGAGGATAGCAATGCTACGCCCAGTCCAGCAGTGAACAAGGTAAAAGCAACTAAACTTAACTGACCTATTCTGACTTTTTTGCATCGTGATGAAGCATTCATTTAATTTGTAATTTGTTGTATTGGATGTACATGTTTAGTCACCATGAAAGCATCAGAGGTAGTCAGCAAAAGTGTATTTATAATTCAGATGTTTTTGAGCCTGTGTACTCTATCCATATCCATTTTAAAGCCATGATCTGATGCTAGTGCACTTCTTGGCTGTATATTGAGCCATGTGTGTTTTCCAGTGTGGGCAGAGCAGGACAGACAGACAAGGCTTGTTATTGAAGGTAAGAGGTGTCAGGCATCCTTCAGATCTGATCATTGCAAGCTGATGCTTCTTCCAACTAGTGATTGACCGATATGGGTTTTGGAATGGAAAATACGATTATCTAGAAAGTTGGGTACCCAATAAAAATTCTGGGCCCGTATTTATCAAGCTTATCAAAGTGCCATTTTAGTCTTAAGCGCTGAGAATTCATAAAATTTACTCATCACTAGGGGTGACCCCGAATAGTCGACGAATCGATGCTTTGATTCGAGGAGCCTGATTCGACTACCAATCTAACAGTGGAATATTCGCAGGGTGTTATTGATTATGCCATTTTGACTATATGGGGGAGCTCAAATGTCTGATTTGACATAGAACTACCGGTTTTCTCCCAATAAGTTAATATACAGCCTATTATGATAAAGCTGTAAAAATCTGAAAAGAAATAAGCTTCAGATTAATATTTTAAAGTGTGTGAATAAATCCAACCACCCCTATAGATTTATGTTTCACTTTCCATAATCATTGACCGAGAGAGGAGCATCTATGTTCATGTGCATTCAGGCCCTTTTTGCAAATAGCCTATAAGTCTTAATATTAATGTTATGTTGTATAAACAACGAAGCGTATTCTATATGAAATTATGAGTTGAATACTATTGATTAAAAACTTGCTATCAAATGCGTCACTCTACTGGTCATCTTCAGCGTGCGTAGCTCAAAACAGAAATGCAGAACATTAACTGCTAACGTTTTAGGCTAACATTATAATGAGAGCACTATTGTAAAAAAAAAAAAAAAAAATTAATTGTTATGGTTTTGCCGACGTTAAGTGTTAGCTATCTGTTAATCAAAGCATAATAAAATATTTAACCCATTTATATCTGCAAGGTGTTCGTTACACATTTTCCCTGTGTGTTAACATCAGTAATTATGTTAGTCTAATGTTTGACTTGACTCTTGTTAATGTATTTTGCCCCGCCCCAAACATATGATTCGACTATCGAATATCGGCAAGATTCAAAAATCCTTAGTCGGGGACACCCCTTCTCATCACTCTTACTCTCCCAGTTAAGACTGCTCGAGAGGTCTCTCAAGTGGTTAAGAGTCGCCACTGCCAGTAGGGGCTTGCGATGGCACTGAGACAGAGACATGTGCATATCTTTAAGTATAGGAAGAAAGTTCTTTAAATCTTTGACAACGAGGAGTTAATAAAATGGTTACATTTCCTCAGTAATTCAAAGAGAAACCGTTTATATATTTACATTACCAAAGAACATCATAACTGACTTCAGTCTAGCGTGAGTATTATATGTTTTTTAAAAACACTTGCATTATTATCAGTAAAGCTACCTACAGTGTATCATTAATAAATCTCTTAACCCTTATTTACATTGCACATGTCTGTGGTGCATTACTGCTCCGACACTGCCACCAGAGCTGATCACGGCTAGTGGTTGACTGATATATCACCAAAGCGGATATATCGGGCGATATTTGGCATAAGTTTTTCTGCTTGGCCGATGTTTTTCGTGGTGGGACTTTTATTTTGACTTCATAACGGCAGTGCCTGAGAGCACAGTGCTCACAATTGCCTTGTCCAGGAAGTAAGTGTGCAAGACTGTCCAGATCTTAAAATCGCCAAGGTGCAGTGCCCTTAACGCACACTAAATCCACACATCTCGAATACCACTCCTAATTTTCTCTGTGTGCTTTATGTAAAATTAGTGTTACCCTGGCTTTATTTGAAATGTATATCCCATGAATGCACACAAACTGCCCAGAATACTGAGTGCCCTGTTTGTTACAGTGTTTATTTCCTTTTTCATTGTTTTTATTTAATATTTATATATTTGTGAAAAATACATTGTCATCTAAAAATGTTTATATATTTTACACATTTATTTTTTAATCCATTGTCAAATTATTTCAAATTTCTTAAATATTAATTAAAAAATATATATTAAATCAGCCCCCTGCTTTCCAAGGTATCGTATCGGCTGTCAAAAAACAAGTATCTCTGATACTAATGTCTACCGACACAGCCCTAAATTTAAGGTTGTGTTGACGAAACATTTCCTTACCATAATGTATTCTCTTAAATTTTTTGTCAAATGTGTGTTGAATCTAAACTCCTATTAGGAATTTAACCACTCTGTGTGAAATTATCTGTGAATTTTCTTACGGAAATATCTTCAGGGTTCGATCCATGTATATTTCGTCATCCAAAATCCCGTTTGTGGCACAACACATTTTTGGGAATCAACTCTAAGACTGACACTAAAGATTTAGTCCTACACTTTGCTTAAATTACGACTGAGATGCTTGATAACCAACTTTTAAGTGCAGCTTTAAGCCAATAACTTTATTTATACTTAAGTCAATTCTTAGCAGCATTCTTGAGAGTAATTCTCAGAGGCTTGATAAATATGGGCCAGGGCTGTTATGTAGGCTAAGAAAATGCATTTTTAACAAATATGCGAACACTGACTTATTTTACGCAACAGTTAATTTCACAAAAAGGGGAAAAGTAAAACTTGTGCTCAGTAAGTCATCTGGCATGGTTTTTGGTATATGCCAAAAATATCAAAATGACCATTTTATTGACCTGGAATATATGTCGGTCTATCACTGTTTCAACTCACTAGCTTAAAAAAAAAATCCTGTTTTGTTTATTTTTTTTATTTTTTTTTTTAACAAGTATAAACTTACAGGAAAGCAGAGCTGACTGTATCATACTATTTATTCATTCAGAGTAGCATGTATTATTTAGAAATTAGGAGAAAGGTTATAATTGTTTGCTCCCCAAGATGTCCTTGTAGACCAGGCTGTTTTTATGAAGCTCTTTTATCACTTTTTGGGCACTCTGTCTCTTTTTGTACTCCATGCTGAATAATAATGTGCAGTTACGCAGTCAGATACACGGTTTTATTTGTCTTTCCCAAGGTTTGCCAGTGGATTGCAGGCAAGGTTACAGCAGTCTCTACCTCTTCCGCCTCCCCAGTTCCATCTCCATCTCCCTCATCTGGTGACTGGATGCGTTCTCACACAGGAAGGTCCTCTCCAGTACGCAACTCTCCTGGCAGAAACATGCCCTCCACTTCCTCCCAGGGTTATGGTGGCTGTTCTCAGTCAGAGCAAACGACCACCCCGAAATCCATGCCAAAGCATACAGATATGGCAGAACTGGCAAAACATGTAAGAGAAGGACACATACTTTGAGAAATGCAGTGGTTTTAAGGTCATAAGTGGATGTTTATTCTTTTATTTTATTATTATTAATTAATTTATCTTTTTACTTTTAACAGGAAGCAGAAATAGAACATCGTACCCTTGCACTAAAACGTGAAGGTTTCTGGTCCCTGAAACGTCTGTCTCGTATAACCGAACCAGTACGGCCTAAAGTGCATTGGGATTACCTCTGTGAGGAAATGCAGTGGCTCTCTGCAGATTTTGCACAAGAGAGGCGATGGAAAAGAGGAGTGGCCCGAAAGGTTAGAAGTGTTATGTTCCATCTTTCCTGTTTGAAACGTGATATTTGCATTTTTTGTTTAATTTTTTTTTTTTTTATGTTCTGTTACTAGAGCATCTCACCAATCTGAACTCATTTTCAGGTAGTACGGATGGTGATGCGCCACCATGAGGAGCTGAGACAGAAGGAAGAAAGAGCAAAACGAGAGGAGCAGGCCAAACTAAGAAGAGTTGCTTCTTCTATTGCCAAGGAGGTCCGTGCCTTCTGGAGCAGCGTTGAGAAGGTGACTTCCAGTGAATTTTATTTATTTATTTAATATATTTATATTTTGAATGAAATCTTTATTGTACTAAAAACTGTCAATGATTTATATTTTAAATTCTTTTCCATCCATTGCTGTACTTAGGTTGTCCAGTATAAACAACAGTCCAGACTGGAAGAGAAGCGGAAGAAGGCTCTAGATCTGCAGCTGGATTTCATCGTGGGTCAAACAGAGCGTTACTCGGACATGTTGAGTCAGTCCCTGCACGCTGCTCCTGTACACAGCTCAGACACTGCAGCTGTCTCCAAACAATCACAGCTAAATGCTGTTGATGAAGATGGTGAGGACTGACTACTTTTACTGTTTCAAATTGGGGCTGAGCGATTAATCGACATCGAACTGAAATCATGATTTAGATTGATGTGATTATTAAATCACAATGGCTGTGATCTTTAATGAAATAAATATATGCACGGCATCAGAAGTAAATGCTGCTAATCTCTGCAAGTGCTGAGTTTGAGTCGCTTATAACATTCATCTGATTAAGCAACACACTCCAAACATCCTTTCAAACTTAATAAGAAGCGTTTATAAACCTGTTGTTAAGAACATTATAAAATGATTTTACTCCACAACATCAGTCGAGTGTTTTGAAATGACTTCATTTTCTGATCTGATTTGGTTTCTTATTTCAGAATGAGGCAAAAAATTATTCTACAGTCGTGGCCAAAAGTTTTGAGAATTACATAAATATTAGTTTTCAAAAAGTTTGCTGCTAAACTGCTTTTAGATCTTTGTTTCAGTTGTTTCTGTGATGTACTGAAATATAATTACAAGCACTTCATACGTTTCAAAGGCTTTTATCGACAATTACATGACATTTATGCAAAGAGTCAGTATTTGCAGTGTTGGCCCTTCTTTTTCAGGACCTCTGCAATTCGACTTGGCATGCTCTCTATCAACTTCTGGGCCAAATCCTGACTGATAGCAACCCATTCTTTCATAATCACTTCTTGGAGTTTGTCAGAATTAGTGGGTTTTTGTTTGTCCACCCGCCTCTTGAGGATTGACCACAAGTTCTCAATGGGATTAAGATCTGGGGAGTTTCCAGGCCATGGACCCAAAATTTCAACATTCTGGTCCCCGAGCCACTTAGTTATCACTTTTGCCTTATGGCACGGTGCTCCATCGTGCTGGAAAATGCATTGTTCTTCACCAAACTCTTGTTGGATTGTTGGAAGAAGTTGCTGTTGGAGGGTGTTTTGGTACCATTGTTTATTCATGGCTGTGTTTTTGGGCAGAATTGTGAGTGAGCCCACTCCCTTGGATGAGAAGCAACCCCACACATGAATGGTGTCAGGATGCTTTACTGTTGGCATGACACAGGACTGATGGTAGCGCTCACCTTTTCTTTTCCGGACAAGCCTTTTTCCAGATTCCCCAAACAATCGTAAAGGGGCTTCATCGGAGAATATGACTTTGCCCCAGTCCTCAGCAGTCCATTCACTATACTTTCTGCAGAAGATCAATCTGTCCCTGATGTTTTTTTTGGAGAGAAGTGGCTTCTTTTTTGCCCTTCTTGACACTAGGCCATCTTCCAAAAGTCTTCGCCTCACTGTGCGTGCAGATGCGCTCACACCTGCCTGCTGCCATTCCTGAGCAAGCTCTGCACTGGTGGCACTCCGATCCCGCAGCTGAATCCTCTTTAGGAGATGATCCTGGCGCTTGCTGGACTTTCTTGGATGCCCTGAAGCCTTCATTACAAAAATTGAACCTCTTTCCTTGAAGTTCTTGATGATCCTATAAATTATTGATTAAGGTCCAATCTTAGTAGCCACAATATCCTTGCCTGTGAAGCCATTTTTATGCAACGCAATGATGGCTGCACGCATTTCTTTGCAGGTCACCATGGTTAACAATGGAAGAACAATGATTTCAAGCAGCACCCTCCTTTTAACATGTCAAGTCTGCCATTCTAACCCAATCAGCCTGACATAATGATCTCCAGCCTTGTGCTCGTCAACATTCTCACCTGAGTTAACAAGACGATTACTGAAATGATCTCAGCAGGTCCTTTAATGACAGCAATGAAATGCAGTGGAAAGGTTTTTTTTGGGATTAAGTTAATTTTAATGGAAAAGAAGGACTATGCAATTCATCTGATCACTCTTCATAACATTCTGGAGTATATGCAAATTGCTATTATAAAAACTTAAGCTGCAACTTTTCCAATTTCCAATATTTATGTAATTCTCAAAACTTTTGGCCACGACTGTAGACTGCAATAATGGCTATGTTGACCAGCATTGCATTATAAATTTACTTTATTATTCTGAAAATACCCGAGATGATGTGAAGAACACTGATAAACCATAAATTCTCATAGGTTTATTTGTACATTTTAGGGATTTCCTGGAGCGTCATGAGTTCTATTACCGTATTTTCCGGACTATAAGTCGCACTTTTTTTCATAGTTTGGCTGGTCCTGCGACTTATAGTCAGGTGTGACTTATTCATCAAAATTAATTTGACATGAACCGAGAGAAATGAACCAAGAGAAATGAACCAATAGAAAACATTACCGTCTACAGCCGCGAGAGGGCGCTCTATGCTGCTCAGTGCTCTTGTTGTCTACACTGAAGACACAGAGCGCCCTCTCGCGGCTGTAGACGGTAATGTTTTCTCTTGGTTCTTAATGAATGCGATTTATAGTCCAGTGCGACTTATATGTTTTTTTCTTCGTGATGTATGACGTATTTTTGGACTGATGCGACTTATACTCAGGTGCGACTTATAGTCCGAAAAATACGGTAGTTTCCCCTGGCGTACAATATGAATGAAACAGAGATAACATGAGTTTAGCACTCGGTAATGCACACTCAGTCATATTTTGGCCATATACAGGAAAAATAATAGTTTAATAATAAAAAGTAAACTTATATAATCCATGTTTTTCTCAAGTGTATGGAAGTGTACAGGATTTTTTTATTTCCCCACAGTGGATTTATAAAAGGCTCATATTTCATATTGAAGACATGGACTCCATTTTGGATTTTACATAACTTCTTAAAATGAAGAAATTACTGTTAAAAGATTTTTATCATAACAGTATCGTATGATGTACAGTTATAGGCCTGTGTGTTAACAAGTAACCCTGCAGTTTTCTGTAAAAATTAGTATTATCTTATAAATGTTTATTTAATTATTATATTGTTATTTCGTTGTTAATCGGTTTAAAAAAACAAATCACAATTTTAACCAGAAAAATCACAATTAGTTTTTTTTTCCCCCAAATTGTGCAGCCCTATTTCAAATCAAGAATCTTGTAAGTATATAATTATAACAAAATATCAAATCAAGTGGGCTCTGTTAATAAATCATGCTAGATCAAATTTGTTTAGTGTATGGATTTAGTTCACCACAGAGACCAGATGGAATCCAAATGCATTCCTAAATTAAAAAAAAACCTAGCAAACATGTTCGTTCTTATTAGATTACACTTGTGTTATTTTTGGTTATATATTTTATCTAATGAAACGGTATTCATAGATTTTTTTTTTTTAAACATGACTTAGGTGTCCAAATACCATTGGGCTATTTTGTATACATGTAGATTGTGCTGTAATAAAATGAGTGAATTGAAAATCTACTCTGGTGAGTGCTTCTGTGGCAGTAGGTTTTGAAACATTTGTGACCACATGATTCAGGAAGTTATTGTTTTCACTTTGTATTAACTTAGTTTAGACATTTAAATTGTCCCTTTTCTGCTGCAGATAGAGACTTTGAACCACCTTGTGAGGAGGAGGATGATGAAGAGACCATAGAAGTAGAGGAGCAACAAGAGGGGAATGATGCAGAGACACAGAGACGAGAGATAGAGTTACTAAGGGAGGAGGGCACTCTGCCTCTGGACCAGCTGCTCAGTACTTTAACTCTCCCCCAGGTACAGCAGTCTCCCAGGATCAACTTCAAAACAGCTGGTTTTACTTAGCCATAATCTTATTGTCTGGAGTTTCCGATTAATGTGATCCATCATTGTTCTCATCAGCTTGTTACAGTCTGGCAGTTTAACATATATTTAAATCTGACTTGAATTTAATTGAACAGGATGTGGAATCAGAAGAAGTAGCTTCAGATACTACATCTTCTACGGTTGAAGAGGAAGACAAAGAATTTAGTGCCAATGAAGAAGATGGTTAGTAGAGTTTTACAAAGACACTTAACTTGGGTATCCTATTGATTTGAATGGTAATATACAACATATGTTACTTTATTATTCTCTTCAGCGGAAGATGAAGAAGACACAATTGAAGCCCAAGAAGTTATTGAAGGAAATGGAGACCATGCAGAGGAACTTGATGACCTTGCTAGAGAGGGTAAATGAAAATAATGTCAGGCGTAGCAGGTTTTTTTTTTTTACTTTTTAAAAATATATAAACAATTACTGTTCATAGGTTTGGGGTATGTACAATTTATTATCGATGTATAAAAATTTTTGAATCATTATAAGAGTCTTTACTGTCATTTATAGATTGAATAAAAGTGTTAATTTATTGAAAGAAAAAAAAGTTTGAACTGTATAATGAAGTGTTTAATTTAAGCAATCATTTCCTGAGGTCATATTATCACTTGAGGTCTCTTTGTTTCACAGGAGAAATGAGCATGGAAGAACTCTTAGAAAAGTACAGAGGAGCATATGCCTCTGATTTTGAGGAGCCATCAGCCTCAGCGTCACCGGACTCCTCGGAAGAATCAGAGGGAACCGAGGATGAGGCAGAGGAAGAGACGGAGGGAGAGGACAGTGCTGATGATAGTGGCTCCTCCTCAGGTGAGCTGAAGTTTATGATGAGAGTCACTAAAACATATGAGCTGTTGTGTGAAGTGATCAAATACCACACATTATCAGCCATTCTTACTGTGATTTACTCAATATTCAGATTCCCAAGCGGCTGAAGAAAGTGATGAAAAAGAGGAGGATGAGGATGTGCAGGAGAGTGATGAGGAGGATGACAATGATAGAGGAGAGGGAATGGAAGTTCTGCTGAGAGAGGGAGACCATAGTCCTACTGTACCAACATCTCCCCGGCCTAAGAAAGAAATCAGCCACATTGCTGCTACTGCGGAGAGCCTTCAACCTAAGGGATATACACTGGCAACAACAAAGGTAGCAACACAAACCTTCATAAAAACTGTCTGAAGAACACTTAGTTTCTGTTTATCCTTAACTGCGCTTGTGTGGTTTCTTTTTAACACAAGGTTAAAACCCCAATTCCATTCCTGCTTCATGGTACGTTGCGTGAGTACCAGCACATTGGACTGGACTGGTTGGTCACCATGAATGAGAAGAAACTCAATGGCATACTTGCAGATGAAATGGGGCTTGGCAAAACGATCCAGACCATTGCTTTGTTAGCTCATCTAGCATGTGTAAAGGGTAATAAGTCCACATGAGTACTCCTTTCCCTATGATGTGTGTGGAAAAAAATATAGTGGATATAGTGCAGATCAACAAACCTTTTCTTGTTTTTTCCTTTTATAGGTAACTGGGGTCCACATCTGATCATTGTGCCCACCAGTGTAATGCTTAACTGGGAGATGGAGTTGAAACGTTGGTGCCCAGGATTCAAAATCCTCACCTACTATGGTAGCCAGAAGGAGCGCAAGCTCAAGAGACAGGTAATGAATGCAAAAATAGTTCTTATTACAAATTAAGATATTTTAAATACACATTTATAAAAACAATTATTGGGTATTTTAGCCTTTCAATCCTGGTGATTTTATAATTGTTTTTCTCTCCTTTTTGTTTCTGTAAGGGCTGGACCAAACCCAATGCTTTCCATGTCTGCATCACCTCGTATAAGCTAGTACTGCAAGATCATCAGGCTTTTAGACGGAAGTCTTGGAGGTACCTCATTTTGGATGAAGCCCAGAACATCAAGAACTTTAAGTCCCAGCGCTGGCAAAGTCTGCTCAATTTCAACAGGTACTTGAATACTTTCATTTCTGTAAAGGTCTTGATCATTTACGGGTCCCGTTCTGACTTTTGTTTCTTTGTTTTATGTGGAAAAACCCATTTAATGATTAGGATGTAATGAGTTTATTTTATTCTGTCATTCAATTCTCTGTCTTCCTTGCAGCCAGAGGCGACTGTTGCTCACTGGTACCCCTCTCCAAAACAGTCTAATGGAGCTGTGGTCTCTTATGCACTTCCTCATGCCGCACGTTTTTCAGTCCCATCGTGAGTTCAAGGAGTGGTTCTCAAACCCTCTGACTGGGATGATTGAAGGGAGCCAGGAGTACAACGAGGGCTTGGTCAAACGGCTTCACAAGGTATTACCAGTTTATGAATCATGTAGGACTTTTTATGCAATTTTTTGTATTCATGGAAGCATACAAACATAGTTCCCATTTTTCTCTGTATGTCTTTATATGTAATATTATGAGGAAACATTTAGGCATTTGGCTTTACATAAGTTTCCTGTATCTCTCTCTCTAGGTGCTAAGACCCTTTTTGCTTCGAAGAATCAAAGTAGATGTGGAGAAACAAATGCCAAAAAAGTATGAGCATGTTGTGCGCTGTCGACTCTCCAAAAGACAGCGTTTTCTCTATGATGACTTCATGGCCCAGGCCTCGTAAGTAACCAGGACAAACACACATGGGTGGGGTTGAGAAAGCAGAAAAGGCATTTTTCCTTTGTTGATAACTTCCAAACTCAGGCCTTGATGATAATTGATTGACAAATTTTATTCATACTTCAGGTGTTAGGTTGCATTTTTACTTATTGTCCTTTTTTTTTTGCCCTGTACCATATACTCCCAGGACTCGAGAGACTTTAGCCAGCGGTCATTTCATGTCTGTGATCAACATCCTGATGCAGCTGCGGAAAGTGTGTAATCACCCCAACCTGTTTGATCCAAGACCCATACAATCTCCCTTCATTACAAAGACCATCGTCTATTCTACTGCTTCACTGGTTCAGAGGGCTCTTGAGACCTCACCTTTTGAGGTAAATGATTGAAGACTACCAGCACTTACTAAACCTTGACTGTCCTGTGTGATAATTAAGCTATATTGGGGTTTTCAATAGGGGTGTGCACGGATAGTCGAACATTCGAATATTCGTTCTGCTCTAATTATTCGATAAATAAAAATTATATTCGAATTTCGCAAAAAAAAAAAAAAAAAAAAAAACAGTTAACAAAAAAACCTAATTTGGTCACTTTCTGTGATTCTCCACGCCATATTCGAAGATATATGCAAGCCAAAAATAATTAATGAATGAATAAGGGGCCGTTCACATATCGCGCCTAAAAATGCATGGAAAACGCTAGACGTGGCATTATGAGCGCGCAAAAGACGCGATATATGAACGGCCCCTAAGAACTGCGGTCTTCTACAGTACTTCAAATATGCCGTGGAGAATCACAGAAAGTGACCGAATTCAAGAACATTGTTGCGACATCTCTCAAGCAACGAATAAACACAGCTAACTTGGAGAATGCAGTGAAAACTCCTCTTCTCGTGTCTGCCCTAGACCCTCGGCACAAACATCTCAGGTTTCTCGATGAAAACATGAGAGAAGTAAGAAAAAAAAACGTTTTTGAACATTATCAGAAAATTTTCCTTGAGGCGAGTGGTGCGGATGCAGTCGCCGTCACCAACGATGAAGAGGATGCAATGCCCACTCGTCGGAAAAGGCTGAGCCAGTTCTTCAGCGATGATTACAGAGAGTCCAGCCGAGACGAGTGGGAACAGTTCTTGCTGGAGCCATGTATTCCACCAGATGAGGATTCCATTCAGTGGTGAAATGAAAACACGAAGCGCTTCACAAAACTTATTCGCATAACACACCGTTATTTGTGAGTCCCGACAACGTCTGTGCCGAAAGAGCGCGTTTTCTCCGCGGCCGGCCTTATTGTTAACAGACTAAGGAGCTGACTTTCCCCTGATCATGTTTACAAGCCCGTGTTTCTTAACAAGAACATGTAAAACAATAGAAAAAAAAGCAAAAAAGATTTGCTGATAGTTTAAAAGTTTCAAAGTTATGTCTAAGCAACATTCTGTACAATGGCCTAATTGCTGCCGGCTGTTTAGGTTTTTTCTTTGTTCACTTTTTTTTGTTTTTCCTTTTAATCTGTACTTTTGTTTGTTTGCACGCATTGTTAAAGGTTTTCAGCTACAAACCACGATGAGTAATGTTCAAGCTTATTGTGTGTAAGCTTGTTCAAAATGACGGAAACAATAAATGTTGCTGAAAAATAACGTCTGTCTCATTAAACTTAATTTAAATAAATGAATATTCGTTTTTTGTGAGCTCAAATATTCGAATGTGATTTTTTGCGGAAAACGCCCATCCCTTGTTTTCAATCCTGGTTCTGGAGGGCCTCTGTCCTGCTGTGTTTAGATACATCCTACCCAAACACACTTGCTTGAGAGTTTCTAGTAATCATGAAGACAGTGGCTATCCAAAACTTCCCCTATACCCTTATTTAGTGCTATATTGGACATTATCGATTGCAATCAATTCAATCCCACAATGCACCTCAAAAACCGAGTGTATAACCAATGAACTAGCTTGCAGCTAGAGAACACCCATGCACTGTGACAGTCAGTATTTGCTTACTCATTTCATTCAGTCATTCAGTGGACTATATTGTTAAAGGTCCCATGATGTGGATTATTTTCTTTTTTTTTTTAATGCTTTTTTAATGTTTCCCGAGGTTAATTTAATAACTAACTTGAATAATTAGCTACACATCAGAAATCACTGATCACAGAGTGTTACTCACTGTTTGTGGCGGTGCTGTTGAATCCATATCATAAAAGTCTGTTTGTAAAGCCTGCACTGACATTGCGACTGAATTATATGTAAAAAATAAACTGAATACATTTTCTCCAAATTCTCTGGGCGGGCAAAGCAGAGCAAGGGGGAGGTAACCTTTCCCCGTATGATGACATAAGGGGAAGATTCCAGATCGGCCCGTCTGAACTCTCATTTTCTCAAAGGCAGAGCAGGACACCCAGGGCTTGGTTTACACCTATCAAAATTTCTAGCCACTGGGGGACCATAGACAGGCTAGGGAAACTCATATTAATGTTAAAAAACCTCATAAAGTGACATTTTCCCACATGTAAATAAAGTGGTCCTATCAACTGAGCGCATTATTGTTCCAGTTACATACATGGTAAAGTGATATAAATGGTCAAATATATGTTGTTTGTCACTTTTTTACACATTTCTGTTTTCAGAAAGTTTTTAATGTTTGTAATTTAAATTTTTCTGGACTTTTAGTGAAGGTACAAAAATGTCTGTTTGTTTTTTTCCAAAGCGCTGTGACTTGTCCTTGTTTGACCTGATTGGCCTGGAGCGGCGTGTGTCTAGATACCAGGCAGATGTTTTCCTGCCTCAGAGGAAAGTGACCCGTCAGCTTATTCAGGAGATCATGGAGTCCCCTGATCCTCCTCCCAGACCAAAGCCTGTTCGCATGAAAGTCAACAGGTATGTTGTTCAAAATAGTCAAACACATAATTTTGACGTATGAGATCTATATATGCTTGAGCTGATTGAAGATATTCATAATTTGTCTTGAAGTTTTGTCATGTGCTTGTTCCTCTGCAGGATACTTCAGCCTCTTCCTAAATCTGATGGACGTTCATCAGCGAGCAGCCCTCGCCCTGAATGTTCTAGCACCACGACGGCTCAGACTCCAAAGCCTCTAATTACAGAAGTCACCCCTTCCCAAGCTCCCTCTCAGCCAGCACCTCAAGGTCAGTTCAAGGGGCCGAGTCTAACATCCTAATCAGCAAGCGTGTCACTCATGTTATGGCAGAAATAAAAAAACTTTCTCTCATTCCAGTTTGTCCTGTTACTCCTGTCGCTGCTCCAAAAGCTCCAGTGGCTCCTAGCAGCATCCCTTCTGCACCTGTAGTCAGGCCGCTGGCCCCCCAGCCAGTGACTGTACGCCCGTCAGGACCGTCCAGCATCACAGCTGTGTCCACTCCCCCTCAACCACCAAGCAACATTATGACTCAGAGGGTCCTTCTCAGCCCAGATATGCAGGCTCGTTTACCATGTAAGTTCATTTCATCACACTTCATTGTTTCATAGCTAAAAACAAGTTAAGTAATTTTCCTTGATTTGTCACAATGTACAGCCGGTGAAGTTGTGAGTATCGCTCAGCTGGCCTCCCTGGCTGGCCGACCAGTATCGTCTTCTCAGGGCAGTAAACCAGTCACCTTCCAGCTACAGGGCAACAAGCTCACACTCTCTGGGACTCCTCTGCACCAGGTCCCTGTTCCTCAGCCACGACCCATCCAAGGTATCCACTGCCTTCCACATGAATAGATGAATAATCTGCATGTATAAATAACCTATCAACCTGCTATTGATAGGTTTCGCTTTTTCCTGCACGCCTTCAGTCTTTCTTTGAGTGTTTGGTGTGGTCTATGGCCTAACACTTTCTTCTGTGGTTGTGCCTTTTAGGAAATGTAATGCATCTGGTTTCCAGTAGTGGGCAGCACCACCTTATTAGTCAGCCAGCTCAGGTTGCAGTTCTTCACACAGTTAGTCAGTCAGTTAGCAGCTCAGCAAATCCCCACCCAACCAGCATAATCCCAACCTGCTCTGGACTAGCGGTACCTTTCACCGCTACTCAAGGTACTGGTGCTGTCCTTGAGTTCATCCTTGTTTGGGTACAGCCTTTATCCTGGGTACCATACTACCTGTTACTCAGCAGAGTATGTGCATGGGTATTCTTGCGCAGGTCATTTATTTTTAACTGCATGTGACCGCTTATTCGGATGGTCTTTTGGCTACTAACTCACTTGGTCCTGTTGAATGAAGGTATTTGAAATAGATGAATGCAAACACCACTGCACATTTTAAGTCAGATGTTGTAGGAGGCACATGAGGTTTGAGATGGTTTGGTTTGTTTTTCATTTTATCTACTTGTTCTTTATTTTACAAGTGAGTGGGTTAAGCAGGGTTCTCATTTCAGAATTTTTTCTTTTCTCATTTTGTTTTTTATTCTGTTCCTAGAAGTCTAATGTATGCAGGTTAAATCTGTAAAGTTGTAATTGTCCATATTTCACCACAGAGTTAAGACTAAATAATTGCACTACCATTTAAAAGGTTTGGGGTCAGTTTTTTTTCTTTTGAAAGAAATAAAATGTACTTGGCATGGATGCACAAATATGGTAAAGTGACCGTAAATGCATTTATAATTTTACAAAATATTTCCATTTCAAATAAATGTGTTGTTTTGAACTTTGAAAGAAATGTATGTACATCAGCACAACTGTAATGTGCTCAAATGTAAGTAGCTCAACAGTTTTCAACATTGATGATGAAAAATCTTTCTTGAGCACCATATTGAGTATATTAGAATGATTTCTGAGTGAAATGACAAGACTGGAGTAATGGCTGCTAAAAATTCAGCTTTGCCATCAAATGAATAAATTACATTTTAAAATATATTAAAATAGCGAAGTTAATTTAAAGATTAGTAATATTTTCCATTTATAAAATAAATGCAGCTTCTTTGAGCAAAAGACACTTTTTTCAAAAACATTGTAAATAACAAAAATCATACCGACCCCAAGATTTGGACAGTAGTGTATTTAATAATGCCGGAAATTTTAATGATAGCTCTGCTACTGTAATCCATAGTCTGGTGCCCAGTCTAACTGAACTTTCTTTCCATGTGAAATACTTGTGTAGTTTCTAAACTCTCCTTGTTTATAATTCCAGTCCCAACATCCATGGTAAGTGGACCCGGAATTGTAAAGATTGTTGTACGCCAGGCACCAAGTAAAGAAGGAGGGTCAATCCCGACTCTGGCTGTGCCTCCTTCTCCTCGCCCTGCGCCTCCTCAGTTGGTCACCCTTCACCCACATGGCACTCCAAGCCCTGTTCTGAGAGCACCCACTGCTTCACAGCCTCCACAACGACCTCCGGTTTATGCTGCTCCACCTCGTCTTGCTTCCTCCCAGACTCCACCTACTCGTCCTGTATTGAGAGTAGTGCAGGGACCACTACCACCAGCCCCAGAACCACCAGGTAAGTCGAGCCACAATGTGGTTTTGAGAGTTTATGTGACAGAAGTTCAAGCTAAATAGTAAGCAAAAAAGAATATCAAGTAGAATAATCTAAACTTTGAACTTTTCAGTAACAAAGGAAAATTCATTGTCAGTGCGTGAGGAGAGTGGTAATGATGTGATTACATTGCGCATGAGCACTCCTAAGCCTGCATCCTCATCTCAGAGCAGTGGGTCAACATCTCTGCGTCCCCGTGTTCAACCACCACCTCCACCACGTTCCCCCTTCTACATGGTAATAAACGGAGAGTTCATCTTAAATTGATTTATTAATTCTTAAACTCAAAAGGTTGTATAAGTGTTTACACTTTAAATCTCAGTTTAGTGTTCTGACAACCCACATCAGAGGGTGTAACACTTTGGAAATATAAGTGCCTCTTAATGCAAACATCAGTAACTATATCATAATGCATTTAGTTCAGAGGAAATTGCATATTTTAACCCTTATTTTTGGCTTCTGTATCTGTCCCATTCACATATTTGTTACTTTGGGTTTGACAGTCATGGCTTGCAGACAGCCGAAAGGCTCAGCGAGACAACCGGATCACTCAAATCATGCGTATCAACGATCTGCACTGCAGTGCTAACCCTGTGTATGGCCACGAAGTGCTGGACTTTCTAACCTTCCTCCCAGGCCCTTGTCCATCTCCGCCACATCCTGTTATAAACAACTGGAGTAACTCAGGTTATAGCTCCTGCCTCACTGCTCAATCACACCATACCAGTAGCTTCTTGGAAAAGAGCCAAGTCCTGAAGGAAGCCATCCACCACTCAGAGGAGAGGCTTCAACTTCTCTCTCAGATCATAGACAGGTAAAGCTCACAAATTTGAACTAAACTTTCATTTAGAATTGAATATAAAAATCGCAGCTGAAAATAATAGTGTCACTTAAATGTGTGCTCTCATTCTACAGGTTCACTTTTGTCATTCCTCCAGTGGAAGCAAAGCCTATCACTATGCACACTTGCCACCCACCTCCTTCCCTCGGACACCAGCAAGGCCATATCTCCTCTGTTCTGTCTTCCCATCTCTCCCCACTTACACTAACGCTCCATCGCATCCAGTGTAACATGAGGACACACTTCCCTGACTTGAGGCTTATTCAGTATGATTGCGGTAAGTACTGTGATCCCTGTGCAGTGTGCATTTAAGGATTTCATTCTTATTAGATTTACCATTTTTATACATAATAAACAATTGCGTAGTACCAAAAAAATATATGATTATAAATTGAAGAGACCATTCCATTGGCTGCTTATCTGTGTGCAGGTAAGCTGCAGACACTCCACCTCCTGCTTAGAAAATTGAAGGCAGGAGGGCACAGAGTCCTCATTTTCACTCAGATGACACGTATGCTGGATATTCTTGAGCAGTTCCTCAACTACCATGGGCACATTTACCTGCGGTTGGATGGAAGTACACGTGTAGAACAGAGACAGGTAAAATACTAGTCTTATAGTTTGTGATTTTCATATAACAATAAGTTTTTGTCTCTCATATTTTACATTATTTAAATGATTGTCTACCTTTTAGGCTCTGATGGAGCGCTTCAATGCAGACCGTCGTATATTCTGCTTCATCCTGTCCACCCGCAGTGGAGGTGTAGGTGTTAATCTGACTGGGGCAGATACAGTAGTGTTCTATGACAGTGATTGGAATCCAACCATGGATGCCCAAGCTCAGGACCGGTGCCACAGAATTGGACAGACAAGAGATGTTCACATCTATAGGTAAAGGAAAAACTAAACGCTTTTTTTACATTTAGTAAAAAAAAGTAGCTTAAAAAAAAAAGAAAAAAAAAATGAAATGGTTAACATTGTACAGATATTGGAAGCACATTGACATTGAGAGCTTTTCTTTAGGCTAATCAGTGAACGCACAGTTGAAGAAAATATTTTGAAAAAAGCTAATCAAAAGAGGATGTTGGGAGATATGGCAATTGAAGGAGGAAACTTTACCACTGCCTTTTTCAAGCAGGTATAGCACTTTTCCTTTTTTTTCTTTTCATTGTGAAATCCTTGACTGGATTACATTTTGAAAGGATTTATTCCCCCATTGTCTTATTCCCACAGCATACTATCAGGGAGTTGTTTGATGTGACAGAGGGAGAGAGGAAAGAGGCCGAATCGAGTGCGTCACAGTCAGATGATGATGAGTCCATAAATAAACAACAAACCACTATTTTGGAACAGGTCATTTTAAATATATCCATTTGGAGTATTGCATATATCGATTTGTTTGCACGAAATTTGTTCCGTTTGTAACATCCCACTGAAAATTTTGTTTCAATGTGTTCTTTATTCTAGGCCCTGTGTCGAGCTGAGGATGAAGAGGATATAGTGGCTGCATCTCAAGCCAAGGCTGAGCAGGTGGCTGAGCTTGCAGAGTTTAATGAAAACATCCCTCTGGATGATGGTGACAGCAGAGACCAGGAAGAGGAGGAGCTCTCCAGGGCTGAGCAAGAAATCGCTGCCCTAGTTGAACAGGTTGTTATGATATTTATGCCTTTTCTTTTATAGAGTGTGATTTTTCAAATGATGCTTCACTTTAACCTTTTTTTATTAAATCACTAAATTTCAATTGTCCGTTCTTAACAGCTCACTCCCATAGAGCGATACGCTATGAATTTCCTTGAGGCTTCCCTTGAAGATATTTGCAAAGAGGAGCTGAAGCAGGCAGAGGTAATCATTAAACCAGTAACCAACCTTGGATTACTTTCTGGTAGAATAAACTTTTAGCACTTACACCCACAACGTTTCTTATGACTTTACAGGAGCAGGTTGAGGCTGCAAGGAAAGGGTTGGATCAGGCAAAGGGAGAAGGTTTGAAACTGCATCAGTCATCTGACAGTGATGAAGATGATTCCGTACCTCATAGTACTGAGGAAACTACTTCATCTCGTCGCCCTCGCAAACACAAAGAGAAAGGGGCTCCTTCTACAAGGGTTAGTGGCAGACTCAGAGGGACACCTGCTGACGATATATCCCTAACCCAGCCATCCCCAGAGAGAGGCAGGCGGGGGGCATGGATGAACTCTGAAGGCAGTGTGAGCCAAACCCTTGAGTTAACACAAAAGTCGCCCCTACAAAGAGAAGTGCCTGAGAAGCTTTGCAGTGGTCAGAAAGGGCGAGGGACAACCAAAGAATCTGTGTCCCTTATATCATCAGAAAACCAGACCGTTCAATCCAACCAGCAGCTCTCAGATTCAACAGCTTTATCCCCTACTATGCGAGGTTCAGACCCAAAAATTACATATGTGCCATCCCCCCACCAGCAGCCCATCTCCCCATCAAGCTTTGTGCCTTCAGCTGCTGCATCTCCTGCAATGGACAAAAACTTTAGTGGCCATCAGTCCTCCTCTACTGCATGCAGAGAGGACATTGAAGAGCAGGGGGGAGAGGCACTGTCTGAAAGTGTACAGTGTTGCAGGAGAGACAGGAGAACCTCTGTGTCATCAGACTCCATCTGTTCTCCTGAACATCACTCTGAACAGGATGGTCAGCTCCCTCTTTCTCCTACTCTGGCATCACCTAACTCCCGCTCACCACGAAAGCGGCAGTCAGCTGAAAGGGAAATCCTCAAGGGACTTCCAGAAGATTCTCCATCAGCCAAGGTCCTTCGAAAGCTTCCAGGTCGTCTGGTCACAGTGGTGGAAGAGAAAGAGCCCAAGCGGAGACGGAGGGGCTTGAGTGGAAGTGGAGGAACACATACTGAGGGGTCATCAGAGGAAACTGAACACGCTGAGCCAGTTCCAGACCCAGCCTCTCAATCATCTGATGGAGGAAGTCAAATTCATAAAGACTCTTCTCCCAAATCAGTGCCCCCATCCTTAGCTTCTTCACCACCACCACAAGAGCAGGATAACGTCTCATCTCCATTACAGATTAGTTCAGGGAGAGGGCACCACCCTTGTTCCCCAACACACCATTCACCAGATATGCCTGTCCTGCGGAACTTACCAGTACGCCAAAGGCTTGAGACTGAGTCTCGAATGGCTGCACAGTTAGGAGAGCAATTTGTAGGACGAGGTAGAGGGGTGGATAGAAGATCTGCTTTATCACCAAAGAAATCAAAAACTAATTCAGACAAGGATAGTGCTGCTCTGAGTGACTCTATGGCGAAGAAGCGCAAGAGGGGCAGGCCACCTAAAACACCCCCACGGGCACTAGAGTTGCCAGAAGAGAAGACACCGGTAACCCAGAAAACAAGTCCTGAGCGGAGTCCCTCTCACTCACCAAAACGGAAAAGGGGTCGCCCCCGTAAAGATTCCACCACAACTACAAGCTCATCCCCATCTTCTCCTTCTACATGTGCTCCTTCCTTCCAAGAGCCTAATTTGTCAGGGTCTAATGTTATGCCTGTGACTTTGCCTGCTATCAATAATAGTTCACCAATAAGCTCTCCACTTAACCCCACTTCACCCTCAAATGCTGCTGAAGTATCATCTCCTAAACTAGATTCTGAATCAAATCAAAAAACTAAATATGTTTTACTGCCTTCTATACATAGAGATTTTCAAAATATGTCATCATCTACATCAGAACTTGGTGTAGACTCATATGGTGAAACTCACACCAATCTGAAGCCCATGACTGCATGCAATGACTCTGACACAAATACATTTGAAACTTCACCACACAACACTTCAACAGCAACAATATCTCAGACATGTACAGCTTCTTCTTCTACACTACATCCTCTAAGTCCTCTCAGAAAGCCTCCCACTTGTACTGTCTCCATTCACGAAGAGGAACTTGCCCATTCACCTGTACTTTCTGAGACCAGTGAAATCGCAGCATCTTCAGAGCTTTCAAATGTCTCAGCAATTGCTATAGTAACCAAGGAAGATTCAGTTAATCAGCAAAAAGATAATTTGCAGTCCTCAAATACATTGACTCAAGTCACTTCACAGCCCTTACACAGAACCAGTACAACTGAAGAGTCTCCACAAAACTCTGTTGAACACTTGTGCAATATAGCTGCATCTCTTACTCCCACTCATCAGTCATCCTCCCAGCCTCAAACTACAGACATTGAAGCAGCAACAGATTCAGCCATTGAATCTCACAAAATGTCTTCAACGTCTTCACAATTTCCATCCACCACTAATCAGATAAGAACTGATTCTTTGTCCATATCCAAATATACTGATGCAGATTCTTCTCAGTCCAATAACATGCCAGTGGAGACCATGGCTGATAATCATGAAGGCCAACATTCACCTAAGGAGGAGGTTTTAAATGAGAGTGAGGTTGCGACTAGGGAGACCAAGAAAATGGAAATAGACAGTGTTGCTGAGGATGATGCAGGAGAAAAAGACGGCATCTTATCTCAGTCAAAAAGAAGGAAATTGGTTAGTTTGCCAAAGGAACAGACATCCAGTGCCGCAGGAGTTGCCTCATCAAATTTAGATATCGAGTCCCATGATGACCCTAAGATTGATGGACCTGATAAGCCATCAGTAGAGGAGTCAAGAGAGGATAAAGAGACCAGAACTTCTGCCAAAAAACGAAGCATCAGTAGGCAAAGCAGCCAGGAGTCAGTCCGTTCCTCTTCTCCATCTTCTGTATCCTCTTGTGAAACAAGATCATCCGAGTCCAAAAAGACTGGAGAGAGTAGGAGGCCTGCTAAAAGGAAACGGGAAGATATAAAGTCTGAAAAAGAAAAAAGTGAAGAGCCTGACAAAAAGCACCAGTCCAACTCTTCCTCCTCATCGTCAGACTCTGAGGGCTTTAATAGCAAAAAAAAATGTTTGACAAGATCAGCTCAAAAGAAGTTGGAGAAAGATGGCATGATTGCTGAAAATGAAGAGAGCAGTCAAAGACAACAGGGGAGGTTAGACAAGAAGGGAAAAACCACCAATACCACTGAAGGGGAGTCTAGTGGTGAAACAGGTTCAAGAGTAACCCGGAAATCTGTAGGCCCACAACCCAATACTTTAGCCTCCTCTGAACCTGAGGTACTAGGCAAACGCTGTTCAGCCCTTAATGCTGCCGCCAAGCTCTTGGCAATGAGGGGAAGAGGGCCAGACACACCCAGCTCCAGAAGCAAGACTGCTGCACAGCAAAGCAAATCACTGTCCTCTGAAAAAAGCAGTAAACCAAAGGGGAAAACAGGACAGGACTCTCCCAAGATGTCTAACAGTAAAGCAGGGAGTGGCAGGCAAACCCCCAATCAGACAAATGAATCACCACAGTCCTCTTCTTCTGCTCGATCCACTCGGCAGCGACCAGGCAGCCTGGTTCCCCCCTTGGAAACAGAAAGAGTTAAAAAAGAAGAAAAGAAAAAAGCATCTGATCAGAAAGAAGGTGAAGATGAAAATAGAGAGACTAGGTCTTCAGGAGGCCAAAGTGCCTGCAGTAGTATAAGCAGTGAAAGAGGAGCAGGCAGCAGTAGAAGTCGGAGTAGCAGCAACAGCAGCCAGCGCACCCACAGTTTAAGCTCGCAGAGTACAGAGCCCACCCGCTCTCGTTCCAGGGCAGCATCCTCTGGAAGTGATACAGAGAGAGGCAGAAGGATTCGGCATAAGAGTGATGGAGGCAGAGACAGAGGCAGGGAGAGCAGGAAAGAGAAGACGTCCCAGAAGCAGGACAAACCTGAATTGAGTGCTGGATCCAGCGACGGGAACCCAGACAGGGTTCTCAGGAGTGTAGCTGCATTGGCAGCTGCTCAGGCACGTTCTCCAGCTAGCAACACGCGTTCTTCATCCACCCAAAACCGGCACTCCAAGACGTGATGGGTCCAGAGAAATCAGCTTTAGGTTTAAACAAAAAGTTAGACATGAACTTCAGCGAGACACGAATGCAGAGATTTGTTTTGGAGGACAGTGGCTCAATTTCATTTAAAGGCCATGGTTTAGCTGTTTGAGACAAGACGGGGAAAAAGAGATCTGTTGCACATTGTGATTAGATCTGACCTCGCCTTTACCCTCTCAGCTATCTTAAGTCAAGCCATTTATAATGTGGAAAGGTTATATAGATGCAGGACAGTGATGAAGATTTGGTCACCTATTTAAAAATATGTCCTAATAATTTGAGTTAAAACCTGGATAATATATTGCCCTACCACAAAGACTTTGGAGCTTCAAAATAGTTGGGCAAGAAGCAAGATTTATTATTTGTTCACACTGTGTACTGTAATCAAAGACTGAAAGACTGGAAGTACTATGTGTTAAAAGATTGGTCGCATAGATTGTACACTTTTTACAGAGTTTACGAGTTCTGCAAACAGTATTGATGAGGAAGAAATTCATTAATGCTATATTGAAATTATTTAGTGGGGATTGTACAATTGTAAAGTTTTTAGACCGTTGCGTTCTGGATTATATTTGTCAGCTGTTTTGACCATTGTGTGTTTCAAGTCAGTTGATAAATTACGAATATATCTTCTATATCTTCCAGGGTATGAAGAAGAGGGCAGAACTAAAAAAAAATTACATTTATTTTTCTTTTTTCCTTTTCTCTCTCTGCTGGAGTTAACAATTACTTAGATCCCCTGTCCTGTGTGATGTTTCAGTCCATTACTTTTAAATTCTGCTGTTGCCTGCTTCTCTCCATTTGCACATCTGAAATGTCCCAGACATTGGAGGATTGCATTGTTGTTTAGGATTATTTTTTTTTTCAGAACATCAACTTGTCCGTACATCTTTACTGGTACCTCACTGCATTTTGTAAGCTCTAAAGTAAATGTATTTCTTGAGCTTGTGATGAATCTTGAAATTTGCTTGTCATTTTGCTTTATAGCAGTACAGAAATGGGAGACAACATCTTGCAATTTTTCTTATATCTTTCCCAAAGTGTTAGTCATTATGATCATCTTTACACATTAAATTGTATTCTCAAACACAGAATCTGAATGAGTTTGATAAAATGAGAGTGCCTGCTGATCCATACAAGGATCCATGTTAACGTATGGAAGTTTGGTCATCTGTAGTGCTTCAAGTGTAATAAGCTCTTCCATCCTTCTCTGTAACAACACAATTTCTGTTTATGTGCAACCAAAACTGAAATCAGTTCTCCAGTGAAATTTGCTACTGCCAGCTATTTTTATTTCTGGAGTAGTGGTCCTTTTTATGGATGGACCAATGCTGGATGGTAGGAAACACCTGAAAGAACTTCTTGAGAGAAATATCTTATTTTTTGCTGAAAATTGGCAGTCAAGATGTAAGATAGCTTTCTTTGCCATTTTTGGACAGAAAGATGTGTGTGTGTGTGGGGGGGGGGGGGGGATTTAGTAGAATATGGTGTTGGTCTTATTTCATTTTGATTTGTCTTTATTCTAATTTGTTACATTCCTTATGTTCCCTTGTAATTCCACATTGTTTTACTTGAAAGATTGAAACAAAAATGTAAGTTGAATAAAAGCCAAAAATACACTTTTCTGTTTTTTTTATTTTTTTTATTTCATCATACTTATTCATTTTGTACTTGAAGGATTACTTGAAGGATGAACTATCTATCTATCTGTCTGTCTATCTGTCTATGAAATATGGTAACAGTTCAACATATGTCAACAAAACTCGCACATGATTGATGATTTGAAATAAAGGGGGTGGGGGTCATTTTCAGAGCACTTGGCAACATTTGTAAGCATGGAAAAAAAAAAAAGGAGCAAAAAGTGCACTGACTTACAACTCGAGGAAATCAAGTGCACTATTAATTTGGATTAGCCTGGCTTGCAACATTGCAAAAAGGTAGTTCAAGATTATTAAGGTGTTATTATTAATTAGTTATTTAAAGAATAAAAAATCCCAAAATACCTATTGTTTTAAAGTGCTTTAGTTACACTAGAATTACAGTGTGAGTGTTAATTCAGTGTCACAGTATGTTTCAGTGTGGACAGCTCGCAGTGGGGAGGATGAAAGGATGAACTAGATCAGAATACAGTTCCATCAGAAGTCTTCCTCTCGTTCCCTCATCTAACTGACACTTGCAGAAACACCTATAACATGAGTTGGACCTCAGTGATGTCACTGTGCAAACGTGTGCCTATTCTTTTTATATATCAAGTCTATATCAAAGGTATCAAATTATTTGACCCATTGAAATGGTTAATTGCTTAAAATATGGGTTTGTTGAAGTATTAAGTGACAACCTCAATCATGTTGTTGACAGATGGGGTACCCGTCTGTGGAGAGAAATGGGGACAGAAATATGATACTAAGCCTTAGCGTTTTGGCCGTTACATGAATGCACTACAGATAGGGTTGAATAAGTTTCACATTGGAGATGTGACATTACATTGCGTTGTTAGGTCTATCAGCTCGTAAGTTCTTAAACAGGTGTTTCACTAAATCTAGAAGTTTCTCAGGCTTCGCTCAGTCCTCATCAAACTTTCATGTTTGTTCTCAGAATGGGGACACCAGCAGGGAACTCAGTGAGTGAAATCTGCAGGTGTGAGCCTGATCCAGGGGTGGAGGGAGAAGGCTGGGGAAGTGACACGCAGAAAATGCCAAAAAAATCATTCTTCTCTTATTTAGTGTCCTTTTCAGTGTCATTCGTTCCACCTTGGTTTACAAAATTTCTAAAATTTCCCCCTCACATAAAATCAACCATTTTCCTTGCATGAATGAAATCTGCAGGAAGGACTTGCTCGCACGCAATATGAACATCTCGGTTACGTATGTAACCACAGTTCCCTGAATAGGGAACGAGATGCTGCGGTGACGTCACCGTATGGGAACACCTCTCGGTGTGACGAATGTCTGAAGCCCTATACCATCCCGCCAATCCTATTGGCCAAATACCGCTTGGCACCGCCCTACGCATGCGTACACATCGTATACCTGAGTGCCACGTGCTATTTCGCTCAGATTTCATGAACTGAAGAAATGCTATCAAGGTAAGGAACGGCCAGGACCGCAGCATCTCATTCCCTATTCAGGGAACCATGGTTACATATGTAACCGAGATGTTCCCTTTCATAGGTCACTTTGATGCTGCGGTGACGTCACTGTATGGGAACCCTATACCATAACGCCTGACGTACCTGATAGTTGGAATCCAAGGAAAGCATCTGCTCAAGCGGAGAGAACCCGGGAGCCAGGAGCCATCCTCACATCCAGACTGTAAAACTTGACAAAAGTGCTCGGTGAGGAACATCCTGCCGCAGCACAGACATCATATATAGAAGAACCACTGAGAAAGCTTGTGATGAAGCCACTGCTCTCGTGGAATGAGCTCTAACTCCTAAGGGGCGAAGCAAGTCCGCGCGCCTCATAGGCTAAAGATATAGACTCCACCAGCTAATGGGACATGCGCTGCTTTGTGACAGCATGGCCTCTATTTTGTGTCCTAACAGACAAAGCTGGTCGGACTCACGCCATGGAGCTGTTTGATCAACATAAGTCTTCAGCGCTCTGACAGGGCAAAGACTCAGATCTCCTGACCCCGCCTCTGCAGGGGGTAAAGCCTCCAAGACCACTTGTTGAAAGTGAAAAGGGTTTGAAGCGACCTTAGGGACATAATTAGGCCTCGGTCGCAGCAATACTTTCACAGAGGCTGGTGCAAAATCCATGCCTGAGGGCGAAACAGAAAAAGCCTGTAAATCCCCAACTCTCTTGAGGGAGGATAAAGCCGCAAGAAGAACTGTCTTTAAAGTCAGGATTTTATCCGGTATAGTTTCAAAGGGCTCAAACGGATGACCTGATAAACCTTGCAACACAATGGATAAATCCCATGAAGGAACCCCCACAGGGCGGAAAGGCCTCAGCCGTCGCGCACCCTGTATAAAACGAGAGACCAGCAGATGACGGCCCACTGAAGCACCATCTATATTTACGTGGTTAGCTGAAATGGCTGCCACGTAAATTTTCAGAGTGGCTGGCGTTACTCCACCAGAGAAACGGTCTTGAAGGAACTCCAGTACTGAAGCCACTGGGCAGTAAACCGGATCCAATTAGGAATTCCACACCAGGTCGTAAAGAGTTTCCATTTGCAAGCATATAAGCATCTCGTAGAAGCTGCCCTAGAATTCATTATAGTCTTGGTGGTTTCAACAGAAAGACCGGGACATATTAACTCACTCTGCTCAGAGGCCATGCCCACAGCTTCCATAGATCTGGCCTTGGGTGCCAAATCATTCCCTGTGCTTGCGATAGTAAGTCCTGTCTGAGGGGAATCTCCCATGGAGAGCCCACTCACAGACTGACCAGGTCCGCAAACCATGGCTGTGTGGGCAACCACGGAGCCACCATCAGCAGCTGCTCCACTCTGTCCAGCCGTATCCTGGATAACACCGCTGGAATTAGACGAATCGGTGGAAAAGCATACAAGCTGGATAGCAAATCCAATCCGAAGTTCAAACGTCCGGGGACATGAACCGCTCGGATCGACAGAAATCTGTTCTGAGACCATAGAAGAATATTTCTCGCCAGCCTGCACAGGGGGCGAGAGCGTAATCCTCCTTGATGATTCAGATACGACACAACCGCTATGTTGTCTGACCTGAGTAGTACATGACGGCCGATCAGCAGATTCGAGAAATACTGGAGAGCTAGAAAAACCGGCAGTAATTCCAACCGGTTTATATGCCAACTGCGTTGTGTCGCCGTCCATTCTCCGTGAGCTGGGCGCCCTTGACAAACAGCTCCCCAACCAGTCAAAGACGCGTCCGTCGTGACAGTCTCTCGGGAAGCACAAATCCCCAGCTGAACTCCAGCTAGAAGGAATTCGGTTGACATCCATTGTCTTATTGACATAACACACCTCCGTGTCACCGAAATCATCCGATGCGGAAGACAACGGGGTGAAATGTTCCGGCTTGTCGTCCACCACTGAAAAGGGTGCATATGAAGTAAGCCCAGACGGATTACAGGGGATGCTGCTGCCATTAGACCTAAAAGTCTGAGGCACAAACTCACCGTCACTGTGCGACCCACTTTGAAGTGACGCACGCATGACGCGAGAGACTGAGCACGCAGGAGAGATAGTCTTGCTGTCATCGCGCGAGAGTCCAAGTCTATTCCCAGAAGGTTATCGACTGAGGGGGAATTAAAACACTCTTCTAGAAATTCGTGCATAAGCCCAGGCTGGTTAGGTGATTCAGCACAAGATCCCGATGGGAGTGTGCTTGAGTCTGCGATTGTGCTAACACCAGCCAATCGTCCATGGCAATTCAATACACGAACGCCCTGGAGCCGCAACGGGGCCAGAACTGCGTCCATGCGTTTCAAAAATACTCGATGAGCCAAGGCTAAGCCGAAAGAAGAACACAGTATTGATACGCTTTGCCCCTCTAAAGCGAATCTGAGGAACTTCCTGTGTCTCTTGATGATCTGAATGTGAAAATATGCACCCTTCAGATCGATCGTGACAAACCAACTGTTTGGTTGAATCTGAGACGGAATAGACTTTACCGTTAACATCTTGATTTGCTCATCTTGAGTGCAAGATTCAGAGGGCGTAAATCGTCACTTTTATTTATTTTACCAAAATAGCGGCTGTAAAACCTGACTCCATCTGAGAGGGGTCTACTTTTATAGCCCCTATTCCCCGCAGAGATGCTCCTGCCGCAGCACCACGATTTGGTTAACAACCATGGGAGATTTCCACGGCAAAAAGGCGGGCCTTTCTGAACTGAATGGTGTATCCGTGACGAATTGTGCGTAACACCCATAGTGAAAATGCCGGGCAAGCGCTACTCTGCGGCCCATAAAACGTAGTGGTTTCCAAGCCTCCGCCTGAAGCGTTCCCACATGCATTAACGTCCGAGCACGGAAAGCTCACAGCGTCCGTAAGCAAGGAAAGCGCATGTGTAAAAGTCACTACGTTTCGTTGTGTCTAATCCTGAAGCGTATCCACGGCCAAATTAAATCCAACAAGATAAACATCGGGCCACGCTGCTAGCGAGAACGCGCCGGCTGTGTGAGCCGTCATAAACTGGCCGTCTTTGTCAGCCTCTTGTGCCATCCCTCAAACTCTGAAGGCTGAATTGTGCAGAGTGTCTGAGGGGGCGCTCAAGTGATAGCTCAATCCAATGATGCTCGAGGTGCCTTTGCTGCGAGACAGTCAATGTTAGAGCGTGGGGACTGCAGTTAGAGGGTTGAATGTGCATTAGCAGTCCAACAGCACTCTCTAGTGGAGGGCATAGTCCCTGACGAACAGGAAGGGAAGCGCATGCATCAAAGGCGCTGCGTTTCGTTGTGTATAATCCTGAAGCGTATCCACGGCAGGATTTAATCCAACGAGATAAACATCGGGCCACACCACTAGCGAGAACGCGGCAGCTGTGTGAGCCGTCATAAACTGGCCATCTTTGTCAGCCTCTTGTGCCGTCCCTCAAACTCTGAAGGCTGGATTGTGCAGAGTGTCTGAGGGGGCGCTCAAGTGATAGCTCAATCCAATGATGCTCGAGGTGCCTTTGCTGCGAGACAGTCAATGTTAGAGCGTGGGGATTGAGGACGAGACGCTTTTGCCGTCCAACTCAGGTTTTTGTAAGGTCGGCGAGATTAGCCAAGGTGGCGCTCTACCGTTAACATCCCTGTCATAGAACGGTTCACTGCTCAGGCAGTATGTTTGGTAGCACTTAGCCCAAATCTGTTGCCCCCGCAGCTTTTTCACAGCCTCCGGTAATATCTTTCTCATTAAGAACCGCCATAAAGAGAAGTAAATTTGCCGAGATTAGACGCGACTCGACACGCCTTCGACGAGACTTAAGGGCGCGGCCGAGTTCGGCGCGATCCATTCGGCTAGAGAGTTCGTCCACAGCGGCATCGCTGTATAACAGCAGTCCGCCATGTCAGCAATGTTGGCAAAACCCGCGGCGTTCATGACGTGCGCTGATTAAGGCTGCTTCCAGGACCTCGAAACCTCTTGGTGGAGGTCCGTGAAGAAGGGTAGCGGCTCACGGGGGGGATAGTTTATCCACCACGCGGGTAACCACATTCAACAGCTCACTGAGGAAGGGGAGGCACGTTTCTCCTGTCCGCTTGGAGGGAGAAAACCGCATGTGCCGGCCAGAGCCTACTCTGAGTCCGAAGCCGCGGTGGACAAACATAGTTTGTAAAAGCAAATCTGCTGATTAACACACTCGAGTGGGGGAGAGCAAGCAAAGTGGAAAAACTCCAGCGCATCACTGTATTCATAGTCCAAGCCACACACATCGCCACAAACCACCACCTCGTGTGGCGCCTCGGTGACCGCAGAAGCGTAACGGTGGGGGTTAGACGGGAGGCGACCTATAGAAAATACACTCCAGAGCGCAGAACTGTAGCCGCAAGCTATCACGGAGAGAACATGTAGAGAGGCTGCTAAACGACCTCTCATGAGTGCCTCCCCGTGATAAACCCATTATACGGCTCTTACCTTTCATTGACTCATCGCGTCCGCGAAGAGGAGTTGAACACTGCTCGAAGAAAAAAATGCTGAGAATGCGAGATGGTTTCCTTAGGGGACAGATGATTCACTTTCCTGAAGGAAATGAAGTCTGAGCGAAATAGCGCGCGGCACTCAGGTATACGATGTATACACATGCGTAGGGCGGTGCCAAGCGCTATTTGGCCAATAGGATTGACAGGATGGTATAGGGCTTCAGACATTTGTCACACCCAGAAGTGTTCCCATACAGTGACGTCACCACAGCATCGAAGTGACCTATAAAAGTGAACCGTATGCTGAAACTCTTCCTGAAGGAGTACAACATCTTTCCTCACATGTGGTGCCTCCCCTCAAGAGTGAGTCGATTCGAATTCAGTCATGGACTAGTCTGTTTCTGCACCACTCAATATACTGAGCCCACTGGCAACAATATGGTGAGGGGCTCTAAAAACAGTAAATATACAGACTTGCAACAGTTGCATTTTAGTAGTTATTAATATTTCTTAAAACACAAAATTAATCTACAAAAATTGCTTGTATTGAAATATTGACTTAAAACCAGCGGTTGATTTGATTCTTTCATGGATGTTTGCATGCACTTAACTAACTACAGGTGCATCTCAATAAATTAGAATGTCATGGAAAAGTTCATTTATTTCAGTAATTCAACTCAAATTGTGAAACTTGTGTATTAAACAAATTCGATGCACACAGAATGAAGTAATTTAAGTCTGGTTCTTTTAATTGTGATGATTTTGGCTCACATTTAACAAAAACCCACCAATTCACCAATCTCAACAAATTAGAATATGGTGACTTGCTAATCAGCTAATCAACTCAAAACACCTGCAAAGGTTTCCTGAGCCTTCAAAGTGGTCTCTCAGTTTGGTTCACTAGGCTACACAATCATGGGGAAGACTGCTGATCTGACAGTTGTCCAGAAGACAATCATTGATACCCTTCACAAGGAGGGTAAGCCACAAACATTCATTGCCAAAGAAGCTGGCAGCTCACAGAGTGCTGTATCCAAGCATGTTAACAGAAAGTTGAGTGGAAGGAAAAAGTGTGGAAGAAAAAGATGTACAACCAACTGAAAGAACCGAAGCCTTATGAGGATTCTCAAGCAAAATCGATTCAAGAATTTGTGTGAACTTCACAAGGAATGGACTGAGGCTGGGGTTAAGGCATACAGATGTGTCAAGGAATTTGGCTATAGTTGCCGTATTCCTCTTGTTAAGCCACTCAATCAGAGGCGTCTTACCTGGGCTAAGGAGAAGAAAAACTGGACTGTTGCCCATGCAGTGGTCCAAAGTCCTCTTTTTAGATGAGAGCAAGTATTGTATTTCTTTTGGAAACCAAGATCCTAGAGTCTGGAGGAAGGATGGAGAAGCTCATAGCCCAAGTTGCTTGAAGTCCAGTGTGAAGTTTCTACAGTCTGTGATGATTTGGGGTGCAATGTCATCTGCTGGTGTTGGTCCATTGTGTTTTTTGAAAACCAAAGTCACTACACCCGTTTACCAGGAAATTTTGGAGCATTTCATGCTTCCTTCTGCTGACCAGCTTTTTGAAGATGCTGATTTAATTTTCCAGCGGGATTTGGCACCTGCCCACACTGCCAAAAGCACCAAAAATTGGTTAAATAAGTGACTTTTTGATGCAACAAAAGCTATGTGAATTGCTTTCATTCTAGCTGTATGCAACATTTTAAACTCTGGCTTTTGGTCAACCATTTGCCCAGATTCACCACAGACTCCTGTTTAGACAGGGAGGTGAAGGACATCTTGCTGTATGACACTTTGGTGCTGATTAACCTGTAGGGCCTGTGACCACAGGAAAATCACAGTGGAGGAGAAGCGCCAGGTAAAGGAGAGACTCCAGAAGAACCGCTCTAGATAGGGCAGGTACCACAAAAACAGCTGCAGATTTTTGAAAGGTTTATGGAAGCCAATTTCCACCACAGAACAAAAATAAATAATTACTGACTTTTCCCACAGAATTACTGGTTTATTACACAATTCTGAATTTATTTCTAGCAAGTTTGTAACTTTTTCATCATGCAGTTTTCAGCTCGTAATCCAACCTTATAGAGGATTTGAATTATAAATTCAGGTCTCATAATTCTGACTTTTTTTCTCAGAATATTGTTTTCTCGCAATAGTTTATATGTCTTTAAACGGGTGCCTGTTTTCATGTATCAAAGTATCCGTCTATCTGTCAGAATTCTTTCAAGAACTGTTTTGGTACAGAATAGTGAGCTGTAAATTCAGAATTTCAAGACAATGTCCAAGTTGCTTATATATTGTATATTATATAATTGTTTAACACAATTATGAGAAAAGCATCTACATTGCAAGATGTTAACTCCAAATTGTGAGGTATAAACTAAATATTGTGAGATAAAGTCACAATTACCGTTTTTGTCTCTGCAGAAGTGGGCCTTCTTACTAGTTTTATTCAGTAACCTACATTACTTACATAAACTTCCATGTGTGTTTCGCCTCAAAAGGAATGAGGATATTCGTCAGTCACAGGCTGCTGTGGAGCAGATGGAGAAATATAAAGCAAAACACATGGGTGGATTCCGGTGGATTTTCCCTCGGGAAGGAAGGGAGAAATATGAATAGTATTTTAAACACAGCAGCTCACTCTTCTGGGATTCTGCAGCCTCCAAGCCAGGGAGGAGTGTGCCAGGTGTGCACATGCTTGATGGTTTTGCAGAAATACTTCAAGCTAATTAAAAAAAAAACGAAGAAAACGAAGAACACTTCAGCCCTCGCACCACTTTGTTTCAGTGAGTCATTCTTTTTAATCTTTATATGTGCACTTATAATAATTGTTTGCATTGTGTATTGCAAGTTTCATTGGTGGACTAAACATTCAGTTCCTTTAACCTACCACTAGAGGGACCCTGGTGTCTATATTTGAACTCATGAATAACTAAAGAATTCCATTTGGTGTGATCCGTTTCTTTAGCTACCAACTATGCTGGATCAAACCCCCTTGAAGGGAGAGACACCTGTTGCTCTTGATTTAATAGAGGAAGAGGAGGCAGAGAGAGACAGTGAACTTGACCAGCAAGAGACTCTGCTGCTGAACATGGGTGTGTTGAACCAGGTGTGCCAGCTACTTCAAAGTGCCAATCATCTTACCAAACTTATCAGCCACTCACGCAAACACACCAGCTTTCCTTTTTTTTTTAAATTAATTTGTTTTTTATACATATTTCTATTAAGCTTTGTTTTTGTTTTTTTTTAGTTTAGTTTTAGTTCATTGCCCATTTTACTATTTAAACATCATTTTAATTAAAATGTTTAATTTTCATTTAAGTTTTTAATTTAGTTTCAATCACCAAATATGTGACCCTGGACCACAAAACCAGTCTTAAGTGTCAATTTTTCGAATTTGAGATTCATACATCATCTGAAAGCATGATGCATGGTTTACTAGGATCAGACAATATTTGGCTGAGATACAACTATTTGAAAATCTGGAATCTGAGGGTGCAAAAAAAATCGAAATATTGAGAAAATCGCCTTTAAAGTTGTCCAAATTAATTATTAGCAATGCATATTACTAATCAAAAATTAAGTTTTGATATATTTACAGTAGGAAATGTACAAAGTATCTTAATGGAACATGTTCTTTACTTAATAACCTAATGATTTTTGGCATAAAAGAGAAATCGATCATTTTGGCCCATACAATGTTTTTTGGCTATTGCTAAAAATATACTCCAGCGACTTAAGACTGGTTTTGTGGTCCAGGGTCACATATCATTTTTAATCTAATGTTTTTAGATTTAGTTAACAGTAACAACACTGGTCCGGTGTTGTTTGAGACTCCATTGAGTTTCACTCTCTATATAAAAAGAGCTAAAACTTTCTTTCAAATGTTTGATTTTGTGTTCTGCAGGAAAAAAAGTAAGTAAATTCTCCTTTCTTACCAAACAATATTCCAAACTGCCTTAATATACTTTCTCTATCCAGTTGGACTCCACTGCAGAAATTTCTTGGAGGCAGAAGAACTTCTGCACTATGATGCAGCAGAAGGTGTCTACAAAAGCGAAGCCCTGCCTGCAGTGTATACATTCCCAGCCGCTGCAAAACTGAAAGCCGTGGCCCTCTCTAGAACACGTCTGCTCCAGCCAGTCCAGACTGAACCGGGAGGTGTGAAACACTGTGGGGTGGAAGAGATGGCAGCACTAAATGCAGAGCGGCTGTCATCTGCTGGTCTAATGAAGGCTACTAGTGCTCAACGGATACCTTTGACAAGTGATGAACTGTTTGAATAGTTCTCTTTTACTCCAGAAGTTACACCTCTCTTCTTTCTCTGCTTACAGTAAATGGGTCTTTCGCTTAGTTGAGAGCGAGAGCATCAATCCTAGAAGTGCCTTCCCACGTTCTAGGGTGAACACAGGGTGCCACAATGTTCCGTGGCCCCAAATCTCTCTACGTCATTTTTTCCCTGCTTTTCTTGTCCCCAGGCCACACCTCTCCCATGCCCTTCGAAGGGCCCCTCGCAGAGTCCCCCCGCAGGAGCACAGCCACTGACCCAGGATGTGTACAAGCTCAACATAAACAAGTAATTCAATAACATTAGTATGGAGAATACAAACTAAGGAAGGTGTTCAGATGTCGGAAATAAATCATAAATAGAAGGTGAGAAGGTCTGCATTCAACTGTCTTCTATACTGAAAATGTGAAAATTCACTCTTAATAGTAAGCCATTTCTCTGTATTGTCAACTTGGTTACATTTAGTCAGGAAATTAATTTTGGCAATGCAGTGGACAGATGCCTGTTCTAACCCTTAATGTTTTTTCTTACTGCACACTCTTAGTTTGAAAGAAGCCATACATTAATGATTTTGATATAAATGAATGTGATCGTGCTTTTGAGCACAGCCTTTGTAAGCTATTTGACTTCATCAAACATTTCAATAGAACTTTTTATAGTATTTTGTTTATTATTTCTAGCATGCAAATCCTTACACTTCAAGGGAGAACTATCCTAATCCTGACACTTTTGAGTTTACTATTCCTTTAAGTTTCATTCTGTGCTGATTTGATAGATTTTGTTAATGAATACAAAAATGAAGAAAAGGGACATTTAGCAGACAAATTGTACTTAATCTCCACTACATGTTTCCCGAAAACATTATCAAACCTAGGGGGGATTTGGTAAAAACGTTTGTATAGTATTAAAACATTTTCTTTTAATTAAAAACAAAAATATTGTATTTTTCTCTAAATTAATGGATTTTAAAATGTTTACATATTGCAGTAGAATATGACTGTAAAATCTGTATAAGTACAGAGCTCGAGCATACATTTTGACAGTCATGTTGAATTTAAATCATCACAAACATATTAAGAGGGCAGTCATACAGAATTATGGGTAAGGGTCAAAGGTGGTTTGGTTTTAACATCACACCCTCCACGGACAGGGGACAGTGCATCAAAAAGTTATACAATAATAATAATAATAATAATAATAATTATATATATATATATATATATATATATATATATATATATATATATATATATATATATTGTAGCTATAAGATACAACGTTAGTTGTAATCTATCAGAAATGTAAATACAAATAATAAAAATCAAACCTGTGCGTGATTTCTTTAATCACACGCATGTTGCAGAAAATCGGTGCAATTTAATTTTATCGATGAACACTCTTGAATAGTTTTGTAACATTTCATAATTAGTTTAAAATTATTTTTTAAATATTTAAATTCAAATGTTTTGTCCTGTATGACGTAAGATTTAAATAATTCATATATTAACAGTAATGTCCTTTTTTTAAATTGTAAAAAATGTTATTAGCTTCAACGACCCACATACCAGATATTATTTTATTTTAGAAGTGTAATCTGATATACTCATCAAAAGACTATTACTATAGCAAATTATAATATTAAAAACAACCGTTAATTTATACTTTTGCAGTTTTTTTATTATTATTATTATTAAACAATAGGAATATATTGATGAATATATATATATATATATATATATATATATATATATATATATATATATATATATATATATATATATATATATATATATATATATATATATATATATATATATATATATATTATTTAACAGGTTCTTTAACAACAATAATAATCATCATCATAAGTGGTTGTTTTACAGAGTAAAGCGGGGGCTGTCTGTTTCAAACCGAGGAGGCATACGCTTAATTTCCCGTGGCTTGATAGTGCAGAAAATGAATGCAGTAAATCTAATTAGATGTTCATCTGCTCGTAAAGTAAACGCAGAAAATTAAAGCAAATGTGGTATTGAAAAAACCTTGCAGCTGTTCAGCAACGCGTTGTTTGCTTTCTCATTTTCTCCAGAAAATTACTCCGTTCCTCATGGTGCAAACAGACAGAGCGGGGAAAAAACACCCAAGTAGCTTACACTCTAACTATTTTTTGTTTTTCGATAGTCCAAGAAATAATTGAATTTAAAAGCAAAAAATATTGTTGGCTTGATGTTTTTGTGCTCTTGGATTCGTTAAGAGTAGTATTGTCCTGTTCTAGCCACGCAGATTCTTTGTCATCCTTGAATAAATCGGACTTACATTGTTTACCACACGATGGCGGTGTTACTCTAGTCAGGACATCCCAGTCTGACCTGAAGAGAAGTTACACACTTTACTCGTTTTACAAAAATATCAATTTGAATGTAAATAGTCAGTGAAAACTTGTGAAACAATTACATAAAATTTCAAATATTAAAAGGACCTCCTCTTAGCTTAGCTTCTCTAAGTTGACTGCTAAAATCCTTTCCATCTTTAAATCCTCTCGTTCTTACACACTTGATGACGTTTTCTAAACGAAGCTGGCTATAGAAATTATTTCAGTAGCCTATAAATTGCATTAGACTTGGATAGACGAATGTCTTAATCATCAAACCATAAACAAGACTGGGATGACAAATGGTCTATTTCATCTTACGATGAACCTCAATAAATCTATTTTGTTTGTCCACTTGGAAACATTTGGTTTGTCGTGTGTAGGCTATGTGCTCTTGGCTGGCACTGAAACGGTTTACCAATATAACACTCCTACTCCGCCTCCCCCTCTACCTCCCCAAGAGCTCCTTCTCTCCCCTTTTTCATCTCTCCTTTTCACTCTCTCCTGCTCTTCCTTTCGCAAGCTCGTGCTTTGTCTGTTTGGAGATGTCGAGCCCATCCAATGATATAAGGAATCAATAACTTACGCCCATATGAAATGCAACTCACTATCAAAGAGAGTAAAAACGGAAAACTATTTATTGCTTGGGGACCATAACTAAGGAGCCATGTGGGTGCAGCTAAGGATATATTTGTCTGCATGAATATTTACGACATTGTATGCATATAATTTCCACCCGGATGAATTCATTTTTATTGTAACAACAGGCCTGCGTTTGCTCAATTAACATAATTCATCAAAAGACTGCTTGATCTCAATACTTGTCAAAGTTCCTTCTTCGGGGAGTTGATCTTGCAGGCAATGAGTTCTTACTTCGTCAATTCCCTCTTCAGTAAATTTAAAGGAAGCGATTCTCTGCGCTCCAACTACTATGATTGCTCAGGGTGCGCGCCGGATCTTGGAGGCAGATCGTCTGTGCTGTACGGTCACAACTCAGGATCTGCGTTTCAGCACGCGGCTCAGTTCCCGGATTTCTACCACCACGGTACATCATCCTTCTCCCACGCGTCCTACCAACAGAACCCGTGCGCGGTAGCTTACCCTGGCGATGCCACGGGAAACATCTTGGGCCAGGACGGTTTACAGAGACAGGCGCTCTTCAGCGCACCAGATGCGGATTTTACGCAGTTTGGGGATTGTAATTTAAAGGTCAACAGTATCAGGGATGGTTTGGAAAGTTCAGAACCGTGCACAGCGCAGCTCTTCCCGTGGATGAGACCACAAGGTGAGATGAGGGAAGAGAAACACATAGTCTATTATCTATTAGTCCCACATAAAACGCTATAGACAATGATGTCCCCCCAATTAATCGCTTTATGGCACCTATAGATTACTGAGGAATTAGCACGCCTTTAAAAAAATCCTGATTGCTCCGTATAGCCTACACTTTGTTTAATGCCAATGAGTAGAAGCTGTGAGGGCTTTATGACTTTATTTTATTTACACAGGTCGATATATATGAGAAATCAAACACTTTTGTCCCCTCAGCTACCGGCCGGAGAAGGGGCAGGCAGACCTACAGCCGCTACCAGACGCTGGAGCTGGAGAAGGAGTTCCTGTTCAATCCTTACCTGACCCGCAAGCGCCGCGTCGAGGTGTCTCACGCACTGGCCCTCACTGAGAGGCAGGTGAAGATCTGGTTTCAGAACAGACGTATGAAGTGGAAAAAAGAACACAACAAAGACAAGTTTCCCAGCAGCAAAGCGGAACAAGAGCAAATCGAGAGAGAGGAGCAAGAGGTGAGCCAGGCATCAGAAAAACACACATCAGGAGAAGAGGACTCGGAGACTTCCAGTAATCCTAAATAGTCTGTGGACTATCACATCACTGCAATCGATCAGCTGCAATTTATATAAAAGTCTGAGGTTCTCAAGAACGTCTGTCGACACGCAGAGGGAGAATACAAAACTAATCATATATTCAATTTAATGCACATTTATAAGGCATTTCTGTTTTCAAACGTTTATTATTTCCGCTTAATATAATTTGATGAATAAATCTCAGTTTTGTAAGGTTCCACTGGTGCGTTTGTCCTCGATTACTCTTGAGGTTAATGGTGCAGAGAGGGCATATGAGGTCTGCATGGCGTCAGTTTCCTATCCGTGGTCACACAGTCACAATCCAAGATGTTCTCTTCAGTAACTCTGTTCTAGCCTATAAAATGGAGTGAGGAATCAACATTAGAGAGTGCATTACTGTATTTTCTAACTGTAAGAAAATGCACTTTTTGTGATTGTTAATTGCTGTTAAAAAATATTATTCAGGTTTACATATCTTCAACTGAACTACCTAATATATGGGTCATTGCGTCAATCATGTTTTCAGTGTATCCATGCGTTATGCTTTCCTGAGATGGGATGGTTCAAACGCACAATGATATTCTTAAAAAAAAATAATAATAAAAATGCTGTGTAAATATTTGATATTGCAGTTCCGTGAAGCACTATTCTATTGTATTTTCTATTGTCTTTAACTGGAAGTGGTTCCTGAAAGAAGCCACAATAAAATTTAAGAAAATAATCCCTTCGTCTTTGTTCTTTTTTCCTCTTTCACCGTATTGTCTTGAAAGATTTTTTGTTGTTGTCTTTTTTCCAGAACACAAGCACCCAAATTATTGTCACTTTACAACCAAAGTAAACCAAAGCCTCGATTGCACGTATATAGCCTATAATGTAGGCTATTTTATTTGGAATTTAATCTGTAATCCTGTAAATTGTAAATGAATCATTTAGCCTAATAATAGAAAAAAAGTAAATTGTAAACAAATCACATAAGTGTTGTAAATGAATCATATAAAATATACAATGACGTAGATTGTAAAAAAGGACATTATACAAAACGATCTTTTATATTCTCTCATGAGAGATGCATTGCGATAAACATGGGTGGTCTACGTTCTCTAAGTCACCTGGTAAAAAGTTTAAAAGCTGTTTTAAGCATCTTGATCTGATAATGGTGAGTTATGCTTCAAGCCACTACAAGCATAAGCAATAATGTTATATAAAAAAATATCGGACATAGGCTACTGTTTTATTTACGCATCACATAAATACTGACAGCAACGTGCCGACCAAAACCATTTGACCCCAAGCCAAAAGTTCAATATGAGCACTTCGTTTCATGTAGGCAGTTTACAGGCTTTTATTACTCTGGTTGGATTCCCGAGCAGTCTGGTCTCAATCTCTGTCTCGTCGTTTATGGACAGCAAGTGCCAGATGCCTCTTAATTATGGTAGCCTACCTTTCTTTCAGAGCTTTTGACTGTCTTCAGTCTAAAGGATATTCATTGACTGAAATTAAATATTTGAAGATACTGAACTGGGAGCTTTCCTCTGTGCACTCTGGTCTATAAATTGGGTGTATAATTTACTGGTGTGTCGAGTAATTTGAAGTTGATTTGATATGATATATTTGATGCATTTCTGCTAAATGTAAATTTGTTGAAATAAAAAGCTGAACATAAAAGCATCATAACACAAAAATAGATCTAAAATGATTTTCATATATATATATTTCAAATTTCAAACCTTTGATATCAAGCTATAACAACGTGAAAATTCAAAGTTGGCATTCTAGTGAAAGACTAGTTCTCATTTTAAGGGGTTTTCCCTTAAATTAAATGCAAATTTATAGGTCTAAATAAACTGAATGTACTCCAAGATATTTAATTATCATTATTATTGTTATTGTAGACCTACCGTATTATATTAATATGATCGTTTTGCTGTTTATATTCAGAGGTAGCCATCACTAATTTTATATTTGAGTTGCGTTTGTATTTGCCTAAAACGAACCGACCATTGAGCCGTGCATTATACCAACGACGAATATTCTTCAAAAGAGAGACTGCGGCCCAGGTCACATTAAAGCTGTGCTAGAGAAATAATGAACTAATTGGCATATTAAGGTTGCATGCAAAATGTAGGCCCATATGTAATAAGAATTAGTAGTATTTTCAATATAAGAAAACAACATAGCAACCCAAGAACCCCACAGAACAATTTTTTTTCTAACTAAAAAGGGAACCAATCATTATTTTATGTTTGTCCACAAAATATGAAACTATAGTCTTGATGTGGACAAAGGGCTCAGTTCGGACCAAAAAGAGCTCTTGTTATCTGAAGCTAAATATATATTTTATTTTTATAATGTTTTAAAATGCATGGATTTCTTTTGTTGTTGTTTTAATGCTCAGTGCATGAATAAATCTCGAAAACACACACACACACACACACACAAAAGAAAAGCCCATATATTCTATTGTTATTTATTTTAATTGTTGTTGTATTTTTATACAAATTATGAAACGTAAATTGAGGCCTGGGCTATGCAGAAGTTAGCATTTTGTTTCGACTTGGTGTGGGCTCAGACAGGCCTCATCAGCACGACACATTGTTTATAGACTTTTCAAAAAACTGTACCATTCCAAATATTATAATTCTATCAGATATTTTCTGGCGTTTGAATCCATTATGAAAAGCTGGTAATCAAGATCATAATTTAAAAATCTCGTGTGAGCAATTAAATACACACACACACACACACACACACACACACACACACACACACACATATATATATATTTCAATTTGTAATGAAATCTTAAATTAATAGAAAAATTAAATAAAAATCCCAAGATATTATACCACAGTTCGTTTGGCTTTTCATAATATCTTGTTGCCAAATAGCTACAGCGTCTCGAGTTTAATATTATTTAAATGCTATTAATGACGAGAATACTTTTGAAGGATTAGAATGTAGATTATTTGTAAAAATGACTTTTTAATATTTTCAATAAAAACGTTTATGACAAAAATTGTGTAGGTTTATGTGTATATTCCATATAATTCTCAGTCTATTCCATCTGATTTTCATTTTCTCTTATTTGTGTAAAGCAACTGTGTAGACTGGGTGTAATGAAATGACTCATTTCAAAACATAAAGTGGAGATGAAGATGAAGTGATGACGTTTAATAATATAATAACGAAAAAACACTTTGCAGTTCATCGACTGTTACACTAAATGCATAATTATGAATAAAACTTAGCAGTATATTAATCAAAACTGAAGCTTTCTGTACAAATTCAAATGTATGGTGAGTTGAATCCCAATAAAAAAAATATAGCCTAGAGTGGACGCGACGTTAAAAAAAGTTATTTAATTACACTCTTATTTTAATTTAGATACAAACAAACAAAATGTTACCAACTAAGTTATTAAGAAACAGAAATAATTCTGAATGAATACCTCGTATGCTGCTTTTAGAGCCTTTCTGGACAACATGCACTGGTGAGCTTCAAGAGCAAGTCCTTCTCGAGGGTAAAAGCCACAGACCATGCTCGCTCACTTTTGGGTTATACTGTTTTATTGCCCCAATAAATGTCGGAAATAAGTGTTTGTTCGTAGATACAGGAAGCAATTCTTTCCTCCACGCATGTTTAGTGCTGTAAAAAGCTTTCACGTTCCATTTGTCTATTTTTCTCTTAAAGTCACCTGACAAAAGAACGCACATTATTGACAAAAATAGAATGGTGCTCTTTTATTTTAGGGCAGGCTGTTCGGTTTATTTCAGTTTTAGCTGTTCAAAAGAACTCCTGTAAATGGTTACCTCATTTATATTATTACACATTTTTTAAACGTGTTTAAATTGACACTGCAAAACCTTTGTGCAGCTTGACTATGAACAATGTCTAAAATTGAAATCTAAAATTCTAGTAATAGACTTCTTCATCGAGTAAAAAATAATGCAATAGCCTATATTTCCATGGCTGTTAATGAAGTGAAGTCGTGCTTTTCTTTTTCTCTTTTAACGAATAAAGATGGCGGCGACCGAGTAGCTGCTGAAGCAAAGCAATAAACTCACAGCTGTTTATGAAAATTTACAACTTTGTGATAGAACTTTATGTGTGTTTCTGCCAGTGGATTGGCTGACAGAGGTCACGTGAGCAGCTCTCTGTGAACATGAACTTTTTATGATTTCCCAAGTGGCTATAATGCAGCATTCTTTTGGTCAGGGCGCAGTCAGTAGCACCTCTGTCCGTAATGGTTTTTTTTTTTTTAACGTTTTGTTGAAGCAGAGGGTAAGAAAAATTCCCCTGAGCTGGGCGAATTGTGTGCGTTAATATGGATGGAAAGCTCGACGTCACACTAGTACGAAGCGTCTTTAGCTTTTCACAGCCGCTTAGAGTGCAAGGGTCAAAATTCACCGAGGACCTTAGTTCATTCTTTTGTTGAGGATCAATTTGTCAAGTTTTAGCTATGTCTGTTTTACCAGTACATCCAATAATACGACGCGTGATCCTGGTTAATCGACGAGTCTGCGGGATTGTTTTGGATCATTCCAGTGAAGAGATGATGGACAGGGAAGAAAAAGGTAGGACTGGACCTATAGGCTTCTGTACTCTACCAGCGAAGTCATGATGCAAAGCGTTGCACACAGATTAACTTTCTAAATAATATTTTCTTGAACATGTCTTTTGTACCTATAACATAACAAACAAATTAAAGTTAGATTAGAGAAGTAGCCACAAGAACTGGCATGAACATAAGTCTTCAGGGGCCGTGTGATGGTCTAAAAAGATCGAAGATGATGTGTATCGAATCGCAGATATAGGCCTAACTGTGTGTTGACAATGAAAATGCTGGAAAATATATGCTTAAAAGGAAGAATTATATTATTTGTAAGATGTATTAGTGTTGATTGCTAGATGACCGCTGCATTCAAATAATTATATTAGATTTAGGCTACATTAACTTTGAGTAGATATTAGTTTCTAAATAGCAAAGACATGCCTCATCTCTGTAATCTGGATTACAGCACATGCATTCTGCATTTAAAGTGCTTTTTTTATTAAAAAGTTAATTGTCTTTCTGGTGGGTTTTTGATAATGTTTGCTTAAACCCATGACATTTTTAGTTTATCGGTGATGGGTTCATGTTTTTGACATTTGTGAAGACGATTATGCATCAAATGCATCAACAGTTTTCTTATTGATGTTGAGGATCAATGTTTTGGGAAAACAAAAATGCAGTATTTAGTAGCACCTTTTTTTTTTGGATAATTTGGTTATTCTTAATCTGAATAACCACATAAATGTTTGATATGAAATCACAATAACACATGCAATTGTTCTGGTGAATCCCTGAAGAAGCACACCTTTTCTCAATTCTTGCTCTGTGATGTCATCTAGTGACGAGATTTGGTAACTGTGGTGAAATTCAGTGTTTGGGTGTTCTCTGCATGTGATCTGAATGACTCAAAGACCTCTAGGATCCCTAGATACTGTGTTCAGCCAGAGTGTGTCTACAATGAGCAAGTCATCGACAAATGCAGTTTGTGAATGGTTACTGCCTTTGGTGTAATTTTGAATGGTCTTTGTTAATCTTGATTATTTAACAATATTTAATTTTTCTCTGCTCTTATTGACCTTGCACTGAAATTATGCTCTGTCCTTGTTGATAAGCTTTCTTTCTTTCTTTCTTTCTTTCTTTCTTTCTTGCTTTCTTTCTTTCTTTCTTTCTTTTCTTTCTTTCGGGTCAGTCGTTATTATATTAACAATAGGCTACTATAATACGGAAAGAAAGAACGAGCTTTTTGTATTCAATTAGAGAGTAAGGACAAATTTAAATCATACATAGCGTTCACATAATCTGACTTTTATTATTATTATAATTATTATAACGACAAAAGAATCATTGCAGTGCTAAGAATGAGGACGTCCCAGCCTCACAACAATAACGTCATCGTGTACTTACTGCAGCCTATCGATATTCAATAATACCTCTAAAGATCAATTTATATTAATTTACAACACGAAATTGTGATTAATGTTAGCTTTTTTTCCTGAGAGGTTTCCCTTTGTCTTAACTAAAGGCTTAACTGTTATAGGCTACTTAAATATTTAAATTCAAAGAATGTTTAATTTATTTATTTGTTCTTATTATTTTGGTATTTCATCGACACAAAATATTTTTATTAAAATGTAAATCCGTTCTATAATCGTGTTACATAACTGATGTTGCATATTTCAAACAAGGGGACAACAAAAACAACATGGGCTGGGCTGAAGTTAAATGTCAGTGATGATGTTGGTGGATGTTCTATCTAATGGATTGATGTTGAATTTAAAATGTATATCTATTTACAATGCATGCATTGTTTTGATTAATATGTGTATATATATATATATATATATATATATATATATATATATATATATATATATATATATATATATATATATATATATATATATATATATATATATATATATATATTTTATTTTATTTTATTTTATTTTTTATTTTTTTATGTCCAGTGTGGTTAATGTGTTGTTGAAGCAGGTTTTCATGATGATATCACTAAACAGTCTACGTTGCCTATGTTACGCCTCTGCAGAAAATTGCACTGTATTTCGAAATACCACGTGAAAGACATTATGTAAACTAGATAGATAGATAGATAGATAGATAGATAGATAGATAGATAGATAGATTTTTAGTTTTGTCTAATTGTCTAATTTATTAATTATATGATTTTTTAGCAAGAGAGGTCGCTGTGGCTATGTGTAAACACCTGTATTGTACGGTATTATTTAATAGATAAAGGTCAGTAAAAGTTCGAATGAAAGTCCGTCTGTGTTTCTCTGAAATTCTCCAGTACACAGTTATGCTAGATGTCTGCATACAAATTGCAATTGCAATTGCGATTGCGTCGAAATGAAAATGACGTGCAGTTGCAAACATAGGCCTATTTGATGTTTGCAGCATGTTTCGATTGAGAAAATTTGAAAATTGAAAACAATTATTATATAAAGTAATTATTTTTTTATATTATTGCATTTTATATAGGCCTAGATTTTATTTGTTTTGTTCGGTAAACAGAAAAACACTTCAGTCTGAGTGTTTTGATATACCCTGGGGATTCCATTCTGTGCAACAAGAGGCCCCCCGCCTTACACGTTCTCCTGTAGTCAGAAGTGCTCAGGATTGGTCAGGCTCTGATCAGCTGGTCCGTTTCCCCGCGGTCTCAGATTGGCACTTCGCCACCTCCTTTCGGCTAAAACCAAATCTCAGAGAAAGTAATGGCAAAAACCACTTGGACTATAAAACACAACAAATCATAACACTCGGACAATAACACTGGCCACCCCATGAGTTCCTATTTCGTCAACTCAACTTTTCCCGTGTCTCTACCCGGAGGACAGGAGTCTTTCTTGGGTCAGATACCGCTCTATTCCTCTGGATATACAGATCCTTTAAGACATTATCCAAGCGCTACGTTCGGAGCTACCAATGTCCAGGACAAGGTTTACACCTCCTCGTATTACCAGCAAGCTGGGGGCGTTTTTGGGAGAAGCGGATCCACCAGTGCTTGTGACTACACAACAACACCCAACATTTACCGAACCGCTGACCGCTCGTGCGCTATCGGAGGTCTGGAAGACCCGCTTGTCCTAACCCAGGACCAGTGCAAGACGGACTGCACTGAGCAGGGTGCAGACAGATATTTTAACAGTGAAGACAAACCGTGTACCGCGGTTTACCCGTGGATGCAGAGGATGAACTCGTGTAATGGTAAGACACGTTTGCGATTTCGCTGTTTTGCATGTCATAGAAGTAGGGGCGTAATTTACATGACTTTCCTCTACGACTCTGTTAACACATAAAAGAAGAGACATATGTAATGAGTAGACACTCTGCACTCTTTAGAAAAAAGTTATAGCCTACCCAGGCAAAATAAATTACCAATGGATGCAGTCTACTAAGTTGCATCCTGAATATTGCGCTTTTAAGCAACCCGATGCGTAAATTCCTACACGTTCTTATAATTAGACATTAGAGATAATCAACTGAATGTATCTCAGTAAGGTTTATCAATACAATATCTTAAAATAAATTTCCACTCTCACATGTAGAGACAATGCAGATGTAAAATCTGATGTCACTGCAGTAATAACAGTAGACTTATAATGACAATGATAGGCTAATTGTAGCTGTGTTCTTTTATTCTTCACGCTGACCTGTTTGTATGTTTACTGGAGGGTGATTTAGTGTGTCTTTATTCCACTTTTTTTCTTGACAGGAATGTCTGGCAGCACTGGCCGCAGGGGTCGTCAAACCTACACTCGGTTTCAGACTCTTGAACTGGAAAAGGAGTTCCACTTTAACAGATATTTGACCAGAAGACGAAGAATTGAAATATCGCACGCTCTGTGTTTGACGGAACGACAGATAAAGATATGGTTCCAGAACCGTAGAATGAAATGGAAAAAGGAGAATAAAGTGCTGAACTCCGCAAAGGTCAGCGAAGATGAGGATGGTGGAAAGGCGGGATAAATGAGAAAAAGCAGCTTACGTCAAAAGCCCTAGAAACACTGTACATAACATGTAGCCTTTAGTTTTAATTAATAAGTACTGGTCTGTCCAACAAGCAAAAAGCTACCCTAATAAGTGTTATGTTGACATAAAAAGCTTCAAGAGAAGACTCTCTTTTTCATTAAAACAGGCGTCTGAATCACCTCTGTAAAGATATGGGAGGTGCTTATATATAGCCTATTTTGCTCTATTTGGCATAAAGAAATTAGAAAAAATTTTCTTGCTGTTTGAACATTTATGACTATAATTTGAATTAAAAAATAAACTCAAAGTTTAAAACTTCGGGATTGAAATGAAAAGGTTTTACATTAAATATGTATTTAAATCCGTTCTGTGCTAGAAAAAGAAGAAAATTGGACATTTTGATGCTTAATTTATTGGGTCGTCACTTTTGTGTTTGTGTATGTGAATGCACTGAGAATAGCCAAATATCATACTTTGTTAGCAATGTCATTTTGTCAATAAAATTGATTGTTTAACAATTAATGTGGTTTATTTTTCTTTATGTGTACTGGGCATCCTCTGTTGTATAATGAGGCAGACATTTCATAATCAGCCTTTGCGCTGGTGAAAGGCACTCTTCAAGACACATAATATTTTATCTCATATATATATATATATATATATATATATATATTTATGATTTCCATCTTTTTACTCATTGAAGCTGTGTTGCTGGTAAAATGGGACAATTTGTTTGAATAAAAATCTCGCCAGTAGCATTTTTTTTATCTTCATCTTGGTTTGGCGAATAATATCTAGGTTGACTAACCTATGTTAATAAGACAGATTCATATCACAGAATGACTAAAAGTCGCTGACGCACCCAATATTGCTTTGAGACCCTAAAACTAAATTTTTACAAATAAATATTCACACTTTAATTTTAATTTCACACTTAATTTATCGTAAAGCTGTTAGGTAATACGACTTAGTTCTATGCAGTTAAAGTGTTGCAGAATTCTGCAGTAAAAAGGCTTCACGAAATGGGCAGGTGTTTGGTCATTTTACAGTTCTCCCAGTAGGTGACGCCCTCCGCTAACGTGGGATGTGGCGCGCGATGGGGAGGCACCATTGAGTCGAACCTAACGATCATCATTTCGTCATCATTTGTAACCATAGAGCATGAATTACCTCTCGAAGTCATCAGAGAGAATTTACGACTGGTCAACAAAGGCACGTGATGCCCTAACGCTCTCCCATATTTGGCCGCATACATGGCAAAAACGAAGTACAGTGCATTGTTATAATTCATTATTACATCATAAATTGTGCGGCGCTGGATTTTAACGACCAAGATCTACAAATCAAGACATTTAAAAACATCCAAATGAGCTCTTATTTTCTCAACTCGTTCTCAGGGCGCTATCCAAATGGGTCTGACTATCAGTTACTAAATTATGGTACTAACGGCGCTATGAACGCTTCTTACAGGGACTCCACCAGCATGCATTCCGGGTCTTTCGGTTACAACTACAATGGAATAGACCTTAGTGTAAATCGTCCCAACAATGGCCATTTCGGGGCAGTTGGAGATAATTCTCGCGCTTTCCAAAATCCGGGTCAGGAGACCCAGTACAGACAGTCGAGCTGCTCGCTCTCGTCTCCAGATCCTCTGACTTGTGCCACCAGCGAGTCTCTGGAATTGAAAGGTTCCTCTCCTCCATCTGATCAGAGCACACCAACCGGCAACAGCAGACTTACAAACAGCAACAATCTCACCAGCAGCAACAGCACACATTTCGCGGACACAGACGAGACCAATGTCTCGTCCGAGACCGAGGACAGAGCACAGACCACCACCACCACCACACACACGCAGAAGCAAGAATCTGTGGCGAGCTCGACTACAACACCTAACGACGGTCAAACTCCACAGATATTCCCATGGATGAGGAAGCTGCACATTAGCCATGGTATACACATCTCTATTATGTCTTATTTAGGCATGATACAATTCAATTTTTTTGATGATAATAGTTTATTAAGAAAAATTTAGGTTATGTGTGGATTAAATGCATGTTTTGCTCTTCATATTTTCATATTCGTTTAATAGCCTGCTAATGTTTGTCTTACAAAACAGCAATGCTTGACGGACCATTAGTTTCACCTAAGTAGGCTAAATAGAGTATAACCACTCTTTGGGAGGTGACTGCATGTAGAACTATTGTGCAGCAGTAAAGCCATAAAATGCAATGGAAATAAACTGCACGTCGCCTTGAATATAGAATCAGCCAGCAGTCCAACATCCAAAATGTACTGGACATTTAAGTCCTTTTCCGTTTGATGGCTTGGTGATGTTTGCTTATTATGTCTTTGCCCTTGCTTATGCCAGATATGACTGGACCTGATGGAAAACGGGCTCGAACAGCTTACACTCGCTACCAGACGCTCGAGCTGGAGAAAGAGTTCCATTTCAATAGATATCTCACGCGCAGGAGGAGAATAGAGATAGCTCACACTCTCTGCCTTTCAGAGAGGCAAATTAAAATCTGGTTCCAAAATCGCAGGATGAAATGGAAGAAAGACAATAAACTGAAAAGTATGAGTCTCGCTACGGCGGGGAGCGCATTTCAAAATTAATCAAATCATTTCATATAATTATCTGAAAATTCGACTACTGTTACAGCGCTGCACCTTTCAGCTTGTTGATATCACCTGACGACGTGTGATTCCCCGTGCAACTCAAAATGGTCAGCTTTTGAATATTGTTATCACATATGCTAATCTAGTTACTATTGCCATAAAATGAGTGTGAATGTCAAGTGTGTCAATTTTATACATTCGTGGAGGAAAGCATGTTCCATGTAAGCTATTCGTGCAACGTATTCTAGACCTGTTACAAAAATGATGTAGGCCTACAGTACAACTCGCACTACCTTACTATTTTAAATGGTGTAAAAAAGAGAAACTTTTGTTGTATTCTTGAACTTGTATTGAAACGTCATGTATTCTTCACGCAACATGCTATATTCTTGTTATGTGCCGGGCTTTTTGAGTTCTCATGATACCTGCGAGAAAAATAATCTTTTCGCACTTACATTTGTGTACTGCAGCACAAGATTACTTTGGGCTCATAAGATGTCCTATGAAGAATGTCTTTATACAGTAGTGACCAATATGTTATTTGTAGTGCACAACGTGAGTTATGGACGTTCTGTGTTAAAAGTTGAATAAAAAATGTTTTGTCATTGATATGTTGATGGTATCTCTGCCAATTTTTTTTTCTTTTGTATTTGTATTTATGTCTAAACTGAAAATGAATTGATCCAAAAAGAAAAATAAAGTTTACTCTCAGTCTCTGTTTGTCTTTAGGCCTGTTTGGTGAGTGATCCTATAATGTTGGACCATGTATAAGTAGTTCTCATTTTACCATCCAGTACATCGCATTTTTATTTTACACTTTAAATAATTATTTTGCTCTTAAATGAAAGCTGTTAATGAGTCATATTGCGTACAACTAATAAAACAAAGGATAGTCCATTTAATTTTTGCTGCGCTCTGCGAGGACATCAAAACATTACCTCGCAATCCTCAAAGCGGATGAACACAATCTGCATTATTGGTATGAAACACAACATACAAATCATCTACCCCGACTATTTTCTTCTGAAGTTCAGTCCATAACACCAACATGTAGCTCTTGGTAGCTCTAAAAAAGTCACGTGAGGTCGATAAAGTTAGTTTTATGGTTTTAGGGGGGTTCACAATGTGGTTCATAATTCACATTCTTGAATGTAACTGACTGTTTAACTGCTTCAGCGGGATTCTAAAGGTTGTGGGCAGCATGCGGAGTCATCTCAAACTGGACAGTCGTAATATCCCATGCTGACTTTTCTGTCAATAGTCATTTTCATAATATTTCTGCTGGATGTGAAACGAGAAGAAGTCTCCTCTCTAGTTCTCAAGTAAGTCTCTTCCTTAGATGGTCATTTAATAATGTTTTCAAAAAAAGATTTCACGCATTTCAGCCATAGACTATACAATTTCGTTCAAAGAATTACAAGTGTCAGATAATGCAGACATGTTAGATTTATATATTATTCAATGATAAAAATATATTTGTAAACTTTTGACTTGGACAAAAAAGAAAAAAAATAATTATGTGTTGCTGCATATTTTTTTAACAATAGGCCCAAGTGAAAGGTTGGACTGCCTGAATTTTGTATTTGCGAAGTTATGTATTTAGCGTGGATTATGGAATATATATCGTCCTCATATGTTAATGAATACCTGCAGAAATAGTTTTAAAAAATTATCTCAGTTTTACAACATTATATACTTCACAGCAGATGTGCAAAACATGAAAAATTTTCTCTGCGTAAACTGTGTAATGGTAGCAGAAAAACTTTTTTGTTCTACCCCCTTTGATGTGTTTGCCTATTATTGTATGTCTGGACTTTTGAAATAAGTGTAACATTTTGGAGATAAGATAATTAGGTTTGAGTTTTTTTTTTAAAGAAGATATGGTGGATGTAAGGATTTAACTACAATTTGCTTGTGATAGAAACCGTTTTTTTTTTTTCGATTCATAACTATTAAAGTCCCATTTTACCCCTATAATGTGTTTTGCATATTGATAGGGGTAATCTGGGCGCTGTTCTCATCAATTATTCATTGGGAAGGGATCACTCCGAGGTCAGGAGACGAGAGTGGCACACATGCCTTCCCAGAGAAGCACAGGGTGCTTGGCAAACCGACTAGCTGGTAATCCTACGCAGTTCTGGAATACATTTTCGCTCAACAGTCAGTACTGTCTAATTCTCCTAAAGGCAGTTTTGTACTGAAACGAGAGGGACATACTTTGTTGGAAGAGTTGTACGACCAAGTAAATTGATTAGTCGAGGCAAGGCTAAAAAGATTTGATTATTTTAAAAGTTCTGCTACTATGAATACCGTTTTGCTTGAATCATAAATAAAACCCGGCTAATTTTGTTGTTGGTTAGATTGATGTAATGTTGTTCCATCACCAGCAGGGCCCGCCTCACACCGAGCTCCCGAACTGTTCTTACTCATTCTGCATTGCTGGACATTCGGATTCAGTTTTTTTTTTCACGAGAACAACATTTAGGGAGAAAAATACTAAAAGCCACGAAAATGGAAAGCTTTTTTGTTTTTTTTGTTGGGCAGTTCAAAAGGTTTACATTTTATTCCTTTCTTGTGTTTGGTGTGTGATCCATGTCTAAACATTGTTAGAATAGCATATTAAATAAACTATGAAGAAGGGTGTAATCATAAAATAGCCACTAGACTAAAGTAAGGAAAAAACGACTAGCTTTATGGTAGAAATATTAATGGTGGAAATGTGAAAATATCAACGCTATTATTAGAATATTCAAAAAGAAAACAGTGCGGGGCAAGGTGAAGGATCAGAGTTCATTCCGAGGTCATGTTCTGTGATTGCTGGCACCATTCTCAGTTTGTTGCTATGGCAAAACATAAATTACAATTTGAACCAGTGACTGAAATCCAAGATATAAAATCCTTGTATGATGGATTTAAATGTTCTGTCCGAAAGTAAAATATCTATAAATAACCATACAAATAGCACACAGCTTATTTTATCTAGTCATTTAAAAACATATATTTTTAATAAATATTTTTAATTGAACTGAATTCAAAGGATTCTAGGGGAATATTTAATTAGTGGTCTGTACTCGTGCAATCCCACGTTCAGGAAGCACTAATCGAAGTGTGCAGCGGCAGGAAGCCTAATGAAGTTGATAAACGATATTTCGCTTAAGGTAACCTTGAATTCTTCTTCTTTAATCGATCGTTATGCGCCCAAAGGTTGTGTGATGTGTCCAGAGAAACTGTTGGAAGGCTAGTCCTGCAGAGACACACACGAAATGAAAGTCCGAAAGACAAAAGCTATAGGCTTTGCTCAATATATATTTTTTACAACTGGATTTACAGTGTGAAAGTGTGTTTACCGGAGGCAAAGAAAATGTAAAGACAACGTGAAACAAGACGGGGACCACCATTTGTGCAAAACAGTGAGGCACGTAGTAAGTTTTTATCTCATTACATGACCTTAGAATTTCATCCGACTACAAGAAACGAATCAGATTTGCGGGATTGCCTGTGTGTGTGTGTTTTTTGACAGCTATTATTAATATAACGAAGATAGCCTAGATCCTATTGGTAGGGCGAAGTTTAATAATAATGCAGAGCTAAAGAAATATTGAAGTATAAGTACATAAATGAAATGGGGATGATGCACAATGATGTATTGATGGTAAAAATGTGAAAAAATCCTCCGTGTCGGTTGCTCAAGTATAGTTGTTATTTTCCACAAATTCACAGTAAAAAGTAACGTTTGTTTGCTTAACAAAACCGATGATGTCTGTCATCTATATATACCCTGTAGATCCGAATTTGTGTGAATACATAGTCGCAAATTCGTGTCTTGGGGAATATGTAGTTGACATAAACCCAACGCCATAGTGGAATAAGTGATGCACTTTTTTGTACTCTGCTATCTATCTATCTATCTATCTATCTATCTATCTATCTATCTATCTATCTATCTATCTATCTATCTATCTATCTATCTATCTATCTATCTATCTATCTATCTATCTATCTATCGGAGACATGCTTTGAAAAAGAAAAAAAAATTAAACATGTGATGGTCTTGAAAATTAGACACCTGATGGCGCTGCATCATGTATCATTTGGTGACAAATGCTGTCCTACGACTACGTGCGAAATTTATTCAAATGTAACAATTCTGCAGGATCATTCACGAAAAAGTTTTGGTCACCATTTTGTTTTGCATTTGTATTTTCCCTTGTCCTCAGAGGCAGACAATTGGCCTACTTTTCTCTCTCTCTCAGACCACGCAAAAAAACTGAATCACTCCTAACGCAGGCTCTGTAACATTATGAAATAATTATATAAAGATTTAAGAATAATACAATAAACGACAATCTAAAATACTTGAGGATGTTTAAGTCGTTTGATAAACTTTTGTTGTGTTACTTTTTTTATTACGCCGTTTTATTATGCTGATTTCCCTTTCTTTTATTTTTCTAGTAACAAGTGTAGCCTATCCCAATGAGGCTACCCTTTGAGGACACGTTTTCCACGTGTTATTCATCAGGAGGACAGCCTGCAGACTATGAGAAGAAGGAACATGACAAGAAACAGGTAATTTTTACATCAGGAAATACTGTCAGATGTCAGCTGAATTTACCTTTATTTTTAGATTATGAATAATGAGGAACTAGAAAGTCAGTCTATTGTAGTGCATGCTGTGTGGTTTTTATTTTTGCAGAATATGTCTACTTACTTGAATTGGCCTCTTTTTTCACTCTTTCGTTGATACAAAAAGGTATAGCTAATTCACGATGATTATTAAAGAAGAGGATGAAAAAAAAAAACTGAAAAGATATTGGTTCCGCATCCCTTATTGGCCATATCACGTGGTTCATTAAATAATTAATGAAGAGGCTGCAGACAGAGCAGAAAGGCAACGCAGCCAATTCGTCAAGACTGCTTTTTTGCCGAGTTAACTTGTTTGAGTTTGGGCGAAATTTATTGGTGCATTTCCTTCGCAAGAAGCTATCCTCATTGCTGTGAACAGTCAAGAGGGACAATCTGGAGCAACCGCACAGAATAATCGCCACACTTTGTGAGTAAACCTATATTTTAGATCTAAATGTTGTAGACACATACTGTAAGAAGCTGGGAGCGGTCTTGTCTCCTGACTCGAGAGAAAAAAAAAAAAACATGTAAAGGCCAATACTGAAATACATATTTTTTTACTCTGCTCTATATCATTAATAAAAATTCATAAGTTTATTTCAATATTAGTGTATGGAAACAATTTATTATTCAGCCTGTCGCAAGAACTAAAATAGATTACAAATGTAAGGAACTAGTGTCCCTATAACATTTATTCACTGCAAAAAAAAAAAAAAATATTCACTGAAAAAAAAAAAAAAAAAAAATCTGTTACAGAATAAATAGTTTTATGGGACATTTTCTTTAGCCTTAAAAGTTATTCTTATAATCTATGTTAGGAATTCAAGTTATTATTATTTTAATTTATTTATTTTATTGAAGGTTATATGTAGGCTATGCTCTTAAATATTTTATAAGGCTGTACTAATGTAACAGACTGCGCTCATATAGAAAGTTTCGATAATTAATGCAATGAAGCGGCCGTTACATTAAAGTATATTGTAGTAGGCTGTACGTCACGGGTTAAGGAGTGACGTGAGCAAAGTAATGGAACACGATAGAGATCAACTTGAGAGATCAAAGGCCCCTGGACCTTTGGGGAAGTGATCGCAGGACCGTCCCAAGAAAGCGGCACTCTCTCATCTTCAACATCACTAATTACAATATCATGCCCGAATAATTCGAAACAGATGTCCCCTTTACAAGCTTTTTCAACAGATTCAATGTTAGCTGACATATTAAAGCATCTAAAAAATGTTATGGTTCTTGTAAATTTGGTTGCAAAGGTACCTTCCAATCCAATCAGAATCAGGATAATTTCAGAATCAGGATAATACTTCTGCAGAGAAAACCTTTCAGTTGCCATCAACCATACACAATCTCTCCCTCTCTCTCTCTCTCTCTCTGTGCGTGTGTGTGTAAATATATATACAAACTAAAGCCTACATAAAAAAATCATATTCAGCAGCATCTATATCAGTATTTACATATACTTACACTTCCAATTTAAAGGAGACATTATTAACATATTTAATTGAAAATAGCACACATCTCTCCATTCTTTGTTTATGGTGAATACTGCTTCAGAGCAACATCCTGATCTTGCTTAATTTTTGTTTGTTTCGCAGTTCAGTTTATATCGATTGCTAACTATACATCTTTCTGTGCCTCCATCAGCTTGTAATCCCCTTCCAGAAGAGGAAGTTATCCTTTCAGCAGTCTGATATGGTTGAATTTAAAAATATGCATATAGCGTTTTTTTGTTTCGTTTTGACGGTTTTTTTTCTAAAGTGTGTCTGATTATTGTTGGGTCACACTATATTGTAGCTGAAAATGGTCTTCTGCAGTTTTTACCCGTAAATTTGATTAACTTGATCCTTTGGCTTGTACCCCCCCCCCCCCTTTTTGCGCTATTATCGTCATGACATGGAAAGGTAAATATTTTGATTTAAATTCTATATATAGCCTAAAGAAGACATAACTTATATTCAATGACACTTACAGTAGGATTTCGTAGTGGAGCTGAAAATATGCAATGATTAGTAGCTGTTGTTATTAGCAAGGTTTTTAATTATTATTATTTTTATGTTGTTGATTAGATTGAATCAGCCTGTACATTTACATAAAATATATTTAGTAGTAAATGATTTGTCCCTTGATTCCAGTTCTCCACGGAATCAAGCTGCTGAAGAATAAGCTAACAGTTTGTGAATGGCGAAGGATCTGTCTGGATGATTAATCACCCTAGTACTTTGGCTAAGGTTCAAGACGAGTTCACTGGGCTTTGTGCGTTTTTCTGTACCCTTCCCATTGCTTTTTCCATCTCTTTCTTCGTTATTTTTGTTTTTAATCATCCCAATTACGATTAGAAATAAATACAGTGAAGTGCAGTTTGTAATTTCAAATACCCACCATTTTCTTTTTTTAAATGATTTTAATTTTTATTTTCCACAAGCACTGACGTCATTATATTGTTTAAGTGATTTTAAATGGTGATCTTGCTGTAGCCTACATTAGGGGGGAAAATGGCATAATTCAAGAGCATTATTGTTTTGCTCTGATTTGTGATTAACTATTTGCAAACGTTTTTTTCTGGATGAATGAAGTATTCCCTTTTCTAATTGTCAAAAGAAAAAAAGTATATATACCAGCAATACAAAAAGCAGATGCTTTAGAGAAAGCATATACTTTTTTTCTTTTTTTTTATCACGAAGAAGAAAACAGACAATTCTTTTGTCAGCAGCACAGTAAAAATCTGATTTCTGGTAGTGCGTGCTCCACAAAAGAGACACTATTCATATCTTTTTTCCTTTTCGTTGCATGATGGATGTGAATGTTCTGTGGCATGTTCCCTGACTCACACCGTGTTTCTCTGACCCTACAGGTCATCTTCCAGCGGGCCTGGAACCACACTGTCACATGACACGAGAGGCCAGAGTTTTGCTGAACCCCCAGAAAGGACCAACATAGCATAACTGATGAAAGCCCTCCAGAAAATGCAAATAACGAACGAACAACAAGAACGTCTGCCTCACAATGTCGCGGAACTATTTGCAACAAAGTCCTTATGCATCTGAACTTAATAACAAAATGCGTCAACCCAAACATATTTGGTCAGCGACCGCAAGACCAACTTTAGGAATACTGAACGAGATAAAGAGGACGTTATAACAAGGGAGAAATGTAGTCTGCAACATCCTAAATCAAGATAGTAACTCATCAGAGTTTCTTTCTGCAAACTATACTACCGGAGATAACTTAAGCAATCAGCAAGTTCACTGTATCACCAGCACATATTTCAAGAGGAGCGCGACGTTATCTGGAGGTGAGTAAATACAGTTTAGAATCTCAATTATATAACCAGTAGCCTAACATAAATAACGATTTTTGTTTATTTTTTATTTTTAGAATTTAGGTATAAGAATTGTTAGCTAAAATAATATCATAATAATAATACATTTCATATATACTCTTTAACAGCGCAGGAGCAACAAGAACCCCCCGTTGGGATTCATTGCATCAAAAAGAGGCTATTGCTTTACACAAGTGACCAGTCTGAGAAGTTCCACTTCTGCCCCTATTTGTGCAGGCGGAGACGTGTGGAAATGTTCGGTTTACTTAAACTTATATCTGGTTTCAGAACCGGAGGATGAGAAAAAAAAAGACTCTAGGCTGAAAATAATATGTCTCTCTTAGTTGGACCATCTCTGACCAACACCCACCACCACCGTCTTAAGTGAAGCTTGAAGAGATTTATGCATGGCATCTACAGTGCCTCAAGTGAAACGTCCTTGCGCAAATATGACTGGAGAAGAATAACTGAGTATGCAGTCTTTATACATTAATGGCATTAATGGCTGTCTCTTTTGGACAATTTCCACAAAACTATTCTGTCATGTTCCCAGAGCGCAGCTTATAATAACCCCCCCCCCGCCCTTCAAATGATTAAATGCCACTTTCATGTAATATTTCCAAAATTAATGTTTAATGGTAAATAAGCATTATAATAAAGTAGTTGATTAACTGAATAAAGTTACGATGGTTAACAAATGGGTAATTATTATGTGAAAATTAATAGCCGAATTTGACATTTTAGTGCGTAGGCTATTAGTTTTATTTATTTATTGCTTCTCTCGATTTTAATTCGAAATGATATCAGTTTAGGCTATCTGTGACCATTTACAACTATTATTAATAATTTTCTGTATTCGAATGGAGAATTTCTGTCACCTGTATTAAAAATGATGGCTTTAGGTTTAACTAAAAATCTACACTCTACACTCGTATCATTAGATTTTAGGAAATAATCCTAATTAGAAACCAAAGACACGTTTCCCAAACTCCCTCTTTCACATGAATTTATGTTAATGAGAGATTATATCTAAGCACTATTTTAAAAAGTATGGTGCTCCACTATATCTCGAGAGAGAGATAAAGCTAATCTCAGGCAATTGGTGTATATGGGGGTACATTCATTCAGTTAATTTAGGAACTTAGATTCGAAAATAGTACAAGAAACTCTCTGGAAAACAGAAAACTCAAAATCTGACTATTACAAGTAAATGGTGTAAGTTATTATGCATATTATGCATGTTTAAGGACTGTTTATTAACTCCAGCTCTCCACGCCGTCATGAATACACCATAAATTCGTTGTTATAACTGTTCTGCTCGCCTTAATTCACATTAGACCTACATTGGGAGTAGGTTATATCAGATTGATGGGTGGATTCGATTGATGTGTTTGTCATGTAAATACGAATCGTTTGATGGACACCTGCAACGCCCAGAGTGCTACCGCAGGACGCACACTATTGGTGCAAAATGAGTCACATGATCTGTCACTTAACTGATATGAGCTTGGATAGAACTTTGTGTGGTTTGACATACAGCTTAGAGGTTGTAGGGGCACTGGGACCACACATCAGCCTATATTGACCCTGCTTAATCAATTTTGCTTGGTCAGTCAACAATGAATTCCTACTTAGATTATACGATTTATAACCGTGGTGCTAACACTTATAGTTCGAAGGTTGGGTGTTTTCTTATGGAGCAAGAATACTTGCCAAGTGCTTGTGCAAGTACAAATAGTCACATTACCGAGGGACGGCAAGTCGGAGGGAACACTTTTACAACCGCACCGCACGAAACTCATGGCACAAATTACGCACAACTTCATTCGCAGCAATATCACATCAATATGGACATGGGGAAAACTGGATACAGCAATTTTTGCAAGCAAACCCGACTTCCTCACTCGGACTATGGACATCACTACGTGCTCACTCAAGCAGATGACCACATGCGTCTTCAGTCCCCTGTTTTTCCTGTCGTGAACATGGGAGCCAACATGGGAACATACAGTGAATCTAACTGCAGGCCTGGCTCGGTCTCTGCAAGTCATTATCAGTCCCAATTCGGAGAACACGAACCACACGGCTATGGTTCGTTAAGCAAGTACCAGGTCTCCCCTGACAGTGACAGCGACTCCAAGAGGAACATCAAACAAGCTCCAACGTTTGACTGGATGAAAGTCAAGAGGAACCCTCCTAGAACAGGTGAGCTATGTCTAATTGGAACGGCTACTGTAAAAATTAAAGTAGCCTATATTAAAAAAGATTTCAAATGAGGTTTCTAATCTGTCTTTTTTGTTCATAATTCTGTCTCTTTCAGTTAAAGTCGCCGAATATGGGATCCACGGACAGCAGAACATTATACGCACCAATTTCACCACCAAGCAGCTCACGGAACTTGAGAAGGAGTTCCACTTCAACAAGTACCTGACCAGGGCGCGCAGACTGGAAGTGGCCGCCACCCTCGAACTGAACGAAACGCAGGTTAAAATTTGGTTTCAGAATCGCAGAATGAAACAGAAGAAGCGCGAGAAGGAAGGAAAAGCCCTTGTAATTAAACGTGTGTCTCCTTGCTCTGCTGGTCAAAGCGCAGACAACTCAAACAGCTCATCCCCGGGTGCTTCGCCTACCTCAGACTCTTCCACTGCTGTTTGATGATTACGTGCCTTTGTGGCAAACGAACTATTTCATCATTGTGATGTGGAGAACTTATTAAATTATTCTGCTGTCTTAAAGCATATGCGTTAGCATGTGCACGTGTTATATACATAACGCAAAATAATCAAATTTGCTGCATTAGAGCTACTGAATTCATGGTTCAAAATGCATTAACAGGGTAGGCTATATTCTTAATAGTCCAAAAGTTTTTTTTTTTTTGTCATCAGGTTGATATCCTTTTTTGCACTACTGATTAATTCCTTTGTTGAAAGAGCAAAAAAATAATAAAAAAAAGGTGAAAAATACATGTTTATGTATTTAGAAAACAATCTGGCCTGTGACTTTCTGAAACATTTTTTTGGATTTAATCCAATTTAAATCAATTTATTGATTATTTCTTTTAATTAAAAGGCTCTTCATGATGTTGGTATGATTGTGTCCTTTGTCAGAGGATGTTGCAATACAATGGAGCTAATTTAAATCGGTGTTGCTCTAGTCTGTATAGTTTGACAAGAGGAATGTTGCATTACACACCAGGTGGCTTCCTATGACCTTTTCACCTTTTTGTGCCTACAGGCTCTCTAAACATGTAAACACTCCTTGGTGCTCAGAATAATACTCACTGACTAGATTGGAGGTTTCAGTCCTACTTGGCATAGCACAACAATACTGCAGGTTCAGAAAGGATAAGACACTTTCTAACTCCAAGATAATTCATAAGGCCCCTTTCATTTCATTTGTAAATTGCTTAATCAAGGCCATAAAGAAGAGTGATAGAGATTGAAAAAAACTGTAGATTATAATAATGTACTGAGAAATAAAACCAAAGTCATTTGTTTGCATAAACAGTTTGCTGTAAAACTGTTTTTTATTATTTAATTTTTTTTGGGGGGGGGGGGGGTCATCAGATTTAGAATGTATGCAAAGAGGTGATCAGCAGGGGGAAAAAGGTTTAACCTTAGATACTATTTCCATTTGCCTCTATTCTTCTAGAAAGTTTGCAAGGACTCAACAACTCTGTTTCATTTTCCTGATCACCTGATGGACTGCTCCAATATTTACCCAGGGTGTTGGGTTTGCACAGTATTTGCCCCAACAGCCATGCACTGTCAGCACCCTCTCCACTGAACAGGTTCACTCAGAGTTCAGGCCTAAATTAATTCACAAACCACGAAGAAAAGAGGTCAATCAGAGTGTTATCTCTCTCCAAAATGAATTATCTGCTATAAAATGAAAATTGAATTGAATGTCTAATAGAAATAGACAATAAAATACATTTTAAATAAATTAAACAAAACTGCTATTGAGGTTCATATATTAGTTCAACTGAAAATGGTCACTGAGCAGTTTCACTTAAATAAAGGAGAAATCTTGACAGAATGTGGAAACCTGCATATATTAAATTTTACGTTTATGCTTTAAGATAGTCAAACAAAAATGTATTCAAACACCTTCAACATTTCACACATTATCACAGTTCATTCACTATAGTTTAGAAAATTAAAGTTAAACTGAGGATGAAAAGAGGTCAATCAGAGTGTTATCTCTCTCCAAAATGAATTATCTGCTATAAAATGAAAATTGAATTGAATGTCTAATAGAAATAGACAATAAAATACATTTTAAATAAATTAAACAAAACCGCTATTGAGGTTCATATATTAGTTCAACTGAAAATGGTCACTGAGCAGTTTCACTTAAATAAAGGAGAAATCTTGACAGAATGTGGAAACCTGCATATATTAAATTTTACGTTTATGCTTTAAGATAGTCAAACAAAAATGTATTCAAACACCTTCAACATTTCACACATTATCACAGTTCATTCACTATAGTTTAGAAAATTAAAGTTAAACTGAGGATGAAAAGAGGTCAATCAGAGTGTTATCTCTCTCCAAAATGAATTATCTGCTATAAAATGAAAATTGAATTGAATGTCTAATAGAAATAGACAATAAAATACATTTTAAATAAATTAAACAAAACTGCTATTGAGGTTCATATATTAGTTCAACTGAAAATGGTCACTGAGCAGTTTCACTTAAATAAAGGAGAAATCTTGACAGAATGTGGAAACCTGCATATATTAAATTTTACGTTTATGCTTTAAGATAGTCAAACAAAAATGTATTCAAACACCTTCAACATTTCACACATTATCACAGTTCATTCACTATAGTTTAGAAAATTAAAGTTAAACTATGTCAGAACAAATTCATCTTGATAATGTCAGATAACAATTAAGCAAAACATGGTCATGTCGAAGTGTCTGAATAATTTTTGGTCCCAAATTTCTGTAATAAATTTTACTTGTAGTCCACTGTATAAATAATTTTTGGGTATGTCACAGTTTACTTTATTTTGCTACCCTCACTACATAAATGAACTACAGCGTCCTGCACCCACTAGTAAAAAAAATATAAAAAATTATTGTATCTGAATAATTTTTGATTTGACTCTATATTGTAGTATGCACAATTTTAGTTAAATCCATACAAAGACAGTCCAGCTAACTAAAATGACACACATTGTGTTAAGCACATGATGCTGATTAAAAACATCTTTATTCATTTAATTCATTCCATGTATGAAAATTCATAAATATACCATAATGACACAAACATCAAAGTTAAAACGGCCATGCAAATTATTATTATTATTATTTTTTTTTTTTTTGTGGAAAATCCATTCAAATATATCAGTTAGTCAGCCAGAAGGGAAAAAAGGTACAATGTTGCATGCTTAAAGTTATTAAGTATCTTGTGTTTGTTGCTTGCTCTTTTTGGGTTGTGTGGATCTGGGCTCCTACTGGGTCTCCCATCTGTGGGCATCAGTGGAATAGACAGATGTTCAGTCTGCCTGGAGGAGGAGGCTGTTTTTCACCAGGTTGTCAGTGTGCAGAAAAAGGCTCACACTGCAGAATGTGGGACAAGAGGAGCAGTCCAGAGATACCAGAGAACTAAGAGAAGATAAAAATAGCATTCTCAAACAATAATATGTAGGAAAGAAATAAGCTATGTGTGGAAAGACAGGGAGAGAGAAAATAGATGTGCATCTGGGAAAGAGGCAGTCAGCAATAGTCATCAGAAAGTTGGTAATTTTGTGAAATAGTGGAGTGATTGTTTTTAAGATTACATCAGGTAAGATTGGCAAATACTTCAAAAAAGATGCACTTTACATACTGATAAATGATGGCACAGTATTGCATATCACGTTGCTGGCAAAATGCACTTGATAGATTTGATAATTTAGTGAAAATATTTATAGATATTTAAATCTCCCTGCAAAGACAATATATTCAAAAACCATTGAAAAGTTTAGGGTCAGTAAGATTTTTTTTTTTAAAGACTTTTCTGTTTCTTTCATTCAGCAATGATGCATTAAACTGATGAAAGTGACAGTAAAGACATTCATAATATTACAAATGATGTCAATGTTTTATTTATTTATTTATTTTTTATTTGTTTTACTTTCCATTCACCCTGAATCCTGAAAAAAAAATCCTGCACAACTGTTTTTCAACATTGATAATAATAAAAATGTCTCTTGAGCACAAAATCAGCCTATTAGAATAATTTCTGAAGGATCACGTGACTGTGAAGACTGGAGTAATGGCTGCTGAAGTGTTGCCATTACATGAATAAATTCTATTTCACAATATATTAAACTAAAAAAAACAGTTACCTCCAGTACTCAATAAAATGCAATGAGGAAAAAAGGTGAAATTTCATATTTAAAATTCGATTACAGAAATCACATAGACAAGAACACCGCCTTTGCTGTCAGGTCACTTTTTAAGGTGATGTTTAGGGCAGATCTAAAGCTTGCAAGGTATATACTCTCCCTGCTGGGTGTGCTTGTCAGAGGGTCTTTTACAAATCAAATGCCTGGCTTGACTTCCTGACTCTTGTTCAAGTCCCTCTGAAGCACGTCACTCTGCTGGGTTGCGTGACCTCAAAGAGATAAAAAGAATACTGTATACACTATTCATGGGCTTGAAACAGGGGTCAGGGGGTCATTTTATATGTCTTCTTGTATTTCACAGACATACAGTCAACAAATAAGACAGTGGCCACATGCATAGCCACCTCCTCTCAGTGAAAACAGGAAGAACAGGAAGTCTTCCTCTTGCACTCTCCACACAGACCCGTCTGACCCTCCCCCTCTCTCTCAATCGTATCCATGTCCCCGAGAGGCCATATAATCAGTCCACTGCCTTATTAGCTGAGTAACCGAGAGGGAAAGCTTCAAAAAACCTGCAGCACACTAGCTGGGCTGTTGCCAGCAAGCAACCAACAGATATTGGCCTAGGGAGAGTAAAAACAAACACGTGCAAGATTTTTTATAGTATAACACTGATTAGATTATGAGAGAGAGAAGTGAAGTTATTGCACCTGCTCAGAAAGAGCGATTTGGAAAATTGCCAGTTACTCTCAAAACCAACACTACAGTATTTTTATCATAATTGAATTGACAAATTTCCTGCATGTGGTTTTGTTTGTAGAGATCTTAAAGCTTGGCAAAGTGTAACCAGGGCTCCGTCACTCATATGATTTAGAGAGGCAAGTTGAGCGCGCCAGAGGGAGACAAATGAAAGCTGACAGTTCATTTTATCAGTGACAGATCGTTGATCTCATGGACTGCCTCCCTGCTCTCTTTCAGAAGGCGGTGAAGGTTGAATATTAGTGGATACTGATACAACCGCCCCCTTCTGAATCCCAAAGGCTTTATATTCCAGCCAGCAGAATATGAGTGCAGCATGACACACTGAAGCTACAAAACCAATGGATCGGATTTCAGTAATAAAATTAACATTTTATTTTTTTTGATTAATATTTTTCCTTTCCACAGCTAAAACAGTAAAACATTTACAAATTGTTTGTGGCTTCATGTGGAAAATATTGGCCGTAATTATGTTTTAAAGAGTTCACACAAAAATGAAAGTTCTGTCAATATTTACTCATCTTCATGTTGTTCCAAACCTGTGTGACTTTATTTGTTCTTTTCAACACAAAAGAAAAAAATTAATATTTTAACAGTTTTTGATGGTATTATGAAAGTCAGTAGCTCTAAAACAGCATCAGACCTCACTGATGTTCATTGTGTGAAAAAATAAATAAATTAATAATTAAATATTTTTCCAAACCATCTTTTTTTTTAATTCAACAGAAAATAAGAAATGCATTCATGTTTAGAACAACACAAGGATGACAATTTTCGGGGTGAACCAACCCTTTAAGCATATGCAAAGAAATAGTGATTTCTCTGAAAAATTGTCATTTCAAACTTTTTCGGCTCAAAGGTTCCCAGAACTATTCATTTCAGCAGTTTCGAATGATCCTATACAATTTAGCCTTTAGCATAAGAGAAAACTGAATTTATTCTACTCAAGAGCTGTAGTGAAAAATGTTCTTCTAAGTTCATGATTGACGTGGGTGTTTACACACACTGATACCATGGAAAGTTTTTGACAAACTGTACTTTCCCCCAATCTACTTTGGAAAAATGTACCACACGGGTCCTTAAACACCCACAAAACAGCTTCTAAGTGCTGCCTGTAAGTGCCTTAAGTATCTTGTGCATGTGTGGGGAGGTTATTAGGAGCAAGGAGCAGAACTGAGTTCAAAGGGTCAAACCAGCGACAGAGATGAGCCCAAGGCTTTGCATGGGCAGAACTGTTTTCATACCATTTAACAGAAAAGGCATTATAAGCCAATTGATAGTAATTAAATCTCATAATGGAAAAGACGACAAACTCTGAAACTGTTCCCTTTATATTGACCCCCGGTCTCTCGAGGGGTGTGTGATGTTGGAGTGTGATTTCTGTCAGGTTGAGGGGGGACTCTCAGATGATAGTTTTGCCCCTCCCCCAAATGAAACGCAAATGAAAAGGAATGCAGAGATAAAAAAGCCTGTGTTCCCAGATAAGGGGACAGAAGAAAGGAGTAGGCGAATGCTAAAAGAGCTCTCTTGGGGAGATGAGAGGCGCTGATGGCAGTGTTGGTGGTAGGAGATCATAGCAGGTTCCTCTCATCAGCCCAGGCCTGTGTTTGATACTGGGTCTTTGTCGCTCTTTCAGCTGTTCATTGTTGGGAGGTGTAATCCCGGGCGGATTACAAAGGCAAGATCCTTTCATATGGCTGTGCCCAGCAGGCAGGAGGCAGTGCTCATGCTGGAGTGGAGGTCCACGCTCTTTCCTCTATCTACCTTCACAATGGGGCCATAGCTGCAGGGACAGTGATGCAGTGGTCATTCGGTCATGTCCTCTCCTTGGAATTCTGCTCCCCCTTTTACATTCAGATGTTTTTCTTTCAGGATCTCCCTCCAACCTGTACCTGTGCACAATGTCTTACACCTAACTAACTGACAAATACCACAAAATACTGAATATGAACATTTAGAGCCACATTGAATTAAAACTTCCACAAAGTTTTTTTGTTTTTTTAGATTATCAGTGATGCGTTATCGTAGATTCTGCTTTGAAAAAACTCCAGACCCTATTAAATGAAACCCAAAGTATTATGTACATAACTCCCTGTGTGCCTACGGCAACAAAGGTAACTTAAATTGTGTCTTGTTTGTATTTATTAGTAAAGCTGTACTTTTCCAAACAGCTAAATGGATGATAAAGGTGGGAAAATAGACTTTTACTGAAGGAAAAACTAAAGCCAAAGGGGATAAGAAAATGTGATATTAAATTGTCTTGAGTTAGCTCTTTTGAACCAGACAGAACGCAACCAAGCAATGCCACAGCAAACAAACAGCAATGCTCTGGTAACATCCACAACAACATACCATTGTGGCAACCACTTTTTCATAGGCAATCATCATAAAAAAAAAATAAATAAATAAAAAAATATATAGGCTATTGATTGCATTTGGTCTTCAAGGCAAGGTTTGTGTTAATATTGTATAAAGTTCCCTATAGGGTAAAAGATTCATTTGATTTTTTTTTCCTCCAAATACATTAAATAACAGGAAAATACACAATTAGTACTTTACTTGTTTGTCACTATGCAAAATGATCCATAAAGTCATCATGTGCAATGATGACTTTGATGAAATTAGATCTAACATGTAGGCTAATAATTTGTTGACTGCATATTTATTTAGCTAATGAGAATCCCTTAAATTATCATATATAATTTGAGACAAAAAAAAAATAAAAAATGTAGGGGCTTACATAAAGAGGCCTCCTTAAAATTTAAAAAGTTACATTATGTTTTTCTTTTAGCTATCTTTTTAAAATTATTTAATTCTTTCTTCTCTTCATTCTTTTACACACACACACACACACACACACACACACACACACACACACACACACACACACATATATGTATATATATATATATATATATATATATATATATATATATATATATATATAACCCTAAACGTAATTAAAATAAAATGCCCTTGCTCTGATTAAATTCCGTTATTAATGTAATAACTTTAATGTAAAGATGAGATTGTGCTGCCCCAATGTGATGCAGTCCTTTGTCTTTCACATGCATTAAGTGCTCTCTCAGCATCAAACTGCTGATCCAGAAACCTTGCCAACAATTGTGAAAGGTAAGCAAAAGATTTTGTGATATGATGCAAATGAATCAGAGACTGCACTGCATGAACAAGAGTCATTCAACTATAGGGCAGACCGGGTGTTATACAAGACATCACAGTTTACAATCACCAGTTTAACCAACAAAAATGAACTGCAGGAGGTTAATCTTATCACAATAAAAATATGAAATAATAGCCTATTAATTAGATGATAAATGTTTTTCTCAGTGTCACGGTTCACCCCGGTAGCGAGGTAGGCTAGGTTACAGTGACAACAGCACTCTTTAATTCTAATTCATACAGTTCAGGGTGAGTAGTATGGGATTTAAATCCCATAGTGTAGCAGATTTATAAAGTACTTTAATTTGTTGCTCACAAATATCAATCAACGCTACCGGTTGCAGATGTGCTATGATGGGCTGTCCCATTTCAAAAACAGAGTGAAGTCGTAAACATTAGCATAAATTTCAGTAGACGCGCATGACCCGAGCAACGATCATTTAAACAAACTAAGATTCGTAGGCCTACCTTATATAAACATTGTAAGTCTTTCAAAGTGTAGATATCATGACCACTACCAGCACATATAGACCGCTGATGGTGAAGTCATGATCGATGGTCATGATAAGGGAAGTGGTTACGGCCAACAACGTGATTTTTTTTTTAAAGTGCAGCGGTTTTGATCTCGTCCGTTGCTGTCGAATCGTTTGCAAACGACAACACTTAAAGCGATGATAGTAGATTGAAAACGGTGTTCATAGTATTTTAACTTGGTCGGTGGTGTAAAAATTTTAATATGTTGGCAAAGGCACACTCAGTAACTAGGCTAGTAGTCTAATATTTTTTTTTAAATTATTTTGACTTTAATTTAAGCCTCGTGTCGTTGTATCACAAAGTAGTTCGCCTACATCTCTTTAGAATCGTTTCATTTTCACAACAATGTGCTTCGCACTTCCTCTTCTTCCCTCCGTGAGCCGGTTCATGTGTTTGTGGATATCTTTCGATTCCGTTTTTACTTCACACTTTGCATTCATGCTGTGGGATGACAAGTGACCAACAAGTTCATGCATAATTTCTTTGACCTTTAATCGTTGACATCAGCATATTTTATTAGCCTTTATTTCTGTTGGAGTAGAGAGATGGGGACGGTCATTGATGACATCAGACAGCTATTAAAAGGTATTTTCCACTGTTTCATTATTGATTGAATACATTGAATATATGTAGGCCCTGCCTTTTTTTGAATGATTGTAGTTGGTCATTTTGTTTTTATTAAGGTAACTTTTTACATTTAAAAAATGTGTTAACTTATGACTTAAAAGATTGCTTGTTCTTTAATTACATGCTAAATTACTTTTAATGAAAATTCAAAAAACTTTAATTTTTCTTTCCGGAAGAATTGGGAGTGTCTGCAATTGGTGCGCTTTCACAGAGCTAGTTTTCTAATTCATTGTAAACATATATGTGGTTTAAGCTCTTTAACCTTGACCACAGACTATGATTTCATTAGTTTTATTTTATCTTTTAATTATTTTGCTTTGCTGTGTTTCCCCTTGAGTAGCCTAAAACATTTTTGTACAAAATGGTGCTTCATGAGTGATGCCATCATAAGATGTTATCTCTGTTGACACAGACAGAATGACTATTGTCATTTGCACATTCTGGCTTCTATGGAACTTGCTTGAATAGAACAATTCTTTGCACATTTCAAAACATCTGTGCTTTATTGAGTAGCAATTCCACATGAGTTTACAATCAGATTTTTCTCTTTCCACATGTTAAAATACAACATAAAACTTTTTACACGTTCACTATGTTAGTTCTGGAGAAAAACAGTTTACAATGGCGTTTTTTTCATTATTGTTTGCTCATGTTTGTTTCTTATAAAACAGACTAATGTAACATTACTGAGGATGTTTTCTTTTTTACTCTTTTTTTTTCAGACTGTGAGCTGTTTGTTTTTGAGATACTTCATGATGAGAATCTCAGTAATCCTGCTCAAGAGGCCAGGGAAATTCTCCTACGAAATTTTCATATCATCCAAAAGAGGTGACGAATGTCACAGTATGATTTATTCATGTGCAACTATTAGAGCTGACACATACTTTTTTCTCCTTGTTTGTACTACACACTGAATACCACAAAAAGTAAATTTATTGGAGCAAATTGCAGCTTGAGAATCTGTGCTCCCAGTTGAGCTACAAATAAAACACAACAGTTAAACAGACAGGAAGCAAATTGCACAGTTCTTCTGTTGTTGTCTTTTTAGAAGCAAGGGGTACAATTACAGCGCTTGCCCGCTGGAGTGGTTTTGTGGTTTGCTGTGCTGAAACAAGGTGTTTGCAAAGAGAAAAAGCATCCTTTTTTCAGCACTGGGTTACATGAATACTTAGCTGTCATTGCATCATTTGCAAACGCTGCAGTGCACTGCTTCACAGATGTATGTGTTTACATATGCTCAAGCTGCTATCAATCTAACGCCTCTTCGATTCTAGTACTACTTTCATTGCAGATCAGAAATGTTTATCTATGAATAAGAAAGGCAGTGGAAGAATACAAACTATTTTTACAGATATAACTGTATATCTGATTATAAGCATTTTTACAGTTATCCTTTTTTTAACTTAAACATTGCAAAGTTCATTTGGTTAGAAAGATATTTTATCCATTACAAAATGTTCTTCTCTAAAAGCATTTTTAAATCCTCTTTTTTTGCAGATACCCACAAGAATTCCCCCACAGATGTAAGTGAACAGCTGTTTCATGATTCTAATTAATTGCCCACAGAGATTTCCATTCCGATTCTGTCTTTCCCGGAACAATGGTTCTTTAGAAAAAAGTCGGTTTTACAAAAATGATTCGATTTTCCTCCCACAGCATTTTCATTTTATGTATGTCTTTCGAATGAACTCAACAAAGTTTCTACTTTTATAAAGTTCTTGCCTTTTCGTAAAAATTTTTTTTGTCCTAGTTGAATCCAATCTTGAGGATAGTTCAGATGACAACCGCAGCTCCAGTCTGGGACGCTCTGCCCCCTCAGATGATATGTCAGTGGCCTCTGACTACCAGGAGGAAGGTGCTTCTGAACGTGAGTTCAAGCCACTCTTTGTGCAGATGACTGTGTTTACTCGTATGTCTAATGCATGTAAGCTGTGATAGGAAGAGACAGGAAACTAGTCTTAAGCATCTTTAGCACATTTCTTGTTGTGGGGGTTTCACTGGTAGTGATGAAATACCCCAGTGGAGGTGTTTGGTAACAGATCACCCTCTAGTGGATTCCCACAACCCTGCTGCTGGCATTGAGGAGTGTGTGGAGGGGGGATGGGAGGGTGGTCATTACCCTCCATACAGTACAAAAGAGATGAAGCACTCCCTCTAGTGGCAGGCGAGGGGATGTTAGGGCATGTGTGCTGCTGAGGTTCTTGCAGGTTTAAGCCATGGCATCTCTGCCTGTGTTTAACAATGGTGTCGAAATGTTAGATTTCTTGTTCTTCTGACAGCAAGTATATTTACATGTGTATTATCTTACTACAATTTGAAAGACACTGGAACAAAATAAAAAGTTTAAAGAGAGAGAACAACAGGATGTACTACAGATTGAAAATGGCTCGTCAGAATCTGTATTTTGTGTATGTTGATTGTTTATCTTACTAATGTGGGCAGTTTGCTGTTGCTCCGGGGCAGATCTGTGACTGATCATCCCCGGCTCCTCTGTAACCAGCTGGTCTTGAAACCCAACCCTGTACCTGAGGGGCGTTTTATCCATTTTCTCTTCTTTATCACTCAAAAGCCTGCAGCTTTGCAGAAAAGAGCTCAAATAAAATAATTAAGGGACATTCAAGTCAATAGCATTGATTTGTAGCGACCAGCTCAGAGATGATACTGTAAACCTTTCTTTTTTTTGCTAGATTTTTAATTCATTATTTTTAATTAATTTATCACAACTATTTTCTTCTTTTGACAGTTTTCCAGATTGAAAAAAAAACCCCACAACAACAAAAAAATGTCTACACAATTGCTATTTGTGAAAACCATAAATTATTGTTTTTATCTCGAATATGCCTTCTTGTTCACTGACACGAAACGTCTCACCACCCCGATACTCCATATTCTCCATTGTTCCATTTTTTTATATGTTGTTTGTAATTTAGCAACAAAAGGGGTCAAACCTGGATGTGCTCCTTTGATTCGCTTCTTTGCCGGAAAAGGCATATAAGTCAAAGAGGAGTAACTCGAGGAAGATTCGCATCGTGTCGCTCTTTCAATAAAGATAATGACCAGTGCGGGCAAGTGCAGTTCAGGGTTCATGTTTAGTTCACCATTTGGGAATCTCGCATCAAATCCTATGAGAGGACATTTGGAATTTGAGCGGGAGAGCATTTCGGAGCATATGAAATTAGAGAGAGGAATGTAATCATGAAGATTAAGATTCAAATGTGCACCTATTCAAATAATTCGAATTTAGTTTGTTTTCACATTTGCCTTTTATTCAATAAGGACGCTCCATGCTGAGAGCCCTTTTTTAGCTTAGCCTGAGTGAATGAAAAACAAAATGCATATGTGATATGAATGAGCTGTTGTCCATGCATGCTGACATTTTGAAATTTTCCCTATTGTAGTGGAGGGTAAATATAGTTCAGGCATTCAGTGCTTGCACCGTTACTCGCTCTGTAATGTCACATGCTCGTCTGTGTGAGGAAGGGAAATTGACTGTGTCTGCTTGTGCTCGAACATGACTGGAGGATGAGGTAGCTATTGACTTGTCGATGGGAGGAGCTAGGGTTATTTCATTTAGCCAGTGCTGCTTCCCTGTCTCCAGAGGGAGGTTTGACACTAGATTTGTTATAGCTGACAGGAACAGATGGGTGCTCTATTGTCAGGGCCCCTGTCTGTATGGTAATGTGAACTGAGTTTCACCCGCAGACCACATGGTTGACCCCACCATGCCTGCAGCCTCGTCTGGATGACAGCAGCCCTGCAGCTGAGGATGGGAAGCCCAGGGCAGAGGGAGCCTCACAGTGGGGATGGATATTTTGCCAGGTCAAGTTTAGGAAATGCAAAAGTTGTAAAAAAAAAAAAAAAACTACAGGTAAACAAAACAAAAAACATTTGTATCGCTTTGAATGGGCTGAGTAGATGTTTGCTTGGGATGATTGCTAAAATGATACAAATATTGCACACAAGACTCCAATCCACCAATCATGTCAGTAATAACAAATAGAGCAGAAAAGGTGTATGGTTTGTCAGTCTGACAGGAGTTTGTGTGTGTTTAAGAGGCTAATATCAATGCATGTCCTATCAAAGGCTGCACATGCTCTGGGCTCTTTGTGTGCACTGACTTGATTTATGTTCAGAAACAAAAGCCCCTCTCGTTCCTGTTATCTTACCCCACCACAGCTCTACAGGCATAGCTGGAGAAGCCAATCAGAAAGGCCAAGGATTCAGAGATAAGTTGTCTCTTTATCGCAAATTAGATCAAGATGTAAATTTGATTTCTTCCTCAAGATCTTAGAGCCTCTAAATTAATGGTTGTGTTGGTTAGGAAATTGATTGTTGTAATGAATCTCTGGAGAGTCCAAAAAGAGCTTGCATCAATGAAAAATACATTTTAGCTTGGCAATTAAGCAGCCCTTAGTCTAGTGACCAGCCTAACATGCAAATCTCATTTTCGTCCCCATCACGGTTACTGTCAAGGAATTCACACTACTTCACATCTTGTCATATTTATCATAATGCAGTGGCATGTGGCCACACAGAGGTCGAGGTGAAGCCATGTGATCATAAACACCTTACTTGACCTTAGTGTCTGAGTCGTTGTCAGCTGGTACTCATCCACGTAGCCTCTTAACTTCATACATTTACTGTGAGTGCTTCTTCCTCCCTAAAGTAAACTTTTGACCCCTGGGTCTTATTCTGGTCATTTCATGACCTGTCTGAACTCTGTCTAGGGCAACAGAGTCTACATTATTGACCTCAGCTGCCATAGCAACAGTGCAGTCCAAATAAAGTTTCACTGGCTCGGACAGGATTTGGATCAGCAGCTTCCATCCATTCTACTAGTAATCGTCCATTAATTTCCTCCAATCACGATTCATATTCTGATGCGGTTTTGTGCAGTTAGAGTAAAGTATATGGCATTGGCAGGCTTCATAGGGCACCTTAAATGATTTGGCAAAGATGACACCTTTCCTCTGCACTGTCGTTTTCCCATCTTCTGTTTCCCTTTGCATTCATTAATTGAAATTGACACGTATTAGACCCGAGCATCCTCAGTGCATCGCTGCTTCTTCCATACGGGTTCAAAAGTTCACTTCAGTCTCAGAAGGCTACGATGCTGCAGAAAATGCTAATATTTGCTCTCGCTCCATCTCTTGCTCATTTGTAATTTCACTGTTTCACCCAAAAAACGCTCTCACTTTGCCTCCTGCCCAGTATACTGATCATTCAGAAGAGATTTTCAACTGTTAATGTCATATCATTGTCAGTCTATTCATTGTGCAATGATGAGTCAACAGAGCGTACATCACTATATTTATCATGCATTTTCTTTCATTGGTTAGGAAAATATTGCTTCTGTGTTCAATATAATATGTCTCGGTCTAGTAAAAGTTAGCGTGGGTGAGGAGAGGAAGTTTTTCATGATTTGCAAAGGATGAAATAAGCAGTATAGGAAGTCACAACCTTGAGTGTCTAATCTTCTTTGCAGCCTGTCAGTATCGCAGACAAATGGCAAAACGATTCAATGCTGTGGGTTCAGCTAGAGGTTAGCCTTCCCAGGTACCTCCAGCTCTGTCTCTCTCTTTCTCTCTCTCCTCTCTCCCTTACCCATCTTGCAAATGAGAATTAGATTTTTCTCTCCACTGGATTCCATTTCTGGAGATTGATGAAGTTTCGATGCAAGGCCCAGGTGGCCTGATACTTTCATTGGGAAACAAATGAAAGCGTGTGTAGGTGTGTTCGCCTGTACACTCACAGGGAAGGAATGCTGTTCAGATGTCTTATGTGTCTCTTTTAGTTTTAGCTAAATATAGATTTGCTCTTGGCAACCAGTTTTTTGAATTTCTAATATGTACAAATGCTTGTGTTTTGCAAGGGCAGCGATGAGTGTTTTTTCTGCTAGAAATGAACATTAGTTGGTTATGAACTTTTTTTTTGTCTTTATATTTACTGACATAATCCATTTGAGGTTTCTGACTCTTTGAGGTCTGTTCTACAGCAGCATTTGGAATGTTTTTACATCTTTAAACTGACCAGACGAACTGTTTTTCCATGAAATGTCTTTCTACCCTATGATTTGTCAGCCTGTGTATGTATCATTTATCTGTAAAAAATGGAAAATATTATGCTAATTGCCTAATTTACCATATGTTTTAAATTGAGTGTTGAACCATTTAATAACCATAAAAGTCCCCCCCCCCACATGCTTCTGAATTTGTCTAAGGACCTTAAAGAGTGAGAGGCTATATTTAATTTTAGGAGATTTCTGGTCATGCACATTACTGCAGTGTGTGTGTGTGTGTGTGTGTGTGTGTGTGTGTGTGATAAAACACACCCATTGGTATCCACTAAACCAAATAGTTTTAGCCATGATATGACAGATTCCAATGTACAACAAAAAAAAATCCTCTTGATGTTATCACGAGATGAGGATTTTTCCATGAAGTGAATTTTGTTACAACAATGCTTGGCGGCAGTCCATAAGCATCTTGAGCCAATAAAAACACTTCAAGTTAACTTATCCTGCTCTCTTAAATTTTATAGAGTAGCATAAGATGGAAATTTGTCTTCAGATTTGTGTTGTGTTTATAATTAATTATTTAAAATAAAGCAGAAGTTTTATTTTTATAAAGAGAATTGCTCATATATGGCTGGATTAAGATTAAAGACGGGTAACTGTTGGCTCTTGTAGTTCTAACATTTAACAGTTTAAAAGCCTTTGAACTTTCTGTTTATTTACTTAAGGACGCGCGGGTCTTCACGTGCTGCACAGGCAATACTGCGCGTGCTGCTCCACAAAGACAATATTATATGCAAATTACTATAAAGGTATTTATAACGTTTTTCGAATGTGAATTGTTAGTTTTGGTTATTGAATATTATTCTGATACGTATACGGGCCTATACCCAATGAACCAGATAATTTATTTAACTCTAAACTAATTTCTCAAAAAGAAGAGAATCCGAAAATCACGAAGGCCTAAAAATACAACATTCGGAAAAGGTCGCCTATAGTAAATGTAGGCTATTTTTGTGGGAACAAAAGTTGTTTAACAGAACAATAATTAGGTTATAAGGAATGCAGTAAATAACGCCACTGATGGATTTTTATTATGTATTACCTAAGTTCTCAATTTATGTGTAATAACATGCTAAATGGTTTCCCACATCATGTGTGAAGCCCACAATTGCGCCTTTAAACAGAGGCTGGCTAAAGGTCCATCCTGGAATCTTGTAAATAATAAGTAATACTGCCAAACTGTTCAGGGGCTGCATGATTTCAGGTCTCATGTTGTGTATAACAGATCCTTTTCATCTAAATCGAATCAGTTCTTGTTAAGGACAATTTAGAGAGGTGATGTTCAATTGAGCCATTCACCTAGGGATCTCTCTCTCTCTCTTTCTCTCTCAGTCTTTTGCTCCCCCTCCCTGATGCCTTTCCTTCTTTTTTTCTCACCCTCCTGATGTTGCTATGCACATGCATTGCACAGAAGCCACTGCCTTTGCTTTTAATGAGGAAAAATGTGTTGTTCTCTGTGTGCAGTTTGTGTATTGGTGTGCTGTACAGAGGGGTTAAGGATGCTCAGAGTGCTCCTTTTTTTCTAATCAAGTGCTGTACAGGAGAGCCTAGCAATTCCGGTCTCTCCATTTCTCCCTGATCAGTATTCCTCCCCTGCCTCTCCCATCAGCCCCCCAGGGACCCTCGTGCCTTCTGTTTCACCTCAACTCTGAGGTTCATGCCGAGGTCAGCTGCAGACCCATGCGTCCCGTGCACACGGCGCATAACTGGAAAACATGGATTGGGCATCGATTTAATGCAGATTTCTTGCACTGTTTATATACTGTATATGCAGGCATCATCATTTTTTGTGGCTTATTGCTTAATTTAGTTTTTTTTTTCATTTATCAATGTTGTGTATGTATATAAAGCACATGCTAATAACTTAATAACACTCTTAAATATCATCAAAAGTAATATTCATTTTCATACTGTTTTTACTGTATGTGTTTTTTATTTATTTCGACAAGTTAGTATGCAATTTTAAAATTAGCCAGTTGACTGATATCATCCATAATATGAAAATAATTATCCGCTTATCTGTATTGAAAATTCAGTGTATCCCTATTTGTAAAATGTGGTTCATTATAACAGAATGCTTCAGTGATCACATGATTGGTTAGTAATTTTTCATTGACTCATTTAGCCAATAGTGTAAAAATGTTAGTGGTCTTGACTTTTGTGAATCTACAGTAAATCAATGCATTGTGTCGCAGGGTCACATTCGGTAATGTCAAGGTACACCTGTAATGCAATCTTCCCTAGATATTTAATTATTTGATCTGTTATGTGCATTTGAATAATTAAAATGCCATAAATAGAAAAGAGAGAGACTTGCAAAAACACTATATTTAATGGAACATTTTGGTTATCTGACATTTGTAATTTCAAGAAATGTAAGAAAACAAACTTAAAAAAAAAAAATACATATAATTATATATATAAATATATATATACACACGACAAGGAGAGCTCAAAATAAATACCCCGGAGGGTGGATTTATTTACAAACGTGCAGTAAAGGTGAGTAGTGGGCGTGCTGAGTGTTCTAGTGCTCTCCGTGCGAGTCTCCCGGTGCTGGGTGCTCATCTGTGCAGTCTTCGTGGGTGCTGATCGGTCACACACTGGTGTCTGCAGAGAAAGGAGTAAACACAGGTTAGGTCTCAGCCGAATTGGAGGTATCAGTCTCCCCATTGTTGTGCCAAGTACTGCTTATCTGGCCAGCGGCAAACGAGCTTCAGGTGTGGCCGATCAGCTCGTGATGAGGCTCTGCAGGTGCAAGGTGTTCGTTTCCAGGGCACCGCTGATCTGTCCTCGGGACGCTCGTCACAATATATATATATACACACACACACACACACACATTTCACCTCATTTATGTGGTTGACAAACCTTTGCATCTGTCACTGCTGACTGTTCCCTGTTATTGACTCATAGCCACTCATCTGTGATGCTATTTAATGGTGTTTTACATTAACTTCACCAGATTATTACAGCATCAATCAGATTTTTATAGCTGGATCACCTGCTGTGCTCATAACATCACCTGTGAGTGCAGTATTGTGCATGTTGGTGAGGATATTAAATGCGCACAGAGCCAAGCTTTATTATCTCATATGAGATTATGATGAACAATAATTAATTAAATAGTATGTGAGGTTGTTTGTTCGCTACTTATTTATGACTTGCAGCTCTCGCTGTCAAATTTTTAGATGTCATTGTTACAAAAGTGTTCTCTGAAGAACGAGTGCGGAAGAGTAAACAGCAGCCCGTTGGTGGTGGCAGGCAGTGTGCTGTGGAGTGATAGGAGAAGTGTGACCTGGAGCTGTGCCTACCTCCATGTTGCAGAAGGAGAGGGAGGGAGGCTGGGCCAGCCATGTCTTGGTTCTCCTGTATCCCGCCGAGCTCCACTTGTGGCATCAGTCCCTGCTTTCCTGCTGCTGTGGCACTGATGAACGTCCCTCTGCATGGCACGCTCAGTGCCTCACTCCACCAATCTCGTCCTGCCACATCTCAGAGGCCATGCCATGCATCACCACAAAGCATCTAAGCAGCCGCGGAGAGTGCCTGGAGGAAAGTCATTAGCTTTGTGTCGCTCCCTTTCTCCTCTCCCCACATCTTCTTGTTTTTGTGTGCCTCTTGTCATGAGTTACTGACTGAAATCAAGCTTGGAATTGGACGTTTGCTTAGCGGAAACTAAGTATACAAGTACTCTGATGTATGCTTTGCTTTTGATGCATTTTGATGCTCCACCCCCCCCCCCCCCTTTGAATACTTCATAATAATTGATGTCGGTAACGAACAGCATGAGAAAACAAAATAAATGAACTTGGAAAAGGCCTAACAGCACAAAACCTCTGAGAACGATGGTGATGTAACACACTGAAATATTCATAAACATCCACAACACGTTTAAAAGGAAATGATTAGCTTTATGCTAATTAAGGAGGGAGAATGCAAGGGCTGAGAGTTAAGAAACCTCACTGCTCTGAATAATTAAAAATGCAATTTATAGGCGAAATGAAAATCATCAAGAACGGTGGTATGTGCATTTTTAATGTCACTTTAATAGTCATACAGAGGTAAATGATTTTGGTTATGATGGTTTCAAATGTGCATGTTTTTAAAAACATGTAGAATCTAAGAAAACTGACAATGTTAGAAACAGGCAGAAATATAATAGAGTTCGGTCTCTTGATTTTTTTTTTCCTCTGTGGCTTTAAATATATCGAGCTCTGATTGGTTTGAAGGAAATGGCTGAAGTTAAATGTTGCGTTTGTTCAGCCAATCAGAATCTTGGGTTTCCTTGGAGACAGTTCAGAATAGAAAAGCATGCCATTTCTGTAGGTGAAATGTTTGGTTACACTGCTACCCTGTGGAAGATTCACGAATATAGTGACTGGCCAGAAACACCCACTGTTTGGTTTCCTCAGAAAGGCAGGCCGTAGGTTGTGAAGAATGACTGAACACAAATTCACCATTCATTTTGCCATTGCTTAAGACACTGACAGCAAGGCCAGAGGAAGAAGGCTGTCAGTAGGTGTGTGAAGATTAGAGAGACGGTTAATTGTACACCATTCTCACATTTCTTCTGTTTCTTCTGAACTATTACTGGGGCTTGACCTTTTAGATAAATGAACAGAGGGGTGGGGGTGTGGATGTGGATGGATGAGGGGAGTAAAAGGTGTCGGGACGAAAGCGCACAAAAAGAAAAATGAACAGAAAAGTGGCTGGACTGAGGCCTCCGGTTTTTTCGATGATACATCAACTTACCCTTGATAAACAGTGTGTAGCTCAGTTATATTTATGACGACGTAGATGTGACCATGTGTACGGAAAAGGCTCATGTGTGTTTTTGAATGTGTGTGAGGGTCGAAGGGCTCCTCTGCGAGATGGTCATCTGTCTGATAAACCAGAGACATTACATGGCGGGCTACAGAGCTCGATGGTGATGTCACACAGGCTGGGTGTGTTTGATGAGCTGAGTCTTATTTATAGAGGTATTAGACTCTCCAAGCTGTTATATCCACCGCTCACATCACAGGTGTGTTTATCATTGTTCTTTTCTCCAATGACAAGTTCAAGACAGCGCTCTTAAGATGACTGCACAGTTGACTGCATTACACTGTCTGTTAACTCAAAGAGAAGAGATATCACAGAGATCAACATCACCGTGCAGGGAAGGGATCATCTGCTGGTGTCTAAATGAGTTTTAAATAAGTCTGGTAGCGTGCCCAGAGGCCCACCTGTCGCCTACGCTCTCTTTTAGCTCTTGAGGTTTGAAGTTGCTGGATCGCGAGGGTGAGGATTTGTTTCTCGATTCCTTGTTTGCAGCAAATTGTTCGCCTGCGCTGCCACTCTCATGTGCCCTAGAAAACATGCTAAAAATAGCCGCGTGGGTGCAGATTAAAATGCGGCAAGCCCTGCACCATATTTTGATATATTCTTATTACAGTTGTCATCATATTAGCAGTGCCATCAGGGGCCTGGGACAATTTTTTTTATGGGTGTGCCCCCTCTTCACTAAACCTAGAGGTTATACCACCCTGCAATGACAGGTAAAAATGTTAATTTTAGGGGTGCAAAAGCTCAAGGGTACATCTTTGTACATAATACACACACACACACACACACATATATATATATATATATATATATATATATATATATATATATATATATATATATACACACATACATCAAAAGTTTGGGATCAGTAAGAGTCTCTTATTAAGCAAGGATTCATTAAATTGATCAGAAGTGACAGTAAATACTTAAATTGTTTAAAAAAACAAATAAGATAAAAATCACTTTTCTATTAAATGCAGTTCTTTTAAAACTTTCTAAAGCACCAAATCAGCATATTCAAATGATTGCTGAAGGATCATGTGACACTGAAGACTGCAGTAACAGGCACTGAAAACTCTGCTGTGCCATCACAGGAATAAATTACATTCTCAAATATATTAAAACAGAAAACAATACAATATTTTATATAATTATAACAATATTTTACAAAAGCACTGTTTGTACTATATTTTTCAAATAATTCAGCCTGGGTGAGCATAAGTCCAAATAAGTCTTTTGAAAGTAGAAAAAGATCTTACTGAACACAACATTTTGAATGGTAGTATGTTTTTATTTATAAATTATTATTTTAATTGTGTAAACGACAGAAAGCATAACTGTTCTATTCTATGTTAGAGTAAATGTGTTACCACATTATTTCTCATTATTTCCCTTGATTTCTGATATACAGTTTTTGAAGAGATCCCTCTGGTGGCTCCACAGGACCTGAGTAACATTCTAAAGCAAGGCTACCTGGAGAAGAAAAGACGAGGTAGGAATATTTAAAGTCATAGCATTAAAAGTCACATAAAATCCACAAGCATTTCAAATCTTTTTCTTTTTTCAGATCACAGTTTCTTCAGCATAGAATGGCAAAAGCGATGGTGTGTTCTGAACAACACAATATTTTATTACTTCGGGAGTGAGAAAGGTGAGTCACGTCCCATTTAAGAAATTATACAAGTCTGTTCATGAACTTCAAAGACAGAGATATTGAGAAACTTGGATTTTTTCTTCTAAATTCAGACAAGCAGCAGAAGGGCTCATTTTATATCAACGGCTACAGTGCAGAGCTAGTGCCCAGCTTACGCAAGGACTCCAAGAAGAATTCATGCTTCGAGATGACTGCTCCTGGAAGACGTTCTTACCAGGTTCAACACACACAAACACACTCACATTGCTAATTTCTGTAGCTGTGTTCAGTCATCATGCTGGCATTACAATGAAGAATGAGAATAGCCTCCAAATCAACGATGCTAGTTTCTCTTTGCAGTTTACTGCCAGCAGTCCCCGTGAGGCCAGGGAATGGGTGGACCAGATCAATTTTGTTCTTAAGGGTATGTGATATATGAAATACTTTTTTATTATAATACATAACATATATTATGCTGAATGCATCTGATTGATCCAAGCACCATGATGATCATCTTAAGGTGAAAAGGGCAGTTTTGTAAAAAAAAAAAAAAAAAAAAAAAAAAAAGGCATATCAATACCTTTCTTTCTGGCTCAGCCAATAAGATAGGCTCTAGACCTCCTCATGCAGCACGTCACTGAGCTTCTGAGTCCAACGTGCTTCAGGCTGCCTCCTCTTCCCTGTAGCAAAGCGCTCTTTACAGGAAATTGATTGGGATTTGCTCGGTCATCCTTTAGGGGCATCGATCTGGTCCTGCTTGGCATTGAGGCAGTGAGGATACGATAGCCTGTGTTACAGAGCTCAGTCACCTGCAATCAGGCCCTCACTTCATCTGAGACAGATCTGAGGCACCCTCGCCACTCTAAAGTGGGCTCAGTGCGGCCCTCTGATTAGCGGGAAGTAATGGACACTCCTGAGATAGTTTTCTCCCTCCCCACCCCCCTTTGCACATGTACATAGTACAGCCAAATGGCACAAGCGGCATTTAGTATTAGCGCTTTATTTTTTCTCCAGATTTCTGTACTGTGTTACTTTACTATTATTATTTTTTATAAACTCTTCAAAGCTACAACAAGGACCAAAATGTTGGAACACACTGAAACAGATCGATATTTGAATGATTTGGGATTTTTTTTTTAAGTTGAACTCTTTATGAACCATTTATTGAAAAAGCAAATTTGTTATATTGTAGTATTCTCAAATCATGCTGGATCACATTATCATCAGTGCAAATGTGTAGCATTTGGATTCTTGTGACAATTGTGACAAACCAGGAAGAAAAGGCTATGGAAATAATTGTATTAATTCATCTTTTTCCACTTTTTTGTCACCTTCACTCAAATTAAATTATGCTGATAATGTAATTTGTAATATAAAGCATTAAATTAGAAAATTGCAAAATAGGCACTAGTGGTCTCAGACTTTTGGTAACCCACAAAGTGTAGATCTGCTATTTGTTTGCTGTCGTTTTCATTATTAGGTGTTAATGTTTGCTTTTATGGCTTCTCTCCAATATCTGGAAAGTGACATGTGACACTGGAGGAAAATTCAGCTTTGCCATCAAAGGAATAAATTACACTTTAAAATATATTAAATTGAAAAGAGTTATTTTAAAAATCCGTTCCAAATCCGTAAAAGCTGTGTTCGATTTCAGAACACAATTTAAGATATTTTGGATGAAAAACTGGAGGCTTGAGACTGTCTCATAGACTGCCAAGTAAATGACAGTGTCAAGGTCCATAAAATGTATGAAAAGTTGTCGTCAGAATACTCCATCTGCCATCAGACGTGCAATCTGGGTTATATGAAGCAACGGGAACACTTTTTGTAAGTGAAGAAAACAAAAGTAATGACGTCATTCAATTATTCCTTTGTCAACGGTCTTCTCTGTGTCACTCCATATCACCGTGCGCTCTTCTGTGTCCTCCACGCCATAAGGATTCATATAACCCAAATTGCACATCTGATGGCAGATGGAGTATTCTGACGACAACTTTTCTTACCTTTTATGGACCTTGACACTGTTATTTACTTGGCAGTCTATGGGACAGTCTCAAGCCTCCAGTTTTTCATCCAAAATATCTTAAATTGTGTTCTGAAGACGAACGCAGCTTTTACGGGTTTGGAACAACATGGTGGTAAGTGATTAATGACAATTTTCATTTTGGGGTGTGGTATCCTTTTAACTTCTAATATCCATCCATCCATCATCTTCCGCTTATCCGGGGCCGGGTCGCGGGGGCAACAGTCTAAGCAGAGACGCCCAGACTTCCCTCTCCCTAGCCACTTCTTCCAGCTCTTCCGGGGGGACCCCGAGGCGTTCCCAGGCCAGCCGGGAGACATACTCCCTCCAGCGTGTCCTAGGTCTTCCCCGGGGCCTCCTCCCGGTGAGACGTGCCTAGAACACCTCCCTAGGAAGGCGTCCAGGAGGCATCCGAAATAAATGCCCGAGCCACCTCAGCTGGCTCCTCTCGATGTGGAGGAGCAACGGCTCTACTCTGAGCTCCTCCCGAGTGATCAAGCTTCTCATCCTATCTCTAAGGGAGCGCCCAGCCACCCGACGGAGAAAGCTCATTTCGGCCGCCTGTATCCGGGATCTTGTCCTTTCGGTCATGACCCACAGCTCATGACCATAGGTGAGAGTAGGAACGTAGATTGACCGGTAAATCGAGAGCTTTGCCTTACAGCTCAGCTCCTTCTTCACCACGACAGACCGGTACAGCGACCGCATTACTGCAGAAGCTGCACCGATCCGTCTGTCAATCTCACGTTCCATCCTTCCCTCACTCGTGAACAAGACCCCAAGATATCTGAACTCCTCCACTTGAGGCAGGAACTCTCCACCAACCTGAAGTGGGCAATCCACCCTTTTCCTTTCCGACTGAGAACCATGGCCTCGGACTTGGAAGTGCTGATTCTCATCCCAGCCGCTTCACACTCGGCTGCAAACCGTCCCAGTGCACGCTGAAGGTCCTGGTCTGAGGAGGCCAACACGACAACATCATCCACAAAAAGCAGCGACGAAATCGCATGGTCCCCCTAGAAATTCTGTCCATAAAAATTATGAACAGAACCGGTGACAAAGGGCAGCCCTGCCGGAGTCAAACATGCACCGGGAACAGGTCTGACTTACTGCTTGCAATGCGAACCAAGCTCTTGCTCCGGTCGTACAGGGACCGAACAGCCCTAAGCAGGGGGCCGCCAACCCCATACTCCCAGAGCACCCTCCACAGGATGTCATGAGGAACACGGTCGAATGCCTTCTCCAAATCCACAAAACACATGTGGACTGGTTGGGCAAACTCCCATGAACCCTCCAGCACCCTGGAAAGGGTATAGAGCTGGTCCAGTGTTCCACGACCGGGACGAAAACCACACTGTTCCTCCTGAATCCGAGGTTCCACTATCGGCCGAATTCTCCTCTCCAGTACCCTGGCATAGACTTTCCCGGGGAGGCTGAGAAGTGTGATCCCCCTATAGTTGGAACACACTCTCCGGTCCCCCTTCTTGAAAAGAGGGACCACCACCCCGGTCTGCCAGTCCAGGAGGGGGAAGCAGTGCCCTACCAACACTGTTTACAGTGGAGATGGGCACCTGTTGACCTCAACTGTGGATATCGTCGGGCGGTGGAAGGAATACTTTGAGGATCTCCTCAATCCCACCGACTTGTGTTCCGTTGAGGAAGCAGTGGCTGGGGACTCGGAGGAGGACTCGTCCATCACCCGGGCTGAAGTCATCGAGGTAGTTAAAAAGCTCCTCGGTGGCAAGGCACCGGGGGTGGATGAGATCCGCCCCGATTACCTCAAGTCTCTGGATGTTGTGGGGCTGTCTTGGCTGACACGCCTCTGCAACATCGCATGGCGGTTGGGGACAGTACCTCTGGACTTCTAATACTATTTCACAATTTTACTGTTTTTACTGAATTTTTTATTACAATAGAACCATTTTCAATAGTGGTCTCAGACTTGGGACATCACATCATGTAGATTGTAACATAACATAATCAGAATGAGATTTACTGCCAAGTATGTTTGCATGCACAAAGAATGGATATAATTTGTGTGCTGTCATTTTCTTTATTTAGGTGTTAAAGTTTGTTTTATGGTTTCTCTCAAAGATCTGAGCTCTAACTTCATTCCCTTTGACGATGATGAGGAAGAGGAGGCAGAAGAAGAGGAAGAGACATATGATGACATTGAACGAGCTACCACACCACCACGTCCTGGGCCAGCATCTGCTCCAGTTCCAAACCCGAGTCTGGGTCAAACTTCCCAAAACAGCAGCAAGGAATGGAAAGACCAAGCAGGGACTCAGGAAGATGAAGAAGAGGATGAAGAGGACGAAGAGGACATTTATGAAGTGCTTCCAGGTACAGAAAAACAAAACAATATATCTCATTGATTGGCCCTTTTAACACAACAGAGTTAAATATTGGATTATCCTGAGAGCTAAACTTACACAACTGTGAATTTGTTCACCCTGGTCACTATCTTAAAACACTGACATCAGTTTTTGATAGGATTTTGGAGCAAAGTTACTGAGGTTGTAACCATCAGCCCTACAGTGTTGAACACCATCAATAATAGCAGATACATCAAGATCTGGTCACCCAATGTGATAGCAGGACCCTCAGAGGACCTAATGAGATCTCTGAGGAGAAATACATCACGCTGGAGTGCTGTCATTTTCACCTTACTGTGCCATGTGTGCTGTGCAGCTGAGCTGGCCACATATGGCGGATCGAGTGACCACCTCTCTCACTTTTCCGCTCTTCATTCTTCTCTCTCTCATTTTCTTATGCCTCTCAGATTTTCAGTTTGGAAAAGTGCTGAGCAGGTCTTTTATGACATTGTCTCATATATTAACTAATCTATTAAGAAAATAATGTATATGCAATTGTGTATGTAACCGTTCATAGGTTTGTGGTCAGTAAGATAAAAAAAAAAAAGAATACTTGTATTCACCAAGGATGCATTACATTTTTTGAAAATGACTGTAAAGAGATTTATATATAATTTTGCTTTTAGACTTTCTTTTCATCAAAGAATCCTGAAAAGATATATCATGGTTTTCACAAAAATATTAACGTTAATAATAAGAAGAAATATTTCCTCAACACCAAATTAGCATATTAGAATGATTTCTGAAGGATCATGTGACACTAAAGACTAAAGTAATGGCTGCTGAAAATGTAGCTTTGCCTTCACAGGAATGAATTATATTTTATAATATCTTAAAATAGAAAACACTTCACAATACTACAGTTTTACTATATTTTTGATCAAATGAATGAATCCTAGGTGAGCATAAGAGACTTTCAAAAACATTTTGACCACAAACTTTTGAATGGATATATATATATGTATATGTACATGTATATGTATATGTATTCCTCATTAATGCTTCAGCACTATCCTGGAAATTAATCAGAAAATTAGATTTTAACTGATAAATGTTTAAGAATCAGAATCCGCATACCAGTTTACACTTTGAAATGGCTCATTTTGATCTCTCGTTTTTTTTTATTATTATTATTTATTTTTATTAAGGCTTGGGCAACAGATTCCAATACATTTTAGATGTATATTTTGCACTTGCGCACATGTTAAAAGGCTACTTTAGCTTTACATGTTTTTTTCCTCATGCTGTTCCTGGAAGCTCAGGGCAAGCTTGTGCTGTGGGAAGTATAGGGTTGCTGGACGGTGGTTTTATCGGCAGGCTGACAGCGTGAGGATGGATGTGGGAGACAGAAAGCTGGGCTATCACTGTCACCTCATAGACCTAGAGGTGCCACGCCCAGAATCAATGTCTGTCTGCCTGAAACACACTAGCCATCTAACCCGGCCTGGCACCTCCCCTATAAATCAAACAGGAGCTAGCTGTTCTGCCAGCACTGCAGATATTGTTTAATATACTTATGAGAGTTCAGAGGTACACAAAGTTGTTCCAGAAGTTGGATTTGCAAGGACGATGTAGCATTATTAGCTGCAGTAGACTGGTGCCAAAAGATTAATGGATATTCTGTATTTATTTAACCATTGACCCTCTGTATTTTTCAGAGGATGAAAATACTGACAATGATGAAGAGTGGGATGAAAAGCCTGGTAAGTAGATTGTGTGCATGGATAGAGAGATTCTATAAATTGACAAAAAATATATGGTTATATTTTTATGACTGTGTTTTAAATAAAGGTTCTTCAGATTATGCAAATTATTACCAAGGCTTGTGGGACTGCGAAGCTGATAAACCTGATGAGTTGGCCTTCCAGAGAGGAGATCTCATCTACATCCTCAGCAAGGTCTGTGTTTGTTCCCTCAATCTCTCAAATAAACACACACACACACACACACACACACACACACACACACACACACTGATTTGAAGCACTCTGCATGTATTTTGATTTTCTTTTTTCTTATCTCGCTCTATCCATATCCTCACTAATGATGAATAATACGCAGCTGGCCATAAGATGAGTCATATCGGTCAATACTCACTGACTTTCTCTTAGCAGCTATTCATTTACTGTATTCTAAATGACAAAGCTGGGATGGTCTTTTCAATCAGTCAGAACATTCTTATTGCAGCATTATAAAAAGAAGGCCTCAGCAAAAAATATAATGAATCACGATTTGTGGCTTCTGTTTCTAGTACTGCTGTTTTCTGTTGATTATTCTGTTTCAATCACACAATTTAAGAAATGAATAGCATCAGCAACACATCAGCTTTCTAACAAAGCAGATTAATTTAAAATTACCTTTCTTACAGATCTCCAAGAGAATTGTAGGCAACAGATTAAACCTGTAGCATGTCATATTGACATAATAGAAAACTCCTTGTACATCTGTGGTCTGTATAGACCACTGCAATACTGTGTTCACAGAGGGACATTATCAATAATATGCTGTTGATTCATTGCTGTAGTTGTGTCTTGGAAAATTGAGTGATCAGCCAAGCAAACCACTTTATTTAGTATATTCGCTTTAATCCATATATTTTTTGTGTCCTACAAATGGGATGTTAGCAGGAACAAATAGTGTAGTTGTTTAAGATACACCACTGAAAGAATCAATGTGTTTTAATATCGCCTTTTACTGATCTCACTGTTAGCTTAAAGAGATAGTTCGTCCAAAATGAAAACGCTGTTGTCGTTGTTCCAAACCTGTCTGAGCTTTTTTCTTCTTTGTAACACACACAAAAATATATTTATATCTTAGTGTTTTTGTGTGTGTGTGTGTGTGTGTGTTCTACAGTATGAATTTTTATTTCTGCTGAACACAAAATGTTTTGAAGAATGTTGGTAACCAAACAATTCCTGGTAGCCATTGACTTCCATAGTATTTATTTTCCATACTATGGCATTCAGTTTGGTTACCGACATTCTTCAAAATATCTTCTTTTGTGTTCAACAGAAGAAATATGCTCATACAGGTTTGGAAATTGAAGGGTGAGTAAATGTATAAAGAATTTTAGTTTTTAGTAAGGATGTGCATGGGTCATTTATTTTAATCTCATGCTATATTTCTTATTTGTGTAAACGATGATTCTTCTAACCATTTCAGATAGCTGGAGCATGTCTATGATTTTGTCATCATGCTGTTATTATATTCAGTCAAGTAGATTTATCAGCTTTTATAATCCCTCTATTAGTATTTTCGAGATGGCTGCACTTCGTTCAATCGTTCAATTCTCTTATACCTCTTCGGATGCATCCTCAGAATCATTTCAGACAATGTGGAGCTGCCTCACTTGTTTTATAGATGCTTCCCTTGAACGTTGACCTTACTGAATGAAATATAGGCCGTTGACTAGAACTCAAGCCTAACTCTAGCGGCCTCTCTCATAAAGCAGTGGTCATAAAATGTGAGTGCATAAATTCTGCCGCACAGAGGTGTGGAGGGGAGGCCAAGTATATTTGTGTCAACACCGAGCGTAATTACAAGGTGATAAAGACGTGGAAAGTGGTAAATCAGTTCCGCTTACCAACAGGTTTTTGAGGCAGCGCTATGATTGACCGCTGTGAAGTCACAAATCAAAGAGGTCAACAGCGCTGTCACAGCATTGGTGTAAGCAGAGCGTACAGATTAAAAAAAGCTCTTTCATCAGTCTTTATTGATCCACCACTTACAGTGAATAAACAGCTATTCGGCTCATCTACACAAATCACTACACGTATCTATAATATGTGGGAGCATTTTAGTGTGAACACATGCACCGAAATAGTGGCTTCATTAGTGGTTATTATTAGAGTATTTTGGTAATGCTCAGATGGAACATGGAAAATACATTTAAAGGGGTTGTTCACCACAAAAAATTTTTTCACCCTCATGTCATTCTAAAACAATTTATTTACGTTTTTTTGTCCATACAATGAAAGTACAATGGATTTGTATTTATTTGTTTATTTATTTACCTTACTTTCTATCATTGCATGGATAGAAGAGTCCTTACTGGTTTGGAACAAACATGAGGGTGTAAACTATCCCTTTAAGTTCTGAACTACACTGCATTGTTATTCATCGAAACCCAACACTGAATTTCAGTACAATTAAAAAAAAAAAAATCTTATTAATTTTTTTAATTTAATTTATTTTTAATTAATTTAGATTTTATTTAATGTGCAATCATAATAGTTGCATTATGGCTCGCTGTTTCCTTCAGATCAGCCTCCCCTTGCAACCATTATATCCATTCTCTTGCCACATGGTTCCTTTAGTTTAAAACACTTGAACAAAAAATAGTGGCGAAGCCTAACATCCATCTGGATGTTTTGTACAGCCTGCTCAATCAGGGCAAGGCTGAAGTATCAGGGCAGCAGGATATTTGGAGATGTTTTTCTTACCGCTCCAATCACTTATCACAATGCATGTGCGCTACCTATTTGTATTTTAATGTGTCTCTTATTTTTGTAACTCTTTTTTTTTTTTTTTTTTTGCATCATAGTTTAAAAAAAAAAATTTTTATGTGTAGTTTAAGGGCCGCATGGAGAGATTTTTTCCGAAACGTTCTTTTTTTCTTCTTCTTCAACCATGCCATCCTTTTGCATTCCAAACCCTTAATTTATGCGCTTAAATTCAAAGTACATTACTCCCAAAGGTCAGGCCCAACACATGCCAGAATTCCCACTGGAATCCCCTTAAAATCCTGGAATGAGAAGCAAAGAGATTTATTGCACTGAAGATGGAGGCAAACTTCTCCAGGTCCCATTTAACATGCAAGCCCACTGATATCCCTTTCTTTCAGTTCGTCTCGGCTTTTCTACAGCATGTGCTTTAAACTCTCACCATTAGGGGCTGTTAAGTCTAGACGAGATCCAACCTACTTTTAACATCCAGATGCTCCATCAGTATGGCTGTGGACACTACTGCCACCTTCTGACTAAAGATTGGAAGGTTTTTCAAGCTAGTGGTTTTTTAAAACAAATACTTGATGGTTTGTGTTGAAAATCTGGCTTATTTCGCATTACATTTATATATTCTGATTTTTTTAATTTAATATTTTAAATATGTTATTTATTTATGTATAGTTTATATATAGTTTGTGTGAATTTGCATATGAATGTGCAGTGGATGACTGCTCCAGTTGGCCTCCCACCCATGGAGTCAGCCTCCTACAAAATGCCTAAAGAAAAGGGAAATAAGTGGCATAAAAGAAAAGGAAAATCCAGTGGAAATAGACACTCCTTTTTAACTCATTCACACACACTCGTCTAAGGACCTGCCTTCTTTGTGGCAATAGAGGCACAGAGGCGCTGTATGGACATATTGAGCTTTCTATTTACCAGCAGAGGAATCAGGGGGTGAGTCTGGGGTTCTGGGGTCATGCAGAAGGCAACGGTCATCTCCCGGTCAACTACAGTAGGTCATTATTCAGCCTAAACCAATAGTCCAGAACTACACAGCGGCCGCCCCCCTCACACTCTGCATAATTGTTATAAATGGAAGGCCACATAAACAGCCATCATTACAGGCTCTCAGCAGCATACATTATCCACTTTAAATGCCTATTAAGTTTAAGTGCCATCAGTAATCCCCAAGGGTACTTTTACAATGGCAGATTATTTGGTCATCCACATTTTTACTCGATGTCACACCTTCGAACGCCCAGGGTTTGGGATTAAATAAGACATGTGCTGTTTCCGCTCCGGTTTATTTGACTATGCCAAACCGATATTAATTTGACCAGTTCTTAATGGCTTGCTACGATGAAAATGACATGCAAATAAAATGCACTGATTGAGATAAATTGAACGACGGCTGTCTTTGCTCGAGCAGCAGATCAATACCTGTTCGCCACCTGCCGTGTCTGCTGCTTAGGACTAGCAAACAACGTGATGTACTGGTGTTTGTCTTTTAAGATGGCTGGATGAGTGAATCCCTGTGCAGCACTGAGCGTATGGAGCTGATGCTTTACGATGTGAGTTAAGGAAAGAGAAGCAGGAGAGGAAAAGTGGAGGAGGGGGTTGTAGCACCCGAGTGCCGGGTTCAGCGGCGGGGCAATGAGAGACTTCCTGCGCTCCATCACTCCCAAGGCCTACCTCAGTCAGCTGGTGGCCAGCAGCAGAGGCCTCATGTCTCATTCTTATTACCATGTCTACTGCCTCCATGGTGTGTGTGCGTTTCTACTCGTAACTGGAAAAAAATGAATGCACAGGGGCACCGAGGGAGAGTTTGCAAAGAAGGGAAATGATTAAAACACGATTGAGGAAGGAGGCGTGGATGCAAAGTGTCATCTTAGAGGGAAATTTATAGAGGGGAGAGGAAGAAAAGGTTGATTGGTATTCTGTTGCTATTATAGATATGAGTCACTTTTGATCCTGTCATGATATTGTTCAAGTTAAGCCACTCCTTTTTAAGGCATCATTAGCTGTCAATCTGTCCCCTAGTTGCTGGAGAGCAATAGGCCCATTTGAATACCATTGCCAGCCGCCCCCCTGAGTGAGAAATAAATGATATCAGTGGCACACTGCAGGTGTTGTCATGGCAACACAGACTCCCGAAAGCTCCCTGTGCCAACTCCGCCTTCCTCGGAAGAAGGTCATGCGGAGGTCAGCGCCATCGCAGCAATGCACTTCACTTTCACAGCAGCTGCCCACCAGACCTAGACCAAACTGAGATGGACCTGACCCTGTCCTGTTACAGAGAAGCTTCCCGAAAAGCCACCCATTATCCCTGTCCCACACAGTTCTTTCGGGTAAATCTCTATAACATCTTTTTCTACAGTCAGGCGCAGATTGGATGTCTCCCAAATGCCTCTAGCTGACAGATGCATCGTCGAAAAGCAGTTTGCTAATACTGGGAGGCAGGAAAAATGAGGCAGCAATGAAAACGACACGAGTCATCGAAATGGGACGGACTGCAATGGAATGTATTGACTCTCTTTCTTTTACTGTGTGTGTACTCTGTTTGAACCCACATGTACACCATCTTGGGGAGGATGGGGGTGAGGAAGGTGGGGCGGAGGAGGCGAATTGAATGGGTGGAGGTGCAGCATGTTCAAAATGGCTTGATTAGCCATGGACGCACCTGTGATTTGAGGAGTATTATACAGCAGTGTGTTCCAGTCTTCGACACTGATTGCAATTTCAAGATTGGTAATATAATTCAGAAGGGAACTTTTTACTGTTTTAACATTCCGCACAGTCAACACTGTCAGTCTGTGTGTTAGTATAGGGATTTTTCAGTGACTCTTTCTGCAGGTTACATTGTTACACAAGTAGGTGGCGACACACAACTGTCTGTTCCCGAATAAATCTGTGTTTTTGAAGAAATCGGTTGATTGAATGATTCATTGACTCACTCAGTGAATCAATAAATGGTCCATATGCGTATGTCATTGAATCATTTACTCAATCAATTTTGGAAATGAGGGCTGCATCCAAAATCGCATACTTCCCTCCTATATAGTATGTCTGAATTCACAATACTCATTAATGAGTAGGGTGGATGACCTGCTACCTCCAGCAAGGTTCTCAGGTTTGCGTTCGAATTATACTTTACCATGTCACGAGGGCATGGGAGAGGAGTTGTGAATGGCAGTGAAGTGACGAAACTGACACTGATAGGTGCGTCCAGATTACATTCATACTATATAGAACATCCTTCTATATAGAATGAATCATTGAATCACTGAATCATTTCCTCAACTGATTTGTTCAAATCACTGATTCATTTAGGAATAAAATAAGTGACTGGCTGCATGCAAAATCACCCTTTTACCCTAATTAATTATTTCTTATTTTACTCCACTAATATAGTGGCTACCTGTTCAGTGTACATTTATTGTGCACGCATTACTAAGGTCCATTATGGGAATGAATGAGTGCACATGATAATTTTTGAACACCACTACAAACGCCTGATCCTTCAAATAGTGCATTGCATCAGGGAATAGAGGGTGATTTTGGACATGGACCCTCTTCATGAACAAACCACAGAATAATTTATGCAACCAATTTGTTCAAAACAAAGATTCATTCCACTTGAGTGCCACATTTTTAGAACACTGACATGAACAAGACAATGGAAAAGGCATGATATGAGCGCAAACTTGTCTGTCTAGTGCATCATTGCATAGTAAAATAATGGAAAAGCTGTGCACTAAAATGCAAAACGCTCTCTGTATGAATGGACCCTTCTGGCAATATTGGGTCTAAAATATTCAATATTAACTTCTTGTTTACCGAACTGTCCCATGAGAACATCAATCTACACCTCCAACAATCCCCATCTGCATAGCTGCATGAGTCTCAGACAAAAAGCTCAATTTCTTGGATGTATTGCTATCGAGGCATTGATGCCACAGCTGCATTCAGATCACCGTCCAGATGGATTTTATTCCGTATAGCATCATTAGATCAGCCCGGCTCATCTGCATGGGCTGAGGACTACATTAGGCTCTCAGCACTGTGGGTGTGCTTAAAGAGGGGAAGGTAATTAGTTCCTACTCTCCTCAGCAGGCAGCGGATGGATGACATGCTCATCATGTCTAAATGTACAGTGTGTGCTGCTAGAATACTAAAGCTCTTAAAACACTCCAGTCTTTCACTATCAGTGCATCACATTCTTTAATCTCCTCATTTATAAACCACTGTCCACCTGTATCTGTCTTCATTCATTAAAAGCCAGATCTAGGGCTCTCTTTCCACTCTTACTCTGAAGAGCTTTGGCCTGAAATAGCTCTTAAAGTTTTTTGAATTTGGAGAGGAGTGAATCAAGAGAATGTTATGGTGGAAAAACAAAGAGCTTCAAGAAAAGAATAAATAAAGGTTTATTCTGCTTCCCTCAAGGCCTAACATGTTGTTATACTTTTCCAGCACCCTGATATTATCATTTGTGCATCCAATAACAAGTTTTATCCAAACATTAGTCCCCTAACTTATGTCAGTATCTGTAGTGGCAATCATTGTCTAACATCTAACACATTAACCACACACTTCTTTAATTACCATAGAAATCAGTTTTTCAAGAAATTTGTGTTTCAAGATTTAAATTACATATTTAAATCATTAACATTTGCCATCAAATGGCTGAATGCAGGTGCATGAAATTTTGGTTGTATTATAAACATCATGATACTTTGTTTTTATGTGCAGTTTTAAAGCCCTGATGAGCCAAGTAAATGCATCTCTCGCCACAGCATTTCATTTTCTATGATTCTGCAGATGAATGCCCTCATTACACAAATGCACAAGTTCCTTAGCTGAATGTTTCTGTGATAGAAGACTGCGCATGTATATAGATTGAACATATTTGAAGTCAATAAATATGCAAAAATGAATATATTTGCTGATGAATAGATTTTATATTTTGTATCTAATACAATGAAATTCACTGTATTACCTTTGAACTAAATCAGTTGAGAAATAATTGTACACTGGTGTCTTTTGACCATTGACCAAATCCTCACACAAGTGTCTGTATTTCTGTCTAAACTAGCAATATAACATTCATGGATGGTGGGTTGGAGAGCTGGATGGTGCTATTGGCATAGTCCCCAAGGAGTTTTTACATCCTGCTTATATTCTATGAGGTACTTGCATTCACAGAATCATTCTGCATGATTACTTAGCTTATGGCCTAAACGAGAACAAAGAAACACAACTTAAACTGAGAATGAGAAACTGTGTAATTGTCATATTGTATCCATCAATGAACTTTACCACTGTTTTAAAGTTTCTGAAGTTTTCAAAATTGCATCAGCATTAAATCCAGTCCCTCCATGCTGACACCTGCTGGAAATCATTGCAAATACAAAGTTATATGGCAGCATTATTTTAATTCACACATTTTTATGCATTTAGTACACATTTAGGGTCCATTCTTCAAACTGGTGTTAAATATTTTTGCTTTCTTTTCTAGGTTGGCTTTTTGCGAAGATCACAGAATGTTCAGCGTTATAACACTTTAACACCTGTCATGGTTTGAAAACCGGTCAATGATTAGATTAGAATGTGAATTCAAGTAAAAAAATGCATTTTAGTCCATTTATAGAACCTTAACCCTATCTGAGACCATATAGATTTGTATATAAGACTTTTTATATATTTCATGATTAGTGTACACTAAGAGGTTTGTCTATATCTACATTTCATGGTTTTCTGATTTGTTCAAACATAAGCCACATTTATTCAAATGGTGTACATAAGTGTAAGAACTTCTCATTCAACATCACTTAAAAGCTGTTCTATTTCAACAGCACAGAAAGCAATTACCCTTTTAAATATACAATTAAGACCATTACTGCAAAGAACCATCATCAGTTATTCTTTAGTGTGTTGAAAGGTTTTCTTCTTAACTCTGCATTTGTATTTGAAAATTGCTTAGTTCAGAATTCAACTAACCATTTCAGCAGATATTACTCCATGGAAAAAACCTGTCATACCAGTTTAATTCAAATAAAAAACCTTGGCACTTTGGACTTAAGTATACTTTCTCTTGTAAGATTTAATTACTTGTATTCATATAGGGACTGCAAATCAAATTACTTCTATAATATAGATAAAAACGAGTAAAACAATATTCAGGAAAAAGCACAACACAAGAACAGCACTTAATGACGTGCCTTAAATGTATAGTAAAAGCAATAGTTTATTCAGCAAAATGCATCACTCTTAAAACTGGTCAAAACGAAACCATAAAGCTTCCAGAATTCGATGAATCAGTTATTTCAGATGAAAATATAATATTCCATCATGTAATAACTGTCAGCACACACTCCAAATAAAACCTCATACAATAACTGCCTTGCTTCCACTTTAGCCTACATGTACATTTCAGATGAACAACATAACCTGCCGAAGTGAAAAACAGCATCAATAAGAGCACCTCTGCCTCTCAACTGGAGAAACAGACCTTCATGGGCAGATCCATAATCACTTAAACCCTAAGGAGGCTCAGAAACACTTGAAATGGATTCAAAAACAGAACTACATGGAATTTGGCTTTTCAAAAGATAGAAAAATTTAATCCACTGTTGAAACATTTCTTTAATTAAATAAAGAAAAACAAATCTGAGACAGTTTCCTCGGGATGCATGTCCAGGCTCTGCCTTTAACCATTTATACTGTCCTCTCAGAAACACAAATTAATCAAAAAAGGGCTCATTTTAAAGGGTTTAAAATAGTGACCATATTTTACAATTCTATTTGAAGTGGCATGTACTATCAGGCCAGATTGAGCGGTCATTCTCTTGGCCTGATTATAATGGGTGACAGGACTGCTCTAGAACCATCTGAAGGCTAAAACTAGCTCCAGTTGGTGGAACAACAGGCTAAGAACGAAAAGAGAGAGGGATCTTAGTACAGAGCATCAGTATTGCTGCTCCTCGGCCTCTTGATCTTCTCAATGTTCTTCAGGATCATGTCGTGTAATGTTACCTGGAGTACAATCACATAATGATAACTCCCAGACAGCACATATACAGAAATCTGACTTCTTCTGTACATCAAAATAAAGATAATCTTTAAGATCATTTACATTATTACTGTTGTAGCAATACTTACATATTGATTTCTCAGTTCTGACACTATAATCTTGAGGCTGATGTATTCTTTCTCATCAATCTCTGTCACCGTGCGACGATAATCCTCCTATAGCAGTCAAAATATATATTATACATATATAAAATAATGACTAGATTCCTGATCTAAATGCTATATGTACTTTAGATATGACTTACAACATGAGGGTACTTTGCTATTTTTGAAACCAGCTTTGCCCTTGTGATGTAGTACCTGTAAAAGAAAGTTGTTTTTTTTAATATGAAGGTAAAATAAAGTGTGGAAATCTTTGACTAACATTGACTTAAGATGATGATGATACAACTAATTTCTATCTAGAAATGTGTTACTCATTCTCAATGGGAAAGTGCCCAATCAAGATTGCTCAATAAGTTGCCCCGTGTATCATCACCTTCAGCGTGTCGTACCTGGAAATCTGATCTAAGAAAGAAGCTGCTTCCCCTTCCACTGTTCTGAGTTCAGCCACCGTCTCCTCCTGTGAATGGTGAAGACGAAATCATAACTCCAGCTAAATGGCTGACAAAGTCTTTTTTTTTTTTTTTTACATTCCCTGACAGTAGCAAACATAAGGAATAATTTTTCTTAAAACAACAAAAAAAAATTGTAAATAGTGAAAAATCAATGCTTGTCCTTTTATGTCTGCATACAACAAATATAGTTTATGCTGTTACAAGAACATAAATGTACCGAATGAAGAACTGAAAAATGTGGCACTGTACCTGAATTGAGACGCCAAAATTGTTGCCATCTTCTATTCTTGGGATTAACAACTGAACCCACATCTTGACCTAGAAAACACTGGATATTACATTTATCCAACGACCTATTAAACAGTGAGAGCATGTCTGAGACTGATTACAGGGTCTTACTGTGTTGCATTTTTCTATGAGAGTTCTGATTTCAGGCTTGACTTTTTCAATCAGCTCCACCAGCTTGCCATTGCTTTTCATCATTCCACCAGGCATGACAAAGACTTTGGTCCCGCCAACTAAAAACAGAAATCATAGGCCCTGTTTCTATATGGTAATAACATGCATCTTCAGTGATTCAATCAAAGGTGGTCAGGCGAGATGCATTACTGATTTTCACCTGGTAATCAACATGCATTCAAATGCATCTCTTGACCACTTGTGTTCAGATTTCACACTCAACATCACTTTCACATGAGCTCTCTGTGTGACATGAATATTACTGAATGTACAACAAGTGAAGAGGAAAACAAGTGAATGAGATCGAATGTGATAATTCATGAGGTTTGGTACAACTATGAAACGAAAGCAATCCAATCTAATGTGTTTTCAACTACCTCTGAAAGTGATCAAACCTAGACTCAAGATGCTAAGCTCAAGATGTTTTAGACCCCGTTTACACCTGTATTTAGTGTTGTCCACTTTTGATTGGATTGACAAAAACGCATCTTAATAACCAGGTGTAAACGGGGCCACGGGATACTGTTAGGTTAGAGTGAGAGCAAGATGTTTTGTTATCAATATAGGTTTTATATTTATTTTTTTCACCTGCCAAAATCAAGACGCTGATTTCATTAGGAAGGAAAACTCACCTTTGCCATCTCCTGCACCATCTTCGAGTTTCCTCTTTTTAGCATTTTGCTATTGAGAAAATATTTCAAGGTTACATTTGTTTCATGGCAAACACAATCTTTTGTACAAAGCAGCAGAAACTGATCCTATTAAGGGAAAAATGGCTTCTTACCCCCTCCAGTCCATCATGGATGTCTGTAAGAAGAATTGGGTCTGGCACTGTCAGATTGATCTCTGAATGAATTTCTTTCAGCTCACAGATATTAATTGTGGGATCCTGAAAAAAAAGTACATGACGTGGTCAAAAGGCTATCACACAAATTAATGTGTTAAGAATATTAGCACATCTGAAGAAGTCGTCAAAAGTGCATAATGTTTTTCATTATTATACTTGCCTTCAAAAACTGGTCCAGCTCTAACAGTTTCTTTGGGAAAAAGTTTGCAACCAAGTCTTCAGCCTACATTTTAATTAAACAAAAAGCTGTCAAACAGTCACAAAACATTCATTCACACACACACACACACACACACACATATATAAACTATGGGTAAGTGCAATAGTTTACCTCTGCTGTAATTCGTTCCCTGAAAGCATCAACCTGGCAAGACAAGAAATATTCATATTTAACTATAAAACACAAGACAGATTTTTTTTTGTCACAGTTTATAGTGTAGTGTATTTGAAAGTCAATCACTTTCAGAAATGGACACAACCACTCTTCTATTTTAAGACGCTGAATGTTTACAACACGTTACGTTACCATGAATCCCGTATCGAGTCGTTTCCCGCTCTCCCGTTACTTGTTAGCCTCGCGATCTTCACCGTAATGGCTTGCCAACATAATCACCGACTTCAATATACCTTTAGCTTACTGCTGTTAAAATCGTGCTGAATCTGAACCCACAATGCACTTCTCCCGCATCGCCATGCTGCTGTGCTAGAAACACGCTTCATCCACACACTCGCGGTTAACGCGCATGTGGGAGCTCTGGCTTCACCCTGGAGATTTCATATGTATAATCCACAGATACTTTATTACTATATGCATTTTCTGCTTAAAACAGATCTGATTCCATATGCGTATCTGCGAGTAAAAGTAAGCTAACACGCTCACGAGGTGACACGCGCAAAGCCGGCTAGCCGAAAGCTAACATTTACAAACAGTTCACCCCCGAGTGCTCTGTATTTAAATAAAGGAAGCGGCGAGACATTTACCTTTGTTTTGATTTCATTGTCCACCTTAAGAAGCGAAGACATCGTCTTAATTCAATAAAGGAGAAAAGTAATGGATTGTCCTAAAAGCATCAACTAACAGTGTGGCTCACTAAACTGCTGTCAGCCACAAGGCACTCGCGCGCTTCTAGATGACGTCAACGCTTCGAGACCATAGATCGAAATACATAGATTCACATCTGTTCTGCCGTGTGGAAATATTTACTCTTCATTCATTCTGAATCTGATATAATCTGGAATACGCAGAATCATCTGTCATTCAGTGCAAAACCAAATTAATACAATATAGTGTACACACCGACGTATCGCTGTAATCAGCGTATCTTGCGTGCCAAAACGGTATCTACTTCTTCTCACATCTATGTTCGGGACGACTTCAAAAGACGTGTTGTGTATACTTGCGTCATATTTTTCTCTGTAAAAATATTATTTGATGGAATTACAATATATGTACTCAAAAAAACTGTTAAATACTTTCACGAGCCCTCAACTATGTTTAATCCTATTGTTTATTTAGGACGTAAAGTAAATCCGAGACACTTCCGCTGACGTGTGTTGGGGGCGTGTACGAATCTAGCGATGTAAACAAGAACGCAAAAGACAGGTCTAACAGTGTTCACACCACCACGGGCATTTCTAGAGCGTCACATCCAGCATCAAACGCATTAATTGATTCTGGCTAACAGCTATGAACCTCCCCGTCACTGTCAAAGTGAACTTTAGGGGCAACGTGAAGAAATTTCCAGTCTTGGACACGAACAAAGCACAGTGGGAGACTGTGGAGGCCTGGGTAAGGAGTCATTAAGCCTGGCTGTGTGGCGTTTATGTGGGGACGTTTACATTTCTTGGTTCTGGAAGGCCGTAGCCGAGGCCTACATAAACAAACCTTAACCGGGGGGTAACGTATAAGACGTTTAAACTTCAGTCAAAATATTTAATCCTATTATAGCAGATATGTCTTAACATATATCACAGTTGAGTCCTTTATACAAACCCCAGTGATATCAATTGTAACTTTACCTGTCATTTGCTCTTGACCTTTCTGTTCGGCCACAAATCAGATGACAGTTTGTAAATAAACAAATTTTTAAAATTAAAATAGCGATTTTTCACTCTAATCTACCTGTAACCCTTCGATGCCTTTAAAAAAGTCTGCAGTTCCTGATGGTGTTTGTTTACATTGTTAGCTGACTTAGTGCATTTTTATAACTTCTAGATAAAAACTACACTCGGCCTGATCCATTTTCAAGTGAAATATTTTGACGAGGACAACGAGGAGGTAAATAATACAGTTAAATAACGAGTTTATACTCCGTGATTTAATAGTTTTACATTGATGGAATATATATTTTTTAAAGTATGAGTTTGACAGAAGTTGGTTGACTATTGTTATAAATCTATTTTCCAAAGTACTTTTTTTTATTGATATTGTCGTCTTATTTTTACAGGTGTGCATAAACTGTCAAGGTATGTAATACATTTAGTCACCAAATATGTTATATCTGTATATCTGTATATCTGTAGTGTTCAAATATTTATATCATAGTAAATATAAAATATTATTGCTTATATTATATATTTTATGTTATTATTATCACAGATGAATATACAGAAGCTCTAAAGGTAATAACTATGACCTTTTTTCAATCACAAGCTAAATCTAAACCATTCTGTTATGCCATCATTATAATCATAATTAAAAAAAAATTCCGGGCTTTTAACACAATGTTGTCATGATGTATTTAATTTTTTTTTATTTAGACTGCATTTAAGCAGGCCAACCAGCTACACATGAATGTCTATAAGATGAAGGGTCAGGCGGAGGGTGGTGCAGTGAAGGCAGAGCTGAAAGAACTAAAGATAGATCCTAGACCAGCTCCGCCGTATCGAGCAAGGGTCAAGATGGCAGACAAGGAGACCCAGGTGACCCCCGAGCGGGACTCAGTAAGCAGTTTGCAGACTTTTATTAAAACATACTGTATGCCGTCTTTATAGAGTGAGCTTCTTATTAGTTCATGCATATCTCATTGAATAAGACATTGTGAATAATAATGGACTGGACTTTTTACAGGCTGAGATCATTTCAGACTGAGTTGTTTTTCTTAAACAGGTTGTGGCCAAAGAAAACAAAGGGATGAAAACCGATGAGGAAGCAGTACCAGCATGGTTTAAATCCTACATGGACAGGGTACGGTGTCCTAAACAAAGTCAAATTTATAATTTTATAGATCTTTGCTTTTATTTTTGCATATAACAGTAGAATTGCACCTGAGAAACTAGCATCTCATAATAAACACATTACTTTCTGTTGAATCTGGTCCTAATTGTTGCAGAATTGTTCTCAATCATCTTTGCAGTTCAAAGATCAAGTTGTAAGGGAGGTGGTGGACAGGATGTGTAGTGAGTTTTCTGGCCAGTGTTGCACACACAGAGCCTCAGATCCTCCTGCAGAGGAACCAAGCACCTCTGGCACACAGAAATCTACAAGCTCCACCACACTAAGGGCCTCTAGTTCAACTCTAAATTGCAGTAGTTGCAAAGGACCGGCCACAGGAGGAGGATATCAGTGCAGGTGAGAATGTCCTAAAACTTGTCTTACAAATGATACTCTTCAAAAAAAATTAATAAGCATACACTATTAAAAAAACTGAAATACAGGATGTCGAATGTAAAGCTCAATATGAAACATTTTCCTTCTATGTGCAGCGTTTGTCCATCATGCATCTTATGTGAGCCATGTAGTCATAAACACGATCCCAGCCACAACCTAAAGAGAACAAGGACTCCTTTGTCTGTTCCTGAACGTGGAGTCACTCCGGAACCCAGGCAAGCCAAAATAATCATGATGTTGTGTGTCTTCTAGGGCTATTCAAATCCCAAATTTTAGGAAGTGACTCTGATTCCTGTTTCTGGGATCGACTCTAGAATTGATTCTACTGTTGTTTGGGAAGAGCATGTTCAACTAATCTGAATTTAAAAAGACTATTAAGGAGGTGTCAGTTCCCTTTGATGGAATCAATTCTCGATTTCCATCACCCCAGAATCGAGAAATGATTCCCAGCCCTAGTATCTTCTACTTAGCCTGAATGGTTTTAAGAGGTATAATCACACTACTAATTTAATTTGATTAACTTTGGCTCGTTCTCAGGTTTCTGAGGCGGGGTGACAGGACGGTGCGTAAGGCAGAGAGACAGCGGCTGAAAGCTGAGCGGAGGCAGCTGAAGGCCGAGGTGAAGGAGATCAAGAAGAAGCTGAGGCTGGAGAAGAGAGGTCTGCTGTGGAGTGGAGCCTCCAATGAGACCGGCAGCTCAGGCCTTGCCCCTGCTCCCGCCACATCTCTAGGCCCAGGACCAGCCCCAGCTCCGGCCCTGTGCCCAGACCCTCAAACATCCAGTCCAGAGTAAGGGCCACACTGAGAGGGGTCAGGGCTGGGTTGATCTCCATACCCAGCCCAGAACAATCATTAGCAAGATTATCATATTGTCTGTTATAGTTGAGTTATCACTGGCAAGTGGATGGAACTACCTCAAAATGCACCCGCTGCCTTTATGTATTACGTCCTTTTTGTACTTTTTTGATATGAGCTTCAAGGAAAAGACAGACACTGAACAAAGCTGTTCTGACGATCCTCTGTGCACTCAAACCAGGGGTCCCAAGGTCTCCTGCTCCACCTTGGTGCCCACAATGACTGCCTTGTTTCTGGATGAGAATCTACCAGATGGCACTTGTCTGGAGCCAGGCACCAAGTTCATCAAGTACTGGAAGATGAGGAACACTGGCAACATCAGCTGGACTTTGGATACCAAGGTACTTTTCGAAACTCACTATAGGCTGAGAAGAATGTGTCTCAACACGTTGTGGGCTGCGTTTGCATGTGTTTTTTGTCTTTTGTAGTTGAAGTTTATGTGGGGCAACCTGACCCTGGGCTCACGGGAGCAAAAAGAAGTCGAGGTGCCCTTTCTGCAGCCAGGTCAGGTTGGTGTGGTGAGCGTGGCATTTGTGGCGCCTGTGCTGGAGGGCACCTACATGTCTCACTGGCGCTTGGCACACTGCGGGGTGCAGTTTGGGCCAAGAGTCTGGTGCAGCATTATAGTGGTGGCAAGTGCAGAGCGGAAACCCATCCATTGCAGCAAATCACTGGTGAGTCAACTTTAAACCACAATACCTTAATGTTTTCAAATATCGCTATTTTAAGGGTTACCTGGCATGTTATAACAGTATTTCGAGAGATTAAATACTTTGGTATCTTCTTTTATAGAGGACCGATCTTTGTCTTATGAGGAAAGATGGCATGTTCTGGTCAGGCACCAGAGATTGTGAGGTGTCTACCAGATCTCGGAGAGAATACTACATCCCCTCTGTGGACTTATTGACGGCACAGGTATGGGCATTGTTGGACAAAAATACCACTTTATGTTTGTTTAGTGATGTGTGCTTAACAACTAATGTCCAAAGTCTCATTATTTTCCAGGATCTGTTGTCTTTTGAGTTACTGGATATAAACTTTGTGCAAGAATTGGAGAAAGTCCCAGCCAACACTTCAGCTGGTAAGGACTCATTCTGGTCACAATTATGTAATATTTCCTCAGGGTCTGTTCCTCAACGTCATGTGCATAATTAGCCTGGCCTCATTTTTAGAGTAATTGTGTAATTTCCTCAGATATGACCCCCTGCGTATCTTCACCGCTTCATCATGGACCCTTGTTTGGAAAGCCTGGCACAGGGCTAAGCAAAGTCGAGGCTGGACATTCAGGCAGGAAAAAAAGTCAAGGTTAGAGCATCATAAATGGAATTTGAATTACTGATTTGTAGTTACATCTAACGACCCCTATAGATTATATCTAAATAATGTCTAAACAGAAGGATAGTTTCTATAAAGTTGCACTGAAGCAGAATTACTCATTTGTTTTTCATAAACTTGGAAATCAATATTTGACATGCAAATCATTCAAAAGTTTAGGGTTGGTAAGATTGTAATATTTGTAAAAGAAGTTTCTTATGCCCATTCAAGGCTGCATTTATTTGATCAAAAATACTGTGTAATATTGTGAAATTACAGTTTAAAATAACTGTTTTCCATTTTAATGTATTATAAGGATACATTACCTCCAATTAGGTTTTTTTTACATTTAACAAACAGGTTTAAAATGATCTTTTTGTAAATCAAAGCCTTTGTAATTGAATCCTAGACTGATGTGGCTTGTTCTGTTAGTGTTGCAGCCTCAGAGACAGAATGAACTTCTGGACATTCCCGGCAATGAGGAAGGAGATGAAGACATCAGTGGGACCCAGTTTGTGTGCGAGACTGTGATTCGTTCTCTTACTCTTGAGGAACCAGAGCGCAAGCCTCAACGCAGGGCTTGGCCCAACCTGAGGAGGCATGATGGTGAGCTTCTTTCCGGTGTATTAGTACTAACAGAACTAAATGCTCTGTCTATTTACCCAATGGATATTTCATAGGTCACTTACATTTTGTTAATTCTGCTTCCAATTATTTCGCAGTTCACGACACTGCTAGATTTCAGGAAAGATCATTACTGGTGAAGAACGACAGACCTTTGACAATCATAAACAGCCCTGAGGCTCCAGTCCCTGTGCCAAAGCCAGTTAAAACAGAGGAAACTGTCATGCCAGGTGTGCATGTTCTTCATGTCACTGTTGCTTAGACCTACTGAAATTGCTACAGTTACTGTGAAAGCAGTGTGCCCTTCTGCTTAGGCTTGCTAAAAATAAACATGCCTTCTACTTGAGCTGTACCTGCTTTCAGTTTACACTTGGTTATTTTCACAGTCTTTTCGGAAGCATTGATTGGCTCAAATGAAAACCTCTATACCGACCCCGCTGCACAGGACGAGAATGAAGAGGAAGTGGAACAAAAGGGACTTGAAAATGATCAAGAAAAAGACGAAGAAGCAGGAGAGTGGGATGAGGTGAGCAGTCAGGTGTCCTCTGCCTCATCAGAGGACTACATTGTCATCCTGCCTGACTGCTTCGATACTTCCAGGCCCCTGGGAGAATCGATGTATAGCTCAGCAATGTCCCAGCCTGCAGTCCCTCTTGCCAAAGAGCCAGAGGCACCACAAACCCCAAGCAAGGCTGAAGGAGAGAACGAGGAGCCCATCCCTGTTCCAGCTCTTCAAAACAGTCTGAACCAGATGCTCTGCACCTCTCAGATACTGGACACTCCTCCACTAATTCCAGAGACGGTACCTTCGCCCATAGCTCTATCGCCACCCCCATCTCTTCGAACCCACAGGTTAAATCATATTCAGAGAATTGGCTAATTATTTTTGGACTAAATAATAACGTACAGGAGTTATATTATCATATATGGGCTTTCATTGGTTTTAATCGCTTCACAATTCTTTTGCAGATCAGTGAGATCTCATGATCTTGAGTCAGGACCAGGGGCCTCTGAAGACAACACCTCATATCAACTTGACGATGACTCAAGTGGTGGGTTTCCACATCTCGGTGTCAGTTGTCAGAAGAAAAAAAAAATAGTAAATCAAACTTTGGATAGAAATGTTCTTACTTGTATGCAACAGTTAACATCATACATGTTATAATTTTGGTTTAATTTTTATTTTATTTAACTAGCTAGAATTCACCAAGTAAAAGCAATAAATACAACTATAAAATGTATTCAAAGAGATGTAAAAATTATTAAATATTTGTTATGATGATTATTATTATTATTATTATTAATATTATTATTATTATAGGCAGGCATATATATTTCTAAAATTCTGTACCTTGTTTTATTTAAATAATCAGTAAGATTGTGTTTGATATTTTAAAAAATGTTGTATAGTTAAACCAGTTGTGTAGCTTTGAGCCATTTGTGTGACAGAACAGCATGTCTGTTTTTTGCCCTAGGTTGCAGATCAGCTCATTTAGAGGCCCCTGTTAGTGCCTTTGAGACCTGCGGCTCCCAGGATCTCAGGTATAACAACAACACAGTGAGATCATTGTTTTGAGCTGTTGTTCTGCTTACATGCATTACAGGCATCGCATTATAATATTAAGTTCAGGACCCATACACATATTCAGGAAAGTGAGAAAGATCAGGTTTTGAATATCTGTGTTAAAACTTGAATTCAGCAGAGGAGAGGAAGTAGCTCTGCTGACAGTTTTTTTTCCTGTGGTTGACCACAGTTGTTTTTTGTTGTTGTTATTTTTTACAATTCCTCTAAATAAGCACACCATTTAGCACATTGTGTCGAGTTATGCATGTTGTTCTTCTAGTTTTGCTTCATGACACTTTCTTGAATGTTAATCTCTCTAGTCCTTCTTCTGTTTTGTTGGCACGCTACTCTTATGACACAAGCTTTTGTTCCCGTTTGTCTTCTTCTGCAGGGCACATCATGGTGGTCTGACAGAGGGGCTGGTGAAGGGAGCGCTCTCTGTGGCTGCCTCTGCTTATAAAGCACTCTTTACAGGCCAGAACACACCTGCACAGGTGAGGCATTTTTCTCGACAGTGCACAACATACTAGACCAGAACATAAACTGCCACCATATAGTGACTTTCTTTTTATTACATTACCGTTCAAAAATAACTGGAGTCAGTAAGATGTGCTCACTAAGACCTTATTTGAAAAAAAAAATACATAAACCTAATATTGTGAACTATTGTTAGAATTTGAAGTAACTTTGTAAGAATTTGCAAGTATTTTCAGGATTCTTTGAAAAGAAAGATCAAAAGAGCAGTTTATTAGAAATAGAAATATTTTGTAACATTATAAATGTCTTCAGTCATGAATAAAATAATGCATCCTTCCTGAATATAACTGTTGAAAGTTGGTCCTATAATCATTGTAGTTGCATCATACATGGTTTACTTCAGTCTGGACTTTCTGCATTCTTTATCTCTAAATCTTAGCTTTGGCATGTGAGTGGCCTTTAACATACTAACTTTGGTTTGGTTGTCTTTCAGCGGCCTGCTGTTGACCCAGCCTGTGAGGATGCCTCCATGATAGCTGTATTACAGGAGATGGGTTTCAGTAACAAGCCGCTCAATCAGAGGTTGCTGAGGAAGCATAACTACAATTTGTTTGATGTGGTCAACGAGCTGGTGCAGTTGACCGACAGCGAATGGCACATCTCTAGACATTAGGAAGCACAGTGCAACCTCAATAAAGTATAAGAATTGTAAATGATTTCATCATGTTGCAGCATTCTGTCAGAATGGGAGTGAGGTGATGGTAAAATATTGAAATGATCTCTGATGTTCTTTTGTTAGAGAAATAGTTTGGACTCTAGAAAAAAGAGAAATGTATCACTATAACAGACCATAGCTGCAATGACGCAATTACTTGATTGTACAATTTTAGTTTCATGTTTATATAGGACATTATGAATGAGGAAACAACATAAAGTTTAATAAGCAGTCTTAATGCTTTCTTTCTTTGTTGTGTGTGCCCAACGTACACGTACAGACTGCTGTTAGTTAGGCTTCAGGTATATTTTGTACTGCTTGATTAGATACGAGGATACATTTGAGACAAGGCCTAGAGCACTTTGGATGCCTCTCAGAGGAAAGATATAAAAAGAAAAGCCTGTATTGATTTTTTTTTTTTGTCACAGTGACCTCTATATTTGTATATCTTATTTTAAATCACACTAATTCATATGGCACACTAAGGTGTTGGGCTGCCAAACATAGGAATGTGCAATGAGTGTTTTAGTCATGCTTAACAGAACCAGTGATTGATTGGCCAAAGTTTTTGCTAGGCACCAGTTTTGATCATTTTTTATGTGCAAAGTATTACTAACTGAAGGCTTATCAACATGGCGTTTTGTGTCCAGCATAGTGAATAAAAAAAAACATTCCATTATCATTTCTGTGTGTTTGAGTTATTTGCATTGCGTAATCGTACATTTTCTTCTCACTATGTTTGGTTAAAGTCCATGCAGCTGACTTGCAGAAACAATGGAAAGTTCTAAGGTTAAGATAGTTACTCCTTTAGTCAGCTTCCTCCTTTCAGACAGGAACTGAGCACAGATTCCCCACCCCCAAGATTTTAAAGATTTGCTTAAATTATATTTCTTTTAATTTAAAAATGATTAAATAAAAAAAAAAAATCAATATTTGATAATAATTGATTTAATTGTTTTTTTTTTCGTGGTGAATTCTTTACAGTACCCATTTAGAAAACTTTTACAAATGCTTGACAACAATCCCATTATAATAATTCAAATGTATGCAATTTCACTACAAAATGTTGTAGTGTCTACGTACATAAAATCTAACGAGATTGTATTCATTCGCAGTGCATAAATGCGCAGTATCGATTATGAACAGCAGATGGCGACACCAAACAGGTGAACAGGAACAAAGAAGAAAGTAGCTGCGTAATCGAAAGCACCAAGCTCATACACGACACTTGAAGGAAAGTTGCTTGTGGTGTCTTCAATAACTCAAGAAATAAATGACTTTAGTCTGCGGGAAAGAGTACATATAGATAACAAACAAGAATGTTCCGATGAATTCACGGTAGGTGGAGAAGGGCTTTGTGGAGATTTGACCAACGCATTTAGTAATGTTTTGACACGAGAAGTGTCATGATGTTGATTAAGGAAATTAACATTAATTCGCTCAGTCTTTTGTGTTTTAAAACTGGCAGACCTATCCTGCATTGTTAGGATGAGTGTGTACTTGTATCTCTCTTAAAATGCTGTTAGTTTGACATAACGACTTTGATTAAAACGCATAACGTTAATTGTTGTTGCATATCTAGACGAGTTTGGAGTTAACGTTACAAATGCATTCTAGGGGAGCAGCTCAATTTGTCAGTTATTTAGAGCTTTTTACAGCTTAACCGTTTTACAGCTTAACCAAATATCGCCTCAAACTCGGAATAATTTTAGCATTTCGTTGCATTTACCGCACAAATCCTCTTTAGCTACAGTAGTTGTTTGTAACGTAGAATAATAGTTTTTTCTGCACTCTTCCATGCCACTTTAATTCCGATATAAATGTATGTAAACTGGGAGCATAATGACTTGCATAAATATTACTATATATAACAAAAAAGTGCACTTTTCCACTAAAGTCACGGAAACTGTGCCATTTATGGTCTTTGAACAAATTATGAAACATTGATTCATAATGATCTTTGGAGTTTTATGGTTGTGGAGCTTATTGTTTTACTGTAGTTTTACAGTGGATGTTTTAGAGACAGTTTGTTTCATTAGTGTAATGTATAACTAGAACAATACAGTCGCTTTCCCCCTAACCTTAAGTAAAAAGATTTTCTTTGCAATTACGTACCTTCAACAGGCAAACTTTAGTGAAGCTCTCTTATTGTTAATTGTAGAGGCCTTTAGTTTTGAACCCTTAATCTTCTGGAAATAGAGCAGTATGTCCCAGAATAAACATGGAGAGAAACGGAGGCTTTCCAAATGGTTGGACTATGGCAGTATCAATGGAGAAGGACAGACGGATCCATGTCCTACCTGTCAGGGCACAGGACGCATCCCGAGAGGCAGGTTTCAGTGGTTGGAAATAATGTTTTATTTGAAGTTTCGGCTTTTAAATGCACTCACCCTTATTCTGTCCATCTTTTCTTGACATCCTCAGGTCAGGAGAACCAACTTGTGGCAGTCATTCCTTGTAGCGACCAAAGGCTGAAACCTCACCACACGTCAGTATCACTATGACAGTTTCACTAACTCCACTTCTGTAATTGTCAATTTCAGGGATTAATAATATGTGCTTGTCATGTCAGTTATCTCAAACCAATGTACATGGTTTCATGTCCCACAGGAAACTGTATATGTTTATATCAGTGGGGATTTGCCTCTTGATCTGCTCACTGATCCTGTTTTTCCTCTTCCCACGGAGTATGGATTTGTCAGCTGTGGAACTAAAGTCATCTATGGTCTATTTCACTCCGGATAAAGTACAAATGGTGATCACGGTAAGTGTGTGTAAATGTCACACTAAAATTTGCCTGCTGTATATGTTTTCTCTAATCCTCTGCATTATCCATTCTTTAGCATGAAATGAACCTTACCAACCAAAACTTTGTCAGCATCACAGCTGCTAATCTTAGTGTGCAATCATTCATTTTTGAGATGGTGGTTGGAAACAAGAAGTACCCCAATGTCACCATACTGCCTCCTCGATCACAGAAAAGGGTAAAACTTTTGAGCAAGCGTATATAATATAAAGCATGTTTCTCATATGCATTAAACCTAGGACAAAAACCTAACTTAAAAAAAAAGTCTGATCCTGATCATTCATTTTTCTTTCATCTTTCAGATTAAAGTTATAGCCGACATTGTTATTGAGGACTCTGGTCTTAAGTAAGTAAAACTTAAATCGATATCTATGTCTCATCATTAAGGTCTTTAATATTTATGTACTGTTTTCCACTATAATCTCAATGTATAGGACATCATGCGAACTCTGAAGTACTCAAAATATACTTTCTCTAATGTCTTTTCCTTTTACAGTAATTACTGCAAGTCATCTTCCATTCGGATTCACACCTTATTCTTGCATTTGCAGTAAGTATTCATCTCTATGTCATCAGCTTTATTCTAAGATTTCTATTAGCATGCTATTTGACTGAATCGCTGAACGCTGGTCAGCTCTGCTTGACGTGTTGAAAGCTAAAATTCGGAAGGTGCTTATTGAACAATCGTTTGAATTCATATTTGGTGCAACTTGTAAATGCATCTAAATGCTATTCATTGTCAGCACTGATTCAACCAATGACTTGTATTTCAGTCCATGTGTAATGTTAAATCATGTTAGAGTATAAACAGTTTATGCTCTATGTGAAGTTAAATATTTAAGAAGATAATATCTATTCATTAGGTCTGTTGAATCTTACTGATACATTACAAAAACAGGTTAAACACATTTAAATTTAGCCACTGCAGTCTCTCTAAAGAAATATGCAGCAATGTTCATTTTTACATAACATAATGTTATAGGCCATGACACAGAAATGGTCACTGTGGTTAAACATATTCATAACATATTCTTTTTTTTCCCTCTTACTGTCAGTCATATGATCTTTATGGACTATACTGACATTTTATAGGTTATAAAGTGCAGGACATAATACACACCCATAGTAAAATATATGAACTACTGTTCAAGTTTGGGGCCAATTTAGAACCACTGTTTTCTATTTTATTATATTATACAATGTAATTTATTCATGTGATGACAGCTAGATTTTCAGCAGCCATTATTCCAGCCTTCCAGTGTCACATGTTCCTTCAGAAATCATTCTAATATGCTAATTTGATGCTCATATGATTATCAATGTTGAAAACATTAAATAGAAAATAGTGCAGATTAATATTTTTTTGTGGAAACAAAAACATTCTTAAGGGGTAGAATATTTAAAAGAACTGCATTTTGATAAATTTAACTCATCATTGTTAAATAGTAGCAACAATATGAAGTAATTAATTTTTTTCATATTAATAATTTTTTTTGTATTTATACATATTAAATTCTAGACATTATTTATTTTGGGTTGGAAGTACTTGTCTTGTACCATACATACTCAAGGACAAATCAAATAAGTATGTTCTGCTTTAAAGTATACATTTAACCATGTCAAATATCAGTGGCTGGTTTTATGAATAACATAAAAAAACAATCAATATTTAGTATTTAATGTAAAATTCTTTGTGTTGTCCACAGACTGACTATCAAAGTCTCCTACCTGTCTCATTCAGAGCAGATGTCTACGGATGCCTATGAGTATATTGACTGTGGCGTGAATTCAACTGTGCCTCACTTCCCTCTGCTTTGAGACAAAACCACTGCCAATGTAACTGCCAATGTACAGCCATTAATTTTTATGTTATAATTATCAGAATAGGCTGCTTTCAAAAATATTGTCATTTTATGCTGTAGTCTGCTACAGTTCATTTAAATGGTTTTTGACTATAATAATAGAAACATATGATACAATGTAAATATCACTGGAATAATGAATGTGTGCCGTTAACTTGAACTATTTTTCTTGTTTGTTGATTTGTTAATTAGTGTTTACATTGTATAAATGTGTTTTAAATTTTGCACAACACAAAATTGCGCATTAAATGGCCGACGTTTTATTTGTTGAGAATTCTTAAGCAAATCCAATCAGAACTGTTAAAAACCCAGTTCTGTTTTAATTAGGATTTTGAAACCCAACAATAAAGTCTGGTGTTTGATGAAATACACCTTGATTTTGCAGTTGGTCCTATCCAGTAGTCTGGCCTTCATCTTTACCGTTGCTGTGAATACTGCAGGGACTAGAGGACACATCTTATGTAGATGCCCTTTTTTTCTGGATCATTTCCACCTTATAAGCTTATTAATTCATCACTGTGATATTATATATTGCTATATAGAGGGTCTGGACAAATTAAAACACACAGTCTCTATAGTATAGTCAAAAATATTGTCAACATAGTCTATGTAAATCTTTAAATAGACCATGCCAACCACTGGATTTGTTGGAACTTACTGATACAATAAAGAAAAGGTTTAACATGCATAAATTTAGACACTGCAGTCTCTGTAAAGAAATATGCAGTGATGCACTCATTGTGTATCTTTTGTTCATCTTGGCATGACACTTGCAGATGCATTGCTTGTCAGCCTCTAAAGAACACAAATAATTTGTTTACACTGATTGGGATTTCATGTATTTTATGTTGTTTTTTAATCTTGTATTTTTTTTTCATTCAAATGCAGTCACTTCTAAAGCAGTGACAATGTTCTTAATGGTATGCAACAATGGAGAATTCTTCAGATGTTTGACCTGTTATTTTAAACGGCTTTACCTAGAGACTCACTAGATGCTGCAGGCTCACAGGGTGTCATAGGACAGGTGACGCAGACTCTTCATTTTTATCTTGCTTGCCTTCCTAAAAACAAGAAACATTCATATTATATGCATGAAATATATAACAATTGTATACAGCCTACATTTAGGACTTAATAATCTGTGGTCCCGCACCTGACGGTGACGGGCCTCCCAGTGCATGGCTGACATGTAACACCACTCGCTGGTCTGTAAGAGAGACCAAGTCAATGCAAAGTAACATGAGACTATATCCTGATTAATGAAATTGAAACCCAGATGCTGAAATGTTTTCTTTGTCATGACACTCCTAAATAAATAAACATGGAAGTGATTTCTTAGCTGCTCATAAATGTTGACACTACAGGACAGAGCTGATATAGGCAATAGCCTGTATGCAATAATGTGAACAAAATTCATAATGTAACAGTGTACAGTTGTGGCCAAAAGTTTTGAGAATTACATAAAGATTCATTTTCAAAAAGTTTGCTGCTAAACTGCTTTTAGATCTTTGTTTCAGTTGTTTCTGTGATGTACTGAAATATAATTACAAGCACTTCATACGTTTCAAAGGCTTTTTTTGACAATTACATGACATTTATGCAAAGAGTCAGTATTTGCAGTGTTGGCCCTTCTTTTTCAGGACCTCTGCAATTCGACTTGGCATGCTCTCAATCAACTTCTGGGCCAAATCCTGACTGATAGCAACCCATTCTTTCATAATCACTTCTCGGAGTTTGTCAGAATTAGTGGGTTTTTGTTTGACCACCCGCCTCTTGAGGATTGACAACAAGTTCTCAATGGGATTAAGATCTGGGGAGTTTCCAGGCCATGGACCCAAAATTTCAACATTCTGGTCCCCGAGCCACTTAGTTATCACTTTTGCCTTATGGCACGGTGCTCCATAGTGCTGGAAAATGCATTGTTCTTCACCAAACTGTTGTTGGATTGTTGGAAGAAGTTGCTGTTGGAGGGTGTTTCGGTACCATTCTTTATTCATGGCTGTGTTTTTGGGCAGAATTGTGAGTGAGCCCACTACCTTGGATGAGAAGCAACCCCACACATGAATGGTGTCAGGATGCTTTACTGTTGGCATGACACAGGACTGATGGTAGCGCTCACCTTTTCTTCTCCGGACAAGCCTTTTTCCAGATGCCCCAAACAATCGGAAAGGGGCTTCATCGGAGAATATGACTTTGCCCCAGTCCTCAGCAGTCCATTCACTATACTTTCTGCAGAAGATCAATCTGTCCCTGATGTTTTTTTTGGAGAGAAGTGGCTTCTTTGCTGCCCTTCTTGACACCAGGCCATCTTCCAAAAGTCTTCGCCTCACTGTGCGTGCAGATGCGCTCACACCTGCCTGCTGCCATTCCTGAGCAAGCTCTGCACTGGTGGCACTCCGATCCCGCAGCTGAATCCTCTTTAGGAGATGATCCTGGCGCTTGCTGGACTTTCTTGGACACCCTGAAGCCTTTTTTACAAGAATTGAACCTCTTTCCTTGAAGTTCTTGATGATCCTATAAATTGTTGATTTAGGTGCAATCTTAGTAGCCACAATATCCTTGCCTGTGAAGCCATTTTTATGCAACGCAATGATGGCTGCACGCGTTTCTTTGCAGGTCACAATGGTTAAAAATGGAAGAACAATGATTTCAAGCATCACCCTCCTTTTAACATGTCAAGTCTGCCATTCTAACCCAATCAGCCTGACATAATAATCTCCAGCCTTGTGCTCGTCAACATTCTCACCTGAGGTAACAAGACGATTACTGAAATGATCTCAGCAGGTCCTTTAATGACAGCAATGAAATGCAGTGGAAAAGTTTTTTTGGGATTAAGTTAATTTTCATGGCAAAGAAGGACTATGCAATTCATCTGATTACTCTTCATAACATTCTGGAGTATATGCAAATTGCTATTATAAAAACTTAAGCAGCAACTTTTCCAATTTCCAATATTTATGTAATTCTCAAAACTTTTGGGCACGACTGTAGTTTAAGAATTGTAGTGTAACATTTATTAGTCCTCCTCTCCTGTGCCATTCATTTAGTGCAACCCTGATAATGTTACAACTCATAGCCTTTGTCTATAACAGGTAGAGTAAAAGCATGCAATAGTTTGTCTTAATTTAAGACAAACTACACAAAGGAATATAAGTTCTTAACAAATTTACAAGAAAAAGCCATTTTATTAGCCATATATTACTTAAACCAGTCGTCTACGATGTCTCTGTAACAAAAGCAGTTGCATGAATACTAAAGTTTGAAACAAAAATTAAACCATCAACAGAAATACTGACCACGTAGCCTATTACCCTCCATGATTAAAAATACAAGTGCAGCTGTTTAGAGGTTAATGACGTCACAGAATTTACCGGTATTATTGAATGGATGTGTGAATGGTGCTTTTCCGGGAAAAAGACGGAATGTCGTTGACTGTGTGAACAGCGCATTTTTGTCATTTAAAGTCGTTCTGGTAATTTTACGGCAATTTACTGGTATTAGCCTACTGTGTGAAAGAGGCTACGTGATTAAAAACCTTTTCAAATGAGCAGTTTATTGAAGAGTCTGTAATAGACAGCTTGTAATCAGTTCACAGCTTTTACAGTCTGTAATTCTTTAACGTCTTTAATCAGAAAATATACACAAAACGCCAACTAGCATATTTTAAAGTGTATTTCTATAAAGTGTGAATCTACAAAAACGTGATTTTTGACTTAGTTTGATGTAACTTAACTTCTGATTCTAACAGCATTCTGTTCGTGAACGTACTGTAGGCTATACGCATTTTACTTATGTAGCCTAAGCCTAAATAATAGTCTTTAAAACCCCAAAGTGTTTTCGCGCTGTGCACAGTGGCGCCCCCAGAAAATTTTAACAGGGGTGGCCAGATGAGGCCACAGTAAATCTTGGGGTGGCACACCAAAATAAAGAGAAAATAATTAAGGGTTTCCAATATTGACAAAAAAAAATGGTATCCCTGGTATTTCTGGGATTTTATCGATAACGATAAATAGACAATAATGTCACTTTAATTGTGCTGATATCTTATTTCTAATTGTGCTGACAGATGACTCCTTAATTTTTTTATTTTTACCTTTACTTTTTTTTTTCTAGAAGTGTGCACCATCTTTTAGGTCAAATACTTGCATTTGGGCTGTTACCAAGCAAATGCAATCAGTATCAACAAAAATGATCTTTGCAATGTAGATAAAACAGAAGCTGCATCTGCAGATGTTTCTACACACTGTTTAATGCAGCTCTGTGGGACATGGTAACTTTAGCCTGCAGTTATAAATTAATAAATAATGTTCTGACATTTTAAAAATAAAACATTGAAAACTGATGTTCGAAATTATTTAAAAAATAAGAAGGTACCGTAAATATGAAATTAAAACCAGCAGTAGGTGGCAGTGAGTCACTGTTAATAAGTGAGTCATTGCGATTGAACCGAATCATTTAAACGGTTGATTTATTCAGGAACGAATCACTGTCATGTTGCTCAGAGACGCAAAACAGTGGCTGTGTTTGGAATGATTTTTGTTTGAACTGTTGTATGAAAGCAATGTCACACTTGTAATTATGCTGACTTTTAGAGAACAATTTAACTCTTCGTGTGATAATAACTATATGAAATTATATAAACTATATAGATCTGTAAATGTTCTGCCCCATATCTTGAAAAATGTGATAATTCTAAATTTCCAGTGAAAGAACGCACTACAAATGCGTATGCGAACCAGTCTAGACCATCTAGACGTATGTGCACACTCTGTGATTTGTTTGGACGGGAGGGCGACGGGGGGAGGACTACTCCGGTGCTGCCAATCTGCGATCTTTTTTGGTGGCTGCAGCATGTGCTGCATTTTTATTTATTTTTTCCCCCACTTCTTAAACTATTACGAATTTACATTGTGCATTTAAATTTATAGTAGGTTACACACTGAAAATCATCCTATGGGTGGCCACAGGGTTGGCCAGAGTTTATTCAGTGGTGGCCGTGGTCACCCCTGGCCACCCCTTGGGGGCGCCCCTGGCTGTGCAAGCACAAGCATTTTGACTTCTGTAGATTCATATATATATATATATGTCAGTATATTAAAACCCCAAACTTTCTTCGCACTCGGCATGCACAGACAAAACAAGATTCAAGAAAGATCTCCGACGGGATAGTTTCGATGCCTCCGGCTCGCCACACTGAGGTGCTCTTTGGGCAGGAAACAAACACGATCTGACACTCGAGATCTCGCCGACCAAACAAACGCTAGAGAGAGTAGAGAGGGAGGGATGAGGGGCTCGTCTGACGTCACATGCGGGGATTGTTGTGTAGTGCGCTCAGCTCCACTTTCTACTCTTGAGGTCACTGGTATCAGAGGGAAGAGAGGCTCTGGAAAATTATCACTGTTTTGAGTCGTCTGGATAATTGGTCGCCTGTGTTTTTAAAGTGAGAAATGGAAACGAAGCCTAGAAGATAAACGCCTGTTAGGTATGTGATGTAAATGTTCACAGTCGTTTACAAGCGAGGTTATCGTTCCTGCCACACTGCAGTTTTCGTTCTCAAGTATCTGCTGAATTTACCCGACAAAGCTTGCTTTTTAACTTAGAGTTTGTTATGTTTTTAATGCCTTTAAAAAGTTGTTTCGATTTTACCATTTCAACTTTAAATGCTCTAAGGTACCAGATTCCATAGTTTTGACATTAGTGGAAATAATACTTAGATGTTGACATCATTTCCATTTAAACTATATGCGGAATTTTTTTTAATAAAAATCAGTTACAGTAGGCTACAGAAAATAATTATAGCCATGTGTGGTTCGCTTGGTTTTGTCCTAAACTATCTGATAATAACAAGACAACATCTTATGTTGATATATGCCCCCAAAACAGGTAAAATAAAGATAACATAAATATAAAATTCTTTTTTATTTTTTTTTTATTTTTTTATCTATTTCTGTTTAGACTGTTAAGAGGATTTGGTGCTGCAAATACAGAGTTAAATTTTAGTACTCAATTACAGTCATTACCTACAAATACATTATTAGTTTTTTTCATTTTTTATTTGAGCCTTTCAGTGAGCTACTTTTGATATGACACCAAAGCACTTTTGCTAATTTAATTTATAGGTATTCATCGTACAGAACCAATACTTTTTTATATTTTGTCTGCTTTTTGCTTTTAAGGCAGACCTGGTTAAGTTGTAAATAACTTCCATATCTGTGATGATAATCAGCTGTTGTTTTTTCTTCAATTAGGTTCCACACGGTGCCGCCGATATCACAGAACCTCTGTCTGTCTGCAGTACCTTTGAAGTAGGTGCAAATGCCAAACACTTAGACAAATCTGCTTGTCCTTACAAGAGGGTGCGAAAACCAAGTTGCCATGGGAAACCATCTGACAGAGATTGCCCCCAATACAGCATTCCTGCCTAACTTCCAGTCCATCCACGTTGTGGTCATTGGTTTGGACTCTGCAGGCAAAACCTCACTTCTCTACAGACTGAAGCTGAAGGAATTTGTTGAAACTATCCCAACCAAGGGATTTAACACTGAGAAGATTAAAGTTCCGGTAGGAAATGGCCGTGCGATTACCTTCCAGGTGTGGGACGTGGGTGGTCAGGAGAAGCTTCGGCCTTTGTGGAAGTCTTACACGCGGCGCACGGATGGCATGGTCTTTGTAGTGGACTCCACGGAGGTGGAGCGCATGGAGGAGGCTAAGGTGGAGTTGCACAAGATCACGCGTACTTCAGAGAACCAAGGAGTGCCAGTGCTGGTGTTGGCTAACAAACAGGACCTTCCAGTAGCACTGCCTGTTTCTGATGTGGAGAAGATTTTGGCTGTACATGAACTGAGTGCATCCACCCTACACCATGTTCAAGGATGCAGTGCGTTTGATGGGCAAGGGTTACAGCTCGGTTTGGAAAAACTGTATGATATGATCCTCAAACGAAAGAAAATGGTGAGGCACAGCAAGAAAAAAAGATAAACTGAATGGGACAGTATATTCTACTTGCGAAGCTCCTCAGTTGTAGGATTTTTCAACAAATCTCTGAATGAAGGAAATGCTCCTGATGGCCCAGTGATCAGGAGAAAACAGATTTGACCTTTATGTGTCACACAGTATTGAACTGCTTACTTCCATGCCTAGTAATTGCTGTACAGCTCCCCTTTGTAATCAAGGAATATGTGATAGCATTGATAGACTGAAGCATCAGCAGAATTTAAGCCTATATCCTTGCCTTTTCTTTTTCATGCAAAAAAGAGACTTAATTATAGCTTGGCAACATTTTAACCAGACATCAGACATTATTTTTCCCACAAACGTTCACTTGATTGCCAGTGCCGATATAAAAAAGGCCATATAAATGTTCACGCTATGCTGGTTGTGGAACTGAAGTCTTAAGCGAATCACAGAGATTCACTATTCACAGATCTACGTTTTAGTTGGAAAACCTGTTCGTTTTTACATGGTGTAAATAGTTTTTTTTTAAAGCTGTAGAATGAATAAATTATAGACTGCTTTGACGCAGACAGTTTTATTTATTTATTTTATTTATTTAAGTTTATTTGAATAGGGACAAGTATGTTACATAAACTCATGTTACATACTACAACATTCGTTTCAGAAGCTGTATCTTTTATTCCTGATGCTGAATGGTATTTGCTAAAATAAATGATAATCTTTGTTATAACTAATTATTTTTAATGATAATTTATTTGATAAACTGTATGTGCTGTTAGCCTTGAAAACATAAAATCATAAAAACACTAATACATACATAAGGCTTTGATTTGCTGTGATGAAACAGAAAACAGCCCCTATTAAACTATTAATAGAGTAAGCGCTCATGATGATGTCATTTGCATTCACGGAGAGCATTCCACAGGAAATGCATTGATGCTGAAAGAACATTGTTTGATGTAACCTTGATGTTATAGCGTAATTCGGAAGCTGAGCCTACAAATGGGCGGAAGCAACATTATATCACATTTGCTGACAAAATATACAAGATTTATCAAACAATCCATGTAATATTTATGTAAATAGAGGCAAAGGCATACAAAACGGACAGCGGGTGATCTTTTTTAATGCCGCAGTGGAATCTTTAACATGAACCTAGTATTCTTTTGAGGTTTGCATTGTTTTAAGAGAGAGCAAATATTTTTTGAATGTCCCGACCACCACCATTGCACAGACAGACAAATCTATTGACTTTGGTATCAACTTCCCTGTGAAGCAGCTGCTTTGCTCTGATTGGATTTATTGGTGCTATGGGTTTATGGTGAGCTAAATCGCATGAGGAGACGGAAACAGGGCTGATTTATGAGATCCAGTGAATGTGGTAAATTTAATAAGACTTCTAGGCCTCTGACAGGATGATATGTAGCTTGCCATTTTGATAATTCGTTTAGGATTAAAATATTTATTATACTATATAACTTGTATGTTTTTCAAAACAATATATGTGTTATTTAAAGTTAGTTACATTTCAGTAGCAGGGCCTGCTTTTCCAAACAATGGACGAAAATAGACTGAAATTCATTGATCCATATCCAATAAGCATCTGGTGTGCAGAAAGGGACACCAGCAAGTTATATGTTAAAGATTTTATTGATCTCTGTGGTCTACACCCGGCCTCCACTTCAGAAAACAGATGCTTGTCAGGGTTTCTGCTCCACAAAGGTGGAGCTGTGAAGATGAAACCAAATGTTGTGTAAATTGGTTTCAGTGGCATTTCGCCTAACTGGTTCTCTCAATGTTATCTTAGGAATGAGGCAAGTCACCCTGCTGAGCCTGTTAATTAAGAAGTGGCTCTGTCCTCTTCATCTTAAGACAAACAGTAATCCTCTCTGAGACCAGATTTAGTTATGTAAATGTTTGTCTAAATATTTTACTACAATGAAGTGGATTTGAGTCTTGAAAAAACTGTATTTTTAGGCTTAGATGTTCTTAAAAAGCATCAAGCCTCTGAAAAATGATGAAAACCATTATGTAACAAAGAGCTGTTCCAAACCATTCTAAATTGTTCATGTCCCCTCCGGTCAGCCATGCATGATGTCATATTGAAATGAGATGAGCAGTCATTGATAATGCACTACTAGTGCACCACTAAACAATCCCTGTGGAGAATTTCCATTCCTGTGCTTCACCCAAACTATGAACCTTCAACTTTACACTCAACATTTAGCTTTTGAGTAAATACGCTCCAGACCTTCATGTTGGAATTTTATCAGTGCGGTTAATAACTCAAAGGCTATTCCATGTGCATGTATACAAAGGTAAGCAGTGATCAAATTACCAAAGCTTCTATGTGTGCATTATTAGGAAGAGAAAAAAAATCGGAACGCTAAAAAGGCACACCAATTTTATTTATAACTAAATTTAGTTATAAACTAAATAACTAGGGGGCTCTGGTCCCCTCTAAACCTAACATAACTCTAACATATTATTTGAACACTATAAATGCAGAGGACCTGGACAGCATCTGAAATAAAACATGTCAGGGAATGATCCTTTGAAAACTACCCCTTTTTCAAATCTGTTCAAGAGAAGTTCAATTTGAAAAATCATTATTTAATCATATCCCATGACTACTGTGTCTAACACCATAAGGATCTGGATGTTGGTGAAATGATCTGTTAGTGTGTTGTTGACACGGACCCAAGTAAGGCAGGGGGAGCCTCTGGGATTATGAATGGATTAAGAAGGGGAATCACAAAACGGCAGGTGCATGCTACAAACCTGTCACATCCATCACAGAGTGGTTCCCCAAAGTATTTTTAGTCACTTTACAACACTTTATCCTCATTTATTTCAATTTGGCATGGAAATAGCTTTCTAAATTTAATCCAAAACAGTACAGTTTACATCATTATGTGCAGGTGTGAAAGCACTCTATTTTTAAATCTGGTCTAGATTAAAGGATAATAACATCAAAATCTGCCATCCTGGGATGCAATTTTGGCCTCATTCCAGCTGTAATTTCACACATCACAAAAAGGAGTGCAAAGGTAGTCGGGGAGCCCTTTCTGTGGAATAGCAGGCAAATCAAACGGACTAGACATTCTTATTTATCACCTCAGCAACTGTGAGTGTGTAACCATGGGTGACCTCAGAGAGCTGCGCAGGACCTTTTAATTGCCTTTGTGGCTGAGTATGTATTTCATGTGGGGGTGAAAAAGGGATATAGAGTATTAATGACTGCTGTGTCTCTTAAGATCTCCAAAACTCTATATTGCTTAATACAATATTGTCTTGAAGACACCTCATGGGTCTGGAAGAGATTCAATGCAGTATGATTGTAAGACCGCCTCTCACACTGGGGGATTTGAATGTGTTTATTGTTTAACTGTTGTTGTCAGGAGGCAGGGGGATCTCTAGCCAGCACTATTTTCCACAGGCTCATAAAGCTGCCACTGGGGCTGAGATGAGAAAGCGTCCTGGGGAGTGGGATTGCCGAGAACCGAACACAGTCCCAGGTCAAGTTAGCGTGGGTCATAAATCTATACCCCTTGGTCTAAAGGTTTGCTGGGGAGAACCCAGTATCACTCTTTAGAGGCTGATATGTAATGGACTGGAATGATGGGGTGGAGTTTTACTGGGTTGCAATGAGCTCACTGTCAAAAGTTTATAAACACCTGTTTTTCTTTAATGTCATGGATGATGTTCCCAAATATCTAGTAACTGTTATTTATGTACTCATATTCAGCATGGGTATTATTTGCCTGGTTTTGTGAGTGTGATTCATTAGGCAGGAGGCCCCACTAGAATTATTGCCTTACATAAATTCCAAAAGTGCCAAAGGTTTCACATAATTCAACAGAGGGCCTCAGAGCATTCTAAACACACCTCATTAATGCTGTAATACAAACCTCAATATGATTTGCTCCCGTGATCAACAAATACAGATACTTTTTGCGTATTATCAACAAAATCTAATTTCATCATTCTGAACCGACATTTTGACGATTTTAAGAATGCATTGTTTTATACTCTTTGTGTCTGTTTTACTGAAAAATCCTATACATGTTAATCCTAAAAATTGGAAAAGCACATGTTTGGTAATGCTGGTGTGGTGCACTGGGATCCTTAAGCAGCCTTCATAAAAGTCCAGGCAGGAAAAACTGTTTTTATGTGTTTATCAACAGTATTTTCTCTGAGGTCTAGTGATCCTGCAGGATTACCCCAGTATCCCATCTGGCCAGACAGCTCTTGAGGATTAATGCAGCAATATCTGACCACTGCTAAACTCAACATCTGATTTAAGTATTGCATTGTTGTGTTTTTTTTAAGAGCGACTGATAAATTGGTCTGCCTCTCTTTTGGTACACTGGAAATCCTGGAATTTAAACCTGGAAATGAACAGAAAGTTTTAGGATCTTGAAAAATTAGGATTTAGAAATTAATTGACAAGAAAGAACAAATAAATGCAAGTACTCCTGGGTGAGATCAGATATAGAGCAGGTTTTATAAGCATACATGATTTGTAAACAGTACAACCTATGCCTCTTCTGCAAGATAGGGTCACCAAGTTCTTCTGCTTTCATTAAGTTAATGTGCGCGACTGAATTTTGATGACAACAGCACAAAACAAAAATTATCTGACTGCATGTCTGAAGCTTCAGGTAGCTTCATTATCATCTAGTGTTGCTTTAAACATCTCACAGTATGAAAAAATGTAGTGCATTGTAGTTTGAAAATAGGATAGCACAATAAAAAAGGAAATATTCCCCATCAATGTTGGCAAAAAAATTAAGTTTAGAACCAGTTCAATTAAAAAAACAGGAATTCCATTCAGTTCCATTAAAGGGATAGTTCACCCAAAAATGAAAATGATGTCATTAAAATGATGACTCACCCTCATGTCGTTCCAAACCCGTAAGACCTCCGTGAACACTGAGCTGAGCCAGATAACGAACAAAACACTGACTCGTTTTCGAGTCAAGAACTGGTTGCATCGGTTTTCGTATCACCAGTAGTGATGGGAAGTTTGGTTCTTTTCCACAAACGGTTCTTTCGGACAGTTCAATTCAATAAACTGGTTGAAGAAAATGGTTCACCGGTTCTTTTGCGGTCGACGTAATGACGTCATTGGTGATGATTGCCCTTGATTCAAGCCTGCGGTTTACGCTAGCACAGAATCAGTTCAGAATCAATCATCAAAAGAAACAGTTCAGTTCAGACGCTCTGTGTGTCGGTCTGCTTCACGCTGAATCACACATGCGCAGTATCATCAGCTCCTCGGTTTTCGAATCGGACGCGTCCGACAGAAACGGTTCTTGACTCGAGAACGAGTCAATCGTTCGTTCGTTATCTGGGTCGGCTCGGTGTTCATCTACAGTTTTTTCTTCACAGCAGTTCAGTCAGTGTACTGTTTGAGTACATGAATTACTCCGGGATATTGGTTTGTTTGAACTCAGAGGGAGTGTCAGCCACATTAAAAAAGTTAACAGCTTAAGTCATTTGTGGATTAATGCGTATTGGAGACGCGAACCGTTTCAAACGATTCAGTTCGATTTGGTGAACTGGTTCAAAAAGATCCGGTTACATCGAATGATTCGTTCGCGAATCGGATATCACTAAACTGCTGTGTTTTGAATGCGCTTACAACAGACCCGGAAGAGATAACCATGCTCAATAAAGTTGTAGTTGTTGCTATTTTTGGACAAAAATGTATTTTCGATGCTTCAAAAAATTCTAACTGACCCTCTGATGTCACATGGACTACTTTGAAGATGTTTTTATTACCTTTCTGGACATGGACAGCATACCGTACATACGTTTTCAATGGAGGGACAGAAAGCTCTCGGACTAAATCTAAAATATCTTAAACTGTGTTCTGAAGATGAACGGAGGTCTTACGGGTTTGGAACGACATGAGGGTGAGTCATTAATGACATCATTTTCATTCTTTGGTGAACTAACCCTTTAACAGGACTCACACTGATGTGGACAAAGTACTGTATTAAAAGTGAGCTTCCTGCACTACTATGCAGTGGCATAACTTTGTATAGTTCTGTTGTGTTTACATTTGTTATGAGAATAGACATGACTGAATTTTCCTCATATGAGTTCTTCCACAACTTGTAGCATTATAAATCAACATTCAGAGGCAAAATATTTAGGGAGTTTGAAAGCATTCTTTGTGTTTAAATCAACATTCGAGCACTGCACTAAGGCTGAATATAATACAGACCAAACATATAGCCATCAGTGTATTTTGATTCCCGAATGAATGTCTCTTATGATCCAGGTTCTTTTTTAATAAATCCAAAACATAAACCATTCCCAGTTTAGTCTGATTTCCAAACAAAGGACTTTATTATATGAAAAACATACAGTGTGACCAGTGTAGTCCAATTCCCAAATGAATTACTCTAATGAGCAATATCTTTTACTGAATAAAAAATATACAGCATGACTAGCGTAGTCTGATGATCCAAACGAAAGATACTTATGAGCTGTTTTTTTAGTATACAAATTCTTTTAGTAAATTCAAAGCATACATCTCAACAGAATTCCTGAAAATATTACACTTATGAAAAAGTTAGTTTACTACATCATATAGCGAGATAAGAATAGATTCCCAAACAAGAGAGTCTTATGAGCTGGTTCTTTTAGTGATTCCAAAAAATATATAGCATGATCTGGGATGTTGATGCTTGACCTTATTTGCTGAGACACAAGACCCATTGAAAAACCACTGTGCCACAGTAAAATATAGAAATCCTTGTCTTAGCATAGAGATTACCATATACTAACCTGATAATAATTTTCCCTTATTATATTTTAGCTGTCATGTCAAATATGTATTACGGAGCCACATACATGACATCAGGGTGAAAAAATTAAATATACTTAAGAATTTGTTCCCATTTGTTCCGATGTTCCTAAGCTGTTTAAAATCTAGAAACAAGTGATTTGGGAAAAAATCAATAGTTGGTCAAAAGGGTTTTGATTCAGTTTTCATTTGTGAGTTCTACTGTATAGGCTATTACATTTGATTGCAAAAATGATTTACAAAACACTTTATGCTGTTAGATTTTGTATTGCAGTTGCAGATGCATCAAAATTCATGTTTTTTGTACCATACCATTACTTCTCAACGGATTAAAATCTTTTATTATATCACTCCATCAATAGCCTGCCTACTCACACTCAAGGATCTTCTTTCACCACCCACCATTTGTTTTCTGATAGTAAAGCAGTTTTTAGTGTGGGTGGGTGATCTCACACTCCCCTGCATTGCCTTTGGCAGAATGCACACTGGTGCTAACGCCTTTGTTGTACAGCAGGACATCCTTCTTTCTTCAGCATCCCGTTGTCTAACTCATTTAGCAAGCAGCCTGGTATTTCAGGCAAACAGTACAGTATGCTAGATACAGAATTAAGTGCCATTATTGCTCAACCAGCCATAGAGAATAGTGAGTGGGGTCATGGTGTGAGAGAAAGGAACACGTGTAACGTGAAGCCCACGTGAATGTGGGAGCTCATGTAGTAAACTGATTCACTTGGTAACAAAAGAGGTCCTCTTCACTCGTTTAATAGAGAACATTGCTCTTGTCTTTTCACAGACTCTCATCTCCGATTTTAGAATTACTATATATGATATATGATTATCAGAATGTGATCATATGGAAAGCTTCCGGAAAAAGAATATAAAGGCCAAATTCACTGAATATTTGTGACAATTGCAAAAAACAAAACAAAAGGCCACTCCTTTATTTTGTAAACAATTGCACTATTTAAGAAGCTATTCTCCTCTAGTGATAGTTTTCATGCTGGCAGCTGGCAGGCTCTGCAGGTGAGAGTTCAGGTAGCTGTTAATCATGTGTGTGGGTCAGCATTGAGCCCAGGGCTGGAAGCCAAGCATGGTTCCTCTCATGATTGTTAGGAGGAACCCATGCACAGCAGATTGTGTATTCACTCCATGGCCCTTAAATGGACACCTCGATAAAGACGCTTTTGTTTATCCCTGTTACTCCCCAGTCCATCACAAGCTTCCCAGACAATTATTTTCTGCCTTGTGCTCGCTTGGTTGATTATTTTCTGAACCCATTCTTCCAGAGCGGTCATCAGCTTGAGTTCAGAAAGGTGAACGGACATCGCTCTGCTCCACTCAGTGCTTGTGGGTTTCAAAAAAAAGGTTTGGATCCATTGCTGTAAAATAATCTTAAATGCCCAATGCTCACATATGAACCATGAATTATGATAAACTGATAAATTAGTTAAAAAATAGTGGGAGTTTTATAAAGATCAGGCAGCATTACTTTTCCATTGCCTCATATGTTAGCACTGAAGACCAGAAGACTCCTTGCTGTTACTGCTTAATACCATGTTTGGCAGCAAACTTATCTTCTTGGAACCAGCATTTGATTCAAGTAAGTAACCGGCATTTGCATAAACATCACTAGGGATTGTTTGGAAAAGTTTAACAACAAGCTATGAAGATGCTCAGACATATATTTACTAACTTTAAAGATTCTCAGCCCACAGATGAGAGATGGAAACTATTTTTATGACTGTAAAATACATAATACAGAAAAGATGGTCCCTTCATAAAATTTTACCATTACTGTGATCTTGATCTCTAAAAATAGACAAGAAAGACTTCTTGTTTTTGACCATTCTGTGGTCTTATCTAATAGAGAGAGGCTAAGCAATTCTAGGAAATCCTTAATCATGTGAAAACAGAATTCAAGAGCTACAGTTAATCTACCATGGCACTATTGCTATGAGGAGAACAGGGACACAGCCAGTAAATGATGCAAATAATGAGATAAGCTAATGGTTTTCTCAGTATTTTAGAGTGGCTAATTGCTAAAACAAGTAGCAAAAGCTTTGATTTTGGTCTACTGTTTGCACTCAGTCCATTTCCGTCTCATGAATCCCACCGAGCCCCCATGAAAACTCACTAGTATAGCAAATGAGAAGTTTAATTTTATGCCAAGTTGCCAGTTCTGAAAATGGAGTTAAAAATAAAATGCATTTAAAAAAAAGGTTTTTATAGTATATTTGCAAGTAGAACCAGTAATTAATTAAATTAATTAGGTTAGAAACAATAATTACTTGTAGTTTTATTATTAATTATTAATTGGACCCAAATAATGTCTTCCTTTTTTTTTTTTTTACTGATATGTGTATGATTGCAAAAGAGAAAATATACTCAACACTCTTGTTAGCAAAAGTTTTTTAATTGACATTCACATTCAGGAAAACTTTCCATTCTATAAAAGGTTATTTATAGTAGAAACAATATTTTCTTGTTTACTGAAAGGTTCTCTGGGAACCCAGGATGGTTCTTCTATGGTGGCACTGCGAAAACCCCTCATTTGGAACCTTAATTTTTCAGAGTGAATGTTAATGTATACACATAATAATATAACTGAAAATAAAGTGTAAAGCAGAAAAAAGTTTCTGGTGTCATTAGTTGAAAATACTGAATATAGTACGTATACCCATTTCCATTAAATCTGGCCATAATATTTCTCCCAAGTATTGTGCAACATTATGACACACTGTTTTAGGAATGTGTTGAGCACTGCACTCCCTGTCTCATGCGTTGTACAATTCCCACTTTGTGATATGTGGGTCAGCATTAATGTATGCAGCACCTGAATTAATTGGTGAAGCACAGAACCTAAAAGACTCTGTAATCATAGAAAAAAGAAACAGCTCAGACTTTCAAAGTACAATCATTTCTGTATAGTTAATCAATGTTTGATGGGCTGCACAGATGCACAGTCAAACACAAAGTTGCTGTGATGCTGACTGCAAGAGGGGTGCCTGACAGTTCGCAATTTCAAGGCAGCAGTAGAGGGGAACAAAGCTGTCAGAAAGGACAATGGGGACTGTGAGGCATAGATGTAAAAAGCATAGATGTATGGCACAAAAGAAAAGAATAGAATGAAAATGGATATGATACAGAGCAGCAGTACCAGAGCTTGCAGTTCTGCTCCCCAGACAGGTTCACACACTTTACTGCATTGCAGAGGAAAAAAGGGTGGTGGTGTAGAAGGGTTGGTTAAACACACACACACACACACACACTTACTTATACCAACTCTTTAAAAGCTCTCTCTCGTCACCGATCAGCAAAGTTTATTCTTATGCTGAATTATTTAGTCAGGAATAGTGTTTTTCTTTAAAACCCTAAATATAAAGATTTTATGCACTTTTTTTGCACATATACCACCTTGATGAAAGTGCACTTAAGAGGTTAGAACTGATCTATACATTAACATGGGCTAATTTGCATATAAATGCAAATCAGAGCATACATTAACCCATGCATATGCTCTCTCTCATAACACACATATACGCTCAGATAACACAATGACATTACTGTGGACAGGAAACCTCTACTGTCCACCTGTCTCAATAGCTGAAGTCTGACCCTAATCTGTCCTCTATTACAAACATGAATGTCAGTTTTCACTATAACCATCTCACACAATGAATGGAGTTACCAATATCTTATAAACAGAATGCATTATATTTCCCTTTTCAATCTATCTAAAAGCGTTCCAACAGCACTGATATACAGTAAACAGTAATGATTTTTAAGGTTTGTTTTCACTCTGTTTATCTCTTGTGTTCATTCCTGACTGACTGTCAGTCTGTGAATTAGATTTTTCAGTGACACTTTTAAGTGCCTTTATTAGTGAATCATTGAATCATTCATTCAACCAATTAGTTCAAAAATGCCCAGACACTTCAAGCCTAATGACTCCTTGCATGTGAATATTCCTACTTCTCTTCCATAGAAACAGAACGCGAAAATAACAGTCTCAGAATTTTTTCAGAAAATCTCAGATTTTTTTTATTCTTTATGAAACACTAGGTGAAAAGTACCTGGAAGTGCACATCTGATGGTACCGAAAATGGCAGTGAAGCAACGCAACTGACGCTGTAAGTCACATGACAATAATTATATGGCAGATGTAGTATGTCCAGATTATATTCATACACATTCATACTATATAGAACAATTTTAACAGTTGTTTAGTAAGTTTTTAGTTAAATGAAGTACCTATCCAGACAGCATGCAATATTGGACACAATGACAAGTTATTATGAGTGAGTCATTGAATCATTGAATCATTCATTCATTCAACCAAACTGTTTGAGAACTCTGGATCATTTACAAAGAAAACAAGTCATTAATTAATTCACAGATTTGTTGGAAAATACTGAATCATTCAAGAATGAAACACCACTACGGTGTGTTGCTGTCACTTTGTTTGAAACTATCTTCATTGGTTTGAGCAAAAACAAGCAAACCAATATTTTGTCTAAAATGTTAATCATGAGTTAATCATTTTTAACTTTTTGTTTGTGGAGCCATTGTATAAAAGGAATATCAAACAATCAGGCTAGATCCTTGTTACTCCAAAAACTTCTCTGAAACAGCTCAAGCCGTCATTGCTAGTTCTAACATGATTTTTAATTTGTAACAGTATATCCAGAATCTGTCGCATAGAAAAAGTATTTCAAGTTCCACTTGCAAGATTAGAAAGACAGATAGACAAACTCAAATTCTCTCACCTCTTCAACACATGCAGACACACACACACACACAACACACAAACATCTCACTCAAGTGGAGCTCGTGTTTCCACATAAGCATGCATGTGAGGGGGCTGAGGCTGTGAGGGGGAGTCAGTGCACTGCCTCCAGCTGACAGCTCCCTTCTCTCTGAGATCAAGGCCAGCTGAGTGCACAGTCATTCATTCTCACATAAAAACATGTGGCATGTGCTTCTCAGAACTAGGTTTCAACTAATCTGCCCAGTAACAGTTGCAGTGTGCAGTGGAAGGAGTGTGCAGAGAGAAAAAGGGATAGTAGAAGAGGCCACTAGGAAAACAATCCAGCAATAGCTAAAGATAGATCTGAGCTTGCAGGCAGGCTAAGGCCTGGCACACTCAAGGTTAGTGAATGCACTGGGCCATGCAAACACACATGAACACAAGCTGAGAGAAGCACAGACGAGGAGCCTATGCAGTGGAAACAGGGAATAAGGAATGCTTACTTTGGAATTCACATGGCCTTCAAAATTCAGAGCAGTGTTACTTTACTATCATTGAGATGCTACTATTCTGAATTAGTTTTTTCACCCAGTGTATTTCATTTTTAGTAATCTCTTTGTTTTTGTTTTAGTATTTCTATATCGATTTTTATAAATGTGATTTTTTTCAAGTTGGACTAAAAGAAAACGAGAAATGTTGAGATTAATACTAAAAACAAATAAAGCTAAAATAAAAAATTATACATTTAAAATAATTATATTTTATTTCAGTTAATGTATTTTATTTCAAGCTACATTTTTTATGGTTTTAGTTTTAATTCAGAGTAATAAACAATGCATAGTGATCTTTCTTCTATATGTCTAATGTAAAAATCAATATTGTTAATTCGATTTTTGGCTGAATGACAATTTTCAACAGATGTTGCTTGTAAAAAGTTCACAGATGGTCTTTATGGAATTATATAGATAGAAAATTACTCAAACAATGGATTTCATTTGTATTTTACGTTTTATATCATATTTTTTATTATAGATAATGTAAATGTTCAAATAAAAAAAAATATTCCACTTCATGTCGATTTTACAAAAAAAGTTTGTTTTTCAGTACTTAACTGTTAACTGATCTTCAATCATATCTGAAAAATGTTAACCAAAAATTTAAAGGAATAATAAAAAGAAAAAAAAAAATCTGTAACTATTACATTTGACTTTCTTCTGTGGAACACAAAGTTTATTTTTTCTCCCAAGTATCATGAACGCTTGCTCAGACTGTCGCGTGTACAGTATGTATGCCAAGGTGTGGTTTTGGACAGACCCATCATACTGACCACTGTTTAAAGAGGAATAAAAAATTATGAGAAACACCACATTACTCTAGGTTCATTTTTGGGTAGCATTTTACAGGACTTGGCTTTGGCGCTATAACACACGACATTTGCAAAGGCTTTCATGAATGAGATCTTTTAAATCCAGAGTAATAAGTTCAGGAGGTCTAAGTTAGTTTTGTTTATTTGTTGTTGTGTCCAGCCATTAATCTTTGCATTGAGACACACTAAGCCATTCGGAGACGTTAGCTGAGGTAATGTGCTTTTGTCCCTTTGACTAACCTAATAAAGCCTAACCTATTTCCGACAGGCCTAATACACCAGTCTAGCCTTGTTCTTAGGTGTGACATCCTGTGTTCTTTCAAAAGGGGGTTGCAGTCTGATAACCATAGCTATTTTGAACCGTTTTATTTAAAGCAGCAGAATCTAGACTCTCTCTCCTCTAAAACGGCAACAAGTTATTTTCTGAAACATACTATTTGGTGTCAAACAATGTATAATTACAGTTTACAAGTATTTAACTCGCATAAGATAATTGTAGCCTTATTTCAACCCTAGGCTTACAAGAATCCTCCTCATGTGACAGAACAGTAATCAATTTCGATTCAAAGATACAAATTGCTAAAAAAAAAACAAATTCCTTTCAGAGAATGAAAACAAGTGCAGCCTTCAAATTACATAAGAGGGCACTGAGGAACAGCCACCGGGGCCTGTGTTCAGGGCCAGTTACATACTGAACTTTATGATGTGGAAAACAGTACTCTACTGAGCACTGATGGGAACTGTTTCATGGCACGGATGATAAGAAGAAGAAGAGAGAGAGAAATGACAACACTTCTGCATAATCTTTTTGTTAGTTTGATTCCACTAATAGTTTTTTAAAGGAAAACTAAGCTATTTGTGTTCAACAAGACCTATATTGTATTCATTCTTATTTGTTCTGCCATGATTTTTAGAACTCTAATTACTACAAGCGCAACAGAAGATGCCTGAATGGATATCTGAACTTTAAACAGGATGGCTGTTATTAAAAGTGCATGGAGCTTTAGATAAACTTTTATAACGTGATGATTTGGTTTGGAAAGTGACGTGGCTAAATATGGTGACCCATACTCAGAATTAGTGCTCAGCATTTATCCCATCCAAAGTGCCCACACAGCAGTGAACACACACACACACACACACACACCATGAACACACTCGAACAGTGGGCAGCCATTTTTTGCTGCAGCATACGGGAAGCAGTTGGGGGTTCGGTGCCTTGCTCAAAGGCACCTCAGTCGTGGTATTAAAGGTGGGAGAGAGCGCTGTACATTCACTCCCCCAACTACAATTCCTGCTGGCCCGAGACTCAAACCCACAACCTTTGGGTTATGAGTCCAACTCTAACCATTAGGCCTCCCCAAATCCAACGTCTGGAACAGAAGCAACATTAATCACCCTGGATTCAAACCCACGACGTTAGAGGTTCGGTGCCAGAGGCTTAGCAGAGTGGTGCTGTTACCATTTAGCTATTACTTTAAAAAACAAACAAAACAAAAAACATTTTTTCATTGCAAACACACTGAAAGCTAAAGCTATTGTGCCCCCTACAGTACTGAGGCATCTCCCTGGACAATCTCAGGCAGTGTATCAAGTTGTGTTGCACTGTGTTGACAATTTCGAAGACACTTGTTATTAAACATGTTTAAATCTTCTATGAGAATTGTCTAAAAATACACGTTCCTTTAGTCCTGAATAATGCAATAATCAACTGCTTGTAAACTAGAAGTAATATTAATTAACTTATTGTGTGCAGTGTATATTATATACAATACAATATGCATATATAATTATATTACCGGTATTTACAATATACACAAAAGTAGAAATTGTGTAGAACAAAACAGAACATATCAACAATATGCTTATGCTCACTAATGCTGCATTTATCTGATCAAAATACAGCACAAAGAAAGTAATATTGTAAAATATTATTACAATTCATAATAACGGTTTAATGTTTTAAATATATTCTAAAACATCATTTCCTCATCTCAATGACAAACGTGTCATGATGACCTCATGTCTCAAGTGTTAGATTCATGCACTCTAATATAGCCACCCACAATGTTCTGACAATGGTCAAGGAGGTCGTTGAAACTCTTTGAACACCTCTGCAAAGTCAGGCTCTGTTTCTTGCTGTCATGTCCTGAGTCTGCTCAGGTGCTTCAGCAGACAGATGGTTAGATTATGCATGACTCTCTATAGTGCAGTGCTGTCTCAGGGGGCTGTATCGTCTTGAAGGTCATTAGTCAAATATTCTTCCAGAAAGATCTGATAACAATGATCACAGTAAATGCTGAGAGTAAAAATGCTAAGGTCACTATCAGAATGACTGCTGTGTTGTTCATGTAACATTTACCAAAACATGATTTGCTATGATAAGGACATGTTAAGATCTTGCCCTCAGCTATGGTGACTTCCTCTGTGGTTTAGTGTTCTTACGAATAAAAATGTAGAGCTGAGTGCCACCTACTGGTTGAAAAATGATGCGGACTACCACAGTAAGATTTTTCATGAATCTTTTAAGGTCTGAATAAATCTGAATTTTCTTTTAAGGTCTGAAGACATTAGGGCAAAATACACTTCTGGAGGACACTTTCTTTACCCCTCTAAGCAGAATGCACATTGTATAGTCAAATTCCCTATGGATCTATGGAGAAACATACTGATTTGGTATGAGGGCATGTTGCTCCCTGGGGTAATGTGAATTATGTCTCCTTGACAAACATGTAGGCCTACAAAACCCTAATGTACAGAGGTTAAGTGTGTGTGTACTTTTGAGTTGTTATAATTAATAATTATTTTAATAATTAGTTTGCAAGTAATTATATTTATACATTTTATATTAATTTATAATTATATATTAAATTATATGTGTTTTGTATGTACATATATTTATATTTTAAATGTTAATTATTTTAAAAATGACAGATTTAAAAAATAAAAAGGATGATGAATGATTGATATGTTGTCAGGGTCTCAGGTGGTTCGGTTTGTTCCTAGAATAATTGGATGGACATACAGAGTACCAAGTTGTCAATAAAAGGACAATTTAACTGATGCAGTCCCTCCCACCCAGATGGCTTCCCAAATATTCAAATCATGGCCTTGGCTACATTTTAGAAGGAGAAATTCATTGTATAGCGCTTCCTTGTATTGCTATGGAAACAGACAATGACTGCCTATCAGTGTCAAATATTGTAATAACATATCAGGGCAAACTCACAGCGAGTACAACGACAAGACATTTCAACTTGATGTACAAATAAAAAATAGTGCTCACATTAGCTTTAAGCTTGATGCTCCAGAATATAATCACAGACGAACAAATCCGATTGATTGTATTTGTGCAACTATAGAACTGAAATCACACCAGAGGTCAACTCTTACTGGACACAAGACCAGCTCTAATCACTACTTCTCTCATTGATCAGCTGTTCTCTTAAAGTCATCAGCTGGATTCTGTAACTACTGGTCTGGTCAAGTACGTATGGATTTCATTTGTGGTTTTTAGTAAAATTTGTTAAAGGGAAACAAATTCAGAAGGGTTTTATATATATATATATATATATATATATATATATATATATATATATATATATATATATATATATATATATACGTATTTCTACATGTAGATTAAACCAGTAAACGAATTACTAAATGCAGTCAGACAAGTTCAAATAAACATGCATGACTAAGAAGGTAGAGCAAACGGTTTGTTTCATTTTCAGTTTTCTTAAACCTGCTGTCTGCACAGATTTCTTTACCATTTATTAATGTACTTTTGCTCCATCTAGTGGTTAAATAGATCAAAAACTAATATCATTTTTAGGCTTATGATCTTTTTTTTTTTGCACGTTTCAATGAAAATGCATTATTATTCATTTTAATGCCACTGATACGCAAGGTAGAAGTAGTGAGCAGAAACAGCTAGATTGAAAGCAACGGGATGCATTTATTCAAAAGACTTAAAACTAACGGCTTATTAAGTGTCCTTTTAAAAGGCCTTTAAACCATCAGTTCAACCCTCAGTTAAAATTTACTGTAGGGAAATATAAATGTGTTTTAATGTGTGAACTTTGCAAGGATCTCCGTTTTGTGGGACTACAATAATAATAATAATAATAATTCATTACATTTATATAGCTATTTTCTAGGCACTCAAAGCGCTTACATTGTCAGGGGGTATCTCCTCATCCACCACCAGTGTGCAGCATCCACCTGGATGATGCGACGGCAGCCATAGTGCGCCAGAATGCCCACCTCACATCAGCTTACTGGTGGCACACTGACCAGGCTCAGCCCTGCTTAGCTTCAGTGGGCAACTGGTCTTGGGCTCCAGGGTGATATGGTTGCCGGCCATAGACTATGATTCAAACGAAAAACCATGCACCATGATTCCTTGTTTTTTTGTTTTCATAACGTAGCACCATGCCAGCTTCATAGCAAGAAACAATTGAAAAGGTTAAGCAAACAAATATTATACACAGGCTATACAATGGTTATCTACAGAAACAGTTGTATTGTTGTTTAACAGTATCAAAACATTTAGTAGGCTATTTGTATTATTATAAATTATTCATTTTACTCATGTTTGGAAACAAAACAACTGTTATGACTTTTGACATGAATCCAAAAGCACGTTCAAAAAAAATTCACAGGTCTTTTTGCACAAATTGTTACTTCATCAATATTCACTTAATTTTCTTTCTATCACATATACTTTTGGACCAAATAATAACACATTTAGCTTATTGGAGAGCTTAATTGTGAGTCGAATTACATCTAATCACAGGTGGGTCGCGTTTCAGAGTTAAAATAGGAGTGTTGGATTAAAACTTGAGAGAGAGAAATACATAAATAATACTAACTACTTTCTGTAAACCTGCCTGTCAGAACATCACTTAACACGCAAATCTGGCCTTAAATTATGGGAGGGGCAGTTGCTTGGAAATAGACTAGTGTTACTAGATTCAGATGGAGCGAGCGTTATTGGCATTGGTTTACGCGCAACAGGCCACATGATGAACACGTGGAATGTCGTCTACCCCACCTGAACTGCGGATGGATTCGATGAGAGACAGAGAGTGATGTTCCCTTTAAAGCAGCTCTCAGTGACTTTTCTCGTGGTCGGTGCGTAGCGCCATCTTCCGCCTGTTCTGTTAGCCTACCGACCTCACCGGAGCATCACATCAGACCGCCGGTGGGCGAGTCTTGGGTGTGTCTGTCTGCCTGCGAAAGAGCGGCCGTGCGAGCGAGCCTGCGTTCAGGAAAGCACGCTACCACACCGAGTGAGGAAGGATATAAAATGCTGGGGAACTGAAAGCAGCCACATCTTCATCACTAAACACTTTTGTTGTTGTTGTTTATTTTTTGCTTCTGGAGGACTGAAGCATGAAGAAACATCACAGCCCCGCGAAGGGACCACTGGACGTCACCGTGCCGGACGCCGAGGCGACCATACAACAACTCAACAAGCTGCTGTCCAACGGCAGCGGTTTCTACAGCCTCCCAGCACAACATTTCAATGAGGTCTTTCCCAAGATTTACATCGGCAATGCGTAAGTTCAACGATCTAATGGAGGTGTGTCTGCTTCGGATGGCAGAAAAACACTGACAGGTAGATGCTTTCTGCTACTGGACAAATTTGTTGATTCGTGAGGTGGCAAAAGAGCTGTATAGTGGATCGGTAAATAAACCCTCTCAGTAAATAGTGCCTAAATATTTTTCAGTGTCCAGGTGTAAAACAACAAACATTTGAATGGAGCACGTCAGCTCTCCGTCTACGAGGACAATCAAGAAGACACAGGATATTTTGCTAACGTTTAATAAATAGTAAGTCAGTTTGAGTCCGACTGCAAGAAAAGCTGTTTTTCTCCACGACTGTCCTCTATAGGTACCATCTCGCTATCTCTCTGAGATCACTGGTTACAAAATCACTTCAGGTCGACCTCAGTCACGTGTTTTTTGTATTAAACCGTTATTATTCAACATTAATTGCATATTTTCTCTATCATTTAAAGAGAAAACGACCTCAAAGGGGTTTAACGAGTCGATTGTTTTCTCGATGCGCTGATTAAAATTCGTGCCGATTCAACTGCATCGATAAAAAAAGATGACTTGAATCGTGCTAGGAAAATATGCATCTGTAGTACTGGGACTTCTGACTCATAATCCATTGTTTACAACTTGTGTGACAAGTCCGCTGTCTTCACACATTGCATATGTGGGTTTGAGCTAATATTCTCTAAAGGTAGTCATATTACGGTACTTATTTTCATGTTTTAAAATTTGTATTAGGTTGATGATTACATATGATTTGTTCCTGCAATGAACTAACAGTCTAAAGCACATTCTTGTTTTGTTACTTGTCTAATATAATATGGAAATTATATGCGATAGTTCATCCCCCAAAATTTTAATTACCGCATGATTTAGGCTCACCCTCAAGTAGGGGTGGGCGATATGGAAAAAATATAATATCACGATTTTATCACAATTCTTTGTCATGTTGGTTTTACTATTTTGCAGGTTGTCTCAGCATTACAGCCAAACTAATTTCCCTATTATAAAGACAAAGCCTTTCAAGGTAACAAAAAAAATAAATAAATAAATAAAAAAAAGATTGGCAGACATTTAGGCCCAAAGATAAAAAAGATATAGCAAAGATAAAAAGAATGACAAAAAATACACATTACAACTACACATAATATACAAATAAAACAAATAGTGCTTTATTTTCAGGTACAATAGGTGTATTTAGCAGGAGCATTTAAGAAATTTGAATGAACAAATATAAAAATAGAACACCATACAGTATAAACTGATTCCTAAAGCAGCTGTATAAAATTTCTTCAGTCACGAGCAGTGAGTGATTTTTCTCTTTGTGTTTTGTTGTTTTATTAATGTTAAAGGAATAGTTCACCCCAAAATAAAAATTCTGTCAGCTGTCTGTCAATTCTGTCATAGTGTTTTTTATTTTTCAACTATCGTTTACTCACTCAAAAGTGGTTTTAAACCTGAATGAGTTTCTTTCTTCTTTTGAACATAAATGCTGTTTTGAGGAACGTGGAAAACCAAACAATTGCTGCTCCACAGTGACTTATATAGTATGTTTTGCTATTATCAAATTCAGTGTGGACCAGCAACTGTTTGGTTACCCACATTCTTCAAAATATCTTCTTTTGTGTTCAGCACAATACAGGTTTGGGACAACTTGACAGTGTGTAATGACAGAAATGAAATTTTAGGGTGATCTATCACTTGACAGCAACGACAGTAGGCTGCATGTTTAATAGGCCTACTGTCCCTTTAAGACCTGCACGCATCTGAAATACAGGCACTTATACGTTTTTCTCTCAACTGTTTACTTTAATTTTAGACACATCCAACTTGATTCTACATGTAAACCTTGTGTGTTTTGACTGTATTAGTGCAAATGATAACTTAGTTCAGTAATCAGACACTGTTTGACAGGCTTTAGCACGCGAGCTTCGGGTGTATGCAGCGCTCAGAAAAAGCACAGGACAGACCAGTGCGCAAATGAAACATTTAAAAACACATGCAAATAATAAAATATTAACTCTACCGCTGAGTTAACATGTGCTGTGAATGCATGTGGTGTTGTACAGTATATGATGGAGGCGCCAGAACTGCAGCTGATAGAATGTGCGCTGTAGCAGGATACTACGATATTTCTTTAAAAGCAGATTGTGGAGACATTTTTATCATCCACAATCAAAAATCGTCATATCGCATACCCCTACCCTCAAGGCATCCTAGGTATACATTACTTTTTTCTTTTTTCATGGCCGATTCCGATAACGATTTTTTACCAGCAAACTGGCCGATTCCTATACCGATTTTTTTTTTCTTTAAGCAACAAACGAGAAAGAAGGAAAGTATAAACAATAAACAAGATGTTTAAATGGTATTTAATAGGCCAAACTGGCTTTTGGCTATTGAAAACAATAACCGTAACCATCTGAAACTAACAGCAGTAACTGCACAGGAAGTAGCCTACATTCAATACAAACATAGATGGTACAGACATCAGCATTTAGCTTTTGTTTTTGAATTGGGTTGAAACTACATAGAACTGGCCTTAAATTAAAAGATTAACTGTGACCATGTGAAATTAAAGGCAATAACTGCATAGTTCTACAATCCAAAAAACACAATCAACACACATTCAATGAGATGTTTCTTAATCAGCATTCAGTAAATTTTATTTTAAATAGAAAAAAGGTCTTTACCAGTGAGACTAAATAAAAGTATGCTATATAAATACATTATTCCAAAATGTTAAAATCAAATAATGTTGGTGCGAATAAAACAAAGATGCAAAGTGTTTCATTCATCCAATTAAAAAATTAGGGTAATGATTCACATCTATATTTTTTTACTTGAGCCAATGAAAAATAAATAACTATTGACTCAAGTAAAAAAATATAGATGTGAATCATTACCCTATTTTTTTTTTTTAAACTTTTTTTCAGTGTGCTACAGCAGGTGATTTTAAAATCAAATTAAGTCGATGTAATTTTAAGGTAAAATAAAAATAATCATCCTATGCAGAACTGACGTTTACTTCTGGCTTTTCAAATGTGTATGCAAGTTCTAATTTAAAAAAAAACCTTTCAGTTTTGTCACATTTTAGTCTGTTTCTTTTCTCATCCAACACGCGAGAAGTTGAGCTGAACATCTCTTCACGGTCTACGCATGTGTAGGGCGCGGACAGGTACAGTACGCTCGTGCAGCTTCAGTGAGCAGAAAAGGTGCTCTTATTTGTAAGCCAGTACAACAACAGCTGTTCGCTTCCTGCTATCTATGCCTCAGACGTGTAGCTCTGCACGTCCAGTGCTGAACGGCTGCCCGTGTCCTGCGCACAGATTTCGAAATACTTCCACACAAATGACATAGCGAATGATTACAATGTAGTCTGTACACGCGGCCACACTTCCGGAAAAATCGGTCGAAAAAAGTCCAAAAACCGGCTGATTGCCGATCGCGTATTTTAACCAAAAACTGCCCGGTTCCGATTTATGGCCGGTCAACAAGTGCATCACTATTATAAACTGTAATGCACGTACACAAGAGTGTGGCATCCAGTGGATGACGTAGGACACATAGTGTTAACTCCGGTCAGAATATTGGTGAAAAGTTTAGTTTTGCTTTCACCTCTGCGCTTATGCATTTGTTACAGCGTTTGCCTACGTCCTACAACTTCCATTGGACACCACTTTCTCATGTACATGAGTACGACCGTTAGCAGAAGCTATAGGATTACAGAGGTTATTCGTTTTTAAAGTTGTAAGTATGGATATTTTTCTTATACAAATGCATCACTTCGCTTTGCTTCAGGAGGCCTTATTAACCCCATGGAACCATGTGGGGCACTTTTTATGATGGATGGATGCACTTTATTTTGCTTCAAAATCTGGACCACTTCCCACTGTCATTATAAATCTCGGAAGAGCCTGGATACTTTGATTGTATTTGTCTGAAAGAAGAAAGTTATATAAACCTAGGGTGGCTTGAGGTTGAGTAAATCATGGGGTAAATTTCATTTTTGGGTGAACTATCCCTTTAAGAATTGTGTATGAATTTAAAAGTCTGAATCAAATTCTAAACCAATTGGCTATTGAGAGTGCATTTAATATAATTTAATCGTTCAGAATTAAAAAAAATTGCTTTAGAATCACTTCAGTGAATCTTAAATTCGAATCAGTTTGCTGTCAACTCAAAGATTCGTATTTCTGCATGGCACTTTCTAAAGGTGTAACATTTGTTTCTATATGTAGTTTGTGGCTAATGAATGATAAAAATCTGAAATGTATTTATTTAATTGTATTAGACCAATATATTCGCTAGGTTCATAAACCATCCAATATTTATCCAACATTTTGAGATTATCAACATTAACTTGTAATCATTCCTGATTGGCAGAACAACAGAAGTGTTGTGTTATCTCAAGAGAAGTTATGTGTTATCTCAAGCATCCTGTTGAGTATATAATGCACAGTTAATGCACAATTTTGTTTTTCAATTGTTTTGAGTAAATATTCCTTCAAAAAATGTATTATATTTTGGAGTATAATGTTTATTTTTCTATGAAAAGCTGTCTGTTGGCAACTGATAGTATTAATTGTTGGCTTATTGTTTTATGCTTTAATTTTTATCTTGCCTTCATAAACCCATCAGTTGGAGATAGAATATATATATATGAGTGACTGTTCCCTGGTTTCACTTATTTCTTTAATAAATCAGCTCACATAAGCATCATTGTATTGGATAACTATAGAAAAAGCACATTATCTCTTTGTAACAACAAATCAATTTGAGCATAAAACCACTGTTTGATATGCCTGGCTTAGACTGTGCTACTACAAGCAGCAGGAATTTACATATGGTCATTTGTAGATATTGACAAAACATTTTCACTGAGCTGCTAATGTCTGTATCTGTCCTGTCTGTAGCTTCCAGATTTATTTATATGCAATTCTGATATGATAGATCGATAGATATAGATAGATTGATTTAAAAAACACTTTATATACAAGTACACCTTGCACAACATATTCTGCTGTTTTGTTATACAATATGCACAGAAGAGTACTTATTGCACATGTATTATACTGCACAGTGATTTACAAAGTTTTATATTAGGACTGATATTGCAAAAGACTAATGTCTGAAATGCGATGATCCCATCCATAATTCCCCATTCCCCAAACACAAGTGTCCACATTGTGTTCAGCACGCACTGCACTGTTTTGTTTGTTCACATTCTTGCCAATCCTACAGAGCACATTAAACTGAGTGCAGATATAAGAGTGTGCCAAACCTTTGGAGTTCAGTTAGTGTTATGACTAGGATATGATCTAAATGAAACCGTCTTTAGAAATACAAAGTATGATCATACACAATAGACAAAATTCTAGAATTTTGCTAGTACTCAATTTGGACTTTTTACTGTATGTTAAGGTGCAGTATGGGGCAATGGGCCACTTTCTTTGTAACAAACCTCTCTTTATAAGACTTGCATTAATAATGCATGTGAAGGGACTGCGGTGAACAGAGTGCAGGACAGGTGAAAAAGATGCAAAGCAAACACTTTCTCTCTCTGTGTTGCACACTCTCTCTCATGCACACTCATACACGCATACATACACAAAGGGAGAAATATGACCACAATCTGCAAAGACTCCATATAGACAGGATCTCACTTGGGAGGGGCATCAGAGTCCATCACTTCATCACCACTGAAGAGCCTGCACTGCTGGCAGAAACAGAGACTGAGGGGCTGCTGCATCCTCCAGTTATTATAAACCAAAAAGGCTGGAAACCTGATCTTTATTCAGAGTGTTCTTTTGAAACTGTGTACATACAGTGTCATTATTTTAGGAAAGAATTTTAATGGAATTCGGTTATATATTATCTATATTATCCATTGCCCATATATGCAGTCTTTCGTATACTGCATTCTCGCTGAGGATTGGACTAGAGAGACGAGGAGACAAAGATGAAAGAGTTCCAGGTGCTCAAGCAAAATACAGACAATGCAACTACATGACAGAGCATTCTGCTCATCTCTCTTCTCATATATTGTTTTCTCTCTCTGTGGACTCAAGAGTCCTATTTTGGGCACTACTCTGGATGCCTATGGCTCTTTGTATGCCTCTGGGCAGCAGCCAAGATCTCCTTGGTGTGTCTGTTCTGGTTTAGAACACTGCTGTCCCCAGGGACCCTCTGACATAGGCTGACATCTCTTCCAAATAAAAGTGGCACCACAATTCGCTCCAATCAGTCTCATACTAGACATAGCAGACCGATCCATAGCTGAAGCTTCTGGGTGGGGTTGGCAGGGTCTTGGGTTTACTGGAACTAAAAACTGTGAGCACGCAGATTGCTAAGGTTTGTTGCAAATGCATAAAACGTACACAGAATAAGGAGTTATGTAACTGTTTAACAAGAATGAATGATTACTAGGTATTCAGCAGTGAGAGGAAAAGAACACAAGAAAGGTAATTACATTTTTTAATATACCGTAAGAAATTTATCTAGGAATAATGCAGATTTATTCTGCTGGGAAAGTATTTCTTATGAAATTATGTGAATGGTAAAAAAGAAAAAAGAACAAGGAAAAAAGTAATGAATTGCATTGAGATTGTATTGACTAATTCTCTGTTCACACTGGTACTGCTGGTAAAAATGGGATGTTATTCTATTTGGACAAAAAATTTGTTTTCTTGCTGCCAGTAATGAATGCTGACAATTTCAATGACACGGTTCACCATGCATACATTTTTTTTAATCACTTTATGTGTGAACAGGACTTCTTTGAAAAAGAAAACGACTTCAAGTTGATTTGTTAGATTGCTGTCAGCAAACTCCCCTTAAGACAATGTTGTAGTTGAGACCAGCTTATTTGAGACCAAAAGAGAGTCGAGTTCAAGTCTAAACCGAATCTAGATGTTCCATGACTAGACCAAGATCATAAATATATTGTGTTGGATATTTTCATGGTCTTGGTTTTATTGACTAAAGCCGTGTTCAGACTACGCGATTTTTGCCCAGTTTTTGGCTTGCCGACAGGTTTTGAGAAATCGTGACAATCACGCAGTGTGAATGAGCAAGATGCGATCTGAGAGAATCACCGACAAGTCGCCGATGCCCGTGAGATATTTGGAATGCTAAATATCTGGACCTGTTTGCGATTCAAAATCATGCTGTGTGAAAAGTGTTCTGACTGAAAATTACATCGGCGATGACCGATAGCCAATGAGAGAGCAAGATACAGAGCAGCGGGGAGTTCGGGGAGGAGTTATAGACCACAATATCAGCAAGCATGATATAAGAACACACAATCCTTGTTCCTTGCTTCTCCCCAACCATTTCCTCCTCCATAATATTCTTTTCCTTTTCTTGCTTTCGCTGCAAATGAGTGCACAGGCAATTCTTACTGCAAGCTTCTTGTGGGCTACCATTTTTAATAATAATCCCAGTCTCACTAGAGAACTCCAGTCTTGCATGCATGATATCGCGTTGTTTTCTTGTCACATCTCGTGCGTGTTTGGTTGTGAAACGTAGTTTGCGTTCCAGACAGAGTTGTCGGTGATTCTTCCTATTGTAAAGTCATGTAGTGTGAAACCTTCTGTCGCCGATCCATCGTGCAGTGTGAACACAGCAGTGACTGAATGCTGGCCAAGATAGTCATGCAGTGTGAAAGAACAGTGACCCAACTACTTTGAAAATCGTGCAGTCTGAACTCTGCTTTAGACTCAACCTCTTCTTGATTCAAATGAGCTGGTCTTGCCTGCAACACTGCTTTGAAGGGACAGTTCACCCAATAAAATTTTTTTTTTCATCATTTACTCACGTTCAAATTGCTACAGTTGTATTTCTTTCTTCAGCTAAACACGAAAGAAGATATTTTGAAAAATGTTAGTAATCAAACAGTTGATGGTAGGTAAATGGTTTGGAACAAATGGAAGGTGAGTAAATGATGACATAACTTTTATTTTTGGGTGAACTATCCCTTTAAGACATCACAAAATTGGTTTGTTTGGTTCAGGTGAGTCTCACACGTGCTCTGCTCCTGCTCCCCAGGTTTGTGGCCCAGAATGTGATGCGTCTGCAGCGGCTGGGTGTGACACACATACTGAATGTCGCAGAGGGAAACTCTTTCATGCATGTGAACACCAACGCAGAGTTCTACACCGGAACTGGCATCACGTACCATGGCATACAGGCCAATGACACTGAGCAGTTCAACATCAGTGACTTCTTTGAGGAAGCAGCAGACTTCATCGATAAGGCTCTGGCACATGGAAAAGGTCGGCTGCTCATGCTTCTTTTCTTTTCTTTTTTTTGTAAATGCTTTTGTTTCTTATCAAATACCCACATTAGACCTACATAAATTTATTGTAAAGAAAACATTTTCCATTCACCGACAAGACTATCCCAAGATTACAGAAATCTTGTTCAGTCCATTTGACACCGATTCTTGATAGTTCATGAAGAATAAAGCCAGCAGTGTCTTTGTGGAGTTAGAATACAAAACTTGACCCTTCTCTTTTCTTTTTTCTCTTGTCCCAGCTTTTTTTTTTATCCCTTTGTTCTGTTGCTTAGCTTGCATAAACATCAAGCAAAAGTTAGGACAGAAAATAATGAAAAGAAAAAAATGCAGTGGATTTATTTAAATCCACTGAAAAAAGTTACAGTATATTTATCCACATATAATAATGTATCCCAAAGAGGATCTGATAGTCTCTACACGCAGATTTATCCCTAGATATCTCACACCAGTTGTTTTAATTGGTCCATTTAAACCCGTCTTTTATGGCATAGATTTTATGCCATCGCTAACACAGAGGAGCTATTATAAAGCGTCTTAATTGCAAGTAATCTTGGCAGTAGGAGCCCAGTAAGCGGCAAATCAGACGCCAAGCCTGGGTTGAGGGAGGACACTAATCTTTTTTTTTTTACTGAGAGCTTAAGCTGAAACAAAACCACTAGAATATATGCTGCCACTTTGTAGCCTGGCAGAGCTCAGCTGTGACATTTGCGACAGCCGTGCTTACAGTGGGCTTGATGTCATCTGGCAAATTTGCTGGCTGAATCACAATGAGCAGTGGGAGGGATGAAGGTCTGAGTGCGCCTGCTGCCTCTGAGTCACACTGAATCTGTTACAAAAATATGCTCTGCATTGGGATGGGTCTCGATTGCTGATTTGTCTTCTAGTTTTAGATTTGTTCTCGTTTTAAGTAAAAAAAAAAAATCTGTATTCTTACTTAACCTATATTCACTGTGGTGAACATAAAATATTTAATTGAGCAGTAGGATCAGATTTTGTGGGGTTTCAGGTTCACCAAAAAAAGTGTCAAAAGTGAAAAAAAAAATCTCTGTCTATTATACACATTTGGCGATAGAGAGGCCAAAGTTCAGATCGCCTTCATCCAGAGTGCCATTCACACAGAACAAGTTTTTGCATTTAAAATGTGAGATGCAGGTCAGCGGAATGGGAAAAAGCAAAGTTTAAGGCCCATTCACACTGGGTACCACACATATTGCTGGATTTACTTATTATTGGATTTCGATATTTATTGTTGGAATTATTTTTTTCCAGCTGATGAATGATTAATACATTGACAGCCATTGCTTTAAAGAGCACAAGCATTTCAAGCAGAATACAACATAACTGCAGAGATTGCTTTTAATAAATAGAACATTATTGTGCGTTGATGCTGTGGATGATATTAACGATATTGGTGTAAACAGGTCTTTAGAGAAGTGTTTTTTCAAAAGTACATTTTTTTTTAACTTGAGGCCTGCCTTTGTACAATGCTGCTGCATAGGTTCAAGATGCTTCAAAGATGCAAGACTCGAGCGCAATGGTAAAATACATCCATCTAGTGTGATGTTTGCATAGAAAAACAATTGAAAAACAGTGCAGTGTAATGGAAAAAAACATATACTGTGTGTACGGCCCCTTGCTCATGCAATTTAATGGATGTGTTTGGCCAGTTAGGAACGGCTCTCGCTGTTTTTTGAGGCTCTTAAACCATGAGGTTTTACAAATTAAAAACGGTTAAATGTTTTATAATTTACCTCAAGGTCTATTAACTGTACTGATCCATTCCATTGTATTCTGCCCAAAATGCTAATTACTGTGTTTACATTACATTGAGAAGACGCTGTGTTTTACTCAAATAAGTAAATAATAATAATAATAATAAAATGAAATTGCTGTCACATCGCAGTACCACATATAATGGTTAAAATTACCACTGAGAAACGTCCTGATCAAGTCGTGCTTGTGATGGAGTTTCCAGTTGAGCGACTGCATCGGTATCATCTTCCGACTGACTAACCTTATGTCATTTTTTTATTTTTTTTATTTATTTATTTTTTTTACAAGTAACCCTCCGGAGAATTTTTTTTATTATGGTAATGGGTGTTTTGTTTCCGACATGCAAAACAAGACTTGGCCAGCTGACCAATCAGAGCACAGTAGGCTTATGGAAGGGAGGTGATTATAGATCGTAAGTACAGAACTGTATTGAACTAATCATTTTGAAACCATTGAAAAATGATTCTAATATTAAATGTATATTCTGAGAAAATTACAATGTTTTTGACCTTAGATGCATTTAAACCTGTTGTAAGGCATTCCAACACAATACTAGGACACTTTAAAATATCATAAGACCTGCTCTTTAAGAAACCAGTTAGCCAGCTGATTTTAGAAATAGCCGTAGCTCTGCATTGATATACAGGGAACAGAATCAATGAAGGTTATCTCCTTGACACATAAACAGCACAAAGACTCATTGGGAAAACTTAAGTAAGCGTTTGGCGGAGGCATCAGGTTTCAGATCCTCTGCTGCATCTGTCAAACAAGCACAGCGGAGGCTGGCAAGGTAAATTCCTCCAGGAGAGTGGGCTGATCTATAATGAATATATGTGTGGTTTCATGTTTGGAGGGGAATTGGCCTGAAGGTTGATTTGTGAAGGTTAACGGTGAGGTATATAAGGCTGAAGTTGCATCTTGTATCTTCAAAGGTTGAGATCTTGGGTAGTGGTCCAAACCCTGCCTTTTTTGACTGTTATTAATTATTTGTCTTCTAGGAAAGGTGTACGTTCACTGCCGAGAGGGCTACAGCCGTTCGCCCACTATCGTCATTGCTTACCTCATGCTCCGTCACAAGATGGATGTACGAGTTGCCACGGCTACAGTAAGACACAAGCGAGAGATCGGCCCGAATGATGGATTCCTGCGCCAGCTGTGCCAGCTCAACGAAAAGCTGGCAAAGGAGGGCAAGTTGAAGACCAAATGATAGAATGTGCTCTACCCCCACATATATTTACAAATGCAGGCACACGGTCAAACTAGTGTGCCCTATTTCCAGTCCCAAGTGTATTAACAGAATGTATGCAAACAGTACATCCAGAGCATAAGCATGGAGGTTAACAAAGTGTATTCAAACACACTTTCACATACAGACTCACACAAGGTGTTGTCAGTGTCCTGAGAAATTACTCCTGCTTCCAGATGGCCCGTAAATGGAAATTTACTGGCATATCTGAATAATTAAGGCTGTAGAAGGAGTAGGGGCAGTATTTTATGTCATCACAACTGCTTTGTTTTTGCATCATCCCTAATGATAATTAAATGCCGTTTTTCACTAGGTACACCTAAATCATTCCGGTAGCCAACTTAGTGTATATCTCACAAATTCAACTTTTGGAGCTTATTAGCCCAACTGTCATCTGCAAAGATTGTAAATAGAGCACAATCATCCATTGGGTTCCTATTGTCAGAAATACTGTGATTGCTCATCCCTTTTCTATTCGTATATGCAGCGAGATGATATTTAGGTATAAATATACACATTTGAACCCATTTACAGACCTACAGCCAGATTTTTGATAGCTTTCCAGCATTTTAAATCCGAACTTAACAGGAGGACAAATATGTTGTGTAACAGCACACACTCCATTCGCTCACAACAAAATAAAGTAACATTCCACGTTGTGCCGAACGGTAGCATACAATCAACAATTTATATCTACAACAAACCAACCATATGTTGTAGCTCGGATTCAACAGATGCTACAAACAGGTTCAACCCGGTTCTATGCAGCAGTGATAATGCATCAGCCCCATTAGATCTCTTTACTCTGGAATCACTGTCTCTAACTGCCAAGTCTCATGCCACATTTTGTCTACCACAAGATCACAGTCAGCCTTGTCCAGAGAGACCCGTCCGGTAGATGGAGAGCCTCTGCCATACCAACTGCCTAATGATGTGCCCTTACACAAGGTTTTTTATCCAGAGGCCTAGTGCCCCTTCACACTGCTAGTTCAGAGAACTGCAGGAAGCATGTCAGTGAGGTCTTTGGAGTATAGATCAGATTTTTAAGGGTAGCTGTTGAATAAGATTAGGTCTACTCCGGGCTTAGCTTTGTCCTTAAAACAGAATTACTTTAGAACTGGAACTAACTCATTTTGCTGCACTGCTGGCTTCTGTCAGGTTTTAAAGAGGTCATATCGTACATATTTTTATCATTTAATTATTTCCCCTGAGGTCCACTTATAATGTTAGTCCAATTAAACCGGTAGTTTTTGCTGTTGTGCCTTTAAGACTTCTATGTAAGCGTCCTCTTTGCATGTGAAAGGAGTTACACTGATTTGAGATTCACAAAATGGTCTTCATTGAAATGTGCAGTTTAAACCATTCAGAACAGACTGAAATACAGACAGACAGTAACATTAAAACTTTCCCACATTGTACTCTTATCATTATTAATTCAATTTAGGAATAACGGTATCTTTATTTCTGTATAGCTCCTTTGGGACAGGTTTGGTTACATTGATGTGTATATATGGGTGGTCATATGTTAAAGTATCCACTTTGTTGACATCAAAAATTTTCAGCATTTCAGAATGAGACCTTTTTGTAGCTTACCTTCAGTATTTTTGGACTGGGGACTAAGTTTTAATTTCTTAAAGTTAACTCAAAAATTAGATTGCTCATAATATGACCTCTTTAAAGAAGAACCAGCATCATTTCATTTGAAATAAGTGCATGCGGCAGTTTTGAACACATAGCTTTATGAATTATTCTAATTTCTCTTTTTTTAAATTTGATTGATCTAATATTAATAGCTCCTGGGCCTCTGCATATTTATTACTGAGGGAAAATACTATAGTACAAATCGTAGGCTAGAGTATAACACAAAGCACTACTTATGCCTCTTTTTTTTTATATTTCTATATTCCAGATATATATACTTGTATATACATATTTAGATGTTGACATATATGAATGTATGAACTGTCCATAATGTTTGTGTATGACCAGTATCTATTAACAGTAGAAATATCTAATATATTAATATATTATAGTCAATATCCTATTTTTTTTTTAAACGTCATGAATGCCATGGCTCACTTACCCAAAAACACCACTTTTGTTTTTTACACCCAGTTGTTTGCTAGAAACTCCAATATTATCTAGTTTTTCTTTTTCCTCTGATGGAGAGTTTTTTGCTTTATTTTTTTCTCTTTAAAAATCATTTACTTTGTATTAGAGGATCAAAGTCTGTTTTCACAGGTAACACTGTTGCAGGCTACCTCACAACAATCATACTACTGTAGCTAATCCCCAATCATTTTTTCTTATAGTTTTTTATTTTTGTCGAAGAACATTTAAAATGGACAAATACCTATGTGTAAAGCATTCAAACTATAAACATTCCTTTATTATAATCTGGAGACCTAGGCTTTATACAACCTAACCAACTGTAGCTATGGAACCCTGTGTGCTGTAACAAAAAAAAAACAAAAAAACAGAAAGAAAAGTTAACCAACGAAGATGCTTTGTGCCAATGGCAAACAAACAGAGTTTAGCAGTCATTAAAACTGACCTGAAATCTTCCTGTGCTTTCAAAGTTTTTAGCACCAACTTTTAACCTCAAAAAGCAACAATAGCGCATTTTGAATAAGCATATTTAAAAATTTCAACATAAAGATGTGTTTGCTGGCCCTGTTGGCTACAAGGCTTCATCAGAAAAAGAACACTCCCTTTTCTGGGGCCTGTTTCACAAAGGAGGTTAAGTGAAAACTCTGAGTATGTTAACCCTGAAATGAGGGAAACTCTAGGTTTTCTGTTTCAGAATGGAAGGTTGTCAAACCTGAGAAAGCAGGGTAAGTCAAGCCCGTTTCTGAGAGAGAGTTTCAGTTACCATGGTAACTTACTCTATGAACCTAACCTGGTCAGGAGCAGGTTTTCTTCGATAAACCCAGAGTTTATTTTGGTTTCCTCCCCCTTTTTAAACACTTCATTGAAAAATGCTCTTTTTTCCTACTAAGTGTTTTTTTTTTCTTACCCTTTTTTTCTTTCTTATGAAAATGGAAACAAGATTATTCTGAGTGTCTATTACTAAGAGCAAATCTACTGTAGCTCCGCCCTCCATCGACACATAAGGTTAAATATGACACATGTGAATAACGGCTTCAATGGTGTAGGCAGTAATGTTTTTGGCACGGAAAACTAGCTTGTAACGCGATTGATTGGGTTAGAGTCCTTCTCACTTTTCCCATCACATGTCACATTAGAATTTAATTTTCAATAAAAATGAACAAAATGTTCTAAAAGTGGAAGTGAAGTGCCTAACGAGTGTTTAATAATGATACAACTATTTATAATTGTAATAAATATAATAATTTACAATCTGTTATTATTGCATCCTGTTAATGTAAAACAATACTGAGGTGCAAATGGGCCTAGTATGTATCTGCCAGTATAAAGTATAACTAGCATCCAATTACTATTTACACTTAGCCTGTTGCAAAGAACTGCTACTTTTACATGGTAAAAAGAATATATCACGATTTTCACTGTAAATTTTTTTCTGTAAATAGCATCTAGAGCTACTTGCACTTAGCCTACTGTAAATAGGATCTATCGCTAAGAAAGTATGTTAATTCCACTTAGTGTAAATAGCCAATGCCGTATTTTTCTTACTCTATTGGCAGATCATTTGTAAAATAAGAAAAATGCACTTAAAATATTATTAATATTATTATTTTATATATATATTTTTGCCCATGAGATACCATAAAATGATTAGCTATTCATTAATCTAACGTTCTGGCAGTTTTCACCTGTTATATTATAACACTGAGAAGAATTATATTTGTATCGAGTCTGAAGTATGCAGACGGTTTTTTGGCGGGAGCTGTTGCCATGGTGAATCGTAATATCGGTGCTCCATTGATACTGGCTTTTTATAGTTGTGGTGCACGCGCTTAACTCAGAGTCAGTTGATTAAACCAACTCATTTCAGCTGAGCTGTAATCGAAAACTCAGAGTTTCCCATCTCAGGGTAAGTCAACTCAGAGTTCAAGTTTAAACTCAGAGTTGGTTGAACCTCCTTAGTGAAACGGGCCCCTGATCTGGATCTATGGAAAGAGAAACACTGCCATCTGCTGTTGATAACCCATGTGATTTGCACAAACTGTCCTGCTATGTATTGCCTTTTATTCATATGTATGGATTGTATGTTACACATTGTATAGAAATTGTAAACAATGTAATTATACAGGGAAGATTAAATGAAAATGGTTGTACCATTATATAGCTTAATGATGTCAATAGTATATATACCAGTTAATCACAATGCTGCTTGGTCATTTTGTATTTATGTGATATTTATGTTTTTATTTTAATAACAAAGATGTTGAGGAAACACTACCCAAGACTGAATACAAACTAAGTTGTCTAATGTGATGCATTTTTTGATGCACGTGTATTTTTGGGCATCAGTGCAAAGTATTGTCTGTGCAAGTTTGTTTTGTCCATGTGTACAAGCACATAGTTGCATTCATGTGTGCACACTCACTTGCTCAAATGCCGCTGACTACACGTAACTCTATATCGTCTATGTGCCGTCTCTTACTGCTGTATGCTTTGTGTTGTTGCTGTAATGTGATATTGTAAATGATTGAGCACTTGTTTGTTGTGAAGGACATGGAACCTCAGCAGTTTCAAATTTGGCAGGAGGGTTTGGCACAAATATTCACACTCTCAAATTATGTTTTGCATTTTGAGTTCGGGAGTTGCTTGATGGGACTAAACGACAGAATTATGATTTTGTTTTAATCTGACTTAATCAGGAAAGGAATTACAGAATGATTGAAATGGAGGTCAAATGAATGCATTCACACGACACAGGCTGTCTAAACATCCCACCTTAAAGCCTTATCTTGAAGATGGATTATATATTTTTGATTCATGTCTTCACTTCACAAAGCAAGGTGTACAGCTTCTACACTTTGTTGAAGTGCACTTGATTAAATCAGTTATTTTTCTTACATTGGAAAATGTTCTTTTGTTTTATGATGTCAGACAATAAATGGCAAAAATAAAGACATGCTTTTTTTACGTCTTTTATTTAAATAGTTTAGTGAGTTTTAACTGGGAGAATGCATTGTTAGACCCATAAAACTCAAATTACAAATTAATTTAAATATAGTGAATATAAGGGTGAAAAGTTAGGGTGATACAGTTGTGTGTGCTGTAATACAGACACACACACACACACACACACATATATACAGTATGCTTGTAATATCAAAAAGTGTTCTCAACCTTGCTAACAACCTTGCTTTTCTTTTCTTTTTTCTTGTATTGTCTTTCGAAACTCCAAAGCAAAAAAAAAAAAAACGTTTATAATTGCATTTCATGGTTTCATATTACTCATATTGCTCAATGCTATAATAAATGACTTGTTTAAATTTCCTCCTAGGGCATGAGAAAGATTCATTTCTCGTGTAAAATGGTAGTTTGCATGACAATACCCTATTAGTTCTTCATGTGTGTTGCAAGCAGTCTATGTCTGTGGGCCTCTGTGGTCTTAGATTACAACAGAATGGGGCACTTAAAATAGTGCTCAGAACAGCCCCTAATTACTCCTGTTAGGTAATAGATAAGTAGGGTAATGTTCAGCTGTGTACAGACATTACTGCAACATTTGACTTGCCTCAGCAAATCCACAAAGACTGAGCAAATGAATGACTTCACTACATCCGCAGCTAGATTTAATGTGCATGGCATCATGTTTTACTGTATGTTATATATTTGAAGAGATCATTATAAAATATGAGTACAGGGTTAAGGTTTTGGGTCAGCATGTGTGAATATTTATGTATTTATGGAAGTACTGTATGTACACTATTTATGCACTATGTTTATTCATAAATTAGAAACATATATGAAAGATGCTTTATGGTATGAGTTTATAGTCTGTCTCCAACAGATGGAGACAAATTCTTCCATAAATCTGTCTCCCTCTTGTGTCCTGTGCTCCTTGTACCATGACCCACAATCTAACACAATTCTTTCTTTTGACACATATACATACTCATATCCAATCATCTGTCACAGGTCCTTTAGCATATGCCTGGTCCTTTAGAATTTGTTCGGCAAACCTGGCGCTGGGGATGACCTGCTCAGACTTCATGTATCCACAAGGATAAGTGAAAACACTCAAATCAATTGGTCAGACACTAGGCCTGCACTCTTTCCATGACCCTGTGCACACTGCAATTACCTGAGCCCAGCTGTGGGGTCCTTTGAGAGTGCTGTCCAGGGGCTCCTTTCTGTCACACTCACAAACCATGCAGGACCATAGAACAGGACCCGAAGGAGAAACGCATATATATATATATATATATATATATACTGTATATATATACATGTACATCTACTGTATATACATATATATATATATGAGAAAATTTAATATTTAAACATACTATAACGAATTAAATCTTCATTATCTTCGGCAAGAAGGAGGCCAGAACCGGTGGACAATCAAATGATACTTTAATGGTCAAAATAAAGACAAAACAGCACATCAGCCCCTCATGGACGACTGACGCGCACAAATAAAAATCAAAACACAAAATAAAGTCCAGGCCTGGTCCTCTCTCGTCCGTCACTGTCGTCGCTCCGGTTTTATATCCCTCCATCTCTTCCGTGGGACTCGAGACCGGCGAGTGTCGCAGGTGTCGCTCATCTCCAATCACTCCACCGGCCTCGCTCCTGTTCCCACGTCCCTCGGCCCCGCCCCACTCGTCACACATACTAAAATGAAATTATAATAAAATAAATAGATACTTTTTATAATTGTCAATTAATATAAATGTCTTCATGTTTTCAAAATGTAATATTTAAATAAATTGAAATAAAATGAATAAATAATTATTTTAACTTTGTGCAATGTATTTATCTTCTTTTAATATAGGTCTACACAAATGTTCATTCTCGAAACAAATGAATTTAGATGATCCGAGGAGGAATAAAAGATAACCGAATTAGAATTGTTGGGTGAACAAATTTGTGTGGGTTATGCCTAATATATCTGTGTAAATACATTGTTATAACTGTGTTTTAAGTTTTTAGAAACATTTCCTGACAGATTTTGTAATCATGAAGTCATTTAAAATTGGGATAGATCAAATTCTGGACAGATAATTTGGCAGTTTTGGCAGTCAATTTTAGTAAAATCTTTTAATTTAATTTGATCTTTTAAAAATCTCATTATTAAAATCATATTAAAATCATTATTAATATCAATCTTGTGGATGATATCCCCCTTTTCTTTGTCATCTTCACTAATGATTGGCTTAAATGAAAAGCATATGATGTTTCCCCCTTTAAACTTTTTTGTCCCATTTCACTGCGTGCTCCCATAATGAAAACGTAAGGAAAAAAAGTGGAACATCTGTGAAACAGCACTAATTATTGGGAAATATGGGAGAGAACATTCTTGGAATGGATGGGCTTCAGATCCTCTTCCAAGCACTTGTGCCCGCAGTGGTGTTGCTCGTTTCATCTTCCTGTACTCTGCTGGTGTGTCGTTCCTGCGGGCCTTGCCAAGTGCGTCTGATATTTATTAAAGAACTGTTATGTAAAAAACAGCAGAATATGGCTGTATGGCTCCTAAGGGTCCAAGTCAGATCGCTGATGAGGTGGGATTTTAGTTTTAGTTGTGAAATATGCACACGGCACTTGTTGCTAGTTGTGTAGAACAACAAATAAGACACATCTAAAGCAAAACTTCATTATTGAGGGAGATCAACCGTAATGATCACTAATTAGCCACAGACACAAAAACCACATGAAAAGGGATCTTCGGCTGTGTTATTGATGCACAAATCCAGCCAGAGCAAAGATACAAAAGAGAAACATGAGTTAATGAAGGATAGGCTTCAGTTGACCCTTATATGCAAGGTCAAGTGTCAATCCATTTGCTAGTTTTGGAAGACACTGAAGTCTCAATATGGGTGCCATAAATCCAAAGTTGCAAAAATCAACCAGAAATGTAATAAATAGCATTAAACACAATAAGCTCTAAACAGAGTAAGACTAAAATAGATTTGTGGCATGTGTTTTGTCTTCAAAATAACACTTTTGACTACACAATTTGTGCATAAATAAATAGCTTGGTTGGCTGATAACAAAAATGACCTTTTAGAGTGACCTCTGACTTATAGGAAACCAAACCCAAGAAGGTTATAACAATATATCAGCACAAAGAAGGATTTACATACACATCTTTTGTCTTTGGCAATTCATGACAAATCAACAGCATTGACAAAACAGACGGAAGGAAAGTCCACACTACTGTGAGGTGTCTGAAACCTGTCCCTTCTCAAAGCAAGTTTATTTTCTTAGCACAGTTTCTTCAGTGTGGGTGGCCAGTTGGAATATCTTTCCTGCTACTCTGTCATCAGCTACCTTCACATGACAGCCAGTGGCATGACCTTGTTTATTAGTCCTGCTTATAATAAGTGTTTATTGGATTAGATGCCAGAGAGCAAGATTATTTTCACATGCTTATTATTTGGTTTTATTGATCCTATAAAAAAGCAAACTTGTGGAGCTTTTTGAAACATGCTCTTGAAATTACTTCCTTTTTTCCCCCTCCCTCTCTCAGAACCCAAATAAATTCCTGCATGCCCAGCAGCTGAGCCTTTTTATACTTTAATGGCTAATTAATGCACCTTTCTCAAGCATTCTGGGAAGAATTCCGCTCCACCGGAAAAGCACATCATCATTGTGTGTTTCTGCAATTAAAAATCTGCTTTCAGTTTCCACATATACATTCAGAGACACTTTCACTCTGAAAATTAACACCCAGTGAATGAGTGATTCATGTACTATGAAAATGGCTTTAGGCTCTTGCAAGCAGTTGCAAATATCACATGAATTACTGATACACATATTTAGGGTTTTCCGTCAAAGATTAAAACATTCAAAAATTTTAACATCTTGTGAAATCAAGCGACTTTTTACACTCTCTATTTACATTCCAAGTACAATGCTGTTACATTTAATCAATCTCAATAAAAAATATATATCTTCTGAATGGGGCTAGTAAATCCTGAGCACAGCATGATTGTCATTTAAAAAAAAACAGTAACTTTACATTAAAACAATAGTTTGTCTAAAATTTTAATTTTGCTGAATTTTTTTCACCCTCAGGGCATCCAAGATCCAAAGGATATGCAGTTTTTAATTCATCAGAATCAATTTGGAGAAATGTAGCATTACATCACTTGCTCACCAGTGGTTCCTCTGCAGTGAATGGGTGCCATCAGAGTGAGAGTCCAAACAGCTGATAAAAACATCACAATAATCCACAAGTAATCTACACAACAGCAATCAATCAATAATGTCTTGTGAACAGAAATAAATCTGCATTTAAATATATCATTAAGATGTTTTAACTTCCATTATATTGCTTTTTCCAGTGAAAAGGTCTCATCTGGAGAGAACCAGGTGAGAAATATACACCCATCAAGTACATTTACAAGTGAAAACAGTTTATACCAGTTGTGCTGTGAGAGAAAAAACAGGGGATAGACTTTTTTTTTTTTTACTAGTGGAAGCGATATTATGGATAGAGGACTTGTATTTAATGGTTTAAATTTAAAATGCCTTAACGATGGACTCATCTGCTCAGAGTCGAGCACATCTTGCATGGCCTGAGGGTACATTTTCCGCAAACTTTTTCAGCACTTTTCAGCAGCCAAATCATCAGAGAATTTCAAGATTGCAAGTTGTTTTGAAAAATCTCACTTCCAGAAGTCCTGGACCAGATTTGATTAAATAAAACAATTATTATGGAAAACTATCTGGATTGTAACAAAGTGAATCAGAGAACAATGACGCACAATATTTCTCAATAAGATTCTTTCATAACTACTTAAGTTATAGTCTTTCTCGATTCCCAATTTTTTTCTATCAGCATGCTAGCTGCAGCTACACTGCCAGCCTGTGTGCTTAAGTTGTAGGAACCATCAATGCATAAACGGACGGAATAATGTGCTAGGTGATCAGTGTTTATGAATGCACTTGTAGCAGCACACATCGAGTGGTTACAGAGCAGTTAACACATGGACCCAGTGGTCAGAAAGGTTTGCCTAGACACACTGTGAAACCACAGCTGAGGTTTCTGCTGCTCTTAAACTCAAATGAACTCTTTAAAAACATGATTTAGACTTGGAAGTGCTTTTAGTATGATTCAGCTAGTCATGGCTTATTTAAACATCTAATGTGCTTCCATTTCCATTAAATTTTCAGACTGTTGTTTTCAACAGCTAATCATGACAAATGCAAATGACTTGGTAGATTGAGAAGTGAAGTATTACTGTAAGATTATATGTTCATGAGCTGCAGGGGAGCTGTACTTTATAAATCATGGATAAAAAATGATCCATACATTTTTTTTTCTTCTGTAACATTGCACAGATGCTTCATTTATAATAATATTTGCAAGAACTGTATTTCTAAATGTGACATCAGTCCCCAGGGCAGCTTAAAATAGTGTAACTTATGCATTTGAATGAAGAAATCGATGTTTTGGTGCTGAATGGCTCAGTTTACCACATATTACTTAGTATATTTATGCCTGGAGACTGTGTTTTCTCTGCACAAACCCAAAGAGATATAAAAACAGCCAGTGAATGACAGGGAAAGGACATAGGCTACAATCAGACTAGGCCTGTGGTGGACATTGTGATCTTCATGATGACAGGATGAAAAGAAGAGTCACAATAGATCTCAGAAGTATTCCATCTATCCTGTTTTTTCTTTGCCAAAATGGTTTCTAAGCTTGAACTACTGGCGGACACAATGTAACAGAGTAGCATTAAAATTTGTTGCTTAACCAGTGTAATGCAAACTGAGATATTTTCTCTCTTTTGCTTAGCTTATCGACAGGGCGAAGCAGTATCCCAGAAATAATATCATGTCAAGGTGTTTGTTTGTTTGGGCTCCCTCAAGAGGGCAGTGTTCGTACAAAGCGATGCATTTAATGTCAGACAGTTATGTGCCATAAAGCATCTGCATCTAGTTCGCGTCACACTGCTTATTCATGTTAATCTTTAATTTATACTGTCAGACTGCAAATGTGTCCCTGATATATTTGCACGTAAACAGAGTAAAAGAAAGCCAAAACAAAAGATTTCAAACAAGTATATAAAATATTTTTAAACGTTTCAGCACTGATTAAACTTATTACAAGTCAGTCACAGCACGTGAATTTCACCGGTCGCCAAATAGGCTAAAACAAACACGTTACCTTCGCGCGATTTCCTTGTTTAAAAACTTCCATTTACATTCAAGTCAAGTCATTGTACAGTTTGCACAGTTTCTAAAAAAAAAAAAATAATAAAAATAATAATAATAATAAAATAGTAGGCTATACAAAAATGACTGAAAACAATGATAAGTGTCCAAATTTCTGACTGGCTGTTTGAGGTTTGATCTATAAGTAAAGACGAGACAGTATGAAACAGCAGTAAAGACTTGCTGTCTCATTTCTGGTGAAAAATAGATGACTTTTCTCTCTCAAAGTTGACCTTAGACTTCTGCGTGTGCCCCTTCCTTCCTATCAGTTTCTGAATGAGCGGCTCTGCCTAAATCCCTCCCACTTGCGCTAAATTAACTGTTTTTTTGCAAAACCTGTGGTACTTTAAAAAGGCAAGCCTCTCACGAGGAGAGGAAACCCGGTCAGAGCTTGCCCGCTGAACGTCTCGTTCTCTGTGTCAGTATGCAGGTGTCTCTAGCGCTCGTGCACTGCGGCGCGCGGCTGTTGCTGCTACTGGGATGTTTCACAGCTGCGCACGGATGGAGAGCTTTAAAAAATGATGCGACAGAAATTATACCTGAGTACACGGAGGACACGAATAGACCCGAGGAGCAGATACAGCTTTATGACAACAACACATTGAACCGAGCTAAGAACGGAGGAAGAAGGTCATCAGGCAACTCCCGTACGTATAGTAAGTAAAAAGAAAACGAATCTTTAATTAAAAGCATTGAGCTCTATCAAAGCAGATCAACACCAACACAAACATGTACTAACCAATATATCCAACCTATATATATATATATATATATATATATATATATATATATATATATATATATATATATATATATATATATGTATATGTATATGTATATATATATATATATATATATATATATATATATATACCGGTATATATATATTATTTTAAGATTATTTGTGGGTTATTTTCCCTTAAAAATTGGGCCGTATCTATCAACATCAAGACATTGAAAGAATATGTAAATAATTATTTTGAATTTTATTTCAGCATTTTTTAAGCAACTTCTTAAGTAAATTTTACATTAGTGATAAGATGTTTTATGAAAGTACAGCTTGTATTAAGTAAAGTAAAATACTAAAAATAAATAAAATATATTTCAACACTTTCAAGGAATAGGCCTATGTGTCTTTTAGTAGGTACGTTTTTGCATGTTTGCAAGTTAACAAAATTTGGGTACTGTGTGTTTTAATATGTCTAAAACTTAGGAGGAATGAAAAAGAAATAAGTGTCAAATGTAATTAGACAATTTCCGCTAGATAGATCTGTTATCTAAAATGGTTTAGCAGCTGAAAAGTTCATGGGGTAACTAAACAGCAACTATATGTAATAATATTTGCTCCAATAATATTTAATAATGTAATTTCTCCAACCAGTGACTTTGAAAATTTGCCTTGTATTTTATAGTGTGAGGCGTATATGCAGGCTACACATTCAAACACCATTTACTTCTACAAAACTGGATATTCCTATATTGGCTCTAAACAGATGTGGCCGCTTCAAAATAAAAGCTCTATAATAGTTCTGAAAGAATGCATGCCGTTCCACCTTTTCACCAGAACAAATGATGCATTTACTTCGATAACCCTTTTTTGTTACTGAATCCCCAATTTGACATAATTAGACAAGGTTTGCCTTTCTATAACCATCTAAATGCAACAGCATGGTTTCAGCACAGTTGAAAATGTGAGAAGTTATTCTATGGGGTCATTTCTTCAGGGCATTGCCACAATAGAGAATGACTCCCACCTGTGAAAAGTAAAACTACTGTGAATTCAAACCTACACTAGTTCTAACAATATGTGTGTGACCGTGTATGTTAATGTCAAAATTAATAAAAAAGTCTCTTAGAGCTTATTTCCAGAGCACAAATCAAGACTCTGCCAAAAAAAAAAAAAAAAAGAAACAATGAAAAGAAAAGGCAAATGCAAAATCTGGGGAGGTGTTTGATTAATTGTCTAATTATTTTTTTGCTAAATAAATACACTGATTACTTCCAAAAATAATAACAACCTCCATGAACAGAGTAATGAAATTATGGCAATAACAATAAACAATACAAATGATTAAGGATGAAGCAATTCGTAATGTCAACCAGAGATGCAAGATAATTTCGGATATCTAATTATGTCAGTGAACACCCCTAAATTCATGTTGTGTTTAAGCATAAGGAAACAGTTATTCAGCCTGGCATGTAGGTTATATTCGCTCATTAAGGGGTGGAGAAAGATATCACACTCTCATGTGCTGCTCTTGAAGGGGTGACGTGTGGTGTAGTCTCTCTGGTGGTCAGTTTGGGGTCATGTTGAGATATGTTCATCTTCCTCTGGCTCTCGTCCTGCTCCTCATAAAACATCAGATCAGGTTTTCTGAGAATCAAGGGAGGCTGAACCTGAACTCATCACACACATAAATCCTTTGTTCTTCTCCACGAGGGGAGCTGCAGAATGAAACCGATCTTTCCAATCTCAGTTTCATCTCACATATCATTGTCAGTGTGTTTTCTGAGGAGTTTTAGTGAGTTTACGATAAATTCAAAAATCTTATTCTAAAAAGTTAGCTCTAACACAGAGAGTCCGAAGTCTTTCGATCCTGTTTACAAGCAATCAGTCCGTTCTGTACAGAACAATCTGGTATGTTGTTTAGCGTCTGTGGGTTTCTAATTTTTTGGGATTCTCATCAATTTCACCATCAGTCAAGAGCACATCTACTACAACTTGTTAGCCAAATCCAAACCAGAAAAAAAATAAATAAACACATCGTACCGATATTAAAATATTTTATCATGCATTTCCTTGCTAGCTGGACACACAACAGATTTTTCTGGGAAAATCAACAAAGTCAGCTTTAGAAAATTTACTTGAATGCCTGTGTGAATAACAAAATATGAAAATAAAATCTGTTTTGCTTATTGTAGCTGCGAATAGTCCAAAATCCAGTATGTCATACAGGCTATAATAATTACCAGCTCTGGTAGCTGTGTTTTATTTAAAATGTTTCCCTATACCATTTTGTAAACATTTAACTTTGTCTTGGATGTCCTCTCTTTCCTAGGAGCCTCTGAACTAAGCTGCCGGGAGCTGCGTTCTACCCGCTACATTACAGATGGATCTTGTCGCAGTGTCAAACCTGTGAAGGAACTAGTGTGTTCTGGTCAATGCCTTCCAGCTCACCTTATGCCAAACTCAATTCTAAGGGGAAAATGGTGGAGAAGCAGTTCATCCGATTATCGCTGCATTCCCGCGCACTCCCGCACCCAGCGGATACAGCTCCAGTGTCCTAACGGACCCAACCGGACATACAAAATCCGAGTAGTCACGTCTTGCAAGTGCAAACGCTACACTCGCCATCACAACCAATCGGACATCAAGGAGTTGTCCTCCAAGAAGCCCCGACGCAATAAGAAACACCGTAGCAAAGTGCCATCAGTCAACAGCAATTCATAATGAGGGGAAACATACACTGATACAGAAACTCTCTCCTGCACACATACAAATACAACTATACACATATGCACACATATTTCAGAAACTGTAATCCTCAACTACAAGGGAAGGAAAAACACATTAGCTTTTAAGAAAGCTTGCCAACAAGTTTCCAGTGTATTTCAGATGTCCCACTGTTTGTATGTGCTCTTTAGCCAAAAAAGTCCCAGTTTAATCACAGGATGCCAGTGGACTAATGGACACTTGAGTAAAAGACGTATGCTGTTATGTGAGATTAGTTCAGGGAATGTGATAGTTCATGAAATTTTGAGGAAGGAGGAATAACTCCATATATTCTTGCCCAAGCAGTTCATTTCAAGTTTGAAGTTCATTGAAAGGGTAAGCTAACTACGGGGAAACACAATGAGCACTCAACCGATCCACCAAGCGCTCATGTGAATGTTTACGTACCAGATTTGTCCTCCTCTTTTGGGACTGGGAGCAGCGTGTGATTTGACCGTCCAGCCGTGTCGGGCCCAAAAGACACACCGCTGCTGACAGATCACTAAGGCCCAGAATTCTTAACCTTGGTCAATTTTCCCAGCCCGCGAGTCCTTTTGACGGGCTGGGGAGCCGAGCCAATCACCATGTGAGTTTCTGCAACTTCACATTTCCACATGAAACTGATCGGAACTGGCAGTTATGGAGAGTTAGAAAAGTTGTGTCAGCCCTCCGCGGTCCAAGTCCCTGGAGGTCAAGAACCGCAAACGATATTCCTGTGACTTGTCCTAATTACCAAATAGTTCCATTCCTGTGTTTAGGATTTGAGTCATAAAAAGCTATTTCCTCTAAACGTGGTCAGTTCCTGTTTGTTAGAACACCCGAAAAAGAGGCCCACATGTGTGCAAGAATCTGCAGCAATTCCTCGCGGGCAAAGAACCTTTCTGCACCCTCCTTCAATGGAAACCATTTGGAGATATTCAGCTATCTGAAATCGCTAGCGGGTTACCTATTTCTATTACTGAAGTCTTTAGCAAAGATGTCATCCTTCTTGTCTTGTGACTTGAAAAGGAGAGACAAATCCATGAACCAAACTTTGAAATTGTGGTCTGGATGTTGTGACTTCCCTGCCTTTTTTTTTTTTAAACATAGCTGACAATATTTGCTTATTTTTCAATTGTGTGTTTTGAAATAGCAACAAGAAGGTATTTTTATAATGTAAGCAGACTTGCCATGAATAGAAACTTGTACATACTGTACCTGTGTGGCCTCATTGAGTGCTATCCTTCTCCAACGGATGGATAAACACTCTGTCCGACCAAAAGACTGTTACAAAGAATGAATTGCGTATTTATTTTTTTCTATTTCATCATTTAAATTATTTATGCAATCTCTTGTAGAAAATAATAGCCATTATTGTACTATATGTAATTATAGTGAATTTCATAATGAAAAAGAGTACATGAATAAAGTTAAGCAACGTATATATGTGAAAAGAAGTGTGTTTGTTATCATTCTTGTCAGACTGCTTTGACAGATCCTTTCTCCTCTCAGGCTGTAACTGCACGCTAAATCCATCCCTCAATGAGCCCTCTGTAAACAATATTCCACAATTAGGAAGTAGAGGCTTTGTAGCCCTTTAGAATGTCTAAGACACCTTTACAAAAGGTGAGAACAGGAAAGAATCCCCTCGTCAGACAGGAACAGTACAGTCACAACAGAAATAGCTATTTTCATCCGGTGTAGTGAACTCAACCCACAGGCTTCCATTCATCTGTTTGTTTTCTAAGCTTGCAGAGTCTGAGCCATAGATTGACAAGGAAATGTGTATTGGCGGACTTGTTTTTGTTTCACACTTAAGTGCTTCCTCATGATGAAATTCTCTTTATTAGTCTAACTGGGTCCAGGCTGCTAAGTACACAAACTACATGTAGTCATTATGCAGTAAAACCAACAAATTTGCTTTTTTTATAAGTTAGAAGTGTTTCTTATATTGTGACTAAAAGATGAAACACTGGGGAAACATTTCTAACATTCTAAATTAAATGCTTTTTATTTCTTGTATTTCTATACATCATCAATTGATAACATATTTGAATTCAATTCTAATATAATCATCCCAAATTCATGGCCACTTGACATGCCATGCTTTCGCTCAAAAGTAGCTGGCAGGTAGAAGCATTTTCAAGTAATTCAAGAACAAGTGCTTGAACGTGTCACTTGAGTACTTCCTGAATAAATTGATGCTGACAAAGCATCTGACCTGAGTTACGGCCGCTGTTTGCAGGCGTTACTCGGCAGGGACCTGGCACGGACCTCCACAGCAACAGGGAAAGCAGGAGTGTGTGAGAGAGGTCAGCTGAAACTCACTCCTCAGTGAGTGTTTAACACTTTTTTGCCTGCTCCACAGTATCTCAGACGCCACAGCAATGCTCAGATGCTTAACTCCTCCAGAGACCTTGTCGGTTAGATCAGGCAATAGCTGGGTATGATCTTCTGAATGTAATAAAAAGTTGTTTAAAATTGATTCTTAATCATACTTTTGTCCTTTGGTCTATTTTGATCAGTTTCTTTTGGTAAATAATGTAATATAAATACAGAAGATATTGGCTATGGGACATTTATTATTTTTATTTTCACATTACTTGAAATCTATTAATAAAAATATAATAATATCTAAAATACAATTTTTATGTGAAATAATATAAAATAGTATTTTTAAGTAAAATTACTTTTTTTTATATATATACAAAATATGTGACTGAAGTAATTTTTTTAAAAAGCATAATAGACTATGGGACTACAATAAAAGAATTCAAAAGTTTTTAAATGAGTTTTTTCAATTTGGGTTGAATTTGATCCAAAGACCAGGCGGGCGCAGTTATTTAGGACAATAGGAGGGTTGGGAAAATGGGGAGGCTCTAAAAGTGTCATATAAGTTAACACTTTTAGCCACTTGACTTTGACTATAATGTATTGAAGACATTCATTGTTGAAGTCATAGCTTGACCAAAGATGACGTCTTTACCTTCCAGTTGCTCAAAGCACACAGGTTGACCTTTTTTTAGGGGTACTCTGTGGACTTCCAACACATGATGGTGATTAAAATCTCACTGAACTGAAGATGTGTACTATCGAATGAAATTCAAAATGTAGTTCTTTTGAGGTTGCATAGTACCTAAATAAGTTCATGCTGACAAAGCATTAGTCTTTAGACAGTCATTAATGAAGGCACTGATCTTCATCCAAATGTAAGTAAAATAAAACATCTGATCAGCTGATTTAGATATTATGTTAGAGTAGATGGTTTCTGTTATTGCCAAAAACCAAAATACCTCAGTGATATATTTTTCTGTGATGATTGCTCTGTTAGCTGGGATTATGTTGTAAGTTTTGGCTCAATCAAAAAAAGTAAAGGTCAAATTCTCACAATTGAGAATTCTCACACCTTCTAGACTTGTATAATGGCCCAACTATTGTTGTCAGTGTTCAAGTTTTTCCAAGGGTGGGTGCAGTATATTTTCTGAGCGTAATGTTATACAAAAGGAACAGAAGTTTGTCAGGAGCCCAAATGCATGAAACAAAAATTCCCCAACGTACACTGCATCCCAGAAGTCTGAGGCCACACTGAAACCCAGGGATTCAAAATCTACAATCTGAAAATAAACATGAATTAATGAGATTAAGTGTAAATGAGGGGGTTAAATTATATAAAGATGAAATATGTAAGATTATACTGTATATACAGCTGTTCATGACTTTGGGGTCTGTAAGATATTTCAAAGTCTCTTATGCTCATCGAGGCAGCATAGAATACAGTAAAAACAGTAAAATTGTGAAATACTATTACAGTTTAAAATAACTTTTCCATTTAAATTTAAAAAAAAAAAATTTTTCCCCCCTGTGATTGCAAATCTGAATTTTTAGCAGCCATTACTCCAGTCAGAAATCATTCAAATAATCTGATTTGTTGCTTAAGAAACATTTCTTATTATTATCAATGTTGGAAACAATTGTGCTGCTTAATAAATTTATGGAAACCATGAAATGTTATTATTAATTATTATTATTATTATATGTTTTTTATTTTTTTATTTTTGATGACTATAACAGCATTTAAACAGCATTTATTTGAAATCTAAATCTTTTGTAACACTGTCTTTACTCTTGATCAATTTAATGCACCCTTGCTGAATAAAAGCATTTCTCTCTCTAAATAAATAAATAAACAAACAAATAAATCCTACTATCACAAAAAATTATGGTAGTCTATGAAAACGCAAATTGGTTAATTTTCACTATTGTATCCGTACAGGAAAATCCCAATCAAAGAAAAACAAAACAGCGGGAGTTAAAGGAACACTCCACCGTTTTTTGAAATAGGGCTTATTCACATTATTTCCTACATTTAGATAGGTGGGCAAATGCATTTTTGTGTCAGTGCATGTATTGTTTTAGTTTGACTGGGTCGGCGTTAGCTTAGCTTAGCACAATGAATGGAATCCTTTGTTGCCAGCTAGCATGGCCTGAGTAAAAGTGATCAAAAAAATTTAAAAAACCCACCTAATTACTTCTTGTGGCCTGCGTATTCACAACGAGTACAAATAGCGATCCAGATTAACACTAGGCGATTTCCTAGGCAGATATTGACTTGGGACTATATTATGGGGAAGCACAGGCGAAGCACTGCTATTTCGGCGCAGAGATATCACGCAACACATGAAATCCCACGAATTCCGTCAATATAGCGGCGTGCAACGCGTCAAAAAAAACAGAAGAAGAAGAACATACCGGCGTGACCTGCACCGAGTGTCTTTGCTTTTGGATGATTTATTTTGAGAAGTTACAGCAAACATGGTTATTACCTGCATAGCAAAAGGTTGTGAGAACAAGCAAAGGACATACACGAATGTAATGTTTCACAGAATTCCATCTAATGTGGAACTGAGAAATAAATGTCTAGCAGCTCTGGAGATCTGTAGTTCAACGCCTCTCAACAAAATAAAGCAGTATCGTGTTTGCGAAGAACAATTTATGTTGACGGAAGTCGTGGGATTTCATGTGTTGCGTGATATCTCTGCGCCGAAGTAGCAGTGCTTCGCCTAAGCAGCAGTGCTTCGCCTGTGCTTCCCCATAATATAGTCCCAAGTCAATATCTGCCTAGGAAATCGCCTAGTGTTAATCTGGATCGCTATTTGTACTCGTTGTGAATACGCAGGCCAAGAAGTAATTAGGTGGGTTTTTTTTTTTAATTTTTTGATCACTTTTACTCAGGTCATGCTAGCTGGCAACAAAGGATTCCATTCATTGTGCTAAGCTAAGCTAACGCCGACCCAGTCAAACTAAAACAATGCATGCACTGACACAAAAATGCATTTGCCCACCTATCTTAATGTAGGAAATAATGTGAATAAGCCCTATTTAAAAAAAACGGTGGAGTGTTCCTTTAAAGACTCAAGGACATAATAAGTGACAATAATTAGATACATTAACAAAACACAACTGGAAAGAATAAAACAAAGAGCAAAAGGACACAAAGGACAGGAAAAAAGGAAATTAAAGAAAATTCAGGGCGCTCCAGAGAAGAGTTTAATTTCCAAAGTCAAACACATGTGGTCTATGACGGATGCATTTGGATACGGATGTTTGTTCCCCATCAGCCACTCCCTTATCATAAGAACTAACAGCTTCTAACAAATCCAAAGCAGAGCAGCGCTTGGCATAGACCTGGGAAAATAGGACGTGTTAGAGAGGACAGAGAGCGGGATCTGGTGGTGGTGGGGGTGTTTGAGGGAAAGGCCAGGGTCAGGGCAGAAAGGAGAGACTGGAGCCACTCAGCATGTCCTCCATCACACCCCCATCAAAAACGCTTTTAAGTGTCCACTGCTCACTGGATTCAAAGAACGAACCCTGGGACTAAGAGTGGAAAAGAGCCACCTATCAATGATCCATGAAGGATGGCTCAGTGGGAAATTCGGGTGGGGGGAAGAACGGATGTGTCCAGGGGTGGATGGTAGCATCATGGGTCAGCAGCGATCGATGAGCCATGACCGTCCCAACCAAGTGGCAGCATCTGATGTCAGCCAGAGATATGCAGCGGGAAAGGAAACCAAATAGTCAATAAACATTTACAATACTAACTAAAAAAAATTAACTAAATTGACTCAATTGTCACCAATATAGCAAAAAACCTGGAAGTTTCTTGTAGAAACAGACCAAGTTGAGGCTCTGCGCAGTGTGCTTGTGTGGGAAGCGAGGTAACATTCGTATCAGTGTTAACCGCAGGCCTTGCCAGCTGGGTGTCGACTCTTGGCTCTGGTTTGCAGTTTGTTTGTTTAAAAGATTACAATCCATCCAAGTCAAACAGACACCTTGAACAGAACCCAGCTCTGCCAATAAACACATGCCAAATGGTGAGAGTGTAAGCACTATGCACTCTTGCATCAGAGGGGAAGGAGAAAGGCCAGGTAAAGGCCACCATGTGTGACATCAACATATGATGTCATGGCTACCAATATACAGAAAGTTGAAGTGATTACATTTAATAATTCGACAGCTTAGTTAGTTAACATAAGCATTGTCGGATGTTTATGGAAAGTCTCATATAGTCTTTATGATGTTTGGATCTTTGAATGACATATTCTGGAACAACATGTCTAGAGCAACAACAAATTAAATCAGCGCAGTTTTATTCTTTTGTCTAAGACAGGAAAATATGATGGAGCAATCGTCTATTCTCTCAGTGACAATCATCACTAGTTTGTTTTTCAATAGAATTATGATCAGAATAGCTTTAGCTTCCTATAATGAGAAGAATATGGACTTTAAAGTAGTGCTTCTCAAACAGGAGGCGACAAACTTTCAAGTATTTAAAATTAATTATTTAAATAAAAATCTAACTCTGAGCTTAATTAAAATGCTTAAAAAACATACAATCAAGATCTACTGTATACTAAAATATTGAATAATGAATAATTATTTTCCCCTTCAATAACAAACTACTGTTTTTACTGAAGAACACATAGTTAAATGTAAAAAGTTTTAACTAATTACGTGTGTTTGATTTGAAAATATGAAAAATGATTGTCTGCATAATGTCTATCCATTTGTTTACAATCTCACTGGTGGATATAAAATATGGTACCAACCATTGAAAATCCATGCGGGTCACACCCACCTCTCATCACCCAGATGTGCACCACAGCGGGTTTTGATCATGATAGAACAGTTTCATTTTTTTTTGGCCGTGAGCTTTCATATGTCTCTGTAGCATTACCTCACCACTCACACAGGGGCTGACAGCTCTAACGGTGCTTTCACTATGTCTCTGTGAAAATGCCACTCCACTACTTCAACATACCAAAAAAAAAAAGCTTAAGAAGAAATGCAGAAACCTGGGAACCACAGATATCACCTCATCATTGCCAAGTTGATTAATTTTATTCTTATTGAATAAGCAGATTTGTCTTGGTGCACATTCTGGTCAATAAATGTATTAAATGATTAAATTGTATTAAATGTTTTAAACTTTTGCTTTCATGCACCCTTACTTTTTAAAAATACTTTTAACAGGAAAAAACACTTTTCACATGCCCACTATTTTATTTAATTTGCCCAGAAGCAGATTTACTCGAATTACAAGAGAATTTGTCTCGCTAAAGCTATTGTAATTACATCTAAAGACAAATCATATATAACATTTTTACTATCTAAAGAAAATGAAATAATATTTTCCCACTTCTTGCTAAAATTGACAAATTTGCAGCTTGACTTGTGTGAATACATAATAAACATATGCTGCTCAAAAGTATATTTCCCTCATCATGTTTCATCATATTCCCAAGTATGTTCAGTAAGTATGTTGCCTCCTTGATTAATAAGTACACTACCTTTTAAAAATATAAAATAATGCTAAATAAAATAATATAAATCATTCGTTGTAGTAGAAATGATGCCACAACCAATAATCATGGAAAAGATTTAATGCAAAGAATATTAAAACGATTATGTTTATTTGACTCGTTGTTTTAGATTTTATGATTTCACATGTAATGATTTGTTGTAATTCAAGACTGAATATCTGGGACAAGGGACCAATAAAACAATAAAATCTATAAATAAAAAGCTTTTAAAAAGCAGCATTCAAATACAATGAGGGCACAGTCTTAATGTGACTTTCATCTAACAAAAATAAAAAATGATAAAATAAAGTAAATCAGTATCTGAAAAAAAATCAAGCCCTGGGACATAAAATTGAAGAAATACAATTGTTCCAGTCTTCAGTTTGTTTTGAAAAATATGTCATTTTGTGAGTTACATGTGCCCTCTGTTTGATTGTATTGCACATGGGAACTGTTTTGACTTTTGGTATTGTGAGTGCTCTGATTAATTAGTCTCTTTTGAGTCCTTTAAAAAAAGAAAGAAAGGGAAAAAAGCAATCAGTAAAAATGAAGGGAAAATTGTTTCCTAGCCGTGTGGCCTAGTGCATAGCCCAAAAGGGGGTTAGCAGATATCTTTTGGATCTCTGAAGCTTAGAGGGATTTGAATGCAGTGATCAATTCAGCTTTCTAGTCTTATCAGATAACATACAGCCTCTGGGAATATCCATTCAAACTCAAGCACCAAACAGAGGTGTGTAAACTTTGGTTCAAAAACTCCCGAATGCCTGTAAGTAAAGCGATCACAGAAGGAGTCACCAGAGAAATATGCTTTTAAGTTGATAAATATATGCATTGACATGGCCAGAGTTTGTCTCTTCAGAGTCTGTCTGCTTCTGACCTAAAGATACTTAAAGGTGTGACAGACCCCTGAGTTCTGATTCTCATAGATCTCTTCTTAGATATCTGAATTTACTTCCATTTTTCCTTAACTAAGCTTGTATTTGAAGATGGGATAAAGTTAGATGGGCGAATAGCCCATTTTAACCTCAGATGGAGGAGACATGCAGTGAGATGATTTTAGCAGACGTATATTCAAAAACAGTTTAGAAGAGAATCGTGTAGGAAAAACATGTACATTGGCATGTAAAATTTCCACTCAAATCAGCCATGGCCATTCCAAGATACTTGGACAGCCTTCTTTGCATTAACTTGCAACTGAAAACATTATCTTAAGAATATAAATCTGGTTGCATCTCCACTTTTTTTTTCACTAAACTAAACTTCAGGGTCACTAAACCTTTTTTTTCCAGTGAATAAAATGGAGATAAGCCAAACATTTCTTTATGAATTCCTAAAAAAATCAAGCCAGAGGGAAAATAAATGTGGTGGAAATCATCATGTCCTCCTGACATGCATCCTAACTATGTGTTTTCAATATTTTTCCTTCAAACATATGCAAAGCACATTATCAATCTGAGACCATCTGAGATTTCTGACAGAGAGCGTGTAAGAGATGGAGACAGATGGAGAAGGAGGGAGAGAGATTATTATAATTGCACAATAATACTTTTCTAGTTGCCAACGAATTAAATGTAAATGTTTATGTAGAAATAAAATTACATTTTATGACATAATGGCATGCAATTTTTTTCTCAATATCTATGATAATAGTTAAGTCAACATATGTGAACTCAAGATATACAAATCCATTCTAAGGGTCACCTGCCTTATGATCTGTGAACTACTTTACCAGACACTGGCTAAAATTACAGTTTTTAAATCCCACTAGATCCAGAGTGATGCTAAAGCTCAGTTCAGCCCCTGACGGAAAGGTATCAAACACAACTAGAAAGCTCATAAGACAACATCTTCGGAAAGCCTGAACCGAAATACATAAACCAGGAATTTCACTTTCTGTGATGACGCTCTGACTTGAAACTTCCCATCGTCACCAGACCCTTGGAGAAATCAATCTTAATCCCACCAGATGAGTGATGGGAGACCTTTTTTCCGGGTTCTCTGAGGCAGTTTGTCAAGTTTTTTTTTAATATTAAAGTCAAAAGCCTGTTTTCTTTTCTCACTTTCCCTTGGTTGTCATCACATTTCAGCCATAAAATGCTTCGTATGAAATTTTCACAATATTAACAGACAACTTCAAACAGCTTTAAGCAATTTCAAGCTTCCAAAGGAAGCATAATAAAAAGCAACATTATTATTATTCTTTGAATAGCTATACTCCTAAATGTCCTATTGGCATCAGTCATTCCTTTCAAAAAGTGAATAGTTTGAATGCTTCAATCTGTCAGAATCGTTTTGAGGCCCCAGTGAAACATTAGTGTCCTCTGGAAGCCATAGCAATGGTAAACCCTAGACATACAGTACACGTGTACCGCTGAATGTAAATTATCCTGAGATCTGCAAGACCTAGGGCTGGAGTCAACAGGGAAGTATCAGTGTTCTACCCTACATCCCCTATGGTCACCTCTCTAAATGAGCTGTTCTGCTTTTATGGGCGAACGCAAGTGTTGAAATCTGTGAAGCATGTTGCAGGTTCCCTTGGCTTCAGTGCATCCATCTGCACAATAAACCTCACAGCAGCTAGACCACAGAGACGTGCAAATGACAAACAAAGGGTGTGGGTCAGAGCAAATTCCGTCCATCTTGCAATCGCTTACCACTTAATGAAAAATCTGATCATCTGAGCATAAAAGATACATCTGCAGACACATTTTTCCCATAAAAGGACACGTCCAGAAATGTCCCTGATATTTACAATGGCCAAGATCGGTGATTACAATTGTTTCATCTTGCCTGGGCCTGATAAATGAAACCAAATAGTAGTGAACTCGCAGTTGCTGTGGAGACAAATCAGTAATCTTTCAGCAGGTGCTTTCCCCCAAAGCCAAAGCGTGGATGAAGCACACATATGCAGAAGATGTGGCTGCTTTTTACACTCCCTTAAAACTGCGACACATTCTCCACAGCCGCATAAGTAGAGGGCACAAGCACAGGGTGGAACTGCACACACCATGACCAACATTACATAATTCCTAAATATTTTGAAGGTCAACAAACATCTCCATTTTATTAATCTTGCATAACATCCTGTGTTTGGAATCACAAGCTCAGTTCCAAAAACAAGTGAACGTCCTCTCTAGGCAGCATTTTAAAGCTTTGTAGGTGCGATTGTGACACAAACACTGTTTTGAAACTCTGCTAACTTAAATATACTGCCTCTTCCATTTGCCAAATTCTAAAACTGTGTTCCAGATAATTCTCACAGCTCCTGTTTAAAAATAACCCCTGCAATAAGAGGGAAATAACTTGCTGAATAAAAGTATTAATTTCTTTTTAAAAAATAATATGAAGTGACATACAGCCAAGTATGGGGACCCATACTCAGAATTCTTGCTCTGCATTTAACCCATCCAAAGTGCACACACACAGCAGTGAACACACACAAACCGTGAACACACACCCGGAGAAGTGGGCAGCCCTTTATGTTGCGGCGCATGGGGAGCAGTTGGGGGCTCGGTGCCTTGCTCAAGGGCACCTCAGTCATGGTATTGCCGGCCTGAGACTCGAACCCACACGTCGTACAGTCAACGGCAGATACTGTTATTTTTTTGAACACACCCCTTTCAACTAATTGCCCAGTTGCACAGCCTTACGAGCGTGCATATCATGAATGCTGGGTCTTGTTTGTTTTCTGAGAATCTACTGCACCTACTGGTAACTTGTTTGCCACGTAGCAAAAAAAATATACTAAAAACCTGGATTATTCTGGTTAGTCACATTGTACTGCTATTATTTTGAACAATACTGTACATATATTATTTTTTAAATATTGTGACTCCTGTCTGTGATGCAATGTTTATATGACACACAGAGCTCCTGCTTATGCATAGTGTTCCAAATCAGTTACTAATGAGGTTCCATTTAAATTCAGATGCTGCCTTAAAAGTTCACTACAGGTTTTTGGGACTTCTGAACAGTCTTGGATAGAATAAGCTCTAAAAATACATCAGAATCCTCATATCTGAAGGTAATGACCAAATATAGCAGACAGATAATGGAAATAAATCATCAAAAGATGGTCAAGTTAAACTAAGGACACCCAAAACACATTCTCCACTCTAAAGTCCTCTAAACGAGCAGGTCTGCTTATGCTCTAAGAGACAACCGGCACAGGAAAAATCCTGCAGACACAAACTGGAGTTCACACAAATCATCTTTCTGAATCTGGTCAAGCTCATTGGGGGAGGTCGCCTGAAAGACGGGCAGCCTCATTTGGTTCCCTCGTCCTGGGATCCATCAGGATTCATGACAGGCCGATTGTAGCCCACACCAATAAGTCCACATTGAAAAAAAGCCGTTGACTGCCCCTGCCCCCACTTGCCTTGCCTCGCCTCATTACCCTCCACAGGTGCCTCCTGCGTCAGCCACAGCCTCTATCTCACAGGACTGATCTGATCTCCCTCACACACTTGGATTCAACCTGGAGACCTTTACTGTTACAATCCCCAGAGCCGGGCTGCTCCAGTTTTACATACAGTGGAAGTGTCACACAATTCAAGAATGATTAAATGAAATAGGTGCTCAAATTATATCAGTTGTCACAACAAATGAAAGGAAAGTCAAAGAGAACAGTCCAGACAAAGTCATCGTCATGTTGAACTGAACGCCATATTTAAGCATCTGCCAAGTTACACAAACATTCTCTTTGTTATTAGGGATATTGTTATTGTTGTTAGGGAGATTGTGAGATGTGTCATCTTTCATCACATATAGCTAACATGGTTGTAGATAAAGATGGTTTCACGTGTTCATTTTTGTCATGCATTCTTTTTCATTTAATAGAAATTCAGGTTTACTGAACTCTAACTCTAACAAATGTACCGTGCATATATATATATATATATATATATATATATATAAATTTTTTTAAAAATCATACGCTGGCTGGAGACGAGACCTGGAAGCCCCAATTCTCCAGACTGTAGAAAGAATTCTGTATGAACTTCATGACAGAGGAAAAGCAGCCTCCAGTCTAAACACTCAGAACACCTCTATGGGCCGTGGTGGAGATCAGCCTTTCAAAAGCAATGTTTTTACAGTGAGACACATCCGGTGCTATCAAACATTGCTAAATCAGAAGAATAAAGACTAGTTCTTTAGCTTTTTAGTTATTGTTGCAGATAAACGAATACCGATTGTATGTCATGCATACACATCGATATCATCTGTTGATTCTCAAAAGTGTTTGCACTCATTTTCATTTAAATATCTGGGATGTCTATTTTGCATGCTGATAGCATATAGTTTCCTGTGATACACTGCCAAAACACAGCCATCGGGGATGAGTAACTGGATATTGCATGCTGAGATGTATTTGATAACCAGACAGGCTTGTTTCTGTAGCATTTCTCACTTGTGCAATTCACTGATGTTTTTAAAAGAACTTCCAACATTACTGTTTTTAAATCCATGAATCAAGTCTGAATTCAGTGTAAATATTGGCTATGAAAATAAACCTTGATAAGACAGAATTTTTTTTTCACCTTTTTTGTCAACTAAACCATCGACTAAAATTAAAAACCATTTCAGTTAATTACAACTAACTTAAGTTAATGAATATGACATGACAAAAACATTGGTTACATACATTAGTTTAATTTGAAGGGTAATTTGTTGTGCAAGATGCTATAGTAAAACAAAAGTAAATGAGAAATACAAGTGCAAACTATAAATACACAGCATAAAATGCTTCATGATAATCCTCCCTGAAACTGCTATCAGTAGATCACTAACAATTTCTATGTGCTCTTTGTTAACAGTGCTGGGAGGTAATTCTTAAGTGCTGTGATATCCATTAAGATTGAAAGCACTTGTAGAGAATTACAGCCTTGTGTCTCTGAGGTGCTGATTGAGCAGACAGATGGTACATAAATTATGATGAAAAGACATCAGCAGGTTGAGCCACCCATCGAATTCTTAATCTGCCGCCAAGAGATTTTATTTTCCTTGAAAGACTAGGAAAAAGGGACATATTGGAGAGAGAAATAAAAAAATAAAAAAAGTCATTGCATTAAACCTGTGGTTGGCAATCGAGCATCTGGAAAGCTTCGGCATCTGTTGTTAGATTTTCCTAAAGCATGTTCTGATTTTCCAGAATGCTCACATGAAACACAATAAATCATTTAACCTCAGTAGGTGGTTAAGAGGGATCATGCACTCCTTTGTCTGGTTCACTTGTCCTCTTTGAAAAGCGGCATTAAAATTTACATACTCTTGTCTTCCTAACAACTGCTGTGGCCAGAAAGAGCATCTCAACTATGAATTTACAGACTGACTGCTCAGATAAAACATTCTCCTAGTCAATGACGAATGCAGAGATATTTCAGCCTGAATGAACTTCTAGAACCTATTCGCGCATTGTTCTGCAAGGAGCCCCTGGAGGACTGGACTGTGTGTGTAACCCTTTACCATACTTGTCCTGGATACACATCTGCACCTGCGCTTTACGCAGGTCCCCATTAGCCTCGCACGTTCACTCTCTGTCCTGTCTCTGCAGTCTCAGAACTTTTTAAGTGTCTCTGTGTCTGTGTCTAGTTGCATTCTCCAGGGACCCGATTAGAACAGGCTGCTCTCTCAGCTGTGTTCTCTGCATGTCAGAAAGGGCCTACTTTATTGTTTCATTATGGGGTGTAGGTGGGGGGGGGCATTCAGGGAGTGTGTTTTACTGCCACTGGCTGTTTGTTGAATCCAGGGATCACGACTCGTTTGACACTCATTAAATCATAAAAACGCTGATTGCTTTCAGAAACACAACATGCGATCCAGACTGATACACAGTTGAAACCGTGAAAACAGCTTTTGCAGTTCATTACAAATTAGTTTTTTTGGCACGAAGAGCTTTTAGCAAATATGTTGCATTGATAATAGGACATAAAATTCAAATAAAGCCAATTAAAACATCTCGTTTAGAAGTGCACCTAATCATTATGTTCTTTCTCAGGCGTTTAGAGAAGATACAGGTGTTTTTCCAGATTATATTGCGAGTATGTGCATGCTGAGATGCACATCTTTTGTTAATGTCACAAGTTCTAGGTGTTCATTGCATTTAAGCTCTGCTAAGCTGATTCAAATGCATTTTCAGCTCTTGAAGGACATCTAACACTCCTGAGCCTTAACCACAACTGTCTCCTGATCCCAGCCTACGTAAGTCTCCAGCATGCCAACAAGTGAATGCATAAGAGCAAATAAATGTATTTTTTATTGGGGATTTGGAAGGGTGTAACACTATACTTTGAACTGTTTGCTTAGGAGGAGAATGGAGGTAAGGAAAGGGAGAAGATGGGTAATGGCAAATATACATAAACCTTTGTTAAACCTCTAAACCTGTGCTTCATAAAACTAATATTTAAACTAATAAATTGTACAATTCTAAAATAAAACACTTGCGACTACTTCTTTGAAACCAACATACAAACCTTCTTTTAGAGAAAACATATTTATGCAACTGAACTTTTGACTCAAAACCTTACAGTAGACATACAGTATCCCCGTTCTCACTTGATTAGCTTTACAAGACATACAAAGTTAATTGTATGAATTTATCATCTGTTTTTAATGTCAGGTTTATCCAAGGCCTCTTTAACAGATGTGTCTACTGGGACAGAATAACAAGAGTCTGATTAAACTACAATTGATATGACTGTTGTAATGTATATGAAACACTGTATGAGCACCTTACTGACAGCTCAGCATCTGAGTCCAGGTGTCCTATAAAAGACTGCAGACTATTCTTTCTCTCATCCTTCTCTTCTCTTCCCTATTTTGTATTCCACTCCCTAATAAATGTGTCTACATTTTCCCAACAGCAGATTTGTGGCCCTGAATTATGCATTGCAGCTAAAGGATACATTCTCGTCATGCCGCTGTTCTATAAAATTAAATCCCAATGGAGCATCATACTGACAGCGGCTGAACTCGCCCGGACCTCTTTTTATTTCCTGTCACTCAACCGCAAACATTCAAAGCACCTCCTCTCAGAGATAAAACTGTATTCCATGCTAGCTGTAGATATGTCTCAGAGTTTTCACTATTAAGTTGAAAAAAGGTGTGCAGAGTAAGGTCTCAGCATAAAAATCTGAAAACACAGAAAAATGTATTGAATAAGCAAATATGAATAGCTCAGTTAGGAAAATGTGATTGTTATCTCAAGCAATGTTCCCTCAATTTTTTCTTCTTCCGAACAGCAACCCCCTATGTACCAGACTCATGCAGCATTAAACTATGCTATTCTTTACAAAGTCTATAATTGTATAATTGTCTTAATATAGTCATTGTTTTCCTATGCTGCTATAACATCTTCATACTGGTCTAGGGTGCGACTCTTATCTCATGACATTCTTCCCACACACAATGTCTGTGTGATTCAGTTTAGCATTAGGTGTCTGAGATGGCTCAGGTAATGCCAGGAACCACACAAACTCTGTACGGATTAAACCTAAGCAATCTAAATCTAAATGCCCATGACTTTTGGCCAGGTAACTGGAAAATTATATGAATATTTATCAAATCTAATCATTGCAAAATTTTGGGCTGTTCTTTGAGAAGCCCGTAAAGCCAATAATTAATTCAATAAATTTATGTGAGCCTTGGTCTGAAGAGCATCAAGTGCCAACTTATGTGAAGAAATGTAATTTTGACTATACAAAAAAAAAAAAAAAAGGAGAAGAAAAAAAATGGCAGCCATTCTAGTAGGCAAAGATGGAAAACATCTTCACCGAGTTCATGGAGTGAAGAGGAATAAGTAACAAAAAAAAAAAACCTTCTGTTTTTGTGTTTTAAATGTTAAAAGCAGAAGAAGGAGTTTTTAGCTAATCATCTTTGGAGCATTAATGCTACCAAGACTTTCATTTGTTTCAGCAGAGCTTCTTGTATCATTTTACAATATTAATAATAAAAGTGGAAGTCGTGGCCTAATGGTTAGAGAGTCGGACTCTCAATCGAAGGGTTGTGAGTTCGAGTCTTGGGCCGGCAGGAATTGTAGGTGGGGGGAGTGCATGTACAGTGCTCTCTCAATACCACGACTTAGGTGCCCTTGAGCAAGGCACCGAACCCCCAACTGCTCCCCGGGCGCCGCAGCATAAATGGCTGCCCACTGCTCCAGGTGTGTGTTCACAGTGTGTGTGTGTGTTCACTGCTCTGTGTGTGTGCACTTTGGATGGGTTAAATGCAGAGCATGAATTCTGAGTATGGGTCACCATACTTGGCTGAATGTCATGTCACTTAATACTGTTTCAAATCAGTTATATTTAAAAATTGAAATCGGATTAAAATTAAATCTTATAGTATTTAGTAGTAGTAGTGTGCAGAAAACGGCTCCTCCCTGTGAACACATGAAGAACCAGTGTGTGGAACTCACTTCATGTTATACAGCAAATCTCACAGAGAGAGAATGTCCCTACTGCTTTATGTTAACATGACTGTTTAATGTTTAAGACTGATACAGTATGAACTTTCCTTTTTTGTCTTTCCAAGCCAGGCTTCATTACAATAAAGTGGTCTGGCTCCAGATACTAGATGGCAGGTGAAAGAAGATTTCACTTTGAAACACTGATGAAGGAGATACATATTTATGGTCGGCAGTTCAACATACAAGACAGCATAATTGAGCTCATGTAAAATTACAGCTAGCTGGAAGTTGCAATATTCTTACCATTTTAATATTCGGAACACCCTACTGAAGTCGTAATATGGGATTAAATGAAAACTTTTTTGTTTTTTATCATCTTAGAAAAACATGACATGCCTCAATCAATCTAAAACTGTTGCTAATGTTGGCAGTTCCAAATTGTAATCATCGAAGCTCCAAAAAAGATTATTTGCGATGACATGTGCACGAAGACACTCAGTGAGTTTACTTCTGATCAAATAAGCCCTTTCAAAAGACTCTGAGGAAAAGGAAGACAGTAGAAGTATTTACATAAGGGCATATTATGCTAATTCAGATGGCAGTGGACCATGTTCCCATAACCATATGTCTGAAATGGTCGGCACAACTAAAGACAGATATGTGATTTATTATAAACTGCTGTTTCAATTTTTGGACAAGGCTTTTGCACATGCATACGGGTGTGAAATAAGGCTTTTACAGGCATATAAATCCATGCCGGCTTATTGTTACATAATGCACGAGATGATGGACCCACACCCGTCACATCCCTCAACAAAACCATGAAACCTCAGCTCATAATTCCTATGAGGATAGATATTTTAGGCTTGTTTGATTCACTAGGCGATGTATCATTTATCAAAATCAATACCAGGTGAGGGCAAAACCAAACCAGACAAAAAGCTAAATTATATAAGACATCTTAATATAACGTGAAGCCACAAGTGAATGATAATCCCATATCAGGGCCCACCCATAAAACTGGCTATGAGTGATATCATGGCAAATCAAAGCAGCATGCACTTGTGTCATGTTTTCTTTTGAGTGGCACACCCTAATCATGACTGACACATCCAGCACGTTGGCATGCCTCAGATCTTTGCTCCAGCCGAGCTCTGATTAGATCCGTGGAATACTTCATCTTAATTGTACTCGGTCTAATTACTTTCATATGTCGTATGGAAAGAGAGCAAGTATGGGCCTAAACTAATAAAGACAGAAAAGCGAATGGTAGGCATGGATGGGATGAGCAGGGCTGCTACATATGTGAGGGATGAATCCAGTTAGACCCATCCTGCTTTGGTCATCAAGACCTTCAACATCATAATTTTTATTATTGGAAACATACGTACAATCTGAGATTGTAATATAAAACAACAATAAAAAAGGATAGCTGGACTTATAATATGATAGCATTATGGAGGAAGGCTGTGATTAATTTCTACATTGCTGCAATATTTTCATGTTGAATGTGAATATGAGATGCTATGAGGGATACCGTTTAGCTACGCTAACTTGCATGGGATTTCCTTCCTTTTGATTATAAATGGTCCCTTTGAAGAGCCCAAACCAATTACAGTGGATAACAGAGACTTATGAACCAAATATTAAGTTATTCTTAGTGATTGTGGGTTTGCTGCGATCCTGTGGCCCCCTACAGGCCTGGAAATCTGGAATCAGGCAAAGGAATCTGGGATGGTCAATGTGGAGATAGCACATGAATGCAGCATGGACCAGACGACTTGACCCAGGGTGAAGGGTGAGTGCCAAATATGCACCAGTGGTCGGCAACACCAGCTGTGCATGAGTAACTTAGTCTATCAAGGAAAAACGAATGCTAAGATACAACTTGTACACTACTAAATATGTGAATATCGCACAAACATAACCATCTACATAAAGACTAATAATTATGGAAGTCTCCGACCAGGAATGACTTGAATAAATAGTATGCTGATTATATTATGGTTTACTTGACAATCATTTGAACATTTGTGAGGTTGATCACATTTACACATGTTTACAGAGAAAATATTAAATGAATAAATGACTTCAAGCAACTATCAAACCTGGAGCCTTTGGAAATTACACACTACCCCTTGTGATAATTAAAGTAAAAGTATAATAGATGTCAAGAATAATATTGTGTCATATTTCACTGGGAAACAGATTTATTATTCCTTAAAATTACAAAAAGTTGAAATACACATAGCAAAAAGTATTTCTCTTTAAACTCTTAAAAGATACAAAAAGACCAAATTAAGTAAAGGTAGTGCTGAGCCAGCGAACAGTAACTAAGACCCTGGTGTAAATATTACATTCCAATTTAATTAAGACCTTATGAACGATTGGTGCAACTACACCATGGACTCTAAAATCTCACTACTGATCTTTGTATATACATATAGAGTCTTGACAGAATCATAAAACCCCTTATCACAGCCTGATCTCTGACCTCTTGTGGGAATCACAGGACCCTGGAAACATTGAGGTCAAGGGCAAATCAATAAACCTTGTCTATCTGTCAGCTCCCTACATCCCATCTCTTTTCTCACACTCACACTGTTTTCCTAAATATGGGCATGTTGAGACTATCTCTATTCAGGAATATTCCAGCCTGTAAATCAGGAGAGCGAGGAAAGTATTCCTGGCAAGCAGTTTTATCTGATAAAGGGAAGTGCAACTGAAATTCCTCAATGATTTGTTTTCCAAGGGCACAGACAGTTTACAGTCTGCCAACACCAAAGTAATGCCACTGGAAGGCATAAGTCAAAGCCTCCTGACGCAGTTCAAGAATGTGAAGATCTGCTATGCCATCTCCCCTTTTGTCTCCTCCTGCATTTATCTCCTTCTTTCCCCAGCAACTCATTGTGATAATTTAGCCTGAGATGTGTTAAATTAATGACATACTAACAAGGCCAAGAGCTCTTTAATGTCTATCAACACTGCAGGGCCTACTGCCCATCAATCTCCCAGCATTTCTTCCCAGAGGGCCATCGCTCATGTGGTGCTTTGATGATTGATAGATGAGCTGCAAAAAAGCTCAGATTCCTCAAGTAATGAGTCTAATTGACATGGTAACCCTGGAGCTTTCTCACCCAACTCACTCTCTGCTCAGCATCACCATTCAAAGTAGTTGGTCACAAAATATTCCTTCATTAAAATACCATGGGGCCTGTGATATGGACTTGCAAAACATCACTGAGATAGAGCATCATGTCACTCTTTTAGATGTTTTAATCATTTACATTTAGTAGTGCCTGTCGGAAGCAACAGAAGATACTTGCATGTTTCCCGGAAAAATAAAAAATTAAGTACAATTTACCTTGATCTTCAAAAAATTTCTTAATGCATGTGTATGGGTCCCTTCAATTGTCCTCATTGTGATAAGATGGATCTCAAAATCATGCAGTCACGGCTGGAAAGGGTTCAAATATACAAAAGACGCTGGGAAATTGAAGATTCTGCAGGACCTGGAGTATTTTGCTGAAGAACACAGTTCAGTTCAACTGTTCAGAACAAACAAGCAGAGGTGGGTAGTAACGAGTTACATTTACTTCATTACATTTACTTGAGTAATTATTTGGGGTAACTAATACTTTTCGGATTATATTTAAAGATGGGTACTTTATACTCTTACTTGAGTAAATTTTTGGGGAAAAATCTGTACTTTTACTTCGTTACTGTGGGCGACACTCCTCTCGTTACTTTATCTTAATGGAATAAATGTTATAAATGCTTCAGTTTATTCCAAACGCGCCGTGTACTTTTCTCTGGACGAGCGATGCCCATTCGCGAATGATTCATTCTTTTGAGTCAATTCTGTTCAAAGGCTTGATCAAACCAATTGGCAAACGAGTGAATTGGTTCATGAATCAGTTTGAATGAGTCGTTCAGTTCCCTGCCGCACGCGCTGAGTGTCTGAAGCGGTTCACTCAGAGTTGTAACGTTTAAGATCATCAGCAGCGTTGAAAACGTGGCTGGAACTGCACTGAATTGAAAGCAAATCTGCAAAGGCTATTATTTGCTAGCGATGGTGATCCTTATTAGATGAACACCGCGTGTGCTGTCTACTGTTTAACAGGTAATAACTTGGGCTACATTCGATCATGGGCGTCAGTTTGGTTTGAAATGTGGTGGGGACAGAGACGCATTCAGAAGTGCATTTTCAGAAGTGGTGGGTACAATGATGCATTTTTTTTCTCTTTCGCGCAGGTCATGTTTTGAAATACGTCCTGTATCTTATTAATGTAAATAAATAAAAATGTATACAAAAATGTGATGATGTCCGACTTGTTTTATGAAGAAGAAAGCCGTACAAAGCATTAGACATATGATATATGACCCACTAATCTGCTTCATATCATCATATAAGTACCATGTTGACAATATGACATGGCCATGACGTGGTTTAATGTACCTAAACAATGATTACCAATTTTCTCTTTCATGTTGCTTTGTTATAACCACTGAAAACGGGGAAAATAATCTAACCCAAAATCGGGCCTCGCTCTACATTATCCCGCTTATTACATGGCTACCCACCAAATAAATCAATAATTTGACACAAAATATTGATTTAAAAAAGAGTTTATTGATTTAAACACTTATTTGTATTGTATTGTATACAATTGTATTGCTTCCGCTAAAGAAAATAGTTCCGTCTCTACGATTAGAATCCTGCCGCGTCCACAGCAACGCTCTGTTTTTCATGGCAACGGTGTTATTATCAAGAAATAACAGACAACACAACTTAAGCACTACAAATTTTATCAAGATTGAAAAAGCAAAAATACGTGTAGCACATGAACACTATTGACTATCACACCATGATCTGAATGCTCTCAATTCACAACAACATGCATCCATCCAATCTACATCAGGCATTTTGACTAAAACTTGATCCATTCCTCATCATCATCATCATCACAACTATTTCAGAATTCAGCAATAGATTCAAGCAATAATTAAACAAGATACTGACTACTCAACAATCATCTCCCCCAACACTTGCTGTATGAACGCAAACCGTAACTAGCTAATTAAGTTGGTGGCTAAGGAAGTCTAACGTAACATTAATTGCAAGAGAAGAATTAAAACAGCCGATCCCTTGTGTGCAAATGCACAAGACCTAGCTATAATACCAGCAAATCTTAATAAACATAAGTTATCGCGTCTTACCTTTGTGTCAATGGTCTGCAGACCCATGCTGTGTGTACAACAACATCCATTTGTTCTACAGGTTATCACTTTGATATGTTATAGTCCATGGCACTAGGATGCAACCTTGTGATATTGTATGAAGGCTAAATGACTTGCTCGTCTATGATACATTCGCCAGAAATTCTGGCCAATCCCAACAAAGACTAGGTAGCCTCGTTCCCGCTCGTTCACTGTCCATTTCAAACTGTCAACTCATTTGAAAAACATTCTTTAAAAAAAAGAAGTGCGATAGTCATATAGACGGTTTTATCGGGCGCACGCGCCTGGACCTAAGTTAACTTCCGGTCTGTGTTGTGTATATCGGTCTGGCTGCAGTGCCTTCTACAAACGCGGTTAAAGTCAAGGCGATGAGTAGACTGAGGGCTCAGGTGGTTGTGCTGCGGGATGTGTTTCCCATACATTTATTTATTTTTGGAAACTCACCACAATTTTAAAACTGATCGATTTTCAAAAAGGCTTCGCTGAATAAACATGAGTAACGTTATGTACTGCACGTTTAATAATAATAATCCCTTACATTTATATGTTTAAATATCAAAACGAGGCACAGGTGTTTTTTATATCGCTGTATTTCTGAAGGAAGACTTGCATGTTATATGCCTGATAAAGCAGCGTGTGTGCGCGTACTTTGTTTACAGCTGTTACTGGGGAAACCTCCATTTCTCGCGCTTTATGTCTATGCTTTAAAACATCTCCTATTGGCAAAGAATGGATTTGCATTCTCATTAAGTCCGCCTGATCCATGCAGCAAACATATTTTGTTTGTTATCAAAAAATATCTACTCTAGAGGGACTTGGCTGTTGTTATTGATTCTATTTGGAAGTCTACCGGAAGTTAAGTTAGGTCCGCAAAAGCGCGCATGCGCAGTAACGTTTGTTTATGTTGTTGCCGTTGAAACCGTCTATAGAGAAAATAATAACAGTGACACGATGACTCCCCCTCCCCCAACCTAGAACGTATCCCAATGTTACAGTTGTTGCAGTTTTAATGAACAGAAAAGCGTGTAGCCATCGCAGCAGCAGAACTCGAGGTTTAAAAACCCTCGAGTTCTTTTACTTTAAAAAAAAAAAAAAAAAAGTGGTGGGTACAAAATGACTCATGACGAAATCTGGGGGGGACGCGTCCCCCCCGTCCCCCCCGAAATCGACGCCTATGCATTCGATTACAGTACACGATACCACTGTGACATTAGTTTGTTGTACGTGTGTGGCTTATAACAGAGGGGAGTCAAGTTGAATGCAGCTTCCAAAAGACAAAAAATAGGCAATTAAGATTTTATTAATTTTAATACAATCACACCGGTGCGAGTACGTTCAGCAAGTCATATCATCAGCTGCTAAATTCAGATCTGTGATTGCTTGCTGGCGCTGAGCCAGAGATAGATGCGTTTTTACAGCGCTGCGCATTATAACCGATCATACAAAATTCTGTTGAGCTTATTAAAGCATTGGCCAATCAAAGGTGTTCAGATGAGTCATCGCTAAAATGCCGGTGCTTCCTTCACTCGCTCACTGACTGAATACCTCTTTCTGGTGAATTCTCTCATCAGAAACAACAAAGTGCAGATGTGTGTACGAATCTTTAATTAAGATATTGATTTCACAGTGTTAACAGTTTCAGTGATTTTAATGGGAGTTTCTGAGAGTGATTGAAATCTAGACTGTCAGTGAAAATGATCTTTGATAATGTAAATGTTATTTGCTCTCTTTCTGAACAATGAAAGATTAGTAGCAATATTTATATCACATTAACTTTCAATGTTAAATTCACATTTAATATAAAGTCAGTCGTATTAAAAATGTTATGGCATGACACCTATATCTGTTACTTAAGTAAACAGACAGGGTTTTATAATAAATTACATAAATTGGAGTAAAGGCTGATGAAATATATACATTTATACACGCACACATACATTACATACATTTTATCTATATATCTAAATAAAAATAGGCTCAGTATATATGACCCAAAGTAACTACTTGAGTTGATTTTTTATCCGATACTCTTTTACTCTTACTCAAGTAACTATTCAAGATTAGTACTTTTACTTTTACTTGAGTAAATATTTCTAGAAGTACTTTTACTTTTACTTGAGTACAGTTTTTGGGTACTCTACCAACCTCTGCAAACAAGGGACTCATAAACAACCATCACAAAACAAAAAAGCATTGTGGATCATCCAGGTAACCACACATTATTAAGAACCAAGGGTTTCCAAACTTTTGAATGGGGTTATTTTAATAATTTCAGCTATTTTTTTGTCTTGTGGACTAAATGTAAACATCTTTTATGCAAAATATCTTACTCAGAAAATTACTAAATAAAAAATAACATGCATTTTGTGTGATCTCTCTTATTTTGTTAAAATTATTCACATTTTTGCACATTCTGCAAGGGGTTCCCAAACTTTCGCATGCCACTGTAAGGCTATAGAGTAACACAACAGCATCAGTGTCTTTCATTTAAATAATTATAGCATGACTCAACTCTGGACCTGTAACAGGGAGTCAGAGACGTAGGACCAGTCTATTCTCACTTGTTTTAAAGCTTAATTACAGAAATGCCTGCCCAAATTAGAAACACTACCTGGTTGATCAGGTCTGAAGCAGCTCCACTTTTTCAACCGTCAGTGGACATATGTGAGCAAGCAGAACTGCTGTTGAACCATCACAATTTCTGAAAGTGTTTGCATTTACAGGCATTACTGGTCTGTACTTCAATTACAGTACTTTCAGTACAGTACAGTACTTTTACAATCTTATTAACCACCACAACATGAAGGAATTTATATAAGCCTGATGCCTAGTGGAGTGATGGAGATCCATAAGTACTTATGGGAGAAGTCATGTATAATGTGTAGTTTGTAGATGTCTGTTCAGGGTTCTCTTACGAGAGCTCTCTCGTACTGCGTCTTAGCTAAGACGCTACGGGAAAAGTCTCTTTTCACGAAATACTGAAGCAAAAAATTATCCTTAATTTTGTATTTTTGTAAAGCACATTTGCAGCAGTACACAGCCATAGGCGAGACGGCTCGCTCACTCATTGGCTTGTTCTGCGGCAACTGCACAGCCTATCGAGCGCAGGCTGATGCAACAGCCCTTCTTCGCGCCCTTCTTGCCACTTCCCACCGAAACGGGTGTGGCCCAACCCATAAAAGGAGCTCGAAAAGGCTGACTCACCTGATTTTTCATCTCTTCAGCGAAGCTCACGCATCGCTGGATCACGAGGAAGCAAGAGCCGTCTGGAAGAGTGGCGTGTTTTGAGCTTGAGGAAGAGCGCTCATCGTGCGGCTCGTGCAGAACCCCGCTCAGCGAAGGAGATCGTCATGTCATCTGCGTCTCCTGTCTGGGTGAAGACCATGCAGCGCTCACGCTCGCTGATGGCGGATGTCCTCATTGCGAGTTGATGCCTATGGTGACTCTGAGGACTCGCCTGGCATCCTTCTCGAAGCCTGCATCATCCGCTGCGCCGCAGCGCCGTAAGAAGCGCCGCTCGCAGCGCCTACCAGAACCGCCTCCAGCTCGGCCGAGCTCGCCGGTTCCCTCCGCTTCGCCGGTCTCCCCTGCATCACTTCCCGATGCTCAGCGTCCGCTGCTTGCCGACGCGTCATCGGAGGAAGTGGATCTCAGGCCCGCGTCGGAGGAAGAAGACACGTGCTCTCTGCTTGCTTCGGGCAGTGAGGGTTGGGCGAGCTCCGTGGATCTCGCGCCCGCTGCTCAGAGGCCCAGCAGACGGGGGGATATCGATAAGGAGCTGATGCGTGTACTCTCGTTGGCCGCGGCGAGCCTCGGCCTCGAGTGGTCTGCACCAGCACCCCCTTCACGTTCCCGGCTGGATGGTAGCTATCTTCCGGATGAGCGCTCTTCCTCAAGCTCAAAACACGCCCCTTTTCTTCCTGAGCTTCACGATGAAGTGGCGAAGGCTTGGGACGCTCCATTCTCGGCGAGAATCCGCTCATCTGTTTCGTCAGCATTCTCCACACTGGACGGTGCTAAGAACAGAGGCTACCTGTCACTTCCGCCGGTGGAACAGGCTATAGCAGCGCACCTTTGCCCGCCCTCTGCTGGACGGCGGACTAAGGCGGCGTTGCCATCCAAAGCCTGCCGCATGACGTCATCGCTGCTCGCACGGATATTCTCTGCTGCTGGGCAGGCTGCGTCTGCGTTACACACCATGGCGACGCTACAGATTTTCCAGGGCGATCTTCTCCGCAAGCTGGATGAGATGGGACCTGAAGCGATCTGTCTCGCGGATCTGAGGAGTGCTTCGGATCTCTCCCTCCGCGCTACTAAGTCCGCTGCACAGGCCATGGGACGGGTTATGGCTTCCGCTACGGTGGCTGAGAGGCATTTGTGGCTGACGCTTTCTGACATCAAGGAGTCTGAGCGCGCTGCGTTTCTTGACGCTCCGCTAACTCCTGCCGGCCTCTTTGGATCTTCCGTCAACGAGTTTGTGGAGAGATTCGCCGAGGACCAGAAAGCTTCACAGGCGTTCAAGCACTTCTTGCCGAAGCGCTCCAGTTCTGCAGCTAGCCGCTCTAGACCGGCCCCACAGAGCTCTCAGTCACGCCCACCGCCTCCTGCTGCGCCATCACGACAGCGTCAGCAACGCAGCTCGGGACCCCGTTCTCGCTCTTCGAGCCGTCGCCCCGCGCCGCGGGAGCCGCGGCAGAGGATTGCGGTGAAGCCAGAAGCCCCGAAAGCATCCTAGCACTGCTGGGAAAGCGCCGGTGTTCGAGTTCCACTGCGGCCGAGCTCTCACCCAAGCGCGCCGCTGTTGCAGTTCCAAGAGTTGCGACTGCCTCAGTGTCTTCTGCAATGCGCAAGCCTGCACGAGTGCCCGCTTGCCTGCACACAAAAGCCGTTATCACGGCTACCCAGATGTTTCACAAAAACAGTGTTTTTTCTGGTGTTCCGGCCACGGCCGATGGTGCTATAAATGTTGTGACGATGCCCACTCCTCAGTGCCCATCTCCACATGTAAGCACAGCCCTACACACAGGGCCTGCGCTCATAATGTCGACTCAAGTCGGTCGCGCACACTACATAGTAAACGTGCCCACCCCTCAGTGCCCACAATTACTATGTCACACGCGTCATGTGGTTTCTGTAAAAACGAAACCCGTGCACGCTCGTCCGGCCATGGCCGATGGTGCTTTAAATGCAGTGACGATGCCCACTACCCAGTGCCCATCCCCGCATGTAAGCACAGCCCTGCACACAGAGCTGGCGCACATAAGATCGACACAGATCGGTCGAGCGCGCCACATAGTAAACGTGCCCACTTCCCAGTGCCCACATACACTATGTCACTTACGTCGCGGGGCTTCTGTAAAAACGAGGCCCGTGCACGTACATTCTGCACAGGCAGACGGCGAGTTGGAAGTGGTAAAAGTGCACACATGCAGCCCACGGTTACTCGCAGATATATTGAGTCCCACGGGACCCGCTCAGCCTCCCTCCAGTCGGTTAAGCGCCGGAACGGGGTCGAGGATGAGCGATCTGCCCGCTGTGATCAGCGCGCTCCCCGCCTCAGATGCGCAGCACACTCGAGCGCCGCCGTTGCCCAGTCAACAGAGCGCGTGTCACATCCAGCCCTTAGCCATTCATGCAGATGCATGGTCAGTGCTTCCAGGGGTTTCGGATTGGGTGCTAGGCATTATAAAGAGAGGCTACTCGCTACAGTTTTCTCGACGCCCACCGCGCTTCTCAGCGCGCGTCGAAACTACGGTCAAAACAGAAGTAGCACACATACTTCGGGCCGAAATATCAAAACTGTTGAGCAAAGGGGCTGTCGAGCCTGTGTCTCAAGCTCAAAGCGAGGGGGGGCTGTACAGCAGATACTTTCTGGTGCCCAAGAGAGACGGGGGTCTCAGGCCCATACTGGATCTAAGACAGCTGAACAAGGCATTGATGAAACGCAGTTTCAAAATGCTCACGACCAGGAAGCTCCTCGCGCAGATTCGCGGAGGGGACTAGTTCATGTCAATAGATCTGAAGGACGCGTATTTTCAAATACAGATAGCGTCAAACCACAGGCGGTTTTTGAGATTCGCCTTCGAGGGCCAGGCATACCAGTTTGCAGTCCTGCCATTCGGCTTGTCCGTAGCTCCTCGTACGTTTACGAGGTGCATGGATGCAGCGCTCGCTCCTCTCAGACTCAGAGGCATACGAGTGCTGAATTATTTGGACGACTGGCTGGTTCTGGCCCAATCACGAGCAGAGCTCGTGGACCACAGGGCCGTTTTACTCGATCACCTCGAGAAGCTCGGCCTCAGTGTCAATTGGGCGAAGAGTTCGCTGAACCCCAGTCAGACGATCCTGTTTCTGGGTATAGTTCTGAACTCGTGTTCCATGACGGCGCGACTGTCACCACAGCGCACGATGGGCATTCAGCGCGCAGCGAGTTCTTTCCGCTGTGGCGCGACTGTGTCGCTCAAACACTGACAAAAGATGCTGGGTCTCATGGCCTCAGCATCTCCGGTTCTGCGGCTGGGCCTGCTCCGCATGCGCCCCCTGCAGTTCTGGCTGAAGGCTCGGGTGCCGCGCAGAGCGTGGGCGTCTGGCCGGCTGCATTTCAAGGTCGATCAGAGCTGTGTTGCGGCTCTAGCACCTTGGACAGCGAACGGCTGGTACCGATCAGGTGTAAGCCTGGGGACTTCCCCGAGTGTGAAAATGGTGTCGACAGACGCCTCCACTTCGGGATGGGGAGCGCTGCTCGAAGGCAGACCGTCCTTTGGCCTATGGTCAGAACGGGAAAAGCTCCATCATATCAACTGCCTGGAAATGCTGGCAGTGGAGAACGCGCTGACGCACTTTTGTCCCCATATCAAGGATCACCACGTCGTAGTCCGTTCGGACAACATGTCCGTGGTGTCCTACATAAATCGCCAGGGCGGTCTCGGGTCCCGAAACCTGTACAGGCTGACGGAACGCCTCCTGATTTGGGCTCAACGCAACGTGCGCTCGCTGAGAGCAGTGCATGTGCCTCGACTGCAGAATCTGGGTCCAGACAGGCTGTCCAGAGGCAATGTCCCTACGGGCGAATGGTCTCTACACCCGCAAACAGTTCGGCTGTTGTGGGAGAGATTTGGCATGGCGGAGGTGGACCTCTTTGCGTCCCACGAAAACGCTCAATGCCCCGCATTCTTTTCCAAGAACGAAAGCGCGCTTTCACGGAAATGGCCGTGCTGCACGCTTTATGCGTTCCCTCCCGTCTCCCTCCTTCCGCAGGTGATAGAACGGGTGAGAGAAACGAGATGTTCAATACTGCTTGTGGCACCTCTTTGGAAGAACCAACCATGGTTCCCAGATTTGATGCAATTAGCAGATGTCGCCCCATGGCCGGTACCGTTGAGGAGAGATCTCCTCTCGCAGGCCAGGGGCTCGATTTGGCACCCTCAACCGGAGTTGTGGTCCCTCCATGTATGGGCACTCAACGGTTACCCGCTGATCTCGCAGTGGGAGTGCTAAATACCATCACTCAGGCTAGAGCTCCGTCGACACGACGGCTGTATGCCTCGAAGTGGTCGGTGTTCTCCAGCTGGTGCACAGCTCGAGGTTATTCACCCCTTAGTTGTAAGGTGACGGAGGTCCTCTCCTTCCTACAGGAGCTGTTGGATAAGGGCAGAGCCCCATCCACGCTCAAAGTTTATGTGGCGGCCATCGCGGCGTTTTCTGAAACGGCGTCCGGTCAGTCAATAGGAAGGAACGATTTAGTCATCCGGTTCCTCAGAGGAGCTAGGAGGCTGAATCCTCCCAGACCTCCGTCAGTCCCTATGTGGGACCTCGCGGCGGTTTTGGAGGCCTTGAAGGGTCCCCCTTTTGAGCCTATCCAATCGGTTAGCCTTCAGCATCTGTCGTTCAAGACAGTATTCTTGTTGGCTCTCGCTTCTGTGAAGCGTGTGGGTGATTTGCACGCGCTCTCGGTGAGCCAGTCGTGCTTGGAGTTTGGGCCCAATGACTCAAGGGTCATACTCAAACCTAGGCACGGTTATGTGCCGAAGTCCCTCAACACACCGTTTCGGGCTCAGGTTATTGCCCTGTCTGCCCTGCCGGTGTCAGGGGAGGATGGAGACTCGAGTCTTCTTTGCCCTGTCAGGGTTTTAAGAGCTTATGTGTCTCGCTCTGCTGCCTTTCGGCAGACGGAGCAGCTATTTGTCTCGTTCGGTGGACGTTCCAAAGGAATGGCTGTTTCGAGACAGACTCTATCCAGATGGATAGTTGACGCCATAGCGTTAGCTTACGCTTCCAGGGGCCTTCAGTGCCCGTTGGGCGTCAGAGCACACTCCACAAGAGGCGTCGCCTCGTCGTGGGCGTGGTCTACTGGGATCTCCTTGCAGGATATATGTATGGCGGCGGGTTGGGCCTCGCCGTCTACATTTATCAGGTTCTATAACCTGGAGGTTCCCGCCTTGCAAGCAAGGCTGCTGTCGGTATAGAAGAATCAGGGCCCTGAGGGGAATTCTGAATTCATGAGCGCTATGCGCTGCCGACTGTTATATGGGCAGTATTGAGTAAGACCCGCATTGCCACATTGGTCAGGCCTTGCCTCGGCTGTGTGATGTCATATTGCCGCATCTACGGATGCTGCTAGATATGGGACGGAGGGCTTTCCCCCTTTTCTGTCCCGGACTCTCTGTGAGTCCCTCAGGTGACTGTGCACTGTAAATCCTGGGCGTTGCTTCAGGTTTATCGGTGTGTGATCCCTGCGCGCACAGCGTTTTACATCGGGTTCCCGTAGCATCTTAGCTAAGACGCAGTACGAGAGAGCTCTCGTAAGAGAACGTACTCGGTTACTAAACATAACCTCGGTTCTCTCTAGAAGAGCGAACGAGTACTGCGTTCTCTGCCGTGCATACGATTCACTCTGGTTCGCTTCGGCGATGAAATAAATCAGGTGAGTCAGCCTTTTCGAGCTCCTTTTATGGGTTGGGCCACACCCGTTTCGGCGGGAAGTGGCAAGAAGGGCGCGAAGCGCCCTTATTGGTCTGATGTTACATCAGCCTGCGCTCGATAGGCTGTGCAGTTTCCGCAGAACATGCCAATGAGCGAGCGAGCCATCTCGCCTATGGCTGTGTACTGCTGCAAATGCGCTTTACAAAAATACAAAATTAAGGATAATTTTTTGCTTCAGTATTTCGTGAAAAGAGACTTTTCCCGTAGCGTCTTAGCTAAGACGCAGTACTCGTTCGCTCTTCTAGAGAGAACCGAGGTTACGTTTAGTAACCGAGTACGTTTTACATCTGACTATTGTTATCCCTTGGCAAAGCTACTGGATTCTTCATGCTTGAAATTAATTTGAATTATCAGTACCTTATAATCCTGCTGTTTAAAGTCAGAGGTTCATGCAAAGCTGCACACAAACAACATTACTTTACACCATTTCAATCAAAGAGGAACTGCTTTTCTGAGTCAGCTAAACATGCGGACAGCTAGAAATAATTAAAGTATAAAATCACCAGGGCTTGTGCGAGAACCAGCCATTCTTGACAAGTCTGTGAAGTTCAATTTTGCAGTGATTTTCAAACAGGATTTCCAGGAACTTGCTGTGCCGTACAGTAGTTTTTAAGAGGTTTGCACCTCAGTCATGGTCAGATGACATTTCCAGTGCCATCTCATTCAAAGTTCAAGATGTTCTTCTGTTAAACAAACATACCCGTCATTATGCATTCAAGGTATTTCAAATCTGTTGCTTTATATTAACAGGAACGAAGCCAGAAGTTAGAGACATTTGTTATCAATCAATATTAGATTTATTTTCATTTATCAGTATCAGTTATTGTTGGATATTATAGTGCACTTAATATTAATAATAGTAACATTTCATAACACTGTTAAATGTAATCTTTAGCAAATCATAATATCATAATATATCATAATCATAATATATCATAATATATATATAACTTTTTAATCATAATATCAATATTATTTTTTTATTGTGTTGTGATGCCAAAATTCACTTGTAGCATTTAAAATTTGTTATTTTATTAATTATTATTATAATTATGATTATTTATTTCTAAGTTAGACAACATAACAAATATTTATAAATACATTTTAATATCAGCCTTTTGTCAATTACTGGCCATAACATTTAAATATTTATCTGGTTATTGGAATCAGAGAGAATATTAATATCATGCATCCCTGCTAAAACAGTTTCAGCATCAATAAACATTCACTGAGGACTTTGATTTATTACACCAAAATATGGTTTAAAGTATCAAACACATCTATTTGCAAACCTATACTTTTGTTGAGATCCATGTACCACCTGCATGACAAAACGTCCTAAGGGTAAATACAGTGTTTTGAGCTATGAAAAAAAGTTCCTGGGAGGAGGCTGCAGTGAATCTCTTGGGATGAGGTGTTGATTTGAACTGCAATGCATGAGTGAAAAAAATAGCAGCTTGCAGGTGGGAACATGTTGAGGTATAAGAGACCCAGAACAAGTGTTTTACAGTTGAAACTGTATGAATTGCAGCAACCATGATCATTTTTCCATAATACTATTTATGCTGGAGAAGCTCCAGGTTTCCTTAATTAAAAACTTAAGGGTTAGTCACAGGTATTGACTGTTTACTTTTTCAACTGGGTCACTCACTTGCGGTGGTCTTGTTACTTGAATGTGCGAGATAAGCAGCAGTACCATTCATTCTCAACTATACTACCTTAAGTGTAATTTCTCATATTACTGAAAACACAATAAATTCCAGGAAAGGATTCGGATCCTTAAACCTGGTTCCTGTTTTTAGCTGGAGGTGCTTTATTGCAACACAATGCAAAGAGCTTGTTGGGTATGTCGAAAGTCTTGGCACCAGAGTACACTAAATAAAACAATAGCTACGTTTACACGTATACCAATAGTCTGATTATTATCAATAGTCAGAATAAGGAATTACTTGAATTAAGGTGTTTACATTACATGAGCAAACCTCTTTAAACCCTTTTACACGCTTCTATAAGAAATTAGGTTTTTAAGCTACTTTGATGCTATTCAGTTGTAGCAGTCACACCACAAAATGTAAATTGCAAATGTAACGGCCTATTTTTATATGCTTCAAGTGCAAAATGATAATTTAGTTTCCTTTTCGTACTATATAGGTGTGTATGCATTTAAATCACATTTATTGCATTCCTACCAATAAAAGTTAAATTAAGATATGTAGAAAAGTAAAAGAAAAAAAAAATGACGAAAAAAGGCTAATATTAAAACTGAAAATGTAAAAGATAACTAATAATATAATAATATAAAATATTAATAAATACTACAATAGCACATAAATAATACTAAAATAGCACTTCCTCACACAACTCAAATCTAGTCAATGTATAAAAAACAAACAATGTGGATTACTCTGCCATTGTTGAAACAAGACGTGTCCTTTCACAAAACAAATCTTTTCCTCCCTCACATTCTGTGTGATTAATGCACAGCATTAAACAGTTTAGATGAACAGCAGTCCCTCCAGCCTGAGACAAAAGTGTGGTTTTACTTTGTCTTTGATCAACTTTCAAAGCAAGATATTTATTATTGATGTGGTGAGATAGAGTCATCTCAAGGAACCCATCAAAGCTATGGGAACAAAATTTCACGATAGTTTGCGTTATAGAGGTGTGCGTGCATATTCAAAGTTAGCACCCCACAGATGGAATGTGAGATGTTTAATTAGGTGCCTGTGAGTGGTCTCATGGGAAGGCGCTTTTAATTTCTCAGGCCCTTGGTCTCTCGCTGCACAGATGGAGTGCAGGTCAAACACAGAGGAGGATGACGGAGGCATAGTGGCAGAGGGTTGCTGGGAGAGCGACATATGCCATGAATACCCATGAACCCCTGCCACAATCCCCCCCCAAAAAACATGTTGCATCCAATTAAAAGCCACAATAGCTGTCTGACATCGCATGACTAGTGATAAGATCACTGAGGAACTGTGAAAAATGAATTACCCTCACACAAACTACTGCGGCATCAAATGAAAACCATCTTGCAACACAATATGCCTCTACAACACGCAGCCCAGAGCGTGCTTCCAAACATCCCTTGGGAACACCGCCTGCTTAATTGTGGCTGCTTTTCAGAGATGGGGGAAAAACTGGCCTAATCCTTCACACTACCTGGGTGATGCCGTTAAAGGTGCTTCTTCCCCCAACATGTGACCCTTTTGAGACAGAGGACAAGAAAGTGCGAAAGAAAGAGAGAGCTGGAAGGAGTCATTGCCACCATGTCTTGGTTACCGCATGCACACATAAAAGGTCTGTTCCAAATGCTGTTGACCTTCTGCATAAGAAAGAACACAAAACAAGACATCAATAACCTGAAAGCGATACACTGAAGAGGAAGCAGCCCTGTCGCATGGACTAGGTCTGAATGGTTCCTTTGGATCAACAAATAACGTGAAGGAAGTGTTGTGTGCTGTCATTGTGAGATCAACAATAGCAGACGGTAAACTCCAGGTGATGGTGTATAAAAGACACACCAAACTATTGATATGATTTTCTGTGAATGATCCTATTGTTCCACCGAAACAATGTTTTTGGGCTGACGACCAAACTGTGTCAGGTAACACAGGTTGCTTCCAGAGAGATCTATGGTGATACAGGATTGAAAGGGAGTAGACAGAAAGTGATAGGAAAGTGATAGGATATATATATATACTTTTTTTTTAATAAACACCTTTGAGCGATAATGACCTATACATCATTCCTTACATATTTAATATATTTTATTATAATCAGATTTTTTAAAAATTTTATATAGCTTTCAATTTCACTAATAGTTAACTGCATAAATATTTTTCTAGTTACTGTTTTTTTTTATTATGTGGATTTAACATGAACAAGCTAATGAATTTAATATGTATATTTGTCAGTCATACATAAATAAAATTAAAAGATTTCTCCACTGATAAAAATCATGGCACATTTATTTTTAACTATTATCTATATGATTTTATTTAAATAACAATATTTTCAAAATACATTTATTCAAATAGTTTTTTTGTATCTTACAATATGGGTGGCTCTTGGGCTCTGCTGTAAATAGCTTTAAATCCCAAATGTTTAATAAATAAATAATAAAACAAATTTATTCAGATTGCTTATAATCAGTATAAACCTGATCATTTTGAAAAACAATTACATTTATTCAGTTAAAAGGTTTGAACGTGGGTAAAACATAGCTACTGTGCAGATCAAGCAATTTTTATAGTTAGTTAAAATGAATGAAATTGAAACAAATTGGATTAATTGATAAAATATAAATGGATAAATTTATAAACTTGATTATTGTTTATTTAAAACAAAGACAGTGTATTATTACTAGTTGAGGAATCATGTAACATTTATGCATGTCTAAAAGAATATGAATGAAATTATGTTTATGAGTTTATGTTAATACTGTGTTATTCCAATGTATGGAAATTACATATGCAATTTAAAGACATACATTTTAAATTTGGGCCTAAATATTTTTTGAGTGTGAAACAAAACCTAAGAAGAGATATATATCCACATTAAAAAAGGAATAAATGTAAAAACAAAACAAAATGAAATTTTAAGCAACATTAAAATAAATACCAATATGAATCTGCAAAACTATAATAACCCCTTGGGGCACTTAATATATTCCATTCCATGTGAACAGGTCTGTCAGGCCGTCGTGATACCTAGACAGGCCTGGCAGCAATGAAGCCTTTACTGCACTGGAAACTATCCCTTGACAGGCAGGCTTCAAAACCAAAGAGGTTCAACCACCATGCACATGTTCCCAGTATGAGCTTCGGTAATGTGAACAGCACATAAGAACAGGTCCATCTCATGTCACCTTATAAGTCAGAGTAATGTGGGACTTTGGCGCAACCCTTTGGCACAACCATGCCTGAAACTATTTAGGTGAGTTCATTTCATGGACCTAAACCTTTATTTCCCATGACAGAATTACATTCAGATTAATGGAATTACTATACAAATGCCCAGCTAGGTCTTACAGGCGAATACACACGGATGTGATTCATCCTCAAAGTCCATCTGCTAATACCGACAAGTGATGAATCCCTATCACAGGGAGCAGAGATCTCACGCATGCACTGCTTTGGCACAGCTGCTCTGTCCGGGGTTAGGATCTGTAGAGTTGCTTCCAATGAGTTCAACATCTAAAGAGAGAAGTTCAGAGAAGATTAAAGATGTCATGGATTGAAATAGTAGAAGTTTTTGTACTCACTCTCTTGTACGCTCCTTAATCGCTTTTTTATCTTCCATGTAAGATAGTAGTACAGCTGGAACAAGAGGAATCATATGCGCCCAAAAACTTGACATATTTAAGAATTCAATCACGTTAAGGGCATTTTCCTAGATATGAAAGCTTTTATGTCCTTTTGAAAATTTATACACCAGACCACCTATTTTACGAGTTATTTTAAGTTTAAAATAACACTGCGGAAGGGTTACATAAATAAAAAAAATGTTCACAATGAAAATCCTCTTTTTATAGATTGGCCATTGAATAAAAGTTTGAACCACTGAAGCCATGAGTAACTGTCCAACAATGCATTTTACCCACTTAATCCACCTTACTTCCAGTGTTCTGCATCTTTTGTTAGCTGAATAAATAGCTCCAACAAAGAAGTCATCAGCCAGAGCTTTTTATTGCCTTCAGATGTTGATCCCTTTAAGAATAACGGTGTACAGTGTTCGGAAACAGAATTATATTGAATGTTTCTGGGCCAGTATCATAGTACGTGAGTCCTGAGGGGTGACAAAACATGCAAACAACACCACAGGAAGATGCAGCTAAAATGTACTTGATTTAACTTTATAAACCTAATGAATTTTATAAGCTTAATATTAGTGCACACACATTAAACTGCCCACATTTGTGTTGTCACAGCACTTTATGAAAACAACACAATGTGATCATATACCTACTTCAAACTAAGCCTCTGTGTATTGAGTTTCGTCTAGAGGAAGTGCATGAAAGAGTATACGAGTGCTCCTTAATAGCTTTTAACACAAAGCAAAGCTCATACTTTCAAAATATGTCATGAAACGGAAGGACCCACCCAGGTCTTACCTGCACTCCATTCACAGAAAGAGAGGGCGAACGGGTGCAGAGGATATCATTACAATTAAATAGGAAACATGGTTGAACAAATCCCAAAGACCATCAGTTAATATCTGAATGCTTTATTGTGTTGGCAGTCGGAGGTTTAACATTTTTAAATGACACCTTTACGAAGATAAAGATCTTGTAGGCTGCACATTAACATTAAAGGATTTATGCAACATCCAGTTCTTTAACAACAGGTACTAAAATGAAACATAACACAACACGCCCTCTCATCATCCATAAATTAGTATGCAACAGGAGGCTGGTGCTGAGTTAACTTGCAGAGCTGGAACCCCAAGTGCTGTGATTCATTAACATGTACTATTACTGCATGTCCTCACTCTAAGCCTCTAATACAGCACTCAACCCTGAGGAGACAGGCACCAAGTACAAAGTCTTTATCACCCTCCACTTTCACCTGAGGGAGAAGATTAGAGAGGGGGAAAAATGACTTATGGTAATACAATGTGAGCCAAACTAGACTGGCAGCCAAATAGCTTTTCAATACCATGAATATGGATGATTCAAAACCTGACAGCGCAGCTGGGATTTTCATTTTTCTATTTGTTTAGTAGCCAAAAGTTTGATTTTGTGGAGATTTCATGGATGTATCCGTTCAGTGTGAGTAGTGACAGGTCTGAAACTTTGCTGGCATGGTGGAAGTCAAAATCAACAACTCAAATTATGCATAAAATAAAATATTACAAAATCATTTAAAAATGAAATGTGCGCTACAGGACTGTAGTCATTTACTGGTTGATTTTATTATTTCAATAATAATTTTAAGCCCAGCTTTAGTGTTATTGAGAACTAAACTGTTCATATGTTTCACTGACAGATCTCATGTATGTATGATTACAGTTGATTACAGAATTCTGCTCATTTTTTTCATTACATTGTGGAAATTCATTTTAAACTTGTCCTCAAAATGTCAAAACTTATCGTTCTAATAGCCTTATTCATATGGTAATAATTAATTAATAATTTATACCCTTAAAACAGTAATGTTGTTTTTCGCACCTACTGTAAATAGCCAGCAGTACTGGAACAAAATTATTTCCATAATAAAACTGAGGTACTGTGTGCCCTGATATAAAGTTTTTATATAACGACTAATAACTGATAAAAAAGTAAAGTAAAACCCAAATAATTACGAAAAATTATCCGATTTAGGTGTCACAACATTATATACAGTTTGGGATTTGAAAGATTAGATTTAACAGGATAAAAAAAAAATCTCTAATTCTGGACAATAACCAACATGGTACTGGTATATTGGCATCCCTATTAAAAACATAATTAGGAAAATATCATTATCGCTACAGTTTAAAAAAAGAGGAAGAAATTATTACTCTTATTTTGCAAGGACACATAAAAAAACATTATAAAGTCACAAAAGATTTGTATTTCAGTTTAAATGTTCTATTCTTAAAATAAATAAATTAAAATCCTCAAAAAATGGTTTTAACATTGATGATAATAATAATAAATGTTACTCAAGCACCAATATTTCTGAAGGATCATGTGACACTGAAGACTGAAGTAATTTCTCCTGAAAATTCAGCTTTGCATCACAGGAATAAATTCTATTTTAAAGTATATTAAAAGAGAAAACAGTTATTTTAAACTGCAAAAAGTGTATTTTTAAATGAGGCCTTGGTGAGCAAAATAAAAGTTTTTGAAATATATATACATATATACACTGCCAAAGTTGGATTCACCATTTTAAATAGCAAACTGAATGGAAGAATGGCAGTTTAAAATTTCCTCTAGAACTCATTAAGTAGATGGAATGTGTGAAGTTTGTTTATTTGTATATTTAGAGTGAGAGAGGGAATGATGAATATCATGCTTATAGCTCCAGGGCCAGGACATTCCACTGCACCCCTCCCACTATGACTTCATCAACGCTCCTTAGCTGGAAGATCAGACATCCTCCAGCCTGCCAGCCATACCTCAAGATTTCAAATTAAAGAGCCTTGCTTTCACTCTTAAACACACACACACACACACACACACACACACACACACACACACACACACACACACGCGCGTGTCCCATGACCTGCCAGTCAGACGTGAAACAAACACTCAGCCACTTGCCTTATACACAAATCTTCAGAAACAACATCGAAGACTAAACAAAAAGGTAAATAACCTTGATCTCATTGTGTAAACCGCTTTGTCATTTGTCCCTCACACAGCGTCTGTATGCGTTTTACACATGGCAGATCTCCACATGCGTGTGATGTTTACTGAGCATTCTTTATATAAGTGTGAAATCTCACAGGAATTTAACTGCTACGTTTGACACTAATGTAGGCGCTAATGTAGAATGCTAGATGAAATCTGAACATATGATCTCAATCGAAATCTATGTTGCATACAGGAGAACCTCAAGATGAGCAGAAGTGAAGGACAGCCTTTCAAGGGCTAGTTCACCTAAAAACAAACAGTATTTTACTCAAATCATGTTGTTAACTTGTTCCAAACCTGACTTGGTCTTCTGTGGAACACACAAGAAGATATTTAGAAAAATGAAAGTCAATAGGGTCCAATGTTGTTTTGACTTTCATCATGTAGACAAAAACTGTTGTTTTTTTGGGTGAGTCGTGTCTTTATTCTGTCAGCCTTGGCTTCTGTGGATGCTGCTGAGATAATATGGCCTTCATATTGTGTTTCATTGCAAATGAGCCTCTTTATTTCAGACAGTGCTGCTGGCACCCAGAAACAACATTGCTCATTTGACATTTATGGCCCAAATCTACAAATCATGAAGCCTGACAGTGGCCAAAGACTAGTGGAGCCACATACAGTATACAAACTGGAGTTAATGTTTGCAAATAAAGTGGTGTGCTGGACGATCGTTATCAACCTCTCACAACTAAAGTAATTCAGCGGACTGTTTGCTTTTTTATTTTCATATGATTAGGATTTTTTTCAGGGAGGAAATGGATTATTATTATTTTGGGCCAAATATTTAATGTTCCCATTATTCAAGTAAGTCTATAAACAAATGTGTCAGGAGCAATTCATCGTACTTACAATAACATTCTGATATTTTCCCATAGAGAGGCCAGGGCTGGCAGTAGGGTCAAGGCTTCCTTCGTACTCCTGAGACTACCACAGTGCAGAGAGGTAAAGGAACACTGTCAGAACTGAACAGTACTGTACTGATCTGTTCAACCAGCACAGAACATTAGTGTTTAATATAGTGTTTAATACTTATATATAATCAGATTGAGCAAATATTAAGTATATTTGGCATGCTGTCCTGAGGGAGGGCTCCAAGCCCGGAATATAGCCCGAACCCAGAGATGTATATATATATATATACATACACACACACACACACACACACACACACACACACACACACACACACACACACACACACAAATTGTGCAAGTTGATTATCTAGACAAGCTCCACCTGTGCTGAACTGATTGAGTATCTGAATGTGCTCCTCCCAAAACTTGTTGATAAAATATAAAATAAATGGTTATGTGTGCAGGTCAGGCGTTAAATTTCATGGACATGGACTGATCAGATTTAATTGCAAAAGTATAAATTTACTTCAGATAAAAGTGTCTGCCAAAACAGAGTTATGGAAAACTGAAACAAATAAAAATCTTTTGTTAACTAAAACAATAAAACTAACATATTTAAATAGAAATAATTGAAACAACTGAAATCAGTTGCCAAAATTAACTAATATAAAAACTTTTTTTTGAGTTAAAACCCATCTGCATATAATAAAAACGAACATTCCAGGAGATAGCAATAACACTAGAATGTACTGAGAAATGTAACAATTTTAAATGATACCAGTTAGCGCATTAATTGTGGCAGCTCTAACTTAGTACAACTAAAGTAACCTAAACACATTGATATAGGATAACTAAAACTAACAAATGAAAGAAAATTATAAGAGAAAATGGAAAATAAAATGTTATTATCATTCATTAAATTTTCCCAAATATTAACACACTTTGCTGAGAAGTGCAAGATATAGATATAATGATCCATAAAATTAGATTCACATAATGTTTCCAGCACAGTGTATTGTTACATTAATTTTATTCTTTTTTTCTGCCAAATGTAGAATTATCCATGGCACTTTTGCACTGGAAGCAGTTAATAGTGTATAATATTGACAAAAGTCAGCACTTAACTCAGGGAGGACATATGAAAGCACTTGTATCATAAGCAAATTCCTTTGCAGTTGCATCCTCAATCACTAGGGATGCAAGGCATGACTTAACCAGAGTCAGACATAAATTGTAAGTGCTGATAGAAAGCCTCTTCACATGCTGCACTTCATCACACAACAAGCTTCTCAAGACCCATCTGAAAACTTGTCTTATTAACAGAGTAAAAACATCTTTTGCTCCCTGCAATTCATCATATCTGTGGCTCTGAAATCTCAGAACGGAAACGGCAATGTATCACAGAGAAACCGATCTGAGCCATTTTAGGAAACCATTAGTGAAACGAGCGATGGTGCAGATTGTGTCAAGGCCGTTTCCTTGTTCCAACTCTGCCGGCTGCTATTTACAGCGTTCTGATAATTGTTCGGAGGCCAAACACCAGCCAGCAGATACATATCGTGAAGGAACCTAGTTGGGATCAAGTTCAGCACAGTCCTTTGAAATTACAGCGAGAGACAAAGGATCAGACGTAAAAGACAGGCAAACAAATATAAGGGCACGTGTATGCAGAATGTCGGAACCGATGCACACACACACACACACACACACACACACACACACACACACACACACACACACACACACACACACACACACACACACACACACACACACACACACACACACACACACACACACACACACATCCTAACCATTATACACACACACAGGGCCTCATCAATCACACTTTCTCTGGAGGGTCTGCATGGCCAAAAGCAAATGTACATTGTGCAATTGGTCCTGTGTAGAACTTGAATAACAGTTCACAGTCCCAGAGCCTCAGCTTGGTTTGGGACTGTGCCTAAATGTTCCTCATGAAATCAAGTGGCGCACGGACATTTCTTCTCTTTGCTTTTCTCACCTTTGTCTAACCCAAGACCTTCATCCTCACTTAGCCGGTTCATGAGAAAAAACTAGCCCAGTTGACATCCCGGGCACCAAACATCCTCATCGGATCAGTTTTTATTAGCTGCTTCTCTTAGCAAGAGTTCTAAACAATAAAAGCTTTCAGTTTTTGCAGTTAGAACTGAACTGTAAGGGTGGACATTTTACACATTGCAATGTCTTTAAAAGGTGGAGAACATTTGCAAATGTCATCTTGTGGTGGTGGATTTGTTGATTCACCAAGACAACACTAGAGTCTTCTGTTTTTAATGGAGAGAGAGAAAATAAAGTGCATTAGTACATGAGTGTGTTTGAGATGTTCATCCATCCCTTCATCAAACTCTTTAACCTCAGCTCCCTAAAGACTGTCCTCCTTAAAACACCCCTAAAAAGCCAGCTATTTTACTCTACAGATGAAACAATCCACTTTAAGAGCACCAAGAATCACTTGGGCTTTGTGATTGTTACATTTGCAAACCATGACATTTTTTCATTGTATATATATTGTATATGACATCCCAAAAATTAATTTATGGAATCAGAGGAAACTAGAAACAGACATTTAGAGTTAAGAGGATGAAGCTGTAATCAGATTAATAATAATTGTAACCTTTAATCCTAAAAAATAAATTTACAAAGATTTAAAGTCACAATGAAATTGAATTAGCAACAGATCTTTTCTTCCATACCATGACATCCATCTAAGTGAAATATAAGGTGGGCAATTGGTTCAATTGACCGGTTGTTGATTGGATGGAAGCAGATCTGAATGCAGACAAAAAGGGGAGAGGTTAAACAGACTAAATGATTGGAAATGTCCAGTATATATCTGTCATTTCACTGGAAGTTCAAGTTTTTGGTTAAATTAAGATTATTATTATTTTTTTAATTAAAAATGCATGCATAGACAATAAGACCAATAACATGCATTTAAAAAAATGTCATACCAAGTTCTAGTCATAAAATTTGATTGGATGAGCCACACTGAGGTCACTGTTATCAAACCAATATATTAACTGAACATCAGTTTAATTCTATATTAATACACCAAGTTACTACTCCACTTGAAGCTATACAGTATGTCACACAACACCCATTAATTATGGTACCACTTAAATCACTTTACTGCACTTGTTACTTATTACATTAATATTATCCTTCAAGATGTTCTCTGATACATGGGATTACATAATCCCACAGCATATTTAAATTGTGATGTTTCCAAATCCTTAAGCAATGCAAAGCAGTAAATAACTCTCTCACTCACTTACCAAACACAATCATATCACATCCTCATATAAAGAGAAAGTTTCTCTGCTCTGTATTCAACTGACTCTCAGGCCTGGAACTGAATGTGTTTTATTTACTGAAGCTTATTAATATGTGTCTAAGTGATTAATGTAATGTGTGTGTCACTGCACACACAATTATACAACGCTGACTCCTTGTCCTCCATGGCAGATGCCTTGAAGATTTAGTTGAGTTGACATTGGCTCCTTCAAGGCTGAGACTGTGCACTGTGCATGCCTTTGTGGCTCCAAGGTCTGACTCCTGCAGTAAATGCTCCCATGCATCACTGAGATGCCACAAGAGTGTTACATTATACACAGAAGTGCATTAGATGACATCTGACAGAATGGACTATTGGATCTACCTTGGACCTTTTTGTGAGTGTGGTACAATTTATATTTCAAAAAGTAAAAGCTAAATGAATAAAGTGTTAACCAACCACGCAAAATGCTGGTAAAACGATACGTTTAAAGCACAGAACACAAAACTTATTAATGTTAAAAAGTAACTTTGTTTTTTGTTTTTCAAAAGTAACTTCCATGTCAGTTTTATAACCTTATAAAACCGACATGGAAGCTACTTTAAAAAAAAGATGGAGCACTTTTCGTTTCAAATATTTCTTTTATGTGTGCTCAACAAAGAGTCCAAGTACAACAAACAGCATGAAGACTTGGAGCTTGTGCTTGAAATCTCTGACAGCTCACCTCTGCGGCCCACTTTATGAGCAGCAGCATTCTTGTGTCCTTTGCACAACAATTACAAATCATTCTGCAATTGCAGCGTCTCTGTCCAAAATCAAAAAACCCCCAAAAAACAGTAGGTTATCAGCTTCTGCAAAATTAGTCTACACCCCCTTCTCTATTCAGACAAGCAGGAAAACCACGGATTCATTGGCACTGAACCTTAATTGTAATAATGGTGGTGGTATAGCTAAATGAGCAGACTACAGCCATAAGGGCCCATTGTTTATGTCTGCGGTGCAGGGTAAATAGCCCATTATTTATCACAGCTCTTGTCTGTTATAAAATGCAGCTCTGCTGTTGATCGTATCAGTGCAGACGTGGTCCATTCACAGCTGGTACTCACATTTAAAACAGCCCTCTAATGCTAATAAGTCACTGTTCTGTGCCTTATATAGCCTATATTGTACTGCTGTTTGTAGATATATACAGTATAATATTAAACTCACTCCTATAACTTGTTGTGTAACTTTTGATTTTTCATTCTGCTCAAAGTCTACATGAAATTATGTTTGTGGACACATGCCTCAAAAGCTTCCTATTGATTTGATAGTTGTTGTTTGTTTGTTTTTCTGAGAAATGTCATTTTGCAAATAAAATGCCATTTTGTCGCAGGGATTTTAGAATCTAGTCAAGCTAAAAGTTGGTCTAAAAATAATAAAAACAAGAAGGGTAATTGTAGAAATGATGTCAGAACTAAAAGATAAAAAGACACAATTATTAGATTTAAAGTTGGAATTGTGAGGGAAAAAGTTGTGATATAAAGAAGTCATAATGAGACATATCAAGATATACACAAGCCACAAATATTTGTGAAACACAGAAATTTGTGAAAAAGTGAAAAAGTCACAACTGTGAGATCTAGTCACATTGCGAGATAATCACATTGTAAGACAAATTTAGTCACAAGGACTAAAGTTGCAAATGTAAGATTTAAAGATTCTGAGACGAAAAGTCACAATTGTGAGTTATCTCCAGGTACAGAAGTAAATCCAAGTTTGGAGAAGATCTTAGATCTGGGACATGGCTCTGCTGACAGAACTGCTGACTGGACCCCTATAAGTACACTGTCTTTTAGAGTTTTACCCAGAATTCAACTTCTCCTGATATGCGTGGACCTCTGACCCAAAACGAACTTCTCTGCTGTGGAGAAGCTACAATGGCCCATCCGCAAATTACTTATCTGGAAATCACAGCCTTACACAAAACAAACCGTTCCGAAACAGTGACAGAGAATAGAGACCATCATTGTTTGTGTTCCACCTCTCCATCAGCTCAGCTCTTTCTCTTCCCACTGAGAGCAGAGACACACGGAGAGAGAGCAAACACGAGGCTCCTGACTCTCCCGTATGTGTGATGAATATTTTATAAGAATGAAAAGATCATGCTACGTTGCATCAGAGTGGGAGGAATGTGATGGGAGGAAATGTCATGGGAAATGCTGGGGAGGAGCCTAAGAGTTCAGAACCTCCCTGATGACTGTTGAGAAAAAAGGTGGAAAAAAGAAGGAGAAAAAATAATTTCCTCTCTTATTCAACATGTGTCATCTCTCAAGAGTTAATGAAAACAACTTGAATAGAGTGATGGGAGTGATGATGGAGCAGGGAGCAATGGTGTGTTAGACCTCATTAACTGAGGTTCTCTCTTTCATTTCTCCCTCCCTGCGTTCCCCGATCTCTCCTTCTACACTGAGCTCTCTCCAGGTATTGGTTTCCCTGCATTCGTCTGCTCCCCTGCACACAGGGCAGGTCTGCACCCCAGCCACAGCCCCTGAGGTCTCCAGGACAAGGCAATTGAAACCATGTGAAATGAAGCAAGTTTTGCAAATTAGTTAAATGTGAGACCACAATGACAAAATCTAGGGAAAATGTAGGTTCTCAGGTCCCCACCTTAACATAAACACAAAACATGCATAAATGAATACACTGAATGTGGTGTTTAGATTTCTTGACATACGACCACACAAAAGGAGTTTTGTAGTAAGTTTCCTCCCACTTTTTATAACATTATGACATAATCCAGGAGTTAAAACTGAATTTTGAAGGTGGGGAATCCTAAATTCTGAGTGAGGATTTTGGTGGTCTAGGCAAGACATTATAGAGATGTACTAAAAAAACATTTTGTGATAGTACTGTATAAATATTGCTCAAACACATTTATACATATCAAACCATTGTATGGCAAGTATGGCATGATTATGATATGATTGATCACAAATAATAGTGAAGTCTTTTACATTGTTAAAATTTTCTTTATTTCAAATAAATGCTGTTCATTTGAACAGTCTATTTATCAAAGAAAACAGTTAATGTAAATTATTTACTCTTTATAATTATTATTTTTTTTTTGATCAAGTAACTGCAGCCTCGGTGAGCATTAAGACTTCTTTCAAAAACGTTCATAGCGTACTGACCCCAGACTTTATAACAGTGTATAACAGTAGTGTATATGTATCTAAAACCTAAAAACAAGTGTACACTACAAGACATTTAAAAGTCAGATCCTCTGTTGTGTTGGTACTCACACTACTCACATCAACAAAATCCCCATCCACAAAAACATAATATACAGTGTATGTGACCGAATATGTGTAGTGAATGAAAAAAAAATAAAAAATTGAACTCGAATCATCTTTGAACCAAAGATGCCGTTCAAACTCGCTGTAAATTCTGACAGTATCCTATTGTCTTTAACTCTCCATCAAACTGTCCTCACATGATCTCCGACCTTGCTCAAAACTCCCAGTATGACCGCACTCTCTCTGTGCTAAACTACAGGCTGAAAACATGCAAAATTTCTGGTATTTGATGAGCTGCTTGCACTTGAAATGAAAATGTATTGTATTAAAATGCTAGAGCCGTTTTCCCTATCTTGCCTGTACTTCTAGTGGAAGAAATCCATCCAAGCTAAGGATGACATAACAAGCTGTGAGATTCACTTGTTACAGCAACTCACTATGTCCCAGGCACATACTTGTTTTGTGAACACATACTGTAACCACTGACCTAGCGGAATTCAAGGATAAATACATGCTCACAAGTTTGTTTATTTGTTTTGTCACTCCAAAACCATGGAGCTGGGTCTTATATTACTTCATCTTTAATTTCAAATGACAGACCCTACAGATCTTTCTCACTCTCAGAGCTTATAACACTGAGAAAGCTCCAGTTTGACTAATCATTTAGTGAGCAATGAGCTCAACTGTTCCATGACACAGGCCAATTTCACATCTCCAACATGGCCACCTTTAAACTCCAATTCAGAGTGATGCTCTTCTACGTCAGCCTGAGAGCCAGCTTGGGCTGAACACATTTACTTTTAACCCTCTCACATCAGGAATGTCATTGTAGTCATAAATACGGTATGGTAGACTAATGGTAACTTATTCTGGGGTCTGAAATTGACAGCTTTGGTTTCAGAGGGATATTGTATCTGCTAGCCACCCCAAAGACTGCAGCACACAGAAGTCCAGGTTTGAGTTCACACACTGTGCAAAACAGTCATTATATTGTGTAATCCATTTACATCAACAGCTCAAGATGTCTTACATTTCCTTTTTGAGGTGGTGAAATACTGGATAACCACAGCTCTTATGTGGCTTACATGTAACTGTTCTTTAAAATGGACTACAGGGAAAAGCTTTTGTGTCAACACATTTTCAGATTGCTCAGAACAGAAAAAAGGTGCCTGTGGTTTGATGGGTTGCATTCAGTATGGTTAGTCTTATAAGGAGATCTAGAGAGCAGGACATTGTATAAGAATGACAGAAAGACGAATTTACTGAATTGCAATTCAGATAAATTCAACATGGGTAATGCATTCTGGGAAATGTAGTGTTATTTTATCCTGGTCCACAATTGTTGTGTGATAGGCACAAATTTCTATATGTGGCAATTCAATACTACAATCCTTCCAATTTATCTTTCTATCTGTCCATCTTTAAACCTTGTTCAAGTTTCAAACAAGGCTTTGTCAAGTCAACAACTAGTTTGTCTTAAAAACATTGATTTTCCAATTCAAAAGAAACTTCATTGAATCTTTGAATTACTGCTTCCTTGCATCCAAATTCCAGTTCTGCATCCTGCTTGCTACTTCAATTAAAATTTAATCAAATTCATGAATTAAATTGTGAATTAAAAAAGGCATTCTAAATTCAGTTCTGAATGGTGCACAACCCCGCTAGAAAGGTTCAAGAACTCAATGTTTACAAAAAAGTGATCCTCAAAAGCCTTGTTTAGAGAGGTAATAAACACTTTAAAACATAAAATAGCCTTCAGAAACTTCAGAGGCACTGTTTATTTTCTGAATGAGTGTTACTGTCCTTCCAGGGCCATCACTCTGTTGCTGTTACTGAAATCCTCCAGCCTTCTGACACTATGTTATTTTGCATAATAGGTGCTCATGAGCACCCTTCTAAAAACACAGGCCCTCAGACTGCTAAATGTGACACGGGCAGAAGAGTGCGATGCATGGTGGAAGCTCCGTGAGGGGAAGGGAGGGTGAAGAAGATAAAAAAGTCCTCCTTCTGTGTAAACAGCAGTCTGCAATTACAGACTGCAGATAGGAGAAGCTGGAAGAGATAAAAGTGGCAGGATTCGAGCGGTTCAATTCCCCACAGATCGGTCTGAATGCACCTCCACACACAGAGCTCACGCACGAAACAGACGTCTTCCTGACCTGAACCAGAACTAAACCACTGTCCAGATGACTTGGGGAATTCTTTTTATGTCGACAAGTCAATCAAATTCTCCAAAGGGGAGTTTCAAAAATGATGATGGTTTGTATTTGTGGTAAAATAATATCACAACTACTGTACATGTTTATTTTTCAGTATTAGTCCATATGTCAACATCCGAATCAATATAACATCTTAAGACACTGAGGTCTAAAAACAGGAATCCTTTTCTTTTAATGCAATTTCAAACTCAAATGTCAAACCAAACATCTAAATCCTCCTAATGCTTGCCAGCACTGCTCTGGAATGGCCATTAAAATCTGTGCAGGAGTTTGGAAGGACTTATATGCTTTATGTTTTCATTTTTTTCAAATGTGTATCTTTATCCAGAGGTGAATAATTCCATGTTTACTTCATCATTTGTTTGTCCCGACCAACCAAGACACAAAAAACTAATAAAATGGGTTTAGTATGTTTGTTTTGAATATCCCTGAAACAAAGACCTCTTTAAAAAAAGCTGGGGGATGGTGGATGGAGGGTGAGAATTTCTCTTGGCACTCTGCCTTGTGCTGCAATGTCTCTCTACCTCTCTGCATCTTGGATTTGACCCATTTCCTCCAAGTCAAAAGAAACATTCGAAGTGCCACTGAAAGATGACCCTCTCCACTGAAGCACAAAATCAACTGATAGTAAAACCCTTCACTAACCAGCTGGCAGGGTATCAGAGAGCGAAATGCTGTGAAATTAGGATATCTCTCAAATGAATTGCCTTAAGAATTCAAGCAGTATCTATTCTTAAAAAGACAATTATGCTTGACATTTTATACACCACTTGCTCTTCCTGACTTAGAAATATTCAGTGACCGTACACACCATCAGTGGAAAAAGGACATTACAGCATCAATATCTAGTGTCGGAATGGGAGAACCACCTGTGGTCAGTAACACTGGAGTGGATGAGGTCTGCATGGTAATATGATTGTGGTAAAAATAAAGAAAGAACACTCATCCACCCTAGAACAGCTGCTGCTTAAGTAAGAAAACAGAACAACACCTGCTGTTGAACATCTATGACCAGAGGAAATATTCACTGAACATAACCTGTACACCATTGAGCTCAGTGAAACTATATATTAATTTGTGTGGGGTATACACTAAGGAAATGTCTTTGTATGCAGGGGTGAATAATAATGCATAATGCCTTGAAAACCTCAATTAAATTCCTGAAGTTTTATTGAATTTATATTATGGTAGCAAATGTGAAAAAATTCAGTGAATAAGAGCAATCTCGTGCAGAAGTGTTATTCTATTTGTATTTTTACATTATACATTTGTAGATAATATTTTAAATAAGAAATATTTTTTATTCATTCATTACTAGAAAAGTGTGTAAACATAAACTTTAAATGAGCTGACATCATAATTTAGAAAAAGAAGCAGACTTCACTGAAATGTGTTTTCATTCAATAAAATGAAAAAAGCTAATCAATTAAAAGAAAACAGTTCGAAATGAATGACAGGAAGTTCAACTGAAAAAGAAATAGGAATGACAAGAAGTGGAATTAACTGAATATTTGTCTTGACAATTGTTATTCTCTTGTTAAAAAATGACAGCTATATCAACCCAGTCTTACGGGAAAACAACTATTTTACAAGGTGGCAATTTCGTATGAATTTGTGCAATGTGAATTATTCAACCACGTGATTTTTAGAAAAAATAAATAAATAAACATCATGATCCGCCCCAAATCCCAACCCTAAACATAACTGTCACTGGGGTGTCAGCAGACCGTATGAAAACGTACAAATGTGGTCATATGAAAATACATGAATTTTCCATTGACTGTGTTGGTTATTTGCATTTCTTTGAATTCCATTTTATTTTTAGTCTCATTTCTTACAGTCAAAATGCAATTCTGCATCATGTTTACAACCTCATCTGAAATTCTAAATTAGGAACTGAATTGGAATTTAAAAATGCATTTTGTGCCCAATCCCAATATCCTGTAGACCTTTGTTCAAAGCTATTTTGGTATCTCATCACGATACCTCATCTAACTTATAGACCAAGACAATGACGGCTTAAGGAGGAAGTGCAAGAAACTGTTCATGCCTGAAAGCAGCAATTACTCACTCTTGACTCACTTGTTATCGTTTTCTTTATCTTTACCTCACTCCCTCTTTTTCCCTCTTTACCCCAGTGTGACTCCAGCCAACAAGATCTCCAGAGAGCAAGCCCGTCTTGCCCACAATACCCTCAGCTCCAGCTCACAGCCAGACCGGAACTGCAGGGCATCCGTCTGCCAGCTAATGGCCTCTAATTTAGTTTTAATAGAGAATGCAAAGAACAAGCAGGAGAAGAGGAGGAGGAGGAGGACGACGAGAGAGAAAGACAGAGAGAGAAAATAAACACAAGCAATAGGAAGGGGAAAAGGGCAATTTCAGTTGAAAAATATTAATGTAATCAAGGCAAATTAGTAGGTTTGGGATAACATTCCTAAGGTGCAGACTGTTTATGTTCTGGGGGAGAGGTGGAAAGTGTGGTGGGTTGAGGCAGAGGGGAGCCTTGTCTATCACACGTGTAACAACCCACAAGCAACATGTAAACATGCGCTTGTACACATATAATCATGTGGATGCCATTGAGCTGTCGTACACCCTCGACACCCTATGACTGTCATCTCTGATGAGGATTAAACTTCTTAAAAAAAACAAAAACAAGTCCTGCACAAATTATATTAGTGTATTGAAGACATGTGGGAAATATAAGAGGGTGTTACACAACTATGATTTTGAAAAGACTGAATGAAGGATGCTGAGGAAAGAGAACAGAGGATATTGTCAAAACATTGTAGGATGGATGGGAGGATGTCTTTTTTTCTAGAATTAAGATGAAACTGCTAGTAAGTGAAAAGATTGAGGGAAAGGATCTATAGAGAGTTGCGATAGGAATTGAATAGGATTTGTGGGAGCTGTCATTGAGTTGATAGAGTGTGTTGATGTCCTGGTTTCTTATGCGGGCTGTGTCTCTTCTGTTTTCCTCCTTGTTAGACACGCTTGAGTGAAAGGAGGCTTACCCTGGGGAAAGAGATAGAGAGAATGAAAGAAAGAGAGAACTCATGCTGAGCTCTACTACTGAATACACTGCACTGGGATACAGCATGGAAACTCATTAGAGGCTTTAAATACACGCACACACACACACACACACACACACACACACACACACACACACACACACACACACACACACACACACACACACACACACACACACACACACACACATCATTCTATGAAAAGAGTATAATTTGTGACTACAACATTTTCTGAAGTGGACCAAACGCAAAAATCTTCTAAGCGTTTTGTGATCCAATATATTATTTAAAGTTTAAATGAAATAAAATGTAATATAAACTTATTGTGCCACTTATTCTGTGGTAATTTCAAGCAAGTTTTCTCTATGAAAACTAACAAATATTAGGATATAATCAGGTAATACCCAGACAATCTATGACATTCATGTTATTACAAAGTTCAACTCAGATACATTTTTCAAGTTGACATATTAATTATATTATATTATATTATATTATATTATATTATATTATATTATATTATATTATATTATATTATATTATATTATATTATATTATATTATATTATATTATATTATATTATATTATATTATATTATATTATATTATAAACATTTTAATTTAACACAATATTCATGTAGCACAGAAAATAATATGATGATTAATGATCCATAATCGATCATCTTTTTTAAATAAGGTATATGACAACTAAAGAAACTTAAAAAAAAAGTTAAATCATGAAAAAAAAGTTAAATCTGTCAGACTCATTTAGCTCAAAAGGATAGTCAACTTTCACTTTAAACCACATGATAAGTACATCATTGGAGTTTTCAGAGGAGCCAACTCTTAACATTGTTTCATAATTCGTTTTTTCTTCCTGCTAGACTCAGTTTCATTCAAGCATAACATATCCACTCCTTCACACAAAACAGAAGAATGAAGAAAGAAATTACTTTAAATATCTGTCAGTTTTCTAAAGTGTAAAAACCTGGTTTCAAAACCCTGACTCACATTCACTCTCTTTTCAACTGTTTCTTAATAAATAGTAGATAAATATGCAAATTTGGACTTAGGTGTGTCTCCATCCACATCCACAATAACACCCTATACCCATGGCTGGAAGTTACTTTTTTGGCTAGCTAGCATGCACAGTAACAAACACACTCACACACAATCAGACATTTTAACATTCTCCCTCAGGTGCAACAGGTCCTCCATGCATCTGTCATGGTTGTGAGCTGATTTACTGATGTATGTTTGCTGTGGCTAACATTTAAAAACTGCACTCCAATGTGGAGGAAGGAGTCTCTGAGGTGTTGAGACAGTCTGGCACGAGGGAAAAGTTGGTCAAATATATGTGAAACTATGCTCGGGAGAGCCCAGTGTGCAAACATGACTGCTTACAGACTCGGATCCTTACAGGTGGGGCTTTATCCCACTCACTCTACTCAAATACACCACTGAGTACTACACAGAATTATATTTCAGAGGATATATGGCTTTATGTTTGCTCTTGAGGAACATTGGTGGATGGTCTAATTTCTTTATTCATTTTTGGACATTCTGATGTAAAAAAAAGTAACTTGAAAAAATCTGCCACAAAAAAACAAAAAGACAATATTATTAAAAAAGAATTATATTTATTAAAGCCAATTTGCATGGCTTAATATTTTTGGTAATACATAATTAAATTATGCTAAAAAAAGAAAAAAAGAAATCAAGCTGAACTGAAAGTCACACAGTTCCCACTAGTGGCGAAATTAGGTATAACATGACAAATGAGGGACAAGGGAGAAATTTAAAATGCATTTCTCCTAGCCAAAATCTTGACTGTATTAGGGAGAAATATATCCAGCATCAACACAGTCTAAATGTTGCACAATGTTCTGTGTCTATCAATAGGTATATCTTAGGGATATATAAACGAAGATGATGTAATGTAATAGAGTCACATAAAAATACAAGGGTCATTCATTGTCTGTGAATAATGACCAGGATGGCTGCGGCTGGTTTGGATGAAATTGAAGACAGATGTTCTTGTGAAAACATTTCTTGGGTGGTGTAATTTAGGTCACCCTAGACGAAGGTGGGGTGGAGTGCAGGGTCAGTAAAAACAAAAGTCACAGTGAGCATGATCATATTGTATACTTTTTCAGGACCTTGCTGTTCTTGAAGCTTTATAAGTTAGCGAATAAATATATTACCCAATGGTTATGCCAAATTATATATGAAACTGCCTATATCAGATACTTTTGGTTTCAAATACCTGTAACAAAACAATGACACAGGGACACACTGAACATATGTTCCTGGTGACCTGTGTTCTGTAACATTCTATAATGAAAGTATGTCACTTATAATGACAACAACAATCCATCTGGTTAATCCGTCCAATTATCCAATTAGCATTGGTCCTTGCTTTGTTTATAGTAACCAGTGCTGACTGATCTCTCCTGAGAATCAATAAATGTGTTAAACATCACATTAAACACACATTTCAATACCTACTCATCTGGAACTTATAACAGTGTTGTTCTATGAAATGACCCCACACACGCTTAAAGATAATACACACTGTACCCAAAGAACCTCAACCTATAAAACATGTCACACATACGGTTTGTAACAAGTTCCTATTTTTAAAAAGGGGTCCAGTTAAGTGTATTAAAATACTGATTAAATCTCTATATTATCTTAAAGCTTCCTACAAAGAAAAAAATTTAAAAAAAATTTAACCTAGAAAAAACTAAAACAACATAACAGTATAATACTTAATACCAATAACTGGGACTTCATACAGACACAGAGAGAGCAAGTTTGCAGTGTTAAATGAAAGTCATGAAACTAGTACGCTGAATGTCATAGTTGACCACTCAGAATCAAGTCTTCCAGAGATATGCAAAATAATAAAATAAAATAAAATACTTGAATAATTTAATTTTTGTTTTAACTATAATAAAATAATGTATTATGAAATATAACATTATTAATTATGAATCCTGATAATAAATAATTCTGGTCCACACTGTATGTATACATTTTTAGAGTGAACTTTTGTTTGCATTACCACTATCCACCTCTAGAGGACGCCATTTACATGCAGTTGTTGATAAGAGCCATGATAAGAGCTTTCACGAGGCTTTTTAATAGAACTTAGCATGAACGTACCGGAAACACCAACAGTTAACAACCATTAACCAGTAACAGATATTAATATACAATTATGAACAAAACAGCTTCTGTGCTTACTACTTTACATAAGTCGTCACCACTACACAACTGATCCTTTCAATGATTATTTCCCTCATGGAGGAAAAGTCATAAAGTGCTTCGACACACAAACACGCTAAATAAATAAATAAAAGTATCACAGCATGCTGTGTTTGCAAGAATGAGTTCTGCAATTATTTATTTCCCCTTTGTAAAGCCCTCTGCTTTGTAGATTTGTTTTTCCCTTAAAGAAAGTGGCTGTTGTTCAACAGCTTTCAGACAATGAAACATGACACGCCTGAGGTCTCATGATAGTCTGCAGAGTGCATTTTATTTGGCACATAAAAGCAGGAAATCTAATGGAACACGCAAAGAGAAATAGCACAGTCTGTTCGGTGCACACCGCATATCAATACTCATTAAAGGAAACCCATGTAGGCTACGTGTTGCCAGTGCCACACATGCTAACGAAATTATGTATATAACTCTAAATAATCTGAGTACAGCAGTTGGTGTGTGCATGGTGGTTTTACTTAGAAAAAGAAAGTATGTTTTTTGGCAGCTGAAACATGGTTTGGCCTTACATACTGGGAGTTCAATTCACTATGAAGGGTGCACGAAGCATACTGCTTTTCAATAGCAATTTAGCATTGGCAAAAACAGCCTTAACTCTCAGATTTCCAAAAATTACCTGCTCCATTACAACAAAAAATGTACTCAAAGACTCCCAATTGCCAATAAATGAGTATATTCAATGCAAAAGTCCTTGAAGATTTGGTTTTGAATGGATTGATAGCTACAACTACCAACGCTAGTAGTACAACCAGTTCTGCAAGGCCTCAGGTCTCATAAAAAAGGCCTTTTCCTGAAAACATGAAACTCAACACGCTACATGTTCGCCTGCAGCAGTCCAGAGAGACCTACATGGAGTATATGCTCTCTTGAAGGAAGCCAAACCTCCTGCAATTTGTTACTCCCTACATTATTCCATCTGGGTTACCTCAGTCTAGTGCAATTTACATCTAGAACCCATTTCATTTGTTAGTTGAATAAAAAAAAATCTTTTTGTACATCAAAATCTCTCAAAATGCTTTCTGGGGTGTATCCCCTATCGAGAAATATATTAGTCAGCATGCTTCCCGCATCTTGGCTTCAGTGCCTTTCCCACACCTTTGCTACTGGAATTCCCAAACGGCATCTAACGTAAATGTTTCATTCTGCAAGTTCCGGAGAAACCTGGCACGAATCAGCAGAGCAATGCAACACAGCAATGTGTATGATTGAAAGGCTTCCGAGAATTCTCTGGCTGCGCAAAGCCGCTTACAGGAGATTCATAATGGATTTAGCAGGACAGGTACACAAAGCTCTTGTGGCCACAAACCGGATCTGTGAAGAGTTCACTGTTGACATCTGGAATGTCTTTCCTCCCTTGCTTTTCCTTTTGATTGAGTCACATCAGCAGCCAAAATAGCATGTTTCTATGGCTTCATTTTATCTTTGACTGCATATGCTCTGTGATCAAAAAGCAAAGGATTAGTTAAATGGACAATTAGAAATTGACAAAAGACCTTTATGATATTCTACTATTCAGTCTGCTTAAAGTATAGAAAATAAATGTCCTTTACATAAACACAATAACACCAGAAACTATGAAATTTGTTTTAGTGATCTTTGAACTTTCAGTGCCAGTACAAACCACACCAGTTATACTTGTTTAAACATTATTCTTTTACTTCACTGAGTAACTGTTTAAATAGAAAGTCTGACTTTGTCCATGATGGACAAAGACAAAGTACATCAAATGCTTAGCAGATCCTCTGGAAACCATCCTCAAATGACTAAGGCAATTGTCGGAAACTTGCAGATGTTCCCTATTGACTCCCACAACAGAGGCATTGAATACCATGAAAAACAGATCATGAGTAATGCGCTTTGCAAAGAGACACATTTTTTACTAAATCAACCAATCAACCAAAAAAGGCACTTAAGGTCTAAAACATATGCTGCTGAGAAATCAAGTGTGTCCATAAAAATACAGGATGTCAATCTATCGCCAAAAAAAAAATTGTGTGTGCACATTTACATGCAAGAGTGTGTAAGAGTATAAAAATAGGACAGAGATCTAAGTTTAGGGTGTTTGTTCACGTGTTTGTGTATGTGTGAGTGTGCATGTCATGTAAACTGTGGCATGCCTGGTGTTACAGAAGGTGTTTTCCACGGCTTTTTCCCTTTTGGCTTGTTGAGTATGTGGAGGCCTGATCCTGAGAACTCTCCGGAGAGCAGTTTGGACATCATTTTCAAAGCCCCGTGCTGCACAGCAAGGAAGTCCTGCCCTTGGATGTTTGGGACAGGACAGAATCCACAGGAAGGTATTCCACGAACATCCCACGCAGGAGTCTTGACTCTTCCCAGCAAACTCAGAGACAGCTCCTTGAGAACAGTAAAGTTCAAGCAATGTTTATGGAAAACAATGTTGCAATGTTCGGAGACTCTTAACTTTGTTACAAAATGTAGTAATCTTCCTACCCAGGCAGCATTTTAGGGCACTGCAGGCACACTCCCCACATCTGTTTCAAAAGGGCATCTTAAATCATTTTAGCTAAATTCCACTTCTTTTATGTTTTATGTCAGTTGGCAAACCAATTTTAGCCAATCTCCAAGGCAGCAGAGACCTTTGTCAGGATAGACGCCATATTAAATGTAACACATAAATTAAATTAAAATAGACTACATCTACAAGGAAATATGTAATGAAAAAAAGGTTTATAAAATGAAAGAAAACTTACATGGTGATTACTGAATATGAAATACAGTTTTTCTGTCGCTTTGCATTTGCATTTCTCGAATCATCTTTAATACTTACAATGAGGTATGTGCATTTCTCAAAACAATTTGTACAAACAGCACAACAAAATGGATAACCTGCAAAGGCCTTTCAAAAACATACTAAAAAGCTTTAGTTCATCTCTCAAAAGTAAATATTTATGCCAGTGAACATATCAGTGCCATCAGAATGAACATCCTTGTGTCAGTGTTCAGAAACAAGATCAGTCAAAATCCTAAGTCATGTTGCAAATATAACAGTGCACTCTGTTAGTACTGATACAAACTATGGCAACAGTTTGGATGACAGTTACTGTATTGAAATGCAGACGGCTGCACTTCTTATGCATGTCATATATCCATTTCAAAAGCACAAATTTACAAACTACTGTATGTAAGTAGTGTATTGATTGAAATAGACTGTATAGGATTCACAGTTACCATTTTTACTAGTAAAAAAAACACACACATTGCAATATTACTGTAATATAAAAAAGAAAAAGAAATATGGGCACAAAGGCAAAAATACTACATTACAAAGGAAACCCACCTCAGCCATTGTAAGGCCATGATTGACTACATGGTCCACCAGTGACCCTTATTTCATCTGATATGTGCCTATGTCCTTGGCCTCTTCTACGTTTTCCTCTGTTTTGCCTTTGCACCCTTCCACCATGCATCCTTACTACTATTCCTCCTCTCAGATGTAGATAATTTCCTGGATGTTCATTGAATGTCAGAATTTGTAGTGTGGTGAACTGGTTTATAATTGGCATGATCCACATTTCTCTTCATCAGTGAAAGTCAAGATTCACCTCCACCTTTCATGGCAAATTTACAAAAAAGTTTAATAAAAATATCTAGAATATATGTTTTGACAGTGTATGACAACTAGATCAACCGTTTTGCATTTAATTACTTATACGATGAACTAATGACTAGATGTTTTGGGGGGTAAGACTGTTGCACAGAGAACTACATAATACATTTTGAGCAACATGACATTAGCAACTGATAATGTAGGAAAATGCAGATAAATATACATAAATGCATGGATGTACCAAAGCAATCCCAACTTGTTCAAAAGAATGAGATAATGCTTTTATGATGTGCACAAGTGACTAGATTATGTAGAGGTTGAACAAGTAGTTTTGAGTATTTCATTTCTGATCTGAGAAATGCTCCAAAGTGACTGAAAAAAACTGTAAATAGTCCCAACACGCTTGCATTCTGACAGAGCTCTTTAGCATAACATGGTCTTTCTAAACCAATAGAGGGCAGCATTATTTAGTTTTTCCTTCAACTCAAAACTAAAAAAATCTGAATCACTAGTCCAGTGGATATAATCAATTAACTAATATCTATCTATCTATCTATCTATCTATCTATCTATCTATCTATCTATCTATCTATCTATCTATCTATCTATCTATCTATCTATCTATCTATCTATCTATCTATCTATCTATCCGTCCGTCCGTCCGTCCGTCCGTCCGTCCCCACATACACAGTATATATATACAAATGACTGAAAAGTATTTGCATTTGGAAAAATATATATATGGTAAAAATGGAGATGTTTACTTTAGATGATTACATTTGCAAGTGTTTTATGGAGAATGTATTTCAAATTTTACTTTCAGTCATTTCACTTGATGGTCATCTCAGTTCAAACAAATGTTCAGCACCATGTGTGTGTGTGTGTGAGTGTGTCTCGCAGTTTGGCGGAAGCAGTAAATGAAGTGTACAGCAGCAGGGTCTGAATCTCTTCTGTTCTCCCACAGCTCTCTGACCCGAGTCTGGCCTGGGCCAATGATCCATTAGGACTCTCTTTCATCCTTCTTATTCTCTCCAGTGTCATGAAGATGGATCAAATGAAAACACAAAAACACCCTCTTTGCCCCCAACCTGCCCTGTCTGACTGACGGAAACAGGTTTAAGCAGCGGTGACTACTTCAAGACCCAAAATGTGCGTGGACTAACACACACAAAGAAGAAAAAACAAAAACGTAAAACTCTCACACACAGATGGTCCCGTCTAAACCCAAATGCTGCCAATGCAATAACCCCAGCCCCCTGTGGTCATGGTAGGGCCCAGATTGCCAGTAAAGAGGTGGATGCTTCATGGCTCAACTATTTGCAGGGTAAAGGGAAAGGATTGCAGTCTTACCTCAGAGCCTTTAAACATTACGCTGCTTTAGTCAAAGTGAAGTCTGTGCTGTTCACAAAGGTCAGGATCACACAAAACAAAGTGAAGCAATAATAAAAAATGCAACTAAACATGTTTGCTTTCCATCACTTGTTATACAGCCTGAGAAGAGAGAGAAAACAAGAGATTCCAACCACTTTGAAATGTCAAGTGAAATCTGCTCAATAGAGTACTTGCCAGAACAAACACGTGGCCAGGATACAGGAGAAATGACTTCATATTTGGATGATACACTGCTTGCCTGATTGTAAACAATGTGAAATATAGAAGGGACTTCTTTATCAGTGTTAATTTATATGAAACCAAGCATGCCATTGTTAAAAATCTATATTTCTGATAACATTTTTTTTTTCCAAAGTGAAACTTGAATATAAAAATCACACTCTGAATCACAAATGAGTATTGATGTCTTTAAAGTGTAAGTTATGTTCACACTTATAGCATTTATAATATAATATAATATAATATAATATAATATAATATAATATAATATAATATAATATAATATAATATAATATAATATAATATAATATAATATAATATAATATAATATAATATAATATAATATAATATAATATAATTGGTTTATATAGATTAATGTTTAAAATACTGGGGTCAGTTAATAATTTTTCTTTAATTATTTTTAAAGAAATTATTAATATTACTCTGTGGGATATGCTAAGTTGATTTAAAAGAAAAACATCAAAGACTATAGCAAAGAATCTATAATATGACAAAATATCTCTATTTCAAATACATGCTGCTCTTTTGAACTTTCCATTCAAAAAATCCTAAAAATTGTATCACCCCCCCCCCCCACTCAAAAAAGGTTTCTTGAGAACCAAATCAGCTCATTAGAATGATTTCTGAAGCTAATGACTAAAATACACATTGAGTTAAAATAGAAAACTATAATAGAATGGAATATCTAATAATATTTTCCAGTATTACTTTTTATTGTATTTTTGTTTAAAGGAAATCCGCCTTGGTAAGCATGAGACTTTTTTCAAAGTAAAAAAATAAATAAAAATAACAAAATTACTCAGACCTTTTGACTTTTGAACATGATCATCATTTACTAAAATATTATCATGTATTTCTGTTTACATATTTTTCATTCAGCATTTTATTCAGCCATGTTCTAAATAACTTCAAATTATTCTGATAATTAAGATGCTAATGAGTTTACATACTAATTTGGTGTGAATGACAGCATGTTTGTGCGTTTGTTGTACTAGTGCTTCTGCGCGCGAGAGGTGTGCAAGAAAGCACTCCTTAAGTCGGGCCTTTTCACCAGCAGTGTGAGAGAATCCCCAGGCTGTGTCCACAGCCAATACACATATCCTTAACACAGACTATAGAGCACAAGGATAGAGCACGGTCCATACTGAGCGGGGTACAAATTCCCATTAAAAATGTGAATTGCATAAAAAAGCAGAAGAGTGAATTTGGGGGTTTTGGGGATAAAAGAGCAAAAAAAAAAAAAGATCCGGTCACCTTTCCTTTGTGGGTGTTCATTTTATATTTTACAGACAAAGCCAGCACCTGGAAATCCCATTGCATGTGCATATAAAATCCCCCATGATTAATAGTATATGAGGCAGTGCTGGGTTGGGGAGTACCAACATGTGGACTGCAGGACTCCTCCTCTGCAAGCTCACATTACACTCCATAAACTCGCTACTCATTCCCACCTAAGCGTTTAAAAAGGAGGAGGGATCGCTTGTCAGGAATGTCTCAGAACTGTGAAAAGACCGTGTGGAGCTGAGAGTGGATGTAGTGGGTCAGGCTGAAAGCTGAATGAGAGAGTGTGTGAACTGATGTTTTACACTCGACTAACGGAAAGGCCACTGCTGGAAGGTGTCTGCTTTCAAACATCTGCTTATTAATTTGGAAAGGTGGACTTTGAGGCATTGATGTGCACATGCTGAAGTGGATATTTCCCTTGTTGACTTGCACCAAACCCAAAAAGCTGCATCTCTGAGGACACCTACTCTGTGCTGTGTGCTCTTCAGCATGGATCAGCCAGCCAGCAGTTGCATGCGGAGTCCTCACATGGGCAGTGCTCTGTGGGGCTGTGTCAGGAGCCCCCATTCAGGAGGGTCCGGAGCCGGGCTGCAGCCCTACCAGCAGGCCCCATTTGCCCTGCACCAAAAGCATGATTTCCTGGCCTACACAGACTTCTCCAGCTCCTGCCTGGTGCCGGCACCACATGCTTACCCTCGCGAGGACAGACTGTATCCGGAGGCACACAGCGGGTACCAGAGAACGGAGTGGCAGTTCTCTCCTTGTGAACCCAGAGGCAGAGGGCCGGAGGCATGTCAGGGGGCAGCAGAAGCGGTGGGAGCTGACTTGGACAGTGCAGGTGGAGACAGGCTGCCTGGAGCAGTCACAGCATGTCTAGAGGGAGAATACTCACCTCAGAGCATGCCAGCGGTTGACACAGAGAAAAAAGGCTCCAAGCGGAAAAGAGAAATCACAGGTGAGTAATATAGGCAAGAGTGAATGAGATATGACGCAATGGCTGGAGTTATTTACTCTGAATCATATGAACCATCTCATTTTTTGCCTGTTCAGAAATTGTAACACATTATGTAAAACATTAAACATTTAAAATCAGTGTAAGGGTTATTTGTGACAATATATCTGGTTTAACACATTATTGTGATCAGTATTTATCTAAAAATTGATAAACAACACTGGAACCCACTGACTTTCATTGTATAGGCAAAAACACTTTTTTAAAGCTATCACCTTTTGTGATTAGCAGAATAAAGAAATATATGCAGGTTTGGGACAACATGAGGATGAGTAAACGATGACGATCTGGGTTGAACTGTCTCTTTAAGGATATAATATACTTATAGACAGATATTCTATTTAAAACTCCTCATAGCAGGCATGTAGATGAAGGATGACCCATAACACATTATTTTGTGCACATTATTCTGCAGTTGTTTCCTTCAATTGTTGGAGGCTCTTAGGTAAAGTTCAGCTTTATAGTGTTTGCTATTGTTTTCAAATCATCTGTTTGGCGGTTTTGACATTCAGTAACATCCGTCATACTTTCTAAACCAAGATATTTTGATTCAGACGAAGGATGTAAAAGATCTAAAATGTCATCAAAAGAATCAGATTTTATTGCCATGGTCTGTATATGAATAAGTGGATAAATGTTCTATAAGTCTAATAGACTTCCAAAAGAACAGATGATCAGAAACTGAAACCAGTATTTTGAGTCCAGTATCAGACGTGTCATATTATTAAAATTAATGAATAGAAGATTTTATTATAATTATTATTATTATTAAAATTACCTTTATGGAACCCCAGTAGTGTACTCTACTTTGAGTCCTACTATTTCTGGCTAATGATGTCCAGAAATTATTATTTGAGAGAAGGAAAAGTGAACCTCAGTGTTTGTGGCACATCTGGTGTATTAATTTAATCTCTAAGCCTTTCTGTGGAAACTGAGAAAGCATTTCTGGGATCAGGGAAAATTTCTCGAAGATAAATACATTTCTCCATTAGTGCTTCGTATAGCATTGGCCAAAACAGCAAGACAGTATTCGTTATGAGTGGCATTTAAAATGATTAGCACAAATCCATCACTAGACTTATTACTACAACAATCCATCCAGGCTTTACAATCTAATATGGGGAATAAATATACCCTTTCCTTCCCTGAGTTACCTTAATGTAACCCTACATCACTTGCGGTCCAAACAAGCAAGACCACGTCTGTAATATAACTTGCCCTCGATCCCACTTGTACATTCTTATCCATTGACATTTTCCTGTCATTAAGCAGTTACAGGATCTCCACAGAACACACTCTCCATTTGACTGGAGAGAAATTCACCATCGTGAAAATATCCATCACAGAGGTTAAGGTTTAAATGGGAATTAATATGCGGGAAGGTGTTGTAAAATGTCGGTGTAAATGATAAAACGAATGTGAGAAATTTTTTGCAGGAATATGATAATCAAAGCTGGTAGTGATTATGTTTTCAACCAAGTGTTTTTTTTTTTGTTTTTTTTTTACCTGAAATGACAAGCAGACACTCGATGATTGCATGAAATTGTAAACAGATGTGATATTCGCTCCCGAAATTAATTCTGAATCACGAAGGATGTGCTCATAATTTTTTTTCCCTCTTATGTCGCAGGTCTGCAGTTCACTTCAGTTTAGAGAAATACACTTGTCATAGAAAATAATTTAATAACATGAATTAAGACAACAGAAGCAAATTTGACCAGATTTTGGAGTGAAAATAAATTGTATTTAAATATACTTTATATATTATGTACTATATACAGTATCTATGAAATGTGTATATATATTCTTCTGCTATTCTGTCAGTTGTCTTTTAAATATTATTAGTACATTGAATATGTGTTGAACACATTTGTAGACAGTTATTTTGACTGTTCCCTGACTGTTAACTGATGTAAAATTAGGCTTGTCAATTCATTTTGACTTAATTTGGTCAAATTACTTTAGTGCCTTCTACATAAAATGCCAATCCCAACAGACACCCCACTGAGGGGAGAGGTTGCTCCCTAAATGTTTATGGGCTTTTGCTGGAGAAATTTATTGGAGTCTGTTTTTTTGGAGCATGCACATACACACAGTGCCAGGTGTTTCTCCCCCAACCTGCCACCACCTTTCCGTTTATTACCCTCGGCAGTGCATTTAAATGAACAGGGCTTTAATGACGATAATAATGCGCCTTCTAAAAGGAACAGAGGCTACAGGTTGCCATATGTGAGAAAGTACTTGTCCCACTTTCCCACTCACATCTGGCAGTCCAGTCCATCTCATAGTCTGGCCAGGATCTGGCGAACACGAAGCATGAATTCTCACATTGACAAATTAAAGTCATTTCACAGAAATTGCATCAGTTTTCTTTCAGTGCTGCCGTTTCTAATATGCGCCGTACAAAGGGTCACAGGTTGAAATAACTAATTAAACTTACACAAACTGTGTAATTTGAACACATTTAACTCATTCAAATTCGAAAGAAAATGTTTTTCAGTGTCAGGGAATATGTAAGACACAAATTCACACTCTTAAACTTCAGCTAGACACATCCGAGCCTTTGTTCTTTTGTTAGCGGATTTAACAATGTTATGGTGCATTCCTTGCTAACTTGAGTCCTCTGTGGTCAGTTGTGGCCCCGACAACCCCCAAACTCCCAGCATGCTTTAACTGGGGTTCAAACACCCTGTGATCTGAACTGAGCCCAGTGCAAATGTGTGCCCTGTGTGGCCCACAAAACGCCTTGTAACCATGTTTTAATGCATGTAAACACACGCCACTCCTGGAGGAGCTGAACTGCAGTGTTGCATTTGACTTTTATTTTTTTTAAACGAATAGTTGAAAATTCAGTCATCATTTACTCACCCTCATGTCATTCCAAACATACATGACTTTCATTTTCTGTCGAATGCAAAAGAAGGTGATTTGATGAATGTTTCAACTGTTTTCTGTTTTTGCACAATGACAGTCAATAGGGTTTAAAACTACATTAGACCCACATAGTCCACAAAATATACTCTTAAGTGTTCCACAGGACAAAAAAAGTCATACAATATTTTATATATTTTGTTAATTTATCTCTGTAAATAAACTTTAATTACAAATGTATGCTTTACTGCAATAGATCACAAAACTAATGCTAACTAGTCTCTTTTTTCTTTTGTATCCTCTAGATATTCAGGACTCAGGCTTCAAAGCAGACTCAAACTGCAAGGCTAGAAAGGAACGGACTGCCTTTACCAAGGAGCAGCTCCGGGAGCTGGAAGCTGAGTTCACCCACCACAACTACTTGACCCGCCTGCGCCGCTACGAGATCGCTGTCAACCTTGACCTCACTGAGAGACAGGTACAACAGATACTTCAGCTTACTCTAGTGGTATTTTTGGTTGAAAACAGTGAAGAAAACACTCATCCGTCAAGTCTAAATGAGTCTGTATGAAATATGATTGACAATTCCGAAGCAGAGCCGTCATCCCATCAATCCATTCAGCGATTTTCAAACTAGGCTCTTTTTTTCTTAGGCTCCGACCACACTTAGCTTGGTCCTTGATGGTTTTCCCAGGCCTGAATCCCAAGCACATGCCAGATCCCAGCACAAATCTGGGCTTCTCCCGAATCCCTTTGCAACCCTTTCTCCACTTTTTCCGATGCATCCTACATATCTTGGCTGTCTGCCACCCTTTGCTTTCAAAATGAGTGGCAGACAGATTCAGTCAAGAATGAGCATGTAAAAATAGTGTGGGAACAGATGGTCCATGTTCCTGTGTTTCCACAGGGAGCGAGGGATGCACAGGGGTCACAGACTTGTGTTCCTCGGAACTTAGCCGTCAAAAATAGTGTCACAAATCTCTTGATTTGCTGGCTGCAGAATTATTTCAAATCACTCACGAGAGTATGCATTTTTTTCTCCTAATCATTTCCAGACTGTTTTAATGCATCATTGTTTTTATCCACAGGTGAAAGTGTGGTTTCAAAACAGACGGATGAAGTGGAAGAGAGTGAAAGGAGGACAGCCTGCATCTCCTCACGACCTTGAAGCAGATGAGATGGACTCGGCCGCGTCGCCCAGCTCCGAGTAAAACTCCAATCTAGACATTTGCTTATATTTACAGTCACCCAAATTACCCCGGCCATACACACGATGTCCAATTTTTCACTAGTCCTTCCACGTATCCCGTTACACTGCTTCATGGACAAAAGTGTCCATGCTTCCTGTTGCTCTTTTCACTCAGATGACTAATTATCAACAGAGCTTCAACGGCTTGGAAGCCCCATCCACTTTCAGTCCACGTTTCACTTGCATTCATAAACTCATCGAGTGAAATCAGAGGCCTATAAAAACCCAATTACTCACATGTAAAAACAATTTATATCAACTTTTCATGCCCTGGTTTAATAGTTTTGACCTTCTGCCATGACGGCATGATGTAGGTCTGTCACACTGTGGTGATGGTGCCTGAAGCCTGATCAGAACCACCTGTGAAGCTCCACAGAATGACTAGATGGTCTCTGGATCACGTCAAACCACCAAAGCATTGATGTCACATCTTTATTTTTACCCTAAATTGTGTTGTCAGTTTGCTCTTAGAATAAACCACTTCCCTTGTTGAATTTTTTTGTACCTCTCTTTTTATATGAAATTAATAAAACAGATGCTGCATAAAAATGAGAAATAAATAAATAAATAATTTGAAAACTGAGAAAAAAATAATTGTGATTGTTTTCCTTCTGATCTCATTTGAATTGTAATATGGACAATTGTACACTGACACCTGTTGGCATGGAGGCAGCATTACACCAAAAGTATGTTAATAACATACATTTCATAAATTTAACATAAATATCAACAACAATCAATTCTGTGTGTTTAAGAACTATTGTACTGGTTTGCGTGACAAGAATATATTTGAAATAGATTTATAATACAAGATGGGTTGTTTCATTTAGGGGGAAATTGTGGCCAAATGGTTAGAGAGTTTGACTCCTAACCCTGAGGTTGTGGGTTCAAGTCTCGGGCTGGCAATACCAAGACTGAGGTGCCCTTGTGCCCTTGAGCACACTGCTGTGTGTGTGTGTGTGTGTTCACTGCTGTGTGTACTTTGGATGGGTTATTAAAGGGATAGTTCCCCCCAAAAATAAACTTTCTGTCATCATATACACACCGTCATGTCGTTCCAGTCCTTTTTTTTCTCAATAGACAAAAGAAAATATTTTGAGAAATTTTTTAACTGTTTTAACTTATAAAATAAAGTGAAATTTGCCAAGTATGGTTACCTATACCCAGAATTGGTGCTCTGCATTTAACCCATCCAAGTGCACACACACAGCAGTAAGAAGTGAACACAACGTGAACACACCCCCAGAGCAGTGGGCAGTTATAGATCCAGCGCCCAGGGAATAGCTGGGGGTTCAGTGCCTTGCTCAAGGGCACTTTAGCCATGGGTATTGAAGGTGGAAGAGAGCACTGTTCATTCACTCCCTCCCACTTACAACTCCTGCCAGCACTGAGACTCGAACCAGCAACCTTTTGGTAACTAGTCTGGCTCTCTAACCATTAGGCCACAGCTGCCCCTGCACCTGACAAAAGGCATCATTGTATAGACAAATGTTTTTCTTAACACAGAAGAAGGAACAACATAAGTTATTCAGGTTTGGAATGACATGAGGAGAGTGACTAAAGACAGAATTTTACTTTTTGTGTAAACTATGCCTTTAGGCATAGTAATAATCTTCCAGAAAGCTCTCAAAGCTCTGTTGAAAGTGCAGCCTATCTGGATGGGCCCGAAAACCGATTTCAACCAGAACTTAGACCGGCCCATGTTGGGGGGGATTCACACCAGAAGTCTGGAGAGTGACCGCTGGTGTAGTGCTGTGGAGAATAATAGGTGGGTAGGAGTGAACAGATGACTTCTCAAGTACAGGATGTTGTTGTAGCAGGTAGCCAGTCACCCAATTTCCTGCTTCCAAAAGAAAACAGTGGTAAAGCATCCAAGGTCCAGGGACTCACAATGGTGGGCCTATACTCTGGCTGGCTGGCCGGCCAAACAAAGACTGGAGAGGTGAGTGTCCTGTGAGGTGGACCGGCACAGGAATAGTTCCATACACACCCATGCTGGGGTTAAGACCCCATCTGCTGCTGACCTAGTGCCACCCCAGCTTGCTTTCCACCATTACATGCACTATTATTGCTTTTTTAGTAATTACTATGAAAATAAGCCATGCATATAAACTTAATTATGATATTAGAGCTCCTAATAAAAGTGGTCCATTTACACCTGTGACGTTTACTAAAATAAACATATTAGGGGATTTATTCTTAAAGATACATTCACATACGCGCTATTAAAACAGAACCATAGCGGTTTATTTAATTTTTGCCCCCCCCCCCCCCCCCCAAAAAGCATGTTAAGTAACGTGATCTTGAATACTCGCATTCGTTTGCCCGGTGACTTCGTTTAGACAAGGATTCTCTAGGGGTAAAATGGAGAGAGGAAACCAGAGAAAGAAAGACAGATGGTAGAGAAGTCTGGTCTACTGAACAGGATGAATGCTCACAGCTTAGAGTGACAGTTAACTAAGGAAACCAGAAGACAACGTAGGGCAGTTTCATCATTCTGTGGCTCAGCACTTGATGATGAATATCCATTTCAGTAAGAGACATTTTAAAGTAGCTCTTGACTGTAAGCTTTCTCAATTTGACCTTTTTGTGGACAGCAAAACAATGAGAATCAAAAATACATTTGTTTGGATATGCAAGCAATTTGCCCTGTAATGCAACAGCATTTCATCTTGCTCAGAGACAATAAATATAGTAGAAACACATAAAAAGGCTGGTGATCTTTGGCGTTTTGTGGGCCAGGTGGGGGTGTGATTGATTGCCGGAGGTGTGCAGGTCAGATCTATGAGACGACTGCAGAATTAAAGCATGGCTTACACGCCTTGCTTCAGTGCTGTGGTCCATCTGTATGATGTTATTGTTTACAGAGGCAACATTTCACTTTGACATCAAAGCTTCATGACCCTTCACACAACTCAGCTATGCAACCACAAGCCTTGCCAAACTGCATTTTTGATAACTACACTTTTTATATATATCGTTTTTATTGGGGAAAGCATATTCAAGTACATTTCAGAGCGAGTTTTTGCCAGATTAAGCATTTTAACAAGCTATCCAAAAGAAAACATAAACTTTATGACTTCTGAGTAGGCTAGATGAAAAATGCATGATGTTATTCATTTCTGGTTTACAAAATAAAAGTCAGTAATATGATCAGTCTATTTTTGTTTAGTATTGTCATTGATAAATTTACATTCTGAAATTAATAAATTCCTCCAAAATATTTATTTTTATTAATTTGCATATTTTCTTTTTTCATCTATTTATTTGTGCTATTCCATGTATTAGACACATCATAATACAATTAAAAAAAATCCTTTCATAAATTCTTCAATAGTAGGTGCTTTTATTTTAATCACTTTATTAATAATTTGTATTAATAATTTATTTTGTATACAAATCACATTTATTTGTTTGGTTGTTAATGCTATTAGAGCCATCAAATCTCAGAAACCTTTCACGGCATTAATACATTTTTCCATAGCAGGTAATTATTTGTATTCACTTGGATTATATTCTTTCTGTAGTGATCTTTTTGTATTTATCTATCACTACTCACTATTCAGGTTTACTGTAAAAAAAAAATATTTAAAAGTTATAATTAAAAACAAAGATTATTGAAGTACGTTTTACAATTTATATTTAATTAAATGTCTTGCTTTGCCATTTCTTTGTAATTGTGAAATTTACCAGCAATCACAGAGATGTTGTTTAGAACAAATGTGTATTACAATTTCCTTGTAGGACTACTAGGATGTTTAGTTGAATGAATGAATGAATCTCATGCTCTGCTTTTACAGCCAATAATGATCAGTAACTAGAATTACTCTTTAATATTATGAGCTTCTTTTACCATAGCAGTACAGAGACTCAGAGGATCAAGCCACTTGATTACATTTACATTTATTCATTTAGCAGACGCTTTTATCCAAAGCGACTTACAGATGAGGACAGTGGAAGCAATCAAAAACAACAAAAAGAGCAATGATATATAAGTGCTATAACAAGTCTCAGTTAGGTTAACACAGTACACGTAGCATGGGATTTTAAATAATAAAAATAAATAAATAAATAATAATAAAAAAAATTACTCTAGTTTCTGTCTTTACAGAACTGTCTGATATTTGCTCCCTTGTCTAAGAAAAAAACTGCTGGGAAGGAGGGGAGGAAGAAACAGAGGAAATGCGTGATAGCTTCCGCACATCCTCCCAAGACAGTACTTCCACTGGAGAGGAAAAAGTAGAAGAAAAATGCATGTGTATTGCCTGTTCAGGTGGGTGTACATGTGTGTAAGTGTGTGTAAGAATCTTCTGAAACAGCTTCTATTTAGAGGATGTGGTCAGAGAAGATCCATGCCCCCCAAAAGCCCCTGTAATGATTAGTGATCCCCTCAGGAGAACTAAATCTCACAGTTTCATTGCGCAATCATTCAAGATGGGCCGGAGACATGAAGCGCAGTTTTAAGTTATGCAGGACTTCCTGCCATGTTCTTTTGACGGCTCTTATAACCCAAAGTTTTTTAATCTAATAAAAATAATGTATTTTGTTGTTTGTCAGTAGTCTGGACTGACCAACATCACAGAAGGAAAGAAACAGGACAGGACCTAGCTACAGCACCCCATGAATAATCTAGAATAAAAGATGAAAAATTGCTGCTTGACACATATGTACAAAATGTTAAATGACTTATTTGAATAATTAACAACAAGAAAACAAATAACCATGGTCATATAGCACCATAGTAGCTATCAATCAGCTACACTTTTTCAATCTACCTCCTCCGGTCTCTCTCTCTCTCAGAGATGTCTCGGATGCCAGACAACCCTTACCAAACAAAAGAAGTCTGGTCTAATAGTTTAATCAGATCCGGTATCTGCCACAGCATTTTAATACCCAATATTACTGATCCTGGAAGCTGAAGGTGCTGCCCCTGTGAGATACCTGGCTCAGTGATCCACAACCATCAGGATCTGCTGCACTGAACAATAGACCGTCTTACTATAGCACAGACATGATCAAAAGTTATTACCTCCAGTCCCTGCTGCAGAGAAACTTCCCCATAACAGGATATTACCATCTCAAAGCTTTACTGCAGGAATTGTGTTATTTGGATAGTGTCTTCTCCTCCAGGGTGGATCAGAAAGTCATGGCAGAGTAGAGCCATGGTGGATCAGGAGACTCGGGAGGCCATAGCTGATCTTCTGTGGCCTTAGCTAGCTTCTGGGGCTGACTGGAGATCCGAAGCCCTCCCTGGGCTTAACGGGGAAACAGGGGCCCACTTTGGGCTATACTCAGGAAACAGGGGCCCACTTTGGGCTGTATTCGGGAACAGGAGCCCCTTCTGGGCTAAACTGGGGTTTGGGAGCCCTCCATGGGCTATACTCAAGAACAGGAGCCCCTCCTGGGCTGAACTGGGGATCGGGAGTGTGCTTACGTGGTGCTAGCACTGGAGGGTGCTCTGGAGGACCAGGCACAGCAAAGCACTTTAGAAGAGCTGGCACTGGAGTGAGTTTTGGTACTGGAGCCAACACTGAAACAAGCTCTGGGGCAGGAGCCGACACTGGGGCCTCTTGAACACCTGCTATATTGTCTGTTTGGCTTGCCATACGATTGGCTGGCGGACTTGACTTGGGCATGATCAGCTGGCTCGACTCGTGAACAGCCGGCAAATAGGCGATGAACTTCACACTTTCCTCCATTTGAGGAGGGGAGAGACGAACAGAACGAAAAACAATAACACGATTAAAAAATCGGTTAGGAGAGGCACCGCCTACTATTATTTTTTGGGGTTCAGCTGTTCTGTTACATTACACTCAGGAAGAAGAGAGGAGAGGCAGGAGAATTCTTCAAATATGGAATCAACAGTCAAATACAGGAACTAAGACAAAATTTACAGCAGACCAAGAAAACTCAGGGAAACAGTGTTTAAATGGACTGAAACTAATGAAACACACCTGGGAACATTACAAACTAATAATCAAACACCACTGGAGACAAATTCTCATAACGAGGACAGGAACAGGAAGGACCAAATAAGGAAAACCATACATGGGAACATACATGTGACAGAGAGTGAGCTGTATTGAATTCTGCCAGACAAATTTTTGTGGTTAATTCAATTGGCAAAGCTCAGTCATGGCTGCATGTGGCATTTCCTGAGAAGTAGCTTTTTTCTTGCAACCTACCAATATAAGCCAAATTTGTGGAGAATTTTTGATATTGTTGTCACATGCACACAGTGACCACTCTTTGTCATAAATTCCTGCAACTACTTCAGAGTTGCTGTAGGCATCTTGGTAGCTTCATCGAGTTAGGAGAGACGTCCTGATCCAGGGAGAGCTGTGTTTTATCAAATACCTTCCACTTCTTAATAATACACTTTACTGTGCTTTAAGGCTTAGATTTTTTTTTGTCTCCTTCTCCTGACTTGTGTCTGTCCACAAATTTATCCCAGAGGTCTTTTGACAGCACCTTGCCATCCATAGTTGATCATTTGCTTCAGTTGCACAACCAAGGACTGAAATGGTCCAGGAAAAAAGTCAAAAGGTGTTGTGTAAAATGGCTAATTCTGCTGGAAAGGGAATACTTGATGGAATCCAACATTTTATTTTTAAGGTCTGATTTGAGCATGTGTAAATGTCTGTGTAAATGGGCACTGGAGGACCTTCATCAGGGTCGGCTCACTCCACATCACTCAGCTCACTACAAACCATGGGAACACTTTGGGTAGGGGAAGTAAGCTTCATGCAAGAGCTCCAACTAAAAATAAAGCCACAGGAGATTTAAGCACATGCAATTCAGACCATTAAGTCAAGGTTTGACTTCTTTACGCTGCTGGTAAAATGATGTAAGTACACCATTCCAAAAAGCTTCTTTCTCCATTCAAACATAACTTTTGATGTATTTAATTAATAGATTGATTTATTTAGGAAAACATCAGCCAATCATTAGAAAAGATCCATTGCTGATGAAAAGTGATGCAATCCAAATCTGTTCAGATGAAGAAGCAAACCCATCTACATCTTGGCCTGATAATGAGTACATTCTCAACAAATTTCCATTTTTTGGGTGAACTATTCCTTTAAACCCATTAAATCAAATAGTGATCACATTATTGTATGTGATAATATTGGCTCGTAAAAGTAAGAATTTTTTTTCTGTTTTGGAAATCAATGTATCAAATACTGTCCAGAATGACACCTAATGAGGCACATCAGGTAATGACATAAAATGAAGAATTTTTATTACCTTAAACTGTCTTGATTTAGAGAATATGATGAAAAGTAGTAACAAGGTGTAATTAAAAATGGTTTAATCTTTTAACATCTATCCTATTAACACTAAAATTATTGTTTTTATTTATATATTGATTTTCTTTCTTTAAAATCAATAAGAAAAGTTAAATCATCAAAAATTTAAAGTTTAAAATCATCCATATCAGAACGGACTTGGCAGGTGCATTAATACAGAGATTTTAAAAATGCTTTATATGTCTGACTACATGAAAACTATACTGTTACTTGCAATCTTGTTTAAAAAGCTTTCCTCTTCTGCTTTCAAGAGTTGTCTGAGATCTTATCCTTTTTGAAGTATTGAAGAGTTATATACTTCATCTGCTCAACACACTCCCATATTTTCCCTCTTCTAACCACCCCCACACTCAGACTCCATCTCCCATAAGGCCATGGGCGGGGGGCTGGGGGTGGCGATGGCTGAGCTGTGGCGTGACAGTCTGGGATTTCTGGAGCCTTAACACTGCCTTTCATCAGCATGGTGCTCCTGGGCCCGGAGTTGGGTTTCAATCCGAGTCTGTGTTTGCAGCACGTGGGAGGAGGATTTCTAACACATGGATCCCGTTCCCACCGAACAATGAAAGTCCTGTCAGTTCACGCTCCCTCATCAGGGCAGTATGAGAGTGATGTCACAGAACATGAGCCCACCCATTCTTCACAAGCTAAATTGGAGACATGCATGCACCAGCAGCACTGCCGCTCTGAGCTGGCTCTAATTAACACCTGGTTTTACGAGCATGTTCCCCCTGGCCTGGGTAAGCTGTTTGGTCTGGGCAGGATTAGTGTGTGAGCAGTGGTAATGCCAGGCCTGTGTGTCTCGCTCACGTCTGTTGGATACTGAGCTGCACAAAGCAGACAAACAAAGCTCAAATCACAGACACGAGTGGCTGGAACTGTCCCTGTGTTTGGGCAACCTGCTTGGCCTGCTGCCTACTAGTTACTGACCATGCCAACAGGGCTGCTCACAACCGCAATCCAGTTATTTTATGAAATAATTGACCTTTTAATGAGGATTAGATTAAGGGCTTTACATATGTTTTTTTTTTTTTCATTTTTATTCCATTAGAACTTTTGTTTGGCTTACATTCAGACTTGATCAGCAATACTAAAACAACATTTTGCATCATGCTATGCATACACACTACTTTCCATACCAAGTGTAAGATTATTTGTTATTTGTTAACTTTTATTGTCGCTGTTGCCAGTATGTATCACAATATGTCAAGTGGCGGACCATTTCGGTCACACGCTTGAGGCATTCGGCCAATCAGTGCACACCTCGCTTTTCAGAACGATGAGCTTTGTAAAAATCGACACGTTTCAGAAAGGCGGGGCATAGAGGAGAAACAATAATGTACAGTATGTGGAAAATAATGTTTTTTGAACCTTACACCGCATAAACACATTTCATTACACCAAATAATGTTATTTTTAGCAACATCATATGACCCCTTTAACATGAACTGAGCACAAACAATATTTCTACAGCATTTATAAATCTTTATTAATTAATGTTAATTTCAACATTTATTAATGCATTATTAAAATCAAAAGTAGTTTTTTAGCATTAATTAATGCACTGTTAATTAACTAACATTACAGTAACAAAGATTAATAAGTACTGTTATAAAAGTATTGTTTGTTGTTTGATCATGTTAGTTACATTAAATTATATTACCTAATGATCAGAAGCACCAATAATAATGATTTGTCTGTACATACACACTTCATGCCGTTTTTAATAATTTCAAATGATATCATTCTTGGAAAGGCACAATGCCTGAAACTTCTGCATAATTTCAGAAGACTTGCAGTCTGGGTATGTGTCACAATTTGTTGTGAACCCATGACATGAAGCATTCGGGATCCGTGGTGTAACATGTTGAGCTTTCAATGGTTTCAGTGTGAGAGAGAGCTCATAAAAAAATTCCTTAGCATGTAAACTAGATTAGCATGCAAAGCAAACTTAACACCAACTTAGCTTGTGGTTAGATTGATAGCCGAAGAGCCACTTAAGAAAGAATGGCAACTGTTTAGAACGCTAATGGCAATTCCACAATCCCTTGCATAAATGTGTTGCTTGGTTCTGCTCAATCCATGCTATTGGACACATGCTGTTAGATTTTTTTTAAATTCAGGGCAGGTACTTTCTCTCACTCCAGGATCACCCAGAGCAGGACGTGAAATACCAAGAATGGAGAAGAGTTGGAGTGGTGTCATTACAAAGCATCCTCTGTACATTGCTAGGTGACATGCAATGCTTGATGCTTTGGCTTCATTTGGAAACATTTCACTGGTGGAGAAAAGAATACAATTTAACTGGCCAAATGTGAAACATAAATTACTCAATATTAACTTCTTGTTTATAGAACTGTTGCATAACATCAATAAAACCTTGATGACATTCAATACAACAACACTTGTGATATTTCTCACATGTGACATGATAGCTGTGAAGTCACACATCAAATGTCAACATGGATTCTTATTAGTGATAATAACAACAGAAGCCTGACAACACAATTAGCCTTTATGTTGTAAAAAGATCAACAAACAACATCTCCATTTCACTTAAGACAACAGGACTGGGACTGTCCTCAGATTTCTCCTCTTTGAGAAAAACATTCTGAACTCGTCTGAACAAATCTAATTAGTCTTTGGTCCTGTCCCACGAGCAAACTATGTCAGCTGCCTTCTCTGGCATCAGTCAGATACTCTCGTTTTCTGGTCAGTGCCTCCTCTGGTATGATATTAGATATCTGAGAACTTTGAGAACTTTTGGGAAAACAACAGTCAGAGGTCAGAGCAGAGTTCAAGGATTGAATGAGTCGCGCTGTGGATTGTTTGCTGGAGGAAAGTGAAGTAAACCCACTGGGGCACTAAGAACATGCTGCATACTGCGTAGTGGACGTAAACACACGTTCGCCTCACATCTAAATTGTGACTTTCCATTGACATAAGCAGTTCTTAAATTCAGCTATTTACAAATTCTATAGACAAATGAAAATCCCCACAAGATTTGCCCACACGGATTTCAGAGCGGATTCACATGTTGTTCTCATGGTTTCATCACGCTGACCAGCAGAACATACATCTTTACACTATTAACAATATACAATGGGCATTTTTTTTTTGCCTACGCTAATTCCGTCTAAATTTTTAGACCTTAGTTCAATGAAAACAGGGAAGTCCAAACCACAACTAGCTGTAACACAGAAGAATATCACTGGAATCACTTGACAGGTCCTGAGGAGTTTTTCAGCTATTTGACCCTCAAATCAACAGGTAATCTAGGTAAGAAATACACATTGAAACAAGTTTCTCAACAATCGAATTAAAGAGAGATTCAAAGTTTATCTGTATTGGTATGGGTGACATGGGTTTTTTTTACTGCGGCACGGAAATATCATACCACCGTGTGGATCAGTTAACCTGGTCAGGACTTAATGTGTTTGCAAAAGGGATAGACAAAGTGTTTATGCCTTTTGTGTAGCTTTGAGCAAGTGAGCATTTGTAGTCAGGTAATGAAATTCACTTTATTATTGGTTTTGAAATGTGTGTACCAGTGGTGTAGTCCTAAAGAAAAAAGTGGTTTACTATTACCCAGTCGGCCCCCAACCCCCTGTCCCACCACCAAAAAAAAAAATAGGATTGTTGTTGGTTTCAATACAGTGCACTCTAAATTTGATCGACAGATTATTTTTCAAGTAGTCTACAGCATGACTTCCAGGTTGTTCCAGCCCATCTGTCGATGCATTATTACAGTTCTTTTTATTTTCAACATGTTACTTTGGAATTATATTCATTGTGAAAAGTGCCTTAGAGATACATCTGAATTCAATGTTTTTTTTTTTTAATGTTCATCTTAATTTGATGTTTTATGTTTTATTTTATGCTTTTATACATTGATTGTAATATTTAGGAAGGGGATTATTCTTCCTGCAAGGGGATTTTTCAGCAGGGCAGGACTGGGGTTCAAATTCGGCCCTGGACATATCCAGCCCACAAGTTCTCCCATGAATGTTCTGCTGGGTTATAGGGCCTTCAATTGGAGTAAATACATGAATACATAAAACAGGACAGAAACAAATAATGATAGATATTACTGAAATTCAAAGCAAATGCATTTTTGTCAGATAGAAATGCACTAGACACTAAAGCAATAATTATTCAGTGTTGGGGTAATGCATTACAAGTAACGCGAGTTACGTAATCAGATTACTTTTTTCAAGTAACTAGTAAAGTAACACATTACTTTTTAATTTACACGAAAATATCTGAGTTACTTTTTCAAAAAAGTAACGCCAGTTACTTTGTATTCCCATTTTTTGGCTGACAAGCCTCCTGTTCCCATATTGGGAGAAATCGGAAGTATGGAGGCGTTGTGTGCGCTGTGTGAACATGATGTTACTGTAGTTCTAGACTAAATGTGAATGTGCATTAATTCATCCCACTCACAAAAAAACAAAAAAAACAAAACAGATTTAGTATTCATCAAAATTAATCAAAACAGTGAAATGCAAACTCAGAATATGACGCAAACCTGCAATAACTAAATATATTAAATAACACAAATGTATCTATTCCCATTTTATTAACAGTGTCTTTGCTGCTGACCTTTAATGATCCAGTTCAACCATACTAATGATTAAAAAATGACTTTAGATAAACTAACAATTGTGCTTCATTGGTTTTTTTTTTTTATTGCTGAAGAGTGTTGAACCTTCTTCTCGTGTGTTCTACTGTACAGACGTGAATTTACTACCTGAGGTTTATTTATTACACTTTTTGGTGTAAAAGGGCTTTTACATTTGCTATAAATAGAACTTCTTATATTAAAAACAATCAAGCCCTGCTCATATTTAAAAAGTAACGTGAAAGTAACGCAAAAGTAATGTAACACATTTCTTTCCATAAAAAGTAACTTAGTAACGTATTTAGTTACTTTTTTAGGGAGTAACGCAATATTTTAAGGCATTACTTTTAAAAGTAACTTTCCCCAACACTGTAATTATTGATCCTTAGAAATCGTAATACGCAAATGGCCGTGGAAAAAAAAGAAAGCATATGGCCCCAACTACACCACTGGTGTGTACTGTCTTTCACAACTGTCACTTTCATGTATTATAGTATGTAAACTGTGTATACTGTTATTCAGTTCAGTTCATTTCAGTACACTTGTTCTGTATTATGTAACATAATGTCTGTAGTCACTTCAAATCTCATAGTTTTATGTAAATTAGCAGCAAGATCTGTTAAGAAAGTTTTTACATTATATACATACATTTATTTCCTTCCAAAGTATGTCAGATCAGTAAGCAGTAAGACACATAACAGCTGGACATAATCCTGCCACTTGGAACAGCCTTTTGATGCACTATAAACCAGTCTTTGATTTCCGTAACACTGCTGTAAATTAGCTATAGATGGGAACAAGATCCAACATGCTGTCTGCAGCCCCTTTTCCACTTGTCTCCATCCACCACCACACCATGAGGACTGTGCTCTCCAGTCACCTGCTTTCATTTCCCCCTGACCATATAAATGAAAGACAGGAAATCTACCCTTGCAGTGATTACAGTGAAATTTGTGCGAGTCTGACTAGAAAGTCTAAGCTGCTGTCTAACCAGCTCCTGCCAGGTGATCGGTTTTCAGAGCAGGCCCTGGTGTTATAATAACATAGTCCATCTCAGTCGAGCCCCACTCATCTCATCCAAGCTGTATTAGTCCAGCTCACTGCATTCTGGGTTTATCCAAAAATGCGTTGTTTCTTTTATACCCTACTTTCTATCTAACAGATGACTGTCTCTGTATTTTCTTCTAAGATTAGCCCTGAAGTGATTGTCTTTCAGTTTGACTTACAGTTCATAAGCAGCTGCAGATTGCTCTCATTTAAAATGAAGATCTGACCCTTGACCCCTATGGATTGATCTCTCCTCTCAATCATTTTCTCTCTGCCTTTTACAACTCACAGCAGCTGACCTGACCCTGGTGTCCTCGTGATTGTTCTGTAGAGGTACAAAAGAAGAGCCAACGTAAGAGACTTGTGAAATTGAATTTATATATCTATCTGTCTGTCTGTCTGTCTGTCTGTCTGTGGCAAAGTCATTTTTAGTTTTATATTTTTGTGCAAGCCATGACTTTTTTCAGGATTCTTTGATTAATAATGAATTCAAAATAATTAAATTTATTTGAAATTGAAATATTTTGTCTTTACTGTCATTTTTATCAGTTTGGTGCATCCTTTGCTGAATAAAAGTATTAATATCTTTAAAATGTTTAAACAATATATATATATATATATATTGTATTGTATCAAATCTAGCCATGTTTATTTCTGCACACTTTTGAGACACAGTGGAGACCAAACAGACTGAAAAGGAGCCACACTCTCAGCAACACCTCATTCTGTCCCTTTTGAAGACTGGTAGACACTTTGAAGGAAATCTGATACATGGCAAAAACAACTATAAAATCAGACTTTTATTTAAGGAGCTCGACTGATGATCTCCGATATCCCAAGTGCTGGTCCGGAGCTGAGGGGAGGGAGGGGGGGGAGGGGTCTGGTTGAGGTTTGCACTGTTGTTTTCTGAACTGCTGCCAGGAAAAGTTTAATGGCTATGGAATTTGGACAGGAAAAATGCAGGCTGGAAGTTTCAGAGGAAGTAGGGATTTGTGGCTCACGCAGCACCTCTGTTTGTGTTCTTCTGGGTTGGCTCCACTTCGGCCACCGCTCTGCTCCGCTTCTAGCAAGGAAGAGCGTCAAGCGCTTTTCCACATATGATTGTGGTGCCCCAGGAGAATACCTACCGGCGACATGCAGGCCATGGCCTATAGACCTCCACCCTTCACACACACACACACACACACACACACACACACAATGCTGGACAGATGCAGTGCTAAAACTCACATAATCACAAGCTCTAATTGAATACAATACAAACGCTCAGTTCCAAAAGCACATGATACTCTAACCTAATCATCTATTGTCTTCAGAGAATGTGACTTTTTTGAACTTGACCTTTGAACACAAGTTCCATTGTGGGATGCAAAACAATTGAAACTTTAAACAAGTCTCAATTATGTTACTCAATTTATTAAAAACAACAACAATAAAAAAAACAAGTCTATAGCATTTCGACCGCAGTTTCCATACATGACCTCAAACATGGAAACTATGTGCTAACTTGAGTTTGTGGGTTAAAACAGTAGTTTTGCCAATGCAAGTCTACATTTGATATATGGATAATGCACTTTTCCTGCAAATTATATGGTTTGATGGTTATATCATATTTCTTCCATTTCACATCAACAATTGTCCCTAGACATTGAATATTTTCAACATAAAATCTCACAACGACGTGCACATCACTATGCTCCAGATGTTTCTCAGTCTGCTCTCAGTCCCCATGTGTACTGACTCAAAGAGGAGCTGGTTATGAGGAAAGGGAGGATTGTATCACTGAGATAATGTCTGCAGTCCCTGTCAGCAGTAATCATGCCTGCTCCCTATCACTCAGCTCACACCTCCACACATTCCCTCTCTGTCTCGCCACACAGGCCCAGGCTAAAGTCTTCTACTCGGTCAGGCCTCACTATCCAACCAGGACCATTGATTTTTTTTGGAACATTTCTCCCTCCAGTTTTCAAAGTCTCTTATTTAGTTTTTGGATTAAAATCGACTAGCACATACTAACATAATCCCATCTAGATACAAGTATCATCATCAATTTCAAACTAGAAATATGTAGTTTTTAACTGATATTGTACTGAATATCAGTACAGCATTAGTAGTACAGTGTAGCATTAGCATGAATATTAATAAAATGATCATTAGGACTGTGAGAGAACTTTATGTATTTTTATAAAATATATATTTTATGTGTTTTTTTTTTTAAGAAATTACTACTTTTATTCAGCAGGGACACATTAAACTGATCAAAAGAGACAGCAAAGACATTTAGATTGTTACAACCTTTGAGCTTTCTATTCAGCAAAAAAATCCTTATAAATGTTTCCACAAAATATTAAGCAGCACAACTGTTTTCAACGTTAATTATAATCAGAAATGTTACTTGAGCACCAGATCATCATATTAGAATGATTTCTGAAGGATCATTTGAATCTGATGACTGGAGTAATTGCTCTAATAAATAACTTTTTAAAAATGTATTAAAATAGAAAAAAAAAACGTTATTTTAAAATGTAAAGATATTTCACAAAATTACTGTCACAAGACCATGTATATACACATACTGTAAGAAACCGTTTGATAAATAAAATAAAAAATGTGGGGAAATGTATTATTACAGTAATTCACTGTAAAACAAACTTAATAACAATTATTTCTGAGGCTGAAAAACAGATTCACCATGTAGAAGGAGAAATATAGAATCCTATAAAATCTTAATAAATAAAATATAAATTTATATATTTAAAATGTATTACTTCATTTAGTAGTTGATAATGGTTTGGCTTACAAACCATTAATTTAAAAAAGAAAACAAAACTGAAACATTTTTATAATTTAGAAAATTAATTGTTTTGACAGCATTAAATGATACACACATATAGGCACATTTATTAATAATTATTATTATAATGTAATAATATCAAAATCAATGTCTTTCCAAGTACTCTCTGTAAAAATACCTAACAGTGATCATTGCTGAGCAAAAACTTGAACAGCACCACACAAGTGTTAAGGTGAGTTTGCTTAGCTCAACATTTGTTCATTATAAAAAGAGCACTTTTGTGGGTCAAACTTTTGTTTGTTTTGAGTCCAGACTGCTCTTAACAGTGAGTGAAAGTGGCCATGTTTAATGGTTTTGCGATCGCTCCCCAACACTTTTGGGTGAAGGAGGCTTGTAAAGGTCTGGTCATTAGTCTAACTCAATGATCAGCTCCAGTTTGGAAGGTGTGAGTTCAGACACTATAGGGGCAGAAACACAAACAGACAGAGGAGGAAATGCTTATGGACAAATGGTCTAAATGTGAAGGGAGCAAGAAACAGAAAAAAAAACCCTGGTGAAATTCCAGAGAGGGTATGGCCTCCGTAAAGCTCACACCATCACTGAAGAAAGCCCCCTGCCAAGTGGAGAGTATAACTTTTGACACTGAAGCAGTGTATAGGAAACAAACTTCTAGCACCCCAGTCCTACCTAAACAAATAAACTAAAGCCTCATGTAGTCAACAAAGTGGACGTGATTCTCTGAGTCATCTGGAATACTCATGAAAAGAGATAATTCAAAGGAAAACAACAAAAGAAATGGGAAAGTACATAAACAAATCCCTCTCTAAACAAAGAACATACTAAGCAAAAATGACAGGGTGAAAAAACAAAGTCTCAGGTCCAGCTGCAATGTCGTCTGTGGTTGGATCAAGTAAGAAAGGCAGTGGTTTTGTTCTCTGATATCGATCTACTTCACCAGTATGTCGAGACACAGAAATGCTGTAATCAGTCTTCTAGCTCAGTGCCAAATGAAAGGGGCACAGACTAGAACAATCAATCATGAACGTTCAATCACTAAAAAAGAACCAGCAAAAAAGAAACGACTCATTTTGAAAAGAAAGTTCACCAAAAAAAAATTTTTTTTCAAATTGGGAAGTTTTTTTCCCTAATGGTTAGATATTCAGACTCTCAGGCCGGCAGCAATTGTAGGTGGGGGGAGTGAATGCATAAATGGCTGCCCACTGCTCCGGGTGTGTGTTCACGGTGTATGTGTTCACTGCTGTGTGTGTGCACTTTGGATGGGTTAAATGCAGACCATGAATTCTGAGTATGGGTCACCATACTTGGCTGTATGTCACATCACTATCACTTTCAAATATACTCATCTAATATCAAACATCTTGAAATAAACATAAGATTTTTCAATAAATAAGACTCTGTTTTTGGAATTAGCAACCAACATTAGTAAGAAATAATTATTTAATTTAATTCAGCAGATAGGGATATATATATATATATATATATACATAGAAAATACTTGACTATTTTGTGTCAAACAGGTTCCAATCAAAAGTCATACAGGTTTGGAATGACATGAGGGTGAGTAAATAATGACAAAATCTAAATTTCTGTGTGAACTCTTTAAAATTGATGTAAAAATGGAGCACATTTATGCAGTTTCAGTTTCAACAAAGTTTCTGCACTCTCCTCCTGTTCTACCACTCATCGCCCTCTGCTGTCCCCTGTGTGTGACAGGACCATCCCAGGAGAGAGCCAGGGGGTCTTGGGGAGTAGTGCGGGGCAACCAGGGGATTTTGACAACCTGTAGCTGAGCTCCCAGGCAAGGCTGGGCTGGAATAATGTGGCCTGTTTATTCAGCTGGTTGAGGGGAAAGAGGATGTGTTCAGGGCCTCATTAATCACGGGCGCTTCGGAAGAGATAAACAGCCAGGACCCAGTGGGGGTGCTGACGCTCCAGGTTAACTGAAGCAGGGGAGAATGGGGGTCTGTCCTCACCACAGGGGAGAATGTCTGAACACTTGCTGTGGAGTTGTTCGGGACAGCTTTGCAAGCCCTGATAATATGTCTAATGAGCTATTTTATACATTTTAATGACAGGGGGGAAAAAATATATTTTTAATGTATTAAATAAAAATATATACATTAATGTTCAAAGGTTTGGGGTACACTTTTAAGGATGTCTTGTAGCTTAACAGGTCTCCTTTTATTTAATCAAAAAATTCAGTAAAAACTGTAACACAGTGAAAAATTATTACAATTTTAAATACATGATTTCTACTTAATTATATTTTAAAATGTAAGTTATTCATGTGATGGCAAAGCTGAATTTATCATGAGTCATTGCTCCAGTCTCCAGTCAGAGTCAGCATTGATTTGAAATACTTTGTATTATTACAAATATCTTTACTGTATATTTTGATTAATTTAATGCAATTAATGCTAAAATTATGAATTTCTTTCAAAAAGAATCTTACTGTTTAATCATAGCATACATATAACCATAAATATGTCACACCATTATACTTTACATTTATTTACGACAGTTATTGTACATTCTTATAGGCTACTGTTATCCTTTGATTACAGTCTTTATTTTGTAACACTTATTTATTGCATTTTAATGTACTATTTAAAGCATTAATTGTTTCTACAAAACTCTTTGAAAAATAAATTTATTCAAAATTTATGCAAAACTTTAAAATCTACCCCATCTACTTTTAAATATTTAATTATTTATGACAAATAAATGCAATGCAATGTAATATTGCTACCAATATTGCTTTACGTTTACTCAAAATGACTACAGAGAGTGCAGTTATCATTTCTGTTACATTTATTGAGCATTACATTTAGTTGTTTTTAAGGTATGATTTTGTTTTAATGTATACAATTATTTTCAGTTTAAATATCCTCTTAAAAATAAAAGTTAAGACCCCTAAAAGTCATATAGATGGCTGAGCAAACATTTAAATCTGAGGTAAACAAAAGCTAACAGGCCACATCTGCACCTGTGACAACAAACAAGACAGAAAAACACAAGCACCGACAGAATAATGAATCTCTTTTTCAGAGAAATTCAGTGGGAAAGCCTCATTTATCTGACAAATTTCAAGAACGGGAAGTTCAGCTCCACATATTTCACTTGCTTTGTTTATTTCAGGGAGTTTTGTTTGTTCGTACCCACTTTTTCTTCAACATGTTTGGAAGTGACTGCACAATGACTTTCACAGAACAAATTCATTTTGAAGTCTTATTTGAATACAGGAATGTTCCACAGACGCATCAGCAAACAGGCAGAGGAAAAAATACAGAATCTGTCATCTGCAGATGCTCAGCCAAACGGGTGTTATTCTACACTTCCAGATGTTCTCCTGTCTTCTCTTCTCCTCATCAACTGAAAATAAAATGCTGCTGAAATCCTGATCCCTTCCAAAAAGCCTGCCATTATTACCTGCCGACCTTGTGGGCTTCTCACACGGCCCATGTGGTTCACTGCAGGCTGGCTTTCACTCATCTTCTTGTCCATATTTCACCAAGGAGGAGGGAAGCAGTGGTGAGCAAGGGGGGAAAGAACAGAGGGCAAATGAAAGAGATGGAGAGGGAGAAAATGAAAGCAAGAGGAGGAGATGATAAGTGTAGGTGCATGCTGGGAGAAACAGAGCACAGAAATGAAATGTTTTAAAAAAGTCAAATGACTGATCTACAGGCCTGACAGATGGGTTTAAATGTTTACAGCCTGGTGAATGTGTTAAAGATATTACATTTCTCTGTTTATTTAAGATTGCTTTTAATGTTTATACAGGATTATTATGCAGTAAAGGTATACGTGGATGTGTGTCTCTGTGTACATTCAGAGGTTAATGTCTAATTGGTTTTGAAAGTTCTGGAAAGAACAAGACATCACTGGTTTTCCATGGATTGCTCCCAATCACAGGTACAAATTAGCTGAGCTATATGATGTAAGAAGTTTAGTGCAAATACCTTTTTTTTCCCTCTCTCTCGCATGCTTTCTTCTTATTGCACTCAAATAAATAACTTATAAATGATGATTATATTACATTCAGGTCATGAAAGGATTTCCATGCATGGTGTGCTATGTAGTACAAGTTTATTTACCTAAAATGTAAAGACTGAAAACCATATTAATTTTATCTAAACTTTATTTTTCAGATCTTGTAATAAATATTTGATATAGATATTTGATATAAAATAAAATATCAAAAAAAAAAAAAAATCTCTTTCAGTCTTGTTATACTTGCCAATATAACTTTTAAAGCCAAAAGCCAGGAGCTTACTGACATCACCCCCCCCCCCAAAAAAAAGACATTATTTCAGAGGAAAAACAGCAGCACACATCAGTATGTAGCAATAAATTACAATATCTGAATTCTGTTCGATACCAAGCTCTTAACTTTAGCTCTGTGCTTTCATCATATTAATGTTCTTACACTGTCTAAATATAAGCTATCATTACATACACTATCATACAGTTTAAGTGATTTTGACCGTCTAATATACTACATTAATTAATTTATATAACTTTTTAAATTACAACACAATAATATTCATTTTGTGAGAAATACGGACATCTCATGTTGTCCTGCCATCTACTGGAGAATGTATGCATAAACCAGAAAAAGTACTAAAGAATCAAATTCACTGGTTGACCTGATTAAAAAAAAAATTATAATAATATTTTGTATATAGGCTGTATTTATACATTCAATAGATGTTTAAAATGACTGAGCCTTAAAAGAATAGTTCACCCAAAAATGTGAAAAAAGTGAAAAGCTGATTGTTTGTAAGAAACCATCTCTCCTGGCCAAAATAGAAGTCTGTAATCCATAATAGTGTTTCCTGTAGTGAACTTCCTGTTTTTCCTGCTTTTATTATTTTATTTTGGGGGAAGTCGTGGCCTAGTGTTTAGAGAGTTTGACTCCTAACCCTGAGGTCGTGGGTTTGAGTCTTGGGCTGGCAATACCACGACTGAGGTGCCCTTGAGCAAAGCACCGAACCGCCAACTGCTCCCTGGGCACCGCAGAATAAATGGCTGCCCACTGTTCTGTGTTTGTGTTCACTGCTGTGTGTGTGCACTTTGGATGGGTTAAATGCAGAGCATGAATTCTGAGTATGGGTCACCATACTTGGCTGTATGTCATGTCACTTTATTTTTTCACTTGGCAAGCGAGTGATACAGTGCTACACTTCTCCAAATCTTTTCCAACGAAGAACCAAACTCATCTACATCTTGGATGGCCTCAGGGTGAGCTAAGTGTCAGCAAAGTTTTACTTTTGGGTAAAGTATTCCATTAAACCTGCAATATACGCAAACCTTAAAGCAACCTATAAGCAATAGCAGTAAGTCAGACATAACAGCCATTTCTGATGCCTAGCAGTGAAGTAGAATACAATACGTAATCCAGTTTACACATAAATAAAAGTTAGTCCCTTTGGTTGTTGTTGTTATTTTGGCTCTAATACAAACAAGTTAATTCAGGACAGAGTATTATAACAGTGACCACATGGTGGCGCCTCTTACCACAACTAATAATGTTTGAAACCAAAAGGTCAGTGTGCTCACATTAATGGTGTGAGATTACAATGATCTCAGAGTTGACTGACCCAGTCCAAAGGGTATAGTGTTGCTTTTGTTGCAAAAACAACACATTGATATGATGCAATTAAAACACACTTTCAGTTGAATTAGTCTAATGAGAGGAACCATAATGGGATGAATACAGTAAGCTTCATCCCTGCCTCTGCAAATGCATGTAAACTGACATGTTTCTCTCTTCTTAATAATTATGTACAGCTCAGTTATATATATCGGAAGTTGGGTGCTTTACCGGAAACCCACAGAGCTAAGCTCATGTTCACCTCCAACAGATAGGCCTCTGGATTTATTTCATTGGATTCTGTTTCTGAGCGATAGAGCCATAAACCTTATCGAACACTTTTGCTGAATGACCCCATCTGTTCCTACTGGCATCCAATGAAATATGAATGTAAGAGTGAGAATGCGCGGGCCTGGAATGATGGTGACGTGTGTACATAACTGTCTAATGTTTGCTCAAAACACAAGCCTATTTTGCCACCTTTGAGCGTTACAGAGGCGGCGTTGACTTTCACCATGGCAGTGGCAGGATGCTCAGTTATGGGTAACAGGAGATGCTCCCAACTCCCAGTTTGCCCTGGGCTGAATGAGACATGATAGCCTCAATGAAAGGCGATGTGCCCAACAATTCTGTTTAGAGCATGCAGGGGTAACAAAGCTGAGGTTAACCTTGGTACTTTGTCCCACATGAGGAGAACGATACCATAATATTAATAAATAAATAAAGAAAAAACATTAAATCAAATGAGACAAAAAGATTTTGTAAGCCTATTTGTGAAGATACAACAGGATGTAATATACTGTCCCAACAGGGCTGTTACAGTGTCAATACCTGAAGGTGAAATGAACTCTACCACAGATATTCTCCCGTGGACTGTGATGCTCTACACAAACAGGTTTTCCAAAGGGCTTAAATAACAAGTGACGACGTGACTTGTTTTGAATCTCTGGTGATTATGCAATAGCAAGTGTAACTGAATAGCTAAAAATACACACAGCCGGTCAGACCCACCCATTCACACTACAAATATTTTTGGCAGGAGGATCAATAGCATAACTCTTTTTTTATTTATGTCTAGAATCTAGATCTATTAATTATTAGAAGTTAAAAATTTATTTGATGAGCATGTTTTTCATTTCCAAATTAACATTTGTTTTAGATATTTGTGGGGTGCATAAGGTAAAAAAAAAAGTATGAAAGGCTTGTAAAGAAAACCTTATTAAGCAGTTTTAAAATTAATCTTGTAATATTATTTCCAAAGAAAAAAAGAAAATCTAACAAAATTACTTCACTACTTATTAATATTTGAAATAAAAAAATAAGTAATTAATAAAATAAATAAGAAAATTAAAAGATAATAAATTAATCAAGGTCGACATGTCTCTTAAAATGCATTTATTAATTATTAATATGTATTTACCATATTTTTTTAAATGATTTTTTTCTTTTTAGGAATATTTGTGTTATTTTATGAATTTTATGTTGTTTTTGATTTGATGTTCTCATACTTGTCATGCTGCACACACCTTGAAAAAAAACCTTGACCTTGACTTATACATTTATAACTTAACTTATACATTTATTTATTTATTTATTTAAATTTTTTATATATTTTTTACTTGATGGTTACACCACATGATATAACAGACTTTTTTTTTTTTTTTTTTTTTTTTTTTACTGTTTTTCAAAGCCATATGAAACCAGCATGAACTCAATACAAGACCTGATTACCATGAACACAAGACCTAGCACGTGTTTTAAACTATTTGATAGGTTTTGTTTGTTTGTTTGTTTTTAATGAAAGCATCATAAACAATAGTTATTGTATTCAGTGTTCCAGGTTTGATGTAAGGCCATCAGTGATCATTGGCTGCTCTGATAGGATAAAGCAGGTGAATGTAGCAGATGCTGTGTTTGATATTCAATGGCTAAATACAGCAGACATCATATGCTCTCTATAACTCAACTGACTCATCAACTTCTGAACATCAAAGAGATCAAAGTTGGATGCATACACTTTATTCCTCATTTAACCCAAGATGAATTGGGTTTCTTGCTCTACAGGGGTCACAGGAAGGTTTAGCATCTGATACCATTCTTTGAAAATGTACATAGAGAGAACTAGTCGCTGCTTTTTACGCCATGTAATGAGATTCCCAGTTAATCAGTGACTTTCCTGCTTTATCTCAGCCATCAGGACACTGGGGAGGATGTGTAACCGAGACAAGGGCTGATGTCATGGCCTGATGGATAAGGTGGAGTTGAAGGGAGGCTGATTGGGACCATTTTGATGTTGAATACATCACTGTTCGATATGAAGCCCTCAATTACAATCAGATTATTGTGAAATTACATGGGGAAGTGGATAAACTTAAATATGAAGAATAAAAGGGATGTATATTAGTGTGTGTGTCCATCTATCTGTGCCAGCTGTGATACCGGTAGAGTGAGGTTTCGGGAAGGTGAGAAAGACATGATGGTGAACACTCACCTAATGATCTAAATTGGAGTAGATGAGTGGAGGTGTCTTTTACACTGGCTTTCTGTGCAGCATGAATGGAAAATTGAGCTCATGCCTTCAAATACCACAGACTTCATTTACTGACATTAGACAGAAGTCTGAGATCAGTCACACACTACCTGCTGCACTCCTGGCACAGATGATGTTTATTTAATATAGCACTACATGCACCAAAAGAGAGTTTAGCTTTCTGTTAGGGAACAACAGGCCTAATGGTCTACCTTAAAGAAAAAAATGTCGTCCTTTTTCTCCTCCCCAAATCTTTATTTTTATTGATTATTGAGGAACAAACATAATTTAAATTAAAATTTTTTTAATGATTATTAATGAATGAGTTAATTAATTAATTAATTGATTGATTGATCAATATTATAACAATGTATTTTTTATTTAATATTAATAATATTAATAATTATTAATTAATAAGCATAATAAACAAAATACATTTTAGAATAAATTACCACATAATCGAACATTTGTTATAGCATAAGATGCTTTTGGAACTCTTTCCATTGCATATTGGCAAAAATATGTTTGGGAAAGTTTTTTGTTTGATTTATTATGATGATTATTGTTATTACTAAATTTTTAACATTATAGTTATATTATATAACTTAATAATTAGTATCACAATCATTGATGCGTTGGTGATACTACTACAACTTCTAATAATAATTATTATTATTATCAAAGATAATAATAACTAAATTATATACTACTATTTCTAGTAATAAATATACATTTGTTATTGCATGTGATGGAAACTTTAGTAATTCATAATGATATTCATGTTCAAAGTACTTTTGTAGCTATTTTTGTAGCTTTTTAGTGTTTTAGGAGAAAAAATCGAATCAAAAGAGTCTTTTCCCAGAAGCTTTTTGTCCTGTTTAACTCTACTTGATCTAGAGGCTTGTTATATGAATGATAAACAGAAGTGATCAAATTCTTAATAAAATGAGCAGCTGGTTGCATTTATTCTAATTTCAGTACTCGGCTGATTTAATGCTAAAATGCAGCACTCTTTCTTGTCAAACACTGACCTGTCACCTGTTTCTTCAGTGAGTGAGCGAGCCATCACTCCATGTGGACACATTTCATTACAGAGGGCTGCAAGAAATATGGAGGGTTTTTTAGCCTTGAATGCTTCTCATAAACAAATGCCACTGGACAGGTCCCACATGCCAGACATGCAGATCCCTGTTGCCTTTCATGACCAGAGCTCAAGGCAAGCCTGTGTTTAACATCATTCCATCACACCATTCCTCACATGCATGTCCTTTGCTGTGATTGACAAGGTTTGGAGAAAGTTAATGCCAATTCCTTAAAACAAGTACACATTGGATTAGGAGACTATACACAGTCATTTTTAGGACTCTTCAACAGCAATGCAGAATAGATTGGTTTCACTCAAATCTTTTTGTTTGCACTCCCAAATGGGCTTGTGCTCATTTAGGGGAAAATCTGGAGACATTGTTTATATTGCTCTGTTTGTACGAAGGCAGACTAATTACAACTCCAAATCAAACTGACTTTACAGTAATCCCTTCAGAAAACTCAACATGAAAAAAAAAAAAGAATATGGATGAAAATTGCTATTCAGTGATTACAAACAGCACCCGTACTCCAGTGGTCCACTGTTTTATTCATACTTAATAGCTTATATTCACAGACCACATGTTGCTCAGACCATCATTTATTCCTTTATACACATTTCAAATATTAATTTTGTAACTAGAAAAAAATCATAACACTAATGAACAGTTAAAAGAGCAAGTAAACTGTTTGTTTGTTTTACTTGCTTTTTATTAACATGAGCATTACCTAAACTGGCCTGCAAAATCGGTTCTTTTGTACTTGAGCTGAATAAGCACGCTTCATGACTCCATTGTCTTCAGATTTTTTCCTGATTTGAAATATGTTATTTGAACATAATTAAAATCAAAAGTTTTGGAAAACTAGCATGACTGAAAATAGCTGCCTGGAGCCATTACCAATATTGACACAGAATTATTTGAGCTATATACACAATAAAGAAGTTTTATTTTTAAGAGTGCGACTGGAAAAGTCATGGGGTCTTTGAATATTGTTGTTCACATTGGGGGCTTTAGAGTCAAAAAGGTTGAGAACCACTGCCTTGAGACTTCAACAGTATAACAGACATAGTGATGATATGAAATATTGGATTATAAATTGCAGTGTTTAAGACTTTGATATCACTCCTACCCCCACCGCTCCTTCTGTGGCCCAGACACAAGTGCATTACTATAGCTGAAGTGCATGTGATTTTGTTTTGTCCTTAAATTAGCATGGAAATGGCCTGGAAAATGGGATATAAATGGAAATGTCAGCTAGTTGGCTGAACCAACAATTGAGCATGTAAACAAAAGCCACATTGTTATAGACGCTAACAACACTCCTCTGTGTCTTCACACTGCCCCAATCCCACCAAATTTAGAACAAGCACACACACAAAAAAGGTCTTCTCCACGGACTCCTGATGTGCTGCTGGCAGCCAGAGAAAAGCTGTCAGAGGGAATAAGAGGGAAAGGTCATTGTGTCTGATGTATACATTCAGCTGGGCTGGTGCAGCTGTGTGGGCATCAGAAAGATCTCGCTGGAGGACAGGCCTATTGTGCCAGTCTGATTGATCCTCTATGGCACTGAGCTTACGGAGAGACCCTGACTTTAACAGGGACGGGGCCTGTTGACAAACAAGCAGGCCTCTGTCTGAGGCAGGAGACTGAGGCTGCAGGTGCCTGGGCCATGCTTGGATTGAGCTGCGTATGCCTGCTCAGATGCCAGCGGAGACATTTCCTGCCTAGTCTGACATAGGAAGGCATCCTGGCAACGGCCAAACACTGAGAGGGAATGAATAAAAGGCAAAGACCAGTATCGAAGTGCACATAAATTCCCATCAGACCTACAAAAATATAGACAGAGGCACGCTTAAAAACACATTCACATAGTGGTTCTGCTGTAGAAGGGCACAGTGATACGCACACATTCAGAAACAAAGACAAACAGATACATTGTATAAGATTATTGCAATTTTAACAGTAAAAGACTGTAAACGTGCTATGTTAATCAGTTAACAAAACTTTCCCCCCTTCTTCCTATTTTTTTTCTTCTTCGATTTTTCTCATCAGCTATGCATATGGTCTTATGTTACATCTTATGTTGTTAATTACATTTTTAATGCATTACTTAATGTTGTGTGTATGAAAGCGTGTTTCTGCCACAGAACAATCAAAAATAAAAAAGGTAAGTGTGACTTTTTATCTCACTATTCAAGATTTTTTACACAATTATATCTCACAATTATATTTTTTCTTCTTCAAGATGTAAACTCAGTAAAATCAGAATGAAAATCTCGCAATTCTGACTTATTATGTTGCATTTCTCACAATTTTTCTCAGAATTATGAGAAACAGATAAAAAGTCACACTTACCTTTTTATTTTTTATTTGGAGGTGGAAAGCAGGCTTCCATATTGTCTGTTACCATGTTTAGTATTTGTGGAAAAATCTTTAAAGGATTTATCATTGCTTTCTCCTTACCACTTGTGTTTTTAAGGTGATTGTCAGATAAAAAACAGGTTTTAGAAAAGTGGTATATTAACTTACTTCATTAAAAACAAAAACCCGAATTTAAGTGTAAATTCTAGGTCTGTAAAACCTAAAATGTTGCTACCTTATTGTTTAAGGTAAATGTCTGGAAACCAGCTATTTTTTTTACTGTCAATTTCACAGATTTTATTTATTATTATTTTGTTTTAACAATGTACAAATAGAAATTCAAATCCTCGATTGCATCTCGTTTTGTAGTATCCCACAGTGTTGAGAATTCCACTGTAGCTACAAATATTTAATTTTTTTTAATGTGAGCTGGTGCAGACCAGCAGGCAAAGACCCGGTGCCAGAGAGTGTAAATCTGGCACGGTGTCTGCCATCACACCACACTATGATTAACAACAGACCGCAGAGCAACAGACAGCCTCCGCTCCTTTCCTAACACTCATATCTGCTACTTTCGTGGGAAGACGAGCTCGAAATTTCACAGCCACAATAAACAAATGTTTCAAGCTTCTACAGTTCCTACAAACCCAAATGTAGCCAAGGTGAACACAGCTTTTACAGCCTCAATAATTGTTTTAAGCACCCATGATGATGTGTCCAATCCCAAATATCCTTAAGTAGAAATATATAGACATGCAGGATTTAAAATCAACAAAAATTGCTTGAAGGAAATTAGAGAAAGTGCACACAAGATGCCTTAGTTTCTGCTGTACAGGATACAAAGCAGCCCAGCTCCAAATTTGGCAACGTGGCACAAAAAGGAAGTCAGATAAGTCAGTGGCCAGCCCATCTGTGGGGAATATTTTTAGTTGTACTATTTAGTAGAGGATCGTAGAAAAAGTTTGTCCCCTGCCCTTGCCTGCACACCCTGTTCCCGAGTTTCACACGGCACTGTTTGCACTGGGAATCTTCTTCCAGTTGACATGGCCAACCCCGGCGAGCTGCTCTTCCTCGCACCCTCGGTGCACTGTAAACATCCCAGGGTCAGCACCTTACCAAACTCCTGCCTGTGCACACACTTAACTTCCTGTTTACTCTAAATCCTACAAGCCCCACTGGACACCAATAGCCTTATTATTGTCTATGATCTGGAAAAAGGAAGCTTAAATATGTATGTACATACACAAATATTATACAGTATATTATATAAACTGTAAATATGAGACAGTGGTAAAGGAAAAAAGATACATATTTGGCAGGAAAAATGTAAGCATACGTTTCATGGTTTGAACACATGGCTCAGCCCTGGCAAGGGAGATAATGGAAAACCCAACAGGGGGGTCAAAGTACAGAGGGACTCATTGTAAGCTATGGCTTTATGTTATTTCATGTTATTTTAATTTTTTAACGCTTAATGTTCTTTTTAATACTTTATTTAGCCTGCTTATTTTAATGTTTCATATTTTAAACCTTTTAAAATATCTTCAAACAAAATAAAAATAAATAATAAAACACTAGCAATAGTAGTACTATGAAATAAAACACATTTAAAAATAGTAGTAATAATATGCATTTTTATTATTATTATACAAAATAAAAATTAAATAATTAAAAACATCTTAATGGCTTTTTATGCCATTCATGCGCATCTGCATGCTATGTTTAGTTTGAAAAATATCCATCCAAAGCAGTGTTTTGACTACTTGACTTAAGTTACAAGTTACCTCGGGGAAATATCTTTTTAATCAAAGGCATACATATATGGGTAAATATTGCCCTGACAAGGAGCTGAGAAAGAATGGAGGGATTGTTCTTCGATGGGGTGGAGTGTTTGTGTGTGTGTGCTGGGGAACAACCATCCTTGGCTCCTTATATTTCTCATTCATCTCTCACATCACATGGATGACTGGCACTAACTGAAAACACACACAGTCTAGGTTCTTTGACCAGCAGTTCAGGTTCAGAGAGCTGCTTTACACAGTGAGAAAAAGACAAAGGCAGCTGTAAGTGATGTATCGGTCAAAAAACACGTTTTGCCTATTCATTTAATGTGAGACAACATTTACTAGTGTTAAATATACAATACTTATATTTTATATTAAAATATGCTATTAAAAAAAAATCGGAAATTAAAACCAGCAGTGTCCTGAAATAAATACCTAAAGCACACACACACACACAACAGGCTATTCCAGCCTATTTAATACAGTAAAACCACAATAATGTAAGTTTGCCACTCTAAAAGTTTAATTGCAGTGACCGCTAATATCATGTTGGCACAGATTTGTATTAGTAATACTAATTGATATTGTATTTCGCATGATAGCCTACATACACTGTCGCTGTTTCAAAATGTCCGCGCACGGCGCATAAAATGTCCAAACAATAATAGAGTAGCCTACTGTTAATAAACTTTTAAGTTTAACAACGATGTTTACGCGCATTTTAATTCACTAGAGAACGTCATTGTTTTGCACAGGTTATTCTGGATTATAATGGAAAGTAAATGTCGTTGTTTGCGCATTTCTCTGCCAGTGTACACTTATTTACACACGAGATTACATCCATACACTGCTGTTCCGAGCCCAGCAGCCACCACGTGATGTTTTCGCAAGCTGTATCTGTATCTGTTGTTAATAGAGCAAACGCTGAAAACAACCATAAAAACATTCTTGCTGGGGCAAGTTTTTATGAATGGCATTTTTCCTTCCTCGGCTTTCCCCTTTTTTGTGAATGAAAAACAACTGGAAACGTGTTAGGGAAAGTCCTTGGGACTCTCAAGCCGCGATTGGCTAAAAGAATGCAAGCTCCGCCTTTTGTTGTAAAACCTTGAATCTGATTGGTTGGAATGTGCAGAGTAGCTTCATTCATAAGGAAGGACAAAGAAACGTAATTTGAGCGCTTGAAAGAGATAATCCACCAATCAAAATCCTTCCGACTAAGCGAAAATCCTGTTACAGCAAGAAAAGCATGTTAAAATCAGCAGACGAATATTTTTTTCTTCTTTAATCAACGTACTGTGGCCACACATCCAACAAACATACACTGCATATCCCATTGAAATTTGGGATATAACATTAAAAGCTAAATTGTATTGCTGACTGAACGATTATAAATGCAACCTTCAGTGATCCTGCAGGGAAAATAGAGTTAGAATTAACAAATTATTATTGTAAGATAAATTAATTTTAAAAATACGTTTTACACTGTATAAGATCACTGAAACGTAATATAAATGTATAAACAATATAAAACAATATAATCTCTTAATCTTTTCGTCGTTTTGATGAAGAAGTATATGACTCATTCACTATACTAGCATAATCTGATAGCGTACGTGGCATATATAAACAAGTTAGTTATCAGATACGTAGGCCTATACATTTTTTCACCCCACAAAATCCTTTGTAAACTCTTTAGACAATAGCGTCTTGCCTCAAATGAAGCAAAGAACAGGTCTCGAGCTGTCCAACCTGTGATTTAGTGGAGACCAGAGAGTGTGTTTGTACTCACACTGCCTTTTTTTTTTTTTTGTGAATGGAGCTCATTACGTATGCAGCCTTCTCGCGCTCCATTCACAAACTGCTGCTGTTGCTGCTGCCTATGTCCGTCTTCCTTCCCCTCTCAGTCTGCGTGGATCTCCTTAAAACACAGCCTAAATGACCACAAACGGTTAAGATGGATTATAAAATGGATGGATATCTGGACCAGCAAGTGCCTTATACTTTAGCTAATGTGAGTATGGCTTTATTCACTTCAAAGCTTCGTTGGGCTTCACGCGGGGATGTTGTGCTGTTCCTCTGTCGTCGTTGCATGTGATTTGTTTTAGGCAAGCGATTTTGCGCTGAAAACTCTTTTCAGTTTTGGGCTGAAACCAAGTAAAACTGTCGCAACTAGTCTACTACTAATAACTATATCTCTCCATATGTTGTACGTTGTGCTCAAAAGGTAAAGTTTAATCCTCTCAGTAAAAGCTTTTCTCAGATGTGAATTATTTTTCCTTTTTTCTGAATTCAATTCAATTTCTGAATTTTCCTTTTTCAGGATGTTTGAATTGTGAGTATTTGCTAATGTAAGAATTCAGTTTTGATGTGGAATGAGCATAATAACTATCACATTGTATGCCAAAAAAGTATTTAGTCCTAACAGAATTATCACTTTGACTATTTCTTTATAAAATTGTTTAGGTTCTCTAGTGGGTTTTTAAGTAAATATCCATCCTCATGCTTCTGAAGTTAAACTCTTATTTTCTGTGTATGTATTTTTGGCTTACATAATGTAGTTTCTGTTTTGTAGAGGTCGCAAGGAAATGGGCCCCTAAATAGACTGTTGATGGCGACAAAAAGGAAATACATGGACACCGAATTACCCCCTCAGGAATCCGAAGGTAAAGTAGCAAGCAAATGTAAAAATGTTATAATGTTTTATCTACACTGTATATTGTCAGGACGGTGTCTTTAAAAAGGCAGATTTTACAAGTGAACAAGCTGATTTATCAAAATGTCAGAACAATTTTTCTGGTAAACAGATTATGTATATATCAAAAAAGGAAATAAATATTTGACGCTCGTGTCGAAGGACAGATCAGGGTGATAATTATTTCTGTTTCTTTTCAGATCTCTTTCAGGATTTAAGCCAACTTCAGGAGACATGGCTCACCGAAGGTATGCGTCTATTCTAAGCAAGTATTGTGTCTATATTGCGATAAATATGTCCATCTAGTGGCAGTGAGCAAGGAAATGTCAAGATCACACTGCTTGGTGAGATTTACAAAACAAAAACAATAGAAAGGTTTAGTATCAGGTGGCTTAATGAGGCAAGACAAGCTGTTAGAAATAATTCATATTTAAATGTTAGAAATTTAGGAGGAAAAGGTTTTTAATAGGTGTAGTCCAATACAGTTTTTAATGCCTGAATTTAAGATTATTATTAGGCTATTTGTTTTTTACTGTACATAAGGAAAGTCATTGTGTACATTTGTTGCTTTTGTAAAGTTTACAAAAATGCCTTGATTGCACAAGGCTGCTGGTTACATTTTATTTGGAAACTCCTGCCAAAAGCTCTTAAAGCCTATACTCTCAGGCCAAGCAAACAAACAGTATCAAAGCTGGACAGTCAGGAGGCAAATAGTTGAAATGAACCCTGCCAGAAACAATTTACTGTGTACATGTCAGAGTGTGGAGAACACAAAGGCTGCTCTCAATGAGACCGGGTGGCTGGAACCCCGCTGTTCTGAATGAATTATACATCTGTCCCTTAAACCCTTATGTGTATTTTAAAATAATAATTAAGGTGATATAAATTCAATTTTAAAAATGAAATGATAAACAATGATTTTGTCCACATTGAGCTTATATTGGAAAGAATGCTAATGCATCATTTTATCTTGCTTTATCAGAAATTAAAGCAGCCTGTTTGTAACTGCATACAGTTAAGATGACATATGGCACATACGAGATGCATTATCTTCAGATAACACCTAAGAGTCTTAAATTCAAGGATTGAATTAGGGAAATAACAATAATATTATTATTATATACTTGAATGATTTTTACTGAATATTAATTCATTAATATTTTTATTTCATTTATTTAAATATTTAGACATTAACAGGAATCCCTCAGTGTTGTTAACGGAATATTTGAAGGATTTCAAAATGTGTTGTCAAAACAAAATAAGAGTTCTCAATAAATTACATCATCCTCAGAGCAGAACTATCAGCTATTATCATGCAGCGTCAAACTGTGAACTTCACAAATCAATCAGGAGACATGGAAGGCAATTACTAGAAACCAGGAACAACAGAGATCCATCCCTTACTCCATGACAAGTACACTGAAGTTTAACAGGTGCAGAAAGTCGCTTCAGCTATGAAGTTTGAACAGTGATTATAGTGTTTTGAGAGCACTTTAATTACACACTTGCTCCTTAAAAGCAGCCTCATTTTTCCTGGCCGTGAACTTTTCTTTCTTCTTTTCGGAGAGAATGGCTTTTAATCAGGTGGTTATGATGAGTAATTCACCATATTGTTAAAACAGACACTGCTGCAGGGATTTTGCACTTTAAATGCTGAGATAAAACATAGAAGGAGGCCAAAAGTTGTTAATAGAAAAACTGTGAGTATTCTTTACATTTTAAGATGGACCTCCTTGCTCCTCCTAGGACCTGCTGAACTAAAAAAGAAAAAAAAAAGTCATTCAGGTTATCAAAAAAAAAGAAAAAAAGAAGGAAACATTTCTCCATGCTTGCACAGACAAACTTTGGTCTTGTGCTGACTTGCATTTCAAAGCCCTTGACAGGATGTTCCTGGAAGCTCACTGACTTGAAACAAACGCACACACACACACACACACACACACAAACTCCCACAGACATTCACAGACACACGGTCTGATGTGACCATGTATGTGTTCACTTTCACAAACACAGACTTACTAGACTGAGAGAGATCGAGTTGGTTTCAGTCAGCCCTGTAAACTCTAAAAAGCTTGAGGGACTCACAGTTAACAGTTTTTTTTAAATCTGTCTAAAAATAGCATGTGCTCCTTTTTAAAAAAAGTTTAAGAACCTCTGATTGATTTATTACTTTATCTGGTGGGCCAGATATTGGCTTCAGCTTTGGCTTATAAAATCATCCTTACTAATCCTCCTCGGGGCAGAAAAGAAAAAGAAAAAAAGAACTTAAATGACTCTAATATAATTACAGTAAAGCAACAGGATAAGAGCAGCATCTATGAAATTAATGTAATTTCTTTGAGCATGCTCAAAGGGGAATCAGTACGGTTTCTGTCACACAGGAAGTGCCAGATTAATGTTAAAGAATTGGCCAATGTTCTGGTTTCTACTGGCTAAAAGAGGAGAGAGAATATGCCCAAGAAAAAAAGAAGTGTGTTACAAGTGTCACAGTCATTCATGAACCTGCATGACTAAGAGCAAGAACTAGTGGATAAAGAGGAAGAACTTTATCTTTAAGTTTCTTTTGCTCGGGCCTTTTATTGAGCCATAAAGGCATACATTTTTAGTTTTAATCCACTATTATTATTATTATTATTATTATCATTATTTAAGATAAAGGTCACCACTTTACATTATCTTTGCATTAAATTCAGGCTTTGAGAGCAAATATTTTATGGTGCTTTGAGATATCGATGTGGTATAAATCTGAGAGCAAGCCTTACTTTTGCAACTTAGTCCAAAAAACATTAGAAGAAGAAAAAGGAAATTCAAGGTCACTATCATCAATATGGACATTTTAATGGCTTTATTGAAGGACAACTCAATTTGGCTCATTTTAATTTATCAACATAATAACAATGACTTGTCGAGGCTTTTTGTCCAACTGTATTGAGTGGCAGTCCTTGGAATCATATTCCATTATTGAAACAGTATGAAAATCCATAAAATGTCAAGTCAGCAAATCTGCATATTATTATAAATACCCTTTATGGGACATTATTGATTGTTACTGTACATTATTATGCAATCGGTATCCATTGCTTGTTTCCATAGATTTGACCCCAGCATGACCTTTAAAGAAACATAGTCATCTGAAGCTCAACAGAATCTATCCACATTTAATTTGGCCATAAACACCAAGGAAATGACTGTACACAATGCCAGAAACATGTATCTTACAGTCATAAGCATGCCAATAGTTCAATAACATAAAAACAAATATCAAAGATATCTTTTCTTTGTCTGAGGCTCATTAGAATTTTGAAACTGCACTTTTCTTCTACTTTCCCTTAGTTATTTTCTCTATTCTTTCTCTCGCTCCCTTAATCTTCTCAAACACTTATTACACAACCTTAAAAACCAGCATTCAAAACGCCAAAGCAAGTGATGAATTTAAGAAAACTTCATCAAGCTGAGCTGACCAACACTGTCTGAGAATGTCCTTTAGTTTTTCTATCTGTGCAGGAAGAGACATTTAGTGTTAATGCTACGCTGCTACATTTGCTCTCTTCTGAATCGTTTCTTATTCTGTTGAAACATGCTTACCATGGATAAGCGAGGTAATTGATCAGCCGAAAGACTGTAAATCCATCAGCAGGATCCAGCTACAGTGTTGGTGATGGGTAGGGGAGGACATCACTGCTTGTGGTCTGAAATTGATCACTCCTCATTATGTTTAAATTAGGCCTGTATATGATACAGAAGTGGGGTGCCGGATATGCACATGAACCAAGTGAAATTTCTATGCAACATTTTTATCCTTGATAATTAGATTGTAGGCTTTGCATAACGATGTGGCATCTAAATTTGATAACTCCAATCAGCCCTTCCCCATGCCAGAACCAGCACTGGTACTCCTTAAAAAATATGAAATAAAAAGACAAATTAAACAGTCAAATTAGTTTAGACTAAATGAGTAAAGCTGACATAGTCAAAGATACTAGCAAAATAAATAAACAACAACAAAAAAGCAAAAATACAAAATAAAAGGAGAGAGTAACTTTTGATACAAGATTAATAATAGCCGATCTAATGTTCATCTAATGGAATTCAGCTGTAATCAAGATATCGGCATACACGTGCACTCAGTGGTGATATTGATCTGCTGCCTGTGGAAAAGTGCTGGCACATGGAAAAGTGGAGGTGAAGGTCATTGGCTGTCCAAAGGGAGTAACTCAGGTTTCACAGGGATGATGAAGAGAGACACAGGCTAGGCTAATGGACAGCCAATCCCTTCATCAAATCACAGTGTCCATTTAGGCTTTGTGTGCTCAAGAAAAATTACTTGGTTTGAAAACATATTTAGGGCCCGAGCACCAATGATGCGAGGACCCTCTTGGGGCAAGCTCCACAGCAGACCTCTACCCCACAGTCAAAGCGGCATTACGTCATGCAAGTGCAGACTCAGAGGACGACCTTAAAGGTTTTGGGTGCCATTTGGGACAGGGCCTTGGAATTGCTCTGTTTCTTCTTCTTTTCCAAAGGGAATCGCATTTTTGAGTGCTTTAACATACTTAAACAGTCACAAAACTTTGCAAACGCATCAGAACTGGTGAAAACATACTTCTGATATGGGTTTCAAAATTGGGTGTGGCAAAATGGCTTGATACCACCATCTATAAGAATTCAACATGCATGTACAAACAAGTCTCTTGGATTGAAGTCCTAAGCGCAACAGGAAGTAAACCATTTAGAATTTCCTCTTTGTGCAGTTTTTGCCATTTTCAGATGTCGTTCATGAACAAACTCCTCAGTTTTAATCGGATCATCTTCAGATTTGGTGAGTGTAATCATAAGGCCTTTGCAATGCTACATTGCAAAGATTTTCAGTTTTCAGCGAAGTTCGTGTCTGTGGCAGCCTGTCAAATTTCGATGTTTCGCCATTAAACATGAAGTTACTATAACAGTGTCTACATTAGCATACAATGTCGGATCTGCCCCAAACTTCCCATATTTGATAAGAATTCTCTCCTGAACACATGCCCATGCCATTATTCAATTGTAGTCATAGCGCCACCTGCTGCCAACAGGAAGAGGCATTTTTATACTGTAACACACTCCTCCTAGAGATTTAATGTCTTGTCTTAAGGCCTTTGCAGTGTTTAATTGTAAAGATCTTCAGTTTTCATTAAAGCACATGTCTGTGGTGGCCTGACAAAATTCAATGTTTCTTTCGCCTTGGAAAATGATGTAACTCAGCTGTACAATGTCTGATCTGCCCCAGACATCACACATTTGATAAGAGTCTTGGCCTGATTATATGTTTACATTTATATGTATGTATGTATGTATGTATATATTAAATCCTTCAATGTATCTTTTTTCTTGATTTAAATGCACTAAATTGTAGTTATACATTTATTTTATTTACTTATACTTTACATTTAGATGTCTAAATTCATTAACATTTTTACATCAGAAACAGCGGTTCTAGTATCTATGGTCATATTTTAGAAAATTGCATCTCTGCTTTGTTAAAACTTTAAATGTATCTGTCATCTGGGTTAAGATTTGGGTTTCACAAAAGAATATAAAAACAAATGTGTTTTCTCACATAATTTTCATACATATGTCATATATGTGAATATATTAGTACATATTTTTAGAATGCTTAATTAAACATTTTGGTGTTCTCTGCAGCTCAAGTTCCTGATAGCGATGAGCAGTTTGTTCCCGACTTACACTCAGAGAACTGTAAGTACATCATTCCTTTTGATTTACGTCTTATTCATGAACATTAATGAACATGAAACCTGAGAGGCTGAGAAAAATGCCAAAAACAAAAAGACATAGATAAAGAAGAGGAAGTAGGTTTGTCCTCCAATCATTTGTCCAAAAAGTGACTGATTGACAACCTGCTGGAGGCTGAGGCGTGAAGTTTTTCAGACGAAAAGTCCTGTTCTCAGCCTCTGTGGAACAAAAACACATGATACATGACCTACTACTTTTACACTGACGTGTTTGGATGTTCGTACTAAAGAGCGCCCTCCATTTGCATGTGTCAGAAGACTCAGTTGAGCAGCTAAGGAAGCTGGTAAAAGATCATTCAGCAGTCAAGCACAAAGATTACCTTTTTGTGTCTGACAGAGGTGTAAATGGGAAAGCAAATTCCTACCGCACAATGCAAAGGTCACCTTTTCAACTGCAATCCTTAGTTTGTTGTGTCTCCTGTCAATGGCGTGCCAGGCTTTGTGGTGCATGCTCTGTAAACAGTTCCCCTTGAACCTTTTGTTACAGCCATTCACAACTTTTTGGGTTGGGCCTTTACCGCGCTAGCAAGTCTGTTATGGTGACAATTTTTTCAAGGGTTGCAAAGTTCATGGCATGAGTCATAGATCTTGTTTTTTTCAGTAACACGAACCGGGCAGTGGCTTACTAAAAGACCCAGGGTAGTCGCAATCCCAAAACTCATGTGTGCAAACAGTGCTATAGTACCCCATTCTAGATCTGACCTCTAATGACAGATGCTCCCCATAACATATTGTTCTTGTCTGTTGTGCAACAATGAGGGGGAGGAAGTGGAGATGAACTCGGGGGCAGGAAAGGGTCATGTCTACTTAACCCCATCAGGACATAACCAATCACGAGTGCTCTTTGCCATTGACAGCCTTTCCTTATACTCACAGAAGAGAAGGGAGTTCAGGCTGACAGGCCTGTCACATTAGTTAAGTGGAGCAAAGCTTTGACTGACAGCAACACCCGCCCTTTCATTTAGACGTAACGGAGTAATAACTCATGAATTGGTCGCCATTTGAGGTCGCTCATTGAAAAAAAAGCCTTGAGTTAACAAAGTGGCTATAAACATAAACATATTCTCCCACGTTTGTGGTCTTTATGGTGTTGGTCAGTTTATGCCACCAGCTAAGATCCAAATGCAGCCTCCTCCCTATTGCTTTGCTAGGTTCAAACACTCTAAGATTATCATGGCATTCAGGTGAGTGAGATGTTTTGCTAAATCATGCCAGCATGTTACATTTCATAATTGTCTCTTGGCCTTTTGTCTGCAAACATATGAGGGAAAACAAGATACATGGAGTCAAGTGTTTGGTTGTTTTGCCAGTCAAGTTGTTTCCCGTCTGGGCATGACCGTGAGTCTAAGACTCTGGGACAGAGCGGAATGCCAGATTAAAGGAGTGGGGGAGGTGCTGGACATGCTGTTGTGCAACACCTGCACATCTGGCAAATCTATCCCCATCCCTCTTGTTTTTCCACATTGAGAGTCTCCATCTGGCGTAACTGTGACCTGTTTGTCATTATTAGGGATGGAACTAATTTGGTACATCCTCGGTACATAAAACGTCATTCAGAACTTGGGTTATAAATGTGAAACTGATTAGTTTGACTAGTTAGGGAATCATTAATATGTTAAATGCGTTTAAAATACTCCTCTAGATTTAAACTAGACTGTACTTTAGAAAATGAATAGCCAAAGGTAGTGAACCAGAACAAGAGATCACAAAGCAAACACAAAAATTCCCATAAATTTTAATATACAACAAATATAAATATCAAAGATTAAACACTTTTTTTTCTCTCTCTCTTCGAAATCTCTTTAAAGTATTGATTAGTACAAGGAGATTTTGTCCTGTTTGTAATGGCACTCAAAGAACAGGATTCTATCTCCCATTCATGAAAATGCCCAAGAGCAGAACTGACTCCACCCTGGTGGTTCCTTTTTCTGAATGGAGCTTTTAACCCCTCCCCCATCCTGTTTCCCCTCCAACTGTACTAAAATGTGATAATTTAGGCTTCTTTTTCTCTCTTGTTCTCTCCGTCTCAATGCTGAGTGTTCCAAGATGTGAGTTAATCCTGCAAATGCTGTGTTGTGAGAGCCATTGTTTGGTTTTTTGCCGTGTTGTAATATAGGAAGTTGTGGCTATAAATTCAGTCCCAGAAAAGAAAAGTATACAGGAAAAAGAGCAGTAGAGATGAAAACACAGGAGATGTGCAAAGGGATTTTTGAATTTACAGTCTCAAGCCTGTTTGCACTTCTGTTAGCTCTCTCGATGTGTCTGATACATAACTAGATTGTGCTGTCGTGCTCACCCCCTCCCCTCGTCAAACAAAATATGCAGCTCTACAGCTCTCAACTTTCCAAAATACAGCTGCTATGCAACAAAGTCTGCAAAAACATCCTCAAGTGTGTCAAAAATGTACAGAGACCAGTCATTTTACCCCGTAGAGGGGGCCAGGCTTTCCTCTTTCACTAACTTTCTGCAGTGAAACGAGCCACACGCGTACACACACACCGACACACGCGCACATTTAAGCCCCACATTTTTTATGAATGGGCTGGTTGTGAGGGACTGGCTGAAGCAGCACATTAAGAGAAAACGGAATCTCCATTCATGATTTGGACTGACTGAGAACTGTGCTCAACACAGCTTTACAGAGATGTTTTTCTTTGCCTCTTCATCTTTTTTTCTTTAACCTCTTTCTCTTGCTGTTGTTTCGCTGTTTCTTTGTCTCTTTTTCTTTCACTTTTGCTGTTTCTTTTTCATCCTCTTTAAGTTCTTAGCTCTCTTTTGCTTGCTCTTTCTTTCTAAAAATTTAAAATGTATAAACTATTTTAACTATTTAAATTATTATTATTATTATTATTATTTACAACATTTATCTCTTAATTTAAATTTAGACATTTAGAAAAGTATGGGGTCAGTAAATATATATTTTTAAATGATAATTTTTATGCAGCAAGGATGCATTAAACTGATCAAAAAGTGACTGTAAATACATTTGTTACAAAATATATATTTTTTAAATATTGTTTTGAATATTTATTCAAAGAAAGAAAGAAAAATACCTACTCCACAAATCCACAGAAATATTAAGCAGCGCGAGTATAATAATATACAATAATATGAAATGATTTTTGGAAGATCATGTGTCACTGAAGACTAGTTATGGCTGTTGAAAATTCAGCTTTGCCATCACAGGAATTAATTACATTTTAAAATAAATACAGTAATTAAAATAATAATAAAAAAAATATTAAAACTTTTATCCTACAAAACCTTTTATTCAAAAGTTACTTTAAATTGTAATAATATGTAATTATTACTGTTTTACTGTATTTTTGATCAAGTAAATGCAGCCTTGGTGAACTTTTATTGATTAACCATGATTAATAAATTGTTTATTTAATATAATTTTTAGCTTATAGCTACAGGTGCTGGTCATATAATTAGAATATCATCAAAAAGTTGATTTATTTCACTAATTCCATTCAAAAAGTGAAACTTGTATATTATATTCATTCATTTCACACAGACTGATATATTTCAAATGTTTATTTCTTTTAATTTTGATGATTATACCTGACAACTAAGGAAAATCCCAAATTCAGTATCTCAGAAAATTAGAATATTACTTATTACATATTACCAATACAAAGAAAGGATTTTTACAAATCTTGGCCAACTGAAAAGTATGAGCATGTACAGCACTCAATACTTAGTTGGGGCTCCTTTTGCCTGAATTACTGCAGCAATGTGGCGTGGCATGGAGTCGATCAGTCTATGGCACTGCTCAGGTGTTATGAGAGCCCAGGTTGCTCTGATAGTGGCCTTCAGCTCTTCTGCATTGTTGTGTCTGGCATATCGCATCTTCCTCTTCACAAGGTCAGGCGAGTTTGCTGGTTAATTAAGAACAGGGATACCATGGTCCTTAAACCAGGTACTGGGAGCTTTGGCACTGTGTGCAGGTGCCAAGTCCTGTTGGAAAATGAAATCTGCATCTCCATAAAGTTGGTCAGCAGCAGGAAGCATTAAGTGCTGACTGACTTTACACTGTACCTCAAGCGACATGGATTGTGTGCCTCTCCTCTCTTCCTCCAGACTCTGGAACCCTGATATCCAAAGGAAATGCTAAATTTACTTTCATCAGAGAATATAACTGTGGACCACTCAGCAGCAGTCCAGTCCTTTTTGAAGCGAGACGCTTCTGACACTGTCTGTTGTTCAAGAGTGGCTTGACACAAGGAATGCGACAGCTGAAACCCATGTCTTGCATACATCTGTGCGTAGTGGTTCTTGAAGCACTGACTCCAGCTGCAGTCCACTCTTTGTACATTTCCCCAATATTTTTGAATGGGTTTTGTTTCACAATCCTCTCCAGGGTGCGGTTATCCCTATTGCTTGTACACTTTTTTTCTACCACATCTTTTCCTTCCCTTAGCCTCTCTATTAATGTGCTTGGACACAGAGCTCTGTGAACAGCCAGCCTCTTTTGCAATGACCTTTTGTGTCTTGCCCTCCTTGAGCAAGGTGTCAAAGGATGTCTTTTGGACAACTGTCAAGTCAGCAGTCTTCCCCATGATTGTGTAGTCTACAGAACTAGACTGAGAAACCATTTAAATGCTTTGCAGGTGTTTTGAGTTAATTAGCTGATTAGAGTGTGGCACCAGGTGTCTTCAATATTGAACCTTTTCACAATATTCTAATTTTCTGAGATACTGAATTTGGGATTTTCCTTAGTTGTCAGTCATAAACATCAAAATGAAAAGAAATAAACATTTGAAATAGTCTGTGTGTAATGAATGAATATAATATACAAGTTTCACTTTTTGAATGGAATTAGTGAAATAAATAAACTTTTTGATGATATTCTAATTATATGACCAGCACCTGTATTGTGGTAACTAATGTAACATATACAATCTTGTTGGAAAGTTTTACCTTTCTTCTGAAAGTCTGAAATCTAAAAGATAATTATAAGACCAATGTTTGCTCGAAACCAGCAGTTTCAAAGTTTGAGGATGTTTTTGTAGGTGGATACATGCCAGACTGTAAGTGCCAGTAAACAGCAGCTAGGTCACTTATTTAAAGCTTGTGCTTTGGTCTGCTGTTGGAAGAAGTTAGAACATCCTATTCAGAGGCTGAGGTATGGCTGCTGAGGCATTGAATAGACAGCAGTGTGTATTTTACTGCATCGGTGCGGACAGAAGCAGTGGGGCAAACACTCTAAACCTACCCAGGAAATTGCCTTTTCTCCCTCCTCTCAAAGAGGGGTTTTTTTCCCTCCCTTCTCCTGCTGATTGAAAAGAAACTAAAGTGGGGGCTAATGATAACAGAGCATATGTAACATAACATACACGTCCACACACATCAGAGACTTCCAGCGCAATGCGATAGATAGTGTTTGGAGACACAGAGTCTCTTCCAGCTAAAAAGTGCAAGTCATCACTAGTCTAAATCACTTAGCTCAGTCAATTGTTTCAGCATAATCTGCATAAAAAGCAATGATGGATCTATTGATCGAGGCTGATCTCAGGAGTAGATCAGGCAGCATAAGAAAAAAAGCTTGAGTGTTTCTTTATCTCTTTGTGTATAATTAAGATATCGTCCCAGATGAGAGTATTTCTCACCAGCTTGACAGAAATTCAATGAGAAGGTGTAATCTCGCATCTCTCTGCAGGTCTTCATTCTTTACAACAGAATTCATTATGTAATTTCTGCAATGAGCAGAAAATCAGTATATGCATTAAACGTTAGGAGTGGACTGCGATATATTGAGGGCTGACGAATGTGAGGTTGTGAGTTTGATTACTCTTTCCACATGAACGCATGCTTAACAATATCATGTTGCGATGGATGACATCATTCTATTGCATTTGCAAATGAAGGTCACCCACCTTTCACATTTTCACTTTTGTCTAGTTTTTCAAAAGTTAATCTTTTGGTAATGGCATAATAGCTTAACGATTCACTGTTAAAAGAGGGATTGGTGCATTTCTTTTATTGGCAAAGCAGGTCTTGTCAGAAGAAAATGTATAAAAAATTCAGTCATAAAGGGAACTGATACCACGTGGTTTACAGAAATGTGTCACTTGCCATTCAGACCTAGTCAGCCAGACTTGCCCACACCCAATCATAATTTGACATTTACTACAAAAACACTAAACATATTAAGCATCCAAAAGTGTTTTCAAACAAAGACATGTTGAGAGCAAAATTGAGCTAAACACGAGACTGTCTGATGGTTTCTACTTATCTTGACATTCAAGTTTGCCAACAATTTTTGAGCTATCAATAGCTATCTGAAACTCAAAAGGGGAAGTCGCTGACACTCAGAACTGACAGTCAGCAGAGTACAGTTTTTATGGAAAACCCCTGGCCATTCACTATCTGAGAGAGGCCCGAACTTCTTTTTTTGTTTGCATTCTCTCGCTTGGTCTCTCTCATTCTGATCGTGTTGACATGGACACCACATGTCTGCCACATGTTGCTGTACTGTGCTGAGATGACAGCATTGTTTCTACAAAACCTCTGGCTGAAAGAACAGTTCTTTCTATTATCCACATCCCACACAGGACTTTCCACTGATCATTTAAATAATGGTGGATTTACAAGAGCTCCTGAAAGAAACACGGAAAGCTCCATGAAAGAAATAGCTCAAAAACAACTTCGTAATGCTCACCAGGCCATTATACACACTACCAAAAGTTTGGGATCAGCAATACTTTAATTCAGCAAGGTTTAAAATGTTACAAAAGTTTTCTGTTTCAAATTAATGCTGTTCTTTTGAAATTCTGTTGATAAAAAATCCTGAAAAATGGTCACCGTTTCCACACAAATATGGACTGTTATTTATTAAATGTTACTTTATTTTAAGTCATCATATTAAAATGATTTCTGAAGGATCATGTGAAGCAGAAGTCTAGAGTAAATGCTGCTGAAAATTCAGCTTTGCCATCACAGGAATGAATTACATTTTGAAAATCATTAAAATAGAAAAGAATGATTTTAACTTGAAAAATAATATTTCACAACATTGTTGTTTTTACTGCATTCTCTGATCAAATCAATGCAATGCATACTTTCAAAAAAATAAAAGAAAAAGGAAAAAACTAATCAGTGTTTTGATTCAGTATCATCTGGACTTTTAGGTGCTGTAATGTCTACAGTAAGAGTGTCTAAATTTTATTTGAAATTGGATAATTATAATAGTGACTTTCTGTTTTGCAATCCTGCTGTTTACTTCAGTTTAATACCTGATGCACTTTCTATGACGGGCTGTACTTAAAAAGAACCAAGACAGCTTTGAGAGCCATGTTAAGTGGGCTGCCCAAAATCAATACTGCCATTTCAACCTTTAAGCCATTTAGACATAATTGGAATCCTTGTTGTTCTTATTGATTTGTCACTGTTGGTCTCAAATGGCCAGGGGAACGCCAGGTGGCATCTCTTCACTCACTCTAATCTGAAAATCAAACTTTATCACAACATCGGCTCAAATATCAAACACAAGGATTCACTCACATCACACCCAACTAATGCATTATTTTATCAGGTTTTTAGTTTTTATCTAACAGTCTTTGCATAAAGACTTGTTCTGCTCATGATTTGTTTTTTATCTGATGCAGTCCACAGCAGTCACGTTCCTCTGGTGAGATATGATAGGCTTACAGTCTTGAGATATTATTACTCAAACTTTGGTACATTGTACTGTTGAGTTGATACGGATGTATCTCAATTGTAGCTGTCATAATATGAAAATGTCCAGGATGTGAGCAAGACATGAATATACAATAGTGTCCAGATGATCGTTTGAGTTAAGTTTTAACTCAAAAGCAAAGTTGTCCTGCCTTAACAGTGACTGAAGTCTGATTTTCTTAATCCAAAGCACTGCTCAAAGGCTCAATGGTACCTTTATTAAAAATAAATTGATTAGTAATTACTTGTACTTTAACACACTTTCTGAGGATGATCCCCCAGAGCTTTCAGCTAAGGCCACCATACCTCCTCCTGTAACAGCTGGTGGATCTTCTTCTTTTTTTTTTTTTTAGGGCAGGGGGGTATCGGGGTCCTGAGATTTGTTTGTGGTGGGAATTGACTGAATGGCCTTCTATAATGATCCCCTACTTCCTAAAGCACTCAACCATGACCATCACCTTTCACCCCTTATCCTCTTCACTGAATCGTGCTATTTACATATGTAAAGTCCAGCTCCCACCTCAAGCCCAGCCTGTCTCTAAAAGCTCATTCTGAATGGAGACACTCTTGTCATTTAGGTACAATGCTACTGGTTTTTCACACTTAGATGTAGCTTGAAGGGAGGTGTGAATGGTAAATGCACACGTATGTAAAGACAGCGTTATTTAGCTCTATATGTTGGCAGGTTTATAGCCTTACGTGGCAGATTGCGATCACCAGAGGTGTCAAACTCATTTTAGGTCAAAGACCAAATTATTTATATTGGGATAAAACAAAAGAGAGCACACAGAATGTATTTCAATAATCAGAGGCTTTAATATTAATATAGGGCCTATATTTTAAATTTGTAATTAGAGAAAAAAAGCTCAATTTAATTGCAGACCTGCTTCTTAAAGTCTGAAAACTGTATTTTCGCTATTATTGCAAGTTATAAATGCAAATGATAGTTGGAAAATTTACAGCTGTAAATTCTTATACATGCATCAAATAAAACCAAATGTTTACATTTACAAAGCATAAACATGATCCAAACTCTCTCACACTGGCCCCTGATCTAAACTCTTTGAAAATAACAGTAAAGTAGTTGTGGAGTCCTTCCAGTGCAATCGAAATTAAATTATTACTAAAAAAAGATATTCAAGAATTCCTCTTCAGTATTAGCCGTTATAATAATAGGGCCTCTGGAAAGCTTTAAGACTCTCTCCTGATCACTGACTACGTACTTTACAAAAGCAGGACCAAGAATATCTAAACACAGATGTTACTAAACACATTTAGGATCACAACCTCTATCCCCTCCTTTTTCCCAAGCAACAAAACCTAAGAAATATGAGTGGCTTTAGGGAACAGTGATGTCAATTTCACATGAATCGTAAAGAGAGAAAGCAGAAACTGAGAGCTTTGGGCAAATGACACTAAATAAAGAACAAGAGCTTCCATCTTTGTCACATCACTGTTTATTCGACTGCCATCAGTCCGTAAACTCAAGGAGATTTAACGACAGACGGATGTGTCTTGATAATGTTATACGTTCCAGAGGTGTCCCCCTGAAGTCCTCGTTTGGTCCTCCATCCCATTTTAGAGTATTTAGAGTAGAATGATTGATGGCTTTAATAGAGTGGTTTCAGTGTCTATAGTGATTCTATGTTCGTAATGAAGTACATTCAGCCTTATTGATCAATTGAGCAGTACATTATTAAAGCTTTTAAATGTCAAATCTATAAATCTTGCATATATGCAGACTCATTATAGGGGTGAATGTTTAAGAATTATTCATTCTTTTTATTTTCAACTCTTTCTCTTTTGATTTGAGTATTGTCTTTGAGAGGGCAGGGCATTGTGTCATAGTGTTACAGTTTTGGAAGGTATTTTTCTTGTTTTTGTGAATGAAATATGCAATTACCTGGGCTTCAGCAGTGCCTGTTCTGTCAGGTCTGCGCCCACGACAATCAACACATAAACAGCCATAAACACAGAGCTGCTTCTCAGCTGGAAGAGCACAGCTGCTGCTGTTTAGCCTGAGCGGCCCAGAAAAACATCCTGTACCGTGCCGTCTTTGAGCCCGGCTGCTCCCCTCCAATAATAAACAGCACTGCAGTTCAGACCCAGACCCCACGCATGCTGGACGGCTCCTCTGCTACTCCTCAGCTAAATGCCAAAATCTCTAAAAGCTGGGCTGAAGAAACACAACCAAACCTTTTGTTAATGACCAGCTGCTGATGTGTTTATAAAAGGCTTACTCATTTAACCATAGCCAATGAATGCTTTTAGCAGTTCTGTGCTTTGAAACAGTTGAGGAGGAAAAAATCTGGAAATTATAATTATGAATCTAATGCACATTAATAATTAAACTAAAATGGCTAAGTCCACTTTTATTGATTAATGGAAGTGATTTTAATGCAACTTTTTATGCTTGTGGATGTTTATGTCTATGATCATTTATGATTTACTTTGAAGCTGAGTCCAGGGCACAAAACGTTTTACTGTGTCAACTGTGGTTGAGTTTAATTATGACGTTTGCATGACCTATCGCCCTCACTATGGCTAAGGACAAACCAAGACCATTAATGTATTTGCAATACATGTGTAACACTTAACTCTTGTTTGTATATGCTTGTTGTATTTTTAGTGCAGACAAAAGGCTGGCATTTATCGAGATAGGAATTCGCTGGAATGTGGTTCATTAATAAACCTGTTTCTCTGTGTACCACAGCAGTGGCATTCCACAGCCCGCCTGTGAAGATCAAGAAAGAGCCTCAGAGTCCCGGCTCAGACCCCAGCCAGTCTTGCAGTCACAAGCAGAGTTTCAGCTACCCTAATGGAGAGCAGTGCCTTTACGCCAGGTCAGTCAAAAGCTGAATGCTGTTCCTTGATGCCTCTCAGTAGATGCTTATTTCTCAAACATACTTTTTTGGCATGGACAGGTTTACTGCATGCACTTTTAGCCCTATATTAAACACAGAAAATAGCTTCTTAAAACACGTCACACTATAATGCAGGGTTTTTCAAATATGGCTCTTGGACACCTCTGCCCTGCAGAGTTTTGGCCTAATTTTGTTCAAAATTACGTTACACTGATTCGTTCTTCGATTTCACTAGGGCCATAATCAAAGACACCCGAGCAAGCTAATTAAGGTCTTCAGAGTTACTAGAAAAATAGTGGTTGGTGATTTTGATCTCTTGAGCTAAACTCTGCAGGGCAGTGGCCCTCCGTGTTCAGATTTGAGGAACCCAGCTATAATGCCTTAATCTCACACATATAAGAATCACAGGAGTGTTTTCATGCCCCTAAAAGTCATGACATTTCCACCACACTGTCCTTTTGAATACATCCCGAATGATGCAATGGGTTAAATAGCATTTAAACAATTTATTAAATAAAACGGCAGACAGAAAGGCTGGTTTCACATTTTATTTTATTAAATACAACTAAATAATAGTTTCACACATAATATAATTTGTAAATTAATATAAAATATTTTTTCCACTTTCAGATTTAAAAAAAAAAAGTTTAGAAAGTTTTAAAAAGTAATTTCTTTTTTTAATAAATATTTGTATTATACATTTGTTACGATCGGAGACCCAGTGAAACGCAGGAGACGAGAGATCCAAATGCAGTGTGGGTTTATTTGGGTAATCCAACTCAGAATCCAACATGCAGAGGTCAAAACCAAAAATCCATCCAAACAAACAAGTAAAGAGGAATAGGAACAGGAACGGGAACAGGAACTCGGAAGATGAGGAACTCGGAAGGCGAGGAAACTGGGTGACGGAAAAAAAGACTCCATGCAGACAAACAGAAAAGGACTGGTTAATATAGGGAGGATAATGACTAACAAGTGAAGACACCTGAGTGCAATTAACAGGAGTGCAATTACTGTGATGAAGGGACAAGGCTTTGTGGGAATTGTAGTGCCTACGGTGAGGTGCCTATGGGGAAGTGAGACCACTAGTGGAAACTCAGGGAAACAGAGACCAGACAGCGTGACATTACCCCCTGCTCCACGGAGCAGCTACCAGATGCTCCAACCGAACCCGAGAAGAGACCAAGGAACACAGGGACCAGGAGGGAAGTGGAGTGGCGGAGGACCAGGGGGAGGGACGGAGGGCCAGGTAAAATGGGGAAACAGAGACAAGAAATGCAGAAAACAAAAATAAGGAGCCCAGGAGGGAGGTGGACCGGCAGAGGATCAGGGGGAGGGACGGAGGGCCAGGTCCATAGATGGAAACAGAAAGAAAAACAAAAACAAGGAGCCCAGGAGGGAGGTGGACCGGCGGAGGTTCAGGGGGAGGGACGGAGGGCCAGGTCCATAGATGGAAACAGAGAGAAGAGAAGCAAAAACAAAACAACAACAACAAAACACAAGTCCAGGAAGGACATAACGTTCAGTCCCCAGGGCCGAACCGACAGGGCAGGAAACCAGAGAGGAGCAAGGTGGAATTGGAGCCCTGCGATCGAGACAGAAGCCCACCAGGGGCGGCGCAGAAGACCACAACATCCGTGCGGTTGAGACAGAAGCCCATCAGGGCGGCGCAGAAGACCACCACATCCGTGCGGTTGAGACAGAAGCCCACCAGGGCGGCGCAGAAGACCACCACATCCGTACGGTCGAGACAGAAGCCCACCAGGGCGGCGCAGAAGAATACCACATCCGTGCGGTCGAGACAGAAGCCCACCAGGGCGGTGCAGAAGACCACCATATCCATGTGGTCGAGGCAGAGGGCCACCCGGGTGGCACAGAAGACCACCACAGTGGGATCGATGACACAGGAGAGCCAGTCTGGTTAGGCAAGTCTGAAACAGAGAACATGAACAAGTTAAGGGTGGCCTCCGTGGCCACGACAGGATCAGTCGAGCACTCAGAGAGTTCAGCTGAGACGTGACGAGGCTATGGAAGTTTAACAGAGACGAGGAGAGGCTCTGGTAGTTCAGCCGAGACGAGGAGAGGCTCTGGTAGTTCAGCCGAGACGTGGAGAGGCTTTAGTAATTCAGCAGAGACGTAGAGAGACTCTGGTAGTTCCACAGAGACGTGGAGAGACTCTGGTAATTCCGTGATGTTTAGACTGGATTCAGGAAGATCAACGATGACTTGACTCTGCTCATGAAGATCATTCGTGACTTGACTCTACTCATGAAGATCATTCGCGACTCTGGAAGGTCAACGGGAACCTGGGAACATTTGTGCCATGGCACCCACCTCATTGCCCTCTTGGCGGAGGGTGGTTAATTGCAAATATTTCGCCCTCCGCTCCACCATACTGGCTGGGGAACGGGAATGAAGTCCCACACCGCTGGATCTCGACATTGATGGAGTCCTTCTGTTATGATCGGAGAGCCAGTGAAACGCAGGAGACGAGAGATCCAAACGCAGTGTGGGTTTATTTGGGTAATCCAACTCAGAATCCAACATGCAGAGGTCAAAACCAAAAATCAATCCAAACAAACAAACAAATAAATAAACAGGAATAAGAACAGGAACGGGAACAGGAACTCGGAAGACGAGGAACTCGGAAGGCGAGGAAACTGGGTGACGGAAAGGAAGGACTCCATGCAGACAAACAGAAAATGACTGGTTAATATAGGTAGGATAATGACTAACAAGTGAAGACACCTGAGTGCAATTAACAGGAGTGCAATTGCTGTGATGAAGGACAAGGCTTTGTGGGAATTGTAGTGCCTACGGCGAGGTGCCTATGGGGAAGTGAGACCACTAGTGGAAACTCAGGGAAACAGAGACCAGACAGCGTGACAAAATTCTCATATTTTAAGAATGAATGTCTAGGTAAAACGTAAAACGAAAGTCTATACATACGTATACTTTTCTAGTTTTAATGTGACCCTTATTTAAACTGAGAATTTTTTTTTTATAAAAATACCCAAGACATAAAAAAGTTAATAGTCAAATATACGTCTGTACATGATCTCATGCATGTAACAGGAAAGAAATGCATTGTTGACTTTGAAAGTGTCTGTGTGCCCTGCAGTGCCTACGAGCAGAAGAGAGCAGCCGTGGCAGCAACAGCAATATCATCATCAGCAGCAACAGGAGGATCTAAGAGTTGTTGTCCAGGGACACCTATGTCTCCTATGCAGCATTACTCCCCAAAAACAACAGTGGGAACTCGGCCGGAGTCAGGGTACATGAATACACCCTCAGCCAGCCAATCCCATGCCTGCCAAAGCCACAGCCACAGCCACAGTTACCCTATGAACCCCAGGTAACAATAATGATAAAGAATGTGTAGCTGTGTTTACTTTTAAGATGGTATGCATGATATATCAGTACCATATCGGTTATCGTAATTTTAAATACAAGTAAATCCATATGGTTATTTAATTCTGCATGTTTATTTCCTGTTTTTCATTTAAATGACATTTTCTGTCATTTCACTCTCACTTTAAAGATTTTAGAACATTAATATTTGCTATTCATTGCTTATCTGTTAAAACATAAAATATCTGTTTATTAATCTCTTTTTTTTACCTTCAAAAGAGAACAGTTAATAAATCTTTCTTGCAAAAGCATTTTTCAGAGCCGATGTGTTAATCAAGGTCTCGTTTTCCCTCCCAGTTCCAGGTTCCTTTCCAGCTCTGCTGAGGTGTGCCCACCATTCGCTTCCCAAGGCCAGGCCCTGCAGCGTATGCATCCTGCCCATGCCAACGGGGGTGGAGGCGGTGGTTACCATCGGCAACACTCTGACCCGTGTTTGCCTTATCCTCCTCAGCAGAACTTCAAACAGGAGTATATTGACCCTCTGTATGACCGAGCTGCCCACATGGCTGGGCCACAACATCAGAGGTTTCCTCCTGCCCATATGATGGTCAAACAGGAACCCACCGACTACACTTACGAACCTGGTACGTGAGCCAAAAGAATGATGACACAAAGTAAACTGATTTGCATTGAAATGGTCTCATCGCTATTCTCTTCCTGAAAAAATCTAACTATGTTATGTCACTTATGAAAACAGTAAATTGGTCGGGAAAACCCAAAAAATATTTTTTCAAAGAGATTCTGTTTGCTGTTCTCCACTTCCACATCCACTGACAGTTTGCAAAGGTCTCAACAGTGTTTCTGTACTTCTCCCCGCTCCTGCTCCTTTGCCCCTCCCTTTCTGCCTAGGCATAGGAATTTCATTGAGAAAATGGAGGGCACTGGACAGACTAGAATCCCCAGCGGAGAGCTTGCGGGTGTAGTGTTGCAGCAGCGGCTTCCTTTTTCTGCAGGCAGATGAATTCATAATGGAAAAATGAGCGTAACCACAGTAAACTGAGCCTGTGCACTGGCTTAGTTGAGCGGGTGGGAGGTGGGGGGGGGGTTGTGTTGTAGCCAGGGGTGGGGGGTAGGGGGGCTATACTCACAACACATACAAACTCACCTCCTCCCACTCGGCTTTAGCGACTGACAGAGGGTCGAAACACATCACCCTGCGCAGGGCCAACTTATCAGTGCTCTGGGAAAGACTACAAACAACAGTGATCTAACAAACATTGCACATAGATTAGCTTAAAAACTAGTTACCAGTTCAACTATTATTTTAAGTGGAAAAAAAGGAAACATGACTTTTTCTGGGTTTTTTTGTTCCACTTTTAGTGTTTCGAGGAACTACTTGTCCATCTTTTTGTTAACTAAAACTAAAACTATTAAAATGATTAATTAAAATTTCCATAATTGAATAAAACACATGAAAAATTAAATTATATCATAAATATTATATGAAAACTTACATTTAAGATTTAAACAACAATTAGAAATGTTACATTGGTAATTAACTGAAATAAAACAAGCTAAAGTACTACAATGACCAAAACCGAAATGAAAACAAAAACCCTCAAAAACTAATAAAAAGGACAAAAGCACATAAATGAACAAAAAATTTAATGAAAACTGAAAAGACAAAAATAAAAGCAGTAATTAAATAATACAAAAATAAAACTTTTTCACTAATATCACTGAGAAAGACTGATGATACTTAGCTCAGATTCATACGTGCAGAGATGTGGCAGCTTGGGATGAGATAGTCTGGAACAAAAGGATGTTTGTGTGAGGATAGTGTGCCCTATCTGAGGAGGAGTACAGGCCGTTATCAGTAGATTCATCCCTGCCCAGGCCGGTGGCTGCAGCTCTGCTACAGAACAAAAATAGAAAGAAATACAAGCTAGCATTAATAAGAAACCATACCAACACTATTGTACCACATGGTAGGGCTGGATGATAAAGCAAAATAAAACTGATAACAAGAAATGGCTTAGTGTGAATATAAATTCGCAAAGTCTGTGTAAATACATGTGCGATGTGTTTCAGAGTGAAGTGTGGCACTTTGTTTATTTACACGTGAGCAGTTCATGATCCTGTGTTTTCAGCATCCTAGTGCGTCCTGCAATATATGGGAAACAACAACAACAAATACAACAACAAACTGCATGCGAGTTTGGATCATACTCAGTTTTTTTGTTTGTTTTATAATTTAATTATTATTATTGAATCTCTTTAATAATAACACTTTTAAATACACTTTCTATTATTATTATTATTATTATTATTATTATTATTATATCTGAAAAATCACAATTAGATATTTCCCCAGTCATGCAGCTCTTCCATGCAGTTTATGGTTTTATAAGTGGTCCTGTGAATGTTTCAGTTGAAAATGGAACTGAATGAAGTTCCAGTCCGATAGCTCTGTCAACAGTTACATTAATGAGCTGAGAAAAGTTCTCTAGTTTTGAGAGCTCTTTCTCCCCTGTGACCTCTTATCACGGCCCCTGCCACTGCATTCTCAAGCCGTGAATCATGACCCCACCTCACAAACTAACCGTTTATCATTTATACAGTATAGAAGGAGAGAGAGAGGAGCAGTGGTACAACAGTTATGAAGCTGATTCTGGCTTAATGCAGTGTTGTGTGACTGCTTTAAGATCCACTGCTCTTTACTGCCTAAAAATAAAGCTGCAGACAGGTGATATTATGACAAATGACTCAATGACAAATGCACCTTTTGTCCTTGCAGCACTCAGTGGCAGAGGTTATCAAATCTGCAGATGCACCAGCCTCACACTCTACAGAAATAGTGCCTAAAGAGGACTAGCAATGATTAGCTCTGTTCTCAAACCTTCTAAGGCAGCATATCCTAACCACAAAGTGACTTCATGAGGGACTAATTAGAAATGCTCTGTATAGGCAGCAACTCACAAAGAATAGCGCTTCATACAGGAGACCTTCAATAGTTTGCTTCAATAGTGCTAACGGTGTGATACACTAATTCAGGTTCACGAGTTAATGAAAAGTTAACTGATGAAATTGAATGAAAAAATAAAAAATAAATAATAATAATAATTTTGGGCCTGCATGATTAATCAAAATAAAACGGACATTGTAATCATGATGCAGCATCTCAGAGAAGTTATAGTAACACAATAAAATACCTATGTAAAATTCAACATTTGTTTCATCTTGTCTTCCAACTTGGATTTATAATTATGTTTTTATTTCTTTCTGTAATGCATACTCTAAACCAAGATGATAAACTTTAGCTTTTGCATCGAACCTTAAAATGCTGCTAATGTAGGAAACTCATTATGGGTTTTGGAACAGAGCAGTTGACTATTCATCAACAGGAAGCATAAATAAAATGTATGCATACATCCGTGTGTTTTCCCTACAGATGTGCCTGGTTGCCCATCCATGTATCATCACAATGAGGGCTACCCCAACCCACAGCACAACAGTGAAGGTAAGGAAATGGTTTGTTCTTCTAGAACATGCAGCTCTAGTATGGTTCTAGAAGATGCAATTCACACACTCACAGCATGTCAGGATTGGCCAGTACAGTGCGGTCACTGGCTAACCAGGCCAGAGGGGCTGTGTTTCTGTTGGCATGGACATTTGTTTCTCCCTTGCCTAAAGAATTCCAGGGTAAATATTACTACTGGAAAAGACAAGTATTTTTCCTGGAGTGAAGAAAAATAATCCCTCTATTCGCTTGCTGCATTTGCCGCACCATTTTGGGTATTTTCAGTTGTAAACTGATCTCTGTAATGAGCCATTAGATACAGAAAATTTAGTTCCTTGCATAAGTATACATGACCAAATAATAATAATAATAATAATAATCTATGTTTCCCATAATAAGAATTCATAAATATCAATGGAAAAAATAGTTACCGTATTCATTCATTTCAATTTGAAAAGTCAAACAGGAAAATGCTCATTATTATTAATGACATTAATGCATTAGCACAATATACCTGTAACTCAGTTGGGTTGTCTTGGTATCCACATTGAACTACTAATAATTCCCTTGTCCTATTTTACTAGGTTATATGTTTGAAAATGATTCCCGTGTTGTTCCTGAGAAATTTGAAGGTAAGTCTAACTGGTCCAGATGCTGTTTTCATACAACAGGTATTCATTTCAAATTCAAATAATATGTTCAAGTGCCAAGCTCAGACAATGAAATGTTTTAACTACAACACACAGAAATGAGAAAACAAAATTAATACAGTGGTGACCAATAGTCTGAGACCATTACTGAACATGTATGAATTAATAAAAATAAATTAATTAATAAAATCCCCTTACAAATTGTTACCAACATAACAATCAGAATGGAAAACTGAATTGAGAAATGGATATAAATCTAGTATATGGCTGGCCTCTCCTACACTGAATGAACTCCACAAGTTTGTGTAAAACCTGATGATGACATTCTCCAGGATGATTTGAGAATGATCTAGAGCATCTTGTGCTTCAGTGGAAGCAAGAACATCACATGATCAGCGTCACAAATTTGCTTATTTGATTAGCGACCTAGAAAGTGTACAGAAAAAGTGCAGATTCCTAAATACTTCTTATTCCGTTCATAACCTTTCTTCTTTAATACTTTTTTTTAAATCCTAAAATTTGTTTAGTAGGTTTAAATTGGATTTTGAATCTAAGATTTTCAGTGTGGTCTCCCCACTGTGATTTCAAATGAAGTCCTTATCACCATGTGTCTTAGCTTGGATAAAAAGTTTTGATATATGATTGCTATCTACAGGTGAATTAATGGACAATCTCTTTTCCTGTGCTCAGGTGAGGTGAAGCAGGAAGGAGGCGGTGTGTTTCGTGAGGGAGCCCCCTATCAGCGCCGTGGCTCACTGCAGCTCTGGCAGTTTTTGGTGGCCCTCCTCGACGACCCTGGCAATGCTCACTTCATTGCATGGACCGGCCGTGGCATGGAGTTCAAACTCATCGAGCCAGAGGAGGTAAAATTGGGTTTTTAATAGTTCTCAGAAGGGTAAATATGTTTTATATCCAGAAAACTTTAATAGCAATTGATCATTCAAAGAACCAAGATGACAATATGAATATTGTGAGGTCCAGATCAATTCGATGCAGTGTTTATTCAGCCTTCACAAACTATAGAGAGAATAAACAATGGGTTTCAGAGATTTGCTTGCGATCAGCTCATAGTTCCCCAGAGACTAAGAACACATCTGTACACAATGCCAGTTTTCCATGAACTGCCATGCATTATTTACCCCACTTAGTGCATAGTGAAATAAAATGGAGAATTGCTCCATTTACAACCTTCCATTTTGCTGGAGTCTAAGCACACTGCAGCGGTCGAGACGAGAGCGTTAACCTCCTATTGTCTGTGGTCAGTAGACGGCTTAATGGCATGACTCTGCAAACTATCCTGCAGAGATACATCCATCAATTCTGCTCAGCTGTACACATGAATCATTCACATTACAGCCAAAGTTTTATTATCGGAATTAAAGCGTACAGCTCTGTTGAAGACCAAACAATTTGTTCCTTAAATGTCTACTGTCAAGATGGAAAACCTTTTTTTCCTAGGGCCCTCAAGTAAATCCTTAAAGTTTGGGATAAATGAGTATTTCCTCTAGGTTTGACAACTAGCAGTTTGGGCTATGCACCGTGTGGTGTTTTGGTCAGCGTTCAGTGGTATATGCTTCTTTGGTTATATAAAAGGGAACTGCATTATTTTGTGGGGACTCGCCCTTCCTTTTCATAGTTCAGTTGTTGTACAGTCACAAAGGACCTCTTGTGTTCAAATTAAGTCACTGCAGTACAGTCATTTCCTGCTCTTATGGTTTGTATTATAACTTATTTTGACACTCTAGGTGGCAAGACTCTGGGGGATGCAGAAGAACCGTCCAGCCATGAATTACGACAAACTGAGTCGATCTTTGCGCTACTATTATGAGAAGGGAATTATGCAAAAGGTATTGCATATCATATTTTATTGTCTCCTATGCTATTTTTCCCCCTTCACTTCAACTGTCACGTTGGGTTGAGATTTTATTTACTCCAAATATAGACGCCAGAAAGATTTGTGTAACATTACAAATAATTTTAATTTGTGTAAAACTAAATAATAATAATAACCTAACTCCAAAATTTCAGTTTTATCTAATCAAGTAATGTTGTTTCTGTGTGGTGTTAGTTTGACACAAATGATACAAAATACATTTCAAATATAATAAAACAAAATGTAATTTAATCCAGGTGTGTACTTATAAAGTATTTATATGAATCATCTGAAAATTCATTACATTTATTTATAAACTTATATAAATTACTAATTTATTTAAATCATTTTATTATACAAAACAATACAAAACGTATTTTTAATCACATATGATATATGCATTTCATTTCCATTTTTATTTCTCGGGTGTCAAATTAAGCGCAAAAGGAGAAACATTATTCATGGATAATCTAACAATTAATTTTGTATCAACCTGATACTTCCATTTTATGCATGTTTTTTTTTAGATGTTAAAAATGAGTTTGGGGGTCCCAAACAGAACATGAGGGTTATTATTTTTGATAATGAACCTTTTTTTTTTCTTTCCAGGTAGCGGGTGAGCGTTATGTTTACAAATTTGTGTGTGAGCCGGAGGCTCTGATATCCTTGGCTTTTCCTGACAATCAGCGGCCAAGTCTGAAGGCAGAATTCGAACGCTACGTCAATGAGGAGGACACAGTGCCGCTGTCTCACCTCGATGAGGGGGCGTCTTACCCTCCTGAACCAGCTGCCACCAACATGGGCCCTCAGTCCTACTCCAAAGGCTACATGTACTAATGCCACCAACATTCTCCCATGTTCCATCCCAGTTTACAACCCACTGCACCTATTGCACATGCCCACCCCATCCACTTGTATATAAGGCTGTTTCTTTTTTTATTTTATTAAATTAATCTCATTAGGGACTCTGCATTCCTATCACTTTTGAGGCCTATCTAATCTAAACACAAAACTGTGGTTCAAGAGATTGCTTAATAAAGACCCAATATTATTACTATACCATGAAAACAGTCTTGGTTTCTTATGTTTTCAACAAATACAAAATGCAGGTGGTGTTTACCAGTGGCGGATGCGGTTTACTATAGAAATCTATTCATTAATGGATAGCCCTGTTCTATATCTATAAACACTCTTTTTGCATGAACTCAAATACAATTTTGTAATGTAAACTAACCTCCAGTAAAATCTTTGACATTCATACAACACATTTCTTTATGCAGACTGTGTTAACGTATTTATATATTAATACACATTTGAGTATCGCTGAAATGATGTCATATGACCAATCAGACTTATTTAACATTTAGGTGCTATAAGCAATGTTAGCCGTTCTACAGTCATGGGCAAAATTTTGTCATTGACATAAATTTTGTGTTTTGCAAAGTTTTCTGCTTCAGTATTTGTAGATTATTTTTTCATGTTTCTATGTTATACTGAAAAACTGAAAAATATAATGAGTCAATATTTCCAGTGTTGACCCTTGTTCTTCAGAACCTCTGCAAGTCGCTCTGGCATGCTGTATATTAGCTTCTGGGCCAAATCCTGACTGATGGCAATCCATTCTTGCCTTATTAGTTTTCGGAGTTGATCATAATTTATGGGCTTCTGCTTTTTCACCTTTTGAGGACGGATTGAAATCTGGGGAGCTGCCTGGACACTGATCCAAAATTTCAATGTAATAATTTTCGACACTTCTTGAGTGACACTTCTTTATCACTCTTGCTTTGTGACATGGTGCTCCATCATGCTGGAAAATGCACGGATCATCACCAATTTGCTCATGGATCATTGGAAGAAGTTGCTCTTGCAGGATGTTTTGATACCATTCTTTATTCATGGCAGTATTTTTGGGCAGAATTATGAGAGAACCCACTCCCTTGTTTGAAAAGGTGCATTTCAGGATGCTTCACTGTTGGCACAACACAGGACTCATGATAGCATTCACCTTTTCTCCAATCTATTTTTCAGATGTCCCAAACAGTCAGAAGGGAGCTTCATCAGAGAAAATAATTTGGCACAAGTCTTCTGCTGTCCAGTCCCTGTACTTGACGTTTTTCTTGGAGAGAAGTGGCTTCTTTGCTGCCTTTCTTGACACCAGGCCATTGTCCATGAGTCTTGTCCTCACTGTGTGTGCAGATGCTCTCACACCACTCTGCTGCCATTCCTGAGCAAGCTCTGCACTGCTGGTGACACGATATTAGCTGACTCCTCAGGAGGAGGCGGTCCTTGCTGGACACCCTGGGACGTCCTGAAGACTTCTTCACTGCAGTCGAGCCGGTCTCCTGCAAGTTCTTGATGATCCGGTAAATGGTTTTTCCAGGTTCAATATTCTTTGTAGCAATTTTCTTGCATGTGAGGCCATTTTGATGCAAAGCGATGATCGCTGCAAGTGTTTCTTTGGAGGTAACCATTGCTAGCAAGAACACAATGACTGGAAGCACTTCCTCCCTCCATCAGTCTGCCCTTACAATCTATTTAGTATGATAGTGATTTCACCTGACTAGTCCTCATTCACACTTTCACATGTGCTGCTGATATGATTAGTCAATTAATGTTAGCTGGTCATTTTGTGTCATTTTTTACTGTGGATCAAAAAAAACAACAACAAAATAAAAAAAAATAAAAAAATAAAAAAGTGATTTTTTTAATTTATTTTGGCCAATGAAGCTTTTAGCAGTTATATATAAAATGCATCTGATCCCTCTACACAATAGTCTAGAAACATTGTGAATGAACACAACAGTTTAAGCTGCAATCTTAGCAAAACACAAAACCTTTTGGCCACGACTGTAGAGAGCCTTCGTGATACAGAGGCACTTCACACAGAACGCGTTTTTGTGTAACACTACTGTTTTCCTAAAAAGGCTCACGCCTTCTGCAGCATTGTTAAGCCACCGAATAACACAGGTCACATCTTTCAACAGCGTTTTACCTGTCAAAAAGAAGCAACGCAAGCTCTCAGCTCGCTCCAGCAACGACACACATTAACATTATCAAAATGATGTTCACCCTCTTCTCGTTTTTTAAAAAAAAAAATTTTTTTTAATCCTCCGACAGTATGAAACGCATTCTGATTGGATAAAGAGATTCACATCGCTGTCTTTACAGTAGAATCATTTTGTACATACCATGTAAAATAACAGAAGCTTGTAAAAACTGTGTAATTGCAATTTACTTACAATTTTGGTTACACTGCCAGTCCAAAGAAGAAGAAAAAAACAGTCACCACATAAGTTAGATTCTTCGATTGGATAATTACCGCATGGATGATTATGTTATGTGCCCAAAGAATGAGGTCAGCTGACTACCTGAATATACTGAATGACCAGGTTATTCCATCAATTAATTTTTTCTTCCCTGATGGCACGGGCATATTCCAAGATGACAAATCTCAAATTGTGAAGGAGTGGTTCAGGGAGCACGCAACATCATTTTCACACATGGATTGATTGGCCAACACAGAATCCAGAGTCAGACCTTAACCCGTTTATGAATCTTTGGGATGTGCTGGAGAAGACAAGATCTTGGCGAAAAATGTATGCACCTCTGAATGGCAAATAAATTTTGTGACATAATAGAAGCTTATCTAAATGATGCCACGGCGAGTGCAAGCCTTAAACAGAGCTAAAGGCGGTCCAATTAAATATTGGAGTGTTTGACTTTTTTTTTTTGGATGGGCAGTGTATATACACATGTGATATTTATTTAGGAGCTCACCAAAAAAACAGAAAGTGGGACTTTTGAGAAGAATGTTTTAATTTAAGTTGACATCAAAATGACTCCACGATATGACACAATCTGTAACAATATCAAAAAGTACAGGACATTTCCATTCCCCTGGCTTCCGTTAATGAAAGAGCTATAATACAAAATCTCCACTGTGGTCCAATACACTGATCCTGTGTGGTAATTTAAACATTAAAACAGAAGACATATCCCGAATAAAGAGGAGATCTATGTGTGATATATAACATCCTGTTCACTTGCACATGACCAGACCTCGGCAGAGGAACTAACTGAATTAATAAAAACCCTTTCCCTCTCAGCACTGTAACCAACATCCACTGACCAGACAGATATGCTGTCAACACAAATGGGTCATTCCTTTGAATCTGGGTGAAAAAGAGCTGCACTATACAATGCAAATAACTTATGTTAAGGGGATAGCTTTTTTTTTTTTTTTTTTTTTAAGTCTAATTAACTGGATTTAGCATTCAACACAGGATAAAATAATCCAGATAATTTTATTTCATATTTCGATCCCTCAGGTTATTTTATTCTTTTAAATATGAAGGTAGGAATAATTTCATTATATATATATATATATATAAAAGTGAAAGCAGAAAACCAGGTCAAATATAATTTGAGGAAAAATTTCCTTTAAATTCAAACATGTTGTTCACAGTAGTAAAAAGGATCTTACTCTTAAATAAATACAAAAAAAAAGGGGCACCTCGTGTTTTTTTTTTACACACATTTTTAGCATCTGTCCATGTTATCCTCCACCCTGCCAACACCACAAAGTTGATGTTTTGTTCAACAGCAGCATGGGACACTCGCAGTCTATGAGGACCTTGTGTGAAGGTTCTAGCATCGTCTGAAGGCTCTGGAAATTCTCCAGGCATTTGGTTCCTCGTAGCGGTTGTAGAGGGGCTCCAACAGCTACTGTTTCTTCTGCTTGCTGAGGCGTGTGGGATCACAGAATTTGAAGAAAGCTGGAGAAAATTCTACAAGCCACCTTGGGTCAATGGTGGTCACCTCCCTCATGTACTCTTTAGTTGTCAGCACAAGCTCATCATACACCACCCTGGGGAAAGGAAGGGATTGAATCCAGGTTTAGTACAAGCAGCATGGATACTAGTTGTGTTGTTAATCTCTTCTGGCAACATTGTTGGTGGCAAACATACCATTCTGGTTGGCGATTGAACAACGTGCTGGAGGGGTGGATGTAGACTACCTGCTGGTCTATGAGGGTCATATAACCTTCTTGAGGGTCCTTTTTCGCTGCATTTCGGAAGAAACCACTGCAGATGGCCTTCTGTACACATACTGTGGCTTTACCACATGATACCATATCCAGCTTGTGTCTGAAGAGAGAAAACTTAACTAATTATGGAGTGTAAAGGCCCATTCACACCAAGGGTGACAACTATACTGATAAAGTTGTAAAAATCATTCCTATTCTATGAGAACAGGGAAGTTCACACCACAACTATAACGATGATAACACAATCATTGGAATCACTTTCAGAATATTTTTCCTATAATAAACATGGCCAATCAGAATCCACTCAACTTTAAAGAACTCGAGCAAAGCAGTGAATGACATAACTGCAGCTCATACTTATAATAAAGTGAATGTTATTGTTCGTTGGTGTCAACACTAGTATAATTATGAATATAGTTATCTTCATAGCTATTGTTCTTGGTGTGAATATGCCTTAAAGCTTAGGGTGTGTAATATGATGTAAGGAAGTCATATAAAGTTAATGTTATTCTCAACCGCCCACCTATCCATGATGCCCAGCATCTGTTTGCGGATATCCTGCGCACGCTGGAGAGATCGCGCCTGGATGAAGTTTTCATAGCACCAGGGGTTGGAAAACTTGTTGTTCTTCCAGGAGTTGTAGACAGCCAACAAAGTCAGATGGTCCCCCTCAGGCTGGTGAAACTTAGCCTTCTTCTGGTCAGCCAGAGCTTGTTTGTCCTGAGATTCAGTGTAAAATAATGATTACTGTCTTTAGGATCAGTTTGCTATGATACCTAAAACTCCATTTAATGATGTAACCGTTTCTTGACCATTCATGGATCTGTTAACGTGTGGGGGCTAAAGTAGTACCTTTGGTCTGTAGAAGACATTCTGTACTGAGAGCAATGACACTATGGTCAGCATCTCTTCACTACAGCCAATGGATGGACATGATCAACATCTTACAAAGCATGGGCTCTGGTTGTCATGGACAGCCTGTAAAGACACAATAGTCAAATCTATGAACATAACTAAACTGAAATCTAGCTAAGGATGAATATACATAACAGTTAAAGTCACACTTCAATGAGCTGCTCTTTCAGCTTGTAGATAGGAAGACTCTCTCTTTGCTCTAGGATAGAAAGTTGAGTCTTTTTTCCATAGGACGCCTTGTTGCCACCAAAGGCGTGTTTCTTCCATTCTGGGATGTCATTGGGCATCATACCTATGCCCCTCATGTTGGCAGCTATCTGCCTGCCGTCAGCTGTATGGATGACGAGGGTGAGAAAACAGAAAAAAAGCAGAGATGCACAAACATGATTACAGACATGAGCTCATACAAACCCAGCGGGCATACAGGCATCAGAGATAGGCTTATGTGCAGACCAGCCACCATCTGCCTTAATAGCAGAGCGCAGGAAATCAGATGACCATCTACGAACTCCCTAAACCACAGTATGGACAAATAGGAAGGAAGTTTATCTGGAATTATCAAAGGCTATTATATTACATAACCTCTTGTTCTTTTTTTTTTTTTTACTGGAGGACATAGACAGCAAAATTTAGTATTACTCACACAATCCTAATTCACTATATAGTTAATCAGACTGCTTTAAATTGTAGTCTTCAAATTACACATTCTAATCAAAATCAAATGTGTGATATTCCTGTTTAATGTCTCAGAATTCTGTGCATAAAATCATTTGTGTACTTAGATTTAACTAAACAAAATGCCAATGCTACCTTTAGGTTTGTGGGTGTTTTTTCAAATGATTGAATGTCTTACTGTCAGGCAGTGGGTCCACCCAGTGTTTGTTAAGGCCCATGGGTATTGAGTCTATTTCAGCTTCCCGTCGGGCCTGTTTCACCTCCCGTCGCTCTTTGGCAAGTGCACTGTGCATCATCGCTGCTTGGGAGAGAGATCCATCGGGGTTCTGCCAGAAAAAAACAGAATATATGCAAATGTAAAATCACTGATTATGTCTAGATCAGCAAAATCAACAGCTTTGCTTTCTATGTTGCTCAGGCAGTCGGAGAGTGAGAGTGAAGGTGGTTTGGCCTACCTTGACAATCCTGACAGGACTCATGTCCATGCTCTGTTTGGTGTGCCCCCTCAGGAATGGAGGTTCTTCTTCCACCAGCTCAATCTCCAAGGCTTCATCTGACAGACAAACCACAACACACACCAAATTTGAGGTGGCTGCTCAGGCAGCCAGAGGTGATACAACAAAAAACTTTATGTGATGGGATTTTATTTTTTGGCATGTGTAAAATGTTGAGGTAAAGGATAATGCAACTCATACCCTCCTTATCATCAACTTAAGGCAGAATTCCTGTCTCTACGTCAAAGTCTGGGAATTCCTCCTTAGACAACACATTGGCAGCAATCATCTAACAGACGGATCAAGATGTTAAAATATGAACATAAGTGATAAATAAGGCTGGGTATCGAGATTAAAAACAAAAACAATATTCATCCATACTGGCGTTTACACTGCTTTTCAGAAAAAAAAAAAAAAAAATCCACACTACATGACCAAAAACGTTACGCTACCATTCATGCACACTTTTACTAAAAACTCACTTTAAATCACCATTGAGTGTTTAATAATAACTTCCGATTGCGATCTAATGTGTTTTTTGGTCATATAATGTTGCTGAAATATGCTATATGTAACTTTTTATATCAAGCTAATCGTAACACCTGCTAAGCATTTCTCATGTGAAGACCCTGTATTGTTATGAAAAAAGTCAGAATCTCATTAAAATCACATACTAATTATATACTGTCGTAATTGTGTGTTTCTTATATTAATGTTTCATGCGTGGAAATGTATTTTTCTGGGTTTCTTATGTACAGAACTAATGCGGAAGTATACTGGACATTCTCATAGGAGACAGGGCAGGTTATGAACGCGTAATATGATTGACATATGAGCAGTGAAAGAGCTTCCTCAGAGTAAGAATAGCAATCTTAGAAGTGAAAACACAGACTGGAAGCAGCTAATGCTCATCTCAAGGTAAATGCAGGAATCCTGAAGTTAATTTCAAAAATGTTTTAAGACTTTCTGAAGACCTTCTCAAAATATTTTAATTCATCACCACTTCAAGTTTTAATCAGCAACAAACCTTTAACTTAATTAAAAGTTGTAGTTTATTAAGTATAAATAGTGTAAATATAATTCATGCAACAGACTTTTTGGAGTCACACTCTTTGAACAAAGCTTGAACAAATTTTAATCCCTCATAAAATCTGGATTAAGATTTTTTTAAATACCTTTTAAGGGCCTTAATTTTTTAAAATTAATTTATCAACTTTTAATACTTTTTAAGATCCCGCGGACACCCTGTCATCCGTAAATCAGTGGAAAATTAACAGAAAATTATGATTCGGTCTAAGCTATGCATTCTCAAACAAAAACACACTAGTGTAAATGTAAATGTAAAAGATGCGGAAACTGAAAACTATTTGAACTTTATTAATTTTTTTTACACTGATTTATTCTGTTCCTTTGTGCAGTGGCTCAGGAGAAGAGTCTTTGAGTCTGTATAAACATCAATAAGATGAAAACAAAAATATAAAACCAAAAAGTTTTTTGAGGTAATCTTGTTTAAACCGGTATCAAAGTCAAGGTATCTATATCAATATCAAACACTTCTGAATGATGCCATTGCCAAGCTCTATGTATAAATGTTATAACAAGAAAGGATATCACATTAAAGATGGCCATGTACCTGTTTGATTTCCCACTTCTCCGGATCAGATATCTTTGTGAGTCTTTTGTGTTCCAACGTGTCATCCTCCACCTCTGGAGCATGGCCCAGGTTGAGGTTAGTGGGTCTGTCAGTGACCTTCTCCACCCACATTTCTCCTCCTGTTAGGGTTCAGATCTTCCCCAGTGTCCTGGTCAACGTCCTTTTAAAAGCAAAACAACCCAACAAAAATCAGCCAACATACAACGCACAGTGATCAATCAACATAAAATACAAGTGGAGCACAAAAAAAAGATTAGTCAAAAACACGTATATAGTGTGGTATAAGAGTCTGAGTGAAATGATTAAGATAATAATAATGATGATAAAAAGCAATAAAATAATAATAATTAGTATTATTATTACTACCAATATTATTTTCATTAAAATAAAACACAAATCTAAATGTGTCCATATTAATTAAAAGACAATAAAATATTAATACAATAATAAATTGTATAGTTACAATTACTACAATTACTATGATCATTATAATGAATGTAGCAATGCAATGCAATGTATTTTAATGTCTTTAAATAAGCAAAAAAAATATATGTATATTTATTTTTGACCCATTTTTCTTTCTTTTTTTTTTTTTTTTAAAGAATTTAACAAATCTGTAAATTACGGAGCCCGGGACGTCACCTGTAGGAGGTTTTGCAACCCGTCCCCTCAGTTTATAAACCGTACTCACAAATTCATAAACTGTTCCCTCGCTTTAACAAATCGTACCCACGAATTTCCAATCCGTGCACTCAAATTTGGTAAACCGCACCCTCGGTTTTTGAATCCGTACCCACGAATTCATAATCTGTGCGCACGCTTTCGCAATCCCATTCCCACGGATTTGTGAACCATACTCACGGATTCATGCAGCAAGCTCCTACGTGTTAACATACAGTTTTATTGAATATTATTATGTGGAATATGTTTACAGCAAAGTGTCTTAAGTGACTCTCTATCAAGTGTAGTAGTACAAGGTGAAATGTAACGATTTAATAAGAAATATGTGCATCAAAATCTTGTTTAATTTGTGATAATCTTAGCACTTGAATATTATTGTACAATAAACCTGGCATTGTGACTGACTCTGGAGTATTTTTTTTCCTCTTTTGTAAGTTGTTTTGGATAAAAGCTTCTTATACCTGTATAATAATATATAATAATTATAAAACCAAAAAGAAAGTTATTTTTATAATTTTAAGTTATAGGCTAAATAAATGAGTACACTTAAGACAGTAAAAATGTGTGTCATAAAATAATTCATGAATGCTTTATTTTTAAATAACCTTTGACAGTTTTCGAAATGCCTGTGTACAATTCTTTCTTAACATGAAGACTTATTTTTGTGATTTTATTATACTAAGCTCCACCCACCCCACCTGCCGGAGTTAGATGCATGTTTCACTGTTAATGTTATTATTAAATAATTAGGCCAAAAATAACATTGCATTCAGTTAGAGAGAAAAGGAATGAAAACATAACCAGCATATTACTTGTTTTGTATTGCTTTTAACCCTTATTTTCTTCTTTTTAGCGTTTCTTTTTTTTGGGGGGCCATAAAACACAGAAGCCTGTGTCTTCTATTGCTGATTAATGTAAAATAAACGCTAAAAAGAAGACTATTTTGTGAATGCTGATCGTGGTCTCATTGGATACTATGAAAAATAATGTTTAATAAACAGAAATGAATCTGCCGGTGGGGGCGGAGGCACAAATGCGTGTCAGTTTACAAATCCATGGGAACGGATTGCGAAAGCGTGCGCACGGATTATGAATTTATGGGTACGGATTCAAAAACCGAGGGTACGGTTTACAAAATCTGAGCGCACGGATTGGTAATTCGTGGGCACAGTTTGTTAATCCGTGGGCATGATTTATTAAACAGAGGGAACAGTTTATGAATTCGTGAGTATGGTTTATAAACTGAGGGGACGGATTGCAAAACCGTCGCCACGGATTGATTTTTTTTTCTCCTACAGGTGACGTGCGGGGCTCCGTAGTAAATAAAATGTACAGATTTAAAAATACAAATTTTAACTTCTCTAAATTGGTGACTTTTGGACCTCAGTGTATATAGTTCTGTCTGTTCTCTCTCATAGCTTTCATTAAGACGGAGCTCATTCACCTTCATACTGAGACTTGTTTTGGATCCAGTGAAGGACAACACCTTGACTTTGACCCTTTGACCTTTGCTGACCACATCCGCCACATTTGCTGCCCGACCTTCTCTCCTGAGCTCAGAAATATGGACCGAGCCTTCCCAGCGTTTACTTTTTGAAAGAAAAATGCGAAAAATAAAAAATGATGTTTAAAAACAAAACTAAAGAATATCAAACACTCACATAAAATTTCAGCCTTAGAGGTAGATTAACTGTATTAAAAACATACCTGAGACCTTCCAACTGTACAAAGCAGCCAAACTGCATAACACTGGTGACTTTGCCGTTGTAGATATCCCCCACAGATGGCTCCTCCGGTGGGGGGCGGTCGACATGTTTGTCCTTCCAGCGGTCAGAGCCTTTGTCCCCGTGCAGGACTCCTGGACCTGCTGCGAGAGTACCAGCGGCTCCTACGCTTCCTTCTGTCTCTCTCATTAGAGCGAGACCTGGAACAGGAGCGGGAACGATGCCGTATCCGCCTGTCTTTGTCTCTTTCCCTATCCCTTTCTCTGTCTCGGCTCCGACCGCGGCTTCTGCTCCTCCCCTTCTTCTTACTGCTGCTGGTTTCAGATCTAAGACGGATGCCACTTACACGTTAAAAAGCAGCAATATAATGCAGCAGGGCAATCGCTTCAGCATCAAGTTCAATGGCATCTATTTTATGTTACAAACTTCCTCACCTGTGTTTATTGCTGCTAGGTTCCGTACCACTAACACTAGGCATAAACATCTCCAACTCTTTCATGGCATCAGCAGCAACTTTCACATCATCCTCATCCAGGTTAGTCTGATTAGAAGAACAGATATAGTTTATGACCCATAAGTGGTTGCTGTTGATTAAAAACACATTTGAAGTTATTTCTGTAGACAATGTATATAGAATTACCCTAGTTTTAGGATTGTCAGGTCTGCATAGAGCTGGAAACAGCTCTTTCAGCTGGTCTTTTTCATTATTTGGTTTAGCCACAGAATAAGATGGTATGCAATAAAGATCACATAAGAAAACAGTATTATTAAGAGATAAGAAAATGTGTCAATATGGCATGAAAAATGCAGACGCTTATGCTGATAATGTTGTTGATATCAAAATGAACTGTTATTCTATAAGACCCTGAATGCCCTTACCTTTAGCGGTAGATGCTTTTGCAGGAGGACGCATGGTTTAAATGAGACGGAGCAAATTGCTGACGAGTGAATCCTAAAGGACAGAGATTAGATATTATTAAAACTCCAAATGTAAAATCACAACACACAAAATTGAAGCAAAGAATTCTTGACAGAGGATATATTAAAAATCCTTACTGTGAAATCGGCTCTTTTTTTTTTTTACCAGCACTGACTTAAATCCATCGATGGTTGGATGATTCTCAGCAAGACTGATTACCAACTCAACTGAAAAACACATAAAACAACAGACTGTTACTACAGACTTCCACAGACACACAAATTGTGTGCCAAAATACCTTTTACTACAGTAACTTACAATCTTTTGTAAGTTACTACTTACTACCTTACAATCTTTTAACAGCTTTCAAATGATTTTAAAGTATTAAAGACATTTCCAACGGAACAACAAGCAATCGTTACTGGCAGCAACCAGTCTTTTTTAATATAAAAGGATTCTAGATAAACGAAAGGTAACTTCTTCTTCTTCTTCTTCTTCTTCTTCTTCTTCTTTTAGAGTTTAACTGGCGGTTGGCAGACCAACTTAAGGTGCATTTACCGCCATCTACCAGACAGGAGTGTGGTCGTCGAGAATAGTCAGAGGGAATTATTCACCTAAGCGCATGATACAAATATGTACATATTAAATACGGTAGAACAACCCCGTATTTTTGAGAAACCTCATAACTTGATTTTTAACACTTTTAGATACATCTCCTAATAGATTAACTAAAGTAAGCGCTTTCCCTTCTTTATATAGGACTGATGTTAAAAAACTACGCTCTTCCATATAATTATTACACTCTATTAGGACATGTTCAACTGTTTCTGGCTGACCGCAATAATCACAACCTCCTGTCTGATGTTTCCCTATACGGAATAAAGATCTATTGAGACCTAAATGGCCAATCCTTAAACGTGTCAGCACTGCCTCTTCTCTCCTACTTCCATCCCTAGATCTACCCCCTCCCACATTTCTTTGCACACAGTAAATATATGTCTGCCAGTGTCATTACTATCCCACTGCTCTTGACACATCCCAATCACTTTTTCCTGAATAATAGATTTCCCTTCAGCTTTGCATAAAGGGACATTGATGTTAACCTCATCCAATTTCAAGGCCTGTTTAGCTACAATATCCACCTCTTCATTTCCATCAATACCTACATGGGCAGATACCCAAACAAACTGAACACAAACACCTTTACTATGCAGCTGAAACAATATATGGTAAATTTTGTATAATAGATCTAGTCTGCATGACTTTCCTGTTTTTATGCTCAATAATGCAGCTTGACTGAGGCAACTACAGCTCTGTTTATGCCCCCAATATAATTAATAAACAACCAATTAAGAGCTAAAGCAATGGCAGTGAGTTCAACAGTATACACTGCAAGATAATCAGAAGTTCTTCTTTTAATTTTGATGTTATATTGTGGAATACTCACTGCCGCTCCTGTTCTGCCATTGTTGGGCTCTTTAGACCCATCAGTATACAGTGCAAGGTGTTCTTTAAACTGCTCAAAATATAAATCCTGTAACTTCTAATTCCGGGTTACATTACAAGCGTCCTCTAGCGGACAAATGAGCAAAACCAAATCCAAAACCTGTACTGAAATGCTAAATTATTATTAGTAGCAGTAGTAATATTTGTGTGTGCGTGTGTGTGTGTGAATAAAACTAAAGGTTTTTAACGTTAACTGTAATATTAATAACATATCACTTAACTTATTTTATCTTCCACAGATTTAATACACAATGCACGGAGATAATACATTAAATTCAAATGTAATTAATTTAAATATCATTCAAACAAATACATATATACTGTGATGTTTGGCCAAAAATTCCTCATCACTTTGTCTCATATTATATATTTTATTATATTATATTTTAATATAATATAATATAATATAATATAATATTATATTATATTATATTATATTATATTTTAATCATATTATATATTGTATTATATTTTGCGTTAATTTAAATACAACCTAAAGATTATCGACGAAATGTAAGGAAAGACTCAAAATCTGGACTCAAAATCTCACTCCAGAGATCAGTTAGGTAAAAAACCCTAACCCTAACTCTTTTTTTGACTGTTGTCATTATATTATATAATAGATCTAGCGCGACATCTAGTGGCACAAATATGAATGTCAGGTCACTCCACTGACAGTTCCCTGCGTTAATCCGCACCCAGGACAGGTCGGTGCGGATCTATGATGCTGAGATTGGGATTCGCGTGGTCTACATTATCAGCCACCAGTAAACACATCGCACAGGCCAGGCTCTTCACCGGATCCCCTCTGCGCAAAAACAGTCCTCGTACAGTATTATATTACAGCACCACTGGACTACCACAAGCCCTCCAGTTTTGCCAAAAGTCAGTTCTTGCCAGTACAAGATTGTTCTGGGACAGCTCCAGGTAGGCACTGGCCTCTCACACCCTCATACTTCCAGGCTGAGTGCTTCATCTGCTTGCGTAACGGATCAGAAAGTGCTGAAGCTTTCGTTAGCGCTACAGCTAACTAACTTACAGTGACCTTGGTTAACGTTATATGTTTCAAATAAGTAAGCTGATGCCCAAAAATTCTGTCTAGGACATTTCTTAATGTTGAATGCATACAAAAATGCTATCTAGATAGGTAGCTTACTAAGTTCTGAGACACACACGGCTATTGTTTATACGCGAAACGTATGCTATTGATATTGTAACTGTTCTAAAGTATGTTTACAAATAAATGGTGGCATATCCTTTCTAAAGCTGGTTTTCTGGCTAGTTTTGGATGGTCTTATCTGGACAACAGCCACCTGTAAAGTTCCCATTCTAAACCATTCTTTTTTATTATTTCCCCGCCCCTGTATACTAAGGTCCCCTAGTGTGCAGTGGCACTCAGAGCACTTTCAATATTAATTTAATTTACCACAGATATATCCTGTGGTTGCTTTAGGTCTTCTGGAGTGAATTTCTTCAGCATGGCATCAGGAGGTGATGCACCGGACAGATCAAAGACCCCAAAACACACCAATCGCCTGAGTAAAGAGAAGTCTTCCTATTTATTACAACATGCGCATAACCCTGTGGATTGGTGAGATCTTTAGGCTTACTGTAAAATGCAAATTCAGTTTAGATTATTATTATTTTTTTATTTTTTTTGAAATCATCAACTAAAAGCACCATGTGAATTTTTTACTACTATAATTCTTATTATAATTTATAATGAAACATCCCTGTATTACTGTATGGAAATCAAATAAGACTTCTATTAGATTTTAATTCAAACATTAGTTAATTTAATTTTGCCATTAAATATATATATATATATATATATATATATATATATATATATATATATATATATATATATATATATATATATATATATTATTTTTTATTTTTATTTTTTATTTTTTATTTTTTTTTTTTTTCTGGTGTTTTCTTCCTTAACAGGTATCCATGGGGGCAAGAAGCCTTTGATAAAGCAAAGAGTGAAGACAAGCCCATTTTTCTTTCAGGTAACATATTGGTATACTTGAAAACATGTTGGATACATGCTTTATTAGTGTTGTTTAATGCATAAGTCTAAATATTACAGTTTCTACTGCTTCTTATTGCTTGAAGTGGGTTATTCCACCTGTCACTGGTGTCACGTGATGGAGAGGGAATCGTTTGAAGACGAGGAGATTGGAAAAATCCTCAGCAAGAACTTTGTCTGTATAAAGGTGGACAGAGAGGAGAGGCCTGATGTGGACAAAGTTTACATGACATTTGTGCAGGTTTGGACCAATAGAATTCATTGCTGTCAAGGCCATAAGTTACAAAGTGTCGTGGATAATTGAAATACGATGAATGGCTTCTGCTTAGGCGACCAGTGGTGGTGGTGGTTGGCCAATGAGTGTGTGGCTCACACCAGATCTCAGGCCATTCATAGGTGGCACTTACTTTCCACCCAGAGACAGTGGAAGAAGACCTGGACTGAAAACGGTGCTTTTACGAATTATAGAACAAGTAAGAGCAGAGATTCTTGTAATATTTTGAATATGTTAAACTTTTTCGTATGTATTTTCTTCAATCATGTATGTCCTTTTTTACTTTATGGAAAAAATTAGTTCTTTTGTGTCTATAGTTTGATGTTAAGCAGGATAAGATTATGTTGATGATATATTTTTATAAGAGTATTAAAAAATAAAATAATTTCATGACTAACTGTACTGTATACTAAGGTCCCATAGTGAGCAGTGGCACTCAGTTAGAGCAGGGGGATTTCCAACTGAGGTCAGGTAGCCACAAGAGGGGTCCACGGAAAAGCGTATAATGATAATAATATTAAAAACAATAATAATAATAATGTTAAAGTTTAACAAACAAAATTATTATGTTTTATTGTATTAACTGTCTAGTTTTCTAGTTTATAAATCTAACAGTAGTCTTTAAAAGATCAAATTAATAGATATTAATACTAATAGATAGATATATATATATATTTTTTTACAGTATAAATGGGCCTTAAAACATGAATATATATAGTTGCCTTTATATAGACAGTGGCATCCAAAGATTGAAAACCTTGTACTGTGGTGCTCTGATGTCTGAGTACCTTCATACTGTGTGTTTCAGTGGCAAAGCAACAGAGAAACCCTGGAGTCGACTGGAGAGAGAGTACTGGAAGCCCTCAGGAAGGGGACAGAAATCTCTGCCAGCCCTGGAGAAACTCTTCCACCCGGCCCAGATGTTGCCAACAGATGTTACCAGCAGCTGGCTCACTCTTATGAAGAAGAATATGGAGGTTTTCGAGAGGCACCTAAGTTTCCTTCACCTGGTAAACAAAACACTGGGATGAATTGAAAGGATTTATCACTAAAACGTGTACAGTATTTACAGCCTGTCATTCATTTATTATTAGAACAGTCACAAATTTCACAAAATTCTGTTAACCACCTGTCTTGTTTTTCCAGTGAATCTAATGTTCCTGATGTCATTTTGGGCAGTAAATCGTGCCAGCTCTGAGGGAGCAGAAGCACTGCGAATGGTCCTTCACACTCTCCGAATGATGGCACTAGGGGGCATTCATGACCATGTGGCACAGGTGACATGCAAATACTGTGTATTCAGAACCTGTCTCAACTATAACAGATGTTAATTATCAATGCTTCCCTTTTAATTACATAACCAAACACAAAAATCTTCTTTTTTTCAGGGCTTTCACAGATACTCCACCGACTCCTCCTGGCATGTTCCTCACTTTGAAAAGATGTTATACGATCAAGGCCAGCTTGCTGTGGCCTATATCACTGCTTACCAGGTGGGAATATATTTGTGGGGGTTCTCATTATATGCATTTGATATATTTTTTAATATTTGATGTATATTTTCTGTTTCTTTTATCTGTCCAGATAATTGCTTATATCTAGAAAAGCAATAATGAAACACTGTACTTCTGTACTTCTGGAGTTTCTAGACAGAATAAGGACTTTATTGGTGTTTTATATCCCTTATTTTGTGTTTCTTTATCAAAAGAGATGGTTACCCGAAAATGAAAATATCCTCACACTCAGGTCATCAAAGATGTAGATGAGTTTGTCTAGTGTTAACTTCAAACCATTGCTTCTGGCTAAAATATGACTCTTTTATTGATTTCTCCAGTGAAAAGTCATCTGAATCAGGAGAGAAATATGCACTGATCATACAAAGTTTACAAGCAAAAACAAGCCCAAAACAGTCCTAGATAAATATGTGGGTGCATTTGGATGTGAGAGGAGAATAGTGGATGGACTTTTTTGTTCTTGTGTTATTAGCTGTTTGAACTCTCATTCATACGGATCCATTGGTGATGTAATGTGACCCCCCCACCCAAATCTGTTCTGATAAAGAAACAAACTCATTTACATCTTGGGTGGCCTGAGAGTACATTTTTAGCAAATTTTCCATTATTTTAAGATGATTTTATGATTTCTATAATTAATAAATTGGCATTTTCTAGTTATGTATCTGGCATTGGCTTGGCTGGGTGTGGTGTTGTTATGGCTGTTGATCTCTGCAGGTGTCTGGGGAACGCCTATTTGCAGATGTGGCTCGTGACGTGTTGCTTTACGTCTCCAGAGACCTAAGTGACAAGGTGAGTTGTCTTCCCCCTCATTAGATCCCGCACTTGGCATCAGTCATGCTGAATCAGCACCAACCCACAAAAGCACGGAAAAATCGGCCCGGTCAGAGCCCTTTTTGAGGTCAACCCTCCTCCACTATCCAGCACAGGGTGCCAGCCATCTTGTGATGATGAATGGTTTGATGACACACACAATTAAAACTCCCTCAAATTTAGAAAATCATATCTATGATGATTTATGGAGTAATTAGGTACCAACAATGCTTAGCTTGAACCTTATTTATCTATTACTTTTTGGTTGTGAGAGTTACATTAGAGGTCGGTGTTTTCCCTGATGCAAAATATACATGTTTGGGAAAAGAATACATAAAATAGCTGAAAACGTTGCATGCACTCTGTACTATAAATCATCCCCTTGTTATTATTCTGTAAATGACAACCTGAGGTTCACTGTGTGCTGAAGATATTTAATGTAACATTTATTAACAAGATAACTTGTGGCCAAGAAGTTATGATCCCCTCAAGAAACACAGCGTACCTTCAAAACAGCATACAAGGAATGAAAAAATAAATAAAACACATTTGATTATGAGCATTGTGCTGCCCTCTGCAGTCTGGTGGCTTCTATAGCGCTGAGGATGCAGATTCCTTTCCTACGGTGGAATCCACTGAGAAGAGAGAGGGAGCGTTTTGTGTGTGGACAGCAGGAGAGATCAGAGAGCTGCTTCCTGACATTGTGAAAGGTGCCAAAGGAGCCATAACACAGGCGACTATCTTCATGCATCATTATGGTGTGAAAGAGCAAGGCAACGTGGACCCCGCTCAGGTTTGGGAATTTGAGGTTTTTATGAGAGCCAGAACCTTTCTAACCATGTTAGAAAGAGCCTTGGCTACAAGTTAATAAATCATAATAATAAAAAATAATAATAATAATAATGCAAATAAATGTTTATGTATTTGAAGAATTATTTTGGATTCATTTTGGATTCACACTGTCAAATGAATAATCAATGATAATAATGTTTTGCAAACCAATTCTGTTTCAAATTTCAAATCTGTTTTGTCTTGTAGGTCGGTACTGCAAATTTGTTGTTAATGGCAGGGAATTTTGTTTGTTATGTGCTTTTACTGATTTGTTACTAAATCTTGTGCTCTTGGTGTTTTTGTAGGACCCCCATGGAGAGCTGCAGGGTCAGAATGTGCTGATTGTGCGTTACTCAGTGGAGCTCACCGCTGCTCACTTTGGCATCAGCGTGGACAGACTGTCTGAGCTGCTGTCCGATGCCAGAGCCAAGCTGGCCGAGGTACGGAGAGCACGCCCACCTCCTCACCTGGACACCAAAATGCTAGCTTCCTGGAATGGTAAGTTCCCCGCATCCCGATTGGAAGAAAGTATATGTGTCAGCCAGTAATATACTTCTGGAAATCTCAGGCCACTCTACTAACTAATTAGAGTTGATTGCATTTCTTTGAGTGTTGTGAAATGGAAACGGCCATCAATTCATCAATGAGAGGCTTAGGCATGAAGAATGCTTGCATCCCCCAAAGCTATATGTACCACCTTTCTATCTTTACAATTTAATTTCTTTCATTTTGCAAACAAGGTCCAGTGTTCGACCTTTTTTTTTTTTTTTTTGACTGATTTGCCTTAATAGCAGCATTATAATGTTAGAGTTCTTTCATGGGGTGCTTAGATGTGGTGCCAAGCCTTTAAAAAGCCTACAGAGAGGACCTCTGGGTTGTGGTCTTTGCCCTTGTTGTCTTTAATGAAAGGATATCAAAGCCTTCGCAGGATGCCAAGGCCCTTTTAGAGCTCTGTCTGACAAAAGCGCTCAAAGAATAGTGACTAATGAGCTGATATCTTAATTAAAGAAAGGTTGAGACATTGTTTAATGAAACTGTTCCTTCCAGAGCTATGCTCCAATTCATTCTTAATTCATACCGACTGGATATTGGTACCTGCAGAGAAACTCTCTACTTTAATCATACCTGATAGGCCCACTCGCATAGCCATGAGACATGTCAGGGCTATAGGCACATGGAGCTCTGACAGGACTATTGTTAGTGATCCCCAGCCCTCGGAACACATTGTACTTTAGATCTTATAGACTCTTAATGTCTCCTTTCAAAACTCCTCTGTCTTGCCTAAATTGAACACGGTCAGGTTTTCCTAAGCTTGTAATCTCTATCCACTCCCATTTCTTTGGTTGGGCAGGACTGATGCTGTCTGGGTTTGCACGTGTCGGAGCCGTGCTGGGCGACAAAGCTCTGCTGGAAAGAGCTGAGCGAGCAGCTTTTTTTCTCCGAGAACACCTGTGGGACGAAGAGGGCCAGAGGATTCTCCATTCCTGTTACCGTGGAGATAATATGGAGGTGGAGCAAGCGTAAGGAACATTTCTGGCTATCCCAAAATAAAATGTATTCAGCCTGCAAAAGCACTGAGGCTGATATAAGAATAATTACAGATTGTAAACTGCTAGTTTGCTAGCTTCAATCTAATTTCCCACCATTATGAAAAGAAAAGCCTATATAAAATAGGAAACTTAATTGGGATGTTAATTTGGCAAGTTTGTCAATGGAGAATATAGGAAGGGTGTTTAGGGATGTTTTTATGTTTTGCATATTATTATCAGGGATGTGGTTAACTTAAACTGTTTAAAAGAAAATTAGAACTGATGTTTTGGCAACTAAGTAAACAAAGTCAAGTTAAGTGTTTAAATGAGTAAAACTTAAATGAAAAATAAATGAAAATTATTTGAAGAATAATAAAATGAAAGAAAGAAAGAAAGAAAGTGACATACAGCCAAGAATGGTGACCCATACTCAGAATTCGTGCTCTGCATTTATCCCATCCAAAGTGCACACACACCGTGAACACACACCTGGAGCAGTGGGCAGCCATTTATTCTGTGGTGCCCGGGTAGCAGTTGGGGGTTCGGTGCCTTGCTCAAGGGCACCTCAGTCGTGGTATTGCCAGCCCAAGACTCGAACCCACAACCTTAGGGTTAGGAGTCAAACTCTCTAACCATTAGGCCATGACTTGTATATAAATAATGCTAAAATAACATGGATTATGAGGAAGGTGTATGTACTTTTACATTAGGCCACGAAAACTAAGACACCTTCTGTCTTGCTTCCTGGTCTTAATTGCCTTATGAATTGCCTAATGTAGAAATGACCCAAAATCAGCACAGTACAAAGCTTTTCAATTAAATCGCCCACAGACACACATATTCACTGCCCTCATTCTTGGGGTAACCCACTGTGTCAGCACATCAGACATCCCACAATGCTGAGTGTGCTTCTCAGGTCACGTTGATCATTTTTATGAGTTAACCCACACACCATTTGTAACTGATTTCAACTGGCTGCTTTCAGACCTTTTTCACTGAGTGTTCCACAATGGGATAATGAAGAAGTAGCTTTGTCATACTGTCACATTGCATAATGCTTTATCAGGAATACTCCCTCTGTAATCATCTGATTGGCCTTAATACTTAGAATTTAGCGTAGGATGAGATGTTTCTTCTCTTGCAGTTCTGCGCCGTTCTGTTTGGATAAGGGAGCTGGAAAATTCTGAGTCAGTTTGTTTTTAATTTCCTTTGGAGAATTTCCCTCACAGGGAATAATTTAAGCACCCCAGCAAGAAGATGAATTACTGAGGAATTAATGGTGTTTCTGGCTACCTGATTTCATTCACTCAAGAGGAACTTGCATTGCGTATTGCATTGTTCCTCACTTTGAATATTCCTCATTTACAGAGATAGTTCTCCAAAAATGAAATGGTCATTATTTACTCTCAAGCCATTTAAGATGCCATCAGAAATTCTGAAAATTATACTAGTCATTTTTTGTCATGCAGTTAAAGTGAATAAGGGTTTCAAGTTTCAATAAAAGACACAAAATAAACTTATCGCTATTATAAAGTGGTTTAGTGCAACTCATCTGCTATACTCCAAGTCTTCTGAAACCATTCGGTAGGTTTGTGTGAGAAATAGTGAAATTTACATTATTCACTGATAATATTCCTTTTCCGTGTGCTGTTGATTCAGTGATTTAAACTCTTGAACTGAATCAGTTTTATTTGTAAATGAATTGTTCAGACTGGTTATCTGAACCAGATGAATGGTTTCAATTCAAAAGATTTCATTCACAATACAGACATCAACTACTGTCATAAACGCTTCTTGTCGAATTCAAGATTTTCAATTAATAATGGTTTAACATTCACTCTGTTTCTCACATACAGCTATTATATGATGTGGAATATGGTGTGTGAGTCATATGGACCACTTTTATTATACTTTCATGGTGCCTTTTGGAGCTTGAAAGCTTTAGACTCATTGTAATTGCTTGGAAAAGAGCATGGAAAACAGCCTTTGCTTTTGTCTTCTGTGGAAGATAGAAAGTCATGTTGGTTTGGAACGACATAAAGGTGAGCAAATGATGACAGAATGTTCATTTTGGGGTGAACTAATCCTTCAAAGAGCCTTGTGCCATGCAGTGAAAACATTTAGAGAGAAATCTGGCATGGATGTTTGATAGGAATGTGACAGGTTACCTGACTGTTGTACTTCTCAAATGGAATTAGGGGCCTTTTATTGTAATAGAAGAAATATGCTAAAGTATCTGGGCCAGGTAAAAAAAAATGTAGGGCCAGGTGAATTATTCATGAACCATGGAGTGGCTGTGCTGTTATTCCAAGGAATGTGGCAAATGGTCCAAATCTTGTTCAGCTGTATAAAAATCATACTACATACTGTGTGTAGATCTATCAGTTTGGAACAAGTAGCCTTAGTTTAGGCTCTTTTTTTTATAGCTTCGGTCTCTTGACAGGTTTGTGTGGAAGTTATGATGTGGCTTTGCTGCACTTTGAAGAGACTGTATCACCTGGTGAGAATACAGAGAACGAACAGGGAGGGACTGGAAGAATCCAGGGAGAGCTGTTCTTTATTAAATTGACTGGCAGGCTGATTTGTTTGTTGTCTTACAAAGAAGAAACTGAAACAGAGGAGTCATATTTTTCTCTGAACTATAAACCCAGCTGAGCCACGTATAGTAGATGCCATAACCATAGTCTGAGCATTTGCCATTTATATTCTAAAATATATTTTACCAGTGCTCAACGTTTTTGAATATTTCCGACTTACTGTCACTGATATGATGGATTTCTCCGAGTATTGTTCAACTTTGAAGCACAAATGTTTAGTACCTAGTCACCAGGTTTTTATCCAAATTCACCTGGCACTTATTGTATATGACATTTAAGTAGTGCATTAGAGCTGACAGCTTGAGGCAATGACATGGTAGGGGTCAGATGATGATGGCGCTCCTCTCACAGGCACCTCATGACATTTTTCATCCCTTGGAATGTCTGTTGTTTGAACTAAGAACTATGGAGGCTAAGTTCCCAGTGTTAAACCCGTCTCGCCCGTCCTGCTGCCGACACTGTACTATCTTCAGACCTGTCACTATCTGTTTCCTCACACTCAGCTGGCTACAGTGCCACCTCTGGTCAAGGGTCTTAGAACAAGGGTTGAAGGGCCTTGATGTGATCTGAATCAAATTTATTTTAAACATCAAAGACCTTTGCAATCTTTTTGGATGGCACCATCTCAAAAGGAATTTTTAAATGGCTTTTATACCACAAAGGTCCTGCTAAATGTCTTTGTATGCATTTCAAGCAATGCACAGAGTGATTTGGTAGGGCATTTCATACTGAATGCTTAACCATCTGAATCTCACCCTTTTTTCATGCTTACTGATTAAAGGGACAGATCACCCATAAATAAAATAGATTTAATATTTTTCTTGCCTTTTTATGTAATTTCAAACCTGTTTATTTAACAAAATGTTCAATTTCATATTTTTTCCCCCAAACAATATAAGTAGAACTTTCGCTTCCATCCTTTTTTTTCTCTCTGACATTTCCCTCCAATTTCAAGTCATGGATTGCAACAGACAATTCTGAGGGCGAATCAACATGAAGCTCTCCGAAATAAGAAAAGTACGATGTGAAAATGAGCAATTGTAATAGACTGAAATAGGATGAAATTCATGCAGTAACTTTACCCTGTGAGTGTGTATGTATTTTTCCCATTGGGGCTGTTATGCGCTTCCACAGCACTTCAGTGAGGAAAGAGTTTCACTTTCAGTAAAGACTGTTCTGCCTCCACTTATTTTTGTCTTATTTTATTAGACAAGTTTAGGAGAACTTCATAAAAAATGAATAAAAAATTACTTAATTTAGTTCTTAAATGACTATTTAAATGAAGCTTACATCTAGCCATAGAATGTCATGATTGAGATATCACTGAAGCTCATTGAGATTAATATTTTTACTTTTTATTTCAATGTGCATCCTAATTCTGTGCTGTAGTAATTTCAAGTCAAAGTCATCTTTTTATATTGCATTTGTGGCATGCCATGTCGTCTAGTGGAAGATAGGGGAAGTGTTCGAAACTTCTTTAATATATCTATATATATGATACATACAGTCACATTTCAAAAACATAACCATTACATTTAAAGCATTATTGTGATTCAAGCAATTCACATGTTATGATAAAATTGTAGAATACAAAATATTGTTTTTGTTAATTATTATTATTATTTTTTTAAGTAAAAGTAATTACTTTCACCTATTGTACAGTTATAAATGTTAAGGTATGGTTATTATAAATAACTAAAACTTTAAAAACATTACTACTTAGAAATAATATACTGAAAAAATTGTAAAATAAAATACAAAAAAGTAAACTTTTTTTTTGCTAGTTGCCAAGACAAACATTTCTCAATTTAATTGATTGTAACGTGATAAAATAACTAAAACTGAATTGAAATAAAATTGATAAAGACTGTGCAGACATATATATATATATATATATATATATATATATATATATATATATATATATATATATATATATTATAAAATAAATATCATAAAAATGACAACAAAACTAACAAAATTACTAACTAAAAATGAAATGGAAAACATAAAAATTAAAACTAATTCAAAATATAAAACCTTAAAAGTTTCATAATGTTACTAAAATAACCGGTTAAACTGTTTTCTGCACATTATTCTTGAAGTTATTTACCAGCAGCGGCCAATGAATTGGAAGTCTTGCACATTCACAGGAAGTAGCTTACAATGAATACAAGTTATCCATAGAGTCTATCAGTTTTTAATTCCTGCCATGAACCCTCTTCATTTCTTGTTTGCAAGGCTTCCACTGAAACGTGCATAGGTATAAATGCATTTTCCATTCTTCTGGTGTTTAAACTATTTCAGCGGGAAACTGGCAGACTGCCACAGCTGCAGTCAATAGAGCTTATGTTATGTCGAGCAAACCAGCATAGGTTAACTTGACATAATTCCACAGGTCAACCCAACATTAACAAGAAACTGAATTTGTATTTGTGGAAGAACAGAAGATCTTGACCTTCTGTACTAATGTTCTCTATAATGTTCTCTCCAGTGCATCTCCCATTGCAGGCTTCCTGGATGACTACGCCTTTGTGGTGTGTGGGCTGCTGGACCTGTTTGAGGCAACGCAAAGGGTCCACTGGCTGCAGTGGGCTGAAGAACTCCAGCTGAGACAGGATCAGCTCTTCTGGGATTCCCAGGGCAGTGGCTACTTCTGCAGCGACCCCTCAGATCCGACACTGCTGTTAGCTCTCAAACAGGATGAGGAGCAGAAACATCATGTGTGATGGTACCCTGTATTAAGGGTGTGGAAAGCCTATGGATCTAGGCTTTTTTCTTTGGTAATCTGTGGGTGGCTATGAGTCACGGAAAGGATGATGAAGATCTGTAGCGGTTAGTCTACATTCTGCATCACTCCACCGCTGATAGCACCACCACACTGCACTCCCATGGACCCTGGCCTGGGTAACTCTGTTTCATCCAGACATACTCTGCTGAAACCGACCCATTCTCTCCTTACGTAACCGCATCCCTGTCTTTTATTATGCTGTAATGTCCTTCTCTCTTTTCTATCTCACCCAAACACACTGCCTTTTTTCACGCCATTTCTTTTTCAGTCCCTCTTCTGAGGAATTCCAATATCTCCTCCTCCACCCTCTTCGTGTTTCTGGGTACAATTTGACCAATATAGAAGACTGATCCAGTACATCAAAGACTGTTTTGTTAAAGCAATTGATATTTCCTTGAAGTAACACCACCTCCCTTTTATTTCACGCTGTGCACCATTCATCACCTTCTGCGTGTCATTGCTATGGAAGTGGAATGAGAGAGTGATTTTTCATTGTTTTTTTTGTCTCCCACGACAATACAAAAAAGAAAAAAGATCTGCAGACATACTTTCAAACTATATAAGTGCTGGGGCTTAATGTCCCGAATGACTTGGCTCCATATTTTCTCTGCAGGAATTGCTAGTACGAGTTGATGTGAGCAAATAGTGCCTGGGCCGTGACTGATGGCACTGTGAAAATGGCACTGACACCAATGAGATATGGATTATAGCTGAGAAAGCTAACTGTTATGTTTTTGTTGTTGCTTCTGATCAATTAAAATGGACATAAGACAGATTTTTCATCTTTTTTGAGTGACTGGGCCATAATATAGTGAGCAAGAGTTGGCTCTTTTGGAAGCCATGCGGTGCTGTCACGTGTCAGAAACGAGTCCCTTCACCTCTCTCTGTCGGTGGAAGATGGATTGCCTCCCAAAGCATCTGCCACTCTATATTTTACGCCTTGCCCAAACTAGGCAAGACCAAAACGAGTCAGCTTTGCCATTTTGTAAAAACCACAGACTGTGGAGCCACTAGATTTTCGAAAAAAAAAAAAAAAAAAGCTATTGGGTTTCTTTATTTTGGCCTTGAGTTCTTCAAAAGATTTTCGTTGCTGTTCAAATATTTTAAGTATTTTATAGAAAGCCTGATTTCCATATTGACCAAATGTGTTCAAGTCCTCCTGCGAAGTTCTACATTTATGAATATGAAAACCTTTCAAAAGTTTGGGTTCGGTAAGATTTTTTTAATGTTTCAAATGTTTTTTTTAAATGCTCATCAAGGCTGCATTTGTTAGACATAAACACAGTGAAAACAATATTGTGAAATTTGATTACAGTAATTATTTTGCATTTTAACATATAAAGCGGAATTATTAGAACCCATTACTCCACACTTCACTGTCACTTGATCCTTCAGAAATCAATTTAATTGTTGCTAGTGGTTGCTTAATATTTTGTTGAAACTGTGATACTTTTTTGATGAATAGCATTTATTTGAAATAGAAATCTTAGTAACATTATAAATGTCTTTACGCTCATTTTAATTAATTTAATGCATCCCTGCTGAATAAAACTGTTATTTTCTTTTAAAACAAAAAATATTTACCCTTATTGACCCTAAACTTTCGAACTGTAGTGTATTTCGGAAAGCTACAAAGTTAATGCAACAAAATAAAGCACAATGAATGCACATTTGAGGTGCAGCTGATGCTTTTTATACATGTTTTCTGTGAGAAAGAGAACACTGAGAAATAGTTTGGTTACACTATCCTGTCTCCTCATAAACTAGGTAAATTATTTGTATCTTTTGGCAAGTTTTATTACTAAACTCTACACACAAGCTATACAAAACAATTTTACCTCCAACATTCGTAATTACAATTTATGATCAATACTAATTTTCTTCCACTATAATTTGTTAACTGATATACTCCTAACTTGTTAAGCTTTAAGAAAATTTATGGTGCTGTTCATGTTTGCTCAGCTTGTAAATGCAATCATTCTGACTTGACCTGCACGCATTAAATGGCCATGTGTGCTGCATGCCTCTTCTAAGGAGCAAGCTACCTGATATCATCTGCATGAGTTTAGTTGGAACAGCATTGCTGCTGTTCATCAGTCATTGCTTCCATCCCGCTCAGCTCCCAGATGCAATCAGCTCATTACACTGTGACACGAGGCACGGGAACCCACTCCAGACACCCCCTTTGCTCATGAACAAAGAGCAGATAAAGAAAATCAACTCACAGCTCCAGAACCACTTCACTTGTGATATCAGACACTTATAGCTCGGCTTAAACTGATAAATGTGCTCCAGTTAAATTGATATTGCAACCATCAATATTATGATGCAATTTCTTCCAATAGCCAGACTGTTTACGTCAATGTATTTGAAAACATGGTTGCTATGCTGGACTGGACTTATCTAACTAAAATACTATTGTATCATTTCCTTTGTTTATTTATTTATTTATGTATTTTTACAGATCAGGACGGTGCCGAACCCAGTGCGAACTCTGTCTCAGCCATGAACTTGCTACGACTGTCCCACCTCACAGGCCGGCAGGACTTGATACAACGCTCCCAGCAATTACTGACTGCCTTCTCTGATAGACTGATTAAGGTTCCAATCGCCCTGCCAGACATGGTCCGCAGTGTCATGGCCCAGCATTATACCCTTAAACAGGTAACTGCAGTCTCGTCCCTAACTACTGAATATGGAGTTTAAAAGTCCAGTTTCACTTGTCACATCATGTCCAACCGATGCAATGGCAATGAAATGTTTTTTTTTTTTAACCCTGCATGACTGTGAATAATACAATAAGACAGACATGTTCTCAAGTCCCTATGGTAGAGTCAGACTCCAATCTCAAGTCTTGACAGTGTTTTCACTATATGCTTATGGCTATAAACACTTTCTAAGGTTTATATTTGAAATATTGTTGAATATTTATGATTGAAGTAAAACTTATTTAAACTATAAATCATGTATGTTTGTTATCTTATTTGTTATTTATTTATTTTCTAATTTACCATTTTACAATTAATATTTTTATGTATTAGCATTACATATTTATTCATGAATATATTTACATTTATTATTAATTATATTTATTTATATATTATTGTACGTAAATATTTATTAACATATAATAATAAATAATAAATAATAAATAATAATAATAATTATTATTATTATTATTATTATCAAATGCAAATATTTATTAACATACAATAATTATTGTTATTATTAACAATAAATATTGTTTACAAATTATTTATTAATTTCCTTTTTTAATCCAGCAGTGTTTAAAATAATTATTGAACAATTCTTTTTGCCTTAAATGATTATTTATTAAGACTCCAGTCAGAACTGAACTAAGGATAGACCATTGATCAAGGGACTCAGTTCTTAATGATTTTCCTGTTCCTACTGGTTTAGATATCCTGCAGGTTGACCAATACACCTGTGGTGTTATATGCAGCTGACCGCACCACCCTCTGTACGTCCTTCCGGTCCAGTGTTTTGCTGCTACTGTACCAGATAGTAATGCAGCCTGACAGGAAGCTCTCAATTGTGCACGCAAGTTTAACGATCTCAGCATCTGGAGAGCCATCCTTAACTTCCCTAGGCATGTTTTTGCCATGCCAAGCAGTCTGGAATATACAACTTGGGGGCATAGATGTGTCAAAACCAGCCAGTGAAGCTGGTTGACCACAAAAGTCTTGCTGGTTAGGAACTCTCGGGGGGAAAACAACAAATCAGCATGTGAGACACATATGCTGGCATCACATAGTGTTATTGTTAAAGTATCGATTAAAAATATAAATAAAAAAAAGAAAGAAAGAAACTTACTGACCCTAAATTTCTGAACCCTAGTCTCTAAGCTTATTGATATATCTGATCCCTGATTCCTAATCTTTTTTTGGGATATCAGTATGACCCTTGTTACTTAGTAGGTACTGTAGTAGGATCGATGGCCAGTTCATCAGTCCTCACTATGAGGACCATTAGTGCTTGGATCTGTCACAGATCAACTAGAATGATACTGCTGGATAAAAGTTTTCACTGTCAGGCCATTTTTCCAAAGTTTCCTCCTGTTCCTGGACAATTGTATGAGCTGTGAACATGTCATGTGAACATGTCAGAGCTCACCAGCGGCAGAGAAGTCATCAGAGTAGGAGGAATAACAAGCTAGAGGTCCAGCTAAGGGCAGCCCACTGCACATCACACCTGCCCACCATATTACAGCACCATACAAGCAGTCCTGACCCTTTCTTCTTATTCTTTTTCATTCTTCTCGTATTTGTTCATTTGGTGGTTCATTTTTTTTTCTTTTGCTCACAAGTTAGTTGTTCTTTTCTGTGTAACAATCTCTTATTTTTCTTGTAGATTGTTATCTGTGGCCAGCCTGATTCTGAGGATACTGCAAGTTTGATTTCCTGTGTCAACTCTCTATTTCTGCCCCATAAAGTAAGTGTGATTTATTCTCTAAGACAGGGCACTGTTAGGGCTATTAAGGTCACTCTAATTGGGTGTTTCAATCAGTCCATTTAACTTTGAAATACTATACGAGACAGGGTTATTATAGTTTACCAAAAAGTAAAATACAAATTCTCTGCCCACAAGTGACTTTACATTTTTTTATTAAAATAGAACTGAACTGAAATCGACGTCTTTTTTAATCTGCCATAATTGACATGTATATAATAGATTTTTTTTTTTATACACTGGCTGATTTGATCTTTTTTTCAGATTTTAGTGGCTTTTCACTGTGTGTAGACGTTTTTTCTTATACATGAAACATTCACTGGTTTTCACAGAATGCCTTGTGCATTGGAGCACAGTCATGCTAATGAGTTCACTAAAGTAATCTCCAGCGAAAGGTCATGTTGTCCGATTTTAAACCTGTGCATGCTGATGCACACACTGCGACACAAGGGGCTGGGTACAATGGCTACCCACCACACCACATTTTACATTTTGGAATAATTAGTAAATAGTTACGAGTTTTCTGTAGACGTTAGCCTTAGGCTTGGCTTTGTGTGGATTTTTTTTCTTTCGCTAAAGGTCATAGCTCAAGATAGCATTTGCACTCTTCCTGCCCTTGTCCCTCCGACTGCTCTCTTCTCTCACACGGTGACAGAAAGAGCAAACACACATGCTTGGCGCACCTGGCCTTACAAGTTTCAAGTGTGAAATACCAATAGCAAGCACAACAGAATACACCCCGGGGTCTAACCTTTTGCCATTGATTACAGTGGTCTAACGTCTTTTATTGTGAAATTTCTAGAGAGGTAACCCTCCCTGTCCTTAAGGTAGGAATAATGTTTGTTATTAAACTAAATGTATGAGAGTGATCACGAATGGAAAATTCGTCCCGTTTCTCTCTATTTCTGTTGTTACTGTAGGTGGCTCTGTAGCATGGTGTTGGGAGTTTGTAAACATGTGACCTTACACTCCATCAGGGAACCCTGAATGTCATATCTCGTGTCGAAGAACAATTTCTGAGTTTGATCTCCTCATGGTGCATCATTTGTTCCTCCCTGGTGGGGCAAAGGCTTTGGTACATTCATCTTTTTTTCCTCATTATACCCACATTTATGTAATCTTAATGATACCGACTCTGTGAATGAGAAATTTAAGGTCAAGTCACATTCATTCATTCAGTCGGCTCCATGACCTAGAGGTTTATTTTTTTTGTATTTTATTTGAAGACTTAATTTAAAGATTTATTCACTTTAATATACTCTTATTGTGCATGCTCTTTGGTTTTCAGAACCTTTCATTGGGATTTAATAACTTTCTTTGCTTCTAAAACAAATTTTCTGCTGACATAACCAAATCTGTGTAGGTAGGAAAATGAGCAGTATAAATATATTATTCAGTCAAATCCAGATTGGAAAAATGAAGTCCTTTTCTACATTGTTTCCCAATGTATATTCTTTTAGAAATGTGTCGCATTTTACAATTGCACTTTAAATGTTGCTCTAGGTTGTTTCTGCAGTCTTGGTCTTTTCGGTTTTTCATAGTAGTCTAGTAGGTATGAGAAATGTAATGTCTCTTGCTCCTGGCCAAATGTAATATTTGTCTTGTTTAGTTAAGATCGCTTCTTGCCATGTGCACAATATATAGCATGATTCTTTTTCTGTGTTTCGGAGATACAGGAGTGTGTGTCCCTTAATGCAGAGAAGTCCTGCTTCTGTCAATGATTTGTGAAAATCCATCCCTGCCAGTCTGATCACAATTAAGCACATTTACTGTTGGTTAATTATGGGACTTTAAAAACATAATTCACCAAATAGTGAACATTTATTTCCTCAAATCTGTGTCATATCAACCACTTATGATAGATTGAGAGACCGATTTGTGTTTGTTTGTTTGTTTGTTTTTTGTGTGGGGCACACAGAGGGGACTAAAATAATCGTAAAAAGGTTTAGTTTTTTCGCTGTTTTTAATTGTTCGTAAAACCTACTTTTTCAGACTCGTCCTAGGCACCGATTGTCACAAAAATTGAACCAGATTATCTTCAGACCATGCTAGCAAAAATTTTATCAAATTAAAGTTGATTCGTCTAACCGTTCTTAAATAAAACGCAAAATAATTCTACGAAAAGCACTTAAAAATGTATGTGAGGCTGTATCTCCACAACGGTTAGACATATCAAGACCAAACTTGATGTGTGTCATAACAAGCATGACCTGAGACTGAGACATTTTTCCGTGTCAGCCATTTTGGGCGTTGGCATTTTTAAATTTTGTCATAAAATGCTATAATTTACAAACACATTGATGTATATCGTTACGAAACTCAGTAAGCATCTTTGACACCATGCCTGATTGTACTCAAAAAGTTTGAGTTCCAGTACCGTTGGTCCAATTTTCACCAAAATCGAGTTTGGATTTGGATTTGGATAGTGCCAAACTGCATCTGAGGCTGTATCTGTGCAAATATTTGACATATTGACACCAAACTTTGTATGTGCCATTGTCCACCTCAGACCGATCATGCCACATTAATTTGGTAACAGCGCACCTATTGGTCAAAAGTGATATGCCAATAAATCATGTTACTAGTGGTTGTTTTTATGATTTTTCAGCCATTTTGACTAAAATAATCGTAACATGGTTTTAATTACTCATTCCTGGTCTGAGGCTTGCTTCTGTAATGCTTGGCCCCATAATTTCTTCTATATAAAATCTCATAGAATTGAAGTAAGCATCTAGACAGGTCATTTGCCTTGGCCAACTGAGTGAATGGAGTATCACTCATTTGTTCCCAGAGCATTTGAGCACAAACAAATTCATCATAATGACATACACTATGAAAGAAACACAGTACTGAAGGCCTCTGAGAGCTCCCTGTCTTTCAAATATACAGTTCACAAATGCAGTTCCTGAATACAGCCTTACTTGTCATTCTGGAGAAAGAGCATCTGCTAAGAGTAGAACACAGCAGCCCAGTCCCCTTTTCATTTTTAATCTAAATTCAATTGTATGTGCTCATCTGTTCAATTCACATGTTATACAGGGTTCACATATCCCTTGGATTTGATTCAAGGAGAGAAGAACTTGAAACCATTGCCTAGGCACAGCAAGACGAAAACCAGAAGAGGCTGCAAGTAATGAGTTCGTCTTAGTAAAGCCAGTTTAAAAAAAATGCAGAATTTCATCTGCTCATGGACTGATAAAGGATCTGCTCTCTCTTTTTTCTCTCTCTCTCTCTCTCTCTCTCTCTCTCTCTCTCACACACATGCACACACAATTCTCATTGCCTGGCTGTGACTAAGCCTTAGATGGACCCTGGTCTGAATTGTTTGTTTAATTGACTTGGACATGATAGAAAGATCCGCCTGCATCAGGTCATTGATTGCAAAGTCAGAAGGGCATACTGAAAAATAGATGACTGTGTTATTGAGTTGAACCAGCAGTCAAATCATCATCCCTGCTTTAAATCCCTCAAGTATCACTATTCTTAGACATGAATAAACTACATGCTTTACCATGTCATATTCTCTGCTAAGAGACCAGCTTAGAACTAGCATGGTTCAAGATGGTTAATGCTAGTTAGTGCTGGCTCATGCAGTCAGTTTATAATCAACCTACAGCAGGATTTTGCATAGTTGAATCATTGTGTAATATTAGTCTTTTGTGGCATATTTGCATGCAAAACCAAACAAAAAGAGTCGGCTATTTAGCCACCTAACTTCTCAACATCGAGATAATATGAAAACCTTATTTTTCATTAAACTTGTGGTTTTTCACACACAAAACTAAGGCCAGTAATCCAATGAATGCATATACAGTACATGATAGATGAAGCAGAGATACAATTGCTTAATCTATACGTGCAAAAGTTTGGGGTCAGTAACGTTATTTATTTATTTATTGATAGAAATTAATGCTCTTATTCAGCAAGGATGCATTTCATTTATCAAAAGTGACAGTAAAGGCATTTGTAATGTTACAAAATATTCATATTTCTAATATATGCTGTTCTTTTGAACTTTCTATTCGAGAATCCTGAAAAAAACATATTACACTTTACACCAAAATACTAAGCATTTTCAACATTGATATTAATAAGAAATGTCCATATTAGAATGATTTCTGAATGATCATGTTACACTGTACACTGGTTTAATGGAGACATTCTGAGGTATATTAAAACAGAAAGCATTTTAAATTTTAATAATATTTCACAATATTACCGTTTTTACTTTTTTGATCAAATAAGTCTTGGTGAGGATAAAAGACTCCTTTCAAAAACATTAAAATCTCATACTGACTTCACACTTTTGGATGGTAGTGTAGATGTGTTAGTTCAACTTGCAAAAATCTGAGGGTGTGATTGTGGTCAGACTAAAGAGTTTACAAAAAGATCATTTAGTGCTTTTAATATGGCTGAAATTGAACTTTTCAAGTTTTTGAATTGTGAATAGAGGATGCTTTCATGTACGGTGGGCTGACATGTCTGCTTTCAGTTACATGGAAAGATTAAGCTCCATTTCTCTCTCTTTTCCTAATCTGTGTTTTTCATTTTTAACAAGAGAGACACATAATTAGAGAGGGATAAATGCTTCTCACCTGCAGAGTCAGGACATGAATTAAACGTAATGAGAGCCATCATCTTAAGTCACTGAATGCGCCAGAGCCAGCGCTTTGTCTCCATGGCATTGGGTATTCTTTATAAACAAAGAAAAACAGAGCTTGCTCTTACTCATTGTAGTCATATAAATACTGGCAATGGAAAGATCATGCATCAGTGTTCCTCAAACACACACATACATATTACTTGCAAATATTAAAGGCACAATCTGGTTTCCTGTGTGAAAAATGTGAAATTAAATCTGAGGCCTTGAGACTGTGGAGCTGATGAGATTTACTGCTCGTACATTGCGAGAGCATTTAGAGTGGCATTGTGCTCTGCTTCCCATCTCTGAACCAGGAGCGTCAGTGTGACACTGGCTCACCTTGCGTGTTTGTGTAGATATAGCTGTGATGGATTTAACCTGAACTCACCAAGGGTTATCAAAACAGCATTATCATTTAAAGTTGCACTGCCTGGGTCGCCTGTCTGCAGTAAGAGGCTGCCTTTAGTGTGTGCACTTCATAGTATGTACCCCTTCTATTATCAAACTTGTTTGTTTAGCTTCACTGGAAATCCATCCATCCATTCATCCATCATTCCATCCATATCTATTTATATAAATGCATCCTGATCTGTCTATCTGTCTGTCTGTCTGTCTGTCTGTCATTTTAAAATTATAACATTCTGACCTTTTCTTTACCATTCACACCATCCATCCATCCATCCATCCATCATTGTAGGCTTAAATTTTTGTTTAAAATTTTCAAACAAACCTTTGTCAAGCAGTTTAAAGTTAAATACAAATTGCAATTATTCACCCAGTTTGCTGTGTAAATTGAAAAGGCATTGTTATTTTTTGTTCTTAATTGTGCACAACTCTTATATTTAAAATGGTGATGCTAGTCTATGTAAACTGAATTGGCTTATGAACGTGTGGCCCTGAAGTGATCTGAGAAACTCAACTAATTCCCTGTTCATTACCGTAGGCTTCACTGAGTTATACAAAATGAATTATTCCCATTCCACTGAACTTATAGGGTATCCCCTGATCGCCATGCCTTTGATGTGATAATGGCGTGTTCAGCCTCATTGAGCATTTGGTGCAAAGTATATTAAAGGTTTATGAAGACAGACCTAGAGAGGCTCGAAAGTGTGTTGCGAGGACCATACCGAAAGAGCATTTTTCATGATACGTTAGCCAACCAAACTAGAAAATCTTTTTTCATTTAAATCCAATTATTGTATCATCTGTTCCTTGCAGATTTTAATTGTGGGGAATGTGCTGTATAAGAATCTCCTGTTTTTGCAGTCTCCGGTCTCATCTGTTCTTACTTAATTCATTCAAATTTGCTAGAGGGACACTTGAATTCAACACACTTTTCCAAATCATTTAATCCCACCCGTTGCGTTCTGCAGGCATGATTAAAATCGTTGGAATTAATTTATCCATACTTTAATTAGGCAAAAACCCATGTTGATTATAAAGGTGGTACGGTAGGGGTGCAGATCCTCATGGGGCTTGTTACAGTAGAATACGAGGCATTAGAACAGCCACTGACTTCATATCCCTGATGATGGCAACCAGCTGCTCACTTCAGTCATGTGATTTTCTTGTGCTCATAGAAAGCCTGTTCTGAGATCAATTTAGTTCATCCAAATGCATAAGCATATATTAGCACTGACCAAGATTTGCCCAGAGAAAATACTTGTTCGTTTAAAAGTGCATTTAATTATAACTGCAATCCAGGGATGTGGTTTTCATACACGTTATTCCTTTGAGTACAGAGGAGACTGGAACCTTTTAAGTGCTAATATTTCTAGTGTTCATCTGAGATGGGATTTCAGCAGTACAGTAGAGCATGGACCTTTGTACCGCAAGAGTTCTAGACTTCGTCTGATTACTAAGACAAATGGTCCTGAATCGCTAACAAGGCCCCGAGACATCCCAAGAGCCAGAGAGGTCCCCAGACAACCCAACGAGAATGAAAGAGTACAAAGCAGAGGTTTAAAAAAGCCTTAGAACCTCAGAAACAACACAATGGTGGATTATAGTAGATCTTAGAAAACTAAATTGTGGAGCAGTAACACACAGTAACCAGCATATTGTTTTCAAACTTCACATTTCTGACTTTTCAGGAAGAGATTGGCAGAGTCTCTGATTTCTTTTTGCCTTGTCTTTATAATAATAATTAATGTAGGCTAATCTCTTGTCTCATATTCTCAAAGTCAGGTCACGCGTCATCATCATCACTCATGTCTAATAAACAATCTAACTCTGCGTTTTCTTCTTCAGGGGAGATGCTAAAATACACCCACACACAATAAGCAATACTTTCCGTTACGTCTGTCACACAGATTTTGTGTTTAGAAACAGTTCCTGAAAGTAATATCCGGTAGTCTAGCTTGTAATATCTATGATAAAAGCCATTTTTAATTAATTATATTTGTTTATTATTAATATCAAATAAACGTATAATGCAATATTTTTAAACAGAATTGTATATTATATTATTGTGCCATTCTGCTTTCTGAAGACTAGTCAGAAGTCATGAGATTAATTGTGATTATTGTGTTATTTTGACAGTTTAGAAATAGTGAGAAATAAGATAATTATTCATTTTTATATATTTATGAAGAAAAACTTGTATATCAAATATATTTAATTTAAACTCTATTGTAATATCTTATGTTGGCATTTGTTTATTTTGTTTATTTACATTTATATTTATTTGGTGAAATATTTTACAAGGAGGTCACTATATTTTGGGGTTCTGGGCATCTAAACAATTAAAAACCCTTAAACTAAAGCAAGAGTAGATATTGTTCATGTATTAGCTAAACTTGTAATTTAGCTATTTTGTGCCAAATTTAAGCAAAGGGAGCAAATCTTATTGGACATTATGATTTACAGTCTGTGTTCAGTCCTGTTTTTATTTATTTATTTATTTTTGTCCTGATTTCAGATCAGTGTAGTGGCTCGGCCTGTCAGCAGCTGTGATATGTCACCAGCTCTCTGTATCTAGCACTCTGCATTTAACACACACTCACACACCAGATAACATCGGCCTATGAAATCACCTTAGATGTGGACCATGAGGGAGACGGTCCCTTAAGGGATGGGATGATGGGGTGTCTTTGTCCATCATCCTTAAATCAGCTGCACTCAGATTAAACAAGGTCTTTGTCTGTGTTAATCAGCATCATGACGAGAAATGTTTTTACTGCAGTCTGTCTCATTTCCTCAGAAGTCTTTTTTTTTTTAGATGCTCTGAAGTGTGAAAAGTCACCAAAAAGCTTCTAGAAATAATTAATCCAATTCATTTGGTACTGTTCCTTCCTCTGAAAGTAGAGGAAAAAGTAGAGGAAAATAATTTTTTGTATATCTCTTTTCAAACCAATCCTTTTAACTGAAAGTGCTTAGTTAAAGGCTTGAAAATGTGCACCTTCTGGAGAGAACTGTATAATATTATTGTCCACAGTGCAAGATACTTTCCATTTCCATTCACTTTCCTAAGCTAAGTTGAGAACTTAATGATACGATTACCTGAAAAAACCCTGGAAAAACCTCACAGAGAGAGACTTTTAGCCTAAGCCTATACATACAATTAAAATACCTTGCAAGTCTTTTATCCTCCTTACGAGAGTATTTCCGCAGGTACTCCACCTCATGGGAAATTGTCACTTTAGAGTTTCTTTGCCACCGGATGAATCCCTGACAAGCTTTAATGAGCACCCCAAGAGAGAACTGAGTGCTTAATAGGAAATGGGCTTTAGACGGACAAGCCAGTGTTCTTCATTTTCAGCTAGCTTAGCTGTTTTTAAAAATGGTGCAGTCTGATTTATGCTCGCCCTATGTATTGCCCATTTGGGATCTGGACACCTTGTGAGTCAGGGTCGGAGATGCTTTGACCATCTTACGAGTTGACCTTGATGTATGCGTAGACTGACCTATGCATAAACTTTACAGGAACAGTCAACCCTTAACATCATTATAACCTCCACAGGATCACAGGCACTCAGACCAGAAGAGCAGAGTCTGCAGAGGTCAGGCGGTAGATCAGATGAAATAGAGAAGAAGAAAATGTTCTCTGCTTGGGTGGTTGCCCTTTTCACACTTTTTTCTCACTTTGAGTTGTGGGCATTGCAGGCAAATATAAGCTTCTTCCTGTCGCATTGCTTCCTTATCTGTTGAGTGTAACTTTGCTGGGGTGCATTTCCCAAAACCATAGTTGCTAACTAAGTTAGTAACTTTGTTGGTTGCAATGCAATTTCCCATTGCCAACCAACTAAGTTGCTAACAGGTTAGCAACTATGGTTTTGGGAAACGCACCTCAGATTGTGGTTGTGAGGTGAAGCAGGTCTTAGGCCTTGTCCACATATTTACAGATATTTCTGAAAACAGTTTTCACCTTGATTTTTTTTCTTTTTTTTTTACAAAAATATCTGCAAATATATTTTTTGTTAAATTCTTTTTTTTTTTTGACCAAAATATCTTTTAAATTTGGTCAAAATTTCAGTTTTTAATGGTTAATGTTTATTTTACAATATTCAAATTTTCAGATAATATTATTTACAGGTAAAATTAAATTTTTTTCTTTGTTTTTATTTCAGAAAATAATAAAAAATTCTAAATTTTGTTAATATTTCATTTTCATTTTTTGCATTTTCGGTTTTGTATTTAAATCTTTTCCACGCCAGTGTTTTATTTATTTATTTATTCATTTTTGTGAAAAATTACCTTTGTGAAATTTTCCATTGATTCAGTCGTGTTCAAATGATCACTAAACGTTTTTGTCATGACATCTCTCTGCTTGCATGATAAATATTATTTTAGAAATTAATAATTATTTTAGTTTAACACTGCATACTTGTTCAGTGGTAACTATGAAAAAAAGATAGCCATAACAGTCTTATGAAGTACTGTACGACGTTGTATCCGAATGCAGATATGAAAAATGTTGTGATTGTTACAGACACAAATACAAATACTGGCTGTTACATGAAAATTTAAATATGTAATGTCATAATAGTTTTGACAATTTAAATATGTAATGGTTGCATAAGGCTTTATTGATAAAAATAAATAAATTAATTAATGTCTTTTCATTTACAGTAGCATGAACCACGAGTAGTCGAGTAACTCGAGTATTTTTTTAAATAAAAAATCGACTAGTAGAAATCAGTAGTCGTGCAACCCCTAATATATATATATATATTGTCTGGATGTTTAGATGTAAGCACTTCCATCCAACAAATTTTATATTTCAACAGATACAACATTATATGACCATTTATATTTTTAATCAAAACATGAAAAACTCCCATTGATGTTTCATCATTGTATCTGTTGCTGAAACACTTGAAATACCTTATACTCCACCTACTTATTCTGTACAGTGGTCTTTACCTTTGAGGGAACAGACGAAGACACCAGAATCAATGAGGTCATGATGCTCCATTCCTCTCCAACCAAGAAATAAACTTACGGCAGATAATTAAATGACTAATGGCTGTGTGCTCCACTTGTGCGCGCTGACAGCCTCAAGCTCTCCAGAGAGGCTCCATCCTGCCAGGAGAAGAAGCTGATGAAATTCCCCAGACTAATCAACTGTTTGTGTTTGTGTGTGTGTGAGTGTTTGTGCCTGATTTTGTGTGTGTGTTAAGGTGAGAGTAGGTAGGAGCTGACAGTCTGGAAGAAGGATATCAGTGCATGCTAGCTGGGATGGAATCACGGCTAAGCACATGGGAATTTGTGAATCAGAAAACAGAGTAATAAGAGATGGATTCATGTGCGGAAGCGTTTGTAGCATAAGCACAAAACACAGAAGCTGAGATGTAATCCAAACAACACCAGCAAAGCTATCAGCTAAAGACAGACCAAAACACTAGTCTTTCGTCCACTACAGTGGGGGAAATATTTATTTGATACCGTGCTGATTTTGTAAGTTTGCCCACTTACAAAGAAATGAAGGGTCTGTAATTTTTATGGTAGCTTTATTTTAACGCATAGAGAAAGAATACCAACCAAAAAAAATCCAGAAAAAAAAATTACATAAAGGTTAGAAATGTATTTGCATTTCAGTGAGTGAAAATGTATTTGATTCAGAAAAGTATTAATCAGAACAAACTGTTGTTCAACTATTCATGTATTCCTTGTAAAGTACAGAAGGAGATTTACTCCTCCCCTCAAATCTACTGTCTATAATAGCTGAAATAGCATTTGAATATAGCATATGACAGATATGAACGACCAGGTCAGGAATTTTACTGTAGTACTGTACCACCAACAGCCTGAAGATTGAAGGTATTTTTTTATATATACTTTATTAACAGATTTGGTTTTAGAACACAGAAACAGAAAATGTAAACCAAAATATTTACCACAAGACATTCGGGTTCAGAGAAAAAAAAAGAGCAGAAAGAGAAAGAAAAATAAATAAATAGAAAACCATCTTTAAGAAAAAAGAACAAATCTTTAATTACAAGATAACTATCACATTTATTCAAACCCTCTGGTGTGACCCCTAGAAACAATGGCACATCTATGTTAAAGCCTATTACCCTTGATATTAATTGGCCTGCCCTTCCCCAAAAATGCTGAATATGTGGGCATAACCAAAAAATCTGCTTGTAAAGAACTGCACTCCCTCAAGCAAGGGTGCTGTTTCCCAGAGAACTTACATTTTTGCATAGGGGTTATAAAAAATCAGATTAATTAATGAGTCGTTGAACACTGAGTTTTTCATGCAAAAAGCCATACTTCTTCTAATATTTCCTCCCTCATGTCTTTCTCCTATCGCTGTCTGACATATTCCTTTGAATTTTTATTCATTGAAAAGACAGCACTATATAGTTTGCCTATGTCCCCTTTGATATTTTCACCCTTATATGCATCTATAAAAGTCTGGATCAGTTAATAAAAAATATCCTCATTGGGGCTTCAGATCTCTGTCCAGAAAAAGTGCCGTACCTGTAGGTAATGATAAAAATCCTGTCTGTTCGATCCATGAAGGCCCCACCTCGCAACTTACAGGACTTAAAGGATCTGCTGCTAACATCTTGGTGCCAGATACCACAGCACACCTTCAGGGTTCTAGTGGAGTGGAAGGCTGTTTTGGCAGCAAGAGAGGGGCCAACACAATATTAGGAAGGTCATAATGTTATGCCTGATCGGTGTATATTCGACCTCTCCTAAATTTATTCTATTCCTCCATGATAAACTGATAACCAGTTACACTTTTTGGTAATTATATTTAGTTCTAAGACAGTGGTTCCCAACCTTTTTCAACTCGCGGCCCACAGGTTGAAAACCACTGTTCTAAGATATTATTACAATAATTTTAGAAAATTTGAAACTTTATTCTGGAGATATTACTACTTTAATCTTGTAATGTTGTTAATTTATTCTCAAATTTATTCTGGTAAAAGCCCTGTTATGAGATTATCAAAAAATAGTAATTTTGTCCTCTTAATCATTGTGGCGGGGGAGGCGTGGTTCAGCGAGGTCTGCAACGGGAGAGAGAGTGAAGAGACGAGCGGTGGTAAGTGGTTCAAGTGAGAAACAAGTAACACCTGGATCTCGTTACAGTGATTGGCGTGGGGAAGCACTATTTAAGCCGCCCGAGGATCGGCAGAGAGGGAGAGACCTGAGGACTCGGGGAAGGAAGCAGCAGCAGCGGAGCGCTGGCCCCCAGTGCCAGCACCACCGCCCACATGCATCTAACGAAGATGGGTCCCACCGATGATCCGGAGGCATTTCTTGAACTGTTCGAGAGGACGGCCGAGTCATGTGGGTGGTAAGTGGACAGGTGGCCAGTCCGCATCATCCCGCTGCTGTCGGGGGAGGCCCAGAAAGTGGCGCAACAACTGCCCATCCCGAACCTCCTGGTGTATGCCGATCTGAGACGAGCCATACTCCAGAGGGTAGGCCTTAGTCCCGAACAGCACCGTCAGCGTTTCCGGTCGCTGGAACTGACCGAAGCAGGCCGGCGCTTTGTCTTGGCCCAGCAGCTCCGGGACTCTTGCTGCAAATGGCTGTTGGCCGGAGGAAGCGACGCCGAGCCGAGCTGCGCCTCCGGCACCCGCTAATTTTGGGGACCAATTGGCCAGGATCCGAACAATTACTGGGGTGTTTAACAATGGGTGCCTAGGGGAATAAGAGTCGGCAGGACGGGGGAGCGAGCACTCAGATGGGAGAATCTGTGCCAGGACCCAGTGGGACGGCTCCAGGGGAACTGAGCGGCTTGGCGAGGCTGAACCTTTCCAGTTGCGATGACTTTCCCCTGGAACAGTCCCAGGATGAAACCCTCAAACATGCGTTTGAACAGGTCCGGGCCATCGATGGACAGGTCCTCCATCCTGACTGCGTGCTCTCCTATCCGTATTTTGCCATTATTAAAGACCGGTTGTATGGAGTGACCCACGACACTCAAACAAAGGAGGATTAAACCCAATTGTTAGTCCCTAGGAGCTTTTCCAGACGGCGCATTGTAATCCTATGGCAGGGCATTTGGGAATGACAGCGACACTAAACAGCCTAATGACCCGGTTTTTTTGGCCGGGCATTCATGAGAACGTGCGCAGATGGTGCGCGTCTTGTCGTGAATGTCAGTTGGTAAACCCACCGGCCACCCCAAAAGCACCATTGCGCCCTCTTCCTCCAGTGCAGGTCCCCTTCGAACGAATTGGTATGGACCTCATCGGGCCATTAGAGCGATCGGCACGTGGACATCGGTTTGCGCTAGTCATAGTTGATTACGCAACCCGATATCCCGAGGCAGTGGTGCTCCGCAACATCTCGGCAAAGAGTGTGGCGGATGCCCTGTTTCGTTTAATCTCCCGCGTGGGAATCCCAAAAGAGATTCTCACGAACCAGGGCACCGCGTTTATATCATGCACGTTACGCGAATTGTACGAATTATTGGGCATTAAAGCGGTACGTAGCAGCGTTTATCACCCACAAACGGACGGACTGGTCGAACGCTTTAATCGCACCTTGAAAACGCTGATTCATAAATTCGTACAATAGGACGCGAAAAATTGGAACAGATGGCTGGAACCCCTCTTATTCGCTGTGCTCGAGGTCCCCCAAGCCTCCACGGGGTTTCCCCCTTCAAGCTTCTTTACGGAAGCCAGCCCCGGGGGGTGTTGGACGTCCTGAAAGAAACTTGGGAGGACGGAAGTTCGGAGAGTAAAAACAAAATTCAATATGTCATGGACCTGAGGGCGAAACTCCATACACTGGGGCGGCTCTCTATGGAGAATTTGCTTCAGGCCCAGGGCAGACAGAGCCAGTCGTATAACAGGAGAACTTAGCTTCGAGAATTTGCACCGGGAGATAAAGTGCTCGTTTTACTGCCCACCTCTAGCTCCAAATTATTAGCGAAGTGGCAAGGACCCTTTGAGGTCACACAGCGGATAGGAGATCTCAATTATGAAGTAGTACGAACTGATAGAGGCAACGCACTGCAAATTTACCACCTCAATCTCCTCAAAAAATGGAGCACGGAGGCGTCAGTGCTGTTAGCGACGGCAGTGAGCGGAGAGGAAGATCTCGGGCCAGAAGCTATTATCAAAGGAAAATCCTTCGCCCTGGCCCCGGGGGATCACCTCTCGCCCTCGCAGCTCACTGACATCGGGCGGTTGCAGTCCGAATTTGCCAATGTGTTTTCGCCTCTACCAGGTTGTACTAATCTGATTCAGCACCATATTGAGACAGAGCCGGGTGGTTCGCAGCCGGCTGTATAGATTACCTAAACACAAAAAAGGTAGTTCAGGCTGAATTAGAAGCTATGCTGGGGATGGGAGTAATCGAGGAGTCCCACAGTGATTGGGCGAGCCCGATAGTTTTGGTGCCTAAAACGGACGGCTCGGGGCGCTTTTGTGTGGACTACCATAGGGTGAACATAGTATAAAAGTTTGATGCTTATCCAATGCCGCGGATTGACGAGTTGCTCGATCGGTTAGGCACGGCTCGTTTTTACTCGACATTGAACTTAACAAAGGGATATTGGCAGATCCCCTTATCTCCAATGTCCAAAGAAAAAACAGCCTTCACCACGCCGTTTGGATTGCACCAATTTGTGTCGCTTCCGTTCGGTTTGTTCGGGGCCCCGGCTACGTTTCAGCGTCTCATGGATCGGGTGCTAAGACCCCATGCTGCATATGCCGCGGCCTATCTAGATGATATCATAATCTGTAGTGGAGACTGGCAGCGGCATGTGGAGCATGTGAGGCCCATCCTTGGGTCGCTGAGACGGGCGGGGCTAACGGCCAACCCGAAGAAGTGCGCAGTTGGGCGGGTGGAGGTAAGGTATCTGGGCTTCCTTTTGGGTCACGGGCAGGTGCGTCCCCAAATTGACAAGACTGCAGCGATTGCAGCCTGCCCCAGGCCCAAGACCAAAAGGAGGTGAGGCAGTTCCTGGGGCTGGCGGGATATTACAGGAGTACATTAGTCGGAGAATAAGTGGGAGAATAAGTACAGCATCATAGGGAAAAGGAGTGTTTGGCCATCAGGTGGGCGGTTCTCACCCTTCGCTATTACCTCCTGGGGCGGGAGTTCACCCTCAGCATGCGCGAATCACTCGTTGGTATCTGGCTCTGCAGCCGTTTAAGTTCAAGGTGATTCACAGACCGGGGGCACAGATGGCTGTGGTCGACTTCCTCTCCAGGAATTGGGGGGGGGGGGGTGGGTTGCAGGCCGGATGGCTCCCCGGCCTTAGTCGGGGCAGGTGAGGCATGGTTTAGCGAGGTCTGCGACGGGAGAGAGAGTGAAGAGACGAGCGGTGGTAAGTGGTTCAAGTGAGTAACACCTGGATCTAGGTACAGTGATTGGCGTGGGGAAGTGCTATTTAAGCCGCCCGAGGATCGGCAGAGAGGGAGAGACCTGAGGACTCTGGGAAGGAAGCTGCAGAAGCGGAGCACGAGTGCGAGGGTCAGCAGATAGTGTGAACGTGAATATTTATGCGCGTGTAGAGCGACTTTATTTTCCTTGTTTGTTTTGGTTATAAATATAATCTTCCTCGAGCCTCAGTACGCCGACCCTGGTCTCCTTCCTTCACACCCAAAGAACCTTGAACCGTATTACAATCATATTGGTTATTTTAACATGGCACTAAAATTATGGGAATTTTAAACTACAAATTATTAAGGGTGGTTTGAAACACTGCATTATTACAATAAACTTCGCAAATGAACTGTGAGAAAGTCCAGTCTTTGCTTAACCCCAGGCCTCATGCATCTTTTCAGTTTTTGTTTTGTCTGCTTGTCATTTTTTATATGTTGCCTCAGTGGACTGTCACAGTTCTTTGATTCAGTCTGGAGACAGCCTGCATGAGGTCACAACAAATATGACAGAAAGCCTTGCCAGGCTGCTAGCGGGGAAAGTAATGATGCGGAATTGTCTCGGCCCCTGAGATGCAATAACGGCAAGATCCTCGCAAACAGACAGTAACAATATATCGTGCTTAGAAGTCCAAGGACAGGTTTCGCTGAGTTGAGTTGTTAACCACGTCTGTCAAAAAATCACACAAGAGTGTGCCAAAACCAGAAAGCAGAGAGAATGTCTGGAATATCTTCCAAAAAGCGGGTCCTAAGCTGAGCCTTGAGAGCTGTCCTAAGATTTAACCTCTGTCATATTCATGAGTCCTTTCCCGTGCTCTCCTCCTGGATTTCACTGAGCTTTGGGCTTGGCTGTAAAATCGTCTCACTGAGGAAGATTTACTCTTGGCCACTGGGCAGCTCAGCCTCTTGCTCTTCTCTCTTCACTGTCTCCCAACCTGCTGTGATTTTGTTCAGTTAAAGGTTTTTTCTTCTCTGCTACGGGGGAAGGATCTAGTGTAACTACCACAGTGTCCTCCCCTGCTGCTGTCAGCCCCCCTGACTAGAAATGGCCCTGATTGAGTTGTTTCAGACCCCACCCACCGTGAAAGAGGTGAAGGAGCGGGAGGGGTGTGATGCTGCAGTATGCATCAATCAATTGAATTGAATTATTAAGGCACAAGCTGCTTTGCACAGAGCTACAATTACTTTTTTAAATGCTATTTATTTAATATTTTAAACATTACAACAAACTTTATTCTTAACAGTATAACCCCCCCCCCCCCCTCCAAAAATACGTATTTATACTTCAATCACACACATTTAACTCTGATGTGGTGTTCATATTTTTGTCGTTCAGCCAGTGTTCGTGGATCTGGTTGACCTGCTGCATTTTTGGGTTTTTAATTCAACGCAATCAAAAATTGTTATTTTAAAATACTCTCAACAGATGTTTAATTCAACTTGAACAGTGTGTTAGTACTGTTTTATTAATATTATATTTTTATGCTAATGACTTAAAAGTGTGAATGTGACCAAGGACAGGTCAGAGTCATCTCTTCCCATAAAAGCTGCTTAATAGGGGTCCCAGATATAAACAAATACTGTAGAAATGGTCCATTGATGGGTCTATCACTATATTCGCCCTGCCCTGTACTTTATCGTGGGTTATTACTTGCCAAGAAAGCAAAAAGAGCCCTTTGGGTCATAAATTTGGCATTAGAGTAAAGGTATATTACTTGTGCTCTCCTGCTCCCACCATCTCACCTAATTGTCATCATGATGACAGTTATGACTCTGTTTTTCTTCTCTTTTCTTTCAGGTCCTGATGTTGGCAGATGGTAACACAGAGGGTTTCCTTTATCAGAGGCTGCCTCTTCTCTCCACCCTGGTTGCTCAGGACGATAAAGCCACTGCGTATGTGTGCGAGAACTTCACCTGTGCCCTCCCAGTCACCTGCCCGCAGGAACTGAGGAGACTGCTGCTGGAGTGAGAGCTGCGGTCACACCACACAAACATCACTGTGCGATCTCTCTATAGTCAGACCTCTATATCTCATATTATTACGCAAGTAGCAAACTACAGTCATCAAAAACAGTCACACTGTAAATGAAATGCACTATAAGACATTACACAGTGGCAAGGCAAACCTCTGGGGCTGCCCTAGTTGTGATGTTCTGCCTCATTTTAGACCTGTTATACAAGATGGTAGTCTTGGGAAATGGAAATACAATTGTATTGTAAGAAGGAACGCTGAGATTAAACTTTTCAGAGGTTTGCCTCATGGGATCAGTTGATCTCTGTCAACCTGCTTTCTAAACGATCAAGCATGTGACGAAGCAAACCTTTCTATGCAGTGCAGCTGATCAGCCCTGGATAAGCAAAATGCTAGATTTAGAGTGGAATGCCACACACAATGTATGTATACTACAGCTCAGACTAAATGTAATATAATAAATACACACTGAGTAACCTTGTGTGATGTGGTTATTCTGTTCATCCCATTAACGTACTGCTCCGATTTACAGGGGTCTCACAACAGACATGACGATCAACTAGAAACTATATTCAACAAAACATTCATAAATATTTTTTTGGTATGTACACAACTGTTCAAAAGTTTAGGGTCTTATATTTCTTAATGTTTTTTTTTAAAAGTATATATTGCACTTTAGTAACATCTTTACTGATTAAAGAGTAAATATTTTACTAAAGTAACAATGTTAATATTGTGAAAGTATTATTAAAATTTAAAATATACATTTTCTATTTTAATACATTTTAAAATTCATGTGATGGTAAAGCTGAATTTTCAAGTCAATACTTGTCAGTGTCACATGATCCTTCAGAAAGTGTTCTAATGTGCTGATTTGTTGCTTAAGAAACATTTCTTATTATTATCCATGTTTAAAAACACGTGTGATGATTAATATTTGTTTGTAGAAACCATGATACACGAATAAAAAATGTAAAATAACAGTGTTAGACATTTTAAGTCTTTACTCTCACCAAAGTTTGCTTACTAAATAAAATGTCTTTTCAAATTTATTGACCCTTTTGTAGACTTCTGAACACTAAACTTAATATGTGTAAACTTAAAGATACATTATGTACAGTTTTTTCATAAGTTTAAGGTTTTGCAGGTTGACCACTTGAATAAAGCCTAAATAATGTATATAAACGTTGAATTTCTAATAGTTCAGTTTTTGCCATTGCACCATTGTTTTGATGTACTGTACACTAACATGCAAACGCGTGAAGCCAGTCTTTAAGTGCAAAATCATTGGTTAAGACTCAATAACTTCTATACACGACCCTTGTGTAATGCAGTTATTACAATTGTAATGGAAGAGTGTAAATCCTGTCCCCCTTCTTCAGTGCCTGATCAAAAATGTTTTATAGTAATATTTACCCTAACCACAAGAACTATTCTTTACCACTTAGTGCTGGTCATAGCTGTTAGCTTTCTAAATGAATGTAACATTAAAACTGAGGAAATTTTAATCTTTGTTAATGTTATGCAATATGTCATTGAAAAGCCATAAATACACTGTAAAGTGGATGTATAATTTCTAATCAGGCACCAAATAGTAAAAATAATAAAAAATAAATACTTATAATATAATGATAGATGTAATGATAGGATCTTATCCAGCTCTGGTAGACTTAAAATGGATCAGTCCAGTATAAACATCTAATGCAAAGTATACAGAGCAAGTGACCAAAAAAAACAACAACAAAGATCAAGAAATATGGCATTGCAGTCACGCTGAGCAAATGTGTCTAATTATAATACCGTTCAGATATGTGGAAGAAGAAAAAACACTACTTAAATTGGTAGGATTTCTTGAGAGCTGCTGAGGGATGCGTCTGTTTCAGCGTGACAGCTCCTTCCTCTTCCACCCCCGCGACTTTCCCAGCCGTGGGTGACACAGAAAGATAAAATTAACCCATCTGCAGAGCTACAGTACCAGTCCATTGTGAAATATGCTCAGGTTTGAGTGTGCCGAATATTTCCTGTGTTCTCTGTATGAGCACTGCATTGTACAGATGGCGTATAGCAGTGACACCATCATAGCCCAATGCTAGGAAATAGATAAAGGAAAAAAATAAATCCATTTTCTTGTGTGAGAAAAACTGCTCTGGCCATGCTAAGCAATGCGGCAGGCTAATGCAGACATATCTACCTGCCTGTACTCCTCTTGTAGAATTGCCGGAAGCCACGTTTCCCAGTGTTTGTGTGCAGACAAGTGCAGATTTTTTTGCGGAGGAGGAAGGTGAAAAGGGGCTCTGCTCCAGTTATGTCGAATCCTGTCTTTGTGTCTTGTCAGGAGTTTGTACAACCATGCTTTCGTCTGTCTTATTTTTGCTCATTCCTTCAACCAGCTGAGGGTGATGAAAAGCTCTTTGGAAACTCAGTATCGGGGACCTATGGAACCTCAGTTTGGTAACATCACGGTAGGACATCTTTTGTTGTGTCTGCGGTCCCTGCAACAATCAGTATTTTGTTTACAACTATTCGGTGACAGGCTACCTGCTGGAAGGACCTCTGTTCCTGTCACATTAGAGGGTGGCTTTCATGTACAGTTCACTCTAGTTTAAGTCCGTTTTGAAAGAATAGCTGCCGTGTTGCTCAAGGGCCGGGAATCTAAAAGCAAAATCCCTTTGGAGATCATTACTGCATAAGATTTGTGAGCATCTCTGAACCCTCCTTACCTTTGCAAGACAGCTGAGTAATAAGGCCACAGGAGGCTTACTGTGCCCGCGGTCCATGAGCCAGCCTGGTAGACTGAACCTACTAGTATTAAAAATTATTTAATTATAGTATGAAATAGGATAACAAATATTATTTGTTTTATTATTTAATGATAGTAGCGTACAAAATGAGAGTTGTAATTAGAATATATTCAAATATAGGCCTAGATTTAAATATTGGTAGTATTTTTATAAAGAGTTTTATACATGCAGTATTTTCTTTGTGTAGGCTATTTCTTATTTATAAGAATATGTAATGACTATGATGAATAAAAGAATCAAACCAAATAAATAATTGCAAGATTCAAAATCATAGATTCAGGTGTCAAATTCAAACCATATATTCAGTTTTTCTTCAATTGAGACATGTCGTACGCTGCTAACATCATTAAGAACAATTTCATCATCTGAATTGTTTTTATTGACAACCATTACTTGACTTTTATGATCTCTGTTTATCAGCCTGTCCATCTGTTTCCAGCAGTCCCATCTTTTAAAAGCTGGCTTCTTTAAGCAACTTCCAGTGAGTCCTTGTCAGTGCAGACTGGGGAAAATGGCTCTTCAGCTGCTAAGTGTATGAGTGTGTGTATTGATTCTGCTCTGTATGAGACCTTGGCTTATTGGCTGATGGCTGGTAGGATACCTGCCCCAGAGAGAGGAACCAGCCACTCACAGCTGTTTTGATTGATTATGGATCACATCGTCGAAGATTGCCACACAAAAAAACTGCTCACAATACTTACATTGTATATCCTCAATATCACTAAATTATCGTGGACAAGAATTTACAAAAGACTGCAAGACCAATAGTAATTTAGCACTTGTTGAAACACGCAATTTTTGAAACACAGGTGAATTCCAAACTGTTTTTTTGCGCCCTTGAAGGGCACTTTGGGAAGTGGAAGCCATTTGTAGGGACGTTTCAAACAAAAGTGAACAACTGAATCACTTCGCGTAGGGCCCTTCCAGAAGACTGTTAGTAAAGGGAACATGCCATGGTCACTTCACGGAAGTGATTTCCGTTTGTGATCATGTGATCTTCAGTTAGGAGATCTTGCAATGCATTTTAAAGCAAAGCTGTGGTTGATTTAGACTCCACATACAAACTTAAATACAATATGCTAATTACATTTGTCTTTATTTTAATTTTTAAAAACAATTGTCATCAGAAATATTATTTAATATGAAGTTTAGTTTAAAAAAGCTTAATATTAAATAAGACACATTAAGACAATATTTGAATAAAATAATAAGAATGAGAAGAAATATATATTTGCAGCAACTGGTGGAGAGCTGAATGCTGCACGCATGCGCAGCGTTGTCAAGGTAATATTTGGTCAATCATTCCCTTTGCCAACAGAGTTCCAAATACTTATATGAGACAGTAATGCCCTACGCCCTTCAAAGAACACACTTCAAGGGCTCTGCTTTTCAAAGGGAGTAGGGCATAGGGATGCTCACTTCCGTTAGGAATTCACCCACAATGCATCCTGAGTCTACAGTTGCTATTGTAATGAACGCAAGCTTGACACTGAATGAAATAGATAGAGTGTAGATTAAAGATACAGAATAATACTGTCAGTGAAAGTATTCCGTCTCAGTGAGCGCGCAGACTCTGTTACCTAGACAGGCAACACTCTCATGCCCTTAAGCATCGTGCAGGATTCCCTGCACAAGCCACACTCACAGTGTGGTATCGAAAGGGAACAACTTTTGTTATGTCGAGATCACGAGAAAAATAAGTTGTGATAACAAGAAACAACTTTTGTTATGTCGAGATCACAAGAAAAATAAAATCCTGATCATGAGAAAACAACTTTTACAGATGCATCTCAATAAATTAGAATGTCATGGAAAAGTTAATTTATTTCAGTAATTCAACTCAAATAGTGAAACTTGTGTATTAAATAAATTCAATGTGCACAGACTGAAGTAGTTTAAGTCTTTGGTTCTTTTAATTATGATGATTTTGGCTCACATTTAACAAAAACCCACCGATTCAGTATCTCAACAAATTAGAAAACTTAACAAGACCAATAAAAAAAAGCATTTTAGTGAATTGTTGGCCTTCTGGAAAGTATGTTCCTTAACTGAACATGTAATCAATAATTGGTAGGGGCTGATTTTGCTTTAATTACTGCCTCAATTCGGCGTGGCATAAGGTGATCAGTTTGTGGCACTGCTGAGGTGGTCTGGAAGCCCAGGTTTCTTTGACAGTGGCCTTCAGCTCATCTGCATTTTTGGTCTCTTGTCTCTCATTTTCGTCTTGACAATACCTCATAGATTCTCTATGATGTTCAGGTCTGGTAAGTTTGCTGGCCAATCAAGCACACCAACACCATGGTCATTTAACCAACTTTAAGTGCTTTTGGCAGTGTGGGCAGGTGCCAAATCCTGCTGGAAAATGATATCAGCATCTTCAAAAAGCTGGTCAGCAGAAGGAAGCATGAAGTGCTCCAAAATATATTGGTAAATGGGTGCAGTGACTTTGGTTTTAAAAAAATATAATGGACCAGCACCAGCACCAGCAGATGACATTGCACCCCAAATCATCACAGACTGTGGAAACTTAACACTGGACTTCAAGAAACTTAGGTTATGAGCTTCTCCACCCTTCCTCCAGACTCTAGGATCTTGGTTTCCAAATGAAAAACAAAACTTGCTCTCATCTGAAAAGAGGACTTTGGACCACTGGGCAACAGTCCAGTTCTTCTTCTTCTTAGCCCAGGTAAGACACCACTGACGTTGTCTGTAGTTCAGTCTTAAAACTTTTTCTATGCTAAAAACAAATAGTGTGCAGAGACTATAAGTTATTCATAAGTTTTGGGCAGTATTTTTTTTTTGCTTATTTTTTTATTTCTATTGTATTTTATATTTTAATTTATTTTAGTTTAGTTTTCATTTCATGATATAATTTTTAGTTTAGTATTTTTTTCTAGAGTATTTTTTTCATCACACAAAATATTCACTCAGAAACTGCTCGTAAATTTCACAAATTACAAAGAAACAACAAGTGACACACTAAAATAAACAGCAATTTTGAAGTGGAAAGATTGAGCTAGTATTTTCTTGCTAAACGTACACCAAACATATTTTATTTACAACTTTCAACTTGCCAAAAAAAAAATAAAGTTTTTATTTTAGTTATGGCATTTTAGGGTGGCAAAATAAAAATAAAAACTAGTATCATTCTAATATAATTTTTGATTTCGCTCTACAATTTTTTATTTCCATTTTTTTCTGTGTGTGGCTTTGTTTTGTTGTAAATATATTTTTATGATTCATCTAGATCTTTCTTTTTTTTTTTTTTTTTTTTTACAGTGCAGTTTATTTTGTTTTTAGTTTAGATTAGCTATTTTAGGGTTGCCAAAGGGGAAAAAAATTACATTTCAGTTTTGGAGTCATTGTAGTTTTAGTTTTTTTCAAAAACTATGTTTTTATTTTGTTTAGTGCCAATGTTTCATTTAGTTATTGTTTTAGTTTTCACTACTGATAATAACACTGTGCAGGTTGTTTTCTGAATATTAGAAGACAGTTTGATTGTTTGGGAAACCTGTTTGAAAGTTATTGTTTTTTACAATTGATTTAAGTGCAGAGAAAACACATTTAAACTTTACTAAATTTAATACAATTGTCTTTTCCTAAACCATTTAGTATTTTTCCCTCTTGCTGACTGATTGGTTGTTCTCTCTTTCAATTTCTCGGCCCTTTTTGCAAGCGCATCAAAGCGAGCTGGCCAGTCTTCACAGTGGAGCATTTCTGCCCTGGTCTGCTCTTCTCAGAGGAGACAATTAGCCATCACTCTGCCACATGCTCACATACAATACACACTCCCTGACCAGCAGCATGTGTCATCCAACTGGAAAATTGTTACCATATAGCAGCAACAATGTGACTGCATGTGTCATCAGCTGGTTGGTAGCCTAATTCTTCAGCATGTAATGTACTTTTTTCTTTCTTACAATGTTTCTAGCTAGACCGACTAGATGGAGTGTGTGGTGGGTGATTGATTTGGTTTTAGTATTCTCTGTTGCCCCAGTGCCCGGCACACGAACTGTTGTTGAGGAACGGACCTGGCCATACATATTCATCAGTAAAGAAGGTCAGGGAAGAGAGGAAGAACACAAACACAAGGGACCGTGTTGAGGCAGTAAATTCACTCCAGTGCGTCGCGGCAGTCGGCGATAGACGTGACATTTCATAGTGTACATACAGAGAGTGGCAGACAGGGAAGGAGAGGTCAGTCAAATTTGTTGCGTTGAAATTGGGTAATCATATACAGGAAGACACAAAGGAGCTGATGTGGTCAAGCGAGGTCAGTGAGCTTTTGCCAGAAGATGCCTATTGTCACGCGGCATCACTTCAGCAATTAGAGGCTGCCTCTGTTTCCTGTCCATTCTTTAAAACCATTACATAAATCAAATGCAGCCATGGATCTCTCTGTGCCTGGTTCCTGGCTCTGTTTCAGTTCCGGCTATTACATGTCTGTATTCTTGATCAGGAAGATGCAGTCCTATAAGGTGATGCTGTCCCAGAATTGTTTTTGGTGAAAAAATGATCTAAAATCAAAATTTGAGCAAGTACATGTCCAGCCACTGTTCAAACTATTGCCTTTAGCCCGATTCAAAACAGTCAATTAATAATAATGTATTCTAACTTGAAGTCTGCATGAAATCTAAATTTACACTAGCACATTGTTAATCTTGATGTAAACAATTAATCCATGCAAGTTAATCCACTGAAAAAAATTGTTTGACTTTGTAATCTCTAATCAAAATCGAAACATTTACTTTCGCTCTGGAATGGCATTCCTTTTCTAAAGACGTCAGTTTGACGGCTTGGGCAGAATATCCTTAAACACACAACCGTTAGATTGCTATGAGTGAGAGACAGAGTGGAGAAGTGCTTACATAAAACCATGCCCTCTATTCAATATTCATCAGGCTTTTATGGCTCATGTAGTATGATAAAGGAGAATATGGAGCTAAAACAACAACAACAACACCTGAACAAAGATGTGCAATTTTGTGTAGTTTGCTGGTTATAATAACACAATGTAAGATGAAATAGATTGTAATGTAAATTGATGACATGTTTATATAGCAGACTACATAAAATGCAAGAGGCATTGCAAGATGCATGCAACTATCAGTTAACACTCTTCAAATAATATGACTTAGATGATATTTAAAGGCTTAGGTTTATCATTAAAGCTCATCAATTTATATTTTTGGGTGGGCTGGGGTGCAAAACATGTAATGTTGAACAATGATGGTTAAGAGATGAAGACGTTAACGTAACGTAAACATTTCTCCAAAGACTGATGTATCATATTTGATACTTCAACATGATTTTTCTTAAAAGAAAAAAATACTGTATGGAAAATCAAGTAAACCTAAGTTACTTCATTCCAGTCAGTGTTCATCTTGAAATATTAGTAATGATACAAAAGTTATGGAAGAGTTATATTCTGCAAATCTTGATGAGCCTACCACTTAAAAATTAAAATACAATTTTATGATAATAGTATTTCTGGGTTTTGTAACATCTGTTGTCCTTTGCAATTGCAAATGTGTCCATAGAGTAGTATCAGTAATGTCCCCATGGCCTCATTGTTGTTGGAACTGTTTAATCTAGTTTTAAATTAGCCATGTATGTTTATGAAGGCAGATCTGTTGTTGTTTTTTCCCTTCTTATAAGAATAAAGGCAGACAATCAGTGAATGCAGTCAAACAATTGCCATCTAGGAGTATACATAGTGATTATACATTTATGATCAATATGTCTCTAATTATTTCAGGTTTACTATTTGTATGTCACTCTTGGCCTTATTTATGTGCTGAGCATTAAAAGCTAATATTTATTAATAATATTACATATATACAGAGGAGGAAATTCAATAAGAAAGCCTCCACATTAAATTATCCACATACTGTACAGCCAGAAACTCCCATCTCTCGCACTTGTAAGATTTATTAGGTTTGACCAGAATGTTCTTGCATGTGGGATTCATGCTAACTAGAGCAATGGTGGCTAGTGGGAAAATGGAGAGACTAGTTCATCATGTTAACCTAGTTACCTGAAGCAGACGGAGGCGGCAGGAAAATCAATTGTGCCTTTCATATGCAGCGTCACTGCCCTCCTCTTACATATTCTGCCCTAATGATACAAATGACCATGAGGCACATGTGGAGCGTGACCCCGTTTCTTACTTATTCATATATATGTCATATTTAGCAAACGCTCCTGCTCATTTTCTCCAGAACTGTTCACTGGGTTGATTGGTCCTTGCTTACATCAGCTTATTTCAATATAGGTCAACAAGCATGTTGTTTCACTTTTTATTAATAGGATGAGGTTAACCAAAGTCTTTTGCATTCAGGATGCATTTATTCATCATATAGAGAGATTCTTATATCTCAGATGAGCTGAGTCTGATACTGTCATCCTTGGGGCTGTTGAAGGTCCCAGGATACTTTGAAAAACTGGGAATGAAGAGAGCAGGCCAGTGCTCGACCAGAAGTGTGGCCTGGCAAAACCAGCCCTTGACATTTCCTTGACATTTGTTGACATTTCTGAACACGTGTTGACAGGAAAAGAGGAGTTAATCAAAACTGGGCGAGAATATTGATGCGCAACTGTCAACAGGCAGTGCCATCTGTACCCTCACGGTCACGGAGGTTAACTGCATGAGGTACAGCTGCTGTACTGTTGCTGATGATGGGTGACTGCACACATCAAGACAAAACTATGTTTTTGGCACTGCTGGTGTCACCAAATTGAATTTTCAACCAGGTTTTCAGATTCAAAGGAAAACCTCCCGTTAAAATAAGAAATACTGTAAAGTCATAATTTCATGATATAAAGTCACATTGTGCACTGTAAGCAAGAATCTGTAGAGTAATTAAAAATGTATTGGTCATTTTTTTGTGCCAGGAAATCATCATTTAAGTTTACAGACATTTCCTCTCTCTCTCTCTCTCTCTCTCTCTCTCTCTCTCTCTCACTCTGTGTGTGTGTGTGTGTGTGTATGTCAAAGCTACTTCGACCAAACCAGTATTGTATAAAGCGCTATACAAATAAAGGTGACTTGACTTGCGTGTGTGTGTGAATTCTATGATAATTAAATGTTCAAAAGAACAGCATTAATAATACCTTTCCCCCATAATAATAATAATAATAATAATAATGGTATAAAAATAATTTTTAAAAATATCTCAGACTTTGAATGTTGTACAAAAATATATTGAACACATTGTATACGTAAAAAGTAAACATTTCTAAATTCTAAGGAATAAATTGTGAGAATGTAAAAACTTTTTAACTAGAAGATATAAATGGCATTCCGTAGTTTTGTAGTTCTGAATGAACGATTTCTTTTTTTTTTATTCTAAACACTGCCACCTCTACATCTACATTTCAAGAGAAAACAGAGCATTCTTCAGAAGCATTTTCATGAACTCATGTTAGCTCAATGAAATCACTACGCAAGCGGCCAGCATTCTTTCCTGATGTGCTCGCTTGGACATTATATCGCTGCAATTAAAACCAATGCCCTTTGTACAAATACGGAGGAAATTATTTTTAAGAATTTTATCTAAGCTCTGTTATCGTCACTGGCAAATAATATGACTCATTCGGGCATTCGACGTGCGACAGAAATGCATGCACATTTCAGAGTGTTGGCTTGTCCTTGAGAGAAGATCTGAAGATATGGTTGAAATGACTCGGCTAATCGAACGCAGGGATCTCCAGGAGAAAATCACTTATTTTGGCTCCACTTCCTCTCTCCATATCTCCTCTGACCGAATCACTGCTTCCCTGCTTTCATAGCAGCTTACACGCAATGAGAGAATATAACTTCTGTGATAAGGCCGGGATAGAGTCATAGATCAAGCTGTTGCCATAATAAATCTTTCCTTACCCTCATTTACCATCTTTTGCTTGTAGCCTCTTTCTGAGGGATTGATAGCAGGGTTGTGGGCTTTTCAGTGTAGATACGGTAGCCTACATATGTTTAAGGCGAATACATGTTAAACACAAGAAAAACGTGTGCGATAAAATGCAGGGCTCCATATTCTTCATCATATCTTCAGACGCTTCAGTTTTACTTTTACTATTATCATCACTTCCTAAATAAATAAATAAATAAATAAATAAAAAGCTTTAAAATGTACCACATTATAGAACAATCTTTAAATAAATTGACATTTTTATTCTTTTTTTTCCTGTATATATTTTTTCTTTTCTTTTGAATATTGTGTCCAACATGCAATCAAAAAATAAAAGGATAATTGTGACTTTTTCTCTGATAATTTGGTCAATTGTTTCTCATAATTTTTTCTCTTACAAACTCGTAAATGTGGGTTTATGAAAATTAGATTTTTTTTCTCAAAATTCTGACCTCAGAAGTTGCTCACAAAATGTTGAGTTTACATATCACAATTCTAATTCTTTTTGCACCATGGAATAATAATAATAAAAAAACTTATTATGACTTTTTATCTCACAACTCTGTGTTTATATCTCACAATTTCGGAAAAAGAAGTCAGAATTAAGAGGTAAAAAGAAAAAAAATGCAATTAAAAGTATTTTTTATCTTCTTGCAAAAACAAGCTTCCACAAATCTCATGCTGAATTTTAAGATTAGCAAAAAGTAAAAAAAGACGGTAGCAAATGCATCAATCAGTCAATCAATCAATCAATCAATCAATCAATCAATCAATCAATCAATCAAATCTATAAACAGCTGGGAAAGTTTTATGTTTGTAAATGTATCTGATATATATGTCATTAGAGTGCTTTGAACATGTTAAAATGCACAGGGAATGAAAATAATTTTACCACAAAATTGAATTGGTATTAACTCTTCTTTACTAAATTGTAGGTGTATTCAAAAGCTCAGTCATTTTATGCCACTATAAATATTTTCATACATTCCCACACATTCTACAGGCCAATAAAATGTTTAAAAAGCACTGGGTGGGAGGCCTCAAATATGTCCTGTACAAGATTTACTCTGTTATGTGCAATAACACCAAATCATATGTACTGTATCTAAGAGCCGTGGAGTGTGTGTGAGTGATGTAGATTATATTGTACCTATAACATCTGCTCAGCCTACCCTGACTCTCTGATCTGCTTTCAATTTACATTCCTGCCTGGTGATTTCTATCACTCCACTTTGATAAATCAAAGAGTGATTTACATAAAGGCAGTCCCACGCTCGGGCTCAAGGAGTCACATGATGGTGACTGAGGTTAAGCTCAAGACAGCAGGCAAGTGACCACAGACAGATATATACTCAGATATTTTCTAAAACCTACAGAGGCAGCATTTTAAAGCCTCATTACTTCAAATGCATTCAAGATATATTTATCATCGTGTGATTCCTGGGAATCAAACTCAGCACTATGCACTATGATTTACCAGTCTACCACTCAAACTATCTTGTCCCCACTTTTCTGTTGACACAATCTGCTGCCTTATAAATAAAGGCAAAAAGCACAAAAAAAAAAAAAAGAAAAAAAAAATCAACAACATAAAAATGGTGGTGAACATGTACTCTCAATTCTAAAATGGTATTCTATTTTATATATAGATGGATAGATATGTATAATTTATTTATTTATTTTCTTTGCTTGTTTACTAAAACTGGAATGTGAACAGAATTAATCAAACTTCCAACCTTTGAATGAAATGCAATTAAGGGCTTTTGATATGATGAATGTTCTTTTTAGGCTACAGGGCTCTCTGGAATACTTGATTCTGATTGGCTAATCAGTGGAATCTGTGGAATTCAGCCGTCAGATACAAAGGGTCAAGCAGAATTCTTAAGAGATCTATGCTGATTAATGCTGTATAATAGGGAGGACTAACAGCTGCTGATGGAACAGCTATGGTGTGACGGTGTGCTATAACAGTCTATGGGAAAATAAAATTCAGGAACAAAAACAACCAGCCTTGAGATTTGTTGTTGCCTTAACTGTTGCTCGGTTCCAACCGTGGGCTCACTCTCTCAGTTTCATACAAAGGCAACCTGAGTTTCAGTTACCAGTAGTAGTGAAAGTTACCTCAATGGACGTCTTAAAATGAATAATAAATAAAACAATTTAAAGTCATTTTAAGATTTCATTTAAACATGTTTTTAATTAATTGTTCCTGATCATCCTGGCAGGGTTTATTTTACTGTAATGACAAAAGTGATTTAATGATGGTTAGAAATACAATCTATATCACAGATCTGGAGATGATGCAAGCAAGCATCAGAATGGATGGCCTCCTTACTCTTCGATGAAAACCAGCAGGCCAGCTTTATTTCACCCAGTCCTATTAAAGTAGGTGTAAGGGCTGTCAGATGGAGGCAGGTTGTGACCTTTCTGCTCTTATTTATAAAGCCCAGCTGAGGCCCCTTGGTGAGAAGCTCCACTTCAGTACAGCAGTGAGGAGAAAGGAAAGACTGAGGTCAAAGGTTAGGATGACCCAGTCACACACTCAGTCTTCCCCTGCTCATTCCTGCACTCTCGCTGTCATAGATTGCTCTGTGTTTCTCGCAAGGGTTACCAGGCTCCATCTAAATCTCAAATTGGATTCAGCGGGAAAAAACTGATGTGGCAGATGTGACATTTTTGACGAGGAGAAATCAATCAACTGACAAGCCATATAGCTACAATAATGGCCAAACTGAAAGGTGGCTATAGTTCGATATTCTTAATATTAAATCTTTAAAGGTCCCATTTTTCGTGCTTTTTTGAAGCTTTGATTGTGTTTACAGTGTGCAATATAACATGTGTTCATGTTTTGCATGTAAAAAAACACAGTATTTTTCACACAATTCACCTTCATCTGTATACCGCTGTTTTCACTGTCGTAAAAACGGGCTGATGACTTCCTTGTTCTATAAAGTCCCTCCTTCAGAAATACATAACGAGTTGTGATTGTGCCAGCGGTTCCTGTGTTGTGATTCGACAGCAGCTTAGAGCAGGCTGGCCTCCTGGAAACGCGATTGGACTAGAACGCACATGCTGGAGATCTACTTATAATCACAGGAGCGTTTTTACTGACGAGATGCGCATGAAAATCGCATTGGATTTTTTTGCACAGCCCTAACATCTAGTTAACAAAGCTAAACAGCGTTGCCCTTTGTGTAATAAGTTACAGAAACTGTTAAACGCACCAACTTAAATAATAAAATACACTTAATGGTTGTGGTCCATAAACAACGCCTTCTCCAGACAAAGAGGGAACTGCTCCATCTTTCAAGAATAATCTTTGTGTGAATCCGACATTAAACTGATTGAGATTGAGGAAGCTGTCCTCAGCAAAATTTAGTTGCATGTAGTTTTACATGCTGCATGTAGTTTTACATGTGGATTACAATTTTCAGGAACCGACTTAAACATAAATTGTAACCATTGATCTCCAAGTACCCCCGTCCCTGGGAAGGCCCAACAAAGGGGATTGGACTTCGAGATGACAATAACAGCGTTTCGATGACATGGCGACAAACACAAACGCAACTCTTCCTCTTCTCCGTCGGAGCGCAACAAGACCACGCCCCCCTTTTTGTGAATTCATGTGGGCGGAGGTTAGTCAAAAAACTGTTCTAGTGACGTCATTACTGCAGGAACTAGAGGGATGTAGTCCAAACAGGTCGTTTTTTGTAGGCGAATTCTGTTAAATAAAATATCTCGCTTGGCATTGAACTTTGAGCTTTAGAATTTTACAGATATTATTTATACTCTAACAACAACATTACACACTAACTGTGAAACATGGGATCACGAAGAACGGGACCTTTAATATAGGGTATGATGGCTATCAGTGATTAAATCAACCAATCAATAAAATCTAGCATGTGCAGAGTGAATTTACAATGGCAGTCAAGATTTAATATAGAATGACTGATTAGAGTGAGGTGTATTTCAATATTTTTGCTCTGCCAGAAAACAAAACAAAACATATAACAAAAATATATTTTTAAGTAGTGTTCCTAATGTTCTGAGATGTTCTCTAATCCCAGAGCCCATGCTAACTCTCTCCTCGCCCCCAGTGGATCAGGGCAGAACTTTAGCAAAGTTGCTGGCAGGACGTGTTCTTCCAGAGGGGAACACTGACTGCACAACCCATTAAAGCCAAGATCTTCTACTAATGACGTCTGGAGGAAACTCAAAGCAAAAGATGAAAGAAAGTGCTTTGAGGGCTTTCAGTTCTTCTTTCACCCCAACTTCTGTGCCACGAACAAAACTAAACAAAAAATGCTTTATATTAAGCATGTCTTAATTAACACAAAATGAAACAATAAAAAGTCTCCAAGGTGATGCATTAATAATTACATATTGCATCAACTCCTATTGCAAACTCTAATTCTTTTCTTCTAAATTTTAACACTTTAATCATTGATTCATTCATTGATTGTATTTGTAAAAAAAGGTATTAAATCAAAGAAATTACAAAACTTATTTTCCTTAGTAAATATTTGCAATCAGTGTTATTAATTGTAAAGTCTCTCTCTATGCATTTCATGAATTCGATTTTCTGAAGTTCATAAGCTTCCATCAGCTATAAATTCAAGTGCTACACAAAATCATGAACATTATATCATCTTAATGGCATACTCTATTCAATATATATGTCTGCCAGGCTTTCACCATTGAATGATGTAATTAATTAATCAATATAATTCATTACCTTTGGTGGGCAGAGTGTAATACAATGACTTAAGCATAATCTAGTATCTAGTGTTTAATCACTTCATTTGATTTAAAAATCAGTTGTGGAAGCAGGTTATTGACTTGTTTTTACAGACACAGACACAAGTTAGTGACACAGGTTAATTTCAGATTAATCATATATATATATATATATATATATATATATATATACACACACACACACACACACACACACAATAAGAAGGTTTCAATATAATTTCATTTGTAGTTGCACATTTCTGAAGTAAAATTTGGGATTAATATTTATGTGGTAATATTGTAGACATCTTTAGCATTACTTATTTTCTATAAGTGCTGCTGTAAACATATATATATTTTTTCCATTTAAACCATGTTTTACAACCCATCGCATATTTCTACTGAAACTGGTGAAACTCTATTGCATCAATATTTGCTCAAATACTTTTTTTCTCCGTGTGCTCCTTGATGTATTTTTATTGTTTTGCCATAGGTGGCAGTGAAGGGAAATGTAGGTTTTACCCACTCTTACATGCTATATCACTTTAAAGTTTCAATGTAAAGTAGAGCAGCGCTGTGCAGACACTGGGTCTTTTACATTTGATCATATTTTATAGACATGATTAAAGACATTCTACCTGCGTGTTTCAAGGTGTTTTATAATGTGCAGCCACCTGTTGTGAAATACTCTGGAGCTTAGTTTTTAGTTGTTATAATCTGCAATGACTTAATAATAAATGACTTTAAAACTCAGTTACTGCCTTAGTTGTATTGTTATTTATTTATTTATTTTTAGAACAAACCTGGCTGTAAAAGTTATTTTTAACCCTATTTATTCTAAACTGATTTAAAGGTATCCCAAAAATCAAAATTCTGTCATCACTTACTCACCCTCTAGTTTTTACAAACATGTTTGAGCTTCTGTTGAAAATAAAAGAAAATTTTTTGAATAATATGAGTAAATAAACAGCTGCTGGTCCCTATCGACTTCCATAATATGGATATACTTTAATACCAATCTAAGAAAGTAACATTAAATGATTTAAATTCCTGTTGCAGGACAGTCAGAAAAAATTATAAATTGCAGGTTGTATGTTGAAAATTTTTCTTTAGGGCTGTCAAAGTTAACATATACTAACTCACATTATTAATTAGGCCTAATTACAGTGTCTGTAACCCAATACTTCTTGCATTTCTATTTTATCTAAATTTGATTTCAGAAATCATGAGTTTACTCAACTAAAAATGTTTCTTTTGTGGTTTATACATTTTCACAGTAGGCCTACTTCAATAATGTGAAGAATAATTCAGCTTTAAACAAAGTAAATATTTTCCAGACAATATTTCCCTCACACTGGGAAGTCTTTATTCATTGAAATTTACAGCTACATACAGTTTAGGAAGGGGTCATTGACGTCAGCAAATTTGAAAACTTCTGCACTGATCTTAACATATGTATGGCATGACATAAAATGTCCTTGCAAAAATAAACATGTTCTATTTATATAGCGTCTTTAGTCCGGTCCCAAACTCTTCCTAGTTTTATTGGCTCAGTGTAAACAATACGTTTCCAGCTGTTTCACCAGACATGTTAGAACAGTGTTGATTGACATTTCTTTAATGCAATCAAAAGAGAGGCAGAGTTATTGTCGTCTCTGATTGGTGGCCGCGTCTTCAAGGGGTGGGGATTGGAAGTTGAATCCGAATCCAGCTGTGAATTGGTTCGCATGAGCGGATTCGTGCTATAGACCGTTTTGCCGACTGGGAGAATCACTGAAGACTTGTGAATTTTCGCAATAATAGACAAGACTTCAGCATAGAGAGCTCTCTTGCGCATCCTTTCAGCACGAGGTTAAGCTTTTCTTTTTCATATGCAGCCAGAAAATCACTGCTTACACCTTTAGAAAAGATTCTGAAGGATTTTACTGATTGTCTGCGGATCTATAACTGTCACTGTTGTGAATACTTTTGAGCATTAGATCCTGCGGTGATCTAACAGAAAAGAACTAAACATTGAATTGTTATCTTTGATCATTACTTTTAAGTGCGCGCACCCGGAGAACACGAGCGAAGCGCACAATTGAGGATCGGGAAGTAGTTTTGCAGGACCTTGCCTTGTTTTTATACAATGTTGAAATCTTAAGGCATGATGTCCAAGACAAGTCACTGAGATGCCCATAAACCTGCTTGCGCTGTAACTGCCACCTGGAAACTCAGCCTGCGAGCTCCAACTGATCCTGTTCAATACCATCATTTGGATTGCTTTTGCAACAGAAATGATCATGCGATGAGTAAGCTCGATTTGGGCACATTGTCAGAAGCAATTACAGGTAAGAAATCAACATTTAGAATATTTGCCTGAATTATTGTTAAAACAGAATATCGCTCATTTGCCTGATCATTAGCTATATGGTGTGCAATCATATTAAAACATGGTAGCAAGTTTTAAAGTAAGTCATAATTGGTATTTATTCAAAATTTAGAATTATTATTATTATTATTTTTTTTATCAAGTATTTATTTAATGACAGGACACCAAAGTACCACATCGTATTGTTTGTGTCTTTTTGTTTTTTCCCCATTAGTACAGTTCCATCAATTCATTACTGAATACCAGCCTGTAAAATTACAATAGTCTCAAAAGTCCTGCCTTTTATATAACCTACTCTTCTTTTGTTCAAATGTAGCCTACCGACGTTAATAAATAATAAATATAAATCATATATATACATATATATATATAGCCTATATATATATATATATATATATATATATATATATATATATATATATATATATATATATATATATATATATATTACAAACTTGTAGGTTGCATAAAATAGACATGTATGCTCTTCTACCATGGCTTTTAATCGTTCATATTCATAATTGCGTAAAATCAGATTTATTTTTTAATTGTGTAGCTTGTAATGCATGCATTTTCTCTCCTCAAAGGGGAGAATGATGGCTGAAGATGGAGGAAATATATCCGAGGATCATCAGTTGAGGGAAGCAGAGGGTAGCTTCTCTCTTCCAAGGACTTTTATACGACTTAACGACCTGTCCGGTGGCGGGGAGCGCAGTGAGCTTGAGTCTGATGGAGGCGAAAGGCGGGAGAGCGCAGCCGGAGCAGCGGCGGAGGAGGCGTCCGCGTGCGGCGGGGAACCCTTGCCGTATCCGACTCTGGCACCGGTTGTGTTTTTCTATCTGAAGCAGACCACGCGCCCAAGGAGCTGGTGTCTGAAAATGGTTTGCAATCCATATCCTTTCAAACTCAAATCCTCACCTGGATGCCATTCACCTGTTCAGGTAGGACGCGCTCCGGCGAACGCCGCCGGGCGCTGTCTGAGGTTTGAAAACAACGTATTCGACACAGTAAATAATAATTATGGCTTTCTTTAGTTGTTCTCTTTGGAAATGAGGGAAATCGCGAAAACAACTCCCAAACACACACACAACATATTTTTAAGTCCCCATTGTGTTGATAGTTCAAATGAAAGTGCCTTAATTCCGATAGTGATGTGAAGGACAACATGATCCTGCAGAATTTATGCGTCTTGGCAAGCATGAAATGTTACCTCATAACTGTCTTAACACAGTTTCGTGCGTTTGTATGACAAACAAGCTGAGGAAAGTCATTATATTCCATTAACTGACCAACAAGGCATCACTCTGAGGCACGTTATGACATTAGCACATTTATTAGCACTGATGAGTTAAGTTATTTGCTTGGTGTCTTGAATTTCTTGAGCAAAGGACTGTGCACAAAAAGGCTTTATATCATCAGAATTTGTTACTTACTAAACATCATGGTATAAAGAAATGGCGAACAGAAAACAAGTATTTTACAAGGTGGATATGTATGATGTGATTCATACAAAAATGTGCAATTTTTAAATATAAGTAAGCATTGAGGTCCACCTCTAAACCCGACCATCATGACCATAAGCAGATCATAGGAATTAGCCACCAATTTGGCAAAACATAAAATAGTTAAGAATTGCTATAATTACAATTGTGTTGGCAGTGCCTAAAATTCTACATAAATTGCATTGGGTCTATATCTTCATTGCAATAAGTCCATTACTTTTTACAATATCAGATGAAGGATTCAAATGACTCCCTCTGAGATTTATTTGAAAAGAAATCAATAGCCAATATTTAAGTGTAAACCAATCAATCCTCGCTTGGCTTTCAGTAGGAGCACATAACAAGTGGTTTAGATTAGTCACATCTATCTAGTCCTAATGACTGTAATTTTTAGGGTGTTGTTAAAGCTCTCATCCCCGCAGCAGCGAGATGATTTCATTTTATATCTTAAGAGGACTCCTTGTTTAGCTGCCAGTCACTTCGCAGAAAGAGGAGAAAACAGACCTGATTGCAAGCATGTGAGAAAGGGATGTGGTTTGCATGTGTGAGTCAGAGGTGTGCACTTGCAAGTATGACTGATTCTGGGTGTAGGTGATCTGTTTGGTTTTCGACGGTCTCGCAGCAGCCTCGACCGAAGAATGCTCTTTTGGATCGAAGGAGCTGGCTGGATGTGATTGTGATGTCTAGGCTCAAATGCTTTGTTTTTCTTCAGTAGGAAATATGATGAGCTTTGTGGCCTCTGAATGGCTGCCCAATCAAACACACTCATCTTTCCCCATTCTTGTTTCTCAACCTCCTCACGCTCTTTCCCCATTAGACAAGCCCACATCCCTAAAACATAAGGCTTGCTTATGAAACACACTGCCACTGGGTGTGAGTGAGCCTCGTGGTTCTCTGGGCCAAATGGTTTGGTATCCTCAGAGATGATACAGTAAAGTCTGTTTTTGCCATTGCATTTTCATGTTCTTAAATGCCACTGTTTCTGCCGCATTTCTGTTAGTTCAGTGTGCTCATGCGCTTAGGAGAGGACTGAGCCAAAAGGGATCCTATTAACTGTGGTCAAGAAAAAGATGTGGAATTCCCTCTCCTTGAATCATCATGCTGCACAGCTGCACACACAATCTGTTCACCGTCCAGTCGAGATAAATGAACAGGCTGGCTGTTTATTTTGATTTTAAAAAGCTATGAAAAGGTGGTTAGGTAAAGTAACTGTAATACAGTCAAATGTGATACTGATTCCAAAATACAGGAACAAATCATATAGCGTACAGTGGCATTTGCTTAAATGGGAGTGTCCCCCGTGCATCCTCTTGCAGATTTATGTGTCAAGACAGCTCATCTCTTACGGTGCCGTCTCATGTAATGATTCCTTGGGCAGCAATTTCTGTTTTTAGATCATTGTTGTGGTGTGGAGTGGGGTCTAAATCTCCGGGGCTCATTATTATCAGAGAGCTTTTATTTATATGTATAGTCTTCATAGATGACCTTTAATACATCTCTGTAGCCATTAGATAAAGGTCACTGTTTTTTAATAGTTTGTAAAGTATCTCAGATCGATCTTCTGTTCATCCCATTGGAAGCAAGTAAAAGTGTTTGCCCTATTTGAGATTCTTTGGACAAGCTCATTTTTGTATTTTTTCCACTCTTGGGATGTAAAATTGGAATTTCGAATTTGTCCGTCTTGCATCGTCTGGCAATCTCATTTGGAATTTGACGTGTGTCAGTTGATCACTCAATCAGTAAATCAAAAAAATTTCTTTGTATTATTGATTCGCAAGTAATGAAGGATTTTAAGTCCTTGTGCGTCTGTTTGAAATTAGTAAATGATCCTGCAGTCTTTGTGATTCATCATTTTGTGTTTGTATCCCGTCAGTCATTAGATCTTTTCTCCCTTGAGTGTTACTCTAGCTTATTGAACCTTTGACTTGTCCTCTGTCATGGGGTTTTCTCTGGAACCTCTAGCATGTAGCTTCGGCATTCTGGGAGTGTTTGTGTGATTTGTGTGTTCTTAAGAATGCTTGTGTGAGAGCGAGAGAGTGTTTGGGCGACTCAGAAATATACTTCCATTTGAAAGTCTTTTGAATGTTGGGACTAGATAGTTAATTTCTTTGAAATTGAAACAGTAATCTAGTTAAATTATTAAACAGATTTAAGTATATAAATAATGGATTATAGAATTTATAAGTGATTTAATTATGTAAATATTATAGAGTCTGCATTACGGCTGCATGATTATGACAATAGTCAAAACTGTCGATTATTCCCTTGAGATTGTAAGTGCGATTATACGATTGTCACAATTTACACTGAATGATGTTTATACCATTGTTTGATGCAACTGCATGCCATATTTTTATATGAAAATAAGCAAGCTTAAAAAAAACTTACTGGCAAACTTTTAGTACTTTTCTGTAATATTAAGTCTCAAATGTCAACTATAAATCGGATTGGTTTCTTCTTTAAATTATATATAAAAAAATGAAAAATATGAATTGTATTATAATGTTATACTAAAACTAAAATTAAAACAATGGAAAAACACATATGCATGCAGAATAACATAAGTGGACTTTGAATGATTAATTGGCGTTTTGAATGATTACGTAATTGTTGCATCAGTAATTGTTCTCGCGATTAGAAATTCGATTAATTGTGCAGCCCTAGTCTGCACGTGTTGCATGCGTAACAGTTTGTGTATAATGTGCATTTAAACACAAAGCTCTCCAGGTTCCACATTATTGCATTTTTTTTGCACTTTTGCAGTTTCTAGATATCTTTGACATTGTAAGTTAATTTACAAATTCAGTGAAAACCATTAGAAATGGCACCTTAAGGAATAACTAAAAGTAGAATGGAAGACTTTCAAAAGTACAGTGAGCATAGAGATCTCAGTCCACTTGCAATGTAAACTTTCTTTTTTATTGTTTGTTTGTCCTCCAATTTTCATCAAAGCCATAGAAATTGTTTATTGTATCACGTCATTATAAATCAAATAATTTTTTGATTCATTTTTTTTTAACCATATTGTGCAGCTCTACTAAACAGCAGCTCATTTAAGTTCAGCGGTTGTGGGAAAAAACAACAAAAACAAAACTAGAACAGTTGCTTTTGGTCACAAAAAAAAAAAAAAAAAAAGTTGCAAATCTTTGCATTCACATTGTGTCTAAACTTAAGTGGATTCATATGTAGATTGGCAGATTTTTTTGTCTACCTTATATATTATATTTATATATTATGCAGAGAGTTTGCAGTCAGTTAGTAATTGTGTTTTTGTGGTCTTTCTGTACAGTTCTCTATGTATTACTGTCAGAAGCATTTATTTCCCCATCAATTAAACTGTTAAAAATACTGTAGAAAACAATTTTGGAAATTGCAAATTCCTTTGAAATGCTTACATGAGACAGAATTATGTGCCATGGTGATGCTATCTGTGTAGCAAGATGCTCAGATTGCTGATGCAATTTTAGGAAGCAAAACAAAGTCTTCAGTTAGACTTTAGCTTAATTTATAAACACTGATAAGCTTCTGCATGCAATTCTGCTTTTTAAGTAACAACTTCTATTTGAATTTGTAGTAAAAATTCCAGCTGAGCTACACTCTCTTGGTTAACATCAAAGATACTTATTTAATAGCATTTAACATTCATTTTACTGGATCCTGTAACACATCAGTGCACTAAATAATGTATGAAACATCAATGCAAATAATTCCATAAGAAAATGAGAGAATAATTACATTATAAAAATCATATGAAAAACCAACAGGACCTCCATTGTTAGGGCGACTATGTCCTCACTCCATCTAAGCTAATAGATCTCCCAAAATGCCACTCCACATCCTCATTATAGACTTAAACATCACAGAACTTTCTCTGCACATGGCCAAAACACTATCAGTCATCTCCAACATGCTCTACTATCTGTGATGACACTGCAGACACATCCAACAGTAGCTATTTCAGTCTCAAGACCATCTCCAGACCTTAAAAAACAAGGTCAGTAGTTAAGCATGTGATAATGCATGTGGTAGATTTTGGACTTCTCAAAACGTTTTTTTTTTCCAGTGAAGACCACAGTAAAACCACGCACTATGTGTGGCTTTGCATTTAACTTTTAAGCACCTCACTAGTCTCACTTGTGTTTTCCTGTGGATTTAGTGTGATAACTGAAAAATTTTACCCAGCAAACTCCAGTGCTGCTCCATTAGAGCTCATCTTACAGTGTTCAGCCTGAGCAGACAGCATCTTCTCAGGACACGGAGGATATTTCAGTTTGGTAGCTGTCGTTCAGATCACTGGGTTTAGACTGGTTCTAATCTGTTCTTATATATGACTATTAATGGAATATCATAAACATTTATTAGGACTGCAATGTAACACATCAATTTTGTGTGCTGAATTCTAAAACAAAATACATAATTAAACAGTGTTACCATTAATAACTATTCTTTTTCTATTCTACCTGTTTTCTTTTTATTTATTATGTTATTTAAAAGCCCTTGCTACATGTACTGTGTTAAGCTAACGGAGACTTGTTATAGCACTTATATATCATTGCTCTTTTTGTTGTTTTTGATTGCTTTCACTGTCCTCATTTGTAAGTCGCTTTGGATAAAAGCGTCTGCTAAATGAATAAATGTAATAACTGGGGGTATAAATCGGACGTTTCATCACGAGTATTTGCAATACAATATTTGCTGATACCTTAAAATATACCTCGATACAATTACGATTTCTTACGATTCGAGGACCTAGAGTCAATTTATCATCACCTTGGAATTATAATGTTCTATATGAAATGTGTATATATATAATGTTTTAGTTATTCACATATTCTTATTTGCATTATTTGATGTTATTTTTAGGTTGTGTACATTTTGGGACTGATGTATGAAAGAGACTTGTTTCTCATATCACTATGGAATGCAAAAACTTTGAAGTTCAATATCTCAAAAGTGCTCTTGAATTCTAGAAAAAATTGTATAATTCCAAGGTGACGACATTCATATTACCAGATACATTTTTATTAACTCACAAATGTTACCAAAATATAACATGAACATTTAATTGAACTTAAAATCAATCTTATTATTAATTTTACTGATGCATCAATCTATAATGATGCAAATAGTATGAATTATTTGTTTTAATTGCATACGCAAAATAATCAAATTCATTGCAATTAATAGGATTCAAATTTATTGATTGACAACCAAAATAAAAATTGAAACATTTATTGAAACAGAACTTTTTAACTAATTTAAAACTTTTTTTAGACTAATCCTTCCCTCCTTCCTGACTGATGTCATCAGCTCTATGGTAATATTCCTCTCCATGGTGTCACACTTGACTCTATTCTCTACCGCTGAGCACAGCCAGAACTCCCAGACCTGGAAACATGAGGTGAAAACATGCCGTCTGAATCCTTTTCACCTGCTGTTGATGCTCATTAGTTACCAAAGAACTCCTGCGTATTGTCACAAATCTACATTGCTTGTGAGCCAAATATGTGATTTACATCAGCTATATGTGTTTCAGGATGTGCAAGAGAGCATACAAAAATACTGTTCATTAGGAAATGATCCCTTCTTGAGTTACTCTGACTTTTTCCCCCAAACTGTTTGTGTTACTGGCACGTCCTGCTACTGTCTGTTATGTACTTTTATAATATTGCCAATGTGCTTGGCTTGGCAGCTTTCTGTTTCTTATGCATTGTTACTTCTGCTATAATTGGTGGTTTTGTTGCCAAATGCTCATGCTGTTGATTTATGAAGACAGATTTTGACTCTGGAGGCAATCATTGCACTAACTATTGTCAATTAATCACAATTTAGACCCTGATTCCTTCATTTGACAACCAGAAACTGAGCATAAACATAAAAAGCTGCTTAAGCCGGAGGAATGAAGCCAATTTTGCCATGCAGAAAATGGTCATTACTCTGTGTTCAATATTTCATAATTCCACCTTTTCCTTAGTTTTTTCTTCCCTTTTTTAAGGCCTCCCTCCCCATTACACATTTCAGGCTGAATCCCGTATATATGCCAAGTCTGTGAATTAATGTACAGTGGCTCATTACTGTGTCCTGTCAAAGCCAGACATCTATAAGCCCCCTATTTGAACAAGAAGGGAAGTTATAATTACCGCCAGACTAGTCTGTCCTTTAAATTAGTCCTCTATTAAATGTCTTGCTATCAGCTGAGAGCCACTGGGTCTGTATGCTGTACTGTATCTAAAGGCCTCAATACAGAACTTTTGTTTGCCCGTACAGTAGAGGCCGTTTGTTGTCTGCAAAATATATTTGAACATTAGCTTTCCAAATGAAGATGAAGTCGGATATTTGATCTCATAAACCTCCTTGTATGAGAAGTCAGAACCTTTTAAAATAAAACCAAACTGATTTGTACTCTTTTAGTGTACAGCATGTGTAAAATACATTGCTGTGTTTAAATTTCAGTTTTTATGCATTTATAGAAGCTAAATTAGTGGTTGATGGAAATTAAAGTCCCTTATGCTGCAAAAATAGAAGTCAGATACATGACCCAATCAGAACAAATTATCGACTTGTGCCAATAATTAAATATAAATTGTCTAATATATATTTGCCTTCGGTAGATATTGATCTATCACCGAGCAAAATTTAAATTTTTCATTCATTAAATCCTTGTGTATTAGACATATTCATGTAGAAAATTGTCTCTGTTACTCTGCTGGTCTTGATAATGAGTTAGTTGGAATTTGGCTAACCCAACACTTTTGTCAAAATAAAATGATCTATAACTTATGTAGATGGTAAAATAGTGTATTTCTGCATATAAAGTGTTTCCAAAAATAAAAAATAAAAGGCATGTGTTTAGACTTGTTTACCCTGGTGGGTTTCTAAATGGGCAGTTTCCTCGACAATCAGTATATCCAACTGCTTCATTTGGAATATTTACTCATCATAATCTGTCTGTATATTTGACCTGATTTCACACTAGAAAAAAGAAAGATGGTGGAATGAATCAAGCTGAATTGGTTGTTTGAAAAACACACATTATTATCAAAATGTCAGACTTTTGGAAAGCTCTGTCTTTTGTGTTGTTCTTTGAACGCATTTATATATTTCTTTTCTATATTACAGTACCTTTTGTCACTATTCTTGCATGGCCACCCCCTGCCAGTCTTCAACCTCTCAACACTATCTCTACTTCTCTTTCTCTCTGGGCTGTTCCGTGAGATGTCTGTAAGTTTCATTAGCTCTTCAACTTGTGTTTACTTTCGTTTAGTCTTATTACCATTTAAGATTTAACCTATCCTTTCCCTCTCACACATCCCCCTTCCCCTGCATGCTAAAACTTAGCACATTATATTTATTTCTGTTGATTCAATAGTCATGGGAAAGAAACATACAGAATGGTGATCTTTATTGCTTTGAGGTCAATTTTGTTGAGCAGTTTTACACCTACAACATCAAAAACAGACTTAAAATTACTGGATCCACAGGGCAGACTCACTCAGTGTTTTTCACTAGAGAAGACATGTTTGATGCTGTGGTTTAGTCTTTTCATGTGTGTTTGGTAGAGGTGTGTGGTACGTCCAAAATCTGGTATTAAGGTATGAGCAATTCTGAAATCTGACCTCGCCATATTTAAATGTATATTAACTGATCAATGTCGAAATTGGATGTTATAAATTGTAAATTTACATTTACAATGACTTTGTTGTCATCTAACCTTCATTTAATCTCTGAAACCACTAATAATTTAGTAGCTGTTAGATGTAATCGTTATTTAACCTCAAAATGAATATCGCTTATTATGCAGTACATTATAATTTTGGTACCTTTCTCTTCTGGTGGCAATTCTCTTGTAGGTTTTAAAATGATTGATCTTTAGCTTTTAGTGTTTTATGTAGCTTTATACACACACACACACACACACACACACACACACACACACACACAAACACGCACTCTCTCTCTATCTCTCTCTCTCTCTCTCTCTGTCTCTCTCTCACACACACACACACGTATGTATATTTATAAAATTTATTTAAATAGTATATAATTTTAATACTGGCTATAACATGAAAATAAGACTTTATGAATGAAATGTAAAAATAATATTATAATGCAAATAGTTCTAGACTTTAATTTCTGAACGGATTCTTACATTAAATGTTGATAAGGTAGCAGATATCACCCAGTCCTGTGTTTACATGCTCAAAGGTATTTGTGCTATGTGACTTGTCAGGAGGTGAGGTGTGATTGCTTTTGTTGTCCCAAGCTGGGATGTCCAATTGGCCATGAAGATCCCCTTTTTTGGCTGGAGCAGGTGGCGTTGATAGACCCCAGGACTGACCCGCACGTTTATCAGTGGCGTCCTCCCCTCATCACCACACTTAGAGGCCCTTCAACCTGCCCGGTGTCATCACAGTTCCAGTCACGATGATCAACCCAGAGTCTGGGCATAAAAAAAAGACATTGCTTACTGGAGATAAAACCTCTTAGGTTATAAATATCTCTTTAAAGCAGAAAGTATAGCTGTATATGGCACGGTATGAAGTTGCGGCTGTGTTTTGGAGTTCTTCCTTGTGAGAGATCAAAAACATCTGCTTATATGTTTAAAGCACATTTGACCCAAAAGAAAAGAACTAAAGAAAAGCAAAACCCTTTTCCTACACCATCCAGTCCAGGAAGACTGATGTGACTTGGTTAAAAGGAATCCCGTTGTGCCCTAATAATTATTGTCCTGAACATGTCCAAGCAATCCCCTGCAGAACTTGCAATTAAAAATTTTTCCAAGCAGCATACCTCAATATTCTCTTGCCGTAATGCTGCCAACACCTGAAAACTGAATGTAGGGGGTGGAAGCCTGGGGAAACTTTCCCAGAATTCCAGCGTTGTAAAGTAATTATAGTGTAAAGCTTCATTGGCTTTTATTGGGATCCATCTTGCCCTTATCATCTCTAATATTAAGACAACTTATCAGGGGGAAGTTTTGGTGTCTCGCAGCCCTGCTGCTGCTTCCTGTAGTTGATGAAAAGCCACAGTGACATTTACAGCTTCCAAACCATTATAGCCTAATAGCGTTGGGTGATGCCGTCCTCACCAGCAACAAATAAGCAGAACGAATTTGGGAGCTACTACGTTACATTTGAATGTCATGCTATTACCTGAACAGGCCCGTGTTGTAATGCGAGCGGCAGTGGAAGAGCTATAAAAAGGGAAACCTTAACCTTTTACTGCTGTGAATGGGAGGATGTTAGTCCTGTAGATTTGGCGATTATGACAAGACAAAACGGCCACAAACAGAGGTGGGCTGTTGACTCTGTGCAGCTGTCACAAAGAACCAGGCCACTTGCTGTTAGGAAAATTCATCTTAAGTTTTATGGTTTATTCGGTTTAGATTTTTTGGTTTTGATCTGTTGCGTTTAGTTCGAGGATATCTTAAGCAATCATCTTCCTATGAGGCCTGGCACGCAGAAATTGAACAATGGCGTCTGTAATCTGGCCTAGATTAGGCATCGCAGTCAGGCTTCCCCCATGTGTTTGCCTTTTTTTATATTTTTCTATGCCCCTTTCCTCCCTTCGAGCCCCCCTCCCTGTGTTTTATTGGAAATTCATTGTGGGGTTGTAATCTTGTTATATGGAGTTGTTTTGGACCTTGGGGAGTTTGTTTAAATGTTCACTTCTTTACATTAGGCAGGAGATACAGCGAATAGATATTGCCTGTGTGTGTTTTTCCTGATAGAGCTGTCTCGTGTGTACGTGTTGCTGTCACACTGAGTCAGGGGGAGTAGGGGAGACACAGCCCTCGTGGTTTTCGTGTCTCTCGTTAACATTTTTTGTTCAGGATTTCCTACAAGATGTGGCTACAAAAACAGTTCCAGACCCCCTCGACATCTCCCACTTGCTCCCTCCCTCTCTCAGAACAGAAAAAAGAAAAAGAGAAATCTGCTTTTAATTTAAATATAAGTAGCAATACACTAGAGTCTTCCAGGTCCTAAAGTCCTTTATTTTAAAAGCAGATAGCAAATATGGAACCTGAATACAGAAAAAAAACACACAAAAAAATCCTCTCCATATTTATTTAAAACACAGTAGGGTGACCAGATATCAATATAATATAATATAATATAATATAATATAATATAATATAATATAATATAATATAATATAATATAATATAATATAATATAATATAATATAATATAATATAATATAATATAATATAATATAATATAATATAATATAATATATGCATTGGCATTTCAGAGGCATTCTGTGTTCATATACTATAGTTATTGCATAAACCTGGTTTATGTTTGTATAATTTATGTAATATTGTAGTATATTTTTATATTTTGAATTCCTGGTCTACTAGCCACTAGAGGATCCATAAATAAGGTGTAAATGTGTGGTAACATTTACTGTTTTTGGTGAATTTTTGCAGGCAATATCCAGTCATTTAAATAGGAAACCTATGCGATCGAGAATTTCATATGAAGGTGAACAATTTCCCTACACATATTTAGCAACAGGTTTAAGTTGTTCACATAAATTTGTCAATGACCAACAGAAAGCTGACTGGATTGAATCTGAAGGAGTATAAGAGGCCCTCGAGGAGTGACAGAGGAGTTTGTGAATGTCCAGAGGATGCGAGCGTGAATAATGAAGGGGACAGTATGGAACTGGGCGATGCTAAAGTGACAAGTGGGCTGTGAGTTGAAACACAAGCAAAGGTTGTCTGTTAGTTGAGTTCCCCTTGATTTCTGTCAGTTGTGTTGTCGGGGGTGGATGAGATACAACAGAGCCTTTAGAGGGTATCGTATTTTACACCCGCCATCAAACTCAACCTCTCCTAATGATATTGACTTTATATGTGTCCTCTTACATCCTTGTCCTTGTGAATCATTCATAACATCAAGGCCTTCAGATGTTACAGCTACAGAGATATACAGTGACATCTTCAATATTTTGATCACTAAACCCCATAAATGTATGGGGAGCGTTCTTTGATACGTTAAAACCAGCATACCGCCTGTCAGAGGAGGTGAAAAAGGCCACAGTCTTGTAGTGTTGTACACACACTGTCTCATGGGAAACAAATGAGCGCCTTGGCCTCAGACTCGGTCACACCACATCATTTATCTTGTCCTGTAGAGTGTAATCATTGGAGTGCTGCGCAGTTGCTCGGGCGGTCTGTGTCCGGGGAACACCCCAGGGGTGCTCCCGCCTTGGAGCTGTCCTCACTGGTGGATATGCTGACCTGGATATGAGCAGAGGCATTGTGGCAAAATAATATATGATATGATATGATATAATACGATACATTGTTATGTTACGTAACATTATGTTATACTATACAAGCTTAAAAAGAAATAGAAAGTTTTAAATTAAAAAGTAAATTTAAAACTACTAAAAAACTTTAACTAAAAATGTTGCTAAATGAAAACTTAAAATATAAAAATAAGTTAATATTAAACTTTTAATAAATATTACAATAGTATATAAGTACTTAAATAACACTGGTAGTATGGTGGTATACTATTCTGAATTAGGCTGATGAGGCAAGGATCCATTCTTCTTGGTAGCCATTTGCTATGCCTGCTGAAAAATTTAGTGTGTTATCATATTTTGTTCTATCTAACCAAATAGGCAGCTGTGGCCTAATGGTTAGAGAGTTGGACTAGTTACCCGAAGGTTACTGGTTCGAGTCTTGGTGCTGGCAGGAGTTGTACGTGGGAGGGAGTTTATGAACAACGCTCTCTTCCACCCTAAATACCCATGGCTGAAGTGCCCTTGAGCAAGGCACTGAACCCCCAGTTGCTCCCTGGGTGCTGGATATATAGCTGCCCACTGCTCAGAGTGTTCACGGTGTGTTTGCTTCTCTCTGCTGTGTGTGTGCACTTGGATGGGTTAAATGCATAGCACCAATTCCGAGTATGGGTTACCATACTTGGCAAAATGTCACGACGACTTTTTCACCAAATGTGCCTTTTTAGCAAGTTCGCAGCATTATACTAAGTTAATAGACTAAGCTGTTGGCTTGCTAACCAAGACTGAAGCTGTATCCCAAATGATGCACTGTACACTATGCACTCATACACTATGTACTTATGCACTATGTACTCAGCCATGTAGTGTATGAATTATGTAAGGTTATTTTGTCATTCATAATTGGAGTCTGATAGCCCCTCCCCCTTCGTTATGTAGTTAAAGCTGCGACAGTTGAGTGCATGAAGTGTTCAACATTCCATACTTCGTTTTTCGCTTATTTAAGTGCATCATCCGGGTGTTTAAAGTGCACTTTTTCTTTTTGGAATTTTTAGTGTGGATGCACTACTCACACTATTTATACTACAAAACATCATCTAGTGCATAAGTACGCGATTTAGGACGCACCTTGTTTGAAAAGAAAGGAATGTTCCTTTTTCAAAATATTATAGGTGTTATTTATATTAAAAAAGATATATGTTTATACATATTGATTATAACTGATACATATTAATGATTTTTTTTGAGCTTACGCTGGTTTCATCTGTTATTATTATTTTTTTTCATAAAAAGTAGTTTTAGTCAATGGAATAATTTTGAGGTTCATGCTAATGGTTGGAATGCTAAAGAAAAACTGTCTCTAGGGCTATGACTGACGTCGCCCCCTATTGCCTTATATAGTGCACTATTTGAAAGTCATTTAATTGCTATTTACTGAATAGCCATTTGTACTGATGTCCTCAATAACGTGTGTACAATCAGTGTACATAGCTAGCTGCTAGAGAATACCCATGCACCGTGAACATTGTGCTGAATGAATTCCTGCATCTTGCAGCAGAAGATGATGTCCACAGCACTTCTGCAACACTCAGTGAATTTACTCACTCATTTTCATCCACTGGACTATATTAGTGTAGTAATGTAGGGAATAGGTAATATAGGGAACCAACTATGTATTCTATATTGCTCAGACTAAGACCCGACTAATCGTTAATGGAATTGGATGTCAGTTACTTTCATGGTCAGTTATCAGATTTATTGATTAGTTATAGCAGCCCTAACTCACATGCCTCACGGAACAAGAAATTTCCAGCTTGCCATGCACATAAAAGAGAGAAAATCTGCAAATCAGATTCAGACCATGTGACACACTCCCTCTCCAGCCATCTGAATCTCACAAAGACAAACGGTTGGCTGAGCAGATTTTCAAGTGTCTAGAGCTTAAGATGACTCACTAAAATCATTTTCTCTTTAGTGTTCATTACTACCATTTAATTGCTAATCTCATTGTGTTTTGTGGTTAGGAGGTGCTGTGGTCTTTTTCTAGAATAATGATGGCTCATAGGAGACCTGCTCTTAATAGTTGTGGGCAACATCGTGGTAAACAATAATCATATAACTTATCTCCACTATGCTTTTTTTTTGTACATGATCGTTGACAAAGTGCACAGTTAATAACTTGCTGAAAGTGCACTGAAGAGCTTTTACAAAGCATGTATGTGAATTATTTAGCTAACAGCCAGTTCCCTTTAGGAGATCTGGACACACAATGAGCAGGGCAGTAGATTATGCACTTGGCAGCATCTTTAGACATTGCATTAGGCATATGGTGTTATTTTTTTGTTTGTGGGGGGGGGGGGGGTTTGGGGTATGGGGAGGGGTTTTTATAATTAATCTTTGTTTAATTTGTAAAAGCATTTTATTTATAATTATTTTAAATATTAAATATTCAAGTGTTTCTGTTTTTATTTTTTAGAGGGTTTATGGGTAGTTTGTGGGGTTTTAAAAGTATTCTTCAAGTTTACATGTTTTATATTTATTTTTTATTTTAAATATTTTATTTTATTATTCTATTCAAGTGTTATTAAAACCCTTCATTCTCGGATGTACCCCCAGACTTCGAGCTCATCTGACCGGATGGGAAGTCATTTATGTAATAAGTGCTCAAAAAATATCCCAGCTTTCAGAGGAGAATGTCCTCCTGAACAGCGGCCAATTACTATGCATCAGGTGCCTAGAATTCCCGGTCTTCCCTCTTTATCTTTTTCCTTTCTCTTTCCCTAACCATATTTATGTTTTAAGCCACCCTGACTGATCAGGTTGTGCATGGACAGAAAAGGGCACCTAGAAGAAATATTGTATAGTGTAAAAAAAACTAACAAACCTCAGTTTTAAAAGTCAGTTAGTGCCTCAAAATTATAAGTAGGAATGCTCTGAATATCAGTGCAGAAACTTTTTAAACAAGATTTTGTTTTCCGACAGCCTGATTAAACCTATGCACCCTGACTACATTGAAGTATTGTTGCAGTAAAGGAAGACTGATTGGAGCTTGAAATTTCACAAGTGTTTTTCAGTTTTGTGCAGTATGCATGAGACTGTCAGTGAACAGACTGTAGGCGCTCTATGGGCGTGCCGTCAGAGACTGTGCCTACACAACTACAATAGATAGATTTTGGATGAAAACAGCACAGCTGGTAGGTCAGTTGCAGCATGACGCCTGTGACCAATATAGTTATTATGTGTGCATTAACTAAACATCATTCACATTCACTTCTTGCTCAGTTTCACCTCCCTCTCTTTTTTTTCTACACAGTCTTTAAAACCTCGTGGTGTGCTCTCATGTTCCCCAGCCAGAGTAGTCACAGAGATGACAATTTCCATTTTATAAAACTGATTCTTGCCTTATTTTCTCTCTCTCTCTCTCTCTCTCTCTCTCTCTCTCTCTCTCTCTCTCTCTCTCTCTCTCTCTCTCTCTCTCTCTCTCTCTTTCGCACACGCTTCTCTTTCTTTGCTTTTTTCTACCTTTAATGATTTTGTTCCTCTGTGTGTTGGTTGCCATGGTTTCCCTCACAGAATGTAGTTGAGGTGTGCAAGCCCGCCCAGGCCTTTAGTTTTTATTGTGTTGTCAATCAGCCTGACATCTCTATTGACAACCTCAGTTTGAGAAAACACCAGGAAAGAATCTTGGCTTGAGCAATTAATACAAATAACAGCCATGTATAGCTCTGGACTGTTTCACTCTCAAGACTTTTATAACATTTAAAGCCTACATTAGACCGTATTCTGCTTGTTCTTTGTTTCAGATGTTTAGTTCCTTTACTTTTGGTAAGCCAAAATTTTCTTTTTATCTCCCATTTCTCTACAAAGTTATATGTATGTGTGTCTGTGAAAAAAATAGTAAAATAATAGTAAAATCATTAATTCAGTTAATTGAATGGTTATTTATTTATTTGTTTATGCTACTGTTCAACATTTTAGGGTAAGATAATGGTAAAATGAAATTAATACTTTTATTTAGGATGGGTGCATTAAATTGATCAAAAGTGAATCTAAATGTTTATTTTTATCATTATTATTATTTTTTTTAATCATCAGAGAATTCTGGAAAAAAAATTCAACCAAGAAAAAAATAGTTTTATGGTTTTGACAAAAATATTAAGCACCATGTATTAACACAAATGTATTTAACATGAATAATAATAAGAAAGATAAAATGATTTCTGAAGGATCATGTGACACTGAAGACTGCTAAAAAATTCAGCTTTGCCATCATATAAGTTTTTTATTCCTGTGATGGCAAAGCTGAATTGTATATATTATTAATATGCATTAAATATAAAGCAGTTATTTTAAATTGTAACAAAAAAATCACAAATTTGTTTTCACTCTATTTTTGATCAAATAAAAACAGCCTTGTTGAACATAAGAGAAAAATCATATAAAACATCTTACTGACCACAAACCTTTAAATAGTTATATGTGTGCCAAAAGGTTTACAGTTTGTTAAAACCTTGTTGATTTATAAACTACAGACATCATAATTTACAATTATGTGAAAATGACAAACTTGGGTGCAAAGTTGGACCTGGCACTGCAAAGCCAAATATTGTTTATGGCAAATTTTTGGTTGTTTTTGAATGATCAGCGGGGTTAAAGATGAAACTTTGAGCACCAATATGTTACACTTCGTTCAGAATTCAGTGCAGCGCTGACATGACTCATGCGAAAGGAACTTTAGCTACATTCACAATCCCAGTATCTCTAATAAATAATAATAAAAAAACAGAAACTGCTTACATATGAAATTGATGCGGTATATCTTTTCTTTGAGATCTGTGCAGAATGGCTTTTCCCAATGAATGGCTCACTTGTCTCGACTTCCTTTGCTTTTGTGACAAGTTAAGGCAGAAGTACGTCTGAGAGCATGGATAGGTGCTAATGTGACCTATGAGACTGTGAGATGATGACAGGTGGAGACAATAGCACACAGACACGCCTCAGAGCACTATTATCCAGTCTGAAAGGAAGTCAGTTGCATGTGTCCATGTAAAGTTAAGATTTCCTCCTCCTTTAAAGAGCTTATGTGAGCGTTTTTTGATGGAGAGAGCCTAAATCATTAAATGTTTTTGCGATTCCATGGTGGAGAGGTTTCAGTTCTCATCGATGTGTGTACACACAGTTAAATGTGCCAGAATCCCAGTGCAATAGAAGCTGAAAAGCTGTGTGTGTTTGTACTTTTCCCTCTCCCATTTATTGAATGGTAGCAGTGACAATATAGGTTGTGGCAGCAGATGCCTCAGCATAAATTTCACTCTGAGGAAGAAAAGATTAAAGCTCTCAGGAGGAGATAAATGTTTAAGAGAGCAGGATGAATAAATGCACAGCAGTTTTCTATAGTAATTTGCATGGATAATAGACTCTAAATAGATTGAACAGTTAAAAAACCACAAACACTTCTCATTAACAATTGGTAATGTATGCAGGATCACGCGGATGTGCTCTTTTCCTGCTTCTTTTTCAGCAAAGAATTTATCTCTTCAAAAGCAGAATGCGATCCTGTGTAAATAAGTGCTGATGGATTTTTTTTTAAAATGCTAATTTGTTAAATTATGCTTATCGTAAAATGGAAAAATGGAAAAATCTGTTAAATGAACATGGTAAAAATGTGTTCAATTAAAGTAAGGGCACCAAAATCTTATTGGGAGCTGAAAAGATAATCAGATTCACCAAAATATTTAATAAACACATACTTGAGGCAAATTATTTGTTGAATTTTATGAATGGCATGTGTTTAGATTTTGTGAACATTTCAACTGCTCAAAAGTCATTACCTCTTTATAAAATGATGAAGGCATGTTATTCTCTTTACACAGATACTATCTGAAATCGTACTCGGTTACTAAACGTAACCTCGGTTCTCTCTAGAAGAGCGAACGAGTACTGCGTCTTAGCTAAGACGCTACGGGAAAAGTCTCTTTTCACGAAATACTGAAGCAAAAAATGATCCTTAATTTTGTATTTTTGTAAAGCGCATTTGCAGCAGTACACAGCCATAGGCGAGACGGCTCGTTCGCTCATTGGCTTGTTCTGCGGCAACTGCACAGCCTATCGAGCGCAGGCTGATGCAACATCAGACCAATAAGGGCGCTTCGCGCCCTTCTTGCCACTTCCCGCCGAATTCCCCTCAGGGCCCTGATTCGACTATACCGACAGCAGCCTTGCTTGCAAGGCGGGAAGCTCCAGGTTATAGAACCTGATAAATGTAGACGGCGAGAGTGCGTGCAAATCACCCACACGCTTCACCAAAGCGAGAGCCAACAAGAATACTGTCTTGAATGACAGATGCTGAAGGCTAACCGATTGGATAGGCTCAAAAGGGGGACCCTTCAAGGCCTCCAAAACCGCCGCGAGGTCCCACATAGGGACTGACGGAGGTCTGGGAGGATTCAGCCTCCTAGCTCCTCTGAGGAACCGGCTGACTAAATCATTCCTTCCTATTGACTGACCGAGCGCCATTTCAGAAAACGCTGCGATGGCCGCCACATAAACTTTGAGCGTGGATGGGGCTCTGCCCTTATCCAACAGCTCCTGTAGGAAGGAGAGGACCTCCGTCACCTCACAACTAAGGGGAGAATAACCTCGAGCTGTGCACCAGCTGGAGAACACCGACCACTTCAAGGCATACAGACGTCGTGTCGACGGAGCTCTAGCCTGAGTGATGGTATTTAGCACTCCCACTGCGAGATCAGCGGGTAACCGTTGAGCGCCCACACATGGAGGGACCACAACTCCGGTTGAGGGTGCCAAATCGAGCCCCTGGCCTGCGAGAGGAGGTCCCTCCTCAACAGTACCGGCAACGGGGCGATATCTGCTAACTGTATCAAATCTGGGAACCATGGTTGGTTCATCCAAAGAGGTGCTACAAGCAGTATTGAACATCTCGTTTCTCTCACCCGTGCTATCACCTGCGGAAGGAGGGAGACGGGAGGGAAAGCATAAAGCGGGCAGCCCGGCCATTCCCGTGACAGCGCGCTTTCGTTCTTGGAAAAGAACGCAGGGCAGTGAGCGTTTTCGTGGGACGCGAAGAGGTCCACCTCCGCCCTGCCAAATCTCTCCCACAACAGCCGGACTGTTTGCGGGTGTAGAGACCATTCGCCCGTAGGAACATTGCCTCTGGACAGCCTGTCTGGACCCAGATTCTGTAGCCCAGGCACATGCACTGCCCTCAGCGAACGCACGTTGCGCTGAGCCCAAACCAGGAGGCATTCCACTAGCCTGTACAGGTTTCAGGACCCGAGACCGCCCTGGCGATTTATGTAGGACACCACAGACATGTTGCCCGAACGGACTAAGACGTGGTGATCCTTGATATGGGGACAAAAGCGCATCAGCGCGTTCTCCACTGCCAGCATTTCCAGACAGTTGATATTATGGAGCTTTCTTCTGACCATAGCCCAAAGGACGGTACCCTCGAGCAGCGCTCCCCATCCCGAAGTGGAGGCGTCCGTCGACACCATCTTAACATTCGGGGAAGTCCCCAGGCTTACACCTGATCGGTACCAGCCGTTCGCTGTCCAAGGTGCCAGAGCTATGACACAGCTCTGATTGACCTTGAGATGCTGCCGGCCAGACGCCCATGCTCTGCGCGGCACCCGCGTCTTCAGCCAGAACTGCAGGGGGCGCATGCGGAGCAGGCCCAGCTGCAGAGCCGGAGATGCTGAGGCCATGAGGCCCAGCATCTTCTGACAGCGTTTGAGCGACACGGTCGCGCCGCAGCGGAAAGAACTCGCTGCGCGCTGAATGCCCATCACGCGCTGTGATGACAGCCGCGCCGTCATAGAACACGAGTTCAGAACTATACCCAGAAACAGAATCGTCTGACTGGGGTTCAACGAACTCTTCGCCCAATTGACACTGAGGCCAAGCTTCTCAAGGTGATCGAGTAAAACGGCCCTGTGGCTGTGGTAATCCAGCACTCGCATGCCTCTGAGTCTGAGAGGAGCGAGCGCTGCATCCATGCACCTCGTAAACGTACGAGGAGCCACGAAGGATTGTAAACTGGTATGCCTGGCCCTCAAAGGCGAATCTCAAATATCGCCTGTGGTTTGACGCTATCTGTATTTGAAAATACGCGTCCCTCAGATCTATTGACATGAACCAGTCCCCTCTGCGAATCTGCGCGAGGAGTTTCCTGGTCGTAAGCATTTTGAAACTGCGTTTCATCAATGCCTTGTTCAGCTGTCTTAGATCCAGTATGGGCCTGAGACCCCCGTCTCTCTTGGGCACCAGAAAGTATCTGCTGTACAGCCCCCCCTCGCTTTGAGCTTGAGACACAGGCTCTACAGGCCCTTTGCTCAACAGTTTTGATATTTCGGCCCGAAGTATGTGTGCTATTTCTGTTTTGACCGCAGTTTTGACGCGCGCTGAAAAACGCGGAGGGCGTCAAAAAAAACTGTAGCGAGTAGCCTCTCTTTATAATGCCTAGCACCCAATCCGAAACCCCTGGAAGCGCTGACCATGCATCTGCATGAATGGCTAAGGGTTGGATGCGAAGCGCGCTCTGTTGACTGGGCAACGGCGGCGCTCGGGTGTGCTGCGCATTTGAGGCGGGGAGCGCGCTGATCACAGCGGGCAGATCGCTCCTCCTCGACCCTGTCCCGGCGCTTAACCGACTGGGGGAGGGCAGAGCAGGTCCCGTGGGACTCGATATGTCTGCGAGTAACTGTGGCCTGCATATGTGCACATTTACCACTTTCAACTCGCTGTCTGCCTGTGCAGAGCATACGTGCACGGGCCTCGTTTTTACAGAAGCCACGCGCCGTATGTGACATAGTGTATGTGGGCACTGGGGAGTGGGCACGTTTACTATGCGGCGCGTTCAACCGATCTGTGTCGATCTTATGTGCGCGAGCCCTGTGTGCAGGGCTGTGCTTACATGTGGAGATGGGCACTGAGGAGTGGGCATCGTCACTGCATTTATAGCACCATCGGCCGTGGCCGGACGAGTGTGCACAGGTTTTGTTTTTACAGAAACCACATGACGCGTGTGACATAGTAATTGTGGGCACTGAGGGGTGGGCACGCTTACTATGCAGTGTGCGCGATCGACTTGAGTCGCTTTTATGGGCGCAGGCCCTGTGTGCAGGGCTGTGCTTACATGTGGAGATGGGCACTGAGGAGTGGGCATCGTCACTACATTTATAGCACCATCGGCCGTGGCCGGACGAACGTGCACGGGTTTCGTTTTTACAGAAACCACATGACGCGTGTGACATAGTGATTGTGGGCACTGAGGAGTGGGCACGTCTACTATGCAGTGTGCGCGATCGACTTGAGTCGCTTTTATGGGCGCGAGCCCTGTGTGAAGGGCTGTGCTTATATGTGGAGATGGGCACTGAGCAGTGGGCATCGTCACTACATTTATAGCACCATCGGCCGTGGCCGGGACACCAGAAATTACACCTTTTTCGGGAAATATCTGGGTAGCCGTGATAACGGTTTTTGTGTGCAGGCAAGCGGGCAACCGTACAGGCTTGCGCATTGCAAAAGACGCTGAAACAGTCACAATCTCTGGAACTGAAACAGCGGCGCGCTTAGGTGAGAGCCCGGCCACAGCGGAACTCGTACACCGGCGCTTCGATGAAGCAGCCATCGTGTGTAGTGCAGACGCAGCATCATGCAGCATGCATAGATGGCTTTCCTAGGATGGCTTCGGGGCTCCCGGCCTCACCGTAATCCTCTGCCGCGGTCCCAGCGGCGCGGGGCGACGGCCGGTAGAGCAAGAACGGGGGTCTCGAGCTGCGTTGCTGAAGCTGTTGTGATAACGGCTTTTGTGTGCAGGCAAGCTGGCAACTGTGCAGGCTTGCGCGTTGCAGAAAACGCTGAGACAGTCACAATTCCTGGAACTGAAACAGCGGCGCGCTTGGGTGAGAGCTCGGCCACAGCGGAACTCGTACACCTGCGCTTCGATGAAGCAGCCATCGCGAGTAGTGCAGCCGCAGCGTCACACAGCAGGCTTTAGATGGCAACACCGCTTTTGCCGCCGTCCAGCAGAGGGCAGACAAAGGTGCGTCGCTATCGCCTGTTCCACCGGCGGAAGTGACTGGTAGTTCCTGTTTTTTAGCATCATCAGTGTGGAGAATGCTAGTGAGACAGACGAACGAGTTCGCGCTGAATATGGAGCGTTCCAAGCCTTCGCCACCTCTTCGTGAAGCTCAGGAAGAAATGAGGCGGGCTTTGAGAAGTACGCTCATCCGAAAGGGAAATACCATCCAGCCGGGAACGAGAGGGGGGGCGCTGGTGCAAACCACTCGCGGCCAAGACTCGTCGCGGCCAACGCGAGCTTTCCCCCTGGCTCCTTCTCGATGTCAGCTCGTCTGCTGGGCTTCTGAGCAGAAGGCGCGAGATCCTCGGAGCTCGCCCAGCCCTCACTCCCCGAAGCTAGCAGAGAGCGCGTGTCATCTTCCCCCGACGCGGCCCTGAGATCGACTTCCTCGGATGACGCGCCGGCAAACAGCGGGCGCTGCCCACCGGGAAGCGATGCAGGGGGGGCCGGTGAAGCAGGGCAAACCGGCGAGCTCGGTTGAGCTGAAGACGGTTCCGGAATCCGCTGGAAGCGATGCTTTTACGGCGCCTCAGCGCAGCGGAGAATGCAGGCTCAGAGAAAAAGGCCAGGCGAGTCCTCAGAGTCACCATGGCAACAGCTCGCAGTGGGGGCATCCGCCGTCAGCGAGCGCGAGCGCTGCATGATCTTCACCCAGGCAGGAGACACAGATGACGTACCGGTCTCCCTCGCTGAGTGGGGCTCTGACGAGCCACAGGAAGGCATCTTAAAAAAGACGCGAGCTCTTTTACGAGTGTGTGTCGCAGGGCGGACACACACACACATAAAGAACAGCTGGATATAACAGAATTGAAAGGATATAGGCGCCGGATAGCGCAGCAGGAACGGTAGTGGAAGGCGGCGATGCCAGCAGCTTCAGAATGGCTCGTCCTGCTGATATGCTTTCTCAGACGGCGCTTGCTTCCTCCGTGATCCAGCGATGCGTGAGCTTCGCTGAAGAGATGAAAAATCAGGTGAGTCAGCCTTTTCGAGCTCCTTTTATAGGTTGGGCCACACCCGTTTTGGCGGGAAGTGGCAAGAAGGGCGCGATGTTGCATCAGCCTGCGCTCGATAGGCTGTGCAGTTGCTGCAGAACAAGCCAATGAGCGAACGAGCCGTCTCGCCTATGGCTGTGTACTGCTGCAAATGCGCTTTACAAAAATACAGAATTAAGGATAATTTTTTGCTTCAGTATTTCGTGAAAAGAGACTTTTCCCGTAGCGTCTTAGCTAAGACGCAGTACGAGAAAGCTCTCGTAAGAGAACTGAATCTATATGAAGTCACAATGCTGAGATACACAGTCGCATTGTTTTTATTTTAATTTTTTTTTTATCTCATTTAGTTTGGCTTTATATCCCACAGTTGAGACTTTAAGTCACAGTTGTGAGATATAAAATTGCAAGTCACAGTTACCTTTTTATTTATTCTTTTTAAAACTCCAGCTTTGTTATCTAACAGAAGGACGTCTGTGTATGTTAGTGTGTGCAAGTAACGGCAACACAAAAGGGAGCACTGACAGTGTGTTTGACTTTTATGTTTAGAGTTTATACCACTTCTCCATATTGTGTCCCTTGAAAGCTTGGGATGGTCTGAGTGTACACCATATGCCAGTTTAATTTAAAGTTTTTTAAACCCTCCAATCATGCTGAATGCACAGTATCAATCTTGCCACATGAGAGCTTTTTTACACCAGCAGTGCGCCTTGTATAATTCATCTGTATAAATAAAGAATTACTGTATACTCAAGAAAGCTGTGCATCTATGTTAATGTCATTTATTATTGTACTTTTCCCTGGTGCATTATTGTTTTGGGTCCTTTGGTCACCTGTAATTATTTTTTAAATAATGAACAAATATGTTGGCTGTCATAGGTGAGCCATTTCTGTCTGATATAATGGAGTACGTATGTAAAAGCACTTTGGTTCACTAAGTAGGCCGCTGGGATTGGGGGATCTTCACACTTTGCTTTCATGCGCCCCGACAAACACCACCATCAGGAAAGATGTATGCACAAGCAGATGAGCCCAGCTAACCTACGATTCTCAGCCACCCGCAGATGTTGGGAATTTCTGGATTCAGCAAAAGCGAAGCGACAACGCTATTCATCACAGGCTTATGAAAGTGGGACAGCGTCTCCTCCTCTCTATATACTTACTTAGTTCATCTCTCTACTTTCACTGCTTGATTGCTCGTGTAGGACGAGTCAAACCCCTGTGTAAGTATGCTGAAGGCAGAGAAAGTGTATCTTTTAAGTGTCAGGTTTGTTTACTCTATTCATTGCCGCTAATGTTGCTTTCAGGAGGGTGGACGTCTAGAGGTGGACATTCTCTCAAGTTCAGAGTGTCTTTAGCTAATTAAAATTCAGAGAGAGTTGCTGATTGCAACACACTGTACTTGAACTGTAATTTGACATATCCTAGTGAAATGGGAAGTTCAGTGGGGAATTTTTTTAATCAATTGGTATTTGATTGGATTGTGAAAGGTGGGCATTGCATTGCTTTGAATGGATAGCTATGGAATTATTATTATTATGTTTTTTTTTATTGTCTAGTATCCTGCTCGGCCTTGGTGATGTCATCAGAAAAGGAAAAAAAGGAAGTTTTAGATGAAGAGCAAGTAATTTATTACTGTAAGTTCTTTCATCCTCAGGCCATCAAAGTTGTAGAGTTTGTTTCGTTGTCTGAACAGATTTGGATAAATTTAGTCATTTACAGTACATCACTTGTTTACTAATGGATCTTTTACAGTAAATGGGTGCCATCAGAATGAGTCCAAACAGCTGAAAAAAACACAGTAATCAACAAGTAATTCACACGAGTTCAGTCCATCTATTAATGTCTTATGAAGTGAACACATCCATTATTACTGCATTTTAACTTCAAATCATCACTTTTGGTTAAAGTCTAATCTCACTGTAATCAGCACAAACTGGGCTATAATAATATGTGAGCAGCATGTATGTACATGATTTTGTTTTTGAGAAAACAATGTTTATGCGCGGTTAGTAAAAAACGAATTGTTCTTTCTAAATTATGTGAAAATCATCTTGTTTACTCACTCACAGAAAACAATATATTGATTTAAATCTTCTAAGATACTTTTTGTTTGTAAAAGTCATATGTGAGTAGGCGTCAACTATCATGAATATCATTGTGATTTACACCTGAGAAGACAAAAGCCTGCATAATGAGCTGCATAATGAGCCATTAAGTCAGGTTTGTGACTGAGAGGGAAGAGTTACAAGAAAGAATGTAAGGACAGAATAAATGTATATAATTTTATGTTTGTAGTTTTAGAATATATTTAATTATCCCACAAAATAATTTAATATTCACTTGCGAGTGCAGATAAAGAGTTTATTAGGAACAATCAAAGCTGAATTTCAAAGCTGAATATTTTGCATCATTACTCCAGTCAAACAATCCTTCAGAAATCCTTTTAATAATCTGATTTTCTACAAAAAAAAAAACATTTATTGTCGTCATTATTATTATTATTATTATTAGTAGTAGTAGTAGTAGTATTATTAGTATAATTGTTATTAATGTTGAAAAGAGCTGATAATATTTTTTTTTTGACAAATTGAAAGAACAGCATTGTTTGTTACATTTGTTACATTTACATTTATTTGTTACATTGTTATTATTTACATCAAGTTGAAGTTGAAATATCTTTAATGTCCCCAAGGGGCAATTTGGTTCACAACAAGTAGCTTTTGAATGGTATAGTGTAGGCTATATTGTTATTGAAACTTCATAATGTTTCACTTGATTGTGACACTTAGTCAGGAATTATAGTTTGGAAAAAGTCTTAACTAGTAAAATGTTAACAGGTTATGTGAAAACTAGTACAAGTATATACATAAAAAAAAGACTTACTCATGTTTATGATCTCTGCTGAATAAACTGCTTCATTCTTTTTTTTGAGGAAATCCAAAACACAAATCCTGATGTAATCCTCATCACATCTTGGGGTGAATTATGTCTTATTCCTCTCATCATGAAGCAAACAGTAAAATAAAAACTTGAACAGTCTTGCTGCTTTGTTTTCTATATGGGCGTATTCAAGCCACGCGCTTCAGTGGAACATTATAATCTCAAAAGCGCGTTCAGCGCGGGGGTGTGGTCACATTAGCAATAATGAAGAGAGACGTGAAAAACGGACATCGCATTGTTTTCATATGGATTATTTTTTCACAGAATATTTGTTTTCGGTAGCATTTAAAAGTTTAAAAGTAGACATATCAAGGTTTCTATAGATATATCTCTCATGTCTCTTCGTTGAGTATTCACTGAGTTACAGCTCATTTTAATGACGAAATTGAGAAAATGCCTCTTAACGCGTATACGCGTGAATCGACTTCAAAGGGTTAATGTTAAAATCAGCTTTTACTTGGCTGTATGTCCAATAAGTACTTTCCTACATATCACTGGCATGAAAGAGCGGTGACTGGTAGCTTCACTACTGCCTCCAAACAATAAACAAAAGAATAAGTGAAATTTTAGACTCCAGGGGAAGTCTGGCGAGTCTGATCTTTCGCCTGCACCTCTCCGGAGACGTTTTCTTTCTCCTCTCTCACTGCACTTTTTCTTCCATTTATTCCTTCCCAGCAGGATTCAGTTGTTTCCTCTATCTTTTGCACACAAATCTACACGATTGAAGGTCCTACATTTTAAATAACAAACAAAAGAGCTGAATTTATGCAGTGTTACGATTATCATTCGAATCCACATGTTGAACACATAGACTAGAAATGCTTCTATTATGGTTCTCTAATGCCTAGATTTTTTTTTTTTACTGATCCTCTTGTCTAGAATTTGGAATCTTTTCGGGAAGCGCTCAGATCAGTGTTTTGGTTTATAGATTATGGGGCAGTATCACAACTGGGTCAAAATGAACACTTTTGCGGATATGTTAGTTATTACAAATACACATTGTTCACCACTATGGCCACAGTGAGGGTGATATTTGGACAATACAGGCTTTTTTCATTTGTTTTGGATGAAAGACCCATGTGATTAATGCGATTAGCCACAGATCTTGTTTAGGGGTATTTTAGGACCCTTGTTTTTCCTCTCAGCTCCCTACCATACGTAGCTGCCAAAACGTTCTGAGATCAAGTTTTGATATGAGGAAATACCTTCTGCTAGAATGGCGACCAGAACATTCCCTTGATAAAAGCACTGATCTGAAAAAGAAAAAAGAGAGGGGATCTGATTGGATGCTGAGCTGAAATTTACATAAGTATCACTGAACTAGCTTTTGGCCTTGGTGCAAGAACAACAGCTCATTTTGGTGTTTCCTTGGCCTGAGGTCAAAAGCAAAGTAATAGGATCTAATCACTCCGTTTTAGTCCCGTTTCGATGACCTGCCTCTCTATGCTTGAAGAAAAATGCCATTGTTGTCTGTGATGACTGCTCTTGCAAAACTACAACATGTGCAAAAAGCACAAAAAAACCTTCTTGAGAACACTGGCTATATAACCGTTTAGCATTTAATCAAAGCTCATGTGAAGCATGAGTTGCTTTGAATATGTGAAAAATTATAGATTATGTCTCTACTGTTGTGTTTTTATTGCCAGGTACATAATCTTTGTGATAAAATTCACACAGGGCTTGAAATTGCGCGGCTTCCATGCCGTTAGGAAATTATATTCATCTGTGCGCTGATATGATGAAGTTGCTAATAAACCCATCAGTTAGCATTTATGTGCACTGCAGAAATTTGTGTTGAGCATCAAACTTGTGTAATATATGAATCAATGCGTCCCACTAATGGTCAATAAAATCTAACTCTTAACTGTTCTGTCTAGCTGTTGACCAAGATGGTGTGCAAAGAGGAGATCCCTTTTCACTTCAAGGCTAGAGGTTGAACTTTTCCTGTAAACATCAACATCCTCTTTTTACTGTTGACTGGACATCCTCTCATCACTCATGAATAGTTAGCTCAAAACCCCTATTGCCTTGTAGAGGGCTGACTTGTTTGTCATACGCCTTGGCTGGAAAAGTTGAGCTTATTCTCAAAGGAAGCAGTATTTAAATATGCATAATTAAATTAACAGTTCATAAAAATAAATTTGGTCATTAATTACTCATCTCCATGTCATTCTAAATGTTAATTACTCCTTATTACCTCAGTGGAACATTTAAAGAGAATTTATGAAGGTTGTAACTACATGGAAAAGAGCGACTAAACTGACAGAGGCATAGGCTTTCAGGCATCAAAAAGGATGCGAAAATACCATAAATGTTCTATATATGTCTCAAGCCCTTTATTCCAAGTCTTCTGAAGTCTACTGAGAGCTATGCGTGAGACAGACTCAAATTTAAACTGTTATTCACTGAAAATCTTCATTCATTCATTCATTTAGGGGTACATTTTCCAAAGGCATCATTAGTCAACTAAGGCCATATGCTTTGTCTCTATCAACAGAGTTCAACGATCCAGTGTTTCCTCAAAGATTCCTCAAGTCATCCTCAGATGCCATTTTTGTTATTTATATAAAAAATATCTAACATTTAATTTGGTTTGAATGACAGATGTGCAAAAAAGTGAACTACGGTTTCAGGGAACAGTGACTGGCTAGTTGATATCTTCCAAAATTCATTGTATAATTATAGTTAAGCAGTGAGTTATGATGTTGTACTAGAAACATACCACTGACTGGCTTTGTGGACTAGTTCATCTGATTCAGTGAAAAGATCTTGCTAAAAAGAATAATTCATTCATCATTCTTCACTACTTCTCTTACAAAAACTCTAGAAGATTGAGGGGGTTGTTGTCTACTGTATTTCAGTAAATAACTTAGAATTTCAGTCTTATAAATCTATTGAAAGACTCCAGATGACTTGGAATATAGAGTGTTAGTCATACCGACCACTTCCTTTTTTGAATCTTAAAAGCTCTAGTTGGTGATTGGTATGAGCTGAATTTTTTCTTCTTCATTCAATTAGTCACAGAATCGTTGGCACACCTTTGGTCTGCTCACAGTTTCTAAATGCCAGTCATTCTGTATAGATTCAGTGTTTTTAGTCAAAGTAAGGCTCAATAGGTAGCTTCCTCAGGGAGACGGTGTGGTAAACCACCAGAGTGCCCTGTGTGAAGCTGGAATTTCACCCAACTTTCCTCCCACCAATCGATTGCTTTAGCAGTCAGTCATGAGGTACCGCAAGCGAGCAGCACTGTGGCACTCATACTGCCGCTTTGCCCTGTCCTATTGATGTGTGTCCCACTTTCACACTTTGGAAAAGATCAATGTGCTGCCTATTGCTTTACTGTAAGCCCCGTCTTTCCTAGATTTTCTTTCTTTTCTTTTCTTTTTTTCCCCCTAGTTTGTTTTGTTTTATTACAATTTATGGTATGACTTGCTGTCTCACTCTCTCTCCCAGGATTTTCCGTTCCCGGTTCTACAGCAGAGGCATGGGAACCAGGCGGGGAAGCCTGAAAATTATTGTTTGTTTTTGTATGTCAGTATAGATAGTAATACCTCCCTCGGTCGTGCAGCCTTAGCATTGAAAATGAAGGATGGATTAGATCATAATGCTTTTTTGCCTGATACAGTCCTCTTTTAGATTCATCACTGATAGCAGAAAACCGAAAAGGCCTTTTTGTTCTAGTAATGTTTACAGGAAACCAGTAGAGAGTAATGAGTGTTTAAAAGCCGCTGTTTGTACACACTGGAAGAGTGGAAAGTCTTATTTCCATGTTTGTTATTGACGTCCATGATGTTGTATGTTGGTAGCCATGACAACTGTCCCAGGCTGCACTCTCTGGAGATCGACCATATAACGATTCTGTCTGTTTGCCCCTAGGGGGCTTGACTGCTATCTCTCCACTACTGTGGGACTGTGACCATTTTTCTTTAATCCATTTATGTACTCCTGTCTTCCTTTGAAAAGCAAATCTAAACAGTGTAGGAGGGATTATGGTGTGGATAATGATAGCTCATGAGTTGGTATTAGCGGTCACTTGAGGCTCTAGAGATGTATGATATATCAGCACCATATTGGTTGTTGGCCGATATAAGAGGTTTATCTTATTTATTTATTCTTAACCTTTGATATTGGATATCATGCTCTTTTTTACATTTAGATTATTATAATACCTTTTGTGAAATGTAATTGTGAAATATAATCTTTAGCATATCTTAAAATTAACATCCAGACGCTGACCGGCACCGCCGGTGTGTGTACACTCATAGAAAATAATGTGTTTGAATTTTAAAGACGTGGCGCGACTCGGTGCTGCACTTCTTGCCCAGTGTTTGACCGCCTTCGCTGTATGTCAATAATTAACTAATTTGTGTCTATTTGTGTTCATCCTAATGGGTAACTTTTTACGAAAAAGTTTACATGTGCAGTACATCAAACATAACTAAGATCTCCACTTAAGATTTAGTTCACCCTTAAATGATTATTTCATCATCATTTGTTTACACTCATGTTGCACCAAAACTTCATGACTTACTTTCTTCAGTATAACAGAAAAGGAGATGTTCAGAATGTTTGGGGTGGACAGTCTCAGTCACCATTCACTTTCATTGCATATTTTGTGAAAGACTGTCATTCTGCCTAATTTCATCTTTCAATATTCCATGTTCCAAGAATGGCATAAAGGTTTAGAACAACATGAGGGTGGGTGAATGAATGAATGAACTTCTGAGTGAATTATCTATTCAGATCTCCATATCTTTGAAAGAACATCTCCTGAACTCTTCCTTTACAAGCATTTGAGTCGCAGTACGTATGCCCACAGCGCTCAGCTTGCTCAAGCTGACGTCACTGTTGCTAAAACGCTTTCGTCTGGTACTGTAACATCATTGTAAGTTCAGAGGTCACCATTTAACTGCTCTCTAGAGGATTCTCAGCATATCCAAGACTTTTCCATATAAGTCAGCCCCCCAGCAACCACCCAGACAGCAGAGATGGTTCACTGCAGGATCACTTCAAACTCTCATCCTGATCTGCCCCTCTCCGCCTCATCTGCCCTCTTGCTTTTTTGTCTTCCTGTACTCATCGTTTGCTATTGTCACATGGGGTTATCTTTAAGACCATTTGATTATTTACAGCGATTGTTTCTCAAGGTGACACCTGCAATAGAACATCTGCATTGCTCCTCTGTGATATAACTCAGGAACAGTTTGGTTATTTATGGGTAAGACAACTGCCTTTTACAACTTCACTTGAAACTGATGGTGGTTTACAAAAATATACCATGTGCATAATTAATTCACTAATATTGCTTTGGTCAAAGACGGCTAACGCCAGATAGGTTAAAGTTTTGGCATCCTCGGTTTGTGTTTACAGCTGCAAGATGGTAAAACTTTGGCAGGGTTGTGGCTATGTGAACCACAACAGTTGGAGGAGTGACTCAGGAATGATCATTTAGAGAATTTATGCTTGTATTTGTAGTGTATGTGTGTTGATAGTTAATTTTAGCTCTCAGTTCTTTGAAACAAGCATCCCTTAAACCAAATACCTAAATATAGATAAAAAAATGCCTGATAGCACTGACTGTCACTTTTCTTGGTCATTTTTGCATTTACTATTAATTAACAAGGTTATTTTTAGTGTGTATGAATTCTCGAAGTTCTCACAGGTGTCCTGTCACATTTGCCACAGGTTGTTAAACTCATTAACTGTGGACATGTTCCACCAGTTGAACTCCCATTCGGATGGAACCCAATCACTGCAGAGAATTCATTGGTCAGCAAGTGATGTAATGCTTAATATCTCCTTATCTGTCCTGATGAAGAAACAAACTAATCTACAACTTGGAAATCTTTAGGGTGAGAATTTTTTGAAGATTTTCATTATTACTCTGCATTTGGAAAGATATCAGCATGATGTTTTAATCATGTCCAGCATCTTCCAAGCTCTGTGGTCACTGCCGATATGTCATGAGAGGGGTATAAGAGTAAGGAGGTTGAGCTAAGCAGGTTCAATGTCAAAACCCTTTCTGCTTCTTCAGCACCTAGGTTGGCACTAGATGTCAGCTTGTCAGACAACAGGCCGCCTGCACTAAGTGGTTCAGTGGTGTCTAGTTCTTGATGTGTTTATAGGCTTGGGGTCTCACATAGTAACCTTGGCACTTGAGGGGTCTTGGGTTGAGGTCCCTTGTTGTGAGAAATGTGATGCTCGATTAAGCAGTGGGTCAAAATCTGTTGCTGTAAATTCTGAATGTCACTGCACTTCAGAGACATCCTTCAGCCCCCCAGTGACCTGGCGAACAATGTAGGGTATGGGTGAGGATGCAAGAACTATTTTTTTTTAATCTTACAAAACATATTATGTCTCTTTCCATCTTGTTGTTGCAGCTGTTGCTGTTTTCATCAAATGATTATCCCGTTTTGCTTGAATTAGGATGGATCTGGCCTGCAATGACAAATTGATGCATGGTTTTGAACCACCAGGCATGAGTTGTAAACAAGATAAAAAGAAAGGAGTTTACTGAGAAGGGGACAACGGAAGCCTACAGTAGCTGTAGGCTTTGAATAACTTAGTTGAAACTCACCACTACAGTCTAAAAATTATATTGGTGAAAAAGAAACAAACAGCCCAGAAAATTTGAATTACACTGAACTCAACAGGAAGGGGAAGGGAGGGCTGAGGTCGGTATAGATGGTTATGATATGGTAATTTCAAGGAATTCTTTCTCTGTGATATTGTGGTCACTGGAATGTGATTACAGCATAGAATACTGCCTTGGGATTTTTCAGATCATATGACAGCATCAAAGCAAAGAGAGATGATTGGGTATTGGATGCCACAGGGGATGACTTTAATTGCTTGAAGCAGTCTGATGGCATACCACAAACACACTACATATGCTCTTGTTTAGGAGTCCTTCTGAAGTTTTGGCTTAATAGCATTGTATAGAAGCTGAAGAGTTTAATGTCTCTCACAGACCTACAGTGGAGAGAGAAGGAAGAGAACGACTTGAAGAAGGAAAATATATATACTGTATGTTCAGCTAATGGCCCCACTGAAGCTAGCCAATGGTAGATAGCTAGTTTCTCAGTCTGGTGATAGCTAGTTTGTCTATTTCAATGGTTTTGGAGTGGTTTTGGGTACTTAGTCGGGCTGGGAAATCAACTGGCTGACCAACTGAACCAATTAAACACCAGCTTTAGCATCCTAAGCCTTGGCACAAGATGCTGTTTTTTAGTTTTTAGTCCTGCCACACCCACCCCACGAACTAAAGATAATATATTATTTAAAACCCATATAATTTATGGTAACTTATCTGTGATGTATCTTAAGTTATTACACTGTAAATCCTAGCATGGTCCATATCCAGTTACTGTACCTCATAATATTTTAACTTAAATTTGCTGAACCCAGTGCACTATGTTGACAGGAAGAGGGGAATTGACTGTGTCTGCATTGACTGTTTAAGGTGACCTCATCATTATGAATTAATGAGGTGGAATTCTAGTAGTCTAAATTCCATGTGGTCTCCTGATGTTTGTGCCTGGAGACAGCACTAAATCTCTTGTACACATAGCACCTTCCAATAAGGGATGCCATTGAAAGTCCCCCTTTTTCCAAAGTATTTTATTGGGCTGTCAAAGGTAAAACGTTAATTCTAACACAACTGGACATTGTTTTCGTTTCTAATTTTTCTTTGTAAGAGCTGCAGCTGTTTAACACACAAAATAGTAACCTAACAGAGCTCCTGTTTATTGGTAAATATGAAAAATAATGGCTTGTTTTAAATGTATTTTTATTCGAATTTTTAATGAGAAGGACTTAAAAAAATAGGATCAGTCATGATAAAATATTTTAGTCCATTGACTTTTATTTCATTACTTTGTATAGCTTCCTTTTGCAAAATTATAAAAATATAGTGTGTTTATATATATATGAGAATATATAAAAATGCTTAGACTTGGTATATAAATGTAATCAGTGTTGCAGTATAATTTTAATAGCATGAGGAGAAAAAATACCTTTTCATGAGTCAAACATTCTTTTTGAGCAATCAAGCAGTCTGGAAATAACAGCTACTGAGCTCTGTGCTTCCTGTTTTATCCAGTGTGGACACTGCTTCAGCATATGACAAAAGGCAGAGTAATTTTAAATGACTCTGCAATAATGTAAACACACTGAGGCTCTGTACTGGATATTGAAGAGGACTTCTGCGTGAGGTGGACAGTATGATGAAGTGGAATCTCCAAGCTAGACATCTGTTTGTATATATGTGAGAGAGCTGTGCTGATTTACCCTTCACTAGCTGTGGTTATAAGCACACACACAGAGCACTTAGGTTTCTACCCAGGTTAAACATAATATGCATTCATCAAATATGCAGCATCTACAGTTTAAGGTGACATTTATACCTTACAGCTTGATGTCATATTACAGTGATTATGATAGTGTTCACCTTCTCTGTCCAAATTAGACTCTTGTAAACTGCTGTGTGTAACTGTGTCCAGCTCTGTATCAAATACTGAACTGAACAGTTTGGAAACTGCTGTAAATGATTCCTGACTATTTCCCAATCACCACCAGGTATTGCCTCATTGCCATTAACACTCAGTGAGTGTGTAAAGACTTTCCAAGCTGTGTAATTAATACTCTTTTTGATCTAATCAAAATGAGTCGTTTGTAATAACATGATTTCTCCACAGAGATGTCTTGAGCAAACTGTCTGCCTAAGAACATTGCTTTTCTAATCCTGTGGTCTGCTTCTACTGAATTAGAATTTGAATTTGGTTATACGATATCACCAATTTGACCAGCAGAAAACTGCTTGGTTTAAAAGCGACTTCTGTGTGAGCGGTGCGGACAATAGACATTGTCCACAAATAAAGTCCCCACAAGCTGTTTTATGCTATTTGTATTTAATTTTGTTCAAAACTACAAGTATGACAAAATAAGAATGAAATCACAAGTCTTCTCTACTTTAGTTGCTCAAACCAACCTTGTTTAGAAACATTTTTAGAACATTTCAACTCTACATAGTTTACGTCATAGCGAATGCTAATGTGACATTTATATCATGAGTGGGTGTTTTTTTTTTATATCTTTCTTGCACTTACATCATATTGTCTTCCACCATCTTGTCAGAGCCAAGATGAATGTCCAACCACTGAAATAATCATAGAGAAATTAAAGCCTGACTCCCTGTGTTTTGAGCTGGAGCTATGAGATCTCCCAGTTGCAGATCAAAGAAGTTAGCATGCTCTGGCACTCTTCCCCCCTAGCTTTCCTTTTGCCTTGTTCTTCTCCTCTCCTCATTTCTCTGTTTGCTTCCCCTGAGTCACAGTGCTTCTTTTCCTCCTCAAATGTTGGAGGATGTGAAAAGGGCTGCTGGGAACACAAGCTTCTCCTCCTCAGTTACTGGACCAGTCACTGACATCCTGCGATAAGGATTAATTCACTGCAGAGCTCGCTTTTAAGTCTTACATAAAGGCATTTTCCAAAATAGTGCACTTGATGTGAACAAAGTCCCATGGTGTTTGTTTGCACATCTCTGAGACCATAGGGTGTCCCATTTCTCGTTTTATGATTATGGTGGATTCATGAATGTGCCCTTCTGACAAGTCCATACCGATGTGGAGTAATTAGTATGCATCAGAGTGTACACTTGAAGGAGGGACATTTAAGCATGTTAAAAAGTTGTGAATCTGTTGGTATGTAGAGTTTGTCATCTCAGCTCTTACTTGTTCTGTAAACCCCAGGATCTATGTTTGTTACAAGTGCTTGCTTTTTTTCAGACCCTTTTTTATTTATTCTAATGTCCAGATATTCAAGGTTGTCCAGGAGATGAAATTGATAGGAGCTCTATACGGCAGTTTCGTTTATAGTTTGTGTAGTTTGACCTGTTTTAAGTGCAGCAATAAAGCTTAGTAAGAGCACATTGCTGCTTCCTGAGGCATCCCTGTTTTGGCACCAGCCATGGTCTCGTATTGTCTCAGTGCTTCCAGTGAGTCCAGTCTCAGCTGATTATGTTCAGTGGATGTTTTATCGCTGGAGTGATGAATGCCTAACTGGTTATACATGTTTTGATTCTTGTATGGAGTTGCAGGGTTGTATTCTGATCTTTTCCCTGTTGTCTGTCTGTCGGACAGATTTGCTTTTAAATCAAAGAAAATATATCAGTGTATTGGCTGACTGAATTGCTCTGTGAAGAAAGCCTACAAGAGGAGAGCTTGTGCTATGATATTACCATAATTTTTGAACGTGCACTATGGAATTCATTAAAATAACTTTAGAATACAAAATTAAAAAAAAAAAATGGATGTCTAATTTTATATCATCTGCACTTTTATCGTTTTCTCTTGTTCATGGGTTTTTGCTTAGAATTTGACAATCCCTGACAACATTCTTTGTGCTACATTAAAAAAAATCGTCTAAGATTACGTATGTAACCCTGGTTCCTCGAAGGAACGAGATGCTGCGTCGAGAACGTTTGGGGAACGCATCCAGCGTGACGTCTCTGAATAATGTGTATAATCAGTCAAAAGGAAGGGCGAGACGTCATAGGCGGGTGACGTCAGAGACCAGGAAGCATAAAAGCATGAGCCGCGAAGCCGGAAATAAGCCTCAAAGGATGAAGCAAGCCAGAGATGCCGGAAGTGTGGCACTGCGACGCAGCGTCTCGTTCCTTCGAGGAACCAGGGTTACATACGTAACCTTAGACGTTCCTCCTCAGGAACTCGAGCTGCGTCGAGAACGTTTGGGGAACGAGAATGCCCACGCCGCCAGACTTTCAAATCTCTGCCTAGTGTGGAAGAGCACAGCTAAAGCAAGATAAGGAGAAGGAGCCTGACAGAAATCGGGGACAACCCGTCTAATGGCCAAACTTCAGAAGGAGTGAGTCTTGACCCCCAGGAGAGGGGAGATCAGAGGACTCGAGGCTTAGGATAGCATCCTGATCACCGCTTAGCATAAGCTTCTTCTGGCCGGAGGCCTCAGCCTCTTCGCACCATGGAGGAAACCTATAACCAGAGGGTTTCTGCTCACTGACCGGCCACCGAGAGGGGTGCGGTAGGCCACCATGGCCGCCACGTAGACCTTCAGGGTGGAGTAGGTCAACCCTGCGGAGAGCCTGCAGGAACTCCAGCACTGTACCATCCGGGCAGTTAACTGGGTCAAGCTGGCGGTCTCCGCACCAAGAAGTGAAAAGCTTCCACTTCCAGACATAAAGTTTCCTCATTGAGGGAGCTCTGGATTGGAGAACGGTCTTACAACATCGGTTGAGAGACGGGAAGCTAAGAGTTGTGCCTCCTCAGAGACCACACCTACAGCCTCTAAGCTCCATGCGGGGGCACACCCTCTGTCTGCGAGAGGAGATCTCTCCTGACGGGAACAGAGAACTTCAGAGAGCAGAGCAATCGGGGGAAAAAATGTAAAGATGAAGCCTCGGCCACGTCTGTATCATAGCGTCCAGCCCCAGTGGATCTGGATGAGTCAGAGGAAGCCAGAGGGGACAGTGCGATGTGTCTCGAGTCGCAAACAGATCCACCCGAGTCTGGCCAAACTCTCCAACTCTGCTTCATCACCTCGGTGTGAAGCCGCCATTCCCCGGGCCTTGGCCCCTGCCTCAACAGGATGTCTGCTACCATATTAAGATGCCCAGGAATGTGAACTGCTCTGAGCGAGAGGAATTCGTCCTGGGCCCACACAAGGATCTGGTATGCTAGTTGTATAAACGACGTGAGTGCAGACCTCCTTGGTGGTTGATGTAAGAGACCACCGCTGTGTTGTCGGTGCGCACCAACACATGGTGACCTCTTAGGTCTGGGAGAAAATAACGAAGTGCACGAAGCACGGCCAGCATCTCCGGGCAGTTGATGTGCCATGTCAGATGGTGACCACTCCACAGACCGCGGGCAGGGTGGTCGAATCCCACACCATGCCCAGATAAGTGGTTCTCTGAACTGGAGAAAGCACACTTTTGTTGGCGTTAAGTCTTAACCCCAGCTCTTTCATGTGAGCGAGAATGACATCTCGGTGCAGAACCGTCATCTGCTAAGTATGAGCTAATATCAACCAATCGTCAGTTTGGTTGAGTCGTGAAAGTGTGGGGTGAGAGTGCAAGGTAAGGCTGCAACTAACGATTATTTTGATAATCGATTAATCTGTCGATTATTTTTACGATTAATCGATTAATCGGTTTATGTACTTATATTTTAGTTTTTCCCATTTTTTCCCCAAGTAAATTATTAATAAATGGTCTTTATCCTTCAGCATAGATTTTTAAGAGATTTTAACCATTTTGCACTGTCATATCCTAATCAAAAATATACCTGGAGTTGTTTTATTGTGTTAGTAATCCTTTGTCGAACTCTTCTGCAATCAGAACACTGACCCATACTCTAGCAAATTTCACAAGGAGATTTAAAATAATGTTTTCACCATGGCAGTCCTTAGAGCTCCTAAAGTAGTTTAACATCCCGAACGAAGCTTATTAAGGAATCTTTCAGAACATATTTTCACGAAGAATAAGGATAAAACAGAATAAAATTGCAGTGCATTGTATTTTATTATTTACTGGGAAACAGCTTTATAGCTTTTGCTGTGAAATTGTAAACAATCCTTCGAATAAAGTGCCAGTGGCATGAAACCTGAATGGAACTCACAATTTAAAGTAAAATCCATCAGAAGGTTGTCGAGAAAAAAAAAATGGACAGTCACACACAAAAAACCTGCTGTGTGAAAAAGAGCAGTGAATACTTAGAAAAAAAGTGAATTTCAAATATCTTTAAACATTTACCTCTCTCATTCAGTCATAATTAGGCTGCACGACTGAATTTTGAACTGTTAAACGACAAACTGATCACAGAACATGTTTGTAAAGCTTTAAATGTTAACTGTTAAAAAGCAATGTTATCAGCTTTTACGACTAAACATTTGCAAACAACATTGTACTGGAGAATCTGCACAAATAAAAGTCTTAGGGGCCGTTCACATATCGTGCCTAAAAACGCGTGGAAAACGCTAGGCGCGCCGCTTTCTCCTCCTTTCCAAAGCGCTCGTGCAGAAGATCTCCTGAGGCGTCTGCCTTTGCTAAGCAACCATGACGTGCTCTCTCCTTGAAGACGCGGAAATTTCAGCAAAGGATAAATGGATTTGCAGCTCAAAAAATCGCTTGCAGTAGCTCTGCTACTAAATTTATTTCAAAATGGAAATCCATATACAACTATGATCAGCTGTTCCTTTCATCTTGACTGAGCTTTTAACGTTGTTACGGGAAAGGATGAAGCTGATTGGTTAGTTCTTGTCACATGACCCGCGATGCGCTTGCAGCATTCTGAAAAGTTGAGATGTTTTTAACTCGATGCGGTGCGGTGTTGGAAATAACGAACTTGAGCGCGCAAAAGACGCGATATGTGAATGTCCCCTTAAACAGTTCAGTAGTGCAGAGTTTACAGGTTACTCTTCTTTTTTGAAGGCTCAAAGTAAAGTACTCCCAGTCTCCCATATCCCGCTAAATGCTGCAGAGACGCTGTTCGGGAAGCACGTGACATAAAACGAGGCCAGCTATTGGCTATTCGCTACTTCTCCTGCTGTACTGGCTGAGTAAAACCTCCGGTGGCTCATTACTGCCACACTTTGTCACCGCAGATTTGAAATATGCACGAAATGAGCCGCTTACGGCAAATAAAAGTTATTTAGCAACGAATCGATGACTAAATTAGTTGGCAACTATTTTAATAATCGATTTTTATCGATTAAATCGATTCGTTGTTTCAGCTCTAGTGCAAGGCCAGTGGAAGATCCATATTGGTAGGCTTTTGCCATCAAAAGCAAACCTCAGGAACTTCGGATGAAGAAGGATGGAGATAAGTGCATCTTTTGATAGATCGTGACACACCAGTCCTCGGACTTGGCCTGTGCAGGCGTGCTAAACTTCAGTCCCCTGACTTAGAGGTTCAAAAAGCACAGATCTAGAAAAGGACACAACACCTCATCCTTCCTTGGAACAGTGAAGTACCGGCTGTAGGACCCGGACTCTGCAACCCAAGGAGGGACCACATCGATGGTCTCCGTCCTCAGAGAGAGTCTACTTCTGTTACATTACCAGAGCCTGCTTGGGGCCCACCAGAACTGGATTCTTTGGCCTCTCACTACAGTGTGCAGGACCCACTGAGACAGCCAAACTAGCTGCTCTGGAAACCTCCCAGGAGGTCGCGAGCCTCTTAGCACCGCTACGTTTCCGGGCGGTAACTGAGAGAAGCGCTCGCTGGAGATCGCTGTGCCCTGGAACACTGGCAGGGTTGGCAGATCGATCTCCTGAGGGCACTGAGGAGAGACGGGCACCGTGTAATGCGGTGTATACCGCTTTTCCCCAGAGGGGCCTGCCCTCCGAGGTCCTGAGCCGCAGCATCAGGACTCTCGTAGCTGAAGTCTCCTAAAAAACGACGGTCCTCAGACCCACGTCGTCTGCTAGGAAGACAAGACCAGAGCCTGCTCGGGGCAGGACCCCATGAAGTACACTTGGCAGGGGCTCCCACACCGCCATGTGACCTCCTAAGGGAACCAGTCTGGCGAGACTGGCCTCTGGTGTGCCTAGAGTCACTAGCTCGGTGCCCTGAAGCGGCGGACCGGCAGGGGACAACCATACTAGCTGCTCTAGAGACCTCCGTAGAGGTAGCGAGCCTCTCAGCACCGCTACGTTTCTGGGCGGTAACTGAGAGAAGCGCTCGCTGGAGACCGCTGCGCCCTGGAACACCGGCAGGGTTGGCAGATCGATCTCCTGAGGGCACTGAGGAGAGACGGGCACCGTGTAATGCGGTGTACATCACTCTTCCCCAGAGGGAGCTGGCCCTCAAAACGTCCTAGGCCTTACGCGTCAGGACGTTATGATGAAGGCTATCCAGCGAAAACAACGGTCCGTAGAACTGCTTTCCACTAAAAGCCTTCGGCCTGGGAGCGCCACTCTGACTCTAGCGTCTGCGGAGTACAAAAGTGACACCCCCGGCACGAGGGGCTGGAACATGGTTGGGACTGCTCCGCCCAGCAGCCCCTGACCGCCTCAACCTCCTCAGAGGAAGAGCGGTACACACGTGTTCTCACATAAGAAATTACATACCTAGAGCCCCTGCACATCTAACTTCACATAAATATTAATATATAGTAGTCAACAACCAGACGAGTCAACACGGTCTGGTGTAGAAAAAAAAAAAACTCGCATAAAGATGAAACAATGTAATACACGCGTTGCCTCGGCAGCGTGCATGTCTATTTTTTTTTTTTTTTATATATATGCTACTCAGTCACACAGACAACATCAATCTCCTCAGAGAAAGATGAATGCTGCAGCGAGCTCTGCCTCCGAGGACGAAGAAACCACAGCACGGGTTTTCAAGCCTCGAGACCAAGCTCTAGATCTAGTGAACACGGGTGGAGATAGGATGAGCCGTCTCCAACCCGTTCGCCAGATTATGTGCGATTCCTGCGAACGCGGTCGCCGCCGTGCCCCAGCGCGACCGCAACCGCAAGATCGCATTCACGGATACACTCCTCAGAGCGTGCCCAGCGAGAGAGCATGCAGCAGCAGCAGCAAGCTGTTTCAGAGGGCGAAGAAGCCGCAGCGCTGGTTTCCAAGCCTCGAGAACGAGCTCTAGATCTAGTAAACACGGGTGGAGATAGGACGAGCCGTCTCCAACCCGTTCACCTGATCATGTGCGATTCCCGCTATCGCGGTCGCCGCCGTGCCTCAGCGTTAGCGCAACCGCGACCGCAAGATCGCATGCACGGACACACTCCTCGGAGCGTGACCGGCGAGAGCGGAGCGCTTAACAGCAAGAAAAGCACAATCAGCCCCCCGAGAGCCGACTGCGCGAGCTCCACTCTTCATTAATGCGGCTTATTATAATATTAGGCATAATATGCGTGTGTAACTGGTGCTTGTGTGACTGTTGCTTGAACAACTGGCGAGCTCATCGACGCCTTTCCATATCAATCTCCTCTGAGAAAGACAGGCAGTGTGTCGCGCCCTCTCATCGGGGAGAAAGTACCGCAAACGCGGGCTTCCGAACTACCGAGAGCGGCGCCGGATCTGGTGGCTAAGAAAAAAGATAGGGATTTGCTGCCCGTCTTACATTCCTTCCAGCAGATCCGAAAGCGAATCCCGTGAGCACAACCACCGCTCCGTTTTTTCCTCGACAAAAGCCGGGCTGGCACTGCGAGAAATGCCAGTGAAAGCTCTCTCCTCAAAGAGAGCCTTCTGCGAGTGAAGCAAAGGCTCGCATCGCAGCCGTCAACTCCCTCGAGAGCTGACACTGCGCGCTTCACTCTCAAGCAGGCAACACACGAGCTGCTTGTGTCCCTACCTTTTTTTTTTTTTTTTTTTTTGGCAGGGAAAACACACAGCCTGAACGCTGCCTGCTCTCGCCCAAAACTTCTCTTGATTGAAGCTTTGACAATGGAGTTTTATCAGTGGACAAATGACACTAAATAAGACTCACAAACAGATAGCGACTGACACACACACACAGAGCGCTTGCTGAAGACACAAGGCTGATTTCCGGCTTTGCCGCTCATGCTTTTATGCTTCCTGGTCTCTGACGTCACCCGCCTATGACGTCTCGCCCTTCCTTTGGACTGATTATACACATTATTCAGAGACGTCACGCTGGACGCATTCCCCAAACGTTCTCGACGCAGCTCGAGTTCCTGAAGAGGAACTGATTTGAATTAAAACATTTAAAATGCATGAAGAGAATTTAGCTCATCAAATGTTCTAGTTTTTAATAATTTAAATAGCAGTTTTGGTAGTAATTATGTGAAAATGTTTAGATGGTTACAAAATTCAATTTTGAACACACTTCTCTTGATAGCTAAATGGATTAGTACCATATAAAGGTGAAAATGATTCACAATTATTAATAATGATATTAATTTGAGTACGATTCATAGCATATATTTTTCAGGTGTTTCATTGCCTCCAGGAACTGTAATGGAAATTGTTGTAACATTCTGTCTTCTAGTTATTGATTGTGATATGATGAACTAGGCTTTAACTTTTTGTACCATTAAAAAAATATATATTTAAATACTAAAAGATGGACATTTATATTTGTAGTTGTCTGAGAGTCAGGGAAAATTGCAGTAGCAGTTGCTCCCCTACTGTACCATTCGCTATCATGGTACATTTCAAAGTACAATGGTATTATTACAATGTGATACCATCATTGTTCCATGGCTCCATCACACACATTTTTGTAAGGGATGCTGGCCAGGTTATTGTGACTTATTAACTGTCTGACACTTGTATGCTGGTTCCAGGCTCCATTCATTATTGTGAAAATTTTTTATTGACCAATCAATGTATTTGGTTTAGACCGATTAATGAGCATGCCTGTAAAACAACAGTGACATTTAAAATTCAGCTTGTTCTTCTCTTTGGAACGTTCATGATTATTCTAAAGGGGGCAGGAAGGCTGTCTGTTTGCTAACGTGTGTGTGTTTGTATGAGTCATGGACCCGCTTAATTGCCACGGTTTCTCCAAGCAAACCAAAGCTGCTATACCCAGCAACTTGGCTTTTTGCAGAATGAATTTCTTGGAAGACAGATCTGATATTGAATTTAACTATCGGTAGCCCATCAGTTTGTAGTGGCCGTTATTCTTTTGTGAAAGGCTTACAAAAAAATAAAAATAAAAAATGTAAATCAGTGTGGCCTAATTTGGCTGCGTTTTGAATAGCTAATGAGCAGCTCGCTGTAGCTTTGCTGGTGTCTCATTAAAGAGTGATCATATGTGCTTTGTCTTTCAGTGGTCTCTGGTTTGAGAGCTGCTGGAGCTGTAGCACTCCCAACCCTCCTTTACATGCTGTTCTATTTTTTATTTTGTTGAATAGTTGCCGTGGTTTCCTCTCTTCTTCAGAGGAACCCAGGTGCAGGTAGCTCATTATAAGCCCTGTAGCATGTGCATGCTCGCAGTTGTTTTCAAAAAAGCACTGGTGATCCTATTATATAGACATATTACAATTATCTTGTGCTTCAGCTGAGGTTACCTGAGGTACAATGAATTTTTATTTATTTTTTCCATTGCATGTTCCCCTTTCAACACGGTAATGAGTTTTTGTCAATAAATGTTATCTCATTGAAAGTTAAGGCAATAATATCACCATCCAGGGTTAGTCAATTTAAAAATAATAATCTTTTTTCTTTTTAATTTGTGACCCTGGACCACAAAACCAGTTTGCTGGGGTATATTTTTAGCAATAGCCAAAAAATATTGATTTTTCTTTTATGCCAAAAATCATTAGGCTATTAAGTAACGATCATGTTCCATGAAGATATTTTGTAAATTTCCTACCGTAAATATATGAAAACTTTTGTTTAGTAATATGCATTGCTGAGAACTTCATTCCGACAACTTTAAAGGTGATTTTCTCAGTATTTATATATTTTTTGCACCCTCAGATTCCAGATTTTCATAGTTGTATCTTGGCCAAATATTGTCCGATCCTAATAAACCCATGCTAACTGTATAATGATTAACAATTTTTCAGATTTGTCCATTAATTAATAGCTTTTGCCTTCAAAATCTGCAAACAATTATTTACACCCTCATGTAATTCTAAACCTGTATGACTTTGTCTACTGTAGAATACTATAGGAGATGTTTTGTAGAATGTTCACGCTGTTGTTTTCCATACAATGGAAATGAATAGTGACTAGAACTTTAAAACTCATAGTTGTGCAATTTGTACGTCTTGACATGCTAAATTTTAAAATATGTGAAAGTGAACATTAGCGGAAAGCAACTTATGCACAAACCTATTGTATGACTTCATAAAACATTGGATGCAGCTCTTGCCATTCTGCCAAATATCTCCTTTTGGGTTCCATTAAAGAATGAAATTCAGACCTGTTTGGAATGACATGAGAATGACTTGGAGGAGTACAATAGCATTTTTCTTTTTGTGAGAATCTAAAAAAAACGGGCTGCTTTCCCTCTCTAATATCTTTGTGACATTATGCATTCCTGTAATATTTTTCTTTTCCACAATCTTTCGCTGTTTTAAGAAATCTCTTTGCCATCATTTTTTGCATTTGTTCTTACATCTTTAAAGAACAATCAGTGGCTATTCGTTGAGTTGTTCAAAGAGCAGCTGTGCCGTTTTAAGTCTTAACTAACTGATCCTAAATTAAAGAGTCATTTATTTCCCCACACCATGCCATATGGACATCTCAGTCTTGCAGATATTTATTTCTTAATTTTTTTTTTATTATAATTGTTTTAATTTAAACCTTCATTTAAACACTTTATGATGTGGTTCTTCTTTTTAATTGCTCATGCTGCATCAGAGAAAAGATCCAGAGTTTATACACTCATCCTCTCATGCATTTTTTTTTTTAATGGAATATAACCAAGGTTAAACCAGAGCCCTTTCTGTGTGCTGTGTATTACAGGCTCCCCGAAGTGAGATGTGTACTAATTTGCTGGAAGGAAACGAAGTTCCACTAAAAAAACTGATATTGGATTTTCTCAGTACGATTATACCACCTCGATCCTTGCAGAAAAATAAAAACACACACCAAAATAACAGATTCAGACAAATTCAGCCAACTAGTTCAGGACTATAACAATTATTTTCAGCTGTCGGTTACAATAATCTTTCTCTTCTGTTTAATATGACATGCGTGCAGAAAAATGAAGTCATATGCTTATCTCTAGTTATCTCTAGAAATTATTACATGCCTGGTTCTTTGGTTTCAGGGTCAAATGAAAAATAGTTTATGCCTATGGTATATTTTATGAATAGGGTGCCACAGTGTTAGATGGTTAGGGGTATTTTAAGGAGGTATCTCACGACTTTGACAGAAGAGTCTCTTTCTCCTAGGTAGGTAGATGTAGGAAGCTGAAGTGAAGAAGATGTGTGGGTGAGGAAATGTTTAAAATCACACTTGGAAGACTTGATTAGTACCTTTCACTGCATCAGAGAATGTTGGAGGAAGCGACCTTACATATCTCAGAATGGAATTGGAAACTAGGAATTTTCTTAGCTTTTTTTGCTGCCGGCTGAATAAAAAGGTTAATCCAGGCATGCAGAGTGAAGTAACATAAATGAAAAGTCACAGAGGTTGTTTTCCAGAACAGCAAAGCCACTGAATGTTATTTCTTGCACCAAAGCACTCGTTGTTTGTCAGGATCCTTTCACTTATGGAGCCACAAAGTCTAGAAAGGAATTCTTTGAGATGTTACCTCATGCTCTCTCAGGATTCACCCTAAACTTCCTCTGACGAGTCATGCTTAAACAAAACATGTGGAAACCACTGATGGACTTCGCTGCAGAAACAAACACACCTTCGCCAGTCAAACCACCGGGTGCCTTGTCCTGTGATGGTGAGATGACTGTTTCTTTTATTGAGACATTCAGCAGAACATGACTGAACTAATATTAAGATGTCTGGCATAAAAGAAGCCCCCGATGTTGTTCTTAATATGAGGGATGTAATGAGTCTGGCATAGATCGCTTGCCTCTAACCAACTAAGTTGCACAGATTTAGCTAAACCTTTGCCAACATTGGAGTGTTTCTCGTAGTGTTTAGACCAGCAACGTGTCACTATTTGTTTTGGTGTGATTTAGAGGCTAAGTGGTTTGGGCAGACAAGAAATAGAGCTGTGAGTTGTTTATCACATATCGCTTGCCATTTCTTTCTTGCATCAGAATCTAAGTGGATACTCTGGGCGAATATTCCATCACTTTCTCTCTTTTTTTATGAGGCTGTTCTGCATTCTTAGATCAAACATCTTTGGCAGAAATGCTGGCTGAATGTATCCCTGAGTACTGAGAGATAGCTGGGGTGTGGCGATGGGTGGACGGGAGCTGGCCAGTGCCCACGCATCAGGGATACCGCCCTTTATCTCCATCTTTTGCTTGGCAGATTTGTGAGTATACACTACCGTTCAAAAGTTGTGGTCTCTAAGATTTATGAATGTTTTTGAAGGAGGTCTCTTATGCTCTCCCAGGCTGCACTTATATTTGATAAAAGAAATGCAGTGAAAACAGTAAAATTGTGAATTATTACTGCAGTTTAAAAAATAACTATCATTGTTTTACTATCATTTGAATTTTGACATTTGAATTTTCAGTAGCTATTACGCAAGTCTTCAGAGTCACATGATCCTTCAGAAATCATACTTTTTCTAAAAGTATCTAAAAGACTAAAAGGCTAAAAGTTTTTAATATTAGATAAATAGATTTTTTTTAAGTACTGTATTTTATATTTAATTTAATATAACATTTTAATATGACCATATAACATTTTACATCAGTGAATTAAACATTTTGGTAAAAAATTATATAATGGTTTTTCAAAACCATATGAAGCCAACCAGAATACAACATTTTTTTTAAGAACTTGGCACAAGCAGATTAAAACATCAAATTTTATTTATTTTGGACACTCTTATCGGTTTTAATTTTGCACTATATTGTTTCTACATTTAAAATAGCAAAAAGCAGTCTTCTAATATTCTAGATTTTCCACTTATATTTACTTAGGCTACCCACCCCAGATGTCATTCTAGTAACTCCACTGAGCAAGAGGGAGGAGAAATAGTTAAACAATTGAAGTGGTAGGTGGTTTACTGGATGACTGATGATAAATTCTTCAATATCATTCCAAAAGAACAATCGGTCCCCAAGCTCACAGTGGATGAATCACATTATGAGTGTAGAATGTAGAATGAAAATTTTTCTGATTTTTAATATGCTGACTGAAAATACTTGAACTTGCCTTTTGATTTCATTTGCAATGCACATGGTCTTAATTATATTTGCAATCTCAGGAAAGTTGTTATCATTTGCTTTTTGTACTGTACGCCCCTGTCTGGTCTCATTATTGTATTCGAATAACCTGTTATTTTGGTACCTTTGAGGAAACATTGCCTGCTTTTAAGCATGTGTGCCCTTTTGCTGCCTCTGCCCACCGGATGGGTTATAACTTAAAGCAGATTGATGTTTAACTGTTAGTGTTAAGCTTTATTGCGCTGCCTTTGTGGATTTGAAACTCGTTTAATAGAGGAAACTCTGCTGTTATGGGGCCATTTGTATCATCTTCAGATCTTTCAACGTAATGAACTATTAAAGCAAATCTCTCACTCTTCACTTGATCTTTTCGGCTCATACTCTTCTTAAGTGGTCAGCTCTTAAAGGTCAGAAAACAGCCTTACGATGTATTCGCAGCCACTGCAAATAGCGTATTTCATTCAGAGGAAAGCATGTTGTGGTTTGAAACAGCTTCCTCTTGTCCCTGGACCTCGCCTCATAAATATGGTACGTAAGTCGAAAACTTGGAAGAATAAAAACGAGACGAGGCGGTGGGGAAGAAGAATAGAACAGAGGAGGAAAGTAGGGCAGAGAGGAGCAGCCCAAGATGATTGAGGGAGAAGAGGTGCTTATTAGAGGAGTGCAAGGATTTTAACACTCCACACATCTGCTGCTGCTATTACTGTAGACAGCCCCAGTGAGGCATAAATGAGCACTGCGGCCTCCTTAGTCAAAGCAGCACCTCTCACATGACTCTTTTCTTTTATGGATGGCGTTTTGCAAATGAAACTGGCTTTGGACATCTGAATCTTTAGAGTTGCATTAGTTGAAGCTGAATGGGACAATCCATGCAAAGATGAAAATCCTTTCATCATTTACTCACCCTGACGTTGTTTCCCTTTTAGGAAACTAAAAGATGTTTTGAAGAATTAAACTTTTTTTTTTTTTTAAGGTTTTTTTATTTTATTTTTTATAGCGTTAAAGTCAGTGTTTGATACAATAATAGTAAATACAGCACCTCTTGCATGACTGAAAAATGCACTGTGGAAACTTTTTATATTTTTAATGGCTTTTGCAAATTAAACTGGCTTTAGACATCTGTCAGATGGAGTTTGGAGTTGCATTTGTAGAAGCTAAGAGAAAATCTACCCAAAAATTTAAATCCTGTCATCGTTTACTCACCCTCATGTTATATATAGTTATGCAGTTTAAGTATTGTGAGGAACATGATGTGATGTGATGTTTTTTGATGACATTTTGTGAATTCAACTAGCTTTAGACATCAATTGGTTGGAGTATTTGGAGTTGCTTGAAGAAAATCCTCCCCAAAATGAAACCTTTTTTTTTTTTTTTTGGTCCATGCAATGAAAGTCAGTGGGGTCCACTGTTGTCTTGGACCCCATTGACTTTCATTGTATGGACAAAAGCAATTTGTGTTCTGCAGAAGAAAATGGGGTAAACAGTTTCGGAACGACATGAAAGTGATGGAAAAATATTCCAGAATGTTTATTTTTGGGTTGACTATGCCTTTCATTTCAGAGGTATCTGTTGATGAGCCCTAATTAAATGCATCACAGACTTTGTCGTTGTGGAAACAAAGACAGCACCATTTTTTCAGTAGGTATAATGCCAGAGAATGTCCAGAGCTCTGTGATTTTCTTATGCGAAGGCATTAATGCAATGTAAATTTGGCTGATTCTTCTCTCAAGTAGTCTGGGCTGCTTGTCTTGTGTATATTTCACCCTGGATAGTATTTATACTTGTATTTATACTTTTCCGTTTTCCTGGCGACTTATGTCTCTCACATCTCGTATGGCAGAATAGAGTGTATATGGTTATGTTATGTGCTGTGTAAATGTCTGTACGTCTGGCAGCATTTGCATAAAGAAGTCTGGGTTAAAAAACAATACTACCTCGCTGCTTTTGCTTGTACTGTATATGCAACATGATGTCTTTTAATAAATTCTTCAATGTCAAAAATCTGGTAATTTCACAAACAGTGCTGCAAACCCTCAATTACTCTGGTAACCAAGGGAAACCTACCAGGGGACAAATCAGAGCGCTTTTTGGTTTATGAGGAAAAAAAGGATTTTTTTGAAATTTATTGGTGGCTCCTGAAGCTGAAATGAATCTGTGTGTGTTTATGAATGTGTTTGTGTTCCCAGAAGAGCTACTCAAGCTGCTAATGCTGTTATTTCTACAGTCTCCACACACCTTCACCCAACAGAATAAGGAAATGCTCATTTACAATTTGGATTTCACTGGCTGTAATTCTTCTTCTCTCCCTCTTCTTGTGTAGATCTGGATGTAAAAGGATGTTCACTCTGAAAAGAAATTGATTGTTTCAGCAACTCCTAAATAAAAACATTGGGGGCACAATGCAAATGTAGGGATTCATAGCATATTGGGTATATTAGAGATGTTTTAATATATCAGTATTCATATTGGATACAAATCAGTTAATATTAGATTCATAATTAAATAATCATGTATTCTCTTTTCCCCTATTTTTACATTTAAACTATATTTGCCTTCATCTATGTCAGTCTCTAGATAGTGGGGAAGTCGTGGCCTAATGGTTAGAGAGTCGGACTCCCAATCGAAAGGTTGTGAGTTCGAGTCCCGGGCCGGCAGGAATTGTAGGTGGGGGGAGTGCATGTACAGTTCTCTCTCCACCTTCAATACCACGACTTAGGTGCCCTTGAGCAAGGCATCGAACCCCCAACTGCTCCCCGGGCGCCGCAGCATAAATGGCTGCCCACTGCTCCGGGTGTGTGTTCACAGTGTGTGTGTGTGTGTTCACTGCTCTGTGTGTGTGCATTTTGGATGGGTTAAATGCAGAGCACAAATTCTGAGTATGGGTCACCATACTTGGCTGAATGTCACTTCACTTCACTCTAGTACTTTTTTTTTAGTGTTCCTGTAGCTCAATTGGTAGAGCATCCCGGTTTGATTCCCCGGGAACACATGATAGGTAAAAATTGATAGCCTGAATGCACTGTAAGTCGCTTTGGATAAAAGCGTCTGCTAAATGCATACATTTAAGTTCATGTTTAAAAATGCTAACAATTTAATAATGCTCATAAATGTCATTTTTATCAAGTCTCATAATGAATATCCATATAATATGATACTTAAATTCACTTGTAGCATTTAAAACCATTCATTTGTTTTTTTATCTACACAGAAGAGTACAAAAAATAGTATAGTAAAAATTAGGGCTGAAACGATTCCTTGAATAACTCGAGTAACTCGATTACAAAAAATGATCGAGGCAAATTCCTCTGCCTTGAAGCCTCTTTTAATCTATTTTAAATCTCACGTCAGGTTCTTTCGCAATGATTGTTTTGATTTGAGGGCGTGGGCAAACGTAAAGAGAACGTCGTGGCATGTGTCCATTGCAAGATAGAGCTGGCTAACCACAACTAGGGCCCTATGATTTCCGCGATGCAGAAAACGCGGAGGGAATCGCGGAATCCAGTCATAAAAACGGAATTTACTGTTTAACGTGGAATCCCACGGAATTTGCCAAATTTTGAATTAATTAATCAAAAATAGGTCTTTGTACTTACATCAAATCACAATATGGACTAATATCGGAATAATACCGGAACAGTCTATTTAAATATGAATCCTGCATGTTCTGCGTTTATGAATAGAGCAGAAGCGCGTCTTTATTCATTAAACACACGGAAGCGCATGTGACGCTCCAGTGATTTCAGCGTCTGCTGTCTCACTAAATAAGGACGTGAACACATGAACAACATCTCCAGAACTGCTCTGACAGTCTCTTCATGAGCATTTGACCATTTTATAAGAGTAAAACTAGCATCACATCACATACACAGAATTGTAAAGGTACGTCAACCCGTCAAAATAAAAGTCCGGTTTAGTTTAGTTATTGCAGTTTAGTACCAAAAAGTTAAGTTTGCTTAATTTTCAATAATTAAAAGATAAATTAAATTAATGTTTTATGTGTTTAATGTTTAATGTGCATCTCAGAAAATGCTTTATTTAAAACCCCAACTGAATGGCACTTAAATGCACTTAATTCATCTGTCAACTTTATTGTCATTGTTCACAGTACATGTACAGACAGAGAAACAATGGGTACTAATTAAATGTTTATTTTTTATGTATGCATTTAAAAAATAATTTTTTTTACAATATTAGGAGGGGTATTCAATCTGCCGTCAGCAGCTCCTGGCCACTGAGATGATTAATGCAGTGACCTCTGTCAGTCCCAGGAGTTAATGAAAATACCCACTCCATCGGCACACCGCTGCTCATCACGCATCATTATGCTGCTTATTTCTGTCACTTAACTATCCTTAACATTCTTTGTGTGTGTGTGTGCATTAGTTTCCAGTGTATGTGTGTTGATGTGAAGGGGCTATTCTTGTATCTGTGCTGTTCAGCACAACATTAGACCCAATCATGTGTCCAATAATGGGCGGCCATCATAGCAAGAAACACTGCTCAAATGAGTCTATCTATCTATCTATTATGTTTCTTGAATTCTAGGTTTGAAATTAAGAAAAAATTATAATCCAAACCAAAATACAGAAGTGAAAATTGATTTATGAGTTGATTTTAATGATACATTGATAGCAACTGATGGGATGTACTGGTAGTTTGAGAATTTTCTTCAATCTAATATCTACTTGATATTAGAATTGTAAGCTTGGCTTGTTTTGGCATCTTTGTTTTATTTAATTAATATTTAGATCATTTTGTGAGTTTTTGTGCTGGGGATGTTTGGATTGTGTTTTCAGCATTAGGTGTTTATATTTACTGTGGGTTTTCAAAGTCTTTTGTAGCCTCAGTATAGGGCCCAAGGTGTATTGAACTTTATGATGAGTCAAATGACACCAAAGCACTGCTTTCAGCCTAGTTTGCATCAGCTTGTATTTTATTCAGCCTCATTAGAAAATATTAGGCAATCCCGTGCATTTCAAAGAAATAACTCACAATACTTACACACACACACACACGCACACACACACACGTTTGTTTTTGTGAAAATTGGGGACATCCCATTAGGGCTGTCACTTTTAGTTCGAAAATCGATTGTACAATCGATTGGACCAACCATAAAAAGTTTCGAAAATGAAAATAGGGAATCGATTTTAACCAAATATGTACACTATTAATTTTTAAAAGAATTAAACAATTAAAAAATATAGATGTAACAAAACTCACAAACAAGCAGAAAAAGAAAATAAAGAATTCCGAAAGTGCAGTATGCGTTGCGAAAGCTGGACAGAAAATACCAGCAATTTTACACGCCTATAAGACGCCTACCTCTTTCCTATGCTGCGTTCACACCAAACGCGAATAGAGCATCTGGCGCAAATGATTTCAATGTTATGTCAATGTAAAGACACGTTTACGCGCATCTGGAGGTCTCGCGGTGCGGTAGACGCAAATTCACCTCATTCGCGCATCTAGTTACAGGAGATTCTGAGTTATGAAAAGGACCGTTGCAAGCTGACAGCGACTGGCTTTTGTGGTGGAAAGTTGGCATTAATACCCCCACCTTGCGCAGCTGTACCTGAGTGTCCCTGGGGCATCAGTGCGGTCGGAGCGCGTCTTCTTAACAGCTGGACATATAATGAATAAAAAACACTCTGCTCTGGACCACGAAAATGTTGATCGACTTGTTTTCCTGTCCAATAAATTTGTAATGGCCCTAGCCTTTTTGCGCATTTCATTATGCCTGCCTAGTGCCGCCTAGCCTAAGTGTCGGTTACGTTCAATAAAAAACACACATGGCCTGTTCTCAAGTCCATTTAAAGTTTCATTTTTTTAAACAGTTGTTTGAAATGGATTTAATGATTATTTAAAATAATCTTGGAGGTTTTTGAAATTGCCTAAATCATAAATGCAGCCGGGTTGAAGCCTGCAGTGATGTTTTTCTTTTGTTATGGCAGCCGTCCCCTCTCCATATATATTTTTTCAAGAATGCTGCACTCCTGTTGCTGTTTGTTATTCTGCACGAAACTTCATGCCAATAAATAAGAAATATTGCTGACTTGTGCGTTTCCAGCGCTCTCTTTACGTTCGTCCGTTATTTAACGTTGAAAAGGAAACGTCTTTTTTGTAGACTTGGAAAAATCGATTTTACAATCGATTCAATGAACACTTATGTCTTAAAAATTGAAAACGATTTTTTCACAAAAGTGACAGCCCTACATCCCATAGGCGTAATGGTTTTTATACTGTACAAACTGTATATTCTATCTGCCTTCACCAACCCTAAACCTAACCCTCACAGGAAACTTTGTGCATTTTTACTTCACCCTCTCCTTGTAATACCTGTGTCATACCCATGTCATTATACAGAGTTGTGTCCTGATATGTCACAAAAACAAGAGCACAAATTATTAAAATAATTTGCATTAAATTAAATAAAGCTGAAATAAAATAAAATCTAAAGATTAGATGTAAACTTAACAGTTTGAGTGAAAATCGGGAATGTAGCCTTGGCAAAGAACTGAAATAAAAGAAGTTTAAGTTGAAATGACTAAAAGGAAACTGAAATGAATATAAACCTAAATATAAATATATAAAAAAATTACTAACAATTAATAATTTCTACAATAAATTATGACCCAACCGCAGAGTTATAGTAGTTGAATGGATGTTAACATTTTGCAAAATTGTCTAAAGTGGATGTGCTAAATGATACAAGTAGATCTCAATTATCCATTAATCTTAAACAGTATCATTTTAAATTCTCAAGATAATGACTTGACGTTTTCATATGCTGGAGATCACAGACATTGCAATTTTATAGACTCATATTGTTGTTGAATGCAGATGTCTATGTCACTGAACAGTGGTTTCTTCCCAGCCAGACTGTCTCTGTTTCTGCCTCAGGCCCATTTAGCTCCTGAACCCTTGGCCAAACTTCTCACTAGCATTACACTATCAATTCATCTGAAAGTGGTGAAATAGTTGAGTATTGGTGTAGATTCTAGATGGCATGCTTGAAATATTTATTTGGCTTTGGTCACTGTCTAAGAATGAGTAAATGAGAATTTTCAACTACTATATATATAGTGTTACGTAATACAGGGGCCCGAGATGGGTTAATTCATGAATTCAGTAGTCATAAAGTCGATGCTGTTCACTTGCCAAATGAAAATTCTGGTGGTGATCAGATTGGCCTCAAGTTTTGCTTGAGAAACCACTTTTTGAGTGCGTATAATGGGGAGCAAACACATGGGACTGCCCCATTCCAGTGGGCCTTTCAGTTGAGCGACTGTGGCGGGTTCCACCTGACCTCAGAACAGCAGGAGTCTGTCTGCACATGGGCTCCAGCTGCAATAGTGGGGCAGCTTGAGTGGACTGTGTGTGGGACTGTGACTCATGGTAACCCCTCAAATATTTAAGTGTGCTCTACCTTCCTCGGGCTGCGGAAAACCAAGACTTCTCAACTGGGACGCCTTTATTCCTGGACCCGGGGTATTAATAGCTCTGTTAATTGCAGAGAATCTCACATTGGGGGAAATTAAGTTTGTTTGTGAAAGGAACAAGGCGAAAACATCCCCCCAATTAGCTGAACTTTCGAAAGTTTGGCCGTCGCTCCAGTGTTCCAGTATGTACTCTCTGTGCCTGAGGGGTGTCTATTATTGGGAGCCCATTCAGAGGGTGGTGCTGTTTTCTGTCATCCAATAAGCAGAGAGCACCCCTGTACTTCCCTGTTGATTTAAAGTAACGCAAACCAGATGAAGCTAGCGTGTGCTGCGGTAATGACACGCGGGCGTCGGAACGGATGAGATTCGAGTTGAGCAAAAGTGGATCTTTCTAGAGTCTGCATTCCTTTAAAACTGCACTGTGCTTGAAATATTAATCAAGGCGATGTCTTAAGCATCCCGAGCTTTAATCAGACATTCAGCCTCTCTCAAAGCCAGCCAAAGATGTGGCGATAAGCCCCTTAATGAGCAGCTCTCAGATGAGCATCTCGTGCTGGCTAATTATAGTTCTCTATTTAGTCGAGAGGATCATATTTGACATTTACTGTATGTTAAGACATATTCTTTGTTACCATACTGCTTTTCATGTCTTTGGGTTTGAGTTGTTCATAAAGGTACAATACGTGAAAAGCTTTGATTTTTGCATGGCTGGTTTGTAAAGCTTTGAAATCACAGTGTATTTGTGCCAGGAATTGTGTAAGAACTGTTCTGCTCTGTAATCAGAACTCTTCAACCGATGCCTTGTTACCTGGTTTTTCAGGAACACCGTGAAGAGGAAATGCACAAAAGCAACATTGGGCTGCTGAATGTGCTTTTGGCACTGTATCATTTTGTTTTTGTGCAAACTCATTGAATATTATATTATAATATAGCTAAAATTGGGAAGAAGAGAATTATAATAAATACAGGCATCACTAGAATATGAGGATGAGAAAACCTTCAGCTAGAGAACTTAATGTGAAATGTGTAAAAACATTACTTTTTTATTATTAAGTATCTATTTGTTAACAATGCTGTGTCAAACTCTACTGGAACAATATTTTAATATTAGAAACCATTTTATCTAGAATTATTTATTAGAATTTTATCCTTATAATCATTTTTGTTTATAACGACTTCTTATTTTATAAGAAAATTATTTTAATATTTGTTATAATAATTATTTTTTTACAATTACATATTGAATTATATTTCAATAATTTGTTATATAATTATATTTTAAATAGTGCTGTCAAATCAGTTAATTGTGATTAATTACATCCAAAATAAAAGTTTGTGTTTTCATAATATACTTGTGTGTTTACTATGTATATTATTTAATATTTATATTTTAATATTTAAATTCACACATGCATGCATATATTTAAAGGGTTACTCCACCGTGTTTTCATATTAAACTATGTTTTTCCCTAACCTAAGACGAGTTGATACATACCTCTCTCATCTCAGTGCGTGCACTCAATCACTTTGGCGCACGGTGACACTTTGAAAGCACTTAGCTGAGCCCATTCATTCAATATGGGCCAAGCAGAGAAGCTACCAAACACCTCCACGTTTTCCCTATTTAAATACAGTTACTCGCGTAGTGTAACTCGACCTAGGACGGTAACACAAAACAAAACGTTGCGCTTTTCTAAGCGTGTAAAATGGATGACTATATTGTATGGCGGAATACCATAGCAAGTGCTTGTAAGCACTTCGTCTTGGCGCAGTAATATCTTCACTAGAGGGAGCGGAGGCCGGTGAGAGGATTTTTCACGAGTGAAGATATTACTGCGCCAAGAAGAAGTGCTTACAAGCACTTGTCATGGTATTCCGCCATACAATATAGTTATCCATTTTACACGTTAGTAACTGTATTTAAATAGGGAAAACGTGGAGGTGTTTGGTAGCTTCTCTGCTTGGCCCATATTGAATGAATGGGCTAAGCTAAGTGCTTTCAAAGTGTCACCGCGCGCCAAAGCGATTGAGTGCACGCACTGAGACGAGAGAGGTATGTATCAACTCGTCTTAGGTAAGGGAAAAACATAATTTAATATGAAAACACGGTGGAGTATCCCTTTAAGAATAAACATATTTATTTTATTATTTGTGTGTGTGTGTGTATATGTCCCAAAGTTGGAAATGTATGTTTGCCTTTGTGTGTTTTGAGTCATTATGTGATAGTAGCATCTTTACATGCATTTGTTTATAAATATATATAAATTAATCTACTGTATTCTCCCCCCACCACTCATTCCATGTACCTCACCTTATCTGTTTATACATTAATTAGTTTACCTTGCCAATGTTTACCCTGAAGCTCTGAGATGTTGGATTTACTACTGCTATTTTGTCACTGATGAGAAATATTGGCATTACCTTTTTTGAAATACTTTACATCTACCATATTATCTGAAATTGTTTATGCAGTCTGTGTGTTATTCATTGCCCAGGGCTCTCAGTCTACAGTCAGTGCTTCAAAACTTATGTACTGTAGCTCTGGGCTCTGTTTCGCTGGGTGGTGAGGACTAATTATCTTATGATTTGTTCTACGATACTGTTAGAGGCTCTATTTAATCATGTCATTGCAACCTCTTATGATGATAATGATGAATTATTCACAAATAGAGCAAACACAGGTGTTTTGAGGTACTGCACGTGTTCGCACTGATAAATCTACTAGAAATCCATTGAACTGGGGTTTCTTGCAGTTTGGTTGCCATAAACGCTAGCACTATTTCCATGGATGTTAGAGGTTCTTCATGTAACCATTGATGCCAATATAGAACCTTTATGTTTAAGAGTATAAATCCAAAGGAAAACACAAGTGAGAGATGCAAGGTTCTCAAATGCTAAATATGAACCCAGGCTTGGTTTTTGAGGTGTAGCACCTTGTTTTATGGTCTGGAGCCTGAAATAGCTACTGTGGAATGGGTTTCAGTGTCGTCACCAATGGTGGAGCATGTCGGAGATGGATATTAGTGCTTTGGCCATGTGCAGAGAAGGTTGAGGGCACATAGTCTCACTAGTGAGGGAGGTACTGTTAGTTGTTTTTTCGTTCTCTTTGATAAGAGATTATTCTCTCTTTAATGCCTTGATATGTTACAGTATATATTGTTACTTTATTATCATCTTTAAGAAAACATGCTAATTTGAGTTAATTTGCCAACTTAATAAGTGGTCAGCTCTGAATGCTTCATGCTTTTAAAAATGTGTTATGACACCTTTTGATATTGGCTAGAGATGTTGATAATGATACTGTGAATGTCAAATAACAATGTTTTTTGGAAAAAAGGGAAATGCATGGAGCAGTTTATTACATTTTTTAAATGAACAATGTGTCAGTTAGTCTAAGACCCAGTGGATATTGTTACCTTAAACCTTTAACAGAATGCTTTCTTTTTAAACCATTTCAGATGAATTGAATACTTTAAAATCGTCCAAGGTCAATTCAATTGGTGGGAAGATTTTTGTCTTTTTTTATATGCTTTTAGCATGTGGCTGTTGAGTTCTCATTGTTTTTAGCACGTTGTTTATGTGTTCCTGAATGTTCTAGTGGCTAGATTGAATTTTTTTTACCGTTTTATCTGTCATTCATGTCTGTACAAAGAATTGTGTGGGACAAGTTACATTATGAAGAGTCATAATTAGGATTTGGGGTTTATGAAGCACCACTACAATCCTTACAGTATGGCATATAATAAGATCACAGAATGTATATGTTAATAATGTTTTCACGGGAAAATAACATTGGGTTTACCAAAAAAAAGCTATTGCCATCACATGCTTTCTCATATTACTTGTCAGTTGTTAGCAGATGTTCTGCAAGATGTTGAATGGAATTCAAGGCTTTTGTAAATATTGACAACAGAAAGGCTTGCCATATTACGTGTGAGTGATGGGGGCAGTTTGCAGTAATATTGTGTTCTGTACTCCCCGGGGGTGGATGCTTTTATCTGTCTCTAAAAGGGTGATGTTGAGGCAGACACGGAAAACTGCAAAAATAAGTGTTTCAGACTGTGTCTGGTTTGAAGCACACACTTAGTCTTTGCCTTTTTGTTTTTAAACTGGCCAAACATACTGTACACTGACATATTTAAGTACGTAAACCTGTGTTTTATTGTTTGCGTCTGTTGTAGATGTGAATGACACACTTTTGTCTTGCATTTGAATGTATGATGCTGCGAAACTGAATGGTACAGGATAGCTGCGATCAATATTTCTCTTTTAAAGATACTGTTTTCCACTGGTCTGTGTCTTGTGTTTGCTGGCCTCTGTCTGAAATGGTCCGAGTGCCAGTGGAAGAGGGATTAAGCTGTTGGACTCTTAACAAGAGGTAAAGAACATCCCTCTTGAGACAGGTCGAATACTAGGGCCTAATTAGAAGACTGGGACAAATGCAAATAGGAATTGATTGCTGATTTTGTGCGGTCAGCACATGCTCTGCTTTATTTGCACAACTGTGTGTCTGATTATTTGTTGTTTATATCAGGGGTTATGTCAGACTGGGGTCCGGGGATCTTATAGAGCCACAAGGGGATGTTAGGGAGTCCACAAAAATGTCTACAGTTGATGTCCGTTGTAAATTGTTAATTCATGTTTATGTAGTAAATTGAAGGTTACAGTATGTGTTCTATACATACAGTTGGAATTTCATTCTGCTTTCTAAAACTGGTCAGAAATAATTTATTTTATTCTATTGAAAGCACTAGTTTTTAACAGTAAGAAAAAAAGTAAACCATAAAAGTAGTATGTCTGTAAAAATTCTATATTTTCCAGATATTTGTTTTTCAATATCACACTTAATCTCTCACAGTATAAAATATAAATAACAGTAAAAATATTTTTAATACATTAAAAATTAAATTGGTTATTTTTATTTTATTTGATAATTTTTGGAATACCACACTAAAATATACAGTAAAAAATAACTTTGTTTTTGTACATAAATATAATTTCTGCTATTTGTTTTTTAATTTGCAATTTCAAACAGTGTAAAATATAAATAACTATATAAATTGTTTATTCTCCATGGAAATGCATAACATTTCTGTTTTAGGAAGGGGGTCTCCTCAAGGTTCTCAACATATTTTGGCGGCCCTGGCATCAGAAATGTAAAAAAATCCCTGGTTTATATTAAGATGCATACCATACAGTTAAGAGAGTTTTCCACACTCATGTCTGTTTCTCTGATGAAATCCATGACTGACCAAACAATGTTACTATGATAGGAAACATAGACGTCAAGAGCCTTAGAAAAATATTGATTTGATTATTGATTCCCAACGCATTTGCTGATACGCTGTATTTAGGGTCAGTTTTCCAAGATGGCGAAATATAGTACATAGTTATCATACATAGTTTCATGCTCTCAGAAATATTAACATGTATGTGGACACGCCCCTTTGCAGCCTCTCTATAACTCCTAGTATGAGAACATCTGATTTATGTTAATTGCATGCTGGGATCTATGTTTATAGATGTACATCTGATGTGTATTTGAAGGCATTGGTTTATGTATGCACAACTGCACATGTATCCATGATTGTGTGCAACATATGTGTTTATGTGCATGTCTACAGTACATGCGTGTTTATCGTCAGTGGTTTCATGATTATGTTGATAGAAACAGTGCAGCCCTTCCATGGGGTTTTTGTGTGACATTTATACAAGATGCTTGAATAAGGTTGGCATTGATCACACCCTGTCTAACATATAAATAAAAATGTGTTGCAAGCCCATGGGCTTTCAGCATCCTCACAGAATATATGCATCGTGTGGCAAACGTCCACATCCATTTTGTTTATTGGCAACATTTTCTTGAATATAGCAGACACCAACTCTCCATATAAGTGCTTTTTATTGCAATTGAATCACTGGGAAGTGTCACTGAAGTATCATGAACTATGGCTGGGACTTATATTGCAAATGTATGTCTATCCTATGAATCACAGGCTCAACCAAAATATTAAGAACCACCAATGTTTTTAAGATTGATAATAATAAGAAATGTTTCTTGAGCACCAAATTAACATAATAGAATGATTTCTGGAGGACCATGTGACACTGAAGTATGGAATAGTGGCTGCTGCTGTTTTTTTTTCCATCACGAGAAGAAATTACATTTTTAAATATATTGAAATAGAAAGCACTTTTCTAAATTGTTATAATATTTAACAATTTCACAGTTTTTCGCTGTATTCAACTGTATTGTTTAAATAAATTCATCCAGGGTGAGCATAAAACACTTATTTCAAAATCCAACAATAAAAAATAAGTCTCTTAAGTTTATTTTAATTAATTCTTCTCAATATTTTTTCATAAACTGGAATTATTGATATGAAAACCAATCCACAAAAAGTGGTTTATTCAAATGCATGATATTTACATTCCCTACCTCATAATTAATTGGTTGTTATTCACAAATGTCCATAGTGTTGGTTTGGTTGAAGTGTAGTTAAACTTCCTGCTTTAAATTGATCAGAAACACAGTAAGGAGTGATGGAAAAGAACTACAGACCTGGCCAGGCATCTGTAGACACAGTTAAGCAGCTCATCATGGGGATTAGGCCTTTACTTTAGATTTGCTAGCTAATTAACTTAATTTAACAGTACACGTGCTGTCTGGATAGACCACCACTTGATAAATTCCCCTTTCTACAGGATGTAACACTTCTGCCTTAATCTTCCTACTTCTGTGCCCTACATCACATTATTGGGGGATCTACAATACTTTTTATGCTAATTTTAGCTTGCCAGGCTACAAACTACTTATAATTTAAATACTCTTTTGAAAAAGTAGTTATTTATGCTTCAAGCTAGTTACAAAAAGTAGCTGCATTGAAGATATTGCTGTACTGTAGCTAGCTAACTAATTAAAGCAACACATTTGACTTTTTTTTACAATAGTTATTTTAAAAGCCTTAAACTTGACATCATTAAACTTCAGCAGATAAATCTACACTAAATACTACCATATAAAAAAATGGTTACAAGCTACTTTTAATTTGAATAGTCTTTTTTTTTTTGAAGCCTCAAACCTGAAAGCTTTAAACTTGAACAGATACATTTGTGCTAAATACAAAAAATACAAGAATACAAAAAAATAATAAAAAAAAGTTAGGTCATTTTAAACCAAAAAGAAAGAGTAATTTTTGAATAGCTGATGTTTTCTATATTTTACTGGTCTTTTGTATAGAGGCATGAGTTAATGATTTAAATTTTTCTGCATAACTACGACGCGCCCACCTCAATAAAAGGAGGAGCCTAGATATGAAAGCTATAATTACCATAGAAACTGGATCTCCTAACAACCCAGAAAATGAAAACGAGAACAAGTTCTGAAGAGTGTAAACATACTGTCAAACTGAACTGTGTTGCCATGGCGAGTCTCTGTGTGTTTACATGCATTTCCTATTCATTAAAATCTGTTTTTTGTATGTGACTGTGCATGTGTGTGAGCTGAAAAGGAGGATAAGGGATTTTTAGATGCATTCATGTTTTCAAATAGATATTGCCAAGGAAAAATAGTCAGAGAATATTAAATTACTGGAAAGTTCAGTACATCTTGCACACAATTCAGCTCCCTGTTGATTTCCGGGAAGGTCTTGTAAGTCTTCAGTAAACTTTAGGAGAGCAATAAAGTACTTCTTGATTTGGTGGTTTGGATGCATATTCTTTCTGTTCCCCTAAAGTTTATGATACTCTTAGTAATTACATCTTAAGGTTTGATAACATTCGTGTGGCAGCATTTAGCATAATAGATTCACAATGGAGCACACGTATAAGCTTTTTACTCTCAAAACCTTTTTTTCTTATGCTACGGCTCTCTTAATGAAAATGTACATGTATTTAAACATTATTTCATACACATTTATAGCATTAATGTCTGGTCAAATATGGTTTTGGTCATCTTTTGATCAAGTTTTTCCAGATCTGTCAGTTCATTTGAACATTATTTACATTGGGGGTAAAATAAATGGTGTCCCTGTGCTGGTCCTCCTGCTGGGCTCCCTTGTCTTTTAAAGATGATTTAATGACTAGGCCTGTGTGATTAATAGAATTTAAGTTTTTGATTTAGTTGATTTTTCATTTTTGATTTTGCCCTCCAGTGATTCTGAAAACACAATACGTGTAAAATCATGTGACGTGACCATAATTTACAGTGTATATATATATGTATATACAGTACAGACCAAAAGTTTGGACACACCTTCTCATTCAAAGAGTTTTCTTTATTTTCATGACTATGAAAATTGTAGAGTCACACTGAAGGCATCAAGGGCTATTTGACCAAGAAGGAGAGTGATGGGGTGCTGCGCCAGATGACCTGGCCTCCACAGTCACCGGACCTGAACCCAATCGAGATGGTTTAGGGGTGAGCTGGACCGCAGACTGAAGGCAAAAGGGCCAACAAGTGCTAATCATCTCTCGGGGAACTCCTTCAAGACTGTTGGAAGACCATTTCAGGTGACTACCTCTTGAAGCTCATCAAGAGAATGCCAAGAGTGTGCAAAGCAGTAATCAAAGCAAAAGGTGGCTACTTTGAAGAACCTAGAATATGACATATTTTCAGTTGTTTCACACTTTGTTATGTATATAATTCCATATATAATTCCACATGTGTTAATTCATAGTTTTGATGCCTTCAGTGTGAATCTACAATTTTCATAGTCATGAAAATAAAGAAAACTCTTTGAATGAGAAGCTGTGTCCAAACTTTTGGTCTGTACTGTATGTATATATTAATGTTTTGAGCTGTGCAAGAGGCTAGTTGTGCTAGTTGGCTTTTGTGCATGCAGTCTGAGATGAAATACTGACAATTATAGTCTACTTTGGGCTTCAGGTATGTGCTTAAACTGACATATACACAAAAAAATGTCAAAATCTCCATCTAGGTGAGTTTTCACTTAAACAGTCAGTTTTGTCTTAGTTAAACATTAATAGTTGAAAAAGTACTCATGCTTGTCAGTATATTAGATCTGTGCATTCAGTCTTAAAGTGACAGCAGCCTAATACACCTGCTGCTGTCTCGGTCATATAAAGTTAATCAAACAACACTTAAAAAACTCCCAGATGGTTCTTAAAATGCTTTGGAACACAGGTCTGTTGTCCCTTGAACTGCATTTTCTGAAAAGGTTAAATAGTGGAAAAGTATTTATTAATCAGATTATGCTGAGGAATATTGTTTGACACTGGGTGATTGCCTCACAACACAAGTGAAGTTCTGTAATTTGTTACGAAACACAGTGGTTTATTTGTACTCCTACACATGCAAACAGCGGTAAATTAGGGCCAGAAGATGGTGCAAGAAAAAAAAAATGAAAGGGCCAACTGCTTGTCAAGTTATATTTACGGAAATGTGGCTAACATGTATTCAGGAAACTCATTCTTGAGTAGGTTATTTAAGATGCCCTGTGAGCAAGTGAGCATTCTGCTTTATTTATTTAGTATGATGGATTCTGACATGCCAGGAGATTGGCTGGGCTATTTTGATTGTTCCTCAAAAAGAAGTTTGGGGCAGCGGGAGGGTTTTGGATCCGCAAAGGAGATGAGCAAGTTTTCTGTGAGGATCCCAGCCAGATGCTCTCTAGGGTAATTGTGACGAGTGGGGCGGGGCCGAGGGACATGGGAGCGAGGCCGGTGGAGTGATTGGAGATGAGCTACACCTGTTCGACCCAACGGTCTCTAGGCCCACGGAGGAGATGGAAGGATATAAAACTGGAGCGACGACAATGAAGGACGAGAGAGGACCAGGCCTGGGCTTTTAGTTGTGTTTTGGTTTTATTTGAGCGCACCAGTTGTCCGTGAGGGGACATGGCGATGGGGGTATGTGACGAGTGGGGCGGGGCCGAGGGACATGGGAGCGAGGCCGGTGGAGTGATTGGAGATGAGCTACACCTGTTCGACCCACCGGTCTCGAGGCCCACGGAGGAGATGGAAGGATATAAAACTGGAGCGACGACAGTGAAGGACGAGAGAGGACCAGGCCTGGGCTTTTAGTTGTGTTTTGGTTTTTATTTGCGCGCACCAGTCGTCCGTGAGGGGCTGGTGCGCTGTTTTGGTGTTTATTTTGAAATTAAATGTTATTTGATTGTCCGCCGGTTCCCGCCTCCTTCTTCCCGATGATTATTAGAGTTTATATCGTTACAGTGGTGCCGAAGCCCGGGAGAAGGAGGGACGCGCTGCTGAAGATCCCTCGCTGCTGTGGTGAATCCGCGGTGCCAACGAGCAGGCGAGGAGTGTGCCGCCATGGACGCTCGAGGCGGTGGGCTGGAGCAAGTTGCCGGGGACGTGAGCGGTCCCCCCCGGAGGGAGGGGGGGGGGGGGAGTAGAGCGCAGTCTCGGGAGTACCCCCCAGCCTGCGAGGGGCGATGGGGGTATGTGACGAGTGGGGCGGGGCCGAGGGACATGGGAGCGAGGCCGGTGGAGTGATTGGAGATGAGCTACACCTGTTCGACCCACCGGTCTCGAGGCCCACGGAGGAGATGGAAGGATATAAAACTGGAGCGACGACAATGAAGGACGAGAGAGGACCAGGCCTGGGCTTTTAGTTGTGTTTTGGTTTTATTTGAGCGCACCAGTCGTCCGTGAGGGGCTGGTGCGCGGTTTTGTGTTTATTTTTGTAATTAAAGTTTCATGTTGATTGTCCGCCGGTTCCCGCCTCCTTCTTCCGGATGAATATGAAAGGTTGTATCGTTACAGTAATATAAAGATGTTTTTAAGGGACTCCCGAGCAGACAGGGCCCTCTCCACTCCGACGGACCACCCACTCCAACCCTCCACCTCCTCATCACTGTTTGTGGTGAGAGGAAAGACTCTGAAATTAAGCTCCATGTCAACCAGATGGTTCCGATTCCATCTGTTTGCTGGAATTACTCTTTCGTCATTGCAGACTGAGAGCCAGAGTTAATAGTGTTGTTAACATGTGAACTTTGCTGTTTAATGTTTAACAAAGGCAATGAATAGCCCACACTTCACATATACACCATTCCATTGCTTGGATTAAAGGATATATTTCAGGTTTATTTAGTCTGTTTCTTTCCTGTTGAAAAATACTGCTAGTGTAGAGGTGAAAGGAAAAGGATACATGCTAACACAAGACGACTTCAGGAGTGGAGATGCTCTAATTTGTTCTGTTTTATTACACTGACTCAAGTGTGAACTCCAGTGTGACGTCTTTCACTACTTTTTATCCATTTGGTTTTAAAATTTGTTGCCATCTTTGTGGCAGGTGGAATATTTCTCATTTTTAAAAATTAATATCTATTTTTATACATTAATATATAATTTGAGTTAACTTTTTAAGTAAAAAAAAACAAACAAAAAACTTTATTTTACCTAGTTTGTGCATTTTTATTTAAAGAAAAAAAAACATGCACACACAGACAGCATTTTTAGTCTCCCATAAAGAACTGATGTTTTTCCCTCATAAAAGAGAATTTGATCCTAAATTAATTCATGAAGTCTGACAGCTCTGTACACTGAATACATAATATTTGATTATTTGATCCATCCACTAATGTCAAAGCTCTGCCTTCTTTCTGTCTGAAGTGGAATTGTGTTCTCTAGGGCGTTAAAGAGGAGATTTTTGTTTCTTGCAGTACTGGAACATGCTGTACTTTTCTCCTTCCCCTCTGATGTTTAACTGCATTTTTTTGGTTCAGGGTGAGCTGTGAGGGGATCAGGTTTGACAGGAGTTTATAAAAATCTCAAAATGGCTGAGTCCCTCCGTGTCTTTACTTGCATTGTAGCATATGTGTGCCTGACAACTGTGTACCACTATGAGAGCGGTTTATTTTATGCGACCTGCCCTTTTCCTCAGTCTTTTATTAAATCTCTCCATATTGATTTTTTTAATAGTCTGCATCTGTCTTCAATGCATATTTTTTACTGTTAAAGTGCACAATAGTAATTGACTTTCAATGTGTTTATTATTTGAAAGGTGTTACAAATCTTTAAATCTGTGACCGTTAATCATAGGTACAGTTTACACACTCTTCCATTGTTTTTCAAATCTTTAAACCATTGCATTCATAGGTCTTTTTTCAATTTACTAACAAAATGAACAAAAAATGACGGGCAGATTCTTTGTTTAGCCAAACAAAAGACTTTGAGGTGCTTTATGCCTGCCTTATTGGAATTCAAGTTTAATTTTAATTAGCCATTTTGCCTATTCAGTCTTGTGGAAGTTTCAGTGTGGTTACTTAGCCTTTAAATTCCTTTGAAAATGTATAGTTTCATCTTTTATACCGTTTAAACTCTTAGTAATTTAATCTTATACAGTAGCTTTCTTGTTCTGCTTTATTTTAGACACCATTTAAAAGCTAATTATGATGATTTTCCTCTTGAGCATGTTAATAGTAGCTTTAAAGGACTAACCATAAGGGGGCCTAGTGGTTAGAGAGTTTGACTCCTAAACCTAGGGTTGTGGGTTCAAACCTTGGGCTGGCAATACCACGACTTAGGTGCCCTTGAGCAAGCATCGAACCCCCAACTGCTCCCCGGGCGCCGCAGCATAAATGGCTGCCCACTTGTGACGACTTGAGACACAGATTATGGGTTAAGGTTAGGGTTAGGGTTAGGGTTAGACCGCTAGGAGGCGCCTTCTGGCCCATTTTTATCTGCTTCTAATATTGACGCTAGAGGGTGCCATGTGCGTATGATGTTGACGAAATGTCAAGAGTGTCAGTATATGACGCCTTGGGATGAGAACGGGCTGGAACTGCGGGGAATAGAGCCGAAGGTAAGTCTTTGTTGCTGAGTGAAAGAGCGGAGAGTGGATGAGGTTCCGGGGAAAACACGGACATCCAAACACATACGACACTGAAGCCAACAGAGGAAGCGACATTAAACAACGTTCTCACAAACACAAGACGTGAGACAAGCCAATATATAGGGAGTGTGTAATGAGTGACAGCTGCTGCTGATGACAATTAACGGAGACGCCCACAAACTAATCAGTGCCGAAGTGAAACACACAGACTTCACCACAACGTGCAAAACCCCAGAGATCACGGTTTACCAACCGTGACACCACTGCTCCGGGTGTGTGTTCACAGTGTGTGTGTGTTCACTGCTCTGTGTGTGTGCACTTTGGATGGGTTAAATGCAGAGCACAATTCTGAGTATGGGTCACCATACTTGGCTGAATGTCACTTCACTTATTACCATAATGTTCTTAATAATAAGGTCACATTAAGACAAAGTATGTCTTTCACTTTGTCTTTAATTTTGCAATAATATAGTAAGTTTTATAATATAAAATAAGTTTTGCCCATTAGCAATGTAAAGCACCCGCCACAATATTTCAATAACTAAAAACAGCGGTACATTCTAAAAAAGTTTCATGTGTAAACACTTGAAGTGTCTTTAGAACAGTGATATTAAAAGATGAAATTAGCACACATCTTACTGATGATTCTTGCTTTATGCAGGCAAGCAAATGAGCCCAGAGTATAAGCACAAAGCGCTAAATAGTTAAGCATCTTCTTTATAATGGTGTTCTATGGTAAAACATTTAATATTAAACTTTGCACATTGCGTTTATATTCTGGGTTCATCTGCTTGCCTGTACAAAGTATGCATCATCAATAAAGTGTATACTAAATTTGGCCTTTAAATATCACTGTCTTACTACATTACTTAATGCAATCCTCCTAAGAATAACTGGCGGTCAGTTGAGGAAAGCCTGGTCTTGTCCTCCGTGTGGGTGTTCCTGTAAGGGTGTGACATCATGTGAAAACTATCAATGAGAGGCCTGTTGTGGTGGTCGTAAGCTATAGTGGTAAATAGCTCTTAAGAAGCACTGCAGGGTTTATTTCAGCCATCATTTCAACAGATAGCAAGAAAGAAAGAGTGATATGGAGATACAGACAATCTCTGGATTTCAAGAGAAAACAATTCACCTCACCTCTGGTTTCCTTACAGAGAAACTTATGGCGCTTTTCCATTACCAGTACCAGTAATCTTCTACGCGACACACACTCGCTACCCACACACACAGGACAATGGAGGAAATCGAGTGCATGTTGTTTTTGATCCTCGGGATGTGGCTGTTTCTCACAGCAAGAAGACAAACGTTGTTTCAGGAGAGGGCAGCAAAACGAAACACTGCTGAAAAAAAACAGGAGTGTAATGATGACGCAGTGAATAGTGACGATTCTCTCTGACCAATCAGCAGTCTGCTGTGTTTTCACGTCACATTATAGTATCGCCTCAGCTCGCCTCAGCTCGCTTGGAACCTCGCCGGAGGTGGTACGAAAAAAAGTACCTGGAAGCCGGTACAGGTACAACTTTTACACAGTGGAAAACCAAACAGAGCCGAGGCGAGCTGGTACTGTGTAGTGGAAAAGCGCCATTAGTCAGGGTCCTGTCGCTATGCTAATACATACCAGGAGACTGTATTTAACTGCTTATCGCTGTCTTTATGTGTATGTGAGTGTGTGTTTGTGTTGGAGAGAAAGAGAGAGAGAGAGAAAGAGAGCAGGCTGTCATTGATGACTCTGAATAAGTCTGCTTTAATCTTCGCTGGACTGCAATTCTCCTCACTGTTTCAGCCAGTGGGAAGACATGATCTAGTCTCACTCTTGCAAGCCCTATATAAGCTAGAAGAAACTTCAGTCAGGAAATCAAGGAAATCAAGAGCAGAAAGTCCTTTTCTTTTCTCTCTCGATGATAAGTTAATTAGGTAAACAATGGGAAATTCTGATTTTCCAAAGACATTTTTAAGGTTTTAGTGGAATCTCTTTGCACTCTTTGCAGTTTTTGAGTTTTTTGACTGTCATTCAGATTTTGGGTGGGTGGATTTCAGTCATTCAAACTTTTTCTTTAAATGACACGTTCCCATCAACAAATGATGCGTCTATTGTTATCATCGTCCCTCTCAAAACTCCTACTGAGATCAGTATTGTCTCTTATTAAATAGTAGTGGGCCAAGAGATTTTCCTTGACAAGCAGATGTATCCCGAAAAAAAAATGGAGTAGAAACTAGTGTGACTTCAGAGAAATTTCCTTTTCGAGGTCTGAAAAGAGGTATGATCTGCATAGTTTTAAGATTAGTACTGTATCACTGTACTTTCACATAGTAGAGGGTGAGAACAGATGGAGAATTATGATTTCTGCTAAAATATACATGCCTCTCATAACCAGCAAAACATGAGCATTTAAACAAACACATTGACATAAAGGTGTCAAACATTAAACTCTTTAAGGAAACGAAAACAAACATGAGTACACATATCAGAGCTTTTTCTGTCATTGTGGCTCCAAAAAGAATAGCAACAATAATGAATGAATGAATGAATGAATGAACTAAAACAGCTGTCACTGTTTGGACAAATTCAAGAGTTGAGTCACTCAAACAAACAGATTGCAGTTCAGTTTGATGCCACAAGGAGGGCAGAAAGAGACACTTCAGCCCAAAATATACACACAACCGCTTAGTTTCAACCAAATACAAAGTCTTTCAAAATATACTTTATTTGATTTATTTGGTACATGCCCAACTAGAGTTTCATCTTTGTCCAATGATGCTATTTCTCTGAAAGTTATGACTGATAAAGATATCTTTTGTATTAATTTAAATTAGAGTTGTGGGTATCTCTTAACCTGCTTATTGACCAACTAATTAGTAAAAAAAAAAAAGTAAAAATAAATGAAATACAATAAAATACGTGCGAGAAGAATCCGGATGAGTGTACAATGCTGATGATGAAATTAATGTCTCACACACCCTATTTTACAGTGTGTATAAAACCATATTTTGACCTTTCAACTTTAAAATTAAATTTTTAACTCCATTTAACTCCTTTTAATTTGATGTATTTAGGAATGAAACAGGATGTTCAGTGGGGGAAAATGTAGGGCAGGACTTGGAATTATCCATCAGGAACTGATTTGCTACTAGTTAACATTAAAAAGCCTTCATAGCCAATGTTAGTGGAAAATGAATGTTAATAGACAGGGATGTTATTTTAGTATCATTGGGATACTACTTTTCTATTAATATTTTAATGAATAACTCGATTTTGTTTTTATATTTTCTATTCATTATTTTTATATTAGTATTATTGTTTATAGAGTATTATTGAATTTCTGTTTTTGTAATTTTTTAATGCCTGTATAGATTTGTATTTATTTTTATTTCAGTTTTGGTTATTTTAGTCCAAGTTAAAATCTTTTTTTTTTTAGATAGTTTATTTTAAATAACAAATGTATCTTTTTATTTAACAGTAATAATCCTGAAAATGGATTCTTCAGGATCTTGCCTTTTGTTGTTTGCTCTGTGATGTAAAAATAGCTCCGTGCCCCTTTGTGTCGACACTCTGATCCTAATGAGATGCCTCCGTATTTTGGCTTTAAAATGTTTTATTCATAATCCCTTAGCATAGAGGGGATATTTTCTTTCTATTCCTGATCATGCACATGCGGATAAACATCCACAGATCATATTTTTCAGCATCTGTCATTTACTTGCAGATATTGCTGGGGGTCATGATTGCTTAATACTGTTACAGGTGAGGTAGTGCTAAACGTAAAATAAAGTGCGAGATGAGGATCTGGAACAAAATAAGGAGTTTACTGATGAGGACGGAGAATACAGACAATATACAAGATTTACATTTAGCATTAACATACAGCTTAGACACATATAACATTCAACAATCACGGACGAGGAGGAACTGAACAGAACGGGTATTTATGCACACAGGTGATGAGGGAACTGGGGACAGGTGAGGATCAATCAATTAACTAAAACAAGAAAAGGAAGATGACCAAATAAGGAAACCAAAAGTTCATAACTGTGACAGTTCGCCCCCTCCCGGAAACGGTGCGTCCTCGCACCGCAAGAGGAATACCAGTGGAGGGAGGGTGGGGGTTCTGGAGGCGGGCGAGGAGTAGGCCAGGAGCAGGTGATGAGGGAGCATGGAGGTAGGGACCAGGGCGGAGTGGATGGAGGGAGGAGCCAGGGAGGAGCCCGGAGCAGGAGGAGCCCGGAGCAGGAGGAGCCAGATGGTCCACCAGAGACCAGCCAGGACGGAGATCCATGGTGGAGTCGACGGCGGGAGGAGCCACGGTGGAGAAGCGGCCGACGACACCAGGGGGCCGACAGGAGGAGACTGCACCGGTGGGTGAGGAGCCCAAGATGGAGCAGCACAGCCGCAGAGCCAGGGTGACGTCGAGGATCCGGAGGGCCTAGGTGGAGCAGAAGGCTCTGGCGACCAAGGCGGAGGCGGGGTCCTGGAAGACCGCTGTGGAGCCGGAGTGACGGAGGATGACGGTGGAACCAGAGGGAAGGAGAAGCTTGACAGAGCCGGAGGGATGGAGTGACGAGGTGGAACCAGAGGAGTGGAGTCCCGAGGCGGCGGATGGTCGACGACTGACCAAGGTGGAGCCGGAGGGACGAGGGAGCCCAGTGGAGCAGGTGGGATGACAGGCCACGGTGGAGACGAGGGAGCTAGGAGCCAAGGCGGAGCCGCTGGGTCGAAGGACCGAGGAGGAGTCCAGGGCTCGGAGGCTGGAGGCGGAGACAGGGCCTTAACATGCCAAGGCGGAGCTGGAGACTGGCAGTCCAGCGGCGAACCATCGCGCCCAGATGGCGCGGACTGAGGGTGAGCTGCAGGACTGACTGGCACCAGCAGGGATGATGAGGAACTGGCTGGTCTAGGAGGAGGAGAGAGAGGAAGGATGGGAGGAAACACAGGAGGATCAGGGCGGGACGGAACCAGCGGTAGTGGAGCAGAGGGACTGGCAGGTTTAGGAGGAGGTGGGAGAGGGAGGCTGGGAGGGAGTACAGGAGACACAGAAAATTCAGAGCTGTGCGGAACCAGGGAAGACATAGGAAATTCAGAGCTGGGCGGAACCAGCGGAGACATAGGAAATTCAGAGCTGGGCAGAACCAGCGGAGAGACCGAAAATTCATAGCTGGGCAGAACCAGCGGAGAGACAGAAAATTCAGGGCTGGGCGGAACCAGTGGAGAAACAGAAAATTCAGGGCTGGGCGGAACCAGCGGAGAAACAGAAAATTCAGGGCTGGGCGGAACCAGCGGAGAAACAGAAAATTCATAGCTGGGCGGAACCAGCGGAGAAACAGAAAATTCAGAGCTGGGCGGAACCAGCGGAGAAACAGAAAATTCATAGCTGGGTGGAACCAGCGGAGAGACCGAAAATTCATAGCTGGGCGGAACCAGCGGAGAGACAGAAAATTCAGGGCTGGACGGAACCAGCGGAAATGGAGCAGAGGAGCTGACTGGAGGAGGTAGGAGTGGGAGACTGAGAGGGTATACAAAGGGATCAGGGCTGGATGGAACCAGCGGAAAAACAGGGGATACAGGAATTACCTCCATAGACCAGTCAATTAGATCCAGAAGTTGCTCCATATTTCCCGAGATCGAATACAGCTCACCCTCAGTCGCAGGAGTGTGGGCAGGGCTTTCCTCCACGCCCTCGATCTCCACGAGGACTCCCACGATGCACGGTGTTGCCGGCTCACACACCTGGTCAGTCGCGCTCTCGACGTCCTGATTCGGCTCGGGCTCTGCGGCTGCGGTGGGCTCTGGCTCCGTGTGGCGAGATGGTGGCTGGCTGGTCTGTGGGTCAGGAGTGGGGCTGGAGATATCGTCCTCGGCGGTGCAGATGATCCATGACGATCCATTTTTCTCCAGCACCCACTCCACAAAAGCGGCAAAATCCTCTCGGGGACCGTTCGCTGGTAGGCGTGCCTTACTCCGCTCGCTCAGGCCGGTGTAGAAAAAGTTATAGAGCGAGCGGTCGGGGAAGTTAGTAAGGCACGCCAGATCTAAAAAGTCCCTGGTGTGGTCCTCCAGCGAACGGTCCAGTTGCTCCAGGCATAGGAGACGGACTGCTGGGATGGCCATTCCGGGAGAGGAGAAAAACAAAGCAAAAAATAAATGAAAGAAAAAACGCCGCTAAAATAAACTATACTGTTTGGGTCCGTGATTCTGTTACAGTTGAGGTAGTGCTAAACGTAAAATAAAGTGCGAGATGAGGATCTGGAACAAAATAAGGAGTTTACTGATGAGGACAGAGAATACAGACAATATACAAGATTTACATTTAGCATTAACATACAGCTTAGACTAATATAACATTCAACAATCACGGACGAGTAGGAACTGAACAGAACGGGTATTTATGCACACAGGTGATGAGGGAACTGGGGACAGGTGAGGATCAATCAATTAACTAAAACAAGAAAATGAAGATGACCAAATAAGGAAACCAAAAGTTCATAAAATACAGACGTAGTTGTTAAATAAAGCTTTGAAATAGAAAGATGTACTCTGGCTAACTGTTTTGTTTTTGTAATGGTTTTTTTTGAAAGATGAATCACGTGTTAGTGGGAGTTCATGTATTCATACACACAACTTTCCTATTACAAGACTTTTTACATTTACTGTAATGAAAGGGGACAAAATATTTTCTGTTTATGAAAATATGACCACTGACAATCACCATGATCTTTGCAAACTGATGGAGAATGATCTTTTCCGATAGCACGTTTGGGAAATGTTCATTTTACCCATTCAGCTCAATTTTCTTGAGGGATGATCTTCTCTCTCCATAAAAGATTTTCGTTGCTATTGTGAGTCTGGCTCATATATTTAGGAGACATGGCCTTCTGAAAATCAATCAAAAGCCAATCCACTCCATACCTGCGTTAATCTAATCTGTCTTCACACATCTGAGGGAAGACACGTGATATTTTCTCAGGCTAATAAAATAGTAGACATTAGTACTCCTATTTAATACAGTAGAAATATATATATATATATATATATATATATATATATATATATATATATATATATATATATATATATATATATAGGGGTGTAACGGTACGTGTATTCGTACTGGACCGTTTCGGTTTTGTTATTATAATAAAAATAATAATAAAGCAGAGAGTAATTTTGCCATATTTTCTCACTGTCAGTATTTCATATTTCTCTTCATAATTATTTTGTTCTTGCTGTTTGTTACAAAATAGTTTTTAATTCATTTATATTTCAAAAAAAGACTCATCTTGTACAGTTTGTGTCTTGTTTTAAATGTTATATATGCATGCATGTGTGTGTAAATAATAATAATAATTATTATTATTATTATTGTATATTTTATATCTATTTATCACATTAAAACACCACAATAACTATTATTATTATTTTAATCATGTGCAGGCATTTTCAATAGTAAGTCTTTTCACTGTGTAGTTTCAAGATAAGTGGCACAGCTTTAGTAATCAGTGCTGGTTTCCATGTGATAATCTATTATTACGGAAAATTACCAACTCCCATTTAAAATAAAAATCCACTAAAACTGCGTTTTCGTGGCCTGGTTTGCACAAATGGCTTATCAGTTAGCACCTGTGCCCTCTGGACAAGCAGCCAGAGGCTTTGACGATATGTTGGAGGGAAGGAGAGAGGGAAGACGAGGGGTGAGCAGACCTGATTGTCTCCGTGCCTCAGGGGCCCTGTTGGCGAGAGGCAGATGCCACCATGCTCTGACACAACCATTGGCCTTTTCACTCTTCCAGCACCATTAGAGACACAGACACAGCAGTATGAGGCCAGACCAAACACATTTTGTTTCAAATAAGTGAACTACATGCTTCATCATTATTGGTGAGAGTTTAGTCTGTGAATTATAGAGCTAGATTGGAGTGTGTAACTGGGAATGTGAGTTGCCAAGTGCAGTTAAGATCAATTAAATTCCATTACTTAATTCCCAGTTTTAGAACCGTCTTGGGGTCCATACTTACATGTGATTAGCTGTATGTATATTACATTTCCCATTGTGCCAGTGGAAAACTCACATGCTTAAAGCAGACTCGAGCCAGGAAACACCTCTGCTCTTTTGTGCTCTGAAATGTCTGTTGCCAGGCAACATTGGCTTTCATCATGAAGACTCATAGTTCAGCAGAATACCGTCTCAATTACTGTTTTGATGACAGGCATTAGAACGGTATAGCAGGCAATTTATTGGCTCATAGCAAAAAATAAACGCTACACAGAAAAAATTTTTTTTTCATTCATCCAATTAAAACAGTTTATGTTAATGATTTACATCTGTATTTTTTTAACTTGAGCCAATGAAAAATAAATAACTTGCCCTAAGGAAGTAAAAATAGGAAATATAAATTTTAGCAGCAAATTCTCATTAATAATACTACTAATAAAATAGTAACAATTAATTAGGTTTTTGGACACGGATAAATAGCCTTATCCTTACCCTGATCTATTTTATAAAAAAAGTGTTGTTGCTAAAATCAATAGAAAAATATGTAGCAATAATAATAACAATAATAATAACGATAAAAATAATATTAACACTCAAAACTGCATCTCAATGCAGAATCTCAAAACTTTTATTGTTGTGATTATCATCACATTTTGCTAGTCAAATCTCTAGGCATTGGTAATAGTGTCATGATTGATTTTTAAATAATGATAAAGACATGCATACAGTGTTGTGATGTACTATTAAACTTCCCAAAACACTTTTCAAACAGAAGTAATTGACAGTAGAGTAACGTGTTCAGATGATGAGTTTTTGCCAATCTCTCTACAAGGATGAACTCTGGTCTTTCCTGCTACATCAAAACAGCTAATCTGACTATGGAAACTCTACTTCCCAAAGCTAAATCAGGCCTTTGCACTCCTGTGCACATCTTCCTGGGAAGCACTTTCATGTTATTTTGAACAATTAAAACACCGCTGTCAGATGTCAAAGCATGGCTCACAGCCGTCACAGGGGGCAGCATGCATCAGCGAAAATGTGCTGAAACTGAGTGGCAGCAGGGCTGATCTGTTAATAATTTGATAGACTGCTCACCACGCGAGTGTATAGATGTGTATGTTCATATTTTGCATTCTAAATGATGGGAAAATGAATGAATGTATGATTACTGCTGATTTGATATTACGGGCATTATTAACATGATTTATAACACTACTATCGGCCAGGTTTTTTGTCAGGAAAAAAATTATACATTTTTTATTGTTATATTTTTTAATGCGTTAATAAAATCAATAACCGGGATTACACTTGATTACATTTTACCATCATTGATCATTACATAATTAATTATCAATACTTATTAAGTTTAAGTAATCCAAATGTTTAGATTATAACAATAAGGTTTGCATTACTCTTTAAAAATTGCAGTATGGAATATTCCCTCTGTAAATGTCCATACTCTCTGCATATGTTTCTGTAAGGCTTTAATTCTTTAAAGGGTGAATAAGGGCTTTGAAGATATTCGCTATAGGATTTCAAGTGAACACTGTTGTTCAGATTATAGGAACATCTGTACTGACTGGAGGGTAGTATAATGGTGGCTCTAGTGTCTCATTCATCTTTGTTGGACTAAGTGGACTCAACGCTCTGAAGAGTCTGAGGCAGATGGAGAAAAGACAGAGACACATTAAGGTGTCGTGCAATACGAACAGGGCCTTAATTGAGCGGATGAACAAGCTAATGCTCCGCGGCAGAAAATCGTTGTCTCTTGGCACAACATGCTTTGCTTTCTGCGTGTACAGCCTCTGTATGTGTGAAATATTTGGCACATTCCATTTATTCCCTATTTCTTCATGTCACGCCTCTTTGATTCTTAGTTTTGCCTGGCTCACTGGTGATGGTGAATTCATGTATTTGGGTGTAATGATTGCCCTGTAAAGACATATCAAAGTGATTTTGAAACTGGCATGCCTTTTTTTTTTAAAATGTTGTTTCTTCCTGGGCTACTAGTAAGGCTGGGTAATATATAGAAGAATCACAATGATTTTACTGGCAATATAAAATTAAGCAACACATGGCAGTGTTTTAATGTGTGTTTTATTTGGTCTTTAAATTTCTTGAATCTTACAGTTTCCAAGTATTAGAGCATTTAGACAGATTTTTGTTTTAATTGTTACATCTCTGATTTTAATTTAGGAAAAAGAAAAAATGATCACTTTCATGAAATGGTTCAAACTTTTAGTCAGTCATTTAACCATTTATTGATTTATTTGTTTTACTGTATGTTCAGTTCAGTGAATGTTTTTCGTGCATTAAAATGCTTTAGTACAGTGGTTCCCAAGGGCTTAAATGTCTAATTGTCTAATTGTAATTGTAATTGATTTGCAATTAAGTTGAATTTTAAAAGTGTGATTGTCTAGACTTGGAAAAGTCATTTAAATTAAATTTATAATGAAATTGTTATTAATTTTTTTTATGTCAAGCTGTAATACATTTGATCAGATAGAAGTAAAATAACTAGATAAAAAAGTAAAAAGTATTTTTCAAAACTTGTGGAAAATTAGGGGCTTTAGAGTCAACAAACTGCCTTAGTATATATATTTTTTGTTGGTAAATTTTAATACAAATATTACAACTAATATTTTTTTCTTGTGTTCATTTAGTGAAAAACTGTGACACAGTGTATCGTGATTATGCTGAATAAGGAATGCAAAGGGGTGGAAAATATCTGGTAAATTTCCAGAATTTTCTGGAATATTAAAAAAATAAAATAAATAAAATCCTGTAAAGTTTCCAAAATTTCTGGAATGTTTCTGAAATTTACCCTATTCTGATTGAGAATTTTTTAATTGCAGACCATGGCGGTTTGATTGAAATTATGGTTTCAGTGATTGAAAAAAAAAAAAAACACTTTTCAGAACAAAAACATACATATCCGAATATCTATTCATTATCTTTAAAAGTCTAAAAAGCATCCAAATTGTCTAGCCCTAATTCTTTTTTTGTGCCTCAAGCTTGTGCTGCAAGCTAACACTTGAATATCAGCACAGCAGGTTAACAAATCCAGTAACCATTTTCAGATCTTGACCGTTTCACCTCTTCAGCGATGCATGTTTATCCATGTGTTTTGGTTCGAAAGGCGTGTTGTGTTTGTGTCCCACAGCGAGTTTCTAATTTTGTACCTAGCTTTTCCTCATCTCGGAAGTTTGCTCTTTATTTTTAGAGAAATTTGAATTTTTACACTTAACAGACAAGCAACATTTCCTCACAAACTTGTATAGTTTAAGCAGCTCCCTGGTGTGGAGCAGAGAGAGGCTCTTTTAGCACTTCTTCAGTAAGACGTCCCTCAGTTTTGTCAGTGTTCCATCACAAGATTCCTTCCTCACTGATCCACTGAGACTTCTGATCTTGTAACAGAACTGCCCATTCCAAAAAGTTGACTCAAAAGAGAAGAAGCTGAGGAAATCGAAATACTTTTATAGCCATCTGGCCTTTAAATTTCTTCTGAGGGTTTTTCTTTTTTTTTTCTCTCAAACTCTCCTTTCCTTTTAGATGGACAGCTGAACCTGGCAAATGCTTTTGGGACATGACCCCTGAAGCATCTGTACATAAAAAAAAAAAAAAAAAAAAAAACATGCACAAATGTTTATGTCTCTATTTTTCACTAGATTAAACACTTAAAGGTACAATTTGTAAGATATTTGCAGTAAAATATCCAAAAACCACTAGGCTAGTGTTATATATTTTGTCCAGCTGATTACAAACAATATCTCTAATGTTTTCAACTACTTGTAAATCATGAGAAAATTCCCATTCTAAACAGTGACACGGGGCAGTGCAGTCGCCTGTCAATGACGTAAGTTACCCTTTGTTACCGCCTTTACTGACAAATGCGGAAGTAGCTTAGCAACAAACTTCAACTAGAAAGAGATGTCGATTTCGCTTGTGTTTTACTCGACAGGTGAGTTGTTTTGATTCGTATTTTTATAGAAAACGTATGCTATTATAATGATCAACAAGATTAGTATTATGGGGCATATACACCAAACGGGGGCACCGCGTCTCTAGACCCGTGCGAGGACGCGTCTGACCATCGTCTGATCGCATCTTTGCATTGACTTTGTATGTAATCTACTTGTGCAAATCGTCGAACTCGCATTAAATCCATTATTTATGTTTCCATCTGATTGATGGCCGTCAGCGGTTGGGTAGAAGACAACAAATCATTCCACGCTCCTCCTTAGTGTCATCAAACCATGCAATTGTTATTGTTTTGGTAGTGCGCCCTCTATTGGGAGGTCCTACAACCTGTACCTTTAAGTGTGTGGAATCTAGTGTCTCAGAGCAAAGCAAAATTAAATTATGATCTTTGCTTTACATATTGTATGTAAAATTTGAGATACCTCTGCCACCTGCAGAGGTCATCATGTATTTATGCAGAGCTGTTAAAGGCACCAGAAAAAAAATCTCCATCTGCCCACTAACCTTTGATACATCTCTCTTCTATTGTTTTGTTTCGTAATGCTATGCTGATGTAGAAATTCAATGTTTTTTTTTATTATTCTTTTTAAAAATTATTTATGTTGTGTTTTTATCTGGGAGGTCATGCAGGACTCATTGTTAACATTTAGGAAAACAATGGTGCGCTAGACAAGACTCTCATTGTTAAAGGGACAGTTCACCACCAAATGAAAACTGTCATCATTCACTTACCCTAAAGTTGATCCAAATCCCTATGAGCTTCTTTCTTCTGTTGAGCACAAAAGAAGATACTTTGAAGAATGTTGGGACCCAAACAGTCGACGGTAGCCATTGACTTACATATTATGGAAAGAAATCCTATGGAAGTCAGTGGCTACTGTCAACTGTTTGGTTACCAGCATTCTTCAAAATGTCTTATTTGTGTTCAAATAATGATTGTTAGCCAGTACCTTTCAAACTCGATTTTTTTTTTAAACAACTGAGTATGTGTTTTTGGCGAACTGTCCCTTTAAGAGAGGTCAGTGTGAGTTTTACCTCAAACTCTCCGCTGTTCACCCTAGAGGACTGTAGCTAACTTTGCAGTTAAACTTTAAGTGTACTTGAGAAAGGAGCTTGTGTGGCATACATTCCCCATAGACTCTTTCCCAAGTTCTTAAAATCACATTTCTGCCTTTTTGTCACATTTTTAGTCTTTTACATCGCAGACGTTTGACAGATGGGCTAGTTTGAGGAATGAGGATGTGTCAGATATGAGCTTCATGACTCTGAAATATTGAATGAAAGTCAAGCCTGTACTGTGTCATATTCATCTCTGCCAATATAGATCTGGAGATCCTAGTTAGATGGTCGATTCTGTCTATCAGGATTTATTTTTTTTTTTTCATAATTAATATCATTGCTTTATGCATTGAGTCTTTTATGGATGCTTTGACCAGAAACATCTTGCACATATGTGATGTATATATTATTATACATTTAAGATTTTTTTATTTAATACATGTATTTATTTAATAACTTTTTTATTGTATAATTCTTAGCATTTTAATTTCATAGCAATTATGGTGAATTCCTAAGATGACATTTATTTATGCAAATGTTTTTAATTTAAACTTTTCTTGCTCTTAAGAGCATTTTTTTTTGTATTTCACGTTTATTTTATTATTAGCATTTAAGTCTTCGATCCCTTTTCCATATGATTACTGTGAGACTTAATTGTCCAACTTATTTTCTTATTTAGCTGTCTGTTTATTTGTTTGTTTCATACATGTATTTATAAATCCTTTTAGACACCATTTCCTTTTTTTCCTTTTTATTTTTGTTCTACAAAGGCCCTTTGCTAATAAGCATACAATGACATAATAGCATGGAATGGTTCTTGAATTGGAGCAGGATGAACATTTTAGCACAGTGGAACCAGCAGACGTAAAGCGTCCCAGCAGAGGAGCTATGTTAGGACATGTGACACTGGAGAATGTAAGAGCCTGGCATGAAACATAGCTAATGCCAAGAGCCTTGAATTAAACATAGGATGGATGAAATACGGCTTTTAGCCAGGCATGGCTGTCATCCATATGGGCTCCTGAGACCCTGGAGAAAGGGCTACTAAACAAGTGGCTGCATGCACATATTTAGACTAGAATGATAGAAATGTGAACTGTTAGAAAGATTGTAAATTAATGAACAGATGGTCTGGAACTCACATGTGAAAATACTGTGTGCATTAAATATACTGTTAGTCTGATCAGACTAGTACTAAAATGGATACTCAGTGGATTTCTATAGGAAATGCTTTAAAGGCTTTACTATTTAGTTGGGTTTATTACAATTGCATATCCTTGCAACAGAATGTCCCAATAGTTCTGCATCCTGAATTTGTGACGCCACCTCATTTATTCATTACTTAGCATAAGATAAGTTTATACCCAAGCACTGGAGTTTGACAAATCTGAGCGTGTTGCTTATTCAGCCCACCTCGGTCACTCTTTCAGGTGTGTTCGCTAGCATTAGTCTGCAAAATCAGCCTGGAAAAGCTGCAGAATCGCTCACACAAACATACACACACCATACTTTTATGCCTTGTTACTTTCTTTTTCCAGCCTGTCAGAAGAGTGAAAGTGAGGCTTTTCAGAGCATGAAGGGAGCCTCATGTGGGAATTGGGCTCCACATAAACACGACATAAAGAGTTGATGAGGTTTTGATCTCACTGTTGCCTGTGAGTGAAACCCACCTACACTCCTCCAGCAATGGTGAAGGGGGTCCATGTGAGAGAAAACGCTTGTCTGCTCATGGTGAGCTCACTTCAGATTCTGCCTGTTGTGTGAGTTCACTGCTTTGTTTTTTCAAATTAAAGCCACACTTTATGAAACAATTTATAAGCACATGTTCCAGTTTTCTCATTTATTGTTTATAGGGGTTTGTCTGGTTATTACTGTCATCAGGACTCTCCCTGTTTCGTCTTTTGTTACTGCTTGCTGGCAAGGGAAACATTTTCAATGTCTGTGACTTGCTGCCTGCATTCATTAAACCTTTTAATCCTGCGGCCATTTATAAGTTGCCGAAGGCTCTACAACTGATTTTTTATTTGCAAATATTGTTTTGGTTGCAATAAAACTGGCATATAAGTAGACAACTTTAGGAAGCGCTTCTGACAACTTGCTGGATAATGTGTCGTGGAGGGTTGGTTGTTTTCTCTAAAATGCACCTGGCAACTTTATTATCTCAATCTTTGCATAGGTTTCTATGGGAGTTTCTATATAGAGGAAGAAGCAGCCAGCCAGTTATTATTGCAGAATAAACCCCGACAGCATGACCAGAGCCACTGTTTACCAAGTAAATAAATGAACATGCAGTAATATATTTGAAATTATTTTATTATACCAGAAGAAAGATTGTGTAGTGAAATAAAACACTTGAAACTATAGCAGGGTGTATTAGTGTATTAGATTCATTGCCAGTGGTCAGACATTATGCAAATTCAAACATTATGCAAAATACTGGATAGCAGAAGTGCAATACTGCACAGTATGAATAATAATATCAATAATTAGATTTTCATAAATCTCTAGAATTAAAAAAAAAACTGTGCATTAATGGGTTAAGTTGAGAATTTTAGTGGTACCTTCAGTACACTACTGTTCAAAAGTTTGGGATCTTTAATATTTTTTTAAATAATTATCTTATGTTTATCAAGGCTTCATGTACTTGATCAAAAATAGAGTAAAAAGAGTAATATTTTGAAGTATAATTTATTTGGGGAATGGCAAACCTTTGAAAGGAATTGTAATTGCAATTTACTATTAAAACCTATGTTGTGTATCATTCTTTTTTTAATATATATATATATATATATACATATATATATATATATATATATATATATATATATATATGCACACAGTTTTTGGGTGATTTTCCTTACATAGTTCACGACTGTCAGTTCCACTGACTCTGTGCCCCTGGTTCAGTGTATATAGATGAATGCATCCTGAGAGAAGTTAGCAGCTTGTTATTTGTCTTCTGTCTTTTTGAAGGAAGAAGACACATTCTGTCGGTTTCATTATTTATGCAGAATACATTATAGCCCGAGGCCCTTTATGCAACTAGAGATGATCATTATGGTCAAGAACTATAAAATACTATAGTTCATTCAGGCTTTACACCAGAAATCAGTAAACACAGAATGTACATTATTGAGGTTTATGGCTTCTCATATATCTGTGCACATGCAGCACTAAATGCTGGTTAATTCATGATGGCGTTGTGAAAAGTGTGATCACATTAAAAGCCTGAATCCAACTGTAAATCCACTTAACATTTTTCACTTAAAGTCTAAAGTGTTGCGTAATTTCCTTAAGTTATGATGTCATCGGACAATATATAGTTTTATTGTTGACCATAATCAGAGTTTCTCCAGGCAGGAAACTTTCCTGTTTGATGGTGCATCTTCTTATTTAGTTTTGGTGGCTTTAATTGTGTCTCCTTGGGCCCTCCGCTGGCAGTAATTGTGAAAAATGAGCTGGTTTCTGTCTGTAGCCACTTTGCTCAGACGGCACCCTGTATAGGCATTAGCATTCTTGTGTTTAATTTAGATGTAAATGTGCGAGCTCGACCCCTGAATAGGTACATGACATCTGAGGGACCAGGGACAAATTTTCCCAACCCATGATCAATTACTAGAGGTGAGCTAAAAAGATGAAGGAACTCTGGGTCATTTATTCCCCACAAGAAAATCAAGAATAATAATGACGAACATAAAGCACCGTTGGGCCTGTAAAACGTTTAGGTGGACCTGACCTCGTTTTCATGACAGAGAAAGTGATTTTGGCCTTTGAAATGATATCTGTTAAAGCTGTAATAACTAAATTATGTGATCGCTAACAATAATGTGATAATTTATTACAGTTTCTTCTTGCTTTCTTTTCCAAAACAGATTATAACAGTGGGATAGAAGGGCATTATTTACACGACACAGTTACATAAATTTGCATTACTTCTGCTTTTTTTTAAACTCTATATTACTCACTTTAGCAACGGCAGGATAACAAATGTCTGCCGATAGCTTGGATGTAGTATATAAACTGTAAAAAAGTTGTAAATAAAGATTTTAGAATGTACAATAGTGAAGAAAAGAAAATAGTCTATCAGACCTTCTGCTTCAAAATGTTACGTATATCTCAGTGTGTTCCTTTTATAAGTATTTGTGAAATGAGTGAAAATGGTTTCAAAGTAATTTTCATCATTTGCATAGGTTGCAATAATGCCATTCATTTATATTCTGAAGAAAACCTTTTTCTATTTGTCTGTGACTGCATGTATTTTCTATGTACTATTCCTTAACTTCTGCTTCCCACATGGTTCGAGAGGGCTAGCATGTTGGTAATCCTGCTGAACTGCGTTACTCTGGGGATGTTTCAACCTTGTGAGGACAGCCACTGTGACTCTGAGCGATGCAAGATACTGGAGGTAAGTCTCATTCTTAGAATACACCACCTTTTGTAACCCGATGTACTTTAGATTAAAGAACAGATGGTTAACAAATTAAAATATAACTGGACCAGACTTGAAATTTATTTAGTTTTCAAATTAAATCCAACAACTTTTACAACTCAAAAATGGGGTTACTTTGAGGCATTTATCATCATCTCTCGTCGAGCACTGGGTTTCTCTAGATATCCTGAAGCATGTTGTGTTGAATGACTTCCAAAAGACACTGGAATGCCCAAAACCACATGTGGTGATAGGCAACAAAGAGATCCTCGCCTGTAATTCAAAGCAGATTATCGCAGGAAAGACACTGCTCTGGTTTATCATTGACTTGGGAACATTGCTCAGGGACTTTGATTTCAATCTGCTAAATTCCTTTTGCTTTGTTTAACAGATGAGTGTTTTGCCCTAAGGATTTCAAAGAGCCATCCTCTCTTTTCTGTTATGGATGTATTTAATCATTCTGGGACCCAGCAACAATTCACTTTTGTCCTCCATAGAGGAGATATTATTTTATATAAAAATAACAATTGGGGGCATTGGCAGAGGATATGTACTGTACTGTGTAAACATATAATGTATACATATTTCAATAAATGTTGTTTCTCAAACATTCTTTAAACTGTACACCTACGTATATTACTAATAATAATGTTTAGAATATCGAAAGGTTTCTTCAGTACCAAATCAGCAGATTAGAATGATTTCAGAAGGATCATGTGTCACTTAAATCTGTTGTAATGTAAAGGGCCCTGAAACTTGAACTTTGCCTATATATAGATGGATGGATAGATCTTTTTTAAACATTTGTTTTGTCAGATGTATTCTCTGCTCCATATACTGTCATGAAGTGAAGACCATTTTAATTCCCAAAACCTGTTTCTTTCTTTTTTTTCTGGCTCTTTTGAAGTTATATAACACTTTCAACCTCTGTTCATCTCTATGTGATGCCTCTAATGCTATGGGGGTGTCATAAGCGTTTGGAGGACTATATAAAAACAAATGAGCCTGAAATGGCCTGGCCCTAGAGCGGATTAAACCATATTAAATGAAGTGCCTAAAACACGACTTCAAAGCCACTCATCCACACAGCCATTATAATCAGGAACTTTAGAATACTATGTGACTGATTGTGACATGAGGTGAATCACCTCTTATTTCCGAGTTATTAATGGTTGCTGTAATGGATGATACTAATCTGTGATCTTTACATTGTGATAGGTCAGGTTCACTGTACAGAGTGTGAGTGAGATGTGATTATAATATTTTATTTAAAGGCAGACTATCACATAAATCATACAACAATTGTACAGTGGCTTGCCTCCAGACTTGATTTTGAAATCAGTATTGACATACTCTTGACAAAATACCTAGATGAATAATTGAATAGTGCTTATTATTTAGTAGAATATATGTATAAAACACACACACACACACACACACACACACACAATGAAAATAAATGTTTTCCATCACAGGAATAAATTACATTTTAAAGTATATTAGAACAGAAAACAGTTATTTTTAATTGTGATAATATTTTACAGTATTTCTGTGTTTTTTACTGTATTTTTTAATCAAATAAATGCAGCCTTTGTGAACATAAGTCTTAGAAACATTAACAAAAAAATCATATCGTCCCCAAACTTTTGAACAGTAATATATAACATTCTTATACATATATATATATATACTACAACTACTATATAAAATAATGTGAGAATAATAAAACTACATTTACTGTATATACTTTAGTAATGTACAATAGTTTCGTTTTGAGTAGTATGGAGATTATAAGGAATGCAGCATGAAAGTTATTTATATGAAAGGAATGGGTATAGGAAAAACCATGGTACATATACTTTGTGGTTTAGAGACACTTTCTTGCTGTGTTTCCTGGAACCATCATCTTTTACTCTTCTTCATGCCTGGGTGAGATTGCTTTATTTCCAATAATAATGCCAAGATTTCATTGGGATTTAATGGGAGCAGATCAATTTCTTAGTTTGATTTTTATTCGGTAAACTTAGTAATTGAAACCCGCAGTGCAGCTAAACCCCAGTTTTGGAGCATTCCCCTCCCTGCTTCTCATCTGAAATAAATGGCCTGGGACGTTTCATCTCTAAGATCTGATAATTTACAGAGATTATCTTCTCCAACTGCTCTATCAAAAATCACTCTCCCTCTTGCCATATGGAAATTAGTGTGCTTTGCCAGAAATAAGATTGCAAACCTGGTCAATCAGGAAATTTACAAAGACATACTATCAGCTCCCATCACTGTCTGGGAGACACGCCTGGCCTCCACAGCTGACGTGACTCAGGTTAGCCCTCGGCAAGAGCTCTAGAAGAACGCCTTTGGTGGAATAATGGAATTCAGGGAAATACAATAAAGCCGTGGTGCATGCCTGCTGTCTCTCTCTTTCTCTCTGTGCCCCTTCTCTTCTGCCCACACAACACATTATCATTTATTTCTTTAGTGCTTTCCTCTCTTCTTTTTTCCCTCTGCAGGCATTCCTCATTTTTTTATGTTTTATTTTCTGTCACTACATATCATTCTCAATACATGACTTTCTTCTGTAAAACACAAAAGAATATATTTGGAAAAATGTCTGGGTGTTTTCATATACAGTAATAATAGGCCTAGTCAGTTTAGTGAATTTGCTGTTTTGGTCCCCATTGGCTTTCATTACATGTCTTTAAAAAATTTTTCAAGGGTCACAAAAGAAAAATAAATGTGAGTGTGTGAGAAATGTGAGTAAATTATGCCAAATTGTAGATGAACTAATCTTTAAGTACCAAATTCCAGCTTTAGGGTGCACATGTGGGTTATTATGCAAGCTTTAGTCGAGTTTAGGGTGTAGATAAATGGTTTCAGGGGCAGAAAATTAGTAGTATAATGTTTAAGAGGAGAGCTGACTGTGTTTTTCTGTATCTTTATTTTTCGCTCCCTTTTTATTGCTCCCTGTAAGTGTGTTTGTGTGGATGATGGATGGTTTGTTCTTATGGATGGTTTGAACTACATAACTCCTGTATAGTACAATATTATCTGTTCTGGCTTGGTTTTCTTAGCATTCTTTTCAGGTAAAGTGAGCATATGTTGTTCTTTTTGTCAGCTGTTTTGCTGGGGAATCCCATTTGCCTTGGAGTAATTCAAATAATGACACTTGTAGTTTATTGCTTATGAGAGGCATGATGCATTGAGGGCAAAAAGAAAACTTTATTTGTAGCTTTGTATCTGTAAGTCAAATATGCCTCATGCACAAATTCTCTAGAAATCATAGAATGCCTGTCACCACATACCCTTATACCCTTACAACTAAATAATGAGTTGGGGCTATTGAGCTACAGTTAGGATAAAATCACCATAAACTTCTCTGTTCCACCCATGAGCTGTTTCCAAAGTATTGTGAAGCTTTATGATATCTTTGTATAACCTAAGGCGTAATTTTAGTTTTCAACTGAAAACCAGAAACTTTTTAATGCATTTTATGCATTTTGGCTGTTCATTTGCATGAAAAAGCCAACTTTTGAAAACTTTTGAAAACTCATCATAACATTAGCGTCCACACCAACACACAATAAAAATTTTTTTATCATAAGTGTATGCTGCAGTTATGTTGTCTTAAACTCAGGGCTCCGAACCGTTTCAAGGAACGAAAACGGAAACAAACGAAATTTTGACAGGAACAGAACCAGAAACCGAAACCAATAAAATTTTATAGTTCCGAACAGAATCGAAAATTTGAAATAGTCGATAACCGGTTAATAATGTTATTTTATCGTTCCATTTAATATTTGAAATTTACTGTCAACCAATCACGAATTCCAGCAGTACAGCATATGCAAATGTGACGCTGAAACCAGCGAGTGAAATGTCTGCTCAGCTGTGAACTCATCATAGGAAAGTCTCAAAGACAATGAACCGCCTTCTGGGCCGGATTAAGACCAAATTGGGCCTGATGACGCAGCGCAAAAAGGGCCTTTTTTTCTCTGCGTTGGTACATGTGCCAATTTCGTCATTTATTTATTTTCAGTAAATTATCAAAATATTTAAAAAGGTTTGCTGCATGGTTAAAATACGCTACACGTATATATATATATATATATATATATATATATATATAGAGAGAGAGAGAGAGAGAGAGAGAGAGAGAGAGAGAACTTGTATAGTCTATACGTTTTTTAGAGAGAAAAAAAATTATTTCATTCAGAAATAGACATAATGCAGACACAAAATGTTTACAAACATTAGGCTATAATAAACAGTAGGCTATTTTGTATAATCTTTTGTCGTTCAAATACATCATGAATATGGAAACATTTGATTTTGTGTCGAAAGAGAGACCCGCTGGTTTCAGTTTAGTTTTAGCCTAAATTAATTAGTTTTAGTTTGTCTATAATATTGCTATAGCTTCTTATATTTTTAATTCTTGTTCTTTTCTAAATACTGTTAATTGAAATTATTTTGTTGTGGAGTGAGCTGAACTAAATTAGCCTAGCGGAGCTTCTCAAATTTCCTGGAAGCTGAACAGTTTTCATTTGCTTTATTAACCTCAAAATAATTCTTAGAATGGAATTTTGAGTCCAACTTTCGGACGCATAAACATTTGGATTCGTGCCGAAAGAGAGAGGTAGGCATCAGCTTCACCTTAGATTAATTTGTTTTTGGATTGACGTTTTTATAGCCTAAACTAATAACTGTTTTTATAATGTTGTTAAACATTTTGCTTTAGACTACAGGCATTTTAGCCTTTATTATTTCGGAAGTAATAGGGCTAATGAAATGCAACGTGAGCCGCGACTTTTTATTTATTTTTTTTTAACGCTCAAAACGCAATCTTAAATGTTTTTTTTTCTTTTAACAATGCAGCAAACATTTTTAAATATCTTAAAAATACTTTGTCTTTAAAGTGATGATAGATTTTTTTTTTTTAATTTTTAAATTTTTTTTTTAAGTACTTTAGCCTACACATTTGGCCAAAATCTAGAGAGGATGATGCTGTAGCCTATTGGCTGTGACTAAGTGTTAGATCTCTATTTTTCTTTTTGAGTAAAGCAAACGCTATACTTTATTATTATTATTATATTATTATTATTAGCCTATTAGGCAAACCTAATAGGCTAATAACCGATTGAATTTTTTTTTCCGTTTTCAAGCCCTGCTTAAACTTTAAATGCTTAAGCTCTTTAAAGTTAAATGGATTCTGATTGGCTGACAATGTCTGTATAGCTCATCAGCTTTAAAATTTGTTCTGAAAGTGATTCCAATGATATGTGATTCCACTGTGGTGAGGAGCATATTTTCAAAGAACTGGAATGATTATTAAAACCTTATAGTTATCGACATAGTTGTTGTCGTTCATGGTTTCCTTTAGCCTTATGAGCCTTAGCCACCGCTAATCTGCTCTTTTAACGTATATCTCATTATGTATTCATATATGGTACATCAGAACTTGTCATTACATTTAAGGTTAGTTGTGCCAAGCATTATCGCTTGTCGTGTGTCTTGGTTTTCTAACCAATTACACTAGGGCACATTTTTATATGCGTGTATTGAAATCACACATATAAAGTTTGAGAGCTACAAGGGGAAGTTCTTTTGATCTGTTCAACATGCAAAGCTATAGCAGAGCTTCCGAAGACTTTTTTTTAATTACAGTAGGTGGACGAATCATATAAAGCACTTTTATATTATGTTAATAGTGGTTTTTGTCTTTATTTGTCCTTTTAAGCATGTAGGCACTAGGGGTGTAACGGTACGCAAAAATCACAGTACGGTACATACCTCGGTTTTAAAATCACGTTTCGGATAATTTTTGGTACAGTAAGGGAAAGAAATGCAAACATTAAACTGCAGGTTGTTTATTACTATAAACTTTTTTTTAACAATGTGTTTACACTTTTTTTTATACTTTTTAATAAATAAGAATAAGAAATAAAATACTGCTGCAAAGTTCTCCACTAAATAAAATATTCTCAGTCTCAAACCAATATCATATAATAAAATATAATGAAAAAATATAAATAAATAACTATGATTACAGTGCAGCATTACCAATCCCAGCTTGGACGCCTGTGCACATTAAAAAAAAATATATAACTTTTCCAAAGTGTAAAGTGCAGCATCGACACTTTCAGTTTTTAGACCTGCTCAGATTTCGTTATTGTGTTGGACCAATCGGAATTAAGAGCAAAGGTCTGTTTAAATGCCGACGGGAGCTGCGTTTGAATTACGGTCGTTTTTTTCCTAGTTGTAGTGATGTTCACACTCGCGTGATGCCTTTTGAAAACCTTAGGCCGGTGACACACTGGCATATTGCACCTGTCAAACATAGTCTATTTTGCCGTCAATACTGTTGACGGTGTCCTTTATCAGTAGGCTTTATATTTATGCTCAACATAAAGTATAGATATTGTTGTCGTGAAGACAAGATCCTGGTCTGTCAGCGGTCTCCCTCTATGTCACTTACAGTAGCAGCAGCGTGCCGCGTCAGGCACGATTCTGGTGTGTAAAGACACAGAAAACGTGAAGCAGCCGTCACGCAACTGACACACAGTAGAAACGCCATGCTGACGCCACGCAGGCAGTGTGTCACCGGCCGTAGAATCAGCTGCAGAGCGGGATTTGCACTGAACGCGGAGACTTCTGGCACTTAATATGTTGGTTTGGAAACACGAAAATGTACCTATGTTCCGTGCACAAAATATTGCATTCGGTCATTCGGTACACACGTGCACCATACCGAAAGCCCTGTACCGAAACGGTCCGGTACGAATACAAGTACCGTTACACCCCTAGTAGTCACCATTTAATTTCATTGTATACAAAATTGTAGCATGAACATCTTATTTGGTGTTTGACAGATGGAAAAAATGATACACTTGACTTGGAATGACATGAGGATGAAGTAAATGGTGACAGAATTTTCATTTTAAGGTAAACTATTTCTTTAAATGTTTAGTTAAAGCAGCATATTTCATCAACAGATGTCAATGTAGGACAAATATCAGAGACTAAATATGTATTATTGTGTTGATTTATGGTAGTGTGATGATTGGTGTTTTCCTGCTGCATTGTACAACGTCTGTTCACTTTCCTTCCAGACTCCATGATGTCATCGCTATAGCAACCGCTCTCTGCACACATGAATTAGATGAATTAGTAAGAAGAACAGAGAAGATATTTATGTGTATTCACAGTGAATGTGTGTTGCAGCTTCCTCCTCTCTTTGTGTGTGCATTTGTGGAGGTGGACAGATGGTCTGAAGAAGTTCTTGATTTAAAGAATTGTTTTCTCCGAGGAAAGGCCATCAGTTGCACTAGAATAACCTACTCACAGCACAGACAATACACCACTCAGCTATTTGTACAACAAAGAGGACACCATGAGAAGATTTATTCAGTGCCAAAAGATCACCGCACGCACGCAAACACCCTCGCTTCCACACATGTGGATGAGACTGACTCTTTCTCAGAGCTATTTTTGAACGCTTCCCCAGAAATATGAAAGAGAAAGATGACATGTATTAAATAGAAATGGGTGGATGAGATGTGGTGAGAAAAAGGAGGGGAGGAGGAATATGGGAAAGGGCTCTCTGAAACAAAGGAGATGAGAGACAGGGAAGTATAAAGAGGAAGATATTCATATAGTGTGTGGGGTGTGTGTGTGAGAGAGAGAGAGAGAGAGAGAGAGAGAAAGAGAAGGGGGAAAGAGCCATAGAGAATATTTAACCCCTGAGCTCTGCTGGCTGTGTGGAGACTATGAGAGTGTTTTGTCGAGGGGTTCCCCTACTCAGCATCATTTATCTTTGGAGGGAGCTGTTGAACCGTAGGAAGCCCCGTAGAGATCTATACTCACACACACACACACAGCTGTGTGAGCCAAGAGCTCTAAATGGACATTGAACAAAACATATATGTATATAAATAAAGAGTAATTTGACAGTTGTTGTTCTTTCACACTTATACAATACTTATGTTACATTTGTTGGTCTTTTCCATTGTTAGTTTGTTTTATTTATCCACTGTTGCAAATTATAATTTTGTTTACATATATATATATATATATATATATATATATATATATAATTGTATTAAATGCAATTATTGTTGAATGATTAAATAATTTTTATTAATGTTTTGTATTCTATTTATTCTTAAGCTGCCAAAACACTAAGGTCACTAAGATAAAGTCACCAAGATTATTTTATCTAGCTGGCATAGATACAAGTTTTTGATTTTATAGCTGTCATCGATAAAAGCAGCTGTTACTGTAAATTTAAAATGTAGTAATTGTTTGTAATCAAAGACATTTTATGATAAACACTATTAAAATGAATTAAGGTCCATAAATGCTTTCTTTCATTCATTTTCTTTTTCTTTCTTTCTTTATTTCTTAAAACCATAAAATTTTTTATCTATTACTTTAAATTAAAAGCCTTTCAATTAAACATTTAATGATACATATAAAACATTATTTAAACAACATACTTTCAATATATTGAATCATTATTATAATACAAATGATTAAAATTAAATAATTTAAAACAAAAATAGTGACTTGTCAAGCAGAAAACATCCATATGTTGAGCAATATTGATGTATAGGGCAGTGCAGGGCAGAAACTTTTGTCAAAGTGAGATTTATTTTTCATTCTTTGTTATTTATAGCGAAATTATTATTATTTAGTTTTTTTTTTTGTGTTCACCATATGTTAGCATTAATGCAGATATTTAGAGAACATTAGTGCATGGTCTTAGCAGATTTATCTCTGTCTGAACAGACAAGTCTCTTCCCCAAACCATTAATGCAAAATGAAGGCTCACAGATTCTCCCCTCGTCCTCATCCTGACAGCATTGTTTATGGATGTGTTATGTGTTACCATTAACTTTGAATTGGCAAGAACTGTAGTGCTCTATAACCCAAATGTCCACTATATGCAATACAAGCCGATCAGGGATGAGGTAATACATTAGCGCTTGGCTCTGAATAATGTCCAACGTGACAGTAAATACTCTCCACTGCGGCTTAATTAACATTCCCTGCATTTTCAGAGTGCAAGTATTTTGGCTGGAGGGAATTCCTCACTTAAGAGCTTTGACTAATGTCGCTCGCTGGCTGGCCCAGGTGTCTTTCAGTGACAGTCAGCCTTGAGGAGACGACGGTCTCTGAATTCATATGGCCGCCAATGTCTCAAGGACCTTGTCTGTGGTCTTTACTCAGGAACGGACAAACAGCCTTTAGCGTCTGCCTTAGGAAAATGCATGTTTAATAAAGCAATTTAGTTCATAAGGTCTGGAAATGTACCATCTATTGTTGAAATAAAACTAACTGTTTTTCCATTCCACTGTGCTACTTTTTCATTGTTATAAATATGTATACTGTAGATGGACATATTTGACTGCTGCGCTCACGTCTCACTAGTAATACTTGCATGAATTTTTACTCATCCTCATGTTGAGCCTTCAGACAGCTCTATTCCTTACAAATGAAAATTCATATTGACCATGTATGTGTGAAAAATTACACACAAAATAATAATAATAATAATACTTAAATATGTGTGTGTGTGTGTGTGTGTGTGTGTGTGTGTGTGTGTGTGTGTGTGTGTGTGTGTGTGTGTGTGTGTGTGATTTGTGATTTGTTAACCATAGCACAAACACACACACATTCCTGTGTACGTTCACAAAGACATAAATCGCACTTAGCACTGACTTGGCATGACGTGTGCTTTCCAAGAAATGCAAGGACTCCCATTTTCATTTCATGAAGCTTTTCAGTCATGACTCAGTGGCAGCATGGACTTTATTGCCAGATTTACTACCTCTGACCTAACCTTATGTGTTGTGTTGGTAATCTCAGTGCTCTAAAAATGCGGCGCTAAGTTTAATAGAAGTTCAACTTTTAAAAAGCATGTCTCAAGAACTTGCATTTTTTTCTATCATTACACAGCCCACATCTAATTTTTTTTTTTTTCAAAGCAAAAATGCTTTCTGTGTTAATAGCCCCGACATGTTTTGTATTCATATTTTTTTAAACTCCATATTGCAGATCATTGTCCCTGTATATGCACATTTAATAAGGTTTATTTATTTATTTTCCATTTCTGGTAACATAAGCAGAGGACTAGCAGAGGATTTGTGGGTAAAGACTTGTGTGAGTTAGTTGTTTGTGCTAACTCAGAGTTACTGAGATGTCTGTGTAAGGATGAGTCCAGGCTTATAGCCCCTCACCACATTGACACACACACACACACACACACACACACACACACACACACACACACACTATGCTGTAACATCAAAGTGGAAATGTAATATTCATCTTCATATGTTTTTGGAGAGTTTATTTCTTTATTTATAACTTGTCCATAATTTACTTTGAGTTAAGTTGTATATCCTGATCAAGAGAAGAACATTTTTGCAAATTTTTGACTTGGCCAGTGCAGCATTTTAAGATTCTGCTAACCCTTCGGATATTTCTCTCTTCCCCCAGGACTTTGATGATTTCATCTTTGCTTTTTTTGCTGTGGAGATGGTAATCAAGATGGTTGCGCTGGGCATCTTTGGGAAAAAGTGTTACCTTGGAGACACCTGGAATCGGCTAGACTTCTTCATTGTGTTGGCTGGGTGAGTCCTGAAATTACTTTACTGAAAACTCGAAAGTTTGGGGACAGTGTGTGTCACACACACACACACACACACACACACACACACACACACACACATATTTATAGAGCTGGGTAGATTACTTGTGTAATCCGTGACTGATTCCAAATTACATGACAAAAAATTTAGTTAGTAACGTAATCTGTTACATTACACATTTTAGGTAATATAATCAGACTACTTTTTGATTACTTTTTATTTCTTTTGACCTAACTAGTTTATCATATTGATTTAAATGGGATAATCTCATACTATATTGATTTAAAAATACAGAGTTAAAGAAAATATATTACATTTCTTTGTTATAACATAATGAAGTGCACTAAACATTACATTACATTAAGGTTTCCCTTACTGTGGCTCGTGAAAGAACTGCAGGGGATTCACAAGATTAATAAAAATCTAAAAATTAAATCATAAAAATATAAAATAAAAATAAATACTTTTAAAATAACAACAATAAAAAATGCTTACTAAAAAAAGTTATAATTTATCTGCATGTCATGTGACCATTAACAAATATCAGAGAACCATTCTGTCAAATTATTACCTTAAAGGGGTCATCGGATGCCCATTTTCCACAAGTTCATATGATTCTTTAGGGTCTTAATGAAAAGTCCATAACATAATTTGATTAAAATATCTTAGTGGTAGTGTAAAACAACACTCTTTTACCCTTGTCAAAAACGGCTCTTCTTAGAGCAAACTGTATTGTTGCATGTCACTTTAAGTGTAAATGAGCTCAGATTATCCCGCCCCTCTCTTCCAAGCCACTTTCTGAGGGACGGTAAACTTTAGCCGCATTCATAGTGAAACTTGCTAACTAGCATGTTATTAGGAAAGGCGATTTGCAAAGATTCATAAAAGACCCTTATACTCACTTCTTCTGTTGGTGAAGCTGGAACACGAATGATTCACACAAACATAGACGCATTTTGGTAGATCGGGGGTGCATTTCCATCAAAAACAAACATAATGCACTGCGTCTTCAGCGGCCAGAATTGAACTAATTGATCATGGCGGCGTGTCTACACGCAGCGGCTTCTCTCTTTCCCGACAGAATGGTGTTTTCATGTTTTTTGTCTTGTGAGTCGCAGTGTTTTTGTACAGCTTCATCGCGTCTAACTGTCTGTAAGCGCGCATACAGTTGCGAGTTTCTGCTCGATGTTGACAGAACCGCATTTTTACAGTTAAACTCTGCACACGCAGAACAGCTGCGGGATCTCGGTTTGCTGCGGAGGCCTACACGATCACCGACCCCCACAACTGCATCTCGCCCACAGCGGAGGCGCCACAAGCGGTGTGAGAGGAAGGAGAAGAGGGGTAAGCACGGAGGTATCCGGGCTAGGCTAATGGCTAACCCCCAAAAGCCATCTATCCCCACCATCGTACTGGCTAACGTACGCTCGTTGGACAATAAACTGGACTACATTCGATTATTACGTTCAACTCAGAGGATTGTAATAGACTGTTGTGTTTTTGTGTTCACGGAAACATGGCTCAGCAACATAGACAGTAAAAGAAATGGACACAGCGACCCCATTGGAACTCAATTGAGACAAGTGAAGCCCATTTTTAGTGATTTTTAGCACTTCCGTTTCTGACGCGCAGACTCAAACTAAGCTTGATGACGTCAGCAACCTGTCTGACAGATGTAAATCTTCTAGTAGCTGTGCGTGCAAACTGCCATCGTTAATCTTGCAGAGACGGCGAGCTTGAGCGGGGAGTTCTTTGGCGTGAGTGAGCAGGAGTAAGTATTCTGATTAATTATTTTGTATAGTATTTTAAAATGGGCTTCTCTCTTGACGTCTCCCCGATTGCCTGCGAGCTTCTACTCCTGTCTGTATGGTAATTTCTCTACTGTGCGACAGAGAGTCGAGTGGTTATGATGCAATCGTTAGCTTATTTTTACAAAAACTGTTTCTACGGGGCCATAATGTAACATAGAAGGTAATGGAGCCCTTTATACATTGTTGTGTATCTTTAGAAATAAATAATGGACAAATGGAGTCTTTAAACGCCTCAGATGTAAAGTTATTCGCTGTCAAAGTGACGCCAAAATGAATGGGAGTCAATGGGATGCTAACATAAGTGAAGTTCTGCTACAAGATGGCGGCACGTGGCCGACTTCAACTTCCGGTCGACTTCCTTCCCACCTGTTCAGCAACAGCGTTCCAGACGGCTCTATTCAGCTCGACCAGCTGACGTGCTATCAAGTAGACAGAGCTCTCGTCACGGGAGGAAAAACCCACGGCAGCAGGCTTTGTGTTTAGATCAATGTGTTTACATCAATGACGTGTGGTGCCGCGATGCTGTTGTGATCTGCAAGCACTGCTCACCCCTAGTGGAGTTTATGATTAAGTTCTGGCCGCTCTATCTGCTGAGGGAATATACTGCCATACTGCTCATTTTGGTTTACATTCCCCCGAGCAACAGCAACAGGAACGATGCACTAAATGAACTGTACCAGCACATCAGTGAGCAGCAGACAGCACACCCTGATGCTTTTTCTCATAATAGCTGGGGATTTCAACCATGCTGACTTAAAGAGTGTGTTTCCAAAAATACACCAACACATTAACTTTCCAACATGAGGTAATAACATTTTGGACTTTGTTTACACCACACAGAGAGGAGCTTACAAAGCCTTCCCCCTCCCCCACCTCGGAGCCTCAGACAACATCACTGTCATGCTAATGCCTGCATATAGACTGCTCATTAAAGTCGCCAAACCAGTTCAAAAACAGATTCAAGTGTGGCCAGAAGGATCATCAGAGGTTCTTCAAGACTGCTTCGACACAACTGACTGGGACATGTTTAAGCAGGCTACCACATACAATAACTCCACTGACCTACAGGAGTAATCAGAGACTGTCACTGCCTACATCAACAAGTGTATAGATGTAACAGTCACAAAAACCATCACTGTCCGGGCCAATCAGAAGCCGTGGATGAAAGGGGAGGTCTACAGACTCCTGAAGACACGGAATGCTGCCTTCAGAGCTGGAGATGAGGTGGGCCTGAGAACAGTCAGGGCCAACCTGGGACAACATCCCTGGGCGTGTACTGAGAGACTGTGCAGCAGAACTCACTTATGTCTCACTTATGAGGCATTTTCAACATCTCACTTAGTCATGCAGTTGTTCCCACATGTTTCAAAACTACCACCATCATTCCAGTTCTGAAGAAGCCATCTCCATCCTGCTTCAATGACTACCGTCCAGTTGCACTTACTCCCATCCTCATGAAGTGCTTTGAACAGCTAGTCATGCACCACATCAAGTCTGCCCTCACCCCCTCCCTGGACCCCTTCCAGTTTGCATATCGGTCCAACCAGTCGACCGATGATGCAATCTCCACTGCCGTCCACTAAGCACACAATCATCCCTCAACAGCTCATTTACAAACTGGTCCAGCTGGGGCTCAACACTTCGCTGTGCAACTGGCTGTTGGACTTTCTGACTGGAAGACCTCAGGCAGTACGGGTCGGCAACAACACATCCAGCACCATCACAATGAACATTGGGGCCCCACAAGGATGTGTGCTGAGCCCCCTACTCTTCACTCTGCTGACCCACGACTGCACACCGTCACACAGCTCCAACCTCTTCATTAAGTTTGCGGATGACACGACTGTGGTGGGTCTCATAAGCAACAAAGATGAGACAAACTACAGGAGCGAGTTGAGCCGCCTGGCCAGATGGTGCAGTGACAACAATCTCTCTCTGAACATGGAGAAGACGAAGGAGATTGTTGTTGACTTCAGGAGAGCACACACTCAGCACGTTTCTCTGATCATCAACGGTGCGACTGTGGAGAGAGTGAGCAGCACCAAGTTCCTGGTTGTGCACATCACAGAGGACCTCTCCTGGACTGAAAACACAGCAGCACTGGCCAAGAAATCACAGCAGCGTCTTTACTTCCTCCGCAAACTGAGAAGAGCCAGAGCCCCGCCCCCCATCATGTACACCTTCTACAGAGGCTCCATTGAGTGCATCCTGATGAGCTGCATCACTGTGTGGTATGTGGTACTCTGCAACGCATACTGAGAGCAGCTGAGAAGATCATTGGTGTCTCTCTCCCCTCCCTCCAGGACATTTACGGAACCCGCCTCACTCGCAAAGCCCTCTGCATCGCAGGTGATCCCACCCACCCGTCACACAGCTTCTTCAGTCTGCTGCCATCAAGGAGGAGACTTTGGAGTCTCCAGGCCAGGACCAGCAGACTGAAAAACAGCTCCATCCATCAGGCTGTCAGGAAGCTGAACTCGCTCCCAAACTTGCCCCCCTGTTCCTCTTCTGCCCCAGGCTGAACCCCCCCCCCCCCCCCAGATCCCACATCCCCAGGTCCTTCCACCCCCCCACTAATATACGATGGCATGCACCAGTCACTTTGTGCAGCATTGGTCTGATCACTACCTCATTCAGCACGGAACTGACATCATTCTACTACCTCTTCAGTCAGTTAAAATAACTGCTCTTGAGCCCTTTGTCACTTTAATCAGACTGAATAAGCTTCTTTTTTGTACTAAAAACCTTTTATCTGCACTGTTTGTTCACTTCACAGATTTGCACTCTATCTGCCATGTGCCTTGCATTGCTTTATTTAACTTTAATTTGAATTTGTTTATGTCTTATGGCGTTTAAGAATGCACATTAAGAAGACATCATCCAAAGTGTATACACAAGTTAGCCTTACAAGAATGACAGGCTGCTGGTTAATTCCACTGTTGGCCTAAACAAGTATCCCCTGGGTTTTTTGATACATCTCCATATTAAATGATTACCACCAAAACCTTCAGTAATTTATGAGAGACTATATAATTTTTTTTTTCAGTTTATTCAGTTGTGGCACCTTCTGAAGAATCTGGCAAGTGTTTAGTTATTGCCTTTACAGAAAAGTACACCGGTACAGTAATAGTATCAGGTAATATACCATGGAATTATTTATTTATTTATTTAGATATGCCATGAATCTGAAATCGTATTACCATGATACTCCAAAATATTTCCAGGAATATCATGGTGCTGCTGTGGTAAATGTCCAGAAATCAGATGAAGTGCAATAGTGACAGATGTCAGACAATGTCAGAAAAGCTGTGGTACTTTGTACTTGGTACCAAGATTCATAAATTTTCATAAATTTTTCATTCATTAATTTTTTTGGGCTTTGGCAAAAATTGGCAAGCGAAGAAACATAAAAAGTGTATTTCATTATAAACCAGAGAACTTGGAAGCATGGTTTATGAACCATTTGTTTCAGTTTAAAGGTTAACATTTTTTCTTTTTTTTTCTTTTGGAGAACGTTCTGATGCAGTTATTGTAATAAATCACAAGTCTTAAAATCAATTTAGCCTGCTTACTATGTGAATAAATTTGTGTTGGTGGTTCAACTGGATGCCTCAGTTTCCAAAACTCCCTTCACTCAGACACTGTTTTGCTGAATCTTCTGTTCCCTTCAATCTGAGGTGAGCCAGACAGCTTATAGAAGTTGAAAGATCTTGGCTGCTGTGCTCTGGATCGTATGTCTTTTTGTGTCTCATCTGCAGAGACATTGAGGGCGAGCCTACTCTCTTCTCTATCTTTCAAAGCAATCCCTTAGAAAATGCAGACCCTCAATACACCCCACCAAGACAAAGCATCAGTTTCAGATACCCGCAGTGGTTTGGCAACTTCTGCTGACTCTGCTCTTTTCCTATGCACAGTCTTCACACACACTGAGTTAAAAACACAAAACATTCCAAATTTATTGTGACAGTATCTTCATGTATTGTTTCAAGACTTTCTTAAATGCTCTGAGACAGAAAAGCTTTTGTGATTTTTAACAAGAGATTGGCTATAAAGGCATTTCTAGAATTTCTTCTAGCATACGTTGCCATAACCTTGATGGAAGTGAGTTTTACGAGTTTTTCCATAATGCTCTACCAAATGTTGCATACTTTGACAAGGAACCAAAATGTTATTATTTCAGGCATTATTCTCTCGTGTATTTTTCTCTCTACTACAGAACTGCACAAAGTGTTCATGTTGTGCAGTCATGTGCCAACTTTGGCCTAGAGAGGAAACAGATACAAGAGAAATGTGGTCTTTTATTTTTGCTTAAATATTTCTCCTTTATTGGAGAACCTGGTGTTTTTACACTATTAGTTTTTATCAGTCTCTCTAATGATATGCTGAATGTTATGTACCTCATCTGGGATATGATGTATGTTTAGTCTGGAAGCTTCACCATTAAGGCCAGGAACAAATGTTTTAATCTTCTGTATTTTCCTTTAGCTTCCTCATTCCACTAATTCTAAAGCCCAGTCTAAGTATTTACTTCTTGTTGTCTTTCTCTCCCACTTTTATATTCATCTTATACTTCCACATCTTCTTCCCCCTTCCCCTTTTCCTTCACCTTCTCCAGTATCGTTGGCTTCTTGACAGGTAGTAGGCTGATAACAGGCTCTTACTGTCTTCCTGGAGGCATTTTATTTTTTTTTAACTTAGAAAGACCCCTTAACTCACTTTTTCTCTTCTTGCTTTTAAACCCAGCAAGCTGACCCTGAGAGCCAGGATTGACTAACGTAATACTTCACTATTAAAAAAAATTAAATAAAAAACAACAACAACATTGCAGTTATTTGAAGATTTTCTTCACTTTAATAGGAAGAATAATTTTATCTATCTCTTAAAGGTCTTTTCACATGAATGTCTTGGTGAGAAAATGGTGATGATTTACTTTCCTTTCTGGGTTGGTTGACCTGACATGTATTCTGTTTCATGTAGACAGCTGTCAGTTTCTGGTCAAGTCACTAGTTCTAAGGCTAGCACAACCTGTCAACATAATTCCCATTGTTCATGTCAAGAAAGCTGACAGTTACTGTCTTCTGTGTGACTGTCACCAGAACATGCTCAGTTGGACCTCTTTAGATGCTTTCACAAGCCCACTGCTCAAACCTTCAACATTATGTAATGAAGTTTACTTTTTTATTTGTACTTTGATGTCAAACAACTATCGGACTACACAGCACTGCGTCAAGTCAAATACACTTTGTTTTTCCTTGATTAACTCCTTAGGTATCGAAATTTGCTACCAAACTACAAGACATTTTTTGATACTCTATGGTATCGAGGCAACTCTGTCAGTGCCTAAAAAATATCAAAATATTGTCATGAACCACATCTCCAGTGCTAAAAGAGTCTCCTTAGGCCTGAATGAGGATTCCGTGCTTAGGTACAAAAGTCTTCAGGAATACCATTTGGCTGGGAAGCTGTTGATGACACTGGACAGCATCCAGTGCTTTCATCTTAGGAGTTCTTCTCATATTTGTAAATGGAGACGCCTGGAGCTGATATCGCAGTCATTCACAGATACAAACAGATGGCTGAGAGCATCCACACATCCATTAGGTTAAGATCCATGTACTAATCTGAAGGGAAAGAGAATGACAGGAAAGTATTTGCTATTACTAACTGTATTTTAGGAGAGTTGTTTAAATAATAGCTTTGAAATAATAGCTTTGAAATAATAAGCGATAGTATACCTAAAAATCATTCACTCACTCATGGTGTTTAAGTCTGCATGACTTTTTATGATGATTTAATATTGATTTTGCAGGTCTTTTGAAGCTTGAAAGTCCCCATATACCATACTTGTACACTCTTCAAGTAAAGGTATCACTTTAGTTTCCCCTTTGCTTTGGTAATTTTTATGAAATATTCAGGCTTTATATGTTGGCCATAGTCACTCACACTGTTTGAAAAAAAAAGTGTATTCTAAGAAATCTCACCATTGTCATCTGCTGTTTCAATTCTTAATCGAGCCACTGTCCATATGAAAGAGAGGAGAATCCAAATGTCCCCCTCTGTTTTTGATTTAATGATGCTGCTTCGGCTGTGTCCAGACCCGCTGCTGACACACATAATGTTCAGACCCCGACCTTGTCAATAGGACAAGGCAAGGACAAAACATTTTGAACAAAGGTTATCAAACGGTTCCTCAAGGAAAAGGCCAGTTACAGGTCCCCTTCATTCATTTATTTTCGACCCGTCAAAGGAACGCACTTTAGCTGAGGCACACAGAGCAAATCTGATTTCCTCTTTATCCACTCGAGTTATATGTCTGCATTAACTTCCATTATGATTATTATTCTGTAAAGCAACCACGGGGCCTTACAATGGGTCATACAGTAGTCTCAAGGGGAAAGAAAGAGAGGAAAAAAGAAGAAAAGAACAAAAACCTGACTATTCCTCATTAAAATGTTGGGAAGGGTAGTGTCGCTTTCTTAGACATTCTTTCCTGCCTTATGTGTTGGGGTATTGTTTTAACTTCTAGTTGAGAAGCAGAAAGAAACTTGTCATTTTGCTGTTCTGAATTCGAAGCTAGGGGCAGATTATTCTGTTTCGACCATAGTAAATCAATCTGTCCCGTCCCATAAAAACAGTAAAGCACCCTTGACGGCAGTTGTCTCTGAGAGCTTGTTGAGAGAGAAATAAATAGAGAAGTACAAGGCAGAAATATAAAACTAAAGAGAAATATTGTATGTTGGAATCTCTCTTTTGGTCCCTGTTTGTGAGCTGAGACAACTAGACAAGCCCCATGAAATCAAACAGGAAGTTTTGTAGCTTTTAGTCCACACTTGTTAGCTCTGAGGCGATCTGTATGCTAGAGTTTTCCTAAAGTTTAGAAAAATAGCTTTTAGCAGATTCAGCTAAAACGGAGCAGAAAGCATTTGTGAACACTACCTTTTTAACATTTTTTATATTTTTGAAAGAAGTCTCTTATGCTCATACATTTATTTGATCAAAATAAAGTAAAAACTGTGATATTTTGATTATTACAATTTAAAATAACAGTTTTCTATTTTAAAATATTATGTCTGATTTGCTGCTTAAAAACATCTTATTTTTATTTGTATTTGTTTGGAAACAGTTACATTTTAATACACTTCCTACTGACAGCTGGATGCCAGTAAGTTACTATAAAATGTTTACAGTATTATCGCTGTATTTACAGTATTTACTGTATTTTACAGTATTGCCATATTGTCATTAACAGTGTTAGTACAGTTGAGTTTATTTTCATTTAGTTTAAACCTTTTTTACCTGTAAAGAAAAGGTAAATTGTTGTAGAGTACTGAAATCCTTTTTTTTTCTTACCATCCCAACCCCATAAAATCGCAATAATTCATGAGCATTAGTTCCTTGGAGAAATCTCCTGTAAAAGACAGAGACACAACAGCATTTTAGTGTTATTATAGTTTGATAAAAATTCTACCATACAAAAACTGAATTTACCTTTTTTAATCAAATAAACATGAATAATATTTGTTAGCAAAACTTGCTATATTAATATATTGCTTGCCCGTTCCTCCTCTTTAAGATGTCAAGTTCTTCAATGTCAAGTTCTGTGAGTTAGTGGAGAACATTAACTTACCAGTCAATGTTATAATCCATACTATGGCATTCACAAGAAGAGGTTCCAAAATACACCTTTGACGTTGCAGATGACATCCAGAATACAAACTTGAAAATAAACAAAAAATGTACTTGAAAATATTTTTTAAAATCTCCACTTAAACAATGGTGTTGCCTAACTCACTTTACCTCAGTATTTTATGTTAGTTCCCTGTTAAGGTTAAGTAACAGCTCGCCAGATTAGCTATCTTGAAATAAAGTTTATTTTGGTTAATATTGGTGACATTAACTTACTCATACTTTGCTGTTTACAGTAAAATACTGTATACATATTTTATCATATCATATTTTACAGTATCTTACTGTGTATATGACCGTAAAATACTGTTCAAATGACAAAAATCAGTTGAAGTGTACCTCTGATTAGCAATAGTAAATCAAATTCAAAGAAAGAACAAACATTTTGATGTTTTCTAATAACTGCATCAACACAGCGGACAAAACTTGTGTTGCTAACATTATGCTAAACTGTACTAGTCTCCCTTTGTCATACAGATGCACTGTATAAATGTATTTGTGGTTGGTCTAAAACAAGATACAAGAAATAAGACAAATAATTTAATTTGCATGGACAGATTGAGAAGGAAAGTGAGGATAGATTATGTGTTCGTGTGTTGTTTGGGGTATCTCCCTTCTGTTTCTTAACGGAGAGCTGATTGTTCAGAAGTGAACCTCCTCTGAAACTCACCTCATTAACCTGCCAGGTGTTGGAATACACCAAGGTCTGATTGAACTGCAGCCAAGACGGCTGCTTTGAAGACCACAAGGGAGTAGGACAGGAAGGAAACAGAGAGCGAGATACTGAGAGAGAAGCATGAAGCATCTGAAATGCTGCATGTACTCTGTTGCAACCTTTTTATGTAAACCCTCAAATATTGCATTGATCATACAGAATAAAATCTGGTAGATAATGTATAAAATGAAGTATGTCCCAAAAGAGCTGGTATTTCTAATGCTGCAGGAATTTAAATGTCTTTCAGTCCTTTCAATAGTCTGTTGCGGAGCTGTGCAAATAAGACACAACAGCACGCTAGCTCTCTCTCTCTCTCGAGTGCAGATCGATTCGAGCGGATCTCTCATGGATGTGGAAGGCCACACTTGTTTTTAATCCAAGACCCTTGGCTCACTCATACTTTTCCTATTATAGTGACCTCACAACTGGTATTGTATACGCAGCGTGGAGCTGTTGTTGATCGTGCGACCATGTTTTCAAGAAACAGAATGATTCTGGGAAGGTGTGTCATCCTTCACCGCGGCTGTTCCAAACACAAACAGATAACAGAAGTGAGGTCTATGTTCTGACTGGACAAACGCCCGGGCCTGACACTTCACTTTTTGTTTATGTGTTTGCGAGCGGCCATATTAGTGATTCATTTGTCTGTACGATAGAAATAAGAGGCTGTTGACAATATCACATTTACACACGTCCTCCTTGTTTAGACACATCCTACCTCACTGGGAACATTTTTGCGGAGTGTCCTCACACATGTCCTGTATCTCTTCTTCTTTACAGACATTTTGTCCTTTAAATAGACTGCTTTCTCTTTCTCTGTCCCTCTCTCTCAAATCTGCCCTTACTCCCTATACACTTCCTGTGTCCTCCTTCTCTTTCAATATTTTTGTGTTTTCTCTGTTCCCATTCCTTCAAATTTTAGTCATAGTCACCACTGTTATTATTTTTGCAGTCCAGTCGAAAGCAGGTTTCAATCAAGCCCAATCAGTGCCTTCAAAGCTGTTCTGCACATTTCAGGAGCAACAAAGTCAGAACACATTTCCTCACTGCCCTGCTTGGCTAATGGGGCTCGCACTGTTTGCACGTCACTGACTTCACTTGATCCATATTTGAAAGAATGGAGAAACACCCCAGATCATCCAGCTTTAATCTAAGCAGGCCATGTGACCGTGAGAACCATCATTAAAGTGCATATGCTTATCAACATCAGCTTTGTGTATTAACTTGATACATACTGTAATGCTAACTTTTTTTCCCCCCACTTTAAGTTGTTGTATGGCCAGAAACGGTTTTTGGGTTTGCAATTACACGGTTGCAAGCTCACAGGCGTACAGAGACACTCACTTTGTTTATTTTCTACAAAAACATGCGATTCTTTTATGTGCCTCACTCCGAAGTTCACATGTGCAGAGCAGCTGTGGATGTGTTTGTTTGCGAAAGCTCTACATTAACCTTCCTTCCACCTCTCTTGGACCTAATTGAAAACGATTCAGTGTAATTGTTTGATGAATCCTGATAACTTTCGATTGATCTACAGTATGGCGCTGGCAGTTCGGCAGAAAACACGCCACTAATGTGTCTGGGCTGTCAGTGTTTATTTGAAAATATTGCTGGCCTTTTACACTTTGCTGCCATGGTAAGGGATACATATGGAGGATATTAATCAGTTTAAAAATCAGATCAGTTTTTGCCTTCAGGTGATATTTAGAATTCCAATAAAAATCAAAATGTGGATTAATTAACAGATGCAATGCAAATGGGGGGTAATGTGTCTTCATTAGTGTATGCATACAATCAAATATCTTGCTTTATTAAAAGTTGAAACTTTTTTTATGTGTGTGTGTTTACAGGATGCTGGAATACTCTCTCAACCTGCAGAATGTTAGTTTCTCTGCGGTCCGAACGGTCAGAGTACTTCGACCTCTCCGGGCTATCAACCGAGTACCCAGTGAGTACAATATCAGCAACCAAATGCACTTTTCCAAATGCTCTTGCTAACATTAGTTAACTACAGTAGTTTACATGAAATAACAATGAAAAATATATTAGTCTTTTAATTTTCATTTCAACATTTACTAACACGTTAGGTAAACCAAAGGTTTTAATTGTTAATATTATTTAATGGGCCTGAATTAACATGAACCAACAAAGAACAGTTGTTATTGTTGTTTTTTTTTTTTAGATAAGTAACTTTAAACAAACTTTAAACAATACTTTAACAAATGCATTTTTCATTGTTAGTTAAGGCAATAGCTAAAGTTATAGAAATGGAATATTATTATAAAATGTTAGACATACCTGAATAAATCAGTGTTTTTGTAAACAAATTGGTTAACTAGATAACTCAATCAGTCACTAAAAGGCAAAAACAAAACAAAAACCTACCTGAATGGATCTTTGTTTATGAATGAATTGGTTAAGTAAATGATTCAGTGAGTCATTCAAAGGCAGGTGCTTATTTTGTTCATGAGTGAATTAATGATTTTGGTTGAATCGTTTAAATGAATGGCTCAATAATTCACTTATAAAGACAGTCACTTGTTGCCGTCTTCTGGTGTCATTATGTAACTTGCATAAAGATTCAATAGTGTCTGGAATGCGCAAAAACATTAATACTCAGTAATAATACAGTAACGTTGTATTAAAGTTGTATACAGAGTAATAAAAGTTAAATACTGTACACACACACAAATACTGTGTATATATGTATATATATATATATATATATATATATATATATATATATATATATATTATTATTATTAGGGGTGTAACGGTACACAAAAATCACGGTTCGGTACGTACCTCGGTTTTAAAGTCACGGTTCGGTTCATTTTCGGTACAGTAAGGGAAAGAAATGCAAACATTAAACTGCAGGTTGTTTATTACTATAAACTTTTTTTTAACAATTTGTTTACAATTTTTAAAAAAAAATTTACAATAATTTTTAATAAAATATATATAAAATAAAAAAAGAATAAGAAATAAAATACAGCTGCGAAGTTCTCCACTAAATAAAATACTCTCAGTCTCAAACCAATATCATATAATAAAATATAATGAAAATTATAAATAAATAACTATGATTACAGTGCAGCATTACCAATCCCAGCTTGGACGCCTGCTCATATTTAAAAAATATATATAACTTTTCCAAAGTGTAAAGTGCAACATGAACAGTTTCAGTTTTTAGACCTGCTCAGATTTGGTTATTGCGTTGGACCAATCGATATTAATAGCAAAGGTCTGTTTAAATGCCGACGGGAGCTGCGTTTGAATTACAATCGTTTTTTCCCTAGTTGTAGTGATGTTCACACTCACGTGATGCCTTTTGAAAACCTTAGGCCGGTGACACACTGGCATATTGCACCTGTCAAACATAGTCTATTTTGCCGTCAATACTGTTGATGGTGTCCTTTATCAGTAGGCTTTATATTTATGCTCAACATGAATTATAGATAGTGTTGTCGTGAAGACAAGATCCTGGTCTGTCGGCGGCCTCCCTCCATGTCACCAGCAGCAGCGCGCTAATATATATATATATATATATATATATATATATATATATATATATATATAACCACAATCATACACCATGATTGAATGTTCAAGTAAGCTACATTTGAAACAGAAAATAGGAATTCAGAACTTAATTCAATGTATTAATTCCCTGCATTCAATCAAAGAGTTTATTGAATGAATAATGTTCTATGTTAAATTAGATTATTTAAACACTGTGGTCAATTTAATCAACATCTGAATGAGAAACGTTGCCTGGGCTCAGTCATATACCATTCATACTATTTTGCGGACTTTAGATTTATAGATAATTTTCCTCTTTAGTGCACACACACACACACACACACACACACACACACACACACACACACACACACACACATAAACAATAAGAAAGACTGGCGCTCTCTCTCATACACACACACTCTTACTCTCTAAGGCCAGGTGATGATATTTTATTGGCCACATCTTTATATACCGGATATTTTAATCATCCTCCATGCCAAGGAGATGCCCGTGGTTCCCCTGCGGCTCTTATTTCACAAGGAGCCATGTCTGGCCGATTCTGCTTAATGTCCCTATTTGTGGAGAGTAGTAAAATGTATATTGACCAATGGAAGCATTTAGCTGGAATGTTTTGACTAGCCCATGTGGGGTCCTGTTCAGTTCTCACCCCTCTGGATACGGTTAAGTATGTCTATCAATCCGACAGACAAACTGCACTCTTTCTGGGGGGGGTGGGGTTGGGTCTCAAATGGTGTCCAGGTGCCTGCTTTCTTGTTCATTTAGGAGACGAGTGCATCCCTTCCCATCACGATTAATAAATAATGAATACCTGTGCTGATCAGAGACGGGAATGAAGTAGTAGCAGACAGCCTAATTCATTATTCTGGAGCCACCCAAACTAATTAAAGGTATAATATTTGCATTAATGTGCAGATTATTTTATCTGTGGTTCGCTTGCTGTGGATCATCACTGGGGAAATGGGTGACAGATTTTTGTTGAACCTGTTTGTCATTTTTCACCTTTTTTCCCCCAAGCACTAATCTGAACAAAACAAGAGAGAAAGAGAGAAAAACATAACAGGAGTTGAACTCAAATCATCAATCATTAGACTGTCAAGCTGGAAACTAAAGCAGAATGTCATAAACATTTTGGAATTCTTTTTGACAGCAAAGTATTAGAATAAATTGATATTGGTGGACTTGTCCACTCTACAAGACCTTTCAGCAACTAGGGTCTAAATGTATTTATTTTTTTATTTTTTCAAAAATTCAATATGGCGTCTAACCTGAGGTCTATGTGTGAGCTTGTAATTTCCAGAGTCATGTCAGTCCCACTCTGTGTTTCACATCACCTTCTATTTCCTCTATACTTTTTGGCTGTCCAGTTGTCTTAATCAACATCACACTGTTGTTCTCCACACCCATGGCTTGATTGACGAAGAGAAGGCACAAAACTGTCAGTAAATGACAAACATGTTCCCTCACAAATCAAAATACTCAACACTGCTACAACTGGCTCACTCTGCTTTGTATTTGGTTTGCAGGTGTGAAAAACAGTGTCTGAAAAGGTTTGTAAAATGTAGACAGACCACTATTCGTGCCTTTTCAGTCACACCCCCCCCCCACCCACCCAAGAAGGTGGATTAGTCTGTCAGAAAGTCTTGAGCTCTTTTTCATGTCATCTTCTGGATTAGAATTCACTGTGATTCCACACTTGAGGGCGGTTGAAGGTTAATTGGAAATCCATCCACCTGGTTGCCCACTTGTGTATTCTATTATTATTTGGGGCGAGGAACAACATCATGTCGTATGTCTGCCAGCGGTGACGTTACGGTCATCATTTTTTGAAGGCCAGCAGTAATTGGAGTGGTGGACATATATACATTGGTGAGAGGCAGGACGGCACTACTGGAGAGAAAGAGATGCAGACACAGGAAGACAGAAACTGATAAATTTGTCCACCACATGAGTGACCATTTCTAAGAATTGTGAAAATTATGAAGATGAGAGTGTGGCAGTGCGACAAAAATAAAATAAAATTATGACATTTAAAATAATTAATTTATAAATATTTAATATATATGCAGTGTATCAAAAACCCATGGAATGGATGGATGATGGATGGATGGCAGTTTTTGGTAAGATATTAATCAATATATTGTTATCGTTAGTTATCTTTTTAACATCAGGGCATTTATGAGTGATGTAGAAATGAAATCAGTGGGTTGTCCTTTTACAACCTTATTGAATTAATATTTAGAAGATTTAGCTTTTTGTCTCTTTCGTTAAGTCTTCTGCCAAGTATCATCATCCTTTTACAACACTAGACTCCTGTGTTTGTGGTTTTCATATCCCCTCAACCTATTTTAATTTTTTAATTAAACCTACAGAGAAGCTGCTCTTTTATTATCTGTGGAAGCTTAAGAGAAATAAATAGAAAACATGGTTATGATCCCTTTTTTTCCCCCTGTGCTTTGTTATTGAGCTTGTTTGGTGCATGTGGAGGACTCCAAAGGGCAGGGTATCCCAGGGGTCTTCTTCATAACACTGGGGCCCGGGCACATTGTGTGGCCCGGGAGACTTTCTTTTTAACAGAACAGAACAGCTATGGCAGGGTATTTACAGTCTGCCCTTGGGGAATACGCTCTCCTAAATAATCTTTTCAGGAGGAGTTTAGCCACCTGCAGAGAGTGAGACTTTTGCATTAGTGAATTGCTTTAGACTGACATAGCAGGGTCAGATAAGGAAACTGTTTTAAGGAAATTTTTTACAAGATTTCATTTATCTGTCAGTATCGGTGCCAATGCAGTGAAAAGGAAAATTAGGATTGGCATTTATGGTAGGTGTTGAAAAGGACTTTAGATGGTTAAATAATCATATAAAGAAGTAGTATGGCATTTTTTGTTTTCTTTTAAAGAGAAAAATAAATGTAACCCATTTTATTTATTATTATTATTATTTTTTTACTGAAATCATCGCGAGCTGATTGATTAATGAATTCAAAATTTGACAAATTCTGTGACATTCCATGTTGAATTCTGTTTTTATGATTGGATAAAGACTACAGTACACTGCATAATTTTCCCGCTTATCATGTGTCCACTTGCCTAATGTAAATATAAAGGTGAAAGGGCCAGTGTAATGCAAATATACCGTATTTTTCGGTTCAGTCCAAAAATACGTCATGACGAGGGAAAAACATATATAAGTCGCACTGGACTATAAGTCGCATTTATTTAGAACCAAGCACCAAGAGAAATCATTACCGTCTACAGCCGCGAGAGGGCGCTCTATGTTTTCAGTGTAGACTACAGGAGCACTGAGCAGCATAGAGCGCCCTCTCGTGGCTGTAGACGGTAATGTTTTCTCTTGGTTCATTTCTCTCGGTTCATGTCAAATTAATTTGGATAAATAAGTCGCACCTGACTATAAGCCGCAGGACCAGCCAAACTATGAAAAAAGTGCGACTTATAGTCCGGAAAATACGGTAGTTGAAAGGTCTGGTTGAGGATCTCGTCACCGGATTCATCTGACTGATCTCGCGAGACCTTGTGCCACGAGATCTCGTCACACCCCTACTGGATACCTGTTTGAATTCCAGTTCATTTGAATGGCATTTGCTCAGCTGTTACACAATGTAAAATCTGCCATTATTGTTCATGAGGCTCAGCCAGTCAGCTGAGTATTAAATGCCATGTGACTGTTGACTTTACATATTTTGTATCATGTATACCTGTGCTACAATATATTTTAGAAAATTAAACAATTCCTTGAGTTTTATACATATTTTGGAAATCTAAGTAATAAAATGAGTCGACTAGTGACATTAATGATGAAAATAGACTAAAGTTAGCTCAACCTCCAGCTCTGACAGTCCATGATCGTATTGTGAGGAAACTCACATGGCCTGGCATTCCATTTGTCAGGCTTCTTAAAGTACCTAAATTCAGGAAGGTGATTTTCTCCAATGAAATACACCTGGCTCCCTGTGGGGAATTACCTTTCAGTTTGTAAGGGACACGGATCTGTGCCACTGTCACTGATTCAATGCTTGTTAAGCCCTTACATGGCAAGCTTAGCTGAATTGCTGTGCTAGGATGAACTCCACAGTCATTTGGAGTCACTAATGGCTGAAGTTAGGAAGTGATTTTCTCTGCAGAAATCTCAGAGCTGTGGATTATCCACGAGAAATGCTTCGTAATTGGAAGGAACACTCGGAGACCTCAATTGTCGTTCTGAACTCACCACTTCCTAATTACAAGGAAATAGATGCAGGCTGATAAACACTCACAAAACGCCACAACGTTTCCTAAATCCTATATTTCGAGGCCTTGTTTCCATCAGGGCATCTCATTAGAAAAGAGTGAATTTAAGGGGCTAAAACCCATCTCGAAGACGATGGCTTTGAGAAATGCAGCATCTGCGAAATACTGAGCTCTGTAAACCCACACAGCACAGAGCCATTTTATGTGATGACACGGATCCTCTATTGTCATTCATTCCTGTTAATGCCTCAGTGCTTATCGCCACTCACTCTTCCTCCAAATGTGGAAATTACAGCCGGCCATAGTTATCATCCACAGAGTGCAGGCTGCCAGTGAGCACCGGCTGGATTACCCTGCTCCACCAATTACCCGCAAACCCTGTGCAGGAAATGATTTTCATCATTAATGCTCCAGTCAGCTGGCATTGTGGTTTGACACAGGGCAGATATATCAGGGAAGCCAGGGCAGCAGCAGTGTCTGAAAAACTGGATGTCAGCAGAGATTTTTACTGGCGCAGATAAACATTTGTACTGTAGCTCTACAATGAGCCTATATAAACGTGAAAGAGAGCAATAGTTTGTTCAGTGCATTATAGCGCTATAATTTCATATGTTTTACGAGAGCAGCATGCTTGTGGCAGTATTTGTTTATTATTACCACAATGTTTTTGTTTTTTGAGTGAGGAATGAAATAATACTACAGTTGCTCTTTCATTGTGTTGCAGGCATGAGGATCCTTGTGACGCTTCTGCTGGACACTCTCCCCATGCTGGGCAATGTGCTGCTGCTTTGCTTCTTTGTTTTCTTCATCTTTGGGATTGTAGGGGTCCAGCTGTGGGCCGGGCTTCTCCGAAACCGCTGCTTCCTCCCAGAAAACTTCTCCCTGTGAGTGTGATGGCTTGGGTTTTTAGTATTACAATCATGATATTTATTTACAAGTGACCTTAGGAGTCTTGGAATGAGAAGGTTTATAATGTGAGCACATTATTGTAATGTAAAGTAATTTTACTTATTTATAATTTAATTTTTTTTATTATTTTATATAAAAATATTTGATATGTGTGTATATACTGTGTATATGTGTGTATGTGTATGTGCGTATATATATATATATATATATATGTGTGTGTGTGTGTGTGTGTGTGTCCAGGGCTTGACATTAACACCCGCCAACCCGCCAAATGCGGGTGGATTTTGCTCGTGGCAGGTAACACAGTCACTCAAACTAGCCACTGTGGTGGGTTGAATAAATGTAGTGTTTTTAAAAGGCATCTGAAATAAGCCATATTGCAGTGTGAGCATATATATATATATATATATATATACAGTGTTGGGAGTAACAGAGTAATCTAATTAATTACTTTTCCCATCATTGCAATGCCTTTATCTTTACTGAGAATGTAAAGTGTCGCGTTACTACAATTTGGTTGAATAAAGCGCGAGGTGTCAGCAGCTGCCTGACACCGTTGCAAATCCAAGGATGATTGGCTGGGTGGGCGGTGCCCTGCTCACTCTGTCTCACTGCACGCTCAACCACTAAACACAAGGCGGCATCAGCGATAATGGCATTCTCAAACTGGAAGTACCGAAAAATAAAGGCAAGAATGTTTCTGTAACATGCACGCTATGCCCAGGAAAAAATACTTTATCCACGTCTGCTTCAAGCAACTCAAATCTTATGAACCAACTCACATCAACACATGCTAACATGTTACTGTACTGAATAGTTAATGCTGTGTTGAAACCAGACGCGACTTGCGCGAATAACTCCCATATTTGGACGCATGAACATTTTGAGTTCATATGCTTCATTCGCGTGTGAAATTAACTTCACAACATGGGGGGGCTTCTTCCAGTTGAGTTCATGCAGCATTTTCAACCACCATTTTTATTCAGATAATTTTCTAAATATTACTGTTATCGTGTCATGAAATGTAGTTTTAAAATTATTTCATGCGAGAATGTAGTTGTTTTAAACTCAAATATGCGATTTATTAAAAAATTTGTTTCGCCGATTTTCGGAGGTTGTCTATTCGCGTCTTTGTATTGACTTTTTTAACATTGAAATCACTCGCACCAGACGCTCTATTTGCGTCTGGTGTGAACGCACCTTAAGTTGCGATAGTGTTCTGTTTATTGTGCAGTAACTTTAGACCTAATATACAGTTACAGAGATTTGCACTAATGGCCAGGTTTCCCTTTGTTTCTTTTTACCCAAGTTTAAATTTGTTTGTCTTAATTTTGTACTTGAATTTTATTTTCAATATTTATTTTTATATGTTTTTGTTTCTGTGCATATCATATGGCAGGCTGCAATCTATTGAGTTCAAATAAATACAAAATTTTCTAAAATACTTAGTGTTTTTATTCTTCAATCAGTTAATATAAACATCTTATATATTAAATATGTTATATATATAAGGAATAGTAAAAAAAAAAGAAAGAATGAAATCATTTGCAAATCTCATAAATTTTATTAACAATAGAATATAGATAACATATCAAATGTTGAAGTGAGACATTTTTAAATGGCATGCCAAATATTTGCTCATTCTGGATTTCATGAGAACTACACATTCCAAAAAAGTTGGGACAGGTAGCAATAAGAGGCCAGAAAAGTTAAATGTACATATAAGGAACAGCTGGAGGACTCAGAGAAAAATCGAGTTTGAAGTTATCATAATCTACAGTACATAATATCATCCAAAGATTCAGAGAATCTGGAACAATCAAACTGGATGCCTGTGATCTTCAGGCCCTTAGACAGCACTGCATCACATACAGGAATGCTACTGTAATGGAAATCACAACATAGGCTCAGGAATACTTCCTGAAAACATTGTCGGTGAACACATTCCACCGTATCATTCGCCATTGCCGGCTAAAACTCTATAGGTCAAAAAAGAAGCCATATCTAAACATGATCCAGAAGCGCAGGCATTTTCTCTGGGCCAAGGCTCATTTAAAATGGTCTGTGGCAAAGTGGAAAACTGTTTAGTGGACAGACGAATCAAAATTTGAAGTTCTTTTTGGAAAACTGGGACGCCTCGTCATCCGGACTAAAGAGGACAAGGACAACCTAAGTTGTTATCAGCACTCAGTTCAGAAGCCTGCATCTCTGATGGTATGGGGATGCATGAGTGCGTGTGGCATGGGCAGCTTGCACATCTGGAAAGGCACCATCAATGCTGAAAGGTATAGAAAAAGTTCTAAAACAACATATGCTCCCATCCAGACATTGTCTCTTTCAGGGAAGACCTAGCATTTTCCAACATGACAATGCCAGACAACATACTGCATCAATTACAACTTCATGGCTGCATAGAAGAAGGATCTGGGTACTGAAATGGCCAGCCTGCAGTCCAGATCTTTCACCCATAGAAAACATTTGGTGCATCATGAAGAGGAAGATGCGACAAAGAAGACCTAAGACAGCTGAGTAACTAGAAGCCTGTATTAGGGCCGTTACATAGTCAACGCGAGAAACGCGAGCAAGCAACGCGAGCGACGCGCTCCCTTTCATAGTCTAAACAGTGGACGCAAGCGTCACGGGCGATGCGTGTATGCAATACACCACTCACGCAACAGGGGGTAGTAGAGTCGGGTGATATTAGTAGAGTTGGGTCGCGTGATATTCAGATCACAATGGCAACTGAAGAGGAGTGTATTCTGTTGCTGATTTTACATTTCTGTCTGTTTTTACTTTATCTATGGGTTTTCCCATCGCGGTTGCAACCTCTCTCCATGAATTTTCCAACGCTATTTTATTTGAATGTAATTGCGATGAACTATCGTATAAATGTGGATGAATACGTATAAGTTCGCATAATTTTTCCTCTTCGCCCGCCATTGTATTCAAACCTTCTTCTTCTGTAAACACAATATACTTGAATTAATGTACAATACTTGCAATGTCGCCCCCACCGACAACGCATAGTATTGCGTGCATCGGCGCGTCGCGTATCAAAAACTAGGACGACACATTTGGCTACGCACCGACGCATAATGGCGGCCGAAGCGTAACGATGCGTAGCCTCGGGGACGCGTATGCGTACAGATGCGTTGACTATGAAACGGCCCTTAGACAAGAATGGGACAACATTCTTATTCCTAAACTTGAGCAACTTGTCTCCTCAGTCCCCAGACATTTGCAGACTGTTATAAAAAGAAGAGGGGATGCCACACAGTGGTAAACATGGCCTTGTCCCAGCTTTTTTGAGATGTTTTGATACCATGACATTTAAAATCAACTTATTTTTCCTTTAAAATGATACATTTTCTCAGTTTAAACATTTGATATGTAATCTGTGTTGTATTCTGAATAAAATATTGAAATTTGAAACTTCCACATCATTGAATTCTGTTCTTTTTTGGAATCGGGTTTGTGTGTGTGTGTGTGTGTGTGTGTGTGTGTATGTATATATATCTATATATGTAAATGTATATATATGTGTGTGTGTGTATGTGTGTATATATTTTTCAAACTGTGAATCAGTTCATTTTGCTTACTGTCTAGCACTGTAAACCCCACAGCTATGATTTCACTGAGAGCATGAAGTAGACCCCATGGATTTATGGCTTGTCTTACACAGCGTTTTAAAGGAATCCACTGCCGCACAGAGATTGGCTTGCAGCAGTGATTATGTAACATTAAGATGGTCTTAAACCGTTAAATTGCTCTTAAGAAATATATATTTCAGGGGTAGGGTTTCTTTGGAAGGCTAGGATTTGTCCGAATGGGTAATTGAAGGTACTTGTGCAGCTAATTCACCATGGCACTTTCTCTCTGAGGTGAATTTGTGTTGACAGACGGCCCAATTACCCAGTGTCAGAGTGAAACACCATTAAAGCTAGGCCTTGCTCAATTGCATTTTTTTCTGGAGATAGTTACCGCTGATCTTCTGAGTCTGAGCAGAGAGCACTGAGATCTTCATTTACTGAGTTATTGCTCAATGCACAATTGATTGAGTTGTCTGAACTTTCTTTTTGTGCATTGCATACATTTTCGTTCTTTCGTGGGACACAAAAGGTGAATGTTTTTTATACCCTGGCTACACTGCACTTCAGTGACAGCAAATGAGGAATTGGACTCTCAAGCTGCAAAATCAGTGAAAATTAATAAAAGAACCATAAAAGGGGCCAAGTCTTTTAAAGCATAAGCATTGTGCGGGAAACACAGATTGTTGTTGTTTTTCATGAACAAAATCTTTCTTCTGACTTACATATTTTCAGCTACCAAGTTGACCCCATTCACATGACCCATTTGAATGATTCACTCACCACAAGTTCAGTTTACTGACTCCAGTCTGGAAATTTTTGTCTTTTTATCACATTAATTGGATGGATATCATTGAAGATTGTTTATAGTTTATGATACTTTTGCATTCTTTTGTGCCATTTTTGAAGCTTGAAAGCCTCACTCTAATTTTATCCTTTGTACAGGCCTACCAGTCTAGACCTGCATAACTACTACCACACAGAAAACGATGATGAAAACCCATTTATCTGTTCTCAACCACGGGAGAATGGCATGCGCCTGTGCACCTCCATCCCCACGCTTCATGAAGAGGGCCGACAGTGCCAGCTGGACATGGCTGCATACAATAGCACAGACAACACCACCTGCGTCAACTGGAACAAGTATTACACCAACTGCTCAGCCGGAGAGGCCAATCCCTTCAAGGGGGCCATAAACTTTGACAACATTGGTTATGCCTGGATTGCCATCTTTCAGGTCTGTTGCATGTCTTCTTTTATTGCTGATTCCGTGAAGACCCTACAAAAATACTTACAATGCCATAAAATGACAGTTTAGTTAGGATGCACAATATATTGTTGCCATAATATATATATATATATAAAATTGTAATTGTGCATGCTCATTTCTTCTATTTTTACATTTATATTACCACTTTCATTTTCTTGTGCTTGAGCTTTAAAAAAACTAATAATTTAATTACACTAATCTAAAAGTTTTATATATTGTACATTGAAATGTTGTGATGCCTAAATTCACTTGTAGCATTTAAAATGTATTTATTTATTTATTTATTTAATTGATTTATTTTACAAAATAGAAAATACATTTTTTTATATTGGCCATTCAATTATGATAATTTATGTATAAATATAAAAAATAGGTTATCCTTACTAGGTGCCTCCTTGCATTTTACTGTAAAGATATGGCTTTACACAGCCACCAAAATCTGAGGCTCTTTGATTGAAGCATGACATTTTATTCACTGATTGATTGCAATTGATCCAATTGGATAGTTACATTTACTATCATGAGCCCAAATGTGCATACCTCAGTTTCCCTGCCCATTCAGTGATATCTTAAATACTTGACAATGTGTTTAAATAACAAAGCCCATTTGTTCTGGGATTTTGGATTAGCCTTTTTAGAGTCTGGCATGGAGAAAATTGCAGGGATCAGCGGACTCTATTAATTTGTATTCTATGTTCTTTTATCACAAAAAGGGTGATTGTCTCTGTCAGACAATATGGTCCTAATCATTTTAATCTCAAATTGAATTAAACTTGAACTTTTTGCATGTTTACAACACACCAAAAAACATTTGTAATAAATATTTAGGAGACTGTTATGTACTGAACTGCAGAATTGCCTGATGACTTAATCCTTTTGCAACCGGCCAATTCTGTGGCTAGGGGCTTAATTTTTAGTGTCTAAAAACAAATTAGCTGTCTGACAGCCCTTCATCATGCTGGCACACCCAATTGCCCTGTAAATAGCAAGCAAAATGTCTTTCCTTTCCGGTTTTGCCTTTCTCCGTTTCTCCCTAATCTGTGACAGATTAATCAGAGGGATTGAAGGGTGCATGCTGGGTATGGTGTCCCCCTTGAGCATACAATATCTGTACTGTCTACCTCATCATACATGTTTGAGTACAGAACCAAAAACTGATCACAGAAGCATATAATCAGAGATTACTTATGCTTGTAGTGTTTTATTTTTCCTTGCTCTGGACTGATGTCGCTATCTAGAATGCAAGAGTTGTATTCCTTGAAGTTTTATATAAAAATAATGCCTTTATATAAACTTGAGACATAAACTGCACTGAATCCCTCTCCTTTTGTTCTTTCCTGTAGGTTATTACTCTGGAGGGCTGGGTGGACATCATGTACTTTGTTATGGATGCTCACTCTTTCTACAATTTCATCTACTTCATCCTCCTGATAATAGTGAGTGACTGGGCTGAGCTGGGCAGACCTGGACACCTTTATGAGAGCATTACCTGAACCGTCACTGACCAGACAGATTTCATTATACTGGCTCTGATGTAACCATGTGTCAGACAGCTCACAAGACAAAGACAAGAGAATTATATTTTAAATATTTTTATCTAAAAAAACAAACTGTTGTAGTTGCAATATCCTTAACATACTGTGAATCATGTTTTGTTCAGCCTAGGAAATGGATTGTTGTCAAGATGTTTTAAATCTGTCCAGGACATGCATTTAGGGGTATTTAAAGGGATAGTTCTGCCAAAAATCACAATTTTGGCCTCATTTTCTGTCATAGTTGATGGATGTAATCTTCATTGTATATCCAAAGCATATCCAACTTTACAGTATACTTATGTGAAGTGACTTATACTTTACAGCAAATCTCAACTTCTTGACTTTTATTTTGTTTCAGAATATAACTATATTATCACCCAGCTCTTTATATAAAGTTTTATAAGCATGTATATTTAAAACATTTCTCAAAGGCTTGATTGCTTATATCGTCACAAAATGTAAGATATTGTATATTATTATAACCAGCTCTAATCTGCTAAATTAGCCTATAATTCATGAAGATATTAATATATTATTAACATCGACATCATGGCTTTCTGTAAAGCTGCTTTGAAACAATGTCTATTGTGAATGTCTTAAGTTGACTTGATTTACTCAGTGTCATGTCTTTTGAAACCTTTATTTCTTTCTTCTGTGGAACACAAAAGAAGCTATTATGAAGAATATTGTTATTCAAAAACTGTTCGACTTTCATTTTATGTACAAAAAAAAAAACATTTCTCAAAATGTTTTCTTTTGTGTTACACAGAAGAAAGAAAGTCATACAGGTTTGGAATGATGTGATGGTTAGTAAATACTGACCAAACTTTCCCATCAAATGTGGCATTGAACTTTCAATCTGTTAATTTCAAATCCTTTTAGTACAGAAAATAACCATCGGTTTTATGTTTGCTATTTTTATCATGCCATCTTTTCTTGTTTTTACAGGAACAATGTTGTTAATAAGCAGTGAAGCTCTCTCTGTTCATGGTATACTCCACTCCCTCCACTGTTTTTCAGGTGGGCTCATTCTTCATGATCAACCTTTGTCTAGTTGTCATAGCGACACAGTTCTCTGAGACCAAGCAACGAGAGAGTCAGCTTATGAAGGAGCAGAGAGTGCGCTTCAGGTCCAACGCCAGCACCCTGAATAGCTTCTCTGAGCCAGGAAGCTGCTACGACGAGCTCCTCAAGTACCTAGTTCATGTCATCCGCAAGGGCACCAGGCAAATCGGCCACCTCATCCGGGCCGCCAGGCGCCGTGCAGGCCTGCAGATCTGTGCTTCTCCGGTACTGGAACCACCACCCACGAAAAGACGGCATCAGAAGCAGCGCCAGGGATCCATCCGTCCCATCATGCACCATCATCATCACCTCCACCATCACTACCATCTGGGCAATGGGAGCGTCCGTATTGATGGGGGCAGAGAAGGGGACATCCAGAGTTCCCAAAGTGTCAATACCAGCAACTCTGGGCATCATATGCTACCTGTCATTGTACCTCAGAAGGAGCCCCTTTGTGGGTCCCTGGGTCCCAGTGGTGCAGAATCAGTGCATAATGTTTATCAGACTGCGGGCCACCTCGAGCCGCTGCGCTGCAGCCCCTCACCTTGTTCCATGGTGTTTCAGGCATATAAAAGGAACTCCGTGCCATTTGCGGCTCCAGTACATAAGAACTACCCCACGTTACAGTCATCTCTGGCCTTAGAGCAGCTCAGACAGAGAATCCTGGAGCAAGGAGGAGGCAGTTGCACCGCTAGTGTCCTTACCAACCTAAACATCCCCCCAACTCCCATCAACACCTCACAGTGCCTGGTGGAGACACAAGGTCCTCCTGGTAAATGTTCATAAAAAATGCTTGATGCATGAAACACATGATTTAAGAGTAGAGCTGGGCAGTATGAACAAAATAAATCATTTTAGATATTTGAATGTTTTAATTTGTATGTATTATCACGGTTACACTATGTATTATAGTTGCATTTGCTAGAAACTCAACCCTGAAATATCTATTTTATATATATATATATATATATATATATATATATATATATATACAATAATATATATATATATATATATATATATATACAGTACAGACCAAAAGTTTGGAAACATTACTATTTTTAATGTTTTTGAAAGAAGTTTCTTCTGCTCATCAAGCCTGCATTTATTTGATCAAAAATACAGAAGAAAAACAGTTATATTGTGAAATATTATTACAACTTAAAATAATATTTTTCTATTTGAATATACTTTAAAAAAATAATTTATTCCTGTGATGCAAAGCTGAATTTTCAGCATCATTACTCCAGCCTTCAGTGTCACATGTAACATCCAGTCTATCACATGATCATTTAGAAATCATTCTAATATTATGATTTATTATGAGTGTTGGAAACAGTTCTGCTGTCTAATATATTTGATGAATAAAAGGTTAAAAAGAACTGCATTTATTCAAAATAAAAATAAAAATTCTAATCATATATATTCTAATAATATTTTTTCTTTACTATCACTTTTTATCAATTTAACACATCCTTGCTGAATAAAAGTATTGATTTTATTTAAAAAGAAGAAAGAAGAAAAAAAATTACTGACCCCAAATTACTGACCAGTAGTGTATATTGTTATTACAAAATATTTATATTTTAAAAAAATAGCTTTTTTTTTTTTTTTTTTTCATCAAAGTATCCTAAAAAAAATATCACATGTTCTGAAAAAATATTAAGCAGCAGAACTTTTTCCAACTTTGATCATGAATCATCATATTAGAATGATTTCTAAAGGATCATGTGATAATGATCCTAAAAATTCAGCTTTGCATCACAGAAATAAATGATAATTTAAAGTATAATAAATTTAAAAACAATTATTTTAAATTGTGATAATATATCACAATATTAATTTTTTTCTGTATTTGTGATCAAATAAATGCAGGCTTGATGAGCAGAAGAAACTTCTTTCAAAAACATAAAAAATAGTAATGTTTCCAAACTTTTGGTCTGTACTGTATATATATATATATATATATATATATATATTAGGGGTGTAACGGTTCACAAAATTCACGGTTCGGTTCGATACGATACACTGGTGTCACGGTTCGGTTCGGTACGTTTTAGATACAGCAAGAAGAAAAAATTGGCAGATAAATATCCTTGATTTTTTTAAAAAAATTTATTTATTAAAACTAACAAAGTATGTTTTTTTTTTTTTTTACATTGAACAATGATGGAGCTATTCTTTACCCATCTTCTATGGTGTTTTCTTAGCAGCATACTGTATAAAACAAAAACAGCTCCTTATAAAAAAAAAAATGAAAATGTTATATTATTGTAGTAGTTATGAACAAATACAAAGATGTAACTTTTTATATGGAACTCTATAACTCTTTATATTGAGTGGGTTTTTACTCAATTTGTTCTCTATAGGGCTTCTGTTTTTTGGAACAAAGCAGGAATTACGGTCTGTCTGAAATGGGCTCGTGAAGTAATATTGTAACGGGGCTCAATTACATTAAGCATGTTCTTAAAACCTACGTTTTCCACTACAGAGTAAGGCGCTCGCTCACTCAGTACGCGCTGAAGGCTCGTTGCAAAATGGCTAATGCGTTTAACAGACCAGAAATAGAAGATCCTCCAATAACCAACAGGTTTGGTGTTTGGGTGCACTTTGGATTCCCTGTAAGCTATAATGCTGATGATAGAATGAATGGTAAATAGTAAGGTCTCATATCCATGGCTATAACGTAAATGTAGCCTACCGATCGCCGTGGTGATGTCTTTTGCCCTGTTTGAATCCGTTGGAAATGTCTGTCTAAATGCTGCGGGGGTAGTTTGTTGCGTGTATGTTTCTCCTTTTTTTCGTCTTTTCCCAGATACTGAAACACTAAGGTGATGTCGGCGTAAATGAGTTGACATGTTTCAAGTATTCCCGCTGGTGTTTTTTTTTTGTATTCCCGCTGGTCTACCCTAGATGCGACATATCGTTGTTTTTTTTATCCACCACTCTCTTGCCATCACCATTATAGCTTACAGGGAATCCAAAGTGCACCCAAACACCAGACCTGTTGGTTATTGGAGGATCTTCTATTTCTGGTCTGTTAAACGCATTGGCCATTTTGCAACGAGCCTTCAACGTGTATTACTGAGGGAGCGAGCGCCTGAGTAGCCTAACATAAACATATAAGTTGGTGTTTTTTTCTTCTTCGGGGGTGTCAGGGGCGTTGCCTGTCACGTCGTTTGGGTTATGGGGCTACCTTGTTGAACGCATATCATTATATTTCACAATTGTATTTTTTTTCCAAATATAATTAATTAGTCCAACGAACCTTTCGGTCCATAATGCGTACCGCGTACCGAACCGAAAGCCTCGTACCGAACGGTTCAATACGAATACGCGTATCGGTACACCCCTAAAATATATATATATATATATATATATATATATATATATATATATATATATATATATATATATATATATATATATATATATATATATATATATATATATATATATATATATATATATATATATATATATATATAATATATATATATATATTATATATATATATTGATTTTTTTTATGTTTTACTTTGACATAATAGCTGAAAATTGGAAAGCTAATTAAAAAATAGAGACAGAAATAGACATTTGTTTATGCATCATGCTTTTTCTCATACATTTCAGGCAAGATCATCTTTAAAGATGCGCTCATGAATCGCAGTGGCACAAATTTAGACACAACTTTGACCTTTGACCCTGAGACATGTCCGTATTGTGCCAAAGCGATGGCCAATGACTCCGAGGGAGTGGATGGGATTGAGACGGCAGACTCTGACAGTGAGGGCGTGTACGAGTTCACACAGGATGCTCATTATCGGGACAGCAGAGATCCCAACAGGAAGAAGAAGTTGTTTGCATTAGGAGCTCGGGCAGCAAAGGTGGTCCTTTTCTGGAGGCTGGTGTGTGACACGTTCCGTAAGATTGTGGATAGCAAGTACTTTGGACGAGGAATAATGATCGCCATTCTCATTAACACACTCAGCATGGGCATTGAGTTCCATGAGCAGGTTAGTGCACATCTCTGTGCTGTTCTCACTGATTTGAAATCGGTTTTTGATTTGAAATTATGTTTTTGCCTCAGAGTTAAAAAAGAAAAGAAGGTCATTTTAACTATATCTCTCACTTTATTTCCACATAATTGTGTCTTTATATCTCGCAGTGTGCTTTTATACCTCACAATTATTGCTCCTTTATTTCTAGTAATTATTGTTTTTATATCTCACAATTGTGAATATTTCTTGTAATAGCAACTTTATGTAATTTTCACAATTATGTATTTACTTTACTTAAAGTTTGGGGTCAGTAAGATATATTTTTAAAGGAATTAATGCTTTTATTAAAAAAGTATTCGTATAATTGATCAAAAGTGACAGTAAAGATTTGGGCCCCATTTTAATGCAGGTGCACTCTGTGTGTCTGAATCCATTTTTGCTAGTTTAATGATGGGAAAACAGTCGGTGTGCCCGGGCACATGGTCTAAACGGGTTGTCTCTATTCTCCTAATAAGTAATGGGTGTTTTTTTTTGGTGTAATGTGCAATAAACCAATCATTCTCATCTCCCATCCCCCTTAAAAGCCATTTGCGCTCGCACTATGCTTTCCATCTGCATGACTTTTGTTGTTTACCATTGTGTGGTAATTCGCCGTGCTAGAGAATGAGCACGAGTGTGAAGGCTGAACTGAACAGAGTGGGCAACTGGCACACATCTGAAATTCATAGCACTGTTTACACAGTGTGCTCACACGCTACAGTCTTCCAGAGCCTTTGGAGGGCACACGCCGTGGTTCATGCCTGTCTGCAACGACCTCCGCCCTGCTCGAGATTGAAGTCGTAACTCAGGGCTTTGAGGTGAACAACGACGAAAATTTTCAGTATTTTATGACACATTGCAACTTTGAAGGATGATGAATTCCTTGGGAGTGAGTGTTTTGTATTTTTCTCAGAAAATGGTTGATTCTCAGACAAGAAAACAACATTCATCATCACTTACTCTGATTAGAATGTATTTATTCTGGTAATTTGAGAGTTATTCAAAATAAATGAAGTAAATGGGAACATCTGCTGGCAACCAGGAGTGTATATGTTGGGCAATGTAGGATTTTTTTTGTCCTCGGCCTTGTGAACTCAAGCGGCCAAAATGTGAATGTGTTTTATTAGATGCACAGTTTGTATGATTTTATTAAAATGTTATGCTCATCAAGGCTGCATTTATTTAATTAAGAATACTGTAAAAACAGTAATATTGTAAAATGTTATTACAACTTAAAATAACTGTTTCTACTGTAATATATTTAATATTTTCAGCAGCCATTACTCCAGTCTGCCATTAGATTTATCAGAAATCATTCTAATATGCTGATTTGGTCCTCAAGAAACATGTTGTGTTTTTATTGATGTTGAAAACTACTTAATGATACTTAGGTATCATGAACTGTCTTTTTTATAATTTTGTAGTGTTTTTGGCGGTCCACTTATAATGTTATCAAGATTTTTACAATACAAAACATAATTTAGAATTTAGACTTTTGAATGGTGATGTATTTTTGGAGGTGTAAGCTTTGTGGACCTGTAACAAAAGAAATATGCACGCATACGTACACGGATGGCATTCCCCTCCCCCTCAGGACTTCAGCTTCTTTTGTCTCTCCTCTCGTTTTGTTCCCTGTAAACTCCTGGGGAATTCTGGCAGTGAACGTTGTCTTTATGAAGCGGTCCATCTGGAGAATTGGAGACTGAGATGGAGAAAGAATTTGGATGCACATGGTCACTTATAAAACATCGAGTTTGGTTAATTGCATCTGTTCTGTTTCACATTCCTGAAGCTTCTATTGCCCTGTGTCTTTCATACTTGTCTGAGCTCCTCTCTCCCAGTCACTGACATCCTGCATCACTTTTTAAACCCACCGTGGAATGAAGAAGCAGCTCTCAACTGCACAGTTCCAGCTTTGTTTATCGGTCCTGGGCTTGAAATGTTGCTAGTAGGGTTCAAAACATTATTTGATGTTGTGTTGTCCAGTTTTGGTATTCCATTGTGCGTCAGAGATGGACAAATCACACATTGCTGGATGAAGTTAAGATCAAGTGGAGTTAGTAGGAATGTGTGAATGACTGAGAAGAACAGGCAGAAGAGTTTGCTCAACGTTGATCTGAGCTGTGTTCTATGTGGCCTCCTTCCAGACTCTGCTCTGTGTTTCTTGGAGAGGAGACATGTTGATCGCTTGATCTTATGCATGAAAACCTTACAAAACCTGACCACATGGCTGCTATTTACAGAGCTGGAGTGTGTGCTTTTTATCTAAGAGGTTAAATATAAATCCACAGGCACATCTCCATCTCTCATTCCATCAGTTATCACGTTCTACCTTTAGCCCAAGTTTTTCATAAGCTCTTCAGCCCATTCGGTTTCTTTTATTTCTTGGCTTTGTTGTTGTTTCCCTTCCATTTCAGGCTATATATCTGTCAACTCTTTTAGCCAGAAAGGGATGTTTACTTCCATAGCTTTTAGGATTTTACTCAAAAAAATTGCAACCAGAAAACTAATGCTTGTGGACAAAAAATGTTGGTCATTAAAACAACAATCAAACAGGCAAATATTTTATGCTTACCAAGGCTGCCTTTATTTTATGAAAATTACAGTAAATCTGTTATATTGTGAAATATTATAAAAATTTGGGAAACATTACTTTTTTTTTGTTTTGTTTTTTTGAAGTTGAAAACTAATATTTTAGTGAAAATTGTGAAACATTATTATTTTTTCATTATTATTTGATGGATATAAAGTAAAAAATTTTTTTTATTTGAAATAGAAGTTTTAAATGGAAATGTAAAAGGCTTTACTGTCACTTTTGATGAGTTTAATGATTCCTTGCTGAATGAAAGTATAATTTCTTAAAATGAAAAAAAAAAACTGACCCCAAACTTTTGAACAGTATTGTAATATTTATGGATAAGTATCTAGCTGTTATTGTTAAAAAATACAAAAAATACAATAGTCTTCCATATCCCTAACTGCTTTAGGAAACCATTAACATTTTAATGCAGCTTATTATTAGCAAAGTTTTTCATTTCAGATCTAGCCAGACTGTTTTCAATTATGAGCAATTTTGCTGTATTGCAGGCCAAATATACAGTTTATATTTGCAAAATTCACATTCACAATAAATGTATTTAATTTTTATTTAATAACTACAGTATGTTACTCTCCCTTCCATGAATATGAATTGATGTCTCAAGGTTGATGTCTCAATGTTATATAGCATTTTTTTTTCTTTTTTTTTCTTTTCTTTTTTTTGTTGTTTTGGTTGTAAGTTTTAAATCTAATTTTATTATTATTATTATTGAAAACCCATCTGTTTATCAGTAGGTGTAAAAATGCTGTATTTGTCTGCATCCCCCCCCCCCCCTAAACAGTGTGTTTGATTGACTTTGTTGGATTCGACCAACTCTATCTCATGGCCAATTCATACATATTTTCAGTTGGCTAATGCGTATGAATTTATACAACCTCACTTGTACATTTTTGTACGGTTTCTGTGATGGTTAAGTTTAGGGACGTGGTTAGGTGTGGTCCTACGTACAAATTCCTACAAATTTGCCACCTTGTAAAATGCATACAATATATATATTTTTAAATCTTATGAATTAGCTACAGTAAACCTTGTCAAATACAAATTGCTGTGTGATTGGGATGGTTTTGGCAGATTTTGTGGTGCTTTCAATTTTCTAATCAAATTATGATCTTTCAAAATCAGACATTTCAAACAGCTCAACCCCATGTTGTGGTCAAAGAGAAACTATCCTTCATGTACCATGTTTATCTACAGTATAACCTGTTTTCCAGCTTAAGTATCTTGTTGACACATATTTGTAGGTGAACTTTTCTAAGCTCTAAATCTTATGAAGCTATGAAGTCCTTTAAGCTTACAATACTTTTCTGCAGACTGGCAGCGCAGGTTGTAGCAGTCTGGTTTGTGTGCTCGTGTAGACAGGAGGATGTTACTGCTCAAATGGACACATCTTATCTCTCTAACCTGTACTATGAATTAATAAAGGACTTTGCCTTCAATAAGAAACTCCAATTTTCAGCATCACTTCCACACAATTCCAAGCCACTCATTAATGCAGTACCCAATCCCAATATGCATCTCTGTTAGGAATCTCAGTGTGTCTTTCAACCTCTTACGCCCACTCTGCTCCTTTTCTGCTTCCTTTCCCTTCCTAATGTGCTATTGGGGCATAATGGTTATTGTTGTTGTGGCTATGAAAATTAATGAGTACAGAGGGTTGCTTGCTTTGTTTCAGGACTTGCCTTGGGACTTCACTCAATCTTTGTAATGGCACAGGCTTTACAGTATTGCAGAAACCGCAATGATTTCCTATCCTCAGATACATTTATATGAAAATAATCAATAAATTATCAATTGACTAATTTGTGTGAGGAACAGAATGTAAAGAATTATTTGCCCTTGGCTCAAATGCAGCTCCAACTTCCAATAGGCGGTACTTAATGGGGTCTTTAAAATGTCAATGTTTTTATCCACTGCACATCCACCTCAAGCATTTATTTGCTTTAAACGAGAACTTCTTACTAAGTGAATTTTTTTAGGCTATTCAAACCATTATGTGGTGAACCTTTTAGCTTGTCTACAAGCCATTTGAGCTGTAATGAGGTTACATAATGAGAGGAAATGAGACCAGCTAGTTTATGCTTCAATGAAACAATCACAACTGCTCATCATGGCCGTCAATTGCTTCAAACAATTTCTTTTTTCATTGGATGTAAAGCATGCACTCGTCATTGTTGGTAATGAGGGAACACATCTCATTCTTGGAAAGTGGCCACCAAAGCCATGTCCTTGCCAAAGTAACTTTTTTGTTGTTGTTGTTGAAGAAAACCTAGCTTTTTTTCTGAATGAGAATAAGAATGAATAAATAGTGTATAATTTTTATAATTATAAAATTCTAATTTAATATTTTATTACAAATTATTTTATTAATATTGATATTATTATTTAAAATCTATTCTGAACTTTTGTGCAGTGAGTTTTTTTTTATCCTTGTGGCACGGTTCTTTGTTTATAGGAGTTGTATAATTAGGTAAAGAGACTGTGATCGTGTGTTTGCCATGTGTTGGAATGAGCAGCAACTTATAGTGGCATGCAGCTGCTGAGATATGGCCCATTAAGAGCAATTAATCTGAAGAGGGTTCTGAAGTTCAGGCTTGTCTGAGCCTCCTGTCTGGATGCTTCTCATCAGCCCAAGAGGTTTCATAGAATTTTTTTAACTTTAAAGTAAAATAACATATAGTAGGCTTACATGCTGATCAGAATTAGTTTTTTCATGTTGCAGGCACAGAAAACTCTAACTGGAAATGTTTTGTGAAAAACATTTTATCAAAGCATGCATGTCGAGTCTTCGGGCTCGGCGTTCCCAGAAAAAACACTCCTGCATAGATTTGTGTGTGGTATATTCTTCCCACAAGTGGTCCTGATTTGAACCAAAGGGCCTCACCCAATGAAGAGGCCAAGTGCAAGCTCCTGCTGGGTAGACAGTGCCCAGCCCTGGGCTGCTCTGATCCAAAAACAACTAAAAAAAAAACCTGTTGGCCTTCTTCCCTCTGTGAAACACCTCGACAGCCACAAATAGCCCCACACTTCATCATCGTGCTCCACGGACCACTTCTCAATCTGATAAGATTAGATTTAATTCTATTAGCTAATATAGATGTTATTTTTCATTTCATGCACAGTATGTAATTGTATTTTTTCCTCATTACTTTGCGGAAACAATCATCTCGGTAAAACAATTACATATGTTTTTGTCATCATTTAAATCTCTGAAGTTCAGCCTTCAAGTTCTAAATGTCTCTTAAAATCACTGTTAGTTTTCATAGGAACATAGTTATGTGCTTGGGGATGTTGTGTTTTGTTTTCAGGCGTTTAAGACTCTGTTCATTAAACCCAGCTAGCCGTGATGTTTCAAGAATGTGTTATGCATGCTGGGTCTCTTGCCCAGTCTCATTTTTACAATCGAAAAAACTGAAGCGAAATATGAACCAGCCCATATGTCTCTCCTTCAATCCACCCGTGTCTCATAAAAAACAAAAACAAAAAAAACCCCTCTCTTTCTGCATTCCGAACTATCAACAACATCAATTACACCAGGGAATCTGCGGTTCTTTCTTTGTAGTTCACCTGTATCTGAGATTTAAGTTCAGCCTGGAGTCGTTCAAGAGAATGCGCTCTAATGAAGCAAAAGAACAGTGAGAAACTTGGTGTTTGTGATGTCGAAAAGTTAATCCCCACGTTAGTTTATCTAGCACAGTCTGCACCGCGAGCTATTAGGTATTATAAGGCCATGTGTTCTGTTTAATTAAATGAGAACTAAATATGACCTGGGCCCCTTGGAGTTGAGCAGATTTGTAGGTTTTTAGATCATATTTTTCTTATATAACTACTCAACTGAGATGAGAAAGTTACAAGTTTAAATTTTTTGGTGAGTCTGTGAATCAAATAATCATGCAGGCCAAGGAGAGCGACACTTCTGTAGTCTGTAGCTGCTTTCAATAATCTATACAGATCCAGGGATTGAGACAACCTGAAAAATATATATTTTCTTTCATTTTAATATGTCTTTGATCCGGATGTTTTCCCCCCTTGCTTTATTTTAATTAGTAATTATTAGTATTAACATTTTAGTGCACGAAAAATGTATCCTCATGTATATGTGTTTTTTACAACAGTACTGACATGGCACAGATATGTGATAGTCTTGTTTTTTATATATTCTCTCTCTTTTTTTCAGCCTGATGAGTTGACAAATGCTCTGGAAATCAGTAACATTGTCTTCACCAGTTTGTTCGCACTGGAGATGCTCCTGAAACTGCTGGTTTATGGTCCTTTTGGCTACATCAAGAACCCTTACAACATCTTTGATGGTATTATTGTGGTAATCAGGTACACATGCTCTTCTGCATTTTTTCCTTAGTACTTCTAAACATTAATAACATGGCCTGTGTCACTGTTTATTGATGTTCATCTTCATTTCTGAAAATGCACACTGGCAGTGTGTTATATCACAACAGCCTCAGCCAGACAGAATGCAGCCACTTCCTGAGTGATGGGACATTTGTTGCCTGTTCAGTCTGATGACTGTCAGCTGTCATGATGAGTGCTGCAATTTCACGCCCATCCATTCACAATTGACATGAATTTGCACATACTAAGACGTCTGAACAAGCAAAGGATTTGGCATGGTTCAACGTTATGATTGGTTCTTGCATTTATTAATGCTCAGTGTGTTGCATAGATACAGTCACCAACTATTCTGGTGGCGTGGTTTAACGTGGGTTGGAAAACAAATAATGGTACCATAGTAACACAAACATTCTTAAGATGGAAAATCAAGAAATGACGTTTTTTTCTTTAACCCTCTGGAGTCGATTAACGCATATACGCATTATGAGTCATTTTCTGATAACCCCGAAAAGAACTTAAATTACACTTTGAGTTTTGATCATACAGATGAGAGCAATACATCAATCGAATCTGTAAAGGGTCTACTTTTTTTTTGTATACAGACATAATAACAACAAAACTTTGTGCACTTATAAAATAAAGATAACAAACAAGGTGTGCTGTCTGCAGCCTTTGTCTGCACTGATCTTCATTTACAAACGCGTCATTAAAATGAACTGTAACTCAGTGAATATAGAAAGCTTGGCATGTCTACTTTTAAACTAAACAAGTGCTGCCGAAAACAAATATTCTGTTATAAAGTAATCTATATGAAAACAACGCGATGGCTGTTTTTCACGTCTCCCTTCATTATCATATAATGCGACCACGACCCCAGCGCTGAACGCGCTATTCAGATTCTAATGTTTCACTGAAGCGCGCGGCTTGAATACGCCTACACAACAGAAGATAACGCAGCCAGACTGTTCTTCAAGTTTTTTTATTGTACTGTTTGCTTCGCGATGAGAGGAATAAGACATAATTCACCTCAAAAAGATGTGATGTGGTTGAGGATTTGAGATTTTGATTTCCTCAGAAAAAAAAGAATGAAGCGCTTTATTCAGCAGAGATCATAAACTCGAGTAAGTCTCTTTTTGTTTATTTATTTATTTATACTTCAAATACCTCTACTTCAAAAATAAATAGATAAAAATACATACATAAAAAAAGATCAAATAGATAATAGAATAGAAAAATAAAAGTAAAAATATAAAATATAATATAAAATATAACAAGCTAAAATTATGTATTAAAATAATTCAAAGGAATTAAAAAATAAAGTATTATTTTAATTATTAATTTAACTTCAATGATTATTTGACTTTTTATATTTAATAATTATTTTGTTTTTTGTTTATACTCAAAGCAAGTTATACATATATAAGGAATATAAAAAGCAAAAAAGCATAAAAAAGCTTTTTAAATGAACAAAATGGATATAACAAGCTAAAATAATAAAAAATAATAATATTTTTTTTTAAATAAATACAAATAATTATTAAGTATTCTTTAAATTATAAACTATTATTAAAGTAAATTAAAATATATTAAAATAAAAATAAGATGTGTTGATGCAATACACTACAGTTCAAAGGTTTGGGGTCAAAGGTTTTGAAAAAAGTCTAAATGAAGATGCATTTATTTATTCAAAAATGATTAAAACAGTAATACTATGAAATATTTCTAACATTTTAAATAACTGTTTTCAGTTTAAATATATTAAATATTTGCTGTCAACAGTTGTCTCTAATCATCTTGTTGCTGAATTGCTTGCATTTACAGCAGTTTTATTTTTGCTTATTTTATTCAACTGGCTAGTGACATTTTTGGCTTTGTTTGAAATGCAGCAAACCACTCTAAAACATTTTGGAATGCTTTTATTTCAAAAAATAACCCAGTATATTGTATTTCTCCCTTAGGAATGAAAGGGTTACTATGATAGCCGGGATTTGTTTTAGCATTGTCTTTGGTGTGCATTCTGTCAGATAGTCAGATGTGTGTGTTTATATGTGTTGACAGTGTCTGGGAGATTGTTGGCCAGCAGGGAGGAGGTTTATCGGTGCTGAGGACCTTCAGACTCATGCGTGTGTTGAAGCTGGTCCGCTTTATGCCCGCCCTGCAAAGGCAGCTGGTGGTCCTGATGAAGACCATGGACAATGTTGCCACCTTCTGCATGCTGCTAATGCTTTTCATATTCATTTTCAGGCAAGATGAGAGATGACTTTGTGCAATTTAAAAAGACTGTACATTCAGTCTGTTTATTTGACATTTGAGCTATTTTTTTATTTATTTTTTTTGTAATTTTGTTTTACAGTATTCTAGGCATGCACCTGTTTGGATGTAAATTTGGTTCTGAGAGAGATGGAGACACACTTCCTGACCGCAAGAACTTTGACTCTTTGCTGTGGGCCATTGTAACAGTTTTTCAGGCAAGATTCTGGCATGCTACACAAGCTGCAGTTTCAATCAGGCATCTTAACATCCACACATTAATGGTGATCCAGTCATAAATGGACAGCACAAAATACAGATGTAAACATGTTGTATGCTCCCAGTTATTAACACGTGCTCATATTACGTTTCGTTCATATAAAATAAGTTTTTTTTTTACATTTAGAAAATGTAATATCTTAACAATTATTTTGTGGGGATATTTCCTAATATTACTGTTTTACTGTAATTTTGATCAAACAATACATCACTAATGAGCATAGGAGACTTCCGACCCCAAAATGTTGAACACAAGTATAAATGGCAGTTTGATTGTGTTTGTTGCTTGTACATCAGATCTTGACTCAGGAGGATTGGAATAAGGTACTATATAATGGGATGGCCTCCACCTCTCCTGTGGCTGCTCTGTACTTCATCGCCCTCATGACGTTTGGAAACTATGTCCTGTTCAACCTGTTGGTGGCTATCTTGGTGGAAGGATTCCAAACTGAGGTAAAGCCAGGTTCCAAACTAGCCTCTACATTATTTCAACCTCTTTTTTTTTCTTCACTTCACAGTCTTCTCTTTTTTGTCCTTTAGAGTCTAGCACATATTCCAACACCGTATCTTTCTTCTCTCTTTCACCACTAGCTCTCTCCTGTCCCCTTCGTCTAACACTATGTCCTAAACAGGCACGACGTGACAAGATTCAAGTGAAAAGCTATTTTTCTGTCCAGGCTGAAAGCAAAAATGCAGCTGGACGCAACAAAATCACAGCCAATCTGTTTGCATGCTTTCTCACACTCAATTCCACAGATAAAGAGCATGAAATTAAGAACACGTACTGTGTATTTTCATCAATTTGGTAATTTCCAATTCCTTTTCATGGTTTTCATTAAGGTGCTTGAAGGATTTTTCAAATAATTTGTCCTATAAAACGTCCTCACCGATTTCTTTTGATCTTTTTTTAAATGTTCAGTATAGTGCGAGGAGCGAGTTTGATCAACTTAATTTCATATGGGCAGGGGTGCGTGGAGCAACACACCATAGAAGAGACACTTGCTGATTTTCTGAGTAGAGTACTAGCATACTACTCTTGTGGCAGAAATAGTAAAGGTAGTATCCTATCTTGAATTAAGTGACTATTAGGGTGTTTTGTAGTATAAATAGTATAAATTGTGTGTGTAGTTCACACCAAAAACAAAAACTATAAAGATAACTAACGTTAGAGTAGGATAACCATAAAGATACTATAAACTATAAACTATAAAGAAATATAAAATTTATTGTAAGTGCATGCTGCATTTATGTTATCTGCCACTCTAAATGCATAAGCTTTTTAAAGATGGATTCTGATGAGCTGTTAACTGTTTTACCATTCATTAGCTGGAAAAAAAATCTGAAAGTGATTCCAGTGGTAACCTCCTTCTCTCTTTATTGTTATAGTTGTGGTGTGGATACAACATAGTGCATAGTATGCCATTTGGGACAATTTCATTGTTTATTTGATCACAATTTGAGCTAAAAATGTAAAATGTCAGATGCTATGTTTTGCAGATTTAGTTTTTGTCAAATATGTTTCGAAATGTCATCTTGAGATTTCTGTCTTTCACATTTATGAAGATTATAGTTGTACTTCATAAATAGCTGTCTGGGAGCATTTCCACATGAACTGAATTGGAACTTAGCACCACAGAAGTACAGAAGCAACTGACAAAATATAGTGTCATTGTCAAAGCTGGTTAGGATAGACACATGGAAAGCTTCTTGCTTTGTCGCATTGTGCCTGGTTAGGACTATATATGCTATTCAACTAGAAGACATGTGTTTCTTGTTCCGTGTATAATAGTGCTTAGTCCATGCTCAAGAACACTCCCTCTCATCCTCCTTCCTTCAGTCTTTTTCTTTATCATCTTCTTTTTCCATGATCTTATGAGACAACTTATCTCCCAATGCATAGCAGCCATTCTTCTCTGACAGATAGACAGACACGCACACAGAAATGGCCAGGCTCAAGATAAATCACAGATATAAATGTTATACCTATGTATCATTTTGGGTGGAGGGGTTGTTTTATTACTGTCTCTTTGGAAAGAGGTGAACCGAATCATGCAAGTTGACGTGTGTATATGGTTCAAAAAAAGATTTGATCACCTTTATTTTTATTGTACGATTAATAAAAAAAAAGTTTGTTGAAGTTCTATTGTTTGGCGTTCTGTTGATCTAATACGGATTACTTACTGTAAATCTAAGACCTGACAACTCATTTATTTTGAACTCTGCTCACATGGTGGATTCAAAAGATTCGTAAAACTTTTAATGAAAAAAGAATCTCTAGATTTTGATTGATTGTTCAGTTGAGCAAAATCCATTGTTAGAACAACGAACAGATGAATCAAAAATGATGAAGTGCTGTTTCTGTAACACCTCATTAGAGCAACAACAAGAGCAACAAAACACGTGATTGAAAATTGGTTTGCCATTCATATTAATTTACATAATTGGAGAGAAAGAGAAAGTTCTGGATTTTTAGTTGCCTTGAGAGAAGGTTTTATCTGGACAGAACTCAATTCTTTGCCTTTTTCCCCTCTCTTAAAGATGAACGTGCCTCTCCTCTGTCTGCCTGCCAGACCAAAATAGCTTTCATACTGCATCGTGGCAGCTTAGAGGAAATTATGTTGAAGAAGTCTTCAAAATAAACTCTCTAGTCTTAAATAAGAGAGGATAGCCCACACTCAGCTGACCACTATCTGCTGTTACCTTTACTAAGTGCATCAAATATCTCATTGCAACTGTTCTGATGCCAACAGGAATGCCAATCTCCTGCTCTCCCCTCCCCTAAAACTGATGAACACTGCTGGCTTAATATTTTAACCTTACATCATTTTCTCCAAAAATCATGTTAATTTTTAGTTGGTCAGACTTTGTAGTGTATCAGGGTTGCTGAGGAAATGGGTGGCTGAATAGAACATGTGAAGCAGAGAGATCAAGGGCAAGGATATATGTCCTAGAGGTTGACCGATAGTGGATTTTACAGATACCAATAGCTAGGTTGGACAACACTGGCTGATACCGGTTAATCAACCGATAGTTTTTAAAATGGATACTGTATGAACAATACAATAACTACAAAAAAAAAGTACACTTTAATTGCCTCTATTCTAGAACACTTGATTATCTCTTCAAAATAACAAATTATGGCAGTTGCACAAAAAGCGTAGCACAGCACCGCACCATACAGAAAACTTGCAGGTATCATGAGTCACTCACACCAGACGCTTCACGTTCAGTTCAAGCAGCGGCCTAGAACAGTTTGTTAAATCACCAAATGGGCAAAAGTTCACTTCAAGAATGATCAAAAAGTGGCAAAGATGAGTTTGAAGTTTGATGTTTAAAAAAACAGTGCAAAATGGAAATAAAAAGCATGATCTATATTACAGCTCTCTATATGAAGCATACAGACTTTATTAGAGCCACAGGAATACAACCGTTTCACTGAAAAATGCACAATACACAATTTTACAGATCAGGGTGAAGTTTTTATGTACATTAACAATGATTTGAGACGAATATGATGTAATTTAATCTAAAACTGTGAGTGGCGTTCTGTGGCTGAATGTACATATCAGTTTGCTTTCTCTCGTCACAGCTTTAAATCTGCAACTTCGCTGGTTAACAAATGCATTAAAGTGACCAGCTGGATATAAACTTATGCAAGTTGATGGTAACAATCGTGATATTAAACATTTGGGTCAGACTCGTGTTCAGCCTCGATAGCAAAGATACTGCTGTTCTTTTGCTACTGATGCAGGATCTAGTTAACGGTTTAATTACTTTATAATGATATGAAAACATGTACTGTAGTATAATGTATGCACACCGTTTCATTGTCTGTTTTAAATCGTCATCTGAAGTGTCCTACTCTGTGCAGCGTGCATTGTCAGGTCAAAACAAACAGCACATGGTGTCAGTGATTCCGACTCTAGAGGCTGCTCTCACTCTCGTTCTCATACTGTCTCATGTCAGCGGAGCTTCAGCTGTTTCAGCAACAGATGCAAACAGGAAAAAACTATCGGCAATCAACTATCGGTACCGATTAATCGGCAAAACCGATATATTGGTCAACCTCTATAACGTCCCTTCAACAGTGTGATGTTCATTGATTTCTTTATGTAATCACACTGCTGGAAACAGGTGGTCTCGGTTGGACTAGCATATTAGTCTGTATGTCAGCATGTTCAGTGGTCAACTTGTCAATGTATTTTATTGGTTAAAAACTAGATTTCTTTTTTTTTACTACTCCATTTGTTTCCATCTTTGCACAGATACCTTCACAGGCCATTTACTTGATCAAAAATACAGTAATATTATGAAATATTATTATATTTTAAAATAACAGTTTTCTATTTTAATATATTTTAAATTTTCATTTATTCATGTGATGGTAAAACTACATTTTCAGTCTTAAGTGTCACATGATCCTTCAGAAATCATTCTAATATGCTGATTTGGTGCTCAAGAAACATTTCTTATTATCTTGAAAACAGTTGTTTAACAGTGCTATTAACAGTTTGATACTTTTTAAATGATTCTTTATTAAATATAGATTTTTATAACAATGTTTTTACCATGCCTTTTGATAAATTTAATGCATCATTGCTGAATAAAAGTATTTATAAAAAAATATATTATAAAAAAAATATACAATTATATTTTATTATATTATTGTTTAATAAGTTAGAACATGAGTGCATAATTTAAGACCCATATATAAACTACACACTCCTCTGAAAAGAAAAAATAGGCACAAAGGTGGACAAATTTAATTAAAATGTTGAACACTGACAAGTTGTAGCATGACATGCCCAGCACTCTCATTAGACTGACTGGATGCCAAGGAAAGCTACCCAAATTCGTTATAGTTCTTGTTACAGAGGCAATAACAATGAAAATGACTAAATGTGTTGTTATTCTTGTTGAACATAGTTTTCCAAGAAATTCTGCACTTTAAAAAATTAGTTGTGCACTGAAGAGAGTCATAGTTTGACCTGAAGCAGAGTCTGATCTTGTTTGTAATACAAATAATTTGTAGAATTAAAAGAAAAACATACAGTACATTTTATACGCTTTGAATATTTCAGTCAATTGCAGTCATTCTCTGGATGTAATTCACTAATTTACTCTGACAGATCACAATGTGTAAAATTAAATGTGTTATCTCAAAGGAGCTGGAGGGGAAAAAAACAAAAGAGTTCATAAATTTAAGAGAATAAAAGAGCCAAGTATTGAAACCTGCAGTTGCAGCATTTTAACTGTGGGCAACAATTACACAAACTCACTGTACTGAGAATTTTAACAGGCTAAACTCCACCCAAAATGTATAATTGCTTTAACTTCAATAGAAGCATTTGCTGAAATGTGGGAGTCAGATTTCTCATAATTTGTCTTTGTCAATTTTCTAACAATTTCTGTGCTTTTTTCCCCTTCTGTCTTACCCTTTCGCTCTGTGTGGTAAAATCCTAACACATGTCCACTTTAGGAAGTATCCAAGAGGGAAGATTTGCATGGCCAGCTGAGCTGTATTCAGCTGCCTATAGACTCAGGGGTATGTAGCACTCCGCATGATGTAACCCACTGAGACTAACCAGGAGGACCGCTGCGTTTGTGGACAGTGTCACTTGTGATTGTTTCTTGTAGAAGCAGACTTAAAGTCTTTCTTCAGGTTCACTTGCTCAATGCCTGGCGGCAGAGTACAAACCTTGTAGAGCCTCATGCTTTATTTTATCTGTCTGAAAGGATGTGTTTAGGCTTATGGAAAGCCTCAACAAAATAAAAGAAAGCCAGACAGACTGCTGTGCAAAAGCAAATAAGGCAACTGGAAAGTCCTTTTGAATAGATCTTAAAAACAGTTTAATATGTGGATACGTCTCTTAATACCTCTTTACTTTAATTATTTTGATCTTGTAGATTTGCTTTGCATGGTATCATCATTTTTTATTTAACTACACTTAAAGATTTATACAAATAGCCCTCCACTAAGTTCAGCTGCTCAGCAATCGAGAACATCTATTCAGTGAGCCAGGGCTGAGTGGAAACACTTGACCCTGTCGAGGAGACTCTGTCTGTTTGTGCTTCCGGACATCACATCTCGTGTTTGTTTTCATTCATGCAGCTGTGCTAGGTGACACATGCAGTGGAAGGCCATGAAATGGAGAGCATCAATGAGGTTTTGAACTGGTCTCTTAAACATTCCAGTCCTTCACCTTGACAATTAATTTGCATAAACCTCTATGCTAGTCCTTACTCAAGAGCTATTAGCACATCTTATGTCAAGACATGCCTTAAATCAATCTATCAGCAAAGTTGGTCAATCTCAGTAGAATTCCCAAATTAAGACCTGTGATTGTTAAGCAGCAGTTGCACAGCAACCATAACATCTTAATTGACAGTACAGCCCCAGTAGACTTTCTTTCACACTTTGTACCTGACCAAAGCAGTTCTGGCAAACAAAAATTAAAGGAGTCATTCTAAAATTTCAGACCGAAATGACTCAGTTATTCATTGAAAACCTTGAGCTCAAAGGGATAGTTCACCCAAGAATGAAATCGTCATTAATTACTCTCCATGTGACAAAAGTGGTTCAACTGTAATTTTATGAAGCTACGAAAATACTTTTTGTGCACAAAGAAAATAAAAAAGATTTATTCTTTTTTACTCCTGTGAATGGCATTGGACGCTGACACGTAAGAGAAGAATAGTTAAATACAGTAATAAAATAAGTTGGTTCTTTTTTTTTTGAGGCAAATCTTTCAATTCACAGAATTCATCTCAATGATTTTGTTCACAAATCTGATTTGTAAACAAATCATTCTTTTGAGTCTAAACTGTTCAATGAAACAATTTGATTCATTTCACAAAACTAGTCTGAATAATTTGTTTACACATACCCTGTTAAAAAAAACAGCATATGCTGGTTAGGTATGTTTTGATGCTGGGATGCTGGTTTATGCTGGTCATGTGTTGGCAAAGGAACAGCATAAACCAGCAAAAGGACCAGCATAAACCAGCAAAGCACCAGCATAAACCAGCAAAGCACCAGCATAAACCAACAAAGGACCTGCATAAACCAGCAAAGGACCAGCATAAACCAGCATGGACCATAAACCAGCATCCCAGCGTCAAAACATACCTAACCAGCATATGCTGTTTTTTTTTTTCAGCAGGGCTGTTTGATTTGTAAACAAATAATTCCTTTTGAGTTAAATCTTTTCAATGATTCATTTGCTTCACTCTACAAAACTGATTATTTCATGAACTGGACTGATCCAGTTCTTGAGATCTAGTTGCAGCTAATAACATCTCACTATATACGTAATATATTATACTTTATTAGTCATTTGTATAATAATTTCATTCACATTTTTTTTTAAAACATGAGGGTGAACAAATTAAGTTGAACTGTTGCTTTTAATGGTTGTAATAGGTTTTACATAGAACACAATAGCTAACAGCTTTTTGCTAGTGCTAGGTCAAAAAGTCAGGGAGCTTGTTACGCAAATACAATAGTTTTGTTATGTTTCTGCTACATCTCTTTGCTCAGAAAGGACATGTGGGAGTGAGGATAGTCATGTCCAATCCAGACACATCATCCACAGTGCTCATTTCTGAGCATGCAGTGAGTAACAGTGGCTAACCGCTAACTGCACCTGGTGCCCAGCAGACGGTGGTGGCCTGTTTCTGAGGATGCTTTGTAGTGCCTCTCTGCTAGTTCAACCTATCACAGCTATGTTTTGTTTTACTGTTCACTGTTGGTGAGAAGGGACAAGGAGTCCCTGTCATGTCTTGACTTACAGAGCTCGACTCCAGTGTCATAACAATTTTAAAGTTTTGTTTTTGTTGCCTCAGTAATGTAGATATTGTTTTATTCCCTATTGACAAGTCATATTCACTGTTTTTGTTGTAGTTATGATGTGAATTACAGTGATTGCTGTTCAGTTGTGCTGTGTTTAGTGTTGCAATGATCCCACTGGTTTTAATGCAACTCAAATTTGCTTGATGTTAATAAGATTTAGATTTAGCTTGATGTTAATAAGTGAAGCCAATGGGATGCATTGTTCGTAGGTGCAAGGTTTGTCAGAATAGTCTTTACTGAGTTCTCTTTGATCATTAGTGCTGTAAAGTGCTATGGTAAATGTGTGCTGGAATGAGTCTGACATCCTTTAACCACAGAAGGATAAGATTCATCCTTTATCATCTTGCTCATATTTGATTTAAATTCCAGTCAGTCCACAAATAGATACCCTAATGGTCAAACTGAGAGAGTGATCCATGTTGTCAGACAGTGATGTCTGTTTTGACAAACCACCCAAGGTTGAAGTTCTGTGCTAGACCACATTGAAACACTCGGCATGAAGCCATTTTAAGACCAGCGCAAGACTGTGGATGAAGAGGATATAGGCCAAACAATGTAATGAGCCCTCTGATAAAAATAGCAGTATTTATTTCTCCTGCTTGATCATTGGACGTACCTGCTCTACTGGTGCTGCTCCTCCAATGAGAAAAAACCCCAAACATATTCAGCCGCATGTGGATGTGACTTAAAGTATTATAGTAGATGGTCTGACCATGAGATCATCTGCTTAAAAATACACTCAAAGATACATTTAACTAATATTTAGTACACAGTTCTGGTGGTTTCAGAGTGGTCATGCAACGTGGTGCTATCAAATGCATGCTGGCACTGTGTTTTTGTTGATTCCCCCAACCAGGATGTCTCTCCCTTAGATACCAGTCACCCTCTGGCTTTTTTGAAGGCCGACTCGCCCACCTGCCTGTTCCTCACCCTTTAATATGCTTCTTTAACCCCCAACAACATCTAAACCTGATAAATAATCTTTTATATTTTTCACATTTGATAAAGGGTGATGCCTCAAAGTCGAATTCTGAAGCAGACTTCCATGCACGGAGCTTGGAGGATGTTTCAGGACATAAGAAGGATCTGTCTGCATTATCTGGTGAGACCCACAGAGCATAGAAGTTTGCATAGAAGCACATGGCATATTCAGGACATTTTTATTTTCTGCTGAAAAATGTATTTATTTGCTAGAAAGGTTTATTAGTGTTGTCAAACGCTTAATCACAATTAATATGTTTTTGTTTACATAATATGTGTGTGTACTGTGAATATGTATTATGTTTATATAAATAGACAAACATACATGTAAATATAGATTTTTTTTACAAGTATGTGTGTGTGTATATATATATATATATATATATATATATATATATATATAAACAACATATTTTTCTTAAATATACACGCATATGTGTGTATTTATATATACATAATAAATATAAACAGTACACACACATATATTATTTAAACAAAAACTTTTATTTTCGATGTGACTAATCGTTTTAGAGCACTAATATTTATTCATTCATGTTTTATATTAAACTCTTGTGTGTTCTTTACAGCAACAACTTTTGTGGTCATTATCATTATGTTTTTCTCATTCATGTATTTATTTATTTATTTTTCCATAAAAAATTCTATGGTTTTGTAAAACAAGATTGCAATTTTTTTTAAACAAAGACATAAAGAGCCACTCTTATATTTTGAAATTCACAAGCTAGCTTCTGCGCAATCCCAGATACCTTTTTACCCTTCTAACAAAGGGGTTATACTTTGTATATTTTTGTCTTTTTGACATAATGCATCACAATCTTTTTTGAATATTAAAGCCTGGCTTGAAACATTAATTCTTGAAATGTTTACTAATGCATTTTACAGCTGTCTGTCATGTTTTGTAGCTTTAGTTGTGATGTTGAGCATACTATCTTGTCCCTTCCTTTCTGTACTCGCAGTTGTGCCCATCAATGGCCATGTGGATTTAAAGAGCAGCCTGACCCCTCCCCTCATCACTCACACGGCTGCAACACCCATGCCCATCCCCAAGATAGCAGGAGGAGGAGACCCGGTGCTAGGTGATGAATCCCGCAGAGGCAGCGGTGTCTCAATGGATCCCAATGGCCAAGACAAATCTCCAGTCAGTGGCTACCTTTCTCTGTCATGATAGAGAAAGTTATCCAAACTAATGTCTTTTTCTTTGTGTGTGTGTACATTTTTGAGTACATGTGGTAGAGTTGGCTCCAAATTTTTAGTTCTATATTATTTCTGTGTGATTTCGACAAAAACGTTGACACACGGGTTTTACAGTTCGCCCATAAGGTCTTATTTGAGAGTCACATATTCCACCTGTCTCTCTGCAGTCGAGTGTACGGAGCTCCCCAAATGCCCCCTGGAGTTCAGCCAGTAGCTGGAACAGCAGACGCTCCAGCTGGAATAGCCTGGGCCAAGTCCCCAGCCTCAAGAGGCAGAAACGCCAGTCTGGCGAACGGCGCTCCTTGCTTTCTGGAGATGGCCAGTCCAGCTCCGATGAGGGAGATGCAGGAGAGAGCGCAGGCGGCGGGGGTATGTCTGAGGGTGATGATGCCTCCCTCGCCAGAACGGACTCCCTGAGCCAGAGGCCTCGGCACAGGCGCATGGAATCCCTGGAGACACGCAGCTCATTTGATCTGCCTCCAGACACCCTGCAGGTGCCATACATGTATCGTTCAGCCAGCATACACAGCACCCGGCCACCCAACTTCCTCAGCAATGGCAAGAGTTCTTCATCAGCAGCCACCACACAGCTTTCTCTAGATGAACACCACAGCGAGGATGACAATGCAGATGATGAAGGAAACCTGGTGAGAAAATCTACACTTGATTTATTACAGCTATTTTCAGTTCCTTACAATAGATTTATCACAAATATCCACAGTTTTTTTTCCTATTCAATTCACTGTTATAAGATCACAGGAAACAGTACTACTTTATCTTCTACTGCCAGCAAAACTAACTTACTGGTCCTGTAATCTCATGTAGTCTTCCATCTTTCAGAGTCGGATGGCTCGTCTCTACCGCTGGCTAGAGCACAAGCAGCCCCAATGGTGTCGGGAGAGGGTCACCTGGTCTCTTTACCTGTTCCCCCCTCAATCACGGTAAGTGTCTGTGGCTTTCTTGGCTCTCACATTCTTTCCTTCTCAGAAGACCATCTTAGACATTGTCAGTAAAGAAATGCAGTCCTGAGTGTCCCTTCTATATTGAGGAGGGCTCACCATAAATGGGTTATATTGTGTGTTTTTCACCCATAGGATTTGTTGTCTTATTTTAGTAGATCAGCAGTTTCTGTAATACTCACACCAGTCTGTCTGGCACCAACAACCATCCCACATTTAAAATCACTTAAATCATGTTTCTTCCCCATTATGATACTCATTTTGAAATTCAATTGATGGTCTCGATCATGTCTACATGCCTACATGCCCTGAGCTGCCATGTGATTGGTTGATTTGATATTTGGGGCAGTTCAACGGGTGTACAAATAAAGTGGCTATCTAATGGAAATCTATAGCTGTGTTTGTATGGTGCAAAATTGCCCCCTATTCCCTCATTCATTCTCATACATTCCAGTTGAAGGAGTGAATGAAAATGAGTGCGCAAATTTGGACTCGGATTTGTACTTGGAATTTGTACAATTGTTTAATAATCATTTAAAACTGGCAGCTCCAGCAGTGATGAAAAGATTTTTCTTGAACTCTGTCATGGCATCTAGCATTGATAAAACTTAAACAATTTAATATGGTAATCATTTAGAAAGAAATTTATATTTGTATAATGCTCTGTACCCGCATCGAACCAGTGGTTCTCTCCAGCTTCCAAATCACAACATACTGTATGCTGGTCATTTCAGCAGGTGAGTCACGTTAAGTATCATAGTACTGTGGCTCATGTTCAGTTCAGTCTAGGTTCCCCCTAAGCCTTAGAAAATACATTCATGAAGATGCTTAAGGGGTGAGAAATCTCCTGTACTCTTTAGCCTCTCCCTTAGGCATCTTCTTGGTCTTCCCCTTCTTCTCATCTCTTTCCAGTGCTCTCCATTTTTGAAACACATGTCTGCTCACATTAAGCTCCATGGAGGCTTCACTTATTAGAGGGAGAAGAGAGGAAAGAAGAACTCAGCATTGCATGTTACACTCTGTCAGCGCTTTACTAATTAAACATCAGACAACCTCAGATCATCATCCTCCTCCTTCCTGTGCGAGCCTTAGATGATGCAAGCGCTCACCCCAAGGTGTTTTTTTTTTTTGTTTAGTTTTTTTAACAAAAAAAAAGCATACTTACTAATAAGAAATGTTTATTGAGCACAATATTTCACAATATTATTATTTCTACTGTAGTTTTACAGTAGTTAAAAAAAATGCAGTCTTGGTAATCATGAGATATATTTGTCAAAGACATAAAAAAATGTATGATTCCAAACTTAAAATGTAATTTATTCCTGTCATGGCATTTATTTATTTAAACTTTTGAATTCATATCTACTCAGAAATAAGCATTGCATGAGTAATGAAAATTTGCTTTAAATATATAATTATATCTAAAGTCCATTCAATTTCATTTTAGATCATTAGATGTGGCATTATGGTACTTTTGGAAGCCTGTGAAACCGCTGTGAAGTCAGCGATTAACTGGGTAGTGAGGCAGTATGGCAGCAGCCTTAGGTATCGGAGTCAGCATTAGACTTCTCTCCCCATTTCACCCCGGCGTGACCACACTCCCAGCATGAGCGATCGGGGCTGAGAGAGGCAGGTTGGCATGACAACGGCGCAGAGTTTGCTGTCTGTTCCCACACAATGCCGTTCTGGGCATAAATTCTTTAACATCAGGCAAAGTCTCAGAGACGTTAAAGAGAACTGAGCACTATTTATTCATAAAAGGAGTCATGCCGCTGCACTGTATGACTTATGGCAGACACATGTTCATGCATAGGCTTGTCACTGTTTCAAGTTCAATTAAAGTGAAACTTTAATACATATATACATTCACATACATCTTGATGGATTTTTTTTTCGAAGAAAGTCAGTCATACAGAGTTCAAATGGAATGAGGTTGAATAAATGATTAAAGAATTGTCATTTTTGGGACACTGTGCAGTTGCAAAAATTCTGCTACTGTAGTCTCACTATGCAACTTGTTGAACTGTGTGACCTATAGCTTTCTTTTTAATTGATTTTATGATCAACATGATGTTGAATGTTTGCAATACTCAGCCCACCATGTCTGGTGAAATGATGTCTTGCAGGTTTCGTGTCACCTGCAATAAAATCATCAGTCACAAGATGTTTGACCATGTGGTTCTTCTCATCATCTTTCTCAACTGCATCACTATCGCCATGGAGAGGCCCAGAATCGACCCCTCCAGTGCTGTGAGTAATGTTACTTCATACACACACACACACACACACACGCAAGCATATGTCATTCAAAACAACATTTGCTGTAGGAATAACAGCTTAGCTAATTGAGAGACAATTCTGAAAACAATCATGTGACCATAAAATAATAGTTAAAAGGTTTGATTTTCTTGATAAGTTCCCATGCTCCATCTTGTCCTTTGGTCTCAAGGGAATGTGACTTTCTTTCTTCCTTCTTTATGTGTTTATTTATTTATTTTTATGATGGACATCAGTGTGCTTATTCCTGATTCAATTATCTAAGGCCAACCAGTGGTCGGTCTGTCTGTCTCTCTCACAGTCACTAGAGAAGGTTTTACAATTGTGTGCTTGCTTGTGATGCCCATTATTGTTTCACTGCTTCAGAGTGCTAAGTCACATTGAATTTACAGTTCAGGTTACTGGCTCAAAAGAACTTCCACACCTGAATGCCTATGAAGTAAAAATGGTTTGCATGTGCCAGCTGAACAACTTTGTGGTAAATGGGAACACTAACTGGAACTCGGTGTCAGGGCTCTGAACTGCATATCTTTCATTTCCAGATTCTAAAACTGGACACTCATTATGTTAGTTAGCATGTTAATTTAGCGTTTTTTGTGATTATTACCTTATCTAACTCATTATGTTTGCAACTGAGAATAAAAAGTAGTTTATTAGATGATTTGGGAGTTGGTTGGTTTTGCTGTTCTTTTAGAACATTAAAACTGAAAAGATTCAATTTGTTATCCCTGCTTTCTTACAGACCCAAAGGACACAATCATATTGGCTTAAATGCTTTGCTACATCTCATTATCAGTTAGTATGTATGTTTATTACTTTCAGCAGTTACATGTTCCCTCAGGACACCTAATTTAAGATGGAAGAGAAAAAAGAAAGAGAGAAATGTTTTAATCTTTTTTCCTTTCTTATATAGAATAATAATATCGAGTAAGATATGCTACACTTCATGTACTGTTGTTAAACTGTATTTGAGAAAGTATTTCGGGTGGAAAACAGCTATTTTAGTTGCTGGTTCCAAGTTTAAGGGTTGTTTTTTTTTTTTTTTTTACTTGGCAGAATAGCACTGCAGCAAACCTTTTTATGTGGAGACAGCAGTCCATAATTTTTGCAGCTACCAGATTCCTGACATGTCAAGTAACGTATTTTCATAAAATGTTGCCCACCAAGATTTTTCACTCACTTGTGTACCAAATAGGACATTTTCAAGCTTTCTATTAATTTGCTGTTAACCAAAATCAAGAGCTACTTTTGACCTTCTAACCATAATTAATTAATTACGTAATATCAAATTTGTCCATATTCATTCTAGCACTCATTCTGTAACAATTTTTCAGTGAAATGTCATTGTGATTTTTCACACTGAGCTGCTTTATACAAAATTGCAAAGGAGTTCATAGTATTGTAATTTAATGTAATCTAAATGTAAACAGAATTTATTTTTATTTTTTCATCAGACTGTTTTGCATGTTGAGAGTATACAGTGATGCATAGATTAGTATTACATTCTTGTATCCAGTAGCTGTTTGTCTGCCTCTGTAATGGACTGTAACTGTAACTGTAAGTCCCTAGATCACTCCACATGGCAGAGATCTGCAGTGCAGATTGCTTTGTGTCCATCAGAGCTGGGGGACTTCAGTTAATATATTCCTGTAGATTTAAATCCAATTAAATTCACTTATTCACAAAATAGATTTATATTAATTTTTTTCACATGTATACACATTCTTGATTTGGAACAAAAAAAGGGGGGGGGGGGTGAATAAAAGCCTCCCCCAACCTGATTCTGTCAGGATTCTGTCAGTAATGGAAACAGAGGACCTTAAAGCTTTACTTACGTGTAACGGTTTTTTGAAACACATTATGTAGCATGGAAAAGTTTTTTCCCATTTTGTTATTTTCCGGAGGTTTAATCCATGTAATTCGTTTTTTACCATGTGTTCCTTTGAGTCTCTATGATATTTGTTTACTTCCCCTTTAAGACATCCTTTCAGCACTTCACAGAGGAGGAAAAACTTATTTTCCTTCCCTGCACAGGCATGTGAATTTCAGAATGGGGCAGATGGCACAAAGTGCTTTTTTTTCATAGGTGTAAATGCATAGTAAGATTATTATGATTAATGAAAGATGTTACAAAGACAAACAGTGGATTTTTTAATGAGTAAAATACAAAGTTCATGTAAATTGAAATTTGCATTTAAATATGAAAAAAAAAAAACAACAACTGAAAATTAACAAACAAAAAACGAATACCAATAGATTTCTTTCCACATTCCACTTTTGCATGTTTTGTCATTTGTGAATGTAAGTAAAAATATTTAAAAAATTTCTGGTAATGACCTGTAACATGTTTGCTAAGGAATGTGCACAGTTCAATATGAATCCACAGTATGATATGACATTTATGAGTAACTGCAGAATCTTTGGACCAGGTAAAGTCAGTTCAGTCCCACTGTCAATGCTGAATTGTATAGCTGTGTCTGTAATAGAACCTTTGTTTTCAGCTTATGCAAACCATCTCATTTCCATGACAGACATGATCTATAGTAACAGGTACCTCACTGAGCTCAGATGTGTGTCATCAATATTTCATATGGAGACATTTTTTTAATTTGGGTATGAAAAAATGCTATCAGCCTCCCCACCTGAGTCCCCCTCTGAAGACAAGGCCTGAGCATGTCTTTTCAGTACCCAAAGTAATGGGAAAAGGGGGATGAAAATACCAAGGAGAGTTTTAGCAGCCTTTGATTACTCTCTCCCTCTCTTTCTGTCTCTGGTCTCGTACACATTGAACATTTGAGAATGACTAGTACATTTCAATTCAGAATTGGATCCCCCAAATTAATCATAACTGATTGCTTTTGATTCATATTAATTTGTTAATAAATCATTTTGGTCTTTTTTTTTTAAACAGATGGACAGACTCAGAAAGCTGTTTTACAACAACAATGTTCATCTCTTTTTTCATCTCTATCTATGTAATATATATATATAGATATATATATATATAGATATAGATATATACAGTACAGACCAAAAGTTTGGAAACATTACTATTTTTTATGTTTTTGAAAGAAGTTTCTTCTGCTCATCAAGCCTGCATTTATTTGATCAAAAATACAGAAAAAACAGTAATATTGTGAAATAATATTACAACTTAAAATAATAGTTATAATAATTTATTCCTGTGATGCAATGCTGAATTTTCAGCATCATTACTCCAGCCTTCAGTGTCACATGTAACATCCAGTCTATCACATGATCATTTAGAAATCATTCTAATATTCTGATTAATTATGAGTGTTGGAAACAATTCTGCGGTCTAATATATTTGATGAATAAAAGTTAAAAAGAACTGCATTTATTTTTTCTAATAATATATATTCTAATAATATATTTTCTTTACTATCACTTTTTTATCAATTTAACACATTCTTGCTGAATAAAAGTATTGATTTTATTTTAAAAAAAAGAAAATTAAAAAAAAATTACTGACCCCAAATTACTGACCAGTAGTGTATATTGTTATTACAAAATATTTATATTTTAAAAACATAGCTTTTTTTTTTTTTTTTTTTTTTACTTTTTATTCATCAAAGTATCCTAAAAAAGCATCACATGTTCTGAAAAAATATTAAGCAGTAGAACTGTTTCCAACTTTGATAATGAATCATCATATTATAATGATTTCTAAAGGATCATGTGATAATGATCCTAAAAATTCAGCTTTGCATCACAGAATTAAATGAGAATTTAAAGTATAATAAATTTAAAAACAATTATTTTAAATTGTAATAATACATCACAATATTACATGTTTTTTCTGTATTTTTGATCAAATAAATGCAGACTTGATGAGCAGAAGAAACTTCTTTCAAAAACATTAAAAATAGTAATGTTTCCAAACTTTTGGTCTGTACTGTATATATATAGTCTGTAATATTTAGTCTGTTTCAAGCTGTTTTTGATCAAATGGACTTTAGCAACCAGGGGTGTGTCATTGTTTGTAGAATTTTACTAAATGTGTTGTTTTTGTTTTAAGTTTATGTTAGTTTTAACTTCAGTTTTATTCAGTGAATTTTTCATACACACAATCATATTAATTGAAATGTACATTTTATTTTATTTATTTTATTTTTTTGGTTTGTCTCTGTCTTCGATGCCAAGCTAGATGGTACTGTTGTGTGTGTGTTTGTGTTTGTTTGTTTGTGTGTGTGTGTCTGTGTGTGTGTGCTCCCTCAGACATTCAGTAACCTTTAAAAGAATGAGAGTGAAGGACAGGGGTTGTCTGACCCTTCTCCTCCGGAAACCAAACACTTTGCTTCTCAGACATGCTCTTCATCATTCATGAATTCTGACCTGACCATGCTTCCAAGCAAAGTGGAATGGCAAAGACGTCATTCTGTTTACAGAAACAATACAAACCGCAGTGATGATGTCAGCAGGAGGCTTTCTCAGAGAGAACAGGAGTTTTAGAACATGATGACACGACCCACTGAAACATGCATTAGTAGGGGGTCATGGGAAAGATGGCCCCTGGGCCCTGCTGCTCAGACACAGTAGGAGAAGGACAAACAATCTAGAGAGACCATGTTGGAGGAGGAGATCTCCGCTGCTTATTTTGCTTCCACACCACTTGTTTAAAGTACAAATCAGCTTCTCATCCCACTGCACCAAGAATCATTTGCAAAAAGCTGAGCTTAAACACCAAGGGTTATTTGCAAGCTTGAATGAATCCTCAATACCTGTTGACTTAAACAAAATGGCTTGTGGCAGAGCTGAGGGCTGATTTGTGTATGGATTCTTATTCGGCTTCTACTGTTCCTTAAAAAGCCAAAACAATCACGAATCTCTGTAATAACGTCCGGTTATAGATTAACTAATTCCGCAATCGATTCCTCACTCAGCGGAACCATGGTGGGATCTTAGCAGAATTCCAGTTAACTGGGTTACCCCTTACTGAGACCAAACCTTTAATAACCTTTGTGTGAGAAGCCTACATTGTTATCCATTAGATTAGGCTTTCACAATCCATGCATGCCTGACATAGACAGAGCATGCAGCATACACTACAAAATGAATATTAAAGGGGTCATATGAATTTGCTAAAAAGAACATTATTTGGTGTATTTGGTGTAATGCAATGTTTATGTGGTTTAAAAAGGTAAAAAAAAAAAAAAAAAAAACCTTTTCCACATAATGTACATTATTGTTGATTCTCTATGCGCCGTCTTTCTGAAACGCGTCAATATTTACAAAGCTCATCATTCTGAAAAGCAACGTGTGCTCTGATTGGCCAGCTATCCAGTGTGTTTTGATTGGCTGAATTCCTCAAGCATGTGACAGAAATGTTACGCCCCTTAACATACTGTGATGCCGTGTGTCCCGGCGCGACGAGAGAAAACCAGTAAAACCCATTACAAATGAGGCATCCAGCATCAGCATCCAGTGGGGACATAATTACTGATTATAATGACTTATACTGTCTTTTTACGTGTTGCGTATTGCGCCACATTTGTGATCGGAGAAACAACAAACAACAAGTGCTACTCTGCTCAAAACTCGCGTTTGAATCATAATTGCAAAATTCTTAAAATATGTAAATCACCAGACTGTCCTTGCAAAGTTGGAATTCCCCCACTTTCTAGAAACAATCACTGGCATTGTATACTACTCTTCCTCGTCCTCTGTAAAATGCACTGCACACATCTGAATATTTGGTTTGAACTGTTCTGGAATAGTGTTGTAAATACAACTTAACCACTGATTTCTAGTTGTGTCCGCTTTTGGAAGGCAAAACAAAGTAGTTTCGCTCTCACACCGAAACACAGCGTCTCCACATCATGGCGTCGGCGGCAACAGCGAGAATAGAAGTTACGCCTTCTTTCTCTGTGTGAACATTTGGGCAGCATTATGCAAATCTTCCCACATCAAGATGTAGACGTGGGGGCGTGTTTGAACGAGGCTTTATAGGAGGGTGTGGTTGACTCTTAACTATGAAGAATTATCTCTTTGGATTTGAGACTTTAGTGTAACTTTACAGATCATCTTTATGCACCAAGTGCTTGTAACACTCCAAAGAGAAAGGACAAATTAAAATCATATGACTCCTTTAACCTTTTCTCTCACCCCTAATGCAAACTGCATCATATGTGTTTAATGTATGTTCTTTTTGTATTTAATTGTTTAGGATGGTGCAATGTAGACAGGAAAGTGGAGGGAGAAAGTGGGAGAATGGGACCAAGACCAAGGTTTAAACACAAAGGCATAAAGGTTCAAATTGCAGACCGCTTGGTTTGTACTGCTGTGTGGCCTGTTTTGATTCAGTTTGGTTTGGTTTTACATTGTTATACTCTCTGCATTGCTTTTAAGGCTTCGTGTTCTCATGGCATAAATGTACCTGGCTGCACTTTTTAGCGAGATGCTAAATACGTACCAATAACTATATATCACTTCAGTTTCCAAAATAAATGAACACTAGAGGCAGTAAAACTCTGACACCTTTTATTCCTTTTCACACAGATTTACAGTTTTGATAAAGTGTAATTTTCGCATAATTACTTATGACTTCGAAAGAATATTAGTATGCTGGGAGATTTGAAAACTGATGCTTTTGAATGTTAGCATCGCACAAATCCAGCTTCATATCTGTGGGTTTTCAGAGATGGGAGGTTTGTTTGGTAGTTCACGGGATACGGAGATGTACTTGAGAGGTGAGGAACTCCGTTTAAAATCCTGTGTAACCACGATTCGACAAAACAGTTCAAATATGCATATAAGGAAGATGAAATGGCACGGTTGCATCAGCAAATTCGTTTCCATATCAGTCCATATCATACAAGTTTAGGGTTGGATTTGGTGTCGGGCATATTTTCAACATGATAGAGCATTAACTTTTAGCGACAGGCCGAGGATATATGAATTCTAAACCGCTGCAATACATTCCAGAACCAACATAATAAAAACGCACCAACACGTAGCCATTTCAACATAGTAAAAACATGCAAGGGTTCACGAATTGCGTTCACAATTTAATGCATCCTATTTGAATAATACTATTTATTCTTTCAAAAAATAAATAAAGACCCCAAACTTCATTCTTTACATCCATTTGAAATTACTTTTCAATTCTTAGTCTGTTGATTTATAAATACAAAGATTTAGCATACTTGCTCTTAAAAATCGACATTTCCAATTCATATACATTGTATGTTTTCAGAAGTATAGATGAACAAAAATATACCTAGCTGTTTAAAGGAATTATTTCACCTCTAATGAGCACATGGCTCTTTTTTGTGTGTCTGCATATTATTTCTTACACTGGGAATCTCTAGATTTGAGTCATTTTAGTATGAGAGCATTTTAGGATGGAGTCTGTTGACAGTGTTACAGTCTGTTATAGAATGAGGAACAAACAGTCCTGGCTCAGGTCAGAGCAAAGAGGTGGAGAGGACAGCACCTGCTGCGTGGGAAGGCACCGACGGAGGGCAGGGGGAGCAGGAAGTCTTGTGTTTTGTAACAGTCTTATGTTTACCGATGTAATTTTATGAACAAACAACCATCAAATTAAAATTCAATCAAAATCAAAATTTGCCCTTATTTAAAATGTACAGTAGTCAACATTTGAAGTGGATCAAAACCTTTCAACAAAGTTGTCCTTTAAACTAAAACCAAAAGGCATTCTTGTCTTAGGACTACTTTTTACATTGTTACATTATAGTATTCTAAAGCAATTCTGAATGAAAAATGCTGCAATAAAAAGAAAATACAAATACTAATTCTTAAAAGGCACAAAAAAGGCTACATTCTCAGGGTTAGAAAAAAGATCATAAATAGTCATAAAGAAACATAAATAATGGGTGTTTTGCCACAAAATACTTTCGACTAATGACATAAATGGGCCCCAGGGAAGAAAAACATGATTTATGATATGATCTCTTTAAGTATTTATATAATATTGCTTTTATCTTATTTTTGTAAGACTTTTAACTGACACTTTTGTCTTTAATGATGATTCTTCAGATTTGATTTACTTATTTGGACTTCAGAGATGGTTACTGTTATGAAGCTGTTACTTATCCATTTGTTACCCACTATGTAATCTAGAAGTATCCAGGGAGAATGCTGAATGAAATGTATCGCATGTGGTGTGCGTGTGAGTATGTGATGTTAATGCCCGTGGAGTACTCAAAGCGTGGGCAGATTCTTAGTCCAATAGATGCCTTCGCAGGAGGCACCTCTAATGTGTTATGCCACACACACACACACACACACACAAATCTTATCTGATCCAGCATTGACTCACCCATCACTTTCCCTGCTTGTCTGGTTCTCTCCACAGGAACGCATCTTCCTGACGTTGTCCAACTACATATTTACTGCCATCTTTGTGACTGAAATGACAATAAAGGTAGGTGACGGGGTTGGCATTTGTCTCTGTGTGGTGTCTTCTCTGACAGAGGGTAAACTAACACACTGCCTGGGCCAGAAAACCAGCCAAAAGTAGACTTAACTTCAGTTCCCTGTGGCTTTTTTATAGTGCCGATCTTTCTTAGATCCGCATGGCTAATGGAGTCTGGTGAAAACATTCTTGTCACAGGCTTTTCGGATAGCCTGTCTTGCAGCCCTTTTACTTTAAAGAGACAGTTCAACAGAAATTAAACTTATGTTATTTTTTATCTTGTTCTAAACCTTTCTTTGTTTGATAGAACACAAAGAAATTCAAGACTGATTCATGATTTTTCATGCAATTACAATGAACTAGCTTCCAGGCTTAAAAAAAATATGCAAAAGTTGCAGCAACGTCTGATCACTGAGCAAATCATTCTGTGGCATAAAATCTTATCAGTTAATCACTCAATTAATTGTTCAATGAAGAAAACAATAGATTTTTGTTGCTTTTTAATAAATAACATGAATACATTTGTTATACGCACACACATCATGTTTCATTCATTGTAATAATTTTTAATTGTAATAACTTTTGTGTTTCACAGAAGAATGTAAGTTGAATAAATAATGACAATTTTATTTTTTGGGTGAACTATCCCTTTAAGGCACTGCTTTCCATTGACAATCACAACAATGCTCTGACATGTTCAACTGCCGCCAGTCAGCTCAATTAAACATTTGAACAAATACAAGTCCTAAAGAGAGCCAACTGACATGAAGAGTCTATTAAGCAAGCCTTGCTCTCTATTTTCCACTCTCCACCACAGCAGTTAATACTAAGCTGGGGCGGATTGTCTGCCAGATATTCAAATGACTAATGTTGAAATGGAAGAACATGCTGAGGCCTCTGGAGGAGACAGAAAAGTTCATAGGTGTCAGTCACAGAGGTCTAGGGTTTCTATTCTGGGGCCCTGCTCTATGCCAGGTCACGCCCACCTAAGAGGTGAAAATGAAAATCATGGCACAGAATAATCATACTCACTGGAGGTTAATTAACGGCAACTGACAAAAACTTTCTGGGTCGGATGAAGATGACAGGGCTGTTGAAACTCCTGGCTTTTGTTGCCTGACATGCCTTTGTTCACTTTGAAGTCTGATCACATTGTGGTTTGATATATTCACCAGCAACATCAATAGGAGCTGTGCATTCATGCTTAGTACTTTTTAGTCAGATGATTCTCAATCCTGGTTTGTTTATCTCAGACGCCCCCCCCCCCCCCCCCCCCCACTCACACCTTTTATATGCCAGCTGTATGCCAATCTTACCTGATACGTTCTCCGAAATATCACGGTAGTGTGACAAAGACCTCAAGGGAATAAGAAAGTGTTCCTTCACAAATACAGGTTTCAAACGCACCGTTTTCTCACGTTTCCTGTCATGTGGATGGTTTTTCTAACAAGTTTTGGTTTTGAAAGTATTTCTTTTATAGCAGGGTGCATATTTTTACAAAATTCTGTGCATTTTTAACTTCTGCAAAATTAATTTGTAATGAAAGCTACAGTAAACAAAGTTCATAACTGCAGAAAATATGCTTTACAGATATAATGAAGTATTGCCTTTCCTTAAAGTGATAGTTCACCCAAAAATTTCTGAACCGTTACTCATCCTTAGGCCCTATGAGATGTAGATGAGTATGTTTTTTCATTGGAACTTAAGGAAGTTTAGCATTACATCACTTGCTCACCAATTGATCCTCTGGAGTGAATGGGTGCTGTCAGAGTGAAGGTCCAAAAAGATAAAAACAGAAACAAAAAAAGATAAAAACATCACAATTATCCATAAGTAATCCATCTATAAGTTTCTCTATCCATAATATAGCTTTCTCCAGTGAAAAAGTCATCTCACCTTATTCGGAAGAGAAATCAAGCACCATTTACAAGCAAATACAGTCTAAAAACAGTTCTGATTATGTTGATGGATTTTAGTTTGAGTGGACAACAGGGCATTATTATAGATTTTGGTTAGAAACAATGGTTTAAAGTAAACGCCTTAATGATGGACATGCACTGGAGTTGTGTTGATTATTTGTGGATTATTGTGATATTGTTATCAGCTGTTTGGACTCTCATTCTGATGGCACCCATTCACTGTAGAGGATCCATTAGTGACCAAGTGCTGTGATGCTATATTTCTCCAGATCTTTTTAGATGAAACAAACACATCTAAATTTTAGATAGCCCGAGGGTGATTAAATCTTCAGCAGATGAAAAAACTATTCCTTCAAAGTTGAAGTCTTTTATTTTTGCAAAAGTTTGTATTTGTACTATTATGATGCAAATTAGTTTTTATCATGAAACTGTGGTTTTTATCATGAAACTGTTCACAATTTGGCTTTAAGTGAAATTTTATCCAACATTTCTGCTTTAAAATCATCCCTCTTGTTGTTGTAAAGGTGGTCGCTTTGGGCTGGTGTTTCGGGAAGAAGACCTACCTGAAGAGCAGCTGGAATATTCTCGATGGTATGCTGGTGATGATCTCTGTGATTGACATCCTGGTATCCTTGATCTCCAACAGCGGCACTAAGATCCTGGGAATGCTTCGGGTGCTGCGGTTACTGAGGACCCTGCGTCCGCTCAGGTATACAACACAGCTGTTCAAACATCCAGTCAGTGCTGCGTACAATGCAGTAGGCTGCATACTGTACATAAACACTTATATGTACTTCGGGTTCGAGTACTAGATTTGCGTGTCTTAAGCATCCTCTTTCTTAAGAAGCATAATTAATGTACAGACTGAAGTCCTACAATTAGCCTCTTCCTCACAGAAGCATCAATTAGCTCCTAATTGATGCAGTACAGTATATATTGCTGTGTTTGTGTTTATGCATATGTATGTGTATCTGTGTGCATATGTGTGTGCGCTGTGCATCTATCCTTCTCCAGAGGGAACTTCTGGAGGCCTTCCCTACTCTTAAATATTTATGACATGTTCAAGCAGAAAATAAAAATCAAATATTTATCTTTCCTGCCCAATTTCCCCACAAAATGCTTACAATGGTCTTTCACCCCCAGAAGCTCCCTTCTCCCTTTTCAAGTACTCCACAATTTAGGGTCAACTTCCGCAATTTCCTAATACTACCAAGAGACTTGTATTAAAAATACAATATATTCCGGAACCTGTGTTTTCACTTGCCTTTCAACTGTGTTGGTGCAACATTAATGTGCTGTCAACAACATTTTTTAAAAAAGGAACTGGAAAGAACCATTTGGATTTGTATACATGATCTGCCATATACAAGGAACTTTCAAATATTAAACTAATTTTTGTTGCCTACATGTATAATTATCATATAATATTTATACTGCCTTACATACTGTACATTACATACGTTTGCACCTGTGAACTACTAAAGAGGAAACAAGTTTTTGAGGGAAAAATGTAGTAATGTAGTACTTTCGTACCTGCAGACTAGTAAAGAGAAAAAAAATGGTACTGAGGGAGGAAAAAAAGACCATAATTGAATTAATTTGATTAGAAATTATTAGCAGCCCGGGTGGAACCAATCTTGGCTCTGGGTCCCAAGTGCCTGGTCTGCTAATTGTTGACCTCTGCTGTTGATTATCCCTGTGCATACTTTTTCCTGAATCCATGATTTTCTAGTGTTTTTATTAGTATTTTAATTTGAGCTGATATAGCATGCTTGTGTGCTGACCTATATTGTACCAAATAGGAATGAGGTATTTTGATATGATGAATCAGTCTTCCAGCAAATCTTTTAAGGCATCCTTCACCAGTTTGCTAAAACAGCAAATATAATCCATGTCACTACCCCTGGGCATCACTATTACTTCACTGCTACTGAATAGTGCATAGAGATCCAAGCATACCCTTATAGATAATGAATAGTATGTGGAACAAACCTTGAATTCCTTTTTATGATCTTATTCTGATAAAGTATTGAATTTTATCCTCTAGTGGTATAGTTACATAAGGTGAATGAACCTTTAAACAGTCTATGTGAGAAGGTCCCATTATAACTAATGACAGTAGCTTCAGTTCACTCTCAGAAAATGTAGAGCACCCGAAAAAAAGAAAAAGGAAAAAAAAGCCAACTAAATTAAAAATGAAGTGGTCTGTGTTTTCACCTTGAGCTTCTCTGCTTGAACATTTTAAAGATTCTCACAGAGTTTCTTCCACTGCCAGAATGCTCTGCTTCAGAGAACTTACTGTGTGTGTGTCTGCCTTTGCACCACCGAACACCTTTTGAAAGTTTTACTTCTTGATCATTGAGACTTTATATTAATGCACCTCTGTTTGAAGTTCAAGTTGAAATCAAAAGAAAGACAAAGACAGCTGTAAAAGTCTCCACAGCGTGTGCTCGGCTACTCCGGCAAAAGTGAATTCGGGGAGGGGTGTGTAATCCAGACCACATGTGTATCTGGACCACTCTGTTCAGTGGGCTTAAAGGGACAGTTCAACCTAAACTTACCTACTCTTGGAGTCTTTCGAATCTGGTGTGACTTACTTACTTTCTTCCTTTCTTTTAGCAGGTAGTCCAAACTGATGTTTTATCTAGATTTTTTTAAATAATTTTTATAAGGTTTATTATTTATAATATTTTAGTTAATTCCTAAATATGTTTTTTGTATAATATGGAGTCTCATGCTCACCAATGCTGCATTTATTTGATCAAAATGCCATAAAATCTGTAAATCTGAAATATTGTAGTTTAAAACATCTGTTTTCTATGTTAATGTATTTTAATATGAAATGTATTCCTGTGATGGCAAAGAATTTCTTATGTTGAAATCTGCTTTGTGGGAACCGTAGTACATATTTGTATGCTTTTATGAAGTTTGACAGCCCTCAGCCCCCATCCTTTTTCATTATATGAACAAGAGCAGTGTAAACATTCTTCAAAACATCTCATTTTGTCATACAGATTTGGAATGACAGGAGCATAAGCAAATGATAACAGAATTAAAATTGAAAAATGGTTTGATATCATATGCCCATTAATTCACATAAAAATCTGTGTTTTTATGGACAGTTAATGTCTGTGTACTCCTTATTGAGTATTAATGGTGTTGTTGCAGAGATGTGTCTCTTTCAGTCTTCAGACAGGATGATTTATGTGTTGTGTTAAGGGGGATGTGCACACTTTATAAATTCGTCAGCTTTTTGGCCCCCAGGTTAAACCCCTCCACTGCACGTTGCACTGCACATCACCTTTGCAGATCTAAATTAATCTCAAAAGCGCATAAAGAACCATCCATCCTCTACTGTCTGCCTGAGCCCCAGAGGAACAGACCCTCCCTTAAACACCTGAAGCCAGGATCTATCTACTCATATCACTCCATTCAGTCTCCTGCTTGACCTCTTCTCAATGCAAATAACCTGACCGCTTTATAATTGTTTGTGCTCATCAATTCTCACGCTAATTAAAGTTCCGCTTCTTTCACAGTGTCTGTCCACTCCAAGGCATTTGTTGAGCTAATCTAACTATGCTTGACTTGAAGCAAGTTAGTTTTTCTGCATTGTGTGTTTGCTGTAATTATAGGGACGAAGAATTGCAGCAAAAGACGGTAAGGACAGATTGGCTTTTTCGGATTTCATCTGGAACGGTTTCATTTCATTTACATAGCATCTCCGCAGATGTCCCTTGTGTCTTATTGTTTTTAGATAATTGCTTGTGTAATTGTGAAGTCATAATTTTAATGGATTATGTGAGGGTGCTAGGATGGAGATAGAGAGAAAGAGCAAAAATGTAGTCATTATTTTCTCACTGGTGCATTAAAACAACACCAGGGTGAATAAGTAATGACTGAATTTTTGGGTGAACAATCCCTTTAATATCTCCTTTTTTGGAATGCAGAAGAAAGAAAGTCATGCAGGTTTGGAACGACATGAGAGTGAGTAAATAAGGAGAAAATTTGCATTACATCTGCTTTTATGCTGCTGTTTTACTAACGGTTTTTTTTGTAGTTGAGATTTGAATTTATTTAATTTTTTTTTTTTTTTTTGTCATTTGACAGATGTCCTCAGATTGTGTGCTTGCTGTGTGTGTGTGTCAGGGACACAGCTTGAATCCCCCCAAACTGATGGTTCCCAGCCCAACTACAGCATCCTTTAATTACAGCCAGGATGAAAATGTGTCTCTGTGTTCTGGGAATAAGAGGCTCCTTCAGTGCTCTACTTATTGTTTCCTTTTTAATTAATTAATTTATTTAAACCTTGACCTGAATGGAGCAATAAATATGGGAAATTCAGCTTTTTTGAAGGCTTGCAGAACACTGTAACCATAACATGTGCTCAGAAACCAGAAGAGTCAATTTGGCATCACATTATAAATCTAGGACCACCATCCTGGTCTCTCACCAACAAAAAATATCATGTTGTTTACAATCATTGCATTTTATCATACTATGGTAATTATTCAGTACCGTGACATATTTATGACAGTACTATGGTGTAACCATCTGATATTTTCAATATGTCCTCTATAAGAACGTGCTTTTCTTTTGCTCTCACTGTTTTTTAAATACTATATAGAAATACAGATTAAATTGCAAAAAAATCCCATATTTGGACCCTTTTTTTTCATAAAAATTATATAAACACATAACTTCACTGTGATCTGGAATGTCTACTGAAATGAAAAACATTACTTGTACAACACCTCAAGCACTAGCGCCCTCTATTGGTCAGGGGTTGAAATCTCAAGGTGTGAGCATGCTATTTATATAGTATAATATCTACCAATATTTAGATTTCACTTGATTTGTCTTTTGATTTGTTTGATGTAATTTTGTCTTTTTTTATATTTATACTTTTTTTCAGTTTCATTTCGGTAATTTTAGTACCTAGAACTTCAGCTTATTTTTAGTTGCCAAGTTTTTCCATCTAATATACATAATTTATTTGATTTGATATTTCAGCTTTTATTTCAATTCAGAATTCCTTTTTTTTTTTGCTTTTTTTTTTGTTTTAATAAACAAGTCATATCATTTCACTAGACCGTCCCTCTTAAATTCAGTCAGAGATGAGTGTTGGTCTAGACATATTGATCCTTCTCATCATTTCCATAATTGATTTTAAGGTATTACCTGAAAATCCCCAAAGTGAGCTTTGATAAATTCGCTTGAGCTTGTGAGAGATGCACGCAGATATTTAGACAAATAAAAGACAGAGCAGCCTGTAATCTGCGCTCCCTTTTGGCAGACTCCTTTCTCAACCAGTCACTTTGACTAAACCTGATTGGTCTCTTTAAACATGGCATTTTCTTCATCCTCAAACACTGATACAATCACAGAACACTTCTTAAGATCATCAAAGTTGAGGATCAAATCATGTTTTTGCTGCTTTAGCTCGGTGTGTGTGTGTGTGTGTGATATCACAAACATCTTGCAATATGCAATGTTTCTGCAATGCATCTGGATCCCCTGCTACGACTTTAAGTCCTCATTGTGTCCCATTAACATCAGTTCAACACAGACAATGCCATAGATTAAAGTCAGTTGCCTTTTACAGCTCCCTTAGAGTATAATTTTACATGTAATTCGCTGATCTTACAGACAAACAGTTGATCTTGAATCTGTCTGCACTACATTTTCATTGTTGGTCTTTGTAAACATGGATTAGATGGACATCTTTGACCATTTAAGCACATTTCATTGGTCTCGTGCATGAGTGCAAAATGTTTTAAGACAGCATGTTAACTTTAAAGAGGCCAAACCTTTATACACTTGCTTTTTAACACATGCTTTCTTTCCCCTTTTAGTTGTTTTTTACATAATAAAACGACACACCCTGGCCTCTAATGCAGCTGAATACATGTTACAGCTGTGTATTTGTATTACTACATATGTTATTGTCTGTGCCTTTGTGAGCAGGTGTCTTTGCGTCACTGTTGGTGCCGTCCTCCGCAGAGGTTGACAGGTGCGGTTTTGTGCCGGATGTTGTGCCGTTAATAATTAGGCTTCATCTTTATTCCGGCGGTTTAAATAAAACCGTCTCCTTTCTATGCAGCACAGAAAGTTTCCCCACAGCATTGCAGTTGCTTAGCATAATGGCTAGGGCATGAAAATGTTTGCTGGTAATTGCCATGCTCACTCGTAGAGGAGGATGATTGCAGCAATGATGGAATGCCAAAAGTAGAGAAAGCTGACTAATGTCAGGTTGATGAAAGCATGAGAAACATTTATCCACTCGCAGGCACTGGCCAGACAAGGACTAAGCAATTTATGAAGCCTTTCTGAGTTTACAACTATGCAGCTCACCATATAATTGTGCATTGTTGGGATAGCAAAATAAATCTGGCTTATCAGGTTTTAAAAGAAAGGAAAAATCGTTTCCCATGTCTTTTGTTATTAGTTAAAGATAGTGTTTCTGATTCATTCATTTTTTTTTTGCCCAAATTTATCTAAAGCTGCTTAAGGTTAAAAAATGTCCCACTGTACTATAGGGGTTGAATGAGAAGGAGTATGGTTTGTGGTGATTACTATGTATTTTGTGAAGTGAATTATGGGCTGCATGATAAAGCCTTTTGAAATTAAAAAGACATTTAACTCTATGCCTTGATAAATATTAGCACTGTCAATCAATGTTAGTGTGTTAATGTTTTTTAACAGCCCTAAATATACTAATAAATCAAATTATTTATTATTAATATATATGTAACGTATTTAGTTATATAGCATGATAATACTATACAGATTGTTGTTTTGTATAATATTTGCTTGTTTGTTAGTTTTTCCTGAGAAAATGGTTTGTGTGTTGATGATTTCCAGATGGATCATCGAGATCCTGAAGCAAAAACCAGTTGTGAACCTCCAGGCTAGATCTGTTGCTTAAAAATCTGTTCTCTTGTTTGACTTTCAGAGTGATCAGCAGAGCTCCAGGACTGAAGCTGGTTGTTGAGACACTGATGTCATCACTCAAGCCAATCGGGAACATTGTAGTTATCTGTTGTGCCTTTTTCATTATTTTTGGCATCTTGGGAGTTCAGGTAAGTACAAAACAGCATAGCCTTTCAGAAATCACAAACGCTAACAGGGTTTTTTTTTGGGGGGGGGGGGGGGGGGGGGGATAAAGCTGTGTTGTTTCAACCCAAATATGGACTAACCCAACTTTTGGTTTAAAAATATAATGTAAAATTTTAACCCAACGGTTGGGTTAGTCCATTTTTAGTCCAAAGCTGGAAAACTTGAAACAACACAGCATTTTTTAGAGTGAGTTTCAATAAGGCTTTGAGCACTTTTCAGCTTGGTCAGCATGGCAGGCCATCTTAAACCAGTTTAGGCCAGTTTTAGCTACATTTTTCAGTAGGCAAATTCAGAAATGCTACCTTAGTGTTATACAGCAGATATAATATCTCTTGCTCGGATCAGACTATTAAAGTAAAAACCAGTCTTAACTTAAGGGATTAATTGTAGTAATTCCTTCTTAGAAACCGTCATAAAGTAACAGAACATTTGTGTGTTTAATCCACAAGATTGCATTTAAGACTTTTAGTGAGAGTGAAAGAGGTGGTGCATAGGACGAATACATGAGTTTCTGTCATTTCTGTACATTTGAAACATACTCTTCCTGCCTACAGCTGATTAAAATGTTCTGTTTTTCATACTTCCACAATTTACAATTTACAAACACACTTTAAGTCCATAGGGGAATGCTGATGTAATTTATCTTTCATTCTTCCAGGAAAAGATGCCAGTGATCTTTGAGCCATGTGTAACATTGGCTTTGTCCTTGTATGGTTTTCGCTAAACAGTCATACTGGACTTTCAATAATATAATAATTATAATAATAATTCATATATAGTAATTTAATGCGCTTATATGTACACAACATGCAAGTCAAATGTCACAACTTTCACTTTTTACTTAATTTAATGCATTATGATTAATGATTAATTCATGCAATCTTATATGTACATCATTTATGTAATTGAAATTTGAACTCTTCATTAAAATAATGACCAGTAATTGTCAGCTATTGTCATTACATTCAACAACCTCTTTTTCTTCCAGTATATATAGAATATATTTCTATTTATTATCTCAAGACACTTGATATCTGTCATTCTAGTTGAGACATTTTTATGTGTGTTATTCTAAAAAAAAACACACACACACACACAGAGAAAAAGAAGCCTGGTTGTGAGCTGATAATTTTATTTTTTTTTCACAGCTTTTCAAAGGAAAGTTCTTTGTGTGTCAGGGGGAGGATACGAGGAACATCACTAACAAGTCTGATTGCCTCCAGGCTAGCTACAAATGGGTCAGGCACAAGTACAACTTTGATAACCTGGGGCAGGTAAGCGTTTAACCTGGCAATGGTTACACAAACTTTCGCTCTTTCTCAAGATGCTCTTTTAGATGTACCTACAAGCGACTGGGAATGCCACTTCCAATTTGAAAATAATCCGTTATGGTCTTATCCCATTTTCAGCAAAGTCAAATGGAGCCACTGAAGTCAAATATTTATTTTAACCTATTTTATCATCTCTCACATCCCTCAGGCCCTCATGTCCCTTTTTGTTCTGGCTTCTAAAGACGGTTGGGTGGACATAATGTACGACGGACTGGATGCTGTCGGTGTCGATCAGCAGGTATTTACTATATCAGAAGCTCCTGTTCCCTTCATAACATTTAATTGTAATAATATTTATATGCTTATGGGGTCCCCCTTTTGATATTTCTGATCTGAAACTGGTCAATGTTGGCAACCTTATTTAAGTGGGTCACTTTTTTGTAGAATGCAAACAAACTTTGGGCCAGAAAACATCCCAGTCATTCGCATTCTCTGATGACTGAAACTCTGATTGGACAAACTCCATGAACTGAATCGGAGCTGAAAAGTCATTGGTCAGCAATCCTGTCCTGGCTTCAAAGAACTGGTTTTCCATTCATCAGTTCTTCTGTAAAGCTCCTTATTGTCCATTCAACAGATCTCTTTGAAGTGGCTTATTTTACACTCTTCCCCAAAATGTCAATTTTTGAATACATTTTGAAGTTTTGAATAATTTTGAATACATTTTTGAGTAATAAAATGTAGGATTCTTTTGCCTAAAAAGGAAGTCTCCATGCCTCATGCCTGGCTGTAGGCTCCTGAAATTGTTCTGCTCTATTTGAAAAGAGCCCAGCGCTTGTCCTAGCCAAGGCATTCATTTGTTTGAATTGGCACAGATGTATCTTCTTCAAATTCATGCCGTGTGACCTGTGCCTCACCACTGCACACAGAACACTTACCGTAATCTAGCCTAGAGGCAAGCATATTTCAGGTCCCCAGCAGGACAGACCTTAGAACTAAAATTTTATTGATATCACAATTCTCCATAATCACCATCTTGAAAATGGCTGTATGCTACTCCTTGGGACCTGACTCAGCAACTGATGTATTTTTATTAAAAAAAGTTTTTTTTTATATTATATTATATTATATTATATTATATTATATTATATTATATTATATTATATTATATTATATTATATTATATTATATTATATTATATTATATTATATTATATTATATTATATTATATTATATTATTAATTTATTAGATAAATATTTATGGCCTTTCTCTTTTTCCTGTTAAAAAGTTGAATAAACTTGAATAAACTTCCTAACTAGCTTAAGCACCAATGTGTGTGCATTCTGTACATTAATCCATGTTGTGTTTTTCTGTTTTGTAGCCCGTCATGAATTACAACCCATGGATGCTGCTCTATTTCATCTCCTTCTTGCTGATCGTGGCTTTCTTTGTGCTCAACATGTTCGTTGGCGTGGTGGTTGAGAACTTCCACAAGTGCCGGCGGCACCAGGAGGCCGAAGAAGCCAAACGGCGTGAAGAGAAGCGCCTTAAACGCATGGAGAAAAAAAGGAGGAGTAAGGAGAAGGAGCTAGCTGGTCGGTAGCCTTTCCACACCTTTCTGAGTCCTGCTTGATCATTTTGATTTGACCGCGTGCTAAATTAGTTTTTATTAGGAATTAAATGCTCGGGTCCGTAATAAACTAGGAATCCGCCCCTCCCCGGCTTGCCCCCCTTTTAACCTGGGAATGTCTCTAGAGCATGTCCCATGGCTTGCATGGTGATCTGCTTACTGAGAGAGCAGGGTGTGTGGCAGACCCCTGTCCCAGGGCTCTGCCCACCCTACTCGTCTCATGCATGTAGGACAGTGCAGTCTGAGAAGTAAATAAAAATCCTGTTGTTGTCACACTCAAATTGGTTCCATCCATCAGCTGCCTGCTCCAATGCTACTCAGGATGCACAGCGTGGTAATGACGACCTTCTCTTTTGGTTCAACTGCCTGCCATTTTCAGGACAAGGCGTTAGCATACAAACAGCATCACTGAGTATCTCCGTGTGGTTGCTAGGGACATTAGCTTGGGCATTGGTCCAGCATGTTTGATATTTACAGTAAAAAATAGGATTTTTTTTTCTTTTTTTTAAGCCCTTGAGAAATACAGATGTAAATAGGTGATCTATATACTATAACATCTTGTGTCAGACCACAAGATCAAAGACTTAATCTCATCCAAGCGAACATAGCTAGTCTCATTGGTACTTTTATCATCTAATCTCAGTTCAAAGGTCAAATCTAGCCCTCTCTTAATGTACTTTCTCAATTTGATTTGAACATTAGCTGATTAGTGCTTCCTTTTGTTTTATAGCACTTTCTTGCCATCAGCTCTAGCTGGAGAGGGAAAGATGCTTTATTTTACCTTGCTTCATCTTTTCTTTTTGCTACAAATCTAATTTTCCGTAGGTGTGAATGTCTGACGGGATGTGTCAGGTTTCTGGGGTGGAAATGGGATTAAACCATGTGTCAGCTTTGCCTGGCCTGGTTAATATTTTGAAACTTCTTTTTGAACATAATATCGAAATGTCCTGAGGTAACATTTTGTGGACTTTTGCTCTAAGAAGTTGTGCAGAAAAGTTGAGGTACCTTTCGGGTGAACTTGTTGGTATCATTAACTAAAAAGATGTTTGCCAGTCGTCACCATCCACAAAGTATTTAAAGAACAATAATCTCTTACTAATAATCTAGGCGTGGAATATCCGTAATAAATAGATTTAATATTAGTGTTTCACACATAACAATAGTTATTTTGGACTCAGAATAATGGGAACGCCCACCAGCATATTCTCTCAGAAAATCCATCCTGTTTAAGCTCCTTTGACGGTTTCTTTGCTTGCCCTACCTGATTAACATGGTCTCGTTCTTCTAGATGTAATGCTGACCGGTGTCAGTTGGTCCAGTCCCGATCACACACAAGGTACAGATTGCTTATGGCATGTCTATGTGTTCACCGTGGTAATGGTGGTGGTTTTGGGATGAGGGTGGGAAGGCACACTGGGTGGGAAGGCACCATAAGCCCCCATGTTCTCACCTCATCAGATCTGATCTGACAACACAAGAATTGTCTGTGGAAGTGTGTACAGTATGTCTGGTTTCCACACCTCATCACCAGCTCTAGCCAGACCAGCCTCAAGCTCACACAGGGGATGGATAGAGAGAGAAAAACTCTTATTTTTCAATATGGATCTAGCCCTTGATAAACTCACCTCAGCTTGTAGTAAGTGCTGTGGTGGTATTACAGGTCCGATCTCTCGATGTTGCCCCCAGCATGACGCACTTTGGCTGACTGTTTGAATGGAAGAGTATCACTTTTAGTGTCTTAACTTTTATTGATCTGTCTGCTTCAGAGTTTTCTCATTGGTTTGGTGTTGTGGCATAGTGATTCACTTCGTTTTGTGATGTTACACCACATAGCACTGTTTTCAGAGTCACTGACATGCTAAATACGACACCACTCCACACCTTGCTGTTGTTCTGAAGCTGCATGTTGATACTCATTTGTGACGTGTGAGTGAAATGTTTGTATGTTTGTAAGTTTATAAAATAGTTATTTTAAAAATATATATATCGTTTTAGATCATAAAGCCTGTTTTCACCCAATTTTCACTGTTGTAGCATTTCATGTTGCAATTACAGCTAATTTTAAACCTAAATTTGATGTCCATCATGAAATTGTAACTGTATTAGTGGCATATGAACTAGTACTGTATGAACGCTCACTGTAAGGACTTGCTGTTTTGTACTCTCATTATAACAGTACAGTATATGAGTAAAATCTACAAGAGCATTCAAAACGTTGATTATGATTGATCAAAAGCAACAGTAAATTTATAATGACGCAAACGATTTCTATTCCAAATAAATGCTGTTTAGTTATTGTCAGTTAATTATTGCAGCCTTAGCAATAGCTGTATGACACATCTTATTGTTATTATGATACATATTTTTGGGTCCCTTCCAAAAATGTTGTCTGCTTGTACAGAAACAAACACCTATGAAAAAAGAACAAAAGAAAAAAGAAAAGAAAAGGCAGTTATATAACTTAAAAAGCGGAATATTTTTGTGCGTGGAACATGTTTACCCGTGTTTTTTCTCAGTGTAGCTGAGAGTCTGTTATCTTTCCTCTCCTGACTGTGTTCTGCCTCTGTGAACAAGTGCTCCTTTTCTTTTCTCCTCCCTGCCTCTCTTTCTTTCCTACTCTTTTTCTCTTTCTGTCTCCAACTTTCTTTTGTCTCTCTTTGCCCCCATTCCTCTGTTTTGCAAAGCATCTCTCTTTCCTCTTTCTCAGTTAAGCATTTTAAAACCCTTTCAATTTTGTTTTATCACCAGTGTTTAGTGTTAGACATTAACATCCCATTTATGATTACAATCTGCATACACAGCTACGCTAATTAACTAAGTAATGCATCCACACCAGAAGGTGTCAGTATAACATCCAAGACCTCTGAGACTAATAAGCGAAAAAATAAACAAAAACATGCTGAATGCACTTCTAATGTGTATATTGTTTATGAAGCTGTATATGCTAATATATTCTAACATGAGAGCTCTATAGATTAGCCTAGTATAAACGTTGATTGATCACACTTTTCCATGTTTTAAACACATTTGTATGCGTCGACATTGTTCACACTATGATTGAGTTCCATCATCGCACTTTGGATTAAAAAAATGACAGCCTCCATTTTCCTTCCAATTAGAAGACAATGTGTTAATTAGTCGACCATCCAGTTACTGTGTTCGTCAGCATATTTTATCATTCTGTTTTGGATTTCTGTTTAGGAGAGGTGGGGGTGTTGCCCCCTGCCAGTCTGTCTCTCTTGTTTAGCTTCTGTTCCCCTCCTGTTGGACTGCCATCGCTGCTGTATGCTCGCGTATGGGATCAAAGGGCTGGTTAATCATATCACTCTGCAGTAGGGCTGAAACCATCTGCCTCTCCTCTACCTGTGTCCTCCCCAGTCAACATTTATTAGCCGTTCTCTGAGGTGCCTCATCAGAAATGTGTCCTGCTAGCAGTTCGCCCGGACACATTGTATTAACAAGGCATGTCGTTTGGAGGTGTCCTTGATTAGGTAACATATCTGATTTACGATAAGTCCTTTTAGGCTGCAGCATAGTAGTAATTTTTATCCTGCTACTATCGAGGCAGGTTAGCATTTTTAATCATTCGTTGAAAATCAGGACATTGCCTCACTGATAAGCACAGACGGAATCTACAGATGGGTCCTTTCTGAATTCCAAAACATTCGAGCTTTGAATTCTGTTCATTTTTCTCTCATAAAAAAGCTGATGGTATTTTTTAACATCTTGACATTATTATTAATCATAAAGAAATACTTAACTTTTTATATTTAAGGATGAAAAATCAGTGACAATATTCATGTTGCAACAATCGCTGAAGCTTTCATTATGGTATATTTTTAAGATATTGAAATAAGTTGCAAAAAGTGTTATGCTATAACATATTTAAGAGCTGTTTAAGAACTCTATACATTTCTATTTAATGCTTTATTGTATTTAAATATTCAAAATAAACAATTGTTTTATACAGATTTAAGTGCAAAAGAATAGGCCTGTATAAAACAATAGGCCTAATAATGGTTACCTGGGTAACGGCTGCATGTCTGCTTTCTCTTCAGCGCCATCTGCTGTCAGAGTGGAAATGTGCTTGTTTACATCAGTGTGTGTGTGTGTGTGTTTGCCTCTTTGAAGCAGCATACAGTGGTGTTGTGCATTTAACAAGATGATGGGAAAAGTATTCCTTAGATGCATTCTAAAAATCAAAATAATAAATAATTATTCACAGCATTTTGAAGTGCCCATGATAACAATATCATGCATGTTTATTATCGTGATATATATCGGAACATGTTTAATATCAAATATCAAAACACACAACATTGATCAGGTATTGATTACATTGCATTGCCAAAAAAATAAAAAATAAAATAAATAAATAAATATATATATATACACCGTATATATATATATATATATATATAAAATAATAATATTGGGTTCCATGCACAGGGGCTACATGATAGCAAATATGCCTTAATGAAGAACGTGATGTCAGCATTTATTTAATTTGTTTTTATGCTCCCACATAGAACTGGAGACGACCAACCATTCTTTCTTTAAATTTATTGCAGTCTCTCGACTGTTACTGTGGGAGCGATGAAATGGCAAGTGACAGAGGGAGAAAATGAAATTACTAAGCATCGTGTAACCTCCACTCTTGGCAGCAGAAGGCAGCACGGTCACTTATGTAACCTAGCAGCTCCAAACACCATTTCCTTTCTTCCTACTGCAAGTGAAAATGACTCAAACTCTTCTTTATGTAACTTGGGCAAGCAACAGCTTCCCAAATTGAACAGATGGCATAAAGTTTTCAGATGAAAACACTTCCTTTTGCTCCGATATATGTCAAGATACAGAGAGAAACAGTCACAGTTGGATATAACACATGTTTATGCACTCTGTGATTAGGGTATGTATGGCTGGGTTTTATAAAGCCTATTTTACCATCTTAAAATGTAACGTATATAAATAAAACTCATCAACTGAAATATTCTGCTACCTCATGTAAGGGTACAAGAAACATTCAACTTAGAGTTTGATTCTGATTTAAAATGCACACAGTGTCCTACATTTCAGGAGACTCATACCGTTTGGCAGGAAGTGCACCTAATCTCTTTATGGGTCTTCATGGTTCATTCAGTAGGGAGTAGGTTTATTAACCGAATAGATAGAATACGGAGTTAAAAGTCTCTTCTGCGAGAGAATTGTTGTAACCTCTTGGTACAACATGATTTTTTTTGTAACCTCTCAGAGTTGAATACTAATACAGCTGGCTTGTTTGTCATGTTGTGGGAGGGGAGGCTTGACAAATACCAGCCGAGAGAGGGATGTAGCGCTGTCTGGGTGGTTAAACAAGCCATGTGAGCTACAGTATAGAAAGAAAATAACAGGGGAAGAAGTAAAGAGATTCTGCTGAAGTAGCACCACTTGAGCAGTACGAGTGATCTGTGTTTGTGATTATTGGGTGTTTGTGATTGGTCTAGTAGATTTTGTTCATTTTAGCAGTAACAGTAAAGGTGCAGACACATTTACCATTTCCTGCCAGTTTTCGTGGGTGAAACCCAGTCATTTTTTAATTGTAATCTATTCGATCAAACAAAGTATGTCCCCACACAGATTTTGTAACGGGTTCATGTTGGTCACACCAATTGACTGCTTTGACCAACAGAAATCGGAATGGTTTAAAAGTGACTTCTGCATGAGATGTGCCTCATACTTTAGTATGCTATTGACTTTTGTGCCCAATATTTGGCAGAATTTGCTTATTTGAACAAACCTGAATTAATTGCCAGATTAATATATTTAGCAGATAATTTTATCGAAAACAACTTAAAAATATTTTGGCAAGCTACAGTTTTAAAGTAGCTTCCCCGAACAGTAGTTGTTGCTCTACATTTATATCACATAAAAAGACCCTTTATGACCCTTTAAATATATTGTGAATAAAAAAAAGAACATGTCAATCAAATTGTCTGTCAAGCAGTTTTTATAATAAATATAATTCCATTATAAATAGCTTAATTAGTTTCTTTTACAGTACTCTTACACTTTGCTGTTCTACCTTATTATAGAAAAATACATTTGAGTATTGTGCTGGGCAGTAAAGTGGTGTGTGCAATAAACGGTGACATAAAAATGGTGTTTGTCACAAAATGTTTCGTTAGTGGAAGCTACACTGTTTTTTACTACACCACACTTTTAGTTAGTTTCTCCTCAGCACTGGCAGCATCATAAACAAACATTCATCCTAAGTGAACAGTAACATGAAGGGCCCTATTTTAACAATCTAAATGCAAAGTGTAACGCGCACGGCGCAGGTGCACTCAGGGCATGTCCAAATCCTCTTTTGCTATTTTAACGACGGAAAATGGTCCGTGCGCCGGGGTGCATTTTTGAAATGGGTTGTCTCTATTCTGTTAATGTGTAATAGGTGTAATGTCCAATAAACCAACCAGTGTCATCTCCCATTCCCTTTAAGAGCGAGATGCGCTCGCGCCATGGCGGATTGCTATTTACATGGCGGAATTTGTTGGCGGAAAAGCTGAACGCTTCTCAAGCGTAGAAACCTATCTGCTCGTGCGCGTCTGCGCGAATTTAAAGCGCGCGAGCAGATCATCTACGGGACAAGCAGGAATCCACCAAAGCTCCGAGCGATGAGTCAGTTAATGTGTGTAGGCACGATTGTTCAATTCATTAGCAAATTTCATTAATCATAATAAGTAGTAATAGGCTGAATTGCAAATAGGTAGCCTAATTCTAATACACACATTGACTATCCATCATTACATTTTTATATTTATGTAGCCTACAAAATAATTTTCTTTTACACTGTAATCCTTTTGTTTTTAATATTTGGCATGTTTGTGTGATGCGCATCCCTGTGTGTAATAAGCAAAGTCAACGCGCACTGTGGACCTGCCCAGAGGCGCATTTTCTGCCAACGCGCTCTTTAAATAACAAAAAAATATTGCACCATTGAGTTTAGACTTTAGACCAGGTTTGAGTTGGTCTATGGCGCAGTCTATTTTCAGCTCCTTAAAATAGCAATGCGCCAGCAATGCGCCTGAACACACCTCTTTTTTAGACCAGCACGCCCATGGGCGCACAAATGGGCACAAATGTATTTGCTAATTAAACGACTTGGCGCTGGACGGGAAAATGCGAGCGGCGCCGGACTGAAACTAGCAAACACACTTGCGCTGCACCTTGCGTCGCATTACGCCGGGAGTATGATAGGGCCCGAAGTGTTGCAACGAGTTCCAGGGTTGCTCTGAAAAGCATGAGCAGAAAGTGATAAAAATGATACCTTTATTCTTTTTTATATAGATATTCTCTTAAGATTTGGAGGTTTTACAATGAAAAAGAATTGGATAATTTTCCCTTTGCTCTTATTAACGGGGGTTGACTGTCATGTACCAAACATATGACCTCGGATATGACCAGGTTTTGATTTTCAAATTTGTCAGGCACTCTAACTAACCTCTCATGTTGAGTAATGTAATTGACATCTCTCTCGCGGCTCTCTGCACATCATCACCATTGCCCATCCACCAGCCTCTGCCATTCAGCCTCCATCTCAAACGGTCCATCTTGCTCAAGTCAGACTCAGAAAGAAAGTGTGGTTTGTGTGCCACGTCTGCCAGCATGATATATTATGTGTGTGTCTGTGTGTTTCTCACCCTAATCTATCCTAGAGTGTATGTCAGTGTTAGTGTATGTGTGTGCGTTTTCTTTACCATGGTCTCCCATTATTGAAGATTTCTTTTTCTTATAATAATTGCTGTTTGCCTCCAATTTCTATTCTTCCTTGTTATTGTTCACTCTTTTGCATTTTGCAGGCATTTAGACTGTCATTTCCTGATATTTTTTGATTCGGTGTATGCTGGCATATTGAGCTAAATAAAAAGTGAACAAGTGCAGGGTCTCTGCCAAGTTAATTGTTGCATTGGGGTGCATCAGCAGTATGTCCAGCAGACATCGACTCATTACTTTAGGAGCAACTCATTGACCATGCACTTCAGGAGGATAAAACCAGCCTCAATTAAAAACCATTCACCGTAAAACAAATGAAGCTGCAATTTGCTGCCTTCCCTTTCAGATGGCTGTTTTTATCATCTCTGCTTTTTGCCCTTTCTATTTTTGTCTGACATTTTGCCATGCAGGCTTTAGAATTTTTTCTCTGGCTATTCCTTTAAATAACAGTCTAGTCCCCCCACTGCCCACAATTCCCCAGTGCTCACGACTTTAACCTCACATGACTCATGAAGTCTGCATAATGGACTGATCTTTCCCAAACACATTGCTCAGCGGTCTAGTTGTAAGTATCGCTTTATAAGGCTACTGTAAGTCAACCTTCAGAACATCAGTGATGTCCACCTTCAGGCCCTCTAAATGATGAACCATTTTGCAATATTTCATGGTGTTTGTAGTACAAATTATGTTGATAATGGATCAGAGTTTGTCTGTATTTCCCAACTGACTTAGCTTATGAGGTGCTAGCTGTTATATGACTAATTTCATGGATTGACACCTTACACATCTTTTCTCTTCTCTATTATGCATTGTTAAAATGTTTCCCAAAAGGACTTTGGACCTCCTAGTAGATGGGTTAGATATTCAATCAAAGATAAAAGGGGTTTCATAAAAAAAAATAAAAAAAAAGATTAATAATATATATGTGTGTATAATGTGTTAAATCCATTTAAATAATTTGATGGGGTCCAGAGTTCCTAATTTTAAACTCTCTCTTAAGAGCTTTTTTCATCCAAGAGCACGTGAGCTGCGGCAAAGCCAGAATCAAGTCTAAAGCATCAAGACCAGCATGAAGTCTCAGTGGGATGAACAGCCCAAGAGATTTGTTGTCGTACCCTTCTTTTCGGGGCTGATGGGTATTGCATTGAGTTATTGCAGTTAGCGTGTTCTGTGGCTATATTCAAATGTGGTATCATTCAGCCCAAAACCTTCAATTGCTTTACCCAATAATCTGTCCGTTGTTCTGAGATGTATTCATAGATGGAATTGGAATGGGCTAAAATTGCCATCTAAGCAAAGAATGTCTCATTAAATCATAGTCATAGTATCATTAGCTTGTTCCACAAAAATAGAGACAGAGATGGAGAGGTCCAGGACCCACATTCTCCACCAGTATTTCATTCTTCTCGCATTGGTTAAAATAGTTTTGATCCATTTTCCCTCACTTTAAATTATGTTTAAACTGATTTGGCTGATGTGGACGTTAGCAAGACCCATTGGCGTGACATCAAAGAGGTACCGCTGCCAATAGGAAACAAAAGTTCAGTCCATTTTCCATAAATAGGATGTCAAGACCTTCCCTTTCTCCCAACATTTTTTTTAAGTTAGGGCACAAAACGCCATCTGATATGAAACTTAAACTCAGTGCAGTACTCATTGGATAAGTATCTGGTTATGGAGGCTGCTTTCCCTCTGTCACTGATTTATTAGTATTATTATTGTGCTTGGCAGAATTGGAATCAACAGTGTAAGCCAATCAAAATTGAGTCTTGCCCTACCAGTGTAAGATCTTACAAGGCAAGCTTTTTTGAATGAAAGTGCACAAAGGGAGAGTGTCTCACTACAGAGGGTAGGAGGGAAGTAGGTGAGAGTGGATGTCCTGTGGGAGCTAACCTGTCTACTGTAAAACCAGGCTGTGAACATACACCTGTTCCTATCCCAACTGTCCCCCGTAATTGAGCACTTCTGAAACTAGGGCAACCAACACAGCAACTTTCGGTCCCAGTGAACGGTTTTGGTTGCTGCCCCCCTGGATACTGTTGTCTGTAGCCCAAATAAACTAATTTATAACACATGGGTTAAAGAGCAGAACATTGACCTCATCGCAGATTTGTTAGATCATTGGAGTAAAAAATAGCAATAAATAAGGTAAATTAATAAATAACAACCAAAATGGCAAAGTTTAGCTAAGTCTGGAGTTTTAAGATTCATAAACTGTACATTATGAAGTAAAGGTAATGTTGAGTCAGCACATTTAAAAACACCAGGAGCATGGCTCCTATTAGCAGAATTAAAGCCAGATGGGTTAGAAGATTCCTCTGTTAATTACCCGCAGAACCGGTGTTGCTGGCATCTCGTCCTGAGAACTCACACCAGAGTGACCCCATATACGTCATATCCATATTTAAAAAAAATAATAATTACACAAGAAAAGGAGTTCTTGGTGTACACGTATAATATGGCATTTATACAGTATATTAAATAAACAGCAAGTTAATATCTTGTAACTTACATTTGGGACACAAAAAAGCAGAACCATTGTGTGAATCTGAGCAGAATTAAGTAGTGGCATTTCATACAATGTTTTCAAATTAATCAGTTGAGTCAGTGATTCAGTGACTGACTCGCACAAACATTTTATGATTTCAAAATACTTACCAGTCTACTACTCATAATATTTTGAATAATTTTTATATGAAGAGTAGTAGAGTAGTAATATGCTAGTATGCTGCTTAAAATTCATAAAGTCACTTGTTTCATTCTTGACCGAATCAGTGTTTTAAACAAATCAGTTGATTGATTGAATCAGTGACTCTCTCATAAAGATGATAACTTGCTGTAACTTGCAGGAAAAGTCACCCCCAATATCGATATTGTTAACTAAAACTATTAAAAATAATTAACATTAATTTAAATAAAGTTAAAATGAAATCAATACCAGATGAGAAAACTGAGATTGACATCCAAAATATTACTCACATCACTTTTAACAAGCAAATGATTTGGGCATGTTCTAGATGAGTCATACTCAAATTCCCTATCCAGTGGGGAGCAGCCATGTGATTAAACAAATACTGCTGATGTGGCACCATTATATATAAAAAAGAAAAGGTTGAATGCAGCACCTGTTCCTTTGGTCCACTGGCTGATGCCAGAAAAAGCCTGCCTAATGGGCTGACAGGACCACAGGGAACACAGCTGCCGCTCACAGCCCTGCCTGTGTTGGAATGATAAGCCCCTCGGCCCCCTGCTGCTCTTCCATCCCTCCTGTCCTCTCCATCCTCAGCAAACAACAGAGAAAAATAAAAAAAAATAGAAATGGATCAGCAAAACTAGCACATGCACAAGTCTCTCCAAAAGGAATGGATTTTCTTTTATGTCTCAGGGAATCTCATTAGAAAGTACATAACAATAAGTCTATTTGTTTTGTTGAGGTGTCCGTAAGTGAAAAGATCTCTGGCATCCTTGCCCCTCAATATGGGCTCCTCTGCCTTTGATCTGATATTTGGAACTGGCCAACAGAAAAATTGTACACAAAAGTGAAAATTCTCATTTACTCAGCTTTTAGTTCAAAACCCATATGACTTTCTTCTGCACTATTCAAACAGAGACATTTTGAAGGCTGTTTTACCAAGGTATCATAAAAGTGGTCCATACAACTTAAGCACTGTATTACAAGTCATATAAAGTCATACGATATCTATGTGTGAGAATGCATTTATGTTGTTACTCACTGAAAAGTTTAGTTTGTACATTTGAAGTTTTTAAAACGTACTCGGTTACTAAACGTAACCTTGGTTCTCTCTAGAGGAGCGAACGAGAACTGCGTCTTAGCTAAGACGCTACGGGGAAAGTCTCTTTTCACGAAATACTGAAGCAAAAAATTATCCTTAATTTTGTATTTTTGTAAAGCGCATTTGCAGCAGTACACAGCCATAGGTGAGACGGCTCGTTCGCTCATTGGCTTGTTCTGCGGCAACTGCACAGCCTATCGAGCGCAGGCTGATGCAACATCAGACCAATAATGGTAATCGTAAACGTACGAGGAGCCACGGAGGACTGTAAACTGGTATGCCTGGCCCTCAAAGGCGAATCTCAAATATCGCCTGTGGTTTGATGCTATCTGTATTTGAAAATACGCGTCCCTCAGATCTATTGACATGAACCAGTCCCCTCTGCGAATCTGCGCGAGGAGTTTCCTGGTCGTAAGCATTTTGAAACTGCGTTTCATCAATGCCTTGTTCAGCTGTCTTAGATCCAGTATGGGTCTGAGACCCCCGTCTCTCTTGGGCACCAGAAAGTGTCTGCTGTACAGCCCCCCCTCGCTTTGAGCTTGAGACGGCCGTGGCCGGACGAGCGTGCACGGGTTTTGCTTTTACAGAAACCACATGACGCATGTGACATAGTAATTGTGGGCACTGAGGGGTGGGCACGCTTACTATGCAGTGTGCGCGATCGACTTGAGTCGCTTTTATGGGCGCAGGCCCTGTGTGCAGGGCTGTGCTTACATGTGGAGATGGGCACTGAGGAGTGGGCATCGTCACTACATTTATAGCACCATTGGCCGTGGCCGGACGAACGTGCACGGGTTTCGTTTTTACAGAAACCACATGACGCGTGTGACATAGTGATTGTGGGCACTGAGGAGTGGGCACGTCTACTATGTAGTGCGCGTGATCGACTTGAGTCGCTTTTATGGGCGCGAGCCCTGTGTGAAGGGCTGTGCTTATATGTGGAGATGGGCACTGAGCAGTGGGCATCGTCACTACATTTATAGCACCATCGGCCGTGGCCGGGACACCAGAAATTACTCCTTTTTCGGGAAATATCTGGGTAGCCGTGATAACGGTTTTTGTGTGCAGGCAAGCGGGCAACCGTACAGGCTTGCGCATTGCAAAAGACGCTGAAACAGTCACAATCTCTGGAACTGAAACAGCGGCGCGCTTAGGTGAGAGCCCGGCCACAGCGGAACTCGTACACCGGCGCTTCGATGAAGCAGCCATCGTGTGTAGTGCAAACGCAGCGTCATGCAGCATGCATAGATGGCTTTTCTAGGATGGCTTCGGGGCTCCCAGCCTCACCGTAATCCTCTGCCGCGGTCCCCGCGGCGCGGGGCGATGGCCGGTAGAGCGAGAACGGGGGTCTCGAGCTGCGTTGCTGAAGCTGTTGTGATAACGGCTTTTGTGTGCAGGCAAGCGGGCAACTGTGCAGGCTTGCGCGTTGCAGAAAACGCTGAGACAGTCACAATTCCTGGAACTGAAACAGCGGCGCGCTTGGGTGAGAGCTCGGCCACAGCGGAACTCGTACACCTGCGCTTCGATGAAGCAGCCATCGCGAGTAGTGCAGCCGCAGCGTCACACAGCAGGCTTTAGATGTCAACACCGCTTTTGCCACCGTCCAGCAGAGGGCGGACAAAGGTGTGCGTCGCTATCACCTGTTCCACCGGCGGAAGTGACTGGTAGTTCCTGTTTTTTAGCATCATCAGTGTGGAGAATGCTAGTGAGACAGACGAAAGAGCTCGCGCTGAATATGGAGCGTTCCAAGCCTTCGCCACCTAAAAAAAAAAAAAGAGAAAAGAAATACCATCCAGCCGGGAACGAGAGGGGGGGCGCTGGTGCAAACCACTCGCGGCCGAGACTCGTTGCGGCCAACGCGAGCATTCCCCCCAGCTCCTTCTCGATGTCAGCTCGTCTGCTGGGCTTCTGAGCAGAAGGCGCGAGATCCTCGGAGCTCGCCCAGCCCTCACTGCCCGAAGCTAGCAGAGAGCGCGTGTCTTCTTCCCCTGACGCGGCCCTGAGATCGACTTCCTCGGACGACGCGCCGGCAAACAGCGGGCGCTGCCCACCGGGAAGCGATGCACGGGGGGCCGGTGAAGCAGGGCGAACCAGCGAGCTCGGTTGAGCTGAAGACGGTTCCGGAATCCGCTGGAAGCGATGCTTTTACGGCGCCTCACCGCAGCGGAGAATGCAGGCTCAGAGAAAAAGGCCAGGCGAGTCCTCAGAGTCACCATGGCAACAGCTCGCAGTGGGGGGATCCGCCGTCAGCGAGTGCTGCATGATCTTCACCCAGGCAGGAGACACAGATGACGTACTGGTCTCCCTCACTGAGTGGGGCTCTGACGAGGCGCAGGAAGGCATCTTAAAAAAGACGCGAGCTCTTTTACGAATAAACACATAAAGAACAGCTGGATATAACAGAATTGAAAGGATATAGGCGCCGGATAGCACAGCAGGAACGGTAGTGGAAGGCGGCGATGCCAGCAGCTTCAGAATGGCTCGTCCTGCTGATATGCTTTCTCAGATGGCGCTTGCTTCCTCCGTGATCCAGCGATGCGTGAGCTTCGCTGAAGAGATGAAAAATCAGGTGAGTCAGCCTTTTCGAGCTCTTTTTATAGGTTGGGCCACACCCGTTTCAGCGGGAAGTGGCAAGAAGGGCGCGAAGTGCCCTTATTGGTCTGATGTTGCATCAGCCTGCGCTCGATAGGCTGTGCAGTTGCCGCAGAACAAGCCAAAGAGCGAACGAGCCGTCTCGCCTATGGCTGTGTACTGCTGCAAATGCGCTTTACAAAAATACAAAATTAAGGATAATTTTTTGCTTCAGTATTTGGTGAAAAGAGACTTTTCCCGTAGCGTCTTAGCTAAGACGCAGTACGAGAGAGCTCTCGTAAGAGAACTAGTGGAGACTTTATCTTTCAAAAATTGGTAATATCTAGTTTTCAAGTTCAGCTCACTGACTTGATGATTTAGTGTTAATCAGGCTGAATTTATTTTGCTACATGCTGAAAAGTTAATATGTGTAAATGAATCATTATTTTGGGTCAAATCAATGAATGATCCAGATCATAAAACAAATTTAAATGATTCTTTCACAAATTGGACTGATCCAGTTTTCAAGTACAACTCACTAACTTGATGATTCCATTGCAGTTCCCACGGTGTTTATCATATTATCACTTCCTGTCTCCTTATTTGGTCACCTTCCTCCTTGTTTAGTTAATTGATTGTTCCCCACCTGTCTCCTGTTTCCCCATTATCCTTTTGTGTATATAACCCGGTCTGTCTTAGTATGTGTCACGGAGTCGTTGTTTAATTCATGTCCGTCATCTTGTCGTGCTCTTGCCTTGTGTTCTTGTTTGTTTATGTTTATGTTTATGTTTATGTTTGGTTTGGTTTGGTTTGGTTTGGTTTTGTTTGGTATCGACCTCTGCCTGGACTGTTTACCCTTTTGGATTGCCCTTAATAAAAGACTTACTCGCAATTGGTTCTATCTCCGTGCCTCATTGGATCCCTGCCGTGACAGAACGACTCCGTCCTTCTAGGAACCAGCGGTATGTCGTCTTTCCGTTCCCCAGCCAAGATGGCGGAGCGGCGAGCCAAGTATCTTCGGTTGATCGCCCTCCGCCAAGAGGGAAATGAAGTGGGTGCCCTGGCTCAGGTGTTCTGGTCCCTGGCCGAGGGCATGGGCTACAATGATGCGGCCCTCAAGGACTATTTCAAAGGCGGGCTGGATGATCCAGTGTCTCAGGAGGAGATGGCGCAGTTAGAGACTCTGGAATTCTGGGAATTCGTGCGCTACCTGCAGCATCGGCTTTGGTGGGATGCCCCAGCCACTTCTGTCTCTTCCGGCGGGGTAGTCGTCAGCCCAGCACCACTGCCCAGGATGGCAACCAGCCAAGCGCCACAACCCAAGATGACCGCCAGTCCAGCACCACTGCCCAGGATGGCTACCAGCCAAGCGCCACAGCACAAGATGGCCGCTAACCCAGCGCCAATGCCCAAATTGGCCACAGTTCCAGCGCCACAACCCAAGATGGCCGCCAGTCCAGCACCACTGCCCAGGATGGCTACCAGCCAAGCGCCACCATCCAAGATGGCCGCCAGTCCAGCATCACTGCCCAGGATGGCTACCAGCCAAGCGCCACAGCACAAGATGGCCGCTAACCCAGCGCCAATGCCCAAATTGGCCACCGTTCCAGCGCCACAGCCCAAGATGGCCGCCAACCCAGTGCCAATGCCCAAATTGGCCACCAGTCCAGCGCCACAGTACAAGATGGCCGCCAGCCCAGCGCCAATGCCCACTTTGGCCAACGGTTCAGTGCCACAGCCCAAGATGGCCGTCAGCCTAGCGCCACAGCACAAGATGGCCGCTAGCCCAGCGCCAATGCCCAAATTGGCCACCGGTCCAGCGCCACAGTACAAGATGGCCGCCAGTCCAGCACCACAACCCCAGATGGCCGCCAGCCCAGCACCACAGTACAAGATGGCCGCCTGTCCAGAGTCATGGCCCAAGATGGCTGCTTGCCCAGCGCCGCTGCACAGGATGAGAGTCTCAGCTGACCCTCCGGAGTCGAGTCAGGTGCCCGTGGACCCTCCGGAGTCGAGTCAGGTGCCCGTGGACCCTCCGGAGTCGAGTCAGGTGCCCGTGGACCCTCCGGAGTCGAGTCAGGTGCCCGTGGACCCTCCGGAGTCGAGTCAGGTGCCAGTCACCGCTGATCCTCCAGAGTCAGGTGCCAGTCACCGCTGATCCTCCAGAGTCAGGTGCCAGTCACCGCTGATCCTCCAGAGTCAGGTGCCAGTCACCGCTGATCCTCCAGAGTCAGGTGCCAGTCACCGCTGATCCTCCAGAGTCAGGTGCCAGTCACCGCTGATCCTCCAGAGTCAGGTGCCAGTCACCGCTGATCCTCCAGAGTCAGGTGCCAGTCACCGCTGATCCTCCAGAGTCAGGTGCCAGTCACCGCTGATCCTCCAGAGTCAGGTGCCAGTCACCGCTGATCCTCCAGAGTCAGGTGCCAGTCACCGCTGATCCTCCAGAGTCAGGTGCCAGTCACCGCTGATCCTCCAGAGTCAGGTGCCAGTCACCGCTGATCCTCCAGAGTCAGGTGCCAGTCACCGCTGATCCTCCAGAGTCAGGTGCCAGTCACCGCTGATCCTCCAGAGTCAGGTGCCAGTCACCGCTGATCCTCCAGAGTCAGGTGCCAGTCACCGCTGATCCTCCAGAGTCAGGGCTAGTCACCGCTGATCCTCCAGAGTCAGGGCTAGTCACCGCTGATCCTCCAGAGTCGAGTCAGGTGCCAGGGAACTCTCCAGAGTTAGGGCTTATCATCGATGACCTTCCAGAGTCAGGGCTTATCACCGGTGACCTTCCAGAGTCAGGGCTAGTCACCGATGACCCTCCAGAGTCAGGGCTAGTCACCGATGACCCTCCAGAGTCAGGGCTAGTCACCGATGACCCTCCAGAGTCAGGGCTAGTCACCGATGACCCTCCAGAGTCAGGGCTAGTCACCGATGACCCTCCAGAGTCAGGGCTAGTCACCGATGACCCTCCAGAGTCAGGGCTAGTCACCGATGACCCTCCAGAGTCAGGGCTAGTCACCGATGACCCTCCAGAGTCAGGGCTAGCCACCGATGACCCTCCAGAGCCAGGGCTAGCCACCGATGACCTTCCAGAGTCAGGGCTAGTCACCGATGACCTTCCAGAGTCAGGGCTAGTCACCGATGACCTTCCAGAGTCAGGGCTAGTCACCGATGACCTTCCAGAGTCCGGGCTAGTCACCGATGACCTTCCAGAGTCCGGGCTAGTCACCGATGACCTTCCAGAGTCCAGGCTAGTCACCGATGACCTTCCAGAGCCAGGGCTAGCCACCGATGACCTTCCAGAGTCAGGGCTAGTCACCGATGACCTTCCAGAGTCAGGGCTACTCACCGATGACCTTCCAGAGTCCAGGCTAGTCACCGATGACCTTCCAGAGTCCAGGCTAGTCACCGATGACCTTCCAGAGTCAAGGCTAGTCACCGATGACCTTCCAGAGTCAGGGCTAGTCATCGATGACCCTCCAGAGTCGAGTCGGGTTCCAGATGACCCTCCAGAATCAAGGCTAGTCACTGTTAACCCTCCCGAGTCAGGGCTAGTCACCGCTGATGCTCCAGAGTCAGGGCTAGTCACCGTTGACCTTTCAGAGTCAAGTCAAGTCACCTTTGACCTTTCAGAGCTGAGTCAAGTCACCGGTGATCTTCAAGGACTGAGTCAAGTCACCTCTGATCTTCATGAACAAAGGCAAGTCACCTCTGATCTTCATGAACAAAGGCAAGTCACCATTGATCTTCATGAGCAAATGCAAGTCACCAATGATCTTCATGAGCAGTGTCAGGCCAGCACCGATCTTCTGGAGTCCAGTAGAGACACCATGGAATTACCAGAGTCTCGTCCTCCCGTTGATCCGGCCGCACGGAAGTGGTGGGTTTCTGATCCGCCCTGGGGGCTTTGTGCATCGACCACAGGGATGTGGTGGTCTTCTGCTCCGCCCTGGAGGGCTTCCGCTTTGACCACAGGGGGGTGGTGGTCTTCTGCTCCGTCCTGGGGGCCTTCCGCCCTGACCACATGGTGGTGGTGGTCTTCTGCTCCGCCCTGGGGAACTCTGGCCTCGACCACAAGGTTGTGGTGGTCTTCTGCTCCGCCCTGGGGGGCTTCCGCTCTGACCACACGGACATGGTGGTCTTCCGCTCCGCCCTGGGGGGCGCTTGCCCTGACTACACGGTTGTGGTGGTCTTCCGCTCCGCCCTGGAGGGCTCTGGCCTTGACCACAAGGGTGTGGTGGTCTTCTGCTCCGCCCTGGGGGGCTTCATGTTGTTTTTTCCTTTGGTTTTTGTGTTAATGTCTGTCCCTGTTCCTTTCTGTTAGTCTGGCCCTCCGTCCCTCCCCCTGAACCTCCTCCTGTCCTCCTCGCTCCTGGTCTTTCTGTGTTGTGTTTACATTCTGGTGCCTGTTCCCCATGTTTTTCTTTTCTGGCCCTCCGTCCCTCCCCCTGAGCCTCCACCTGTCCACCTCCCTCCTGGTCTCTGTTTTGTGTCTGTCTTGGAGCGTCTGGGAGCCGCTCCGTAGAAGGGGGGTACTGTCACAGTGTCTGGGTTGTGTTCCCTGGGGTTCCACTAGGTGTCCTCAGTTCCCACGGTGTTTATCATATTATCACTTCCTGTCTCCTTATTTGGTCACCTTCCTCCTTGTTTAGTTAATTGATTGTTCCCCACCTGTCTCCTGTTTCCCCATTATCCTTTTGTGTATATAACCCGGTCTGTCTTAGTATGTGTCACGGAGTCGTTGTTTAATTCATGTCCGTCATCTTGTCGTGCTCTTGCCTTGTGTCCTTGTTTGTTTGTTTATGTTTGGTTTGGTTTTGTTTGGTATCGACCTCTGCCTGGACTGTTTACCCTTTTGGATTGCCCTTAATAAAAGACTTACTCGCAATTGGTTCTATCTCCGTGCCTCATTGGATCCCTGCCGTGACAGATCCAGTTCATAAAACGAATAATTCTAACAAATGTAACTGATTTTCAAGTGTCACTCACTGTCACAGTGCTTAACACTGATTGCTTCTATTCCTAACACAAAGCAATCATAAGGCTTCACAAAACTTTAAATGTTACACACAAGTCATATGGACCATTTTAAGATACGTTTATGCTGCATTTGCACAATTTTTAAAGACTGAAAACTTCATTCTTTGTAATTGATGGAAAAGAGTACAGCCTTTCGAATTTCTTTTTTTCTATTCCACAGAAGAAATAATGTCAGATGTGGAACAACATGAGGAATTCAATTTTCCTTTCTGAGTGAACTTATTCACATACAGCATGATCTATCTCTTAGCTTCTTCTCTTTCCCGATAGTTCTTCCCCTCTTTTCTCAGTGTGGGCATGTGTGTATAAAACAAGGTTTGTTAGCACAATTATTTCATGATTCCTCCCTGTTCCCATGGTTCTTCAGAAGCCCAGAGTAAACCCTATTACTCAGACTACTCCCCTACACGGCTTCTCATCCACAAGATGTGCACCAGCCACTATCTGGACCTGTTCATCACGATTGTCATCGGGCTCAATGTCATCACCATGTCCATGGAGCACTACCAACAATCTAAGGTAGAACTTTTTGGAACGCCAGCAATGAGAGTGTATGTGCTTATTGATATTACATTAAGAAAATGCTCTTGCTGGTTATGTAACTGAAAACAATGTTACTCTAAGTTCATTTCACCACAATCTCATTTTATGGCTCTGCTAAATATTTGCTGATAAGGTAGCTAATGTTTATGTACTCTTGTTGATGTTCCCCATTTTGGTTATATCATACCAGTGCGTATATAATTTTAATCTTTATACTATTATACTTAGTTGCACTTTCATTGTGCTGCTCCAGGACATTTTGTACCATTGCCTGTCTCTTAAGAAGCCTTATGAGAGTAATGCCTCACCAAAATAAACCACATTGTAGTTTATGTGCTAAAATGTATGCACATTCCCTCATCTGTCCCACATAACACTATACAAGACAATTCATGAATATTCAATAGAGGACTAAAACAATAAAATGAGTTAGCAGATAAGCTCTGGGAGTTTAGATTGGATTTCTCTAAATCATTTGGGTGGTATTAAATCTACTTCTGAACTGCTTTTTTTATTATTACTTTTTGACAAGGTCAGTTTTGAAAAAAAAAACACTATAAATTACCATTACCAGTTTTGTGATTCTTTCAAAGGGTAGCTTGTAAATATGTGTATTTATTTGGCTTGTTTTTAATTTAATTTTATTATTATTATATTAGAATAATTTATGTATTTATTTATCTCTCCTCAAATCGAAACAGGTGTTTACTATTCCTATAAGTCAGCTCTGTTGTGATGCATCCCAGGGTTTCACCCATCATTAATGGAGGTCTGTGACCTCACCTGGGTCTATAAATAGCAGTCTGTTTTCATTAGAGCCCCGGTGGTCTGTAGAATCGTGGAGCAAAGGGGATTGTTAGGCTCTGACCACTTACACACTCATTCCGTGAACAGAATCAATAGATTTTCTGGTGCATCGTCACACTAAGCCTGGCTTTAATTACTGTGTGGTGGACGGGGGAAAGGCCCGACCCCTGGTAATGTCCACTGACTGTCAGACCCTGAAGATGCCAGCCAATGATTGGTGTTTCCTTTGGGCTAATCTAACCATCTTTTCCACTTCTTTTAACCACTTTTTTCCACTTCACTTCTTTATAATGGAATGACTTATTTTTCCATCATTTGGCCTAGAGTTTATATATTAATTAATAAATTTTTCTGAAAGAGCAGATATATGCTTGTTTTAAGCTTTGTTTTTTCTGTACTCTCACTATTACATTCTCTTTGCAACCACTGTGTTTTAACAGGTTCTGGACGAGGCTCTGAAGATCTGTAACTACATTTTCACAATCATATTTGTCCTAGAGTCTGTCTTCAAGCTTGTTGCTTTTGGATTTCGACGCTTCTTCAAGGACAGGTAGTAGATGTGACTCTCACAAAAGTTTTCAAAACCAAATGATATTTACTGTGAAGCCAGTCCCATGGACGTACTCCAATGCCGTACCTAGGGGTTTGTTAGTATTCCTAAAGCCACATCCTTTAAAGTGATATCACAGCTTTGAGATTCCTTGGTTTGCCTCAGACTGTCAGAAGCACATTGAGGGCTGAATGCACTGGCGTCTGTGGTGGAAAACAAGAACCTAATTTATATCACTTGTGGTTTTGGTAAAAGAAACCCCTCTTGAAGTATCCAAAATCACACTGCCTGGGGCTTAAACAATGAGAAAACATCCTAATTGGCGTTTATTCCTCTTAAATTAGTAACAAAGAAGTGGTACATGCTTTATTCTACAGTTTTAATGTGCACATATGTGTAGGCAAAATTTAACACTTTCACTATATAGAGTTTGAATGATCCATTACTCTTTCAATTAGTTTTGAATAATCAGTCAATATGAGGATTAGGCCCTCATAAATTGATAGGCCATTTGAAGTTCTCATGTAATCATCTTTTTCTTTTAGTAGCTGTAATAAAGAGCATTTCATGTCAATGTATTCCCTGATCCCTAATCCATGGGTAGGGAAATGTAAAGCGGCTATTTCCATACTAATGAGAACTTTGACACAACATAATTGATATGATTTTAAAACAAATCTCTTACCAAAGGCCCTCCCAAGAGTTCAAACTACTAAATGTTAGACATTTCAGAACATGCTGTTCAGAAGGTGAAGGTTTAAGAGTTTTATTGATTTACAAAATTGGAAATGATTTTCTATTAATTTGATCGGCTCTTTCATGCAACACACTCCAAGTCCGCAGGGAAGTACACTTTGATCACTGGGCCCATTAGCGAGCTTAACTTTTGGGAAAAATGTAGATGCAAAATGCTTTGTGTTAATCATTTGACTTAAATTTCCCCACATATCTAATGAAACACCTCTCATGGCTACAGGCCCTAGAATATTGAGGGGTCCTAAAATGGGCTGAAGGCTCTACCTCACCCATGACAGTGTTATATTTGACCCTCGGAGGGAGTTATTTAAAGTTTGCCACAAAGTTTGAAGCCATATTTAGACAGTGAACATGCTGAGAACCCTAATGGAAAAGAAGAGTGACATCCAGGGTTAAATAAGGGATATTCACATACAATGAAGCTTCAAATTTTCATTGCTTTTCATTTTTGAAATTGTGTTGCTCACTTTACCTGGTGTATTTAAGGATAATATGCTTATATATATCAATATGCTAATATACCTTCAAGTCCTTTGAAGTTGTAAGATTGAGGAAGTCATATTGTGAAATTAAAGTGATTTTGAAAATTAGTACACTGGGCAATCATATCGCCCAGTGACAAAAGAAAAAAGATTTTGAAAATGTTTTTGTTTTGTTTACATATGTGTGTGAATACACATGCATGTATATATTTGAGGAAAATCTGTTACGTTTATATATAAAATATATTTATATATGATTTAAATTATATGAGTATACATATATACATGTAAATATTTTCAAATTATATGCTGTATGTGTGTGTATTTATATATACATGTACAAAATGCACACACACACACACACATTATGTAAACAAAAACCTTTATTTTGGATGTAATTAATTGCGATTAATCGTTTGACTGCACTAATAAATACATATGATGTAATTCAGTTTAATCTAGAATAGATAAAGACGATTGAGAAACGTTGTGATATCCACATAAAAATATATATTTTTATTATTTTTATCCCAAGTAGGTAAATACGACATTCATGTGAGCACATCTTATAAACACGATCATTCTGACATACTGTAACTTGATAACTAATGTAACAATTGTTTTTACATAGGTGGAACCAGTTGGATCTTGCCATTGTTCTGTTGTCTATTATGGGCATAACACTGGAAGAAATTGAGGTCAACGCTTCCCTTCCCATCAACCCCACCATCATTCGCATCATGAGGGTGCTGCGGATCGCTCGTGGTGTGTATTCTCTGCCCTCTTATCTTCCATACCACCATGGTCCATTTTTCTTCCCCGCAAAAGTTTACACTCCTCAGGGCTCTGCCTGTTAGCCTCAGTAGATCAGACCTGGTTGTGTATGTCACCCTCGGGATCTCTGTTGTTTCACAGACTGCTCAGCAGAAGCCATAGTCTGTGTAGAAGGAGTCCAGATGGCTGTAATGAGAAATTCAGTTCACACAGCCCCTCTACTTATTTTTTACACATACAATCACAAGCGTATACGCTCACAACAAACACAGTGTGGGAAGCTGGGGTGCTTGTCTACTTGGAACAATTATTCTTCCTCTAATGAAAGAGCTGCTGGGTGAGTCTTTATTGATTTATTCCCTAAACAGAGATGGCTAAGCAAACACACCTGCTCAGATGTCTGTTCCCATCAGGTTGTGTGTGTGTGTCTGTGTGCCTGTGTGTGTGTCTGTGTGTCTGTGTGTGTGTGTGTGTGTGTGTGTGTGTGTGTGTGTGTGAGCATGTGTGTCTGTATGTATATGCAGCCTATTTCTTCCAGGACTCATTCAGACATTCCCATAATGAAATTCACAGTCATCATCCACTTACGGCCATGATTGCAATTAAACAAACCTCCACAGCGGCAACTCTTCCAAGGCTGAATGGCCTTGTCATCAACATCATTAAAGCTCTGTGTGTGTAGTGCATAACCCCAATAATAACATGCTCTGTGTTCTGACCACTGTGAAAATTACAGGAGAATTAGTTTCCACTGGCCACAAAGAAACAGTTCATCTATTCTATGTCTATTCTGTTAAAAGGTTGAGTCACAGTATGAGCATTTAGTATTTTATTTTTTCTTCAAGGCCACTTTTGTCAGTATTAGAAGTGTGATTTATTTTTACTCCTGTTTGTAATACATTGAATTAACTGGTATGTAACATATACTGTAGGGTCAGTAATTATTATTTTTTGGAAAGCTGTTAATATTTAAGCTAATTAAATTGATCAAATGAAAAAAAAAATATGTATAATTTTACACAAGATTTCTATTTCAAATAATTTCACAACAGTTTTGTAACATGGATAATAAGGAATGTTCTTAAGGACCAAATTAGCATATTATATGTGAATAATCATGTGACACTGAATACGTGGAATAATGGCTCCTGAAAATTCAGCTTCTCCATCACAGGAATACATTTTAAATTACATAAAACTATTTAAAAATATGAACATTATTTATGAACATAAATATGCACAAAATTATCAAATAGTAATATTAAATAAATGCAGCCTGGGTGACCATAAGTGTCATTTGCCAAAAAAAAAAAATAATAATAATAAAATTACCGACCCTAAACTTTTTAACTTTTGGCAGAGTATATTTACGTTCCCTATTTTTATATTAGGATTACTTTGAGATTTCTGTCTTACTTAAAGCTCATCTTTTAAAACACTAATAGTTAAATAACACTGTTAAAAAAATGTGTAATGAAATTGTATTCTTTTGTATTTTTATTTTGAAATAGTCTTGAACAGATTGTGTACATTTCATACTGTACATGCACAGTAAGTGGGCTCTCCTCTCTTTTCAGTGCTGAAGCTACTTAAGATGGCAGTGGGAATGCGAGCTCTGCTAGACACTGTGATTCAGGCACTGCCTCAGGTACTGCACAAAACTTTTGTCTCTCTCCTTCATAGAGTTCCCGGGCCCCGTTCCCCTGGGGCCCCTCTGCTCTCCACAGGCCTCATTTACATAGTCAATCTGCCATGAAGTGACCACAGCAGTGCAGACTGGCTCTGATGGGCTGCTTGGAGAATAGCAGAAATGAAGAAATTCTCCAGCATGCACATTCTTTGATAGCACCAGGCTCCATCACCGCCTGCAGGGTTTTTCATTTGGAAACATGCTGCACCACAGGACACATTTTAATTCCAGTCTCTCCTTTAGCGTTCTTCAGATAATCAGACTTGTACTTCTACTTCTTATTTAATTCTAACTAATTGTCACTAATTGGATTAGATCATGTTTAGCCATCACCTGATCTTAGCATCGCCTCCTAATGCCCTTTCTCTTTGTCGCTGTGACTTTCACACACTTTGTTCTTTTGTATTAAAGTTGCTTTTTGTGGTTCTGGGCTATTGATCTACTCTTCCGCAATTTATGAGAGGTGATCCGTAACAGTGTTCTGACTGAGATATCCTGCCAGATAGTGTGAGTTTGATCCCCATGTCTTGAATCACTGTGCAGTGTCTTGAATCCAGCCAGTGAAGAGTGCACTTAAGAAAGATTAGGGTGGGAAAATAGCCAGACTTACAAACAGAAATGTCAGCGCAGTCGGATTTGTCAGCACATCCAATTTTATTCTTTTTATTCCTTTCCGTTTTCCCCAAAATCGTGCCTGATTCAGTTGTCTGTGACCACTCTGCATGATTGTCTTGCATGATTCTTCTGGCTGTAGGTGGATTCTTCCTGATATGATGTAGTACATGAATATTACTGTTTCTAAATACCAGAGCAAGGTTCAGGCATCTAAAATGATAATAATAATAACAACAACAATAAATTAAAGTGCATTATTTGTTTATTTATTTATTTATTTAATTGTCTTACTGGCAATAACTTAACAGGATGAACATAAAGATCTAAAGTTATTCTTAATGTTACTTATTGAGGTTTACTGTATCTTACATGAAGGGGTCAACTTCAAATTAATTTGATATACTTAATATCTTAATTTTTTTATCCACTGTTAGACATTTTAATAATAATGCGTTCTATAATTTTATGTAACTATTTATTATTTTGTGCAAGTCAGACAAACCAACTTCTGTAAAAAGCAAAACAAAAACAATATATGTAATTATGTTCAATTATATAAAACAATATTCCCAAGACATGTTTTGCTTGAGCAAAAAAGGGGGAAAAAGTGGTATATTTATTAATACATAGTCTATAAATAAATTCAATGAATTGAAAATGTTTCTTAATCAATAAATAAATAAAAAAAAATCTCTTGAAATTATGTGGCAAAAATAACAACATTTACTCAAACCAGTGTAGTGAAATTATTTAAAATTCAAACCTACTGTATGTTAAATATATTGTGATAAAAGAAAAATGATTTCCATCTTTGATAATGAATTTTTATAATTTATACAATTTATTAAGACATATGATGGTGACATGGTTCATGTTTTCTAATTAGGATATGAAGATTTTATTTTTGGGCTTCTGACATCTTTTTATTGATTTAGAGAGAGGGAATGTGATAAAAAAAAAACGGATGTCAGATTTGTCCCTTGTCAACATGTCTGGAGCATGTGCACTAACTGCTAGCATATGCGTAACTACTGCTACAGTAAGCCACAGCTTGGGCATAGTTTGAGTTTTAAGTTTACAAACCTGGCAAGCTCTAATCAGGTGGAACACAGCTGTCATCTTCTCACTTCATGACTCTCTCTTATTTGCATTTACATTTAATCATTTAGCAGACGCTTTTATCCAAAGCGACTTACAAATGAGAACAACAGAAGCAGTCAGGTCAACAAGAGAACAACAACAGTATACAAGTGCCATGACAGGTCTCAGTTAGTCTAGTATAGAACGCATAGGTAGGTTTTTTTTTTTTTTTTTTTTTTTAATTAAAAAACAAGAAAAGGAAAAGTGCTAGTGTTAGTTGGTTAAGTGCAGGCGAAAAAGATGAGTCTTTAGCTGTTTCTTGAAAATGAGTAAAGACTCAGCTGTACGAATTGAGATTGGGAGGTCATTCCACCAGCTGGGGACAGTCCAGGAAAAGGTCCTTGAGAGTGATTTTGAACTTCTTTGGGATGGTACCACAAGGCGTCGATCACTTGCAGAGCGCAAACTTCTGGAGGGCACATAAGATTTAACCAATGAGTTTAGGTAAGTTGGTGCCGTGCCAGTGGTCGTCTTGTAGGCTAGCATCAGTACCTTGAATTTGATGCGAGCAGCTACTGGTAGCCAGTGTAACCTGATGAGGAGCGGAGTAACGTGAGCTTTCTTTGGCTCATTGAAGACAACCCTCGCTGCTGCATTCTGAATCAATTGCAGAGGCTTGACAGTACATGCAGGAAGGCCCGCCAGGAGAGCATTACAATAGTCCAGTCTGGAGAGAACAAGAGCTTGGACAAGAAGTTGGGTTGCTTGCTCTGACAGGAAGGGTCTAATCTTCCTAATGTTGTATAAGGCAAACCTGCAGGACCGGGTAGTTGTAGCAATGTGGTCTGTGAAGCTTAACTGATGATCCATCACAACTCCTAGGTTTCTAGCTGTCCTCGAAGGAGTAATGGTTGATGAGCCCAGCTGTATAGAGAAGTTGTGATGAAGCAATGGGTTAGCTGGAATCACCAGGAGTTCTGTCTTCGTAAGGTTAAGCTGAAGGTGATGGTCATTCATCCAGCTAGAGATGTCACTCAGACAGGCTGAAATGCGAGCAGCTACCGTCGGGTCATCTGGTTGGAATGAGAGGTAGAGTTGGGTGTCATCAGCGTAGCAGTGATAAGAAAAGCCATGCTTCTGAATGACAGATCCTAATGATGTCATGTAGATGGAGAAGAGAAGTGGTCCAAGTACTGAGCCTTGAGGAACCCCAGTAGCAAGGTGGTGTGACTTTGAAACATCACCCCTCCAAGACACACTGAAGGATCTGTCAGAGAGGTAGGACTTAACCCACAGGAGTGCTGTTCCAGAGATGCCCATCTTTCTGAGGGTGGACAGGAGAATCTGGTGATTAACAGTGTCAAAAGCAGCAGAAAGGTCCAGTAAGATGAGTACCGAGGATTTTGAAGCTGCTCTTGCTAGTCGCAGGGCTTCAGTAACCGAGAGCAGAGCAGTCTCAGTTGAGTGGCCACTTTTGAAGCCAGATTGGTTGCTGTCCAGGAGGTTGTTCTGTACAAGGAATATAGAAAACTGGTTGAACACAGCTCGCTCAAGTGTCTTTGCAATAAATGGAAGAAGGGATACCGGTCTGTAGTTTTCAAGAAGCGCTGGATTTAGTGATGGTTTCTTGAGCAGTGGGCTTACCCGAGCCTGCTTGAATGCTGAGGGAAATGTTCCAGAGTGAAGAGAGGAGTTGATAACGTGAGTAAGCAAAGGTATGACTGAAGAAGAGATCGCTTGAAGGAGGTGAGTGGGGATCGGATCAAGTGGACAAGTAGTAGGATGATTGGACAGGAGAAGTTCGGAGACGTCCATCTCTGAGAGTGGGGAGAAGGAGGAGAAAGAGTGTGCATCGGTCATTGTGAAGTTGTCCTCAGTCTGCGGTGTGGAGAATTGGCCGCTGATGGATCTCGTCTTATTTGTGAAGAAAACTGCAAAGTCGTCCGCTGTAAGAGTCGATGGAGGAGGTGGTGGCGGTGGATCAAGAAGAGAAGAGAAAGTCTTGAAGAGTGTCCGAGCGTCACAACAGCTGTTAATTTTGTTGTGGTAGTAGGATGTTTTAGCCGTGAAGACATTTGCAGAGAAGGAAGAGAGGAGAGACTGATACACACTGAGGTCTGTAGAGTTTCTTGATTTCTGCCATTTCCTCTCTGCAGCCCTGAGTTTAGAGCGATGTTCACGGAGAACCTCAGACAGCCAGGGGGCAGATGGGGCAGTGCGTGCTGGTCTAGACAACAGTGGGCAAAAGTTGTCCAAGCAAGATGTTAAAGTGGAGCAAAGAGTGTCCGTAGCGCTGTTCGTGTCCAGAGCAGAGAACTGAGAGAGTGCAGGAAGTGAGGATGAAACCACAGAAGATAGGCGAGATGGAGAGAGTGAGCGTAGGTTCCGTCGAAAGGTGACCTGCGTTGGAGTGTGAGGCACTTCAGGAGTAAGTGCTAGGTTAGCAGTAATGAGGAAGTGGTCTGAGGTGTGCAGTGGAGCAACTGAAGAGTTGTCCACAGAGCAACAGCGCGTGTAGATGAGGTCCAGTTGGTTGCCTGATTTGTGAGTCACTGTAGTAGACACTAGCTTGAGATCAAATGAGGCGAGCAGAGTTTTGAAGTCAGCAGCCTGGGGTTTATCTAGGTGGATGTTGAAGTCACCAAGCAGTACCAGAGGAGTACCATCTTCAGGAAAGTTTGATAGCAGCACATCCAACTCCTCCAAGAAGTTTCCCAATTGACCTGGGGGACGATAAATGACCACAAACTGGATTTTAACAGGGTGGGTTACAGTAATGGCATGTGATTCAAATGAACCAGTACCTGTAGGTGATGGCTGAAGATCAAATTTCCATTCTTTTGATATAAGGAGACCTGTTCCTCCACCCCTCCCAGTGGTACGAGGAGTGTGGGAACAAGTGAAATTAGTGGAGAGGGCTGCAGGGGTGGCAGTATCTTCAGGTTTGATCCAAGTCTCTGTCAGTGCCATGAGGTTGAGACCGGAATGAGTAGCAAGAGAAGAAATGAAGTCTGCTTTGTTAACTGCAGACTGGCAGTTCCAGAGACCAACTGGAATAGAGAGCGTAGTAGTAGAGGTCAGAGGGACAGGCCGTAGGTTTGTCAGACAGGCCTTCCTGCGACGTCCGTAGCGTGCTCTCCGAGTGTTAGTAGTGATAGTAGAGATCTGAAAGCACATAGTGACTACAGGTGTAAGATATTTGAGAACAAGGTATACAAAAAGTAAAGAAAGAGGAAAAAAGCAATACTCAAGTGCCCTGTCGGTGTCCTTGCTCGGTGGAGTCGTGCAGGTAGAGTCGATCGTCTTTACACTCGTCCGTCTTCACACGAGGAGGGCTCACACGAGGGCTGCCGCGACCGCTGCCGCGGTGAAACTTAGCGCTTTTGTATTAGCCTGATTACCTGTGATTGAAGTCAGCTGGCCACGCCTCACTATTTAGCAGATCGAAACCAGGCAGTCCCGCGATAGGCAAACGCAAAACCAAGCGCCACTGTCAGCACGTATTAACCAGGGTAAGACACACACAATTTAAACCAAAAAACTTTCCTAGCAATGACGATCCCACACTAGTCTGATGAGAAAACAAGGCAAAACACTCACAAGCTGCTGTCCTTCTCTGTAGCTCGACTGTTTCTTCTGCTCCTCACAGGTGGTATTTCTAGGTCTGCCTTGTCATTGCGCTCCATGACAAACTCTCCTGGCTTTCTCTCCTTCCCTTCCTCCATCCCTCGCTCTCTCTCTCTCTCTCTCTCTCTCTCTCTCTCTCTCTCTCTCTCTCTCTCTCTCTCTCTCTCTCTCTCTCTCTCTCTCTCTCTCTCTCTCTACAGGTGGGGAATCTGGGTCTTCTCTTCATGTTGCTTTTCTTCATCTTCGCTGCTCTGGGAGTAGAGCTGTTTGGTGACCTGAGTAAGCATAACAAATACACATAAATAAGGACCATCTTTCCTCATGATCTAATTCACTCAGACATAAACACTTCCTCTCATGTATACATGCATACCTGTGCACTCCACAGGATCTTGGTTTTATGCACACTGAAATGCAATTCCCTATGGGGTTCGTGACACTATTTCTGGGAGTCCAAAAACTATAAAATGAAAATATGCTATGTTGAATATATTAAGTTAACTTTAACTACACTTAAAGTTAAGAAGCCAAAATAACTTTGACTGGCCCACATTAAAATTAACTAAAAGTTAAATTAAAATGTAATGCACCAGTATTTTCAATGTATCACAACAAAGTTTAAACACATTAATATGGTACTTTACACTTTATTATAGGCCAGACTTAAATGAAACACTCAGTTTAATACAATATGTTACAGGTTCCATCTCTCTATTCATCAAGGGATCCTTAAAAAACTAATTTAATTCATTTATTTACTTCCTTTATGAGGATGATTAGTCTACTCATGTTGTAACCCTCTAATCCTCTGATGGTACATATATTTATGTTTTAAATGACTCGATTTATTACTCTTGATTAGTTTATTGGTTTTAAATTGCTGTAAGATCACTTTTACATATTTAAGAAAGTTTTCCATCCTTGTCTGTAAGGGCAAACAATAAATATGGTACCTGCAGGAGATTTTCTCTAAAATACATGGCTGTAAATATACAGCCTGCCATGATTCATTGCAGCTCAGCACAATACCATGGTTGATGTAATTTCCATTTCGAATCAGCCGACTCAAGATAAACATAGAGACTTCATAATTCATATGCAGCTTTACAATGCTGTCCAAGTTTAATATATGGAGTCTGCAGGCTGAACTGAGATTGACTGTCTGCAAGGCAAACTTTTTTCTGTTGCTTCCCAACTAAGAATGAGTCCGGATCACTGAAAGGTTCAATGGGGAACCCAGAATGGTTCTTCTATGGTGTTGCCACAACCGCTTTTAAACCTTTATTTCTGAAAGTGTATGTTGAAAAAACATTCCAGCTTTTCATGGGGAGCACTTACTTTCTCACAGCACTGTAAACATGTAAAATAATGTGTTTGGCCATTATAAAAATATGTTGATCTGCACATTCCCAGACCATGTACCACTGACCTTTTCTTTCTGTCCCAGTATGTGATGAGCTGCACCCCTGTGAAGGTCTCGGCCGTTATGCCACGTTCAAGAATTTTGGCATGGCTTTCCTTCTGCTGTTCCGTGTATCCACCGGGGACAACTGGAATGGCATTATGAAGGTGGGACACAGTCATCTCATGGTGCTGAATTTCAATGATGCACACGGTTTGTTTTAAAATGCTTTGTGCGTGTTCTGACGACAGTTGTTAGCGACCTATTCACCTCTTATTTTTACACTCTGTGTGTCCACGTTGCAGGACACGCTCAGAGACTGCTCCCAAGATACAGGCATCTGCTACAACACGGTGGTGTCCCCCATTTACTTTGTGTCCTTCGTTCTGACGGCTCAGTTTGTGCTGGTCAATGTGGTGATCGCTGTGCTCATGAAACACCTGGAGGAAAGCAACAAAGAGGCCAAGGAGGAGGCTGAGCTGGAAGCCGAGATGGAGCTTGAGCTGGAGGCTGTGGGTGGAGATGGAAGAATATCCCGAGGGCACATGCCACCTATGGGACATGGTGACATTGGTGGATCAGGAGGGTCACCTTGGATCTCAAGAGACTCTCGAGATATCTCGGGACCTCTTTACCCCACAGACAGCCCACCTGCAGACATACGCAGAGACTCTGAAGATCACATGAAGACTGATCCCGATCCTCCTCATAATTTGGAGCCGCCATTAGAGGTGAGTGGAAATGCTGGATGTGAGGTCAGTGATGTGTACCTTCCATGGTGTAGTTTCCAGACTCAACACATGAGCCAGACTGTGTGCTACCTAGTTTAAAGCTGCTTACGGTACGACCACATCAGGCCAGCTAGGTTTCAGCAGGGGTGTCCAGCTTACTTTCATTTTGCTGAAACTTTTGAATAGGATGCTGGAGAGATTACATATTTTTGTAGGCCAAAACCCAGGAATGAGTTAGCATTTTAGAAACTCATTAAGAATTAAAGTCTGTGGTTAACACAATCTTAAGATATTTTCATGTTTTATTTTATGATGCAAAATACATCAGTGTAAAAATCAATGTGATTTTTCTTAAAGCTTTAACTTAACTAAAAAGTCGCTAAATGTGGGATAAATGTCATCACACTGAACAAGTAAACTCATCAACTCACTAGCCCACTTTATTTACAGCCTTGTGTATAATCATGCTTTGAAAACGTCATGCATTCTTAAACTTTCAGAATTGTTTTTCTTTTTACTGAAAGAGTTGTCAGATGATGTTAAAACATTCTGGTGATTGTACTTAGGTTTCAGAATTCATAAAAAAATTGTTTATTCGTGAAGGTTATCGTGATGAACAAAACATGTAGGAATCATAAGCCTTTGTTGGTCACAGAGCTTATTTTCTACAATAATCCTTAAGCCAGTAGAAAATCCTTTTGGGTTTTTGTTGAGGGAACCAGGGTGATGTTAACTTCTGGGTTGGCCTACAAAAATACAGTACATAACCAATGCAGCACTCTATTATTTAAATACACTATACTGTTAGACAACATACCATATCATGCCTCCATAACTGCCTGAATCCACTGAAGTCACTGATGCATATTAAAGGAAAGATTTTGGTTCAATTAAACTTAAGCATCTGCTGGATGCTCTCCATTACCACTGAAAATTATTTTGTCCTTCAGTTTGTTAAAACAAACACAAATCTTGTTTACAGCAGTGCACATACAGTACAAAGGAAGTTGATGGAGCAAGACCTTCAAGAGGGTTTAAAAGCAAAAAAAAAAAAAGTCTAGCTCATAGTTGGTTAAAGCATTAATGTCAGTGCACTTATATTAAGTTGTCTGTACAAAATATGCATTATTTGATATGCAAGTTGTTTTTAAGCAGTGGAACTACTGAGATTTTGGTTCTGCATTACCAATATAATTCCTGTGGATTTGACTCTATGTGAAAAGTCCCTTTTTGGTATTATTGCACGTATCATCTGAAAATGGGGTTTACTGGCTTTATATGGTCATGAGAGGAACTCTGCATAAAAGATGGTGAACAATTTTGTTTCTTTAGTATCATGTAAACACGTATAATGTTTAAGCCTTGTAGTCCTATACTTGTGTGCTTCAAAATTTATTTCAGTGCATTGCAGTGCCTCATTGATTTCTGCATACAGTAATTGTAAATATGATTTTTCTTTAAACATAGTAATGTTATTTTTTTGGTAATCAACAGCATAGTATTTAAATGGATAGTTAATATATATGATATGAATATCTCGATGTCACACACTATGTAAAATACGCAGTATTATTTTCCTGCATTGTTTATCGCCACAACTGTTTATTTGTTAAAAAATTAGTCTGTTACGATAAGGGCTTACAGATCATTACTATCATGCATTTAGGTTTACTGAAAATACATGTTTTAAAACACTGAGTTGTTATTTTTAAAGTGGGGAAGTCCATTGGCTTCTGTTATTATCATATGGAGATGTGACTGTTGTTTGCTCCTCATAAATTTAGTGGTTGGAGGTCAGACTGATGCCATGGGAAAGTAGTGATACAGGCCTCTTCTTTTTTTAATGCAGACTGGCTATTTCTAGAATACCAGCCATTTTTTTTTAAGTTAACAATGACATTATCCCTCCAGCTCTCTTCTGAAGTGTGGCCGTGCTGAAATGTTTTGCTTAGCATCAGGATAAATGTTCATAGAGCTCTAGTTCCCCCTTGTGAACGTCAGTGGTACAATCAAGTATTTCACCTGTGAGCAATGTATCTTTGTCACTTTAAAGCGCAATACTACATCTGATCGGCACATAATGAATTGCACTACTGATTTAACTAATGAATCTTAGCTATTCTGGTTTAAAGGATCAGTTCACTTAAGATTTAAAATTCTGTCTTTATTTAATCACCGTTGTTGCAAACTTACTTTCCTCTGTGGAACAGAAGTCCATTGTTCAGAATGTCTGCTTTTGTGTTCCATGGAAGAAAGTTAAGTCAACAACTTGGGTGATTAAATGATGTCATCTTAATTTTTGGGAGAACTGATTCTTAGAAAATGAATTCTTAAGGCTTACTAAGTAGCTTGTTTATACTTTTGTAAATCTTCTTTCTGGCTGCTTGTGTTATAGTCTAGGAACTTCTCTCCTTCCTTCATTTCTCCTCTGTTTTTTCTCTGTGTAATGTCATTCATGTCACCGCTCATCATCTCCTCTGCCTCTGTCTGCTCTCTTTCTCTCTCTTCGTCATTCATCCTGTCTGTCACATGCTGGGGCTTTTAGCGGAGGCCTATGTTTGACTCAGTTTCCCTGGTGATCCAGGGCTCATTGGAAGGAGAGCTCAGCCTCATGGACAACCTATCCGGCTCCATCTGCCACTACTACGCTCTGCCCCCCCTTCACAGCAAGCACTGCACTGAGAAACAGGTCAATGGCATCCCCTTTCACCCAGCTTTGTCTTGTACCACACTCCTCTTCTCTCTCTGTCTGTTCTTTCCCTTCTTCTCTCCCTCCTTTTCTCTCTCTCTGGACCACTTAAACTTACATAATCGCACAGAAGCTTCTGTGTGTCACTTACAAAACCACCTCTGCACTCTGCGATTTCCAGCGCTCTTTAGAAGGACTTGGTTCTGCTCCAGTAATAACTGTACTTATTTCCTGATCCCATATGAGTGACAAAGGCTTGCAAAATTGTGTGAGATGTGTGCCTCGCTCCAAAGATCATTAATACCCCAAAAAGTGATGGACTCATCAGGCTGGAGTAGAAGAGTGTGTGGATCGATAAAGAGCGGGACCACTGTTGAATTATGCAAGGAAATCTCTTTTGGTCTGTTTCACATTGAAATATTTCATTAAATTGCATTAGCATTGCAAGAACGAAATATTTATTTATTCTGTAATGTCTTTATGGAAATAGCTGGCACTTTTATTTTGATGACTTTGCAAAAAGTTGTTCCAACCCAAACTCTCAGGAACAATTAGACGATGCAGCATGAAAGATTTCGCCTACTGACATTTGAGGATTTATGAAAGAGATTCCATATTATTTCTCTTTGAAGGTAACTGAATTTGACCTTGTTTTCTGATATCATTTTAATATCTGAGGACCATTAAACTTCAGGATATCTATACTGGCTACTGAAGGAAGGTAATGCATTCTGGAAGGTGTTTCCATCAGGGCTGATCAAATTTCTGAATAGAAGTATTGGCTCTCTTTTAGTTTATAATTGTGAAATTGAATTTCATTAGCCATGCCCTACAAGAATTTGAATTTGAGTTGGTATGACAGGAAGAATTACAGTATTTAATTTCAAAGAAATTCAACCCAAATATTTATCCGTCTGTGTCTATTTATCTGGTCTATAAACCTTTGACGAGCTATTCCTTCCTAGTTAAGAATTAGTTATATGAATTTCTTTGAATTTGAATTCCTTACATTTGAGATTTGAATCGTACTACATCTATCCTGTTTGCTACATCAATTCAGAAATTGAACTGGACTTTAAAAAACCTTCTTAGTCCAAATCCAAATGGCACATAACCCCACTTTCAACGTACTGAACTGATATGTTCACAAAAATGAACTGACTTCACCACTTTAAGTTGTATTAATTCACTTGCACTAACCTGTGTTATAGTATGTGCGTGTCTTCTAACTGTGCATGTGCTGGTTGCCCGTCTTACTGTTGGCTCGTCTCTTCTTCTTTAGATTCCTCTAGCCGAGATGGAGGCTCTATCTCTGGCGTCGGAGAAATCCTGGTCCTTAGCTCTGACGGATGACTCTGTCCCAGATGATTTTAACCCCCTCTTACTAACCAGTCAGGAGTGCAATGTATTTAACAGTAGAGCAATGTTCATTTTCCACTCCTGCCTCCCAGCCTTACACTGCTTCCAAAGACATTTGCCCTCTCCACCCTGCTTCAGTATTTGACCCTGAGTACTTCGGCCCTAGGCCCTGTAATAGATTTCCTCAGTTAAATGTTTTAAGCTACAACCCGAATTCCGGAAAAGTTGGGACGTTTTTTAAATTTTAATAAAATGAAAACTAAAAGACTTTCAAATCACATGAGCCAATATTTTATTCAAAATAGAACATAGATAACATAGCAAATGTTTAAACTGAGAAAGTTTACAATTTTATGCACAAAATGAGCTCATTTCAATTTTGATTTCTGCTACAGGTCTCAAAATAGTTGGGACGGGGCATGTTTACCATGGTGTAGCATCTCCTTTTCTTTTCAAAACAGTTTGAAGACGTCTGGGCATTGAGGCTATGAGTTGCTGGAGTTTTGCTGTTGAAATTTGGTCCCATTCTTGCCTTATATAGATTTCCAGCTGCTGAAGAGTTCGTGGTCGTCTTTGACGTATTTTTCGTTTAATGATGCGCCAAATGTTCTCTATAGGTGAAAGATCTGGACTGCAGGCAGGCCAGGTTAGCACCCGGACTCTTCTACGACGAAGCCATGCTGTTATAGCTGCAGTATGTGGTTTTGCATTGTCCTGCTGAAATAAACAAGGCCTTCCCTGAAATAGACGTTGTTTGGAGGGAAGCATATGTTGCTCTAAAACCTTTATATACCTTTCAGCATTCAAAGAGCCTTCCAAAACATGCAAGCTGCCCATACCGTATGCACTTATGCACCCCCATACCATCAGAGATGCTGGCTTTTGAACTGAACGCTGATAACATGCTGGAAGGTCTCCCTCCTCTTTAGCCCGGAGGACACGGCGTCCGTGATTTCCAACAAGAATGTCACATTTGGACTCGTCTGACCATAAAACACTATTCCACTTTGAAATAGTCCATTTTAAATGAGCCTTGGCCCACAGTACACGACGGCGCTTCTGGACCATGTTCACATATGGCTTCCTTTTTGCATGATAGAGCTTTAGTTGGCATCTGCTGATGGCACGGCGGATTGTGTTTACCGACAGTGGTTTCTGAAAGTATTCCTGGGCCCATTTAGTAATGTCATTGACACAATCATGCCGATGAGTGATGCAGTGTCGTCTGAGAGCCCGAAGACCACGGGCATCCAATAAAGGTCTCCGGCCTTGTCCCTTACGCACAGAGATTTCTCCAGTTTCTCTGAATCTTTTGATGATGTTATGCACTGTAGATGATGAGATTTGCAAAGCCTTTGCAATTTGACGTTGAGGAACATTGTTTTTAAAGTTTTCCACAATTTTTTTTATGCAGTCTTTCACAGATTGGAGAGCCTCTGCCCATCTTTACTTCTGAGAGACTCTGCTTCTCTAAGACAAAGCTTTTATAGCTAATCATGTTACAGACCTGATATCAATTAACTTCATTAATCACTAGATGTTCTCCCAGCTGAATCTTTTCAAAACTGCTTGCTTTTTTAGCCATTTGTTGCCCCCGTGCCAACTTTTTTGAGACCTGTAGCAGGCATTAAATTTTAAATGAGCTAATTAAGTGGATAAAAGTGTAAAATTTCTCAGTTTAAACATTTGCTACGTTATCTATGTTCTATTGTGAATAAAATATTGGCTCATGTGATTTGAAATTCCTTTAGTTTTCATTTTATTAAAATTTAAAAAACGTCCCAACTTTTCCGGAATTCGGGTTGTAGTTACAACACAGTTTTAGCTGAATGTTCTTCAGAGTGGTACCTTGAAAGTCCCCTTGGTTTCTTGTGGTACATGATTTTGTATAGTTACTGAGCTAAAAGTGTCAAATCGTAGTGACACTACTAACCTAACAACTAAATTTTGTAGTAGCTACCTTAAAATAAGTGCATGTTTTCTAGTGACAAACTATTTTAGTATCAGCTGACAAAATGCTATAATAATATTGCTATACTTTATATATAACATTTATATAATATTTTGTCAATTGCTGCTGTTAATCACTATAATTTCTGCTTATTTACACTGCAGTTACAAAAGTTTGGTATCGGTACGTGTTTTTATATTTTTGAAAGAAGCATCTTGTGTTCACCAAGACTGCATAAAAAAAGAATATTACAATTTAACTGTTTTCTGTTCTAATATATTTAAAAATGTTATTTAATGTATTTTATGTGGCAAAGCTCAGTCAGTTGTCAGTCGATACTCCAGTCTTCATAGTCATATAATTCCTCAGAAATTATTGTAATATGTTGATTTGATGTTGAAATTTTGTACTTTTTTTTTCAGGTTTATTTGCTGAATAGAAAAATCACCTGCCACTTTTGATCAATGTAATGCATCCTTGCTGAATAAAAGAAATAATGTATTTAGAAAAATCTAACTGAGCTTTTGAAAGTTAGTGTACATTAAATATAAATAGATATTACATTTAGAGTTCAGTATAATATAATATAATATAATATAATATAATATAATATAATATAATATAATATAACTTTAATTTGTGTAGAGGTCAGTATGTTTGACATTTGAATGCAACAAATGATCAACCAGAATCAACTATTCCAGAGATATAGCTACTTTCTTGCAGTAGCTTGTAGTTTAACCAACTACTGCTTCAAGAGAGCATCTCGACTGTAGTTTAGCTACTTTATAATATGAGTAGCTTGTATATTAACAAACTAGTTTCCAAGCTTCCCTAACACTGGTGCTACTCTCTGCATGTGTAACCTTATTAAATACCTGCCATGCCAGGGATGTATGATTAATTTATACCAAAACTATGCCAGTAATCTGTTTTCTGACACTTGGTAGTCTGATGAATTTGTAAAAGTAGAGCACCTTTTTCATAATCACTTTATGCAGTTGAGAGGCAAGTGCGTTTGGAAGCTTTGGGGGTTTCTATGCGTCTTTCTCTTTCTCTCTTTCCCTCTCTCTGTACATTATGCACCAGCCTGGTGTTTGTATGGTCCAGTCCTGTCCAGTAGAGTAGTATTACTGCCTGTCAATCTGCTCCTTTCCTGTTTGGGGTCTGCAGCTATGTCCATATTCTTCCTCCCACACATCTAAAGGCCATTTCTGAATCTCTTCACCATCTAGTCTCTTCATACTTTTTAGATGTTCCTGTTTGCATCCTTAATCTATCTGTCTGCATATCTGCCCGTGTCTCTTTGTTTTTGTTTCATGATTTTAGCTGTCTTATCTTTTGTGTTTTAAAAGTGAAGTTTCATCCTAGTACCATGCTTCTTGAAAGAATACAGGAGTGTGGTATGGGGTTGGCTTCTGCTGTCTGCCAGCTACAGTAGTACAGGCTCTGGGTGCAGCTTCTGAAGGGAGGAGGCTGATGATTTCTGTCACCTTGCAATTGAATTCATATTCATTGTCTCAGGAATATGCCCATAGACCCATAAATAATTTATACAAAGCATCTCTCAGATGAGTGAGATTTAGATCCAGCCTGTTCAAATTTTTCTGTTGTATTTATGTGGATGAAAAAAAGGCAGAAAAATGTGCACGGAGATTTGCATAACTTCACAATGTCCATAAAACAGGATAAAAATACCATTGTTGTGAGATATAAATGTTAACCACAAAAAAAGATCAAAAACTAAACTAAAGTGGAAGGGAGCAAATTTACTCAAAGCACATTTAATCACAAATAATGATCAGAATATAATGGACAAATATACATATATATATATATATATATATATATATATATATATATATATATTACAAAACAATGGAAATCTGTGAATATGAATGTGGAAATTGTAAAAAAAAAATATATATATTTACTCTTACTATTGTTTACTGTTCTCTGTATCTCAATTTTAGGTTCTTAAGACTCATTTAACAGATTTACAGACCAAAATGTCCAAACAGAGTCAGTGTGTCTGATTCAATCCGATTCATGAATCATTCAGTTTTGTGAGCTGGATGAGGCAATTCACAAAAAAAAAAAAAAAAAAAAAAAAAAATATATATATATATATATATATATATATATATATATATATAGTGAATGTTCATATTTCCATCTGTAATTTAAATGTATATACAGTATATAATACATTGATATGAACAATTCATTAGATGTAAATATTCATAAAAGAAATATATATTTGCATTCATACAACATGATTTATGAGAGCATGTTTCTTGATCAGTCTCCTCCCTGTGTATCTAGTGCACAGTGATGTTTGCCTTTCATTGTATGCTAACCAGTCCAGCCTCTATGTATTAGGGACAATGTGTGTGCGTGTGCGTCCATGTGTTCATAAGGGGCCCCTGATGCTCCAAACACAAGTACCAGCTCTCACCTTGACATGCATCCCTTTTAATGCCCCTCAGACCACAGCTCCAGCAGATCCCACAGACCCCCAGCAACCAGACAAGCCAGCGGATGAGCACTTACTGTACGTGAAGAAGACCTCAGTGGGCCGCACACATTCTCTGCCCAATGACAGCTACATGTTCCTGCCGCTGCAGCCCAACTCAACCCACAGTACTCACACAACTTCACCTCACCTCACTCAAACAGGTAGAGCACTGCATTTTATTTCTGAATTTAAAATGTGGTTCTTATACAAAAATCAATAATTGTGTAATATGAAATGACTCCTCACACAGGCTCTACAGGCTCTATCCAGTCTCAAACAGAAGAACCCACAAAGCACTTGACTGTGCCCACCGATCTGTTCAGACCGATCAGTCCTCATAGCCTATCAGACTCAGAGAGCATTCCACGAATCCCCCCACCTCGCCGGGCACACACTCTCACACGAACCCTACGCAGACAGGTCAGTTCAGGTTCAGTATTCTCAGTTCTTTCACTACTTTCTTAGAAATGTGTTTTGCTTGCAGAGTCTATTCTGTTATCAAATGGTGAGGAATCCTGTTTTTTTTTTATTTTTTTTTTTATTTCACATAGTAGCTCAGTTTCAAAACCTAGTAAGCTGCCTCAGTACATAATATAATGCTTCTTATATGTTCAACCGCCACATACACAACCATTCAAAAGTTTGGGGTCAGAAAGATATTTAAAATGTTTTTGAAAGAAGACTTTTATGCCCACCAAGGCTGCATTTACTGTATTTGATAAAAAGTACAGTAAAAACAGTAATGTTGTAACATTTTGTAACAGTTTTAGTAATATCGTATGGTATTACAATTTACAGTATAATAACACTTTTCAGTTTGTATAATATAGTACATTTGCATTTGGGATTCAACTTTAGAATCTGGCTGAATTAAGGTATTTTAAACATCAAAATAAGTTGGAATAACCTCAGGAGCGGCATATTACTGTGTTGCCTCTGTAGGAAGCTCACTAGGTTTTGTAACAGAACAGTGTTCTCTGCTCGTCTTCTCTGGATTTTGATTGGAGACTTATGGGAATTCAACTGGTATGAAGTCTGACATATCTGCACTGTTGATCTCTCCCTCTGGCTAGTATATTTCTTCTCTAAATCCTTCCTGCATTCTCTCCTTTTTTTCTGCTGCTTTTTGCCCTTCGTACCCTCTAATGTGACTTACTCCGAGCAGCTCAGCATGGTACAACCCAAGCCTGACCCCGAGCTGCTCCTGAGGCACAGATACTCCTGTTTCTGAGAGAGCCGGAATGGGCTGCTTGGGTCAGCTGGCCTCCTGCTCCACAGATCCTTGAACTCCGTCCCAAAATCTTTCCCTGTTTCTCCTACCACAACCCTTAAATCCCATTCCTCCAGTCCAATGCATTTCAACATGTCTACTGTAAAGGCCAAAACTGCAGGGTAAAGATCAAGAGGAATTGAAGGATTGGACAGAAATAATTAACACAGATAATTTTAATTATGGTAATTATGATTTATGAAAATCTTCCCAAAATTATGTATTAAAACTGTGACTTTAGCTTCTTGTTTTTAACATTAACTTAAAAAATATATAATATAAATATATAAAATATATATATATATATAAAAAAAAAAATATATATATATATATATATATATATGTATGTGTGTGAAAGTGAAAGTGAAGTGACATTCAGCCAAGTATGGTGACCCATACTCAGAATTTGTGCTCTGCATTTAACCCATCCGAAATGCACACACACAGAGCAGTGAACACACACACACACTGTGAGCACACACCCGGAGCAGTGGGCAGCCATTTATGCTGCGGCGCCCGGGGAGCAGTTGGGGGTTCGATGCCTTGCTCAAGGGCACCTAAGTCGTGGTATTGAAGGTGGAGAGAGAACTGTACATGCACTCCCCCCACCCACAATTCCTGCCGGCCCGGGACTCGAACTCACAACCTTTCGATTGGGAATCCGACTCTCTAACCATTAGGCCACGACTTCCCTTGTGTGTGTGTGTGTGTGTGTGTGTGTGTGTGTGTGTGTGTGTGTGTGTGTGTGTGTGTGTGTGTGTGTGTGTGTGTGTGTGTGTGTGTGTGTGTGTGTGTGTGTGTGTGTGTGTGTGTGTGTGTGTGTGTGTGTGTGTGTGTGTGTGTGTGTGTGTGTGTGTGTGTGTGTGTGTGTGTGTGTGTGTGTGTGTGTATATATATATATATGTATATATATATATATATATGTATATATATATATATATATGTATATATATATATATATATATATATATATATATATATATATATATAAACCATAATACATCACATTATTAAAATATATATATATGATTTTCCGGACATGCCATTTAGTCAGTCATTCGTCATGCAATGTAAAATCAATTTCCTGACACTAGGGGGCAGCATAGTTTTAACCCTACAAGTTTCATCATAGAACAGGAACGCTTATGGCTCTGCCTATTACTTATGTTAGCTAACTGTCCAAATTTGACATGGTTCCTCGTGATCTTTAGCCCCTCACAAAACACCCACCCACCTCTCTCCTACTGGGGCCAGTGTCTCTCTTGGACTCCCTTGATTAAAAGAAAGTGACAGTTTTAGGTAGAATTCTGAGAGAGGAGACCCCAGGAAGAGACATGGGTTTTGTGGTCTGTTGCAGTAGCCCAGTGGCTCAGAGTGCAGTCTGCCAAACAGTGCCTGTAGTTTTGTAGGGTAAATGTTTCTCTGCCCTAGTTAAAACAGTCCATCTGTTACAAACTTTTCTCTGAAAGTGCAATTGATATTGTAAGTTTTCACCTATGTGACTTCACACACAGCAGTGGCATGTACAGTACTGCCACTCGGGCATTGTGTCCGTTTAGTTGATGTCAAATTGGAGACAAAGATATAGAGCAAAAGGAAGACAACTATTTATTTGCCAATTTCTCCAATAGTCTGTACACTTTCTGTTTTTGTTGAAAGTGCACACAACATACATTTCCTACCAGTGGAAGCAATAAGAATGACCAGGGGCGGTTCTAGGGTCTAGAGATATTCATGTTTTGCCCAAACCTCTGAGGATACATATGAATAATCATTTGTTTAAATATTACAATAATATAAACTTTAAAGTAAGGCATCATTTTTATGAAGTTAATATTTATATATTACTGGATATAAAAAATAAAAGGTCTCATCTCTATGCATGCCAAAAATTCCATGCATGCCTAAAAGCTTTCTATAGCTGTGTTCAGGTTGACAGTAGTGTTGTGACTTTCACTTGTCATTGTCAGTGGTTTGGTTAAGTTAGTTTACTGTTTATATGAGTGTTTTTGAGGGAAAAAACTGTTGCTTTACCAAAGGGTGTGAAGTTCATGGCCTTGGTCATGGTTTTTATAAAAGTGTTTTACAATATATATATATATATATATATTGGGGCATAAGCACTGGAAGCCCATCCCTAGGACCGCCCATGAGACTAAAAGGTGTAAGAATGTTTTCAGCTGGTGGTTAACTAGTTGTTGAATTAAGAATTTTACTTCATAATTTGTAACTGCTATTAAGCAAGTGTTATTGACCTTTCTAGCACAATTTAAGCACTATTTTTGTCGGTTTAAAGGTTTAACGTTTGGCCGGAATGTTTTGGTACATTTTGTGGCAAGTTACTTAATTTGATACATTCAAGTTTGTTACAAACTTTTAAAAAAGAAGAACAACAACATCAGATTCTAAATGTTGGCTACCTATGATTAGGGCAATGAATGCATTAAAACAGATGCCCTGAGGCAGTCTCTCTATTTTTCTAATTTCACCTCAAATCCTTTGAAGCAGAGAGCTTGTGGAGTGCAATGCTAATGGTGAACTCCACTCTAACTCCACGCCCCCCCCCCCCCCACCCCCTCCACTGGCTTCTACAACCCTAACATCTCATACTAACCAGTCTCCCTCTCACCTGTTCATGTCCTAATCCCTAATGTTACCCCTTACCTTCCCCTCACCTCCTCCCGTCCCTGCTCTCCTCAGGTGGCAGTGAGTGCTGACTCTCAGGAGACTCTATACACAGAGGGAGGGGAAAACGAGGGTCCCCTGGGGCTCAGGGAACTGTCGGACCCCCCTGTCAACCTTCCACCTCAGCAGCAGCACCAGCCTTCCCTCTTCCTGGTTCCTGCCACACCAGGCGCCTCCCCAAAACCATTGCGACCTAGTGTCCACACGCAGCACAACCCCTTCGATCAGTATAATGTGTTCTCCAGTCGTTCCTGCTCTCCGCCCCTCTCATCCCCGGCCGCCAGGAAGCAGGAGGAAACAGACTCTGTGGATCAGGAGGTTTCCAGAATCATCCGGGCGGGGCTTGCAGGGAGGAGCGACGATGGGATCAGAGAAGGGACAGGAGATCAAGGTGCAAGACGTCAGCTTAAGAAGTACCACAGTGTGGACACTCAGGGCCAACGATCTCTGCTGTTACCACGGCCCTTGTCCTGGCTTGAGGACCCACGTCGGCACTCCATCGAGGTTTATTCGTCCATGCAAAGCAGTCCCCAGTGCAGTTCAATCTCCTCCGGCTTCGTCTCACATGCCGATAGCCTCCAGCAACAGTCCTCACCATGCAGCCGCAAGAAGAAGATGAGTCCGCCGTGCATTTCTGTGGATCCACCCGAAGGTTCCAAGCTTCCGGGAGGCTTTCATGCTGCTCTGGGGATGGTGCCACCCCCGTTGCCAATTCGGGACACTTGCCTGAGGAGGCGAGCTCATTCCAGTGACTCCAAAGACTCATTTGATTTGGGTGGAGGAGATGGGCTGCCTCAAGAGTGCGTCCCGAACTCCAAGCTATTGACTCTGCCTAGCTTGTCTTTTGAGAAAACAAGCTCTGAGCACTGAACACTTGACTTACCCATTCACACACACGCACACACATGACACGATGCACTCTGTGTATCCGTGATGGTGATAGTAATAGTAATAATATCTTAGAGAGTAATAATGCTAAATGCAACAATGGTGAATACTCCATGATCATGAGGAATAGTAACTATACCTTGTATTTTTTTCGCTACTGCCAAAAGAACACAAAAAGACATTTTGCTGAGGATTAAACAAGTCAATAACGGGACTCTCTCCCCTCAAAGATGCCAGCGGATCTGTTAGGCAACCTCATGACCTCCTTGTGGAGGTGAGCGCAGAGCCCAGGGGAGGGCGTCCCCTACTCACCGTTGTGAAGACTTCACAGCACTGTATTGCTGAACTCCCTAAAGGGCACTGATGAAGGTATAAAGCAATATGAACGTTTTAGAGACACTATTTTCTTAAATTATTGGATGTAGACTTTTTTTCAATTTTTGTTATAGTTTTGTCTTTTTGTGATTTTCTCTTTTTCTCAATGTTTAAATCATTTGTTGTTTGCTTTATTTTTTCACCGTAGAATTTTTTAGCCTTCTTGTTTTAACAAAGACAAAAAGAAAGAGAATTTTTCAAAATGCTGGGATCCATGTTTTTGTAGGGATAATGGTATTATTATTATTATTATTATTAATAATAATAATGGTGATATTATATATCTCTTTAAAATAAAGCATTAAACAGCTCTTTGTTTTTTAAGCACAAGCATTAGACTGGTGTGCCCTGACTAAAGAGTCTATTGAACACATCTGCAGAATGGATAGCGCGCTACTCTAATGGAAGAGAACAAATACTTGAATTAATTGAATTCATGAAGCAGAAAATCACTGCAAAACACACTCAAGGCACAGAAAACCAGAGAAGCATTTCTTTTACATTTCATTGGATATCTGGTTTAATTTCTGATTTTTTTGGCACATTTTTGAACACCAGCTTAATCTAGTTAAATAAATGCTATATTATCAGTACAGCTCATACAATATTTGTGTGAAATTTTAACATTCAAAGAAATCTGAGAAAAGCAAAACATTTGAACATTTTGTCATTAAAGTAGTCTCAAGAACTTTGTTCTTGAATTAAAATGTTGAGAGGATTATTTTTCCATTTTGCTTGGCAGATCTGTCTGCGCTGTAGGACCAGCAAAAATAAATAAAACATGACTCAAATTCTGCATTGAGGTTGAAAGTGGACCGGGAGTAAACTATGAGAAAATGGGGTGTCTTGTTAAATCAAAGTTTTGTAAATGTATTTAATATACAAGAAACACGGCTTTCATCTCTCTGCTCTTAATGACCTGAAAAACAGCACTTAAATTAAGAACTACCGTGCAAAGATTATCCTCATCAAGTTTATTATGAATTATTTTGAAAGATAATTTCCTTCCTTTAAAACTCAGGTCCAACTCTGTAATATACCCTTTTTTTGCTTCATAGCCCTGGATGTTGTATATGTTGTATATGGCTTCAGTGTGTTTGAACCTTGTTTTTGTCATTGGACCAATTTCTGAATGATTTACTCGTTTCACTTCAGCAATTGACATAAGCTTTCTCCATTCCCACTTGAATTATGCATGGGCAGAATGCATTGTGAGTGGTATGCATCAGGATGGTGTTCATAATTATTGTTGGATGTGCAAAGCACTTAAATGATGCTCTGTACAACTCTGCATTGCACAAGACATTTGGTTACCATATAAATGCTTTAATAGTGGTGTGTAATTATACCTCAAGGACATCTTTCGGGGTGTGATTCTTCCGGAAAAATCCGGCTTTTCCGACCTGAAAATGATGCTCTCGTAAATCAAGAAAAAAAAAAAAAAGTGTGTGGGGGGGGGGGGGGGGGGCATTCACCGTTCTGAATGCGCACACACCCAACCATCTACTCATGTGAACAGCTTCAGTTGACTGTCGAAGACAGTGAACACGGGTGATTCATGTAAGCAAATCCAATATATTGTCTTTCATTTTTATATGCAGGTCTAGTAAAATTTGACCAATCAATTGATCACTTTTGTCATGATTCCATAACATTAATGTTAAACGATTCTGGGCTAACTTAGCAAAGTAACGCCATGTTGTTTATTGCTTACTTCTAGCTAGAAAGTTTAGCAGCTTCTACAAGGCTCGAAATTGCCAACATTTTTGTCTTATATGCTCCTGAAATTTAATCTGTGCGACCTAAAAATATATTTGGGAGTAACGTTATATGCGCGCAGCATATGAGCATATCTGTCCACTAATGACTCGTCCGATTTGTGAACTAATGACTCCTTTGAACCGATTCACTTTAATGAATGCTTAAATCTGATCTGGGTCGAGTTTCCCGATAACGATGTATCTTAGCTCTGAAGAGCGCTCTCAACGTGCAAGGTTATAAACGCTCGCCGCAATTCCACGCACTTTTCCCAAAAACTTTACTTGACATGAACGCGTTCTACGTGCTACTTAAGAGTCGCTGTCCATTCGCGAAATTCGTGCTGAACCTGATGGAATCGTATTCTGAACGTTCAACCTAATAATCGTCTTCTGTTGTGAATTAGCAATCATAGAAGTCTATAATAAAGCACTGACAAAATGGATGACCAAAAACACAAGAAAAGATACCTTTCAAAAATATAGAGGCAAATAAAGATGTTATTTTTAATAGATGTAAAGGACACCATAGAAATAAGGAAAAACAAAACATCTGGGAGGACAAGAAATGCCCAATAAATGGCTAGTTTTCGTGCACGTCAGCAGCAAGTTATTGACAGATTTTTTGGATTTCATCCCTATTTTGCCCAGTCTTTGAAGCATATTTCCCACATTACTCCTTTAATGATTTTTTTTTTGTTCAATCATTTAATTTAGATGTGTATTTAAATTTTTCTTCCCTTTTTTAATTATTTAATTTATAAATTCATTTAAACAAAAAACAAGTACAATATTTTGTATTAATTTATTATTATACTATATAAATTATGTCACTGTGTGCGTGTGTGTGGGGGGGGGTAAGCACCGTATAGTTTCCTGCTTTTTTGTCCTTTGTCGATCACACCTACAATATGATCTTTAGTGTGGAATATTTTGAACTAGGTGACGCTAATACAAAAGAATGCAAATGGAAAGTGCCATCTGTTTGCTATATTATTTAATACTTTTATACTTCAAACAGTTGGCTAACATATCAGAGTATAAACTCTTCTTTGACACTTAAAGAAGGTGATGACGTTCCCACTCAGCTTTTCCATGAAACTGCAAAATCCTGGAAAACATCTTGAAGTGACCAGATGGAAAAGGAAAACATTGAAGATGTTGGTAAACATCCCCAGGAGGAAATGACAATTAACCTCCACTGTGCTTCTTTGCATGTAGATCATGTTAGCAATTCGGCTTGTCCCTGGATTCCCACTCCTAAAACGAAACCTAATAGCTGAGGAACTTTGATATTCAAGCTCCTCCATGCAGTAGATGAGTATTGGAAAATCTATGATAACTTCATTTACTGAACACGCTGACGCCATCAATGTGACTTCCAAAACATGACGCAGTTCCCGTTGAAGATTGTGGTAAGATGACTTGGCTGAACATTTGGGGAAACAACACCTCAAGAGACATTTTAGGTGGGTTAAAAACTCAAAGGCCACATTTACCAGCCAAAAAAGACAGGGTAGGTAACTTTCTTTGGTATGTTTAACTATCATTCAATTACACCTTAACGCCATTTGTTTTGTCTTAAATGAGGAGTTCAGGAATCAGGACCCTGTGGTCTAGCCTGCGGACCTGGTCTGAGCCTGTTAAAGTCTTTATCCTGTTGTAGTCACTGTATCTGGTTCCTTAGCGCTGGCAGTTCAGGGCCCCAGGAACCTCTTGGGTCTTCTAGGGCAACAGCAGTTGTTGTTGTTGGACCTGTGAATGAAAAAATAAATATATAAATTGTTTATCTTTCTCAAATGTTTATATTCTTTCTGCCTGTCAGTGGTTTTATTCCAAAGTCTCTCATTCTGTCCTCATTTATCATTCTTTCTCATGTGTACAATAAATTAGTGCAGAGAAATTCATAAAGATTGATCCCATATCCCATAATTATTCTGTGGAGTGAGGTGCACAAGAAAGCAATAGCATAACCAATACCTGACATTGCATGATGTCTGCACAAAAAACATCAAAATTGTATTATCCTGTCAAAGAAAAACAGCAAGATTTATATTACATTCACAAGTATCTAAGGAAATAAAGAAATAAAAAAATCATTTTAAAAGTGAATGATAATACTCATGACTCATGCCCTCAATACCAAAAATTGTAAACATGTTGAATTTTATATGTGTTTACATATACAGTAAAAGAAGCTTGAGCTGAACATTAGAGCGTGTTTTAAGAACAGGGAATAACATTGTTTTATGTTATCTGCCAAAAAATACATTTAATCATCATGATCAGATTTTAGATTTAAAAAGCAGAGAGAGATCGAAGAGATTGTTAAAAACAGAACATCTGTGCAGAAATATTCAGACACAATCTCGTAAGAGATCTAGTCACTTTGCCATCAGTTTGACCATCAGGTCTATCCTAAAATGTTATTGTTTCATGTCAAACAGACATTATGTTTCTGAATGTCTGTGACTTGTTTATTCTTTTGATTTATAGGGCCATACATCATTCTAAATCCCTTTTGTTTATTGGCGGCAAGAGTGCACCAAAATACTTGATTAATAATGAGAGATGATATTAGATATTAGACCACTGGCACCAGGGTGAATTGTTTTCTGACAAATTTGTCACCAGCTTTTGACTAAACATGATGTTTCTTCATTTACTAAAGGTTTGTGTGGTTCTTATCCTCCACTGCTAAACCAAAACAGAATATTTTTTTTTTAAATACTCAAAGTTGCAAAAATACACTAAGCAGCATTAAAACAAGTGTGCTGTCATCGTGCTGTAATTCAGCCCTACACAAACCATCAGCACTATGCAGTACAAGACCATTTAAAGAGATCACTGAACATTGAGATGCTAAAAACCCAAAACCCTTCACAAGCCATTAAAACCTATAACCCTGCCTGTCTCCTGTATTCTTAACCCTACATAATGGTTGAAGAAGGTAAATACAGGCTGACTAATAGGCTGTATCTCCTGTTCCAAACAGAAGCTCGATCCACCCAAGATAATCACAAGAGGAGGAATCCTGCACGTCGGCCATGTAGTGACAGACACCCATCACATAAAAGTATTTTAGAACATAAAATAAACAGTACACAGAAATTGAGCTCTCCCAAATTTCATGTTATTCAGCACATTTGGTCACTGTCATTAATTTGCCTATTCTAGAGAAAAAGAGACTGCAAAAAAGTTTTGTGGTGAGCAGTTTTCACACTAGTGCTGCATGTCTGTTTAGGCCATTGGTTCAGACTTGTGTGCAGTACATTGTGTGTGGCATACAGTACATTCATGCGATAGGAGTCTAGGGTTATGATCTCTGCTGATTTTATCTCATCCACTTCCTGTTGTTAAGGTCTAAGGCCGTTCAGCTCTTCACGTTTCGATATGTTCTTGATTCTTCACGTGGGAACATTGCCAAACTTTGTTGAACTGTTTGAATGTTATAGATTGAGATGATAAGCGGAATGTCATTGTAGGAACTGCCTGTTTCCTTTTTAGGGAACCAGACACTACACTGCAGATTTAATTAAATTGTGGCTTGGCCATTTACAGTTATTTTTAGAAAGATGTCCCTGATATGCTCACCAAGGCTGCAATCATTTGATATATTTTTAAACATTTACTTTTTTTACACTTATATAATGACAACATACAATGTTTTATTTTCTTTCCCTAACTCTTAATATAAGACAAATATATATATATATATATATATATAAATGTATAAGATAGATAGATAGATAGATAGATAGATAGATAGATAGATAGATAGATAGATAGATAGATAGATAGATAGATAGATAGATAGATAGATAGATGTTCAAATATTTTTAGTGGAAAGCAAGGAAAAAAAGGTTTCTTCTGTATAAAAATAGAGCTCCTCCACTGCAATCTGACATGACACCTCAGATCCAATGATGAAATTGAGCACACTTACTGTAGCAGTTTTCTCTGAATGTAGGATCTCTGTCTCACATTGCATGTTAGGTGCTAAAGATAGATGCTCTCAGATGGAGTTCCCTTGAGCTTCTGCAGCTCCCTTGGTGTATATAATGCAACCCAGATACGGTCAAAGACTTTCTCCACTTTGTGAAAACCTCTGATGATTCATTCAATTCCTAAGACAGTGTGACACCTCAGGAATTATTAATGGCTTATAGAGGACAAGCGTGAAAGCATCATGGATTTCACTTGATGGGATAAGCCTTCAATACCACTCTCTTAAGCAGTTAAAACTATAGTGTTGTTCTATGGTCAAATCTTGACAGTTTGTTTGACATTTTAGATCTAGAGAAAACAAGACATGATAGGGTATTGCATCTGAATAATAAAAAAATCTGAAATCCAGCATAACTATTACATTTTCTTCAAATACAGTTTATTTGACTATACATTGGTCACATAAAATTAGCAAAAATATTGGGCTTCCTGCAATGTGTCAAAAATAATGAAATTACTCCTCAAATCACAACAAAATCTAAAACTGAGTAACGTTCGTTTTTTAGTGGGGTCCATAAGGCAATGCAACAGATGTGATGTGATACAGCTCACTGATTTGCCAGTCCTGCTGGGACCTCTGGCTGCTTTTTCATTCCAGTATATTCAGATTACTGAGACACTCTGATGGTGTTCACATTAATGCCCTGCTTAGTTTTACTGTATATCAAAAGGAACCACAGCATGTGCATCGCCACATTGAAAACATGTCCATTCAAGGCAGCAGTGAGTTTGTATTAAAATTCAAAAGATTTGTATACAATGATAAATCATGTCAATTGGTTTGAAATGGATCTTTGTGAATTCTAGAGGTGATCCTTTTCAGAATTCAGTTCTCTAACATGATATAACACCGATCCAAACAGTCTTGGCTCACTGTGGGTGGGATGAAACTATTGTAGGATCAATAACCCTTTAGTCTGCCCTCACTCTGCAGTGTATTACAATCCAGTTTTCATTTTGTTCTTCATGTATTGGGGTCTAGTCAACCGTACCCTTCAATATTCTAAAAATGTGGTGTCACCATTTTGTTTGAAACCTCCAGCACATCATACTTGTATATAAAGATTTGTCCATGAGATGGATTATTATACAAAACACTGGTGTTTTTATTATGTTAAATAATTATAATTAGATAATGTGGAATAGTGCTAAATATTTACAAATTTTTAAACTTTGTATTACTGTTTTCTTTTCTTTTTCTGAAAAACTGAAAAGGAAGGTTAATGCTGCTGCTTCTACAATATGAGAGCCTACAATTACTATATAAATATATATATATATATATATATATATATATATATATATATATTAAAAGCAGTATTTCCTGGTTAACATTTTTTATGAAACTGTTTATAAATATATATACTGCTATATATATAATTATTTTATTTTTTTAATTATTATTTTATTTTTTTAAGCAGTTTTCCTGGTTACAAAACTGTTAACCGCTTAACCCGCATCGGCCGTAAGGGCGTGTCTAGGCATGGCTGTGAATTTAATAACCTTTGTCTTAGAAAAATATTCAGTTAACTATCATAAACTATATATCATTTGAAAGCTTAAACACTCAATGTTCTGAGCTTGTTTTTTTAAATCAATACACCAGAGAGGAAAGGCTTAACATAAATGCTGAAGGACCGGTCATTTAAACATGTGCAAAGTGCACGGCAGTACTTACAGTACATTTCATCGCCTATAATTCTGGTCAGCCTGGACTATTCCAAGAAACACCAGCACACATTTCAAGGTAAGGGTCCACTCTTCAAAATGTATCCCACTTTTTAATCCAAAACTATGAAAAAATAGGGGAAGAAAGATTCTCCTTTTAACAAAAAGGTAACAAAAATTACGACTTTATTCAGCATTGTCTTTTCTTCCGGGTCTGTTGCGAGTGCGTTCACGACGTCGTAATTTTTTTCTTTTTTTTTCTTTTCGATGCCTCAACAAATTCTAACTGACCCTCTGATGTCACATGGACAACTCTGAAGATGTTTTTCTTACCTTTCTGGACATGGACAGTATACCGTACATAGGTTTTCAATGGAGGGTCAGAAAGCTCTCGGACTAAATCTAAAATATCTTAAACTGTGTTCCGAAGATGAACGGAGGTCTTACGGGTTTGGGACGACATGAGGGTGAGTCATTAATGACATCATTTTCATTTTTGGCTGAACTAACCCTTTAAGTTTCCACTCTAACAGTCTAAGAACATTTTTAAAGACAAGATTACTCTGAATGAACATTTTGTTAACGTTACAAGAAGAACGTTTGTACTTTGAGAGAACCTTGCCAGAATGTTAGCCAAAGGTCTGAGAACATTCTCTGATAGCTGGGATATTTCAAGTCTAATAAAGTCATACATTAGTGAGTCTGACTTCAAAGACTGATTTCAACTTATAAGTCACTGAAAAGCTTTCCCTCGTGAACCAGTTGCACCAAGCCTGACTCAGTTCATTGGCATATGTGACACATATACTAATGAGATTTGAGTCTCACTATGTTTAAAATATCAAAGAACTGTGTACATTTATTTTGTGAATATTTGTGTATTTAAATCTCAGCTGAACTGTTCCTTTAAGTTATGTTAAATAAACTAAATAGCCGGGCGGGATCAGGTTTGTGTCAAAGTCTGTTGGAGACTAACGCTCCTGCAGACTACATGTCACTGACTTGTTTCAGTAATTCACATACAACCAGCTGCCACACTCTAATTCTATGCATTAAGCATTCCAGTTGTGTTAGTGCAATTGTGAGGAGCTTCACAATTCATGCGTGCAAAGAGCATGCATTGCAGTTTAGGTCAGGCTTTCAAAAAGGATGTTTGCATCTCATTTGTAGCTTTGACTAATCACTTTGGGGAGGACAATAGAGAGGTATTTCAGAGATTTGCTGTCCCCCCTCAGAGATGAGTAGTGTGTTTCTCTCTTTGCATTGGTCTGTTGTTGACTAATCCTGTTTGTTATCATTTAATTTAGCTTCTAGCTCAAGGGGCAAGGTCCCTCTAACCCTTCAGTGTACTCCTAATAACAATAATTTTCTTAATCAGGATTATTATCTTGTTTTCTAGAAAGAAAATCAAAACATCCTCAAAAAAGTATGTACTTGAACCAAACTGAAGCATACTGTACCACTTCTTGGAGGTCAAAAAAATCTCACCCTTCATGTAAGTCCACTTATCTCTGAACACAGACTCCCTTTAGGAAATCAGGATGAGCAGAGGACACAGTATTCCTCTTAAATCCTCATTTATAATTGCATAAATGTTTAATTTTAACCCAATTTCATAGATTTGAAACAGACTCTCTCTGTACCAAAAATGATAAATTCACCTATTGATGAAACCCACAAAAGCTAATAAAAAGTTTTAGACAATCAGAAAAAGATGTGTGACAAAATAACAGGTTTTTAAGTGCAAAAATAAGTAATTAAGGAATAATGTACAGTCAGCTGGTCATTATTGGTAAATAAACCTGACAGGGTGATTTTGTATCACCCTGAAGGGTTTTATTGTGCCATACTGACTGTCTGTACAATATGCTGTATCTCTTATTACACAACTACTTACTAAAGAAATTATATTTGTTTTATGTTACTTATGTATTAGTAGGAAGCTTTTGCTAAGAAAATATGCAGTGCAACACCATAGAAAACACCGGAACAATATTACCTGAAATTACAAAAAAATGTCTTCCTTGGTCTGGAATGTGTACACACCTGAGTTTGACACTTGTATTACTCTTGTTTAATTGTATATTTCACTTTCTGTAATCGTAGCAGGGAAGTCCAGCTGATAGGTGGAAAGTCCTTTGACTGCACACAAGGTAGTTCAATTTCCCAAAATATAATAGAGACACACAAAACAGCTTAACAAAATTGGAAGCACAACTCATTGGAGGCACCCTGTGCTCTGTATCCCAGGCTCTGAGCCAGTTTCTTTCAACTGCAATTTCGACATACAAAACACAACAGCGTGTCCACTCTGCTGATAAACAAACATTCGCTTGGCTTGCAGCGAAATGATTGGAGGCTTTTCTTGGTATTTGATTGGCATGGTGCTGGCATACACAAGAGATTTCCCCAAGCAGAGAGAGTAATGAGAGAACAATAAATATCTGCTCTACTGACAAAAACACGCCGACTTGACACTAGAGTGGTCAGAGGAGATGTGAAGTGTCACTAAAGACAATTAACAGCCATGGTAATAGTGGGGTGTTGGTGAAATAAGAGTTCTGACTCAGTGCCAATCTTAGACTTCTGGGGGCCCTATGTAAAACTGTGTCATAGGGGATGGGGATATGAGTGGTTATGAACAATTGAATGAAACGTATTTGTCCGCGCTTCCCTCTGTCACGAATCGCGCTCGCAGAAAGATCTTGAGAAACCGTGTCTCCCCCATGGCTCGGTATGCTTTCAACTCATTTTTTTTAGTCTTGAGCAAGAATGCACAACATTCACATTACACGATTTGACAGATTTTTACGTAGAAAGGGGCGACAGCGTATCACATTAAAACAAATGATCATTCATGTTTTTATAACTGCTGGCCAAATTCAGCTTGCGTATTTTGTGTATAGGGAGGGATCGGCTGTGGTCTGACTATAATGACATTGATGCTAGTATGACCTCTGCTTGATTTGTGATGTGTGCCAGCCAATTCCCATTCTCTACATGCTTTTTCACTGCTACTATCCCTTGTGAATCCATTTGGGGTCATCCAAAGTCTTCATAAAAGAAGTATTAAGCGAGGTAATATTGCCTTTTTACATAAGGCTGATTCTAATAATCTCATGTCTCTCTAGATTATGGTTTCAGGGGAAGAGAAGTGGCAGAGGATATTTCCAAAAACAAGAATACATAACCCAGATGTTGGGAGAAAGAGGCTGTGACTCATCAGGAAACTTATTTCTGGGTTCTTGACCTCTGTACTGCTGTAAAAATAAATGGATAGATCCAAATGCTTCGTAGATAGTTGGGGAGGCACTATAGCAGACCTTTTACTAGTAAAAAAAAGTCTGTGCGGTCTGTAAAGTACTTCAAAGAGAAATAAAGGAAATAATGCATCCATTTATAATGGTTTACTCCAGCATAGCTGCCAACACAAGTATAACACAATTTAAAATGCCTAGTTGTCATAGATTTGCTTATATGAAATGCAATTTGAAATCCTAAAAACAGTATTTTTGCATAATACGGTTTAAACATTGGTGAGACAGCCATCAATATAAAAATACAAATTTCCATAATGCATGAGTCTTTTCTACCACAGGAAATATGGAAGCTTAGTGTACAGTGTGCCAGGAGTGGCTTGGCTTACATTTACATTTTCTTGTTTTGGAGGTGCTTTTATTCAAAGCAACTTACAATTGGGGGATACATTAAGCGATTCTTCTTAAATTCTTCTTATGAATGTTAATTACATTCATCATAACTGATTTGCTGGATGACATCTGTAGGTGAGCGTTAGTGCATTCTTTCAGCAAATTGCTAAATTAACCGAGCAGCCAAAGCTTCATGGCTGGATTAATTTCTCAATTTATAAAAGTTTTAATACTTGCTATGAATCTGGTTGCAGTGTTTATGAATACAATGATCTAAATTATCACATGAAAAGATTATATTTATGTAAAAAGGTAAAAAGGAAGAAGACCGAACCACAAAGTCAAAAGCTGCAAACTATTTCACAATTATCTGCAACAGCCAAAAAGGATTCACATCTAAAATACTGCCCACTTCCCAGGTTTCAAACAACAGTCAATGCATACTCTTTGATATAAAAAATAAAACTGTCTGAAACGTTATATATATATATATATATATATATATGTGTGTGTGTGTGTGTGTGTGTGTGTGTTTTTATATCAAAGAGTATGCATTGACTGACGTTTGAAGCCTGGGAAGTGGGCAGTATTTTAGATGTGAATCCTTGCTGTCGCAGATATTTGTGAAATAGTTTGCAGCTTTTGACCTTCTGCTTCAGTCATCTTCCTTTTTACTTTTGAAGACGTGCAAGCACTTATTTTTTAGATGCATGGAAAATCAAAAGTACACCTGACAATATCAGGGGCTTAGTGAGAACATTTATGGATCCATTTTAAATTATTAAATTTCAGGTCTGTTTTTAGTCAGATTACAGTGTTTGCTGCCTGTTGAAACCACCACAAGCAGATGTATGGGTGCAAAATTCAGCAGTGGCAGGTTATTTCCTAGCTTTTGCTGCAGTATATCATATAATATATGGTTTGATTATTATTATTATTATTATCATTTATTTATTTATTTTAGTTGGATGTTTTGATTATTTTATTTGAGAATGCATGAACATCAAAGCTGTGCTGTGAACAAATGATAGGCCTTCTTACAAGTCTACAGGGCAACAGCTCTGACTTGGTTACAATTATAAATTCATTATTTAGTTAATTTGTGGCTGGAATATATATAAGAGCTCTATTTAAGGTTGGGATTGGCTCTCAGGGATGCATGAAAATAAACCGTATTAAACTTTCAGATGCTGCTAGAGGGCAGTATGGTGTTAGGTTGTGCATACCACTCAGCTATTAATAATAAAATCGAGCAGATCTATCTCTCTTTCACTTTGTCGCTCTCTTCCTTTTCTCTCCTTCCTTTAAGCCTATAATGCAGGAAAAAGTGTTCCTATTTCTTTCAAGCTTTTCTATTCCGTGTTTTTGTGAACCTTTGAATAACCTGTTTAAAATGGTTCCTGTAAACAAACAAACAGTGACGCAAATAAAGGCTTAAAAGGCAAGGAGACGTGTTCACAGTCAGTATTCCACTGGGGTTTTGCTACAGATTAAGTTGATACATGAGTGCTGATCAAGAGGTGCCTTTAAGAGAGAAAACAAATCAGAGAAAATCTCTCAGAGACAAAGTGCAAATTAAGTCTTCTGTTTCTCAGATTTCCCCCGCTGAGATAAGGCGTGGGAATCTCTCATGTGTCTACTTCAGAGTTCTCAGAACTGTCACAGACTCGCCAAGATACCAAAGTCTGCAATTGGGTGGTGAAAGATTTCAAAATGGAAATTTCTTATGATGGACATTTTTTAATAATGAACAAAATAGACTTTATTATAAAAGTGATATTATCTGTGATAATATATCCAAATTGATTTTGTAGCTATTTTGAGAAGCTGAATTTTTTATGAGTTTAATGAAAAAACACGTTCATTGTGATGTAATACACTGCCAAAAAAAAAAAAAAAAAAAGGTCCTTAGTATTTTTGTCTTGTTTCTGGTATGGATATCTAAGCATTCATAAATTAAAATACATTAAGAAGCAAAATCACGTGAGATGGAAGTCTTATTTTCTGAAGAAGAAAAAAAAATCATGTCATTCGAACATTTTTGTTCTGTGACTTTTGTTCATTTTTGTTTCAGACACTCCCCCACCATCCTTTGCTCGGGTAAAAAGATAATCCCGTCCCAAAACTCACACCATTGTTTGAGCCAGTGATGTTATGTTCACTCAAACAAACAATTAAAATTCCATTTGGTTGTCGGTAGGGGTGCAGAAATGACATGCTTTACCTTTAAGTTGCATAAAAAATGCATAACTGAGGATCTCCACTAAGTGGCAGTAACCTATGACAGAGAAATGTCTTAGCAGTAAAGTTTTCCTCTGGGTGACTGTGGTGTCAGAGCACCAGACAACGCAGGACCATGGCTCAAACTAATTAGTAAGGGTACTACAGAGGCACTAAAACCTCTCAGACCACAACGTAACTTTAGCCATGTCTTTGCTCATTCAATCACTGCTGAAGTGCAGGCTTAACGGTGTCTCCAGACACTGTAGAACTGTAGAGTTGCATTTGAACGACTGCTGTCAGAAGATACGTTGTCCTGACATAAGGCAGAGTGAAACACTTCGTCAAAGTCATAACAACATGTGACTCTCCTTGACATTCCATGTATCTAAGAACATTGTGTTCATGAGGTGATTTCCTGCTGTCAATCAACCCTGGCAAAGGCCGCAGCGGGCCAAGCACTTCTTCACCAGACAAACGTCCACAAGGACAGTAAATCCTCGCTTAAGAGATGGATGTCATGTATTTATGTAGTGATTGAAGGGTTTGCTGATCTTTTAGATGTTGGATGTTTGGCACAGTTTTGCTAGCATATTACTTTCTGTACAGAAGTTTATTAAACAACATAATATCAATCAGATGTTCAATAAACAACATAATAACAAGCAGCTTACATTTTAGACATTCTTTAATTTTGCTCCACACAAAAACCTGTCTTAAGTTGCTGGGGTATATTTGTAGCAAAAAAAAAATTAATTGTATGGGTCAAAATTATTTATTTTTATTGTATGCCAAAAATTATTAGGATATTAAGATCATGTTCCATGAAGATATTTAAATTTCCTTCTGTAAATATATTAAAACTTCATTTTTGATTAGTAATATGCATTACTAAGAACTTAATTTGAAAAACTTCAAAGACTTACATATTTTTATTTTGCACCCTAAGATTCCAGATTTTTCAAATAGTTGTATCTCGGCCAAATATTGTCCTATCCTAAGAAACCATACATCAGTGGAAAGCCTATTTATTCAGCAGATTATATATTTTGAAATGTACCCTTATGACTGGTTTTGTGGTCCAGGATCACATACAGACATAGTGTGACTGTCACAGGGATGGCCTGACTCCGATTTGTCAGATCCCAAATAGCCTTCATTGGCTGACATCAAATTGATATTAAAACCTTACAGTTTAGTGCAATTGGACCCATCAGTTGGCCATCATCAGTTACGGGAAGAACCAACACCCAGACAAGAACCAGGCCTTCTCCTGCAATTACTCCCACATATCTGTTGATCAGTCTGTACACTGTTATTACAATAACAGACAATAGTACATACAATAACATTCAACTTTGCATTGATTTCTTGTTGTTCAGTTTATGACTCAACTGTCATTTTCTATTTCATATTGTATTCCTCCTACCTTTCCCATGTATCCCTTCCTGATGTCCTCCATGCAGATGTGACTTTTACAGGAGCCACAGGAGACCAGCACAACATCTATTAATGTGAGAGTGGTTTTGGAGTCCAAGCAAAAACAGGCCCAAAATTTGACGATGATCTTTGGCCCTCAGAGACAGCAACAGCTAATTTGCTCAAGAGCAAAATGATTGACCTACAAATAATATTCCCTGAAACAAATGACAATCTAGTCTAAAATACTAGAGCTGTGGATGGTGTTTGCCATGTGCACCAGAGCATACTATCAACTTGCATTGCACATCTATATCTGAAAGGGCAAAAATACTCCAAACCTCATTTCCAGCCCTTTGAACTTTATTTACCAACCAAGGCAGTGTGTCATCAAATGAACCTGGCTATATTAAAGTCTGAGATCTGAATTCCTGAGGAGTCCAGATGACTCCATGCAGGAGACTTGAATATGGAATATTCCTTTGGCTGGTTTTCCATTTTTTTCTTGAATTGATGGAGTCTAATCCTAATGTCTTTTCTGATAAGCCCAGCACCATTGATTGCAATGAGGTGACGTTGGCGTACTTCTGAATGAGTGGTCCGGCATTTGCTCTGACCTCTCTCCGGCTCATGGTCTCCCATTAATTGAAATGGTGGCACATTTGCATGGACTTATTGCATGATGAAGGAGGCCGGCATTAATTTTGCTCATGTGTAAACTCAACATCAGATCACACCAACTGCCACATGAATACTAACACTGTATGTTAATTTCAGTGGAGAGCTTTTAGCTCCTTTATAGTCACAAAAACTATATGCATATGCAACCCCCCACCCCAACCCTTGCAAAAACAAACCCTGTATATTAACACTATATATATTTTTTTAACACACTACAGTTTAACATTAAGTTAGTTTATATGCTGAATCTTAATGATCTTATCCATGCATGTTATATTTGAGGCAAAATAATAAAAAAAATAATAATAATAAATGACCTCATAATTTGTAATGAAAACACAATCTTCCAGTGAAAACATACCGATGATGTTTGCCAGGCTTCTCCAATCATTTTGTCAGCTTAAAACTACCCATTTTTTATTAATGACCAAGCTCAAATTCAAATATGCCTGCATCCAATAAATAACTGATGGATAGAATCAATTCCCCAACCTACATTTTTTTTTAAATCTTGTATACGTTTCATGTGAATGTACATCATAATATGTTATATCATAACTTTAATGTGCAATGAACCTTACAATGAAAATTACATTTTAATTTTTAGCATCTATTAATTTAGGTTAATATCAATTTATGTACATACTAATATATATATATATATATATATATATATATATATATATATATATATATATATATATATATATATATATTTACATTTAAAATTGTGTACATTTAAACTAGTGTATTTATAAACAAGATAGAATTACAAATGAACAATAGTATATTTCTTAATTACCTCATACTATTAAATGTTGTGAAAAATGATTTGTTAGTTCATGATACATTATGCATTAATTGTTTTTGCCCTTCCCATTGAGAAATGTTTTTGATAGAAATGTTCTTTGAAAAAAAGAGACAATGTATTACACCATAACACAGCAGATCCAGTAAAAATGTGGGAGTAAGCTGTGTAAAGTTCATTCTAAATCCATGCCATCTCAACACCTTTCAGCACTAATCATAAACAAGTTCTGAATGTGGATTCCTTTGTATAAGGGTAACATATCTTTGTAAAAAAAAAAAACTGAACAAGGCTGGCTTTCTTCGATAAAAGTGCTGAAAACTCCCAGGTATGTATCAAGTACCCACTGAGAATAGTCTTTCGGGGTATTATTTAAAGGGATGACCTTTTGTGTTAAACAACATGCCATCATTAAAGTAAAGGACTTTTCACAGTGTGTTACACCCACTTCGGCCAGTCCCGATTATTCCTGTAAAGACTCTGTCTGTGCTTATTATATGAAATCAACACTGCAAAATGTTTATCTTGGAACACCAAAGTGGAAAAAATGTTGATTACATCGCTAACAGTAACTTGACGGAAGGAAAAGCTTAATCACAGACATCCCAAGTCTCCCGGAAGTTCCGGGAGTCTCCCGCATATTGAAAGCGGCTCCCTGAGACCCGCCAATTAGTTAAAATCTCCCGGAATCTAGACCGAGCGAGCAAAAGCGCGCATGCGAAACAGATACTGTGTTTCAAACCGTGTAGCGCACGCACGGCAGAGAGAGAGGGACCGAGAGACCTTGCGTGTGTGTGCTAATGTGCGTGTGTGCGAAGCGCATGTAAGACAGAGAGCATCCTGATTGGCCTGTTTCTGCAAATCAACCAATCAATTGTCAGTGTGGGCGGGCTTTTATCTCTTGTCCTGAACAAAATTAATCAGTTATGTCTATCTAAAAACAGGAGCACCATTGCAGAGGGAGAGTGCCACAACACAAAAAAGTATAAGACACATTTTACGGCAGACTACACGAAAGTGTACTCCTGTCTTATAGGTGTCAAACATAATGACAGTCTTGCCATTGCCAATGGAGGGTTATATGATTGCAAAAGGCATGTTGAGATGAGTTGACAAGTTTAATTTCATCTGCATATTATTCAGGCTAGTTGCCAAGGCTACATGAAAACAACAAACTCCTTAGACCTGTTTAAAGTTGCAATGGAAAATAAATAAAAGCAGTTTACATAAATTGTATAAGCAGATTATATAAATATTAAAAGTAACATATTTAAACATAATTAAAGAATAATTACATAGGCCTATAGCTTATAGAAATAATATTTTATGCTTTTATATCTGTTAGGAACCACAACATGTTAGGGAGGCTAAGCGCAGGGAAGGTTGCTCCAATATATCTCAGTTCTCCCATTCAGATAGGCGTCTCACTAAGAAGGTGACTACAGCTTAGATGTATTTCCTTCCCTTTTGGAGGAGGGGGGGGGGGGGGTACCTCCCTGAAATGACTTTTTGCAGGTTGGGATGTCTGTAATCACCTCTGTCCAGGGGCGGGTCTACGTGGTGGCCAGTGCCCCCACCCCCTCCCCCCCGAAATTCGACCACTCCAGGTGCCCCCCTATAAGATGTCTTGTGATTGGTTCATTTTATGGCCAATCATTTTATAGACTCTACTGAAGTTCGCGATTCAGAGAAGTGCAGCGTCGTCAGAGAAACAACGCTCGTCGCGGACTTCAAGTGTGGGAAGTCGAGACACTAGTGATGGGAAGTTCGGATCATTATACCGACTCGGATTTTTGAGTCGCGTTCAGCAAAATGAACAAATCTTTTTTCGAGTCATTTCGTTAATTTAGCAAAATGTAATTAAAATGTTACGTGCTACTTCCCCAACACATCTAGTAGGCTACTTACGCAAACGTTGATCACACTACAAACAATACAAAACTAAAATGCTATAAGATACAGAAAAGATTAATTAATTATTTACCTGGGTCTTCAGTCTGTGATTAACTCACCTCTTATCTGACAAGTCTTCGGGTTCAAATAATTTCTTAATCACGTGACATATCCATGCGCTATTTCTGTCGCTGTTTTTGTTACTGTTTCTTGAGGATCTGTGGTGTGTTATTATTTTATAAATAAATAAAACCCTGTTATAAATAAAATATTTATCAATTTGTCTTTTTGACTGTCTATCAGTAAATAAACACTAGGCTATACAATAATATAATAATCCAAGTATTTATAGCCTAGTTAAATTTTTAATCCAATTTTGAATTTGCTGATATACTAATTGCTTTTCCTAGGCAGACTTGACAAATTGGTCTAATATATGTATAAGATGCTTGCTCAAAAAGGACATAATGACATAAATTAAAAACAAATAACATTTTGAATCCTAAACAAGTATATAGTCTAATCTGAAGGGTGAACTCAAAAGACATAAATCATACAATAAGGTCATTTTTGAAGATTAGAATCCACTGTAAAAAAAAAAACAAAAAAAAAAAAACACTCAAAGTGCTTTCGCCGTCATAGAGACAACTCGTTCTTCCCTAGTTACATTAAAGATTCGAATCGTACAAGAACGACACATCACAAGACACCAAACAAAGAGCTGGTAGGTAAGCTTTATGTATGGTTTAATATGTTTGTATGGTTTTCTCAGATCAATGTTTTTACCCGTCAGGCTCTACTCGCGTTGGTCGTGGTTGATTTCAATCGAATGTTCAGTCAACGTTTAATAAAACACAATAAAAGTAAAATACGCTGGGCGCTATCAAACAATGAACAGTCATGGTGATTTGCATATTTTGTGTCAGTTTATTTTGTGACAGTGACTACATAGCAAGATTGCACCAAATGACAAAATGCACAGAATGTTCCATAATAATAATTGTCTGGTGACACGTTACTTGTTAATGCATGAGAGTAAGTCAGTTAGATAGTCAGTTAAATTGTCAGGCCTAACTTAGTCATTTACACGTGAAATGACATGGATGCATTCTGTGCATTTCATTCACAATTTGAATTTTTTCTTTTTTTTTTTTGAGATTGAGAATAACAGACACACATAAGTGTTTCTTTTGAAGGCAGGGAAGAGAGCAGTGCCAAGCCATGAAAAGAGGTAGGGAGTTTCTTTCAAATAAAAAAAATAATTTATTCTCAAATTTAACGTGGATATATATACAGGGATGGCAAAAAAATAAATTAATCAAAAATGTGCTTTATTACTGCATTTGTTTACAAGTAAATTTATTCAATTAAAAAAATAAAAAATAAATAGGATTTACGTAATATACTGTAGAATTTAGCTTTTTTTTTTTTTTTTTGTCACCTGCGGCCACCCCATTTGGAGGCAGTGCCCCAGCATGGCCCCCCGACTGAAACTGCTCTAGACACGCCCCTGCCTCTGACAAAAAAAAAAACAAAAAAACATTTACCTTAAACCTGTTTGCTTGATTTCATTTTGCAAGAGCAGCTTGATATGGTACATTATGTTCTGTGTTTCATTATTAATTCTCTTTATTTTGAGACACAGAAACACAAACGTGTAATACAAATCCCCATGTGTGGGAATCTTCTGTCTGCTAGTTGAATGAATGAGCTCAGGTAATAGCTCATTAGTCATTCACAAATATCAGAAGCACACACATTTCCAGAGTGCCTCCTCACAATGCATTCCCCCCCAACCAATCTCTCTCTCCCCTCCCCTCCCCCTCCTTTCCTCTCCCCTCATCTCCCCTCCCACTCTATGCTAGTGTGTGAGTAGCTCTCTCTCTTCCTAGCTCACAGGCACGCACTCTTAGTGGAGGAGAGGGTTTCGAAATCCAGCTGTAGCTCAAAGTGATCGCCTCCTTGGGCATATCCATCTAAGAGGATTGTGCCCTTTTCGCCCTCGTATCACTTTTTTTGTTGTTCTGAAACTGTAGGGTTTTTCTTATCTGCCACTCAGGTTTGTGATATAGTGATTGTTCTGCTGAAAAATAACTGAAGTTGTTCTTACATGGCTGAAGCACCTGCCTATGACTAATTTGCGCTTTTTGTACTGACTTGATCTGTGTGTCCTAACAAACATGACACAGCTTAAGTATTTTTCTTTTTGGTCTACTGGAATGGTTTCATTTTGCCATTCAAGGAATACTTGCTGACAACGTAGTAGGAATCCAGGAGTAAACTCTTAGGAGAAATCATGAGCTGGACTCATTACAAATGCTAAACTTCTGTCTGCTTGGAGCTACGCCATCTGAGGAATCCAATCAAGGTAAAGCATTATTTTTGTAAAGCTTCTTGTATTTGGTCACTTATCTGAAATGATTTAACCAATATGGTAAATAAGTTGAGTTCATTATTTTGAGGGTGTAGGATCTAGCTTTAAATATTTTGTTGATGGTTAAGCATTGGTCATTTGATAGAAGTAGTTAATTAAAATCAGCTGACTTTAAAGCTATTACATCAAGTAGTGGGAAAGTTAATCCACCTCTCATTGATAGGAGTGCTGATTTTCTTGGCAGAATTTATGGCACACTAAAAATGTTTGACCTTACATGTACCACAGGTTAAAACATTGCTTATTTAAATATATATATATATATATATATATATATATATATTTTATTCAAAACTTACAAACAAGCCTGTGAAAGGAATTTGAGACACAAAAACATGTCTGAACAACTATTGGTTAAAATACTATTTTATATTAGCTTATATGAATTAGGGGCATATTAAAAATACCTAATATGCACCACAAGTTATAATACAGTTTTTTATTATTCAATTTATAGTTTTATAGTATAGTCATAACTTAACATAAGTCGAATTTAAGATTGACCTTTGAATTGACCTGTATCGTAGATTAAAACCACTGAAGAAAATCTTTATTTCATTCATAATTACAAAATAAGTCTGTAAGTGAAACTACTTCCTGTTCAATAACTATTTAACCACTTTTTACCATTAATTCCTTTGTAGAGATGACCACTGTGTCAATGGAGCCCATAGTGGTGATGGTGGAGAAGGTTTCCAACGTCACTGAGCTTCCAGTTGAAGCTTCTACTAAAGACATGGCTGCCACCTTCACTATTGGCACCATCCTGTCCCTAATGTGTCTGGTGGGTGTGTCTGGAAATATCTACACGCTCGTGGTCATGTGCCACTCCATGCGCTCGGCTGCCTCTATGTACATCTACATCATCAACCTGGCACTAGCTGATCTGCTTTACTTACTCACGATTCCATTTGTGGTGTGCACACATTTCCTGAAGGGCTGGTATTTTGGAGATGCCGGATGTCGAATCCTCATCAGCATGGACTTCCTTACAATGCATGCAAGCATTTTCACCCTTACTGTCATGAGCACAGAACGTTATTTTGCTGTCCTCAAACCTCTGGATACAGTCAAACGCTCGAAGAGTTACAGAAAAGCAATCGCCCTCTTGGTGTGGACGGCCTCATTGATTCTCACCTTACCCATGATTATCAGCGTCCAGCTGATGACGGAAAGCTCCAAGCCAATGTGTCAACCTACCCTGAGCCCTCTCTCATATAAAATCTACATCTCCTTTCTCTTTGGCACCAGTATTGTAGCTCCAGGGGTGATAATCGGGTACCTGTACACACGCCTGGCACGAACCTACTGGATTTCCCAAACTGAGACTTTCAAGCAGACCAAGAAGCTCCCAAACCAGAAGGTCTTGTATCTGATCTTCACTATTGTGCTTCTGTTCTGGGCCTGCTTTCTGCCTTTTTGGATCTGGCAGCTTCTAGGTCAGTTTAAGCCCGAGCTGGATCTCTCCACCAAGGCCAAGCGCAACATTAACTATCTGACCACCTGTCTGACCTACAGCAACAGCTGCATCAATCCATTCCTCTACACCCTGCTCACCAAGAACTACAAGGAGTACCTCCGTAAAAGACAGAGGACATGGACAGCTGGCAGCTACCTCAACCGACGGAGTCGCTTCCAGCGGTCGCCGCGTCGCTCCTTATCCTCCAGCAGTCAGCATTGCACGGATAGCTTTGTGCTCGCTCAAACTTCTCGCATCAACAACAGTAGCCTCTAAGGTAGGTTGTTGATCTTGTCTTTTTGGCCTTCTATCATAACGTCAGTGTGAAAGAAAAAGATCCTGTCTGAATGAAACCAAATCTTTTCCAGTTTACCTTCATCTTCGCTCAGTCTAGCGGTTCTGTTTTGAATCAACCTTGGCCAGACTGTTTTAGTTTTGCGGTCTTGGGTCTGATTTTCGGACTGCTCTTTACTCTGCAAAGGGCTATAGCTGATATATGAGAACTTGAAATGCTTGACAGATTGCTTATTGTGACATTTTAACGCTTCATGAATCAACATTATATTTAATTGTATGACAATCTTTAATTTATTTATTTACTATAATGGATGTAATGCTTGCAAATGATGACCTATTTAAGTAGATCCGACATTTAATTAAAATAAATTTCATTCTGAAACATAACTATGATATAACTCTCGAGATTTGTTCAAAATTGGTTCATAGATAATTGTTATAGTGTAACTGCTGGTGCAGGTAAAATAGGCCAGATGATAATTAGGTTCCTCTGACTGGATATCAGCACCAAATGACTCTCCAATCAGCAGAACTGATACCTCTGCATGCCTGCATTGTACGAATGACAGTAGACTGAAAGAGTAAAGTTCTAACAAGGCTGGAATAGGCTACAAGCATGGTTGAGTTAGGAAGAAAATGTGCTTACATTATCAACAATGAATTACTCACAGTATCTTTCTGCAATAAGTCTGTCTGGGATCCCTCAGGAAAAAGGACAACAAAACTCCCCCCAGATTAGAACTTGATCTTATTATAAAATTAATTTTAAATTTCCCAGCAAATTACTAAATTAAAAACAGAATGGAGAAAGGAAAGTGAAAAAAAGAGTATACCAACACTCGTTATATTATATACATTAATTCTCAGATCCTATTTGTGTTTCAGTTTGACTCATTCAGCTTTGCAATTAGTGTTAGCTGAGTACATATTTGTCATTAGGCTTTTTTATATTTTTTTATTTTTTTTTTTATCTCCACTAAAAATACAACAGGTAATGGAATTTTAACCAGCCTGCAGCCTGATACTGTCATGAAAATAATATTTTTTTCCAAGAAATGCAAATAAAAAAGCTTTCTAAAAAAACATAAAGAAGTCAAGAAAGAAATAAAGAAAAAAACAAAGTAACAAAGAAACAAGTTCATTGAATTGAAAGCTGAACAAGAAAGTCACAAACTGTCAATTCAATCACTGCCATATCATCACTTCCAGTCTCCAAAGATTATGCAGGTTGTTGTTTCTTTTTCTTTTTTTCTTTTTTTTTTTTTGTCTCAATGTCGCATTATGCTTCCATTATCTGACTTCAGAGCACTGAGCGAGGAAATCAGTCAGCACAGCAATGGAACTATTCTTCTGAGGTCTTTCCTCTTGGGTGGATTTTGACAATCTGTCTTTGGCGGGCCACATGACCCATATTTAAGAAGTGATGGACATTGCCAGAAAGAAGACCTGTGTGTCCCTGCAACTCTAAAAATAACCTGTCCTCTACAACAGCCTCTGCACACAGTCTTGCAATGTCTCTGTTTGGTGCAGACACTAAATCAAAATTACACGAAATGATTACTCTTTCCCTGAGCTTTAAATATTGATTCACCAATATTGGGGATGTTATTGCTATAATTAGGTGGATGTAACAAACATTATTATTTTTGTTAAAATTATTTAAGCATGTGAACTATAATTCCGAATTCACTATGAGTGAATTAATTTGTTATAATTTGAAATAAAAAAGGGGGGAGAATGGATGGAAATGGCTAATAAATGTAACAATTAATTGCAAAGAAACCACAAGTAGCACAATGAATTGCCACTGTGCCAAACATTTCTGTGAGACGTGTGTGTCGCAATCTTTAACATTCCGCCTCTATTCTATTCTATTCTCTATTTTATTCTATTCTACTCAAATGGCCTCATGGGCGGGCCTTGGCCAATGAAAGTTGCCATGAATTCCAGACCTGGCTACACGAGACTAATGCAAACGTGCTAGATGGATGTGTTTGACCAATTTGCTCTTGTCTGGCATCTTTTGTCTTGCAATGCAAAGACTGCTTGGTGAGTGTTAATTTTAGACCCTGACTATAAAAAGATCCATTGTTGTGCATTAATTATAATCTATGACTATGAGTAGGATACGGAGATGTCGATCACATTTACAGGGCCATTGATTCCTTCTGTTGCTCCACTGATCCGAGCACTGTAAATGTGTCAGGGTTTCCCCTTACTGAGGACACTAGTAAATGTGGCTTTCTCTGATATTAGAGGGTCACAGAACAGCACAGTTCCATCACCCCACGTCACCCAGCAGGCTACCGCAGTATCTGTCTTGCAAGGCGAGGTGAATAAGCAAGGTCAGGCCATTACAGATAGTTGACACCGCCATCACTCACACAACACCTAGCTAGTTTTAATGCACACTCATGCGTTAATGACTTTTTGTGAAATAATCATTGCAGCTCAGATCCCTTCAGTCTTTATCCTGTCAAACTGTACAGGAAACCCACATTCTGTGCCAAAATGACCAGCTTCTCCCCATAACCCTTTAGTTCCTCCTTTTGCAAGAACTGGAAAACATTGTTATGCAACTTAAGAAACATTCAAGACATCGTATCTTTTCATCTGTAAATGTATCCCCATTTTAGATGAAAAGAATCTATGAGTTTGTATTATTCTCTTGATTATTCTGAAATCCACTGGAGGTTTGCAGTCTTTCACTGATAAGCTTACATGAAAGCTTTAGTTTTAGTGCTTTGCCAAGGCTTTGGCAATGTAAAACACAACCACTGGATGATTGATGTTTTAATGGTACATTCTTGTTCTTGTTTTTCCCTGTGTTTTATGATGATGAATGATAAATGTGACTCTAGGGTGAGAGATTACATTGTGTACTCTTGTCTGAATCATATAGTTTTTTTTCCATTAATTTACATTTACATCTATTAATTTTGCAGATCCTTTTATCCAAAGTGACTTTATCCAAACATACTTGAGAGTGATTTTGTGCCTCTAGGATGGGACCGTGATCAACCGCTCATTTACCAACCGTAGACTTCTGAAAGCAGTGTGACATGGGCTTTCTTGGATTTATTGAAATCAAGACATGCTGCTGAATTCATCAATCAAAAAAGATACAAAAGGAAAAAGATTAAACTTGTTTAAGCTTGATGTTCTTCAGAGAACTAAGCCTTTGAGAGAAGGACATTACAATGAAAATAGACAGATGAGAGAATGTGGATTACAAAGATCAACAAATGAGTCATTAGAAGTCAGAGAGACCCATTAATACGGACCTTAATAATTAAGCATTATCTTTACTGACACTGACCACAGAAATAGAATGTGAAAGACGGCATACAGATATTAACCATTAAAGATTTTAAATAAATATTCAACAACAGATATATTCCTGCATTTTATTATAACATTTCCCTTAAGCCTGGTTCACACGGGACGATTTTAAAATTGAGAGACCCCACACACGGCGATAAAAAATCACGGGTCAGTTTTGGTCGTACAGTGTGTGGTGTTCAGCCACACGGCAAAATCAACACATCACACACGATTTGACTCCCGAGCATTCCCAGGTCAGACAGGAAATCTCGCAAAATCCTTCGAGATCAAACGTGACTTCAGAGTAAACAATCATGGCGGACGAAGAGGATGCAGTGGCCATAGATTGTGCTTTGTTTGTAACCGAAAAAAAAAACATAAGAAAAACAAGAAAAGGCGATGGTCAAAGAAGTGGAGACAAAGTCCTCCATCTCCGACGTCCACCGGACTTTCTGGTGCGCCATGCCGCCGGCTGTTCTGATTTTGTTTCCCGGTACTTCCTCGCCGCCTCGTCACCTCGCTTTCTGATTGGCTACACGTCACAGTCCACAGGCTGCATGATCGTTTGTCCTCGGGGGACACCACACACAAGAAGAAATCGGGCCAAATAAATCCAACATGTTGGATATCCCCGATTTGAGATCGGAGCGGTCCCGATGTCCTTCCGAGCAGAGGAGAGCAGTCTTAAAACACCACACATGGCAGGAATATCTGATCAGATTATTTTACGATAATCGGAGCATCCTTAAGATTGTCGGAAGGTGTCAATCGGGGCTAAAATCGGCCTAATTATCCTGCCGTGTGAACCAGGCTTTAGAATGTACAGTCCTGTGAATGATAAAGAAGCGTATTCATTCTTAAAATGTGAAAAAATGAAAACAAACAATACAAATTGTAATATACACAATTGTGGTCGCAAAAGCCTATACAATAGATGAGAAAAGTCAGGACTGATAGTAATTAATAGCAGATGTTTAAAAATAATGAGCAGATGTGATTCACAAGATTTACGCTTCAAAGTTTCTGCCGTTTCTATGTATTCACAACATCCGTTTTGATGCTGGACAGGGATCCTACGGAAGAAGATAATTAACAATGTCACTACCAAATCTACCCTCGGCTGTTGGAAAACACAAACATGAAGGCACAAGAAAAAAAGTATATGACCTTCTGCTGGCTGAGAAAATACCATATGTGATGAGCTGACAGATGCAAACTGTCTTAAAATCAGTTCCCTGGAGTTAAAGGCTAAAGTGGTTTTGTGCTTTTAGAAAGAGAGTAGCTACATTTGTATTCAATATTTGTTCAGTTTTAACTTCATTCTGGTAAGTCTTTGTGAACATACTGTATGCTCATTTATATGTTAATTTCTTCTTCCCATACTCAAGCCCCCCCCCCCCCCCCCCCCCACATAGTCTTTGAGGCCAAGATTGAAAAAGCTCTTGTTAGCTTACTTCACTCCTTGTACCTGTTCTAGTGTTGTTGTTTTTTTAAGTTTGTGTTTGCTGAGAGTCCTTATAACATTCTTTAGGAATGATTTCCTGTATTAGACTTAACTGATGTTACTGACAGTGGTTAGAACAAAGTGTTCAATTCTGTGTACTTACACATTGCAAGGGTGTTTATACAAGGAAAATAAAAATACACATTGGATACAGTGTGGTCAAAAACTCTGAGAGCACTAGTGGAATTTATATTATTTATTATTTATTATTATTATTTGCAGATTGCAGAGTAATAGAAACTAGAAGGAGGAATCTCTCTCAATCCACTCATGCCGTTTCTAGTCTTTTTTGTTTGTTTGTTTTTAGCCTTTGTGTTTTCCTGGAATAGTTTTAGTCAGTGGAGATGAATTGTGCAAATAACTAATTGTTGAATTTTGTTTATAGAACTTGTTTATAAAAGCAATGCCACAGTGACATTCTATAGTACTATACAATCTTTTATTTTATTTTTTTTATTGAATTTTTTTTATTTTTATTTTTTATTTGATTTTATTTATTTTACTTTTATTTTACAAAGCTTACTCTTTATGTTCTCTCAGAGCTATTTGTGCTTTTTCTTGGCATGCCATTTGCTTACTGCAGTAGCAAATGAGTATATTTTGTTAGCTAAGATGTATGAGTTTCCCAATGCCTTGTGAAACACTCAATGAGGGACTGGATCACATGGTCAACTGAACCACAGAGCAACAGCAACGGAGGCAAGGAAACAGCAACGCAGCTCCATCCCTCTCTATAGTGCATTCCACAGGTGTAAAGCAATTAGAAAAAGGATAGAGACCAGCGGGATGTATTTCTTACAGAAAGTAAATCAAATACTTCTTGGTTGTGCAAAATACGGTACACAAGGATGTACAAGGACACCGTGTGCTGACCCTGTGTTTGTTCGCCTTGTCTTTTCTGCAAGTGCATGGACATGTCTGTACAGTTCATTATGAAACAGTTCACAATACAGCTGATGCCCCCTGACCTTTCTATGTTGCAATGCCCTTTTACTTCGTTAAAGGAATAGTAAATCAAAACTGAAAATTCTGCATCATTTACTCACCCACATGTTGCTTGACTTGTGTAACTTTTATAACTTTCTTCTGCAGAACATAAAAAATAAAGAAATAAAAGAATATATATACATATATATTAACATTTTTTTTTCTGTCGTAAGTCAGTGGTAACCAAAATTATTTGGTTTACATTTATGGATTTGGCATTCAAGTAACACATTTGAGCAGGTATTGCTTTCCTTGTTCTGTAATGAAAAAAAATATATATAAAAACATTACATTATTTATTCTGATCTTTTTCTCCCTTTACAGTCTCCATGGTGCCCCTGAGAACTTTTGCAAACTTTGTGACACTTCTGTTTCCCAGAAATGAAATTCAAAAATAGATTGTGTTTGACCTTAAAGGTGCTGTAGGAGATTCTCAAATTCTGCCAGAGTTAGCCACCCCCATCAAATGTATATAAATACATACCTTTCATTTCTTCTATCTTCATCATGTTGTGTCTGGTTCGGACGCTCTGTGGGGCTGTCAGCGAGACACATTGATTCCTCAGGACACCAGTTTCTGTGGTACCTGTAAGGAACTAGGGACATTTTATGTGTGGTGTTCCAAAAAGTCACTTGCAGCAGTAATAAATGTATAAAAGTCTCAAGAGAAAAAAAAGTGACTTATTGCTATTTCTTAACAGGCACTATTTCCCCAATTGGCAACCTCTTAAGGCTTTCTGGAAGCTGTAAAATCTGCCTGATGGCTCCAGTAACTCACATTTACAACACTTTACACACACTCATACCTCATAATTTAACCATAATCCTATCTTTGCAGTCCATGCTGTGAGTTTCAGAGCACCGATCAGAGCAGTAAAGCTGCAGCTTTCGGGGTTGTTTTGAATGGAGAGGAAGTCCTTGAAGGTGTAGCAGCTAAGCTGTTGGTGGATCAGCAGGGTGAGCCAATAAATAGAGTTACTGTATGTGGACTGTCCGGGAGGTGCGGAAAGAGGGAAACAGTGAGCTGGGACGATGCCGCAGTGCAAGCCCGATGCAGGGAACACAGGATAAGGAAGGGCATCTCTTAGGAGAGTTGTAGCTCCACAATTATTCCAGGTGCTGCGCTCTGAGTGGTTTTGTTTTTGTGGTGCTCTGAGAGGAAGGGCATTGCTGCAGAGAGTATTCTCTCAGGTGTTAGAACCATTAAGGCAGCAGGAACTCATAGATGATATATGGTCTTGATGCACGGTCCAAGCAGCCTTTGTGTGACCTTCTCCTCTTGGAGATTCAGTGTTCGTGTTCTCTGTAGTTAACTTATCAACACATTGTCCTCTATAAAATGACTGTTGTTGCAGAACAAATCACTGGTTTAATTGTTCCGGACTGCTCATTTGTGTTCAGGTAGAACAAAAGTGCATCTTATCTCAAGTGGATGAGAATGAAAGGTTTTGCAGGTTAAATGGTTGAGATAATTTTATCCTATATTAAAATGTCTCATCTTTTTGGACCCTAAATGTGGAAATTGTAAGAGACCTGGTATATTATCTTGTGGGTGACTAATGGAACTGATGTATCTGTGCATGTGAGTGTGTGCCTGTACACCAGCCTTGAAATGGAAATTGGAAAAACAAATGCACATGTTCTTCCCTGGATTCCTACGGCAGAAGGCAGCCAGCTAAGACACCTCTGCTGAGGTACTCAACTGAAATTTAGCAGCATGTAGCTAATAAATTGCATAATACTCTTAGCCCCATGATCTCAATTTTAAATGCATATTAAACCCTACATTTTCTATTTGATTATGTGGATTACAAAAGGGAATATAGTCAAGTTATTCATTTATTTTTTTATTCAGATAAAACACTATATAAATGTTTACCATATGTCTGAAAACAGGCATATATACATTCAAGTCTTTACCTGTTCATAAAATACAAATATACTCTCAATCAGGTTTCAGTGAACACCAATCCTATTTATTTATTTATTTATTTAAAAAATGGTTTATAAAATACAAAAAAGCATTTGCAGATTTAAACTCCAATACAGATGATTCTTTAACGGATGTGAAATGCCCAATGCAAAAGAAAATGTGGATCAAATTTTAAATACCAATAGACATACAGTAATTATGGGATAAAGATATTAATCATGTGGTTTAGCTAGTTTTCTGAAGTGATTCAGTTTTTTTTTTTTTTTGTCTGATAGAAAGATATCAGGTGACTTTGGAGACAGCATAAGTAATGATGAGAAAATTACTTTTTTTGTTGTTTAGAAAATGACTGATCATTTCGCTAGATAAGACCTTTATTCCTCTGCTGGGATCATTTAGAGCCCTTTGAAGCTGTATTGAAATGGCAATTTGGACCTTCAGCCCATTGGCCACCATTCAAGTCCATTATATGGAGAAAAATCCTGGAACGTTTTCCTCAAAAACGCCTCAAGGTTACGTATGTAACCCTAGTTCCTTGAAGGAACGAGACGCTGCGTCTAGCGCTTTGGGGAACGTCCCTGACTAGACCGACTCTGAATATCGTGTGCAATCCGTCCATCGGAAAGGCGTGACGTCACGGGCGGGGTGACGTAGCGACCAGGAAGCGATAAAAAGCACGTGCCGTGCAGCTGGCCTCAGCTTCGAGTAGGGAAGCAAGCGCCGGCAGGGGTGCCGGGAGTATGGCTTTGCGACGCAGCGTCTCGTTCCTTCAAGGGACTAGGGTTACATATGTAACCTTGAGGCGTTCTTTTTCAGGAACTCGAGCTGCGTCTAGCGCTTTGGGGAACGATGTGCCAACGGTGCCAGACTTCCAAATCCCTGCCTAGTGTGTATCCGAAGAGCACAGCTAAGACGAGAGAACAGAAGAGCCCGGCGTGGCTCGCATGTCAAGATTGTAAAATCGGACAAATGTGGAGGGCGTGGACCACCCCGCAGCGTTGCAGATGTCCAAGAGGGACACACCTGCTGAGAAGGCCTTAGAGGCCGCCATACCCCGAGTAGAGTGAGCCTTGGCCCCCAAAGGAGGGGGAAGACCAGAGGACTCATAGGAGACGTTGATAGCCTCGACTATCCAACGACTAAGGGTCTGCTTGGTGGCAGGAGAACCCTTGTTAGAAGGACCATAGCAAACAAGCAGTTGGTCGGATTTTCTCCACAGGGCAGCTCTGTGGACGTATGCGTCCAGTGCTCGCACTGGACACATACAGTTTAGCTTCTCTTGGTCTGGCTCCCGAAAGGGAGGAGGACAGAAGGCCTGCAGTACGATAGGTTGTGGTGTGACAGAGGGAACCTTCGGAACATAACCCGCTCGAGGGTGTAAGAATGCTTTGGCCATACCAGGGGCAAAGTCTAGGTAGGTAGGGGCCACCGAGAGGGCCTGGAGATCTCCAACTCTCTTTAGAGAGGTGATTGCCAATAACAGGGCAGTTTTAATCGTTAGATGTCTGTCTGAGATGTCTTGAATTGGCTCGAATGGAGCTTTACAAAGAGCCTCTAGCACCACAACCAAATCCCAGGGGGGAACACGGGATCGTACTGGAGGTCTCAGCCTCAGTGCACCTCGGAGGAAACGTGTAACTAGGGGGTGTCTACCCACTGACTGATCATTGAAAGGGACATGGAAAGCAGCTATGGCCGCCACGTAAACCTTTAAGGTGGAGTGGGATAACCCCGCAGAGAGCCTGGCTTGTAAAAACTCCAGAACTGTACCAACTGGGCAGTTTGCTGGGTCAAGCTGGCGGTCTCTGCACCATGAAGTGAAGAGTTTCCACTTCAGGGCGTACAGTTTCCTCGTAGCGGGAGCTCTGGATTGGAGTAGGGTCTCAACAACCTCGGTTGAGAGACCAGCTGCTAACAGTTGTGCCCCCTCAGGGGGCACACCCACAGCTTCCACAACTCCGGGCGAGGGTGAATTATCGTGCCCTGCACCTGTGAGAGTAGGTCTGTCCTGATCGGTATCTCCCACGGAGAGCCGTCGAGGAGTGAGACTAGATCTGAGAACCATGGTCGGCCCGGCCAGAACGGGGCTACTAATAACAGACGGACCCTGTCCTGGCGTACTCTCGCCAGAACTCTCGGGAGCAGAGCGATAGGGGGAAAAGCGTACAGACGAAGCCTCGGCCAGGTCTGTACCATAGCGTCCAGTCCCAGAGGAGCTGGATGAACTAGAGAGAACCAGAGGGGACATTGTGATGTCTCCTGAGTCGCAAAGAGGTCCACCTGGGCTGTGCCAAATACTCTCCATATCTGCTTCACCACCTCGGGATGAAGCATCCATTCCCCGGGCCTCGGCCCCTGCCTCGACAGTATGTCTGCTCCCACATTCAACCTCCCAGGAATATACACTGCTCTGATCGAGAGGAGTTTGCCCTGGGACCACAGAAGGGTCTGGTGTGCCAGCTTGTACAAGGGGCGTGAACGCAGACCCCCCTGGTGATTGATATAAGAGACCACTGATGTGTTGTCGGTGCGCACCAACACATGGTGACCTCTCAGGTCTGGGAGGAAATATTTCAATGCTCGATAGACTGCTAGCATCTCTAGGCAATTGATGTGCCATGTCAGATGGCGATCGCTCCACAGACCGCGGGCAGGGCACGTTGGATGCAGCTGCCATCAGCCCTAACAATCTCTGGAATTGTTTGACAGTGAGTGACTGGCCTTCTTTGACTCTCTCGACTGACGTGAGGATCGACTCGATCCGAGCAGGAGACAACCGTGCCTGCATCGTGGTCGAATTCCACACTACGCCTAGATAGGTGGTTCTCTGAACTGGAGAAAGTACACTCTTCTTGGCGTTTAGTCTCAAACCCAGCTCCCCCATGTGTGCGAGAACGACATCTCGATGTCGAACCGCCATCTGCTCTGATTGAGCTAGAATCAACCAATCGTCGATATAATTTAGAATGCGGATGCCCTGCATACGGAGGGATACCAGAGCCGCATCTACACATTTCGTGAACGTGCGGGGTGAGAGTGCGAGGCCAAAGGGAAGTACTCGATATTGATAAGCTTTGCCCCCGAAAGCGAACCTCAGAAACCTCCTGTGTTGTGGAAGGATGGATATGTGGAAGTATGCGTCTTTGAGATCTATTGTGACAAACCAGTCCTCGGATCTGATTTGAGCTACAACCTGGTTGACAGTGAGCATTTTGAACTTCAGTGGCATAACTAAGCGGTTCAGGAGACGTAAGTCTAAGATCGGACGCAACCCCCCATCCTTCTTTGGAACTATGAAATACCGGCTGTAGAATCCGGATTCCCTGTCTAGAGGAGGGACCACCTCGATGGCCTCCTTCCTTAATAGGGTATTCACTTCTTGTTCCATAACCAGAGCCTGCTGGGGGCCGACCACAGTCGGTGTAACCCCGTTGAACTTCGGTGGTGGATGACCGAACTGAATGCAATAGCCTCTTTCTATTGTACGCAGGACCCACTGAGATACATTTGGCAGTAGCTTCCACGCTGCTAAATAATCTACTAAGGGAATCAGTCTCTCGAGACTGACCTCTGGTGTAAGAGGCCCCCGAAGGGGCGGCGAGCATCCCAGCTCCGCTGCGCTCACGGGCGAAAATAACTGGGAGTAGCCCTCGCTGGAGGCCGCTGCGCCCTGAAACTCTGGCAGGGTTGGCAGACCGACCTCCTGAGGGCACTGAGGTGAGGCGGGCACCGTATAATGAGGTGGACCGCGCTCTACCCCAGCAGGGGCTGCCCTCTGGATCCTGGCGTCAGGATCTTTTCGTCGAGGACTTCCGGGCTTCGATGACAGATCTTAAATCGGTTTTCGCCCTAGAAGCCCCCGACTCAGAGCGGCGCTGGGGCCCTCGGTCCCGACGTGGGGGAGCACGAGGGGCGACACTCTGTTCCCGGTATGAGGAGCCGGTATGTGGCGTGGTCATCTCCCGCCCAGATGCACCACGAGAGCGACGGAGGATCCCCCGGAACGCCGCCGCCTGTTTGCGTGCCTCCTGGAACCTGTCGACGACAGTGTTGACTGTGTCGCCAAACAGGCCCGAGGCTTGAAGCGGGGCGTCCAGGAGGCAGACCCTGTCTCTTTCTTTTATCTCTGACAGGGTCAGCCACAAATGCCTCTCCGCGGCCACTAAGGCTGCCATAGACCGCCCAATTGCGCGAGCGGTCTCTTTAGTGGCGCGGAGGGAGAGATCAGCGGTCTTTCTGAGTTCTTCTATATCTTCAGACTTAATCCCCTCCCCCTCATCGACATCTCTCAGCAGGTCAGCCTGATAAGCTTGAAGGACTGCCATAGTGTGAAGGCAAGCCCCAGCCTGACCTGCTGCCACATAACCTTTGCCCACTAGCGATGATGTAACTCGAAGAGGCTTAGTGGGCAATGCCGGAGCCTTTAGAGACGATGCAGAGCCGGGCGAAAGATAGCCCGCGAGCGTCTGTTCGACCCGTGGCATCGCTCTATAACCCCGCTCTCCCAGCCCCATCACGTTGCCATAATATAGTGAATCGGGGCCGAAGAGGCGGGTTGAATAAGGGTGGTTCCACGATCTCGATAACTCATCGTGGAGATCGGGAAAATAAGGAAGGCTCCGACGTGGAGGTGGTTGCCTCGGCCGCAGAAATCGTTCGTCTAGTTTGCTTCTCTGCGGCTCGGTTTGTTTTTCAGCAGGCCATTCGATTTTTAATTTATCTACTGCTCGCGTAACCACCTCCAACAGCTCCTCATACTGGGGCGACAGGGGTGGCGAATCCCCAGCAACCGTCTCCACATCGACCTCCTCGGAGGAAGAGAGGGGAAGAGTTGATCCCTCACCCTGGGGGGAAGAAACCGACGAGCGTGCTTCCGAACCCAGGGTTTGGGTGCCGGATCTGGCAGATGAGGAAGGAGATAAGGACTGGCCCGTCTCCATTCCCTCTGACAGATCCACCTGCGATCCCCACGAGTGCAGCAGCCGCTCTGCCTCGGCAGAAGCAGGGCCAGCACCACGAGGAACGCTGGTGAAGGCTCCCTCCTCGAAGAGAGCCCTCCGGGATCGAAGCGTCCGCATTGGCAATCGCTCGCAATGCGGACAGTCGGCCCCCTCGAGAGCCGACTCAGCGTGCTTCGATCCCAGGCAAGCCACGCACAGACTGTGTGTATCCCCGCTCATAATGTAGCGAGGACAGGGAGGAACACACAATCTATAACGTGGCTTGGAATCGCCCTTCATATGTTTGGTCTTTTGCTTTTGTTTTGGCATATTGAGCTGTTTTAGCGATCTTTTAATGGCTAAGGGACAGACAACAATAAATAGGACCAACGGGACAGACTTTTGACATGCACACACAGAGCGCTTGCTGACAGACGCGAAGCTGAGGCCAGCTGCACGGCACGTGCTTTTATAGCTTCCTGGTCGCTACGTCACCCCGCCCGTGACGTCACGCCTTTCCGATGGATGGATTGCACACGATATTCAGAGTCGGTCTCGTCAGGGACGTTCCCCAAAGCGCTAGACGCAGCTCGAGTTCCTGAAAAGGAACCTTAATTTCTTTGTGACTGAAGACATAAAGACATGAGCATCTTTGATGACATGGAGGTGAGTAAATTATCCGGATTTTCTTTTATTCTGGAAGTTAACTAATCATTTAAATCCCAAAATCTTAATTGGATGTTTAAATTGTAATATTTAAAAGTAACAAGTACTTTAGAAATAAAAAAAAATAAGAAGAAGAGCTGCAAAATTACCTTGTATAGATAAACTAAAATGTCTTCATTTGCACAAGTACATGGAAAAATATGCTGTTAAATAGTGTCATATTGTTGCTGGTCGACATCTCACGTAATGCATTGCAAAAAACAGTTACAGTTATATTAAAAAATAATTTTACTGTTAAATTTCCATGCAAATTTACAGGATTAGATCACTATACAGTGTCTAATTCATTATCTTACATTTCAGAAGAGTGCTTGGCTGCTGCCCTTTTAAACGTTATATGCCCTTTGATTAGTGATGGGTCGTTTTTTAACAATTCATTAATTTTGAACAAATCTTTAATGTGACTTGGGAAGAATGAGTCATCTTGGTGAGTGAAAAAAATGCACAAAATTTTATAGGTTCAATACTGGAATTAGTCTAGTAGTTCACCTGTTTCGAGTCTTCAGGTTTTTCGAGTTGTTCATCACCAAGTGACAGACCCATAAGCTTTAACCTATACAGTCTGAGTCGGAAAGAGACTTAATAATAATAACCAACTCTTTCTTACCTTTCTTACAACATTCAGTGTATGGAAAATTCACACATTTATAAACTGTAAGAAGTAAAAAGCTACAATTTGAGACTAGAAACCGTCATGTAACTGTAAGAGTAAATAATAATGATAATAATGATGATAATAATAATAATAGCTATGCACCCGTTTGTAAATTAATTTCTCTATCCAATTCTGTCACATCACGTGACAAAAGAACGAACGATAGGTTAAAACTTATGGGGCTGTCACTTGATGAAGGAATGAATCAAACCTGAATACTCTTGAAATGAACTAATCTATTCTTTTTCTTCCTGGAAGTGCATGAGGAGCTCACCAGGTCGTGGACGGCACCTTTTACTGGCAGAAACGGCCTGCTGGTTCCTCCTCCCTCTCCACCCTCGACGGTGGTGCGGCAAAGGGGTATTCAGCGATCCCCCAGTGGAGTGGTCGGTAGCGATGCAATTGTGTCCTAATTCTGCCTCTTCCTGGCAGGGAGACCCGTTGCTCCCTTCACAGGCCTTGTCTGGTCTAACCAGCAGTGCCTATACAGCTTGCAGGGAAGCTGTTTCCGCCTTACACACTATGGCATTACTTCAGGTGCACCAGGCCAAGGCACTGAAGGACTTGGACGAGGGTGGTCATGATCCGGCAGTTCTGAAAGAGCTCTGAACCACCACCGATCATGCGCTCTGAGTGACAAAAGTCACTGCGAGTTCTCTGGGTCATGCGATGTCCAGCTCTTGTTCCCCTCAGAGAGCAGGGTGTTCGCATTCTCAACTATCTCAATGATTGGCTTATACTAGCACACTTTTTGGAATCAGTTGTGTGAGCACAGGGACCTGGTGCTCCGGCACCTCAGCCTGTTGGGACTTCGGGTCAACTGGGAAAAGGGTAGATTCTTCCCAACGCAGAGGAGCTCTTTTCTCGGTTCGGAGTAGGATTCAGTTGAATAGACATGCCTCACAGAGGAACGTGCACGGTTGGTGATGACCTGCTTGAATTTGTTCAAGGGTAGGACAGCGGTCCCACTGAAAGCTCCTGGGGCATATGGCAGCTGCAGCGGCAATTACACTGCTAGGGCTATTGCATATAAGGGCCACTTCAGCACTGGCTTCATGACCGAGTCCCGAGGTGGGCGTGGCAGCACGACACTTACCGGGTCTAAGTTACACCACCCTTTCACCAAACCTCCATCCCTTGGTCAGATCTTACATTTCTCTGGGCAGGAGTACCCCTGGAATGGATCTCCAGACATGCTGTGGTTTACACGGATGCCTCCACCATCAGCTGGGGGGCCACATACAATGGGCACACCGTGTCGGGGTATGGATAGGCTCCCGTTTGCACTGGTATTATCAATTGCCTAGAGTTGTTAGTAGTGCGCCTTGCCTTTAACCATCTCAAAGGGCGCTTATGAGACAAGCACATGCTGTTTGGAATGGACAACACAGGGACCATTGTGTACATCAGCCGACAAAATGGTCTGTGCTCCCGTTGGATGTCGCAACTCGCCTGCCACCTCCGCCTTTTCCAGAAATTAATTTACACTGGGCTAACAACTGTTGATTTAAAAGTAGTTTAAAAGGAATGTCTGTGAAGAGCTTCCATGTAAAGTGAGATTGCTCAATTTGAAAGATAATCATGCTGTCCACTTTAAAATGTCTGGCTCTGTCATAATAAAATCTGTATACACCTGTTTTACTGGCTTTTAACATGTAGTTCAGTTGTGAAGAAGGCTTGTACAAAAGAGACATTCACATGCAAGAATGATCAAAAATCTGGAAGGTCTGAACATGGTTTATCTTATCTAACCTCATTAATAAATGGCTGTTGCTCTTCAATTAGAACCACATTCAGTGGTTCTGCAATGTTAATTACAGATGTGCTCTTTCTGTGATGCTAAGATACTGCCTGTTATTTCCTGCATCCTTGGTAACTATTCAGAGCACCTGTGATGTGAATTAACCATTATGTTTGTGAGTATATACCTGGGCTGGAAATATTTTAATGGCACAGATGAAAAATCATTTTTCCTCTTGAACTATTTAAGATTTTATTTCATATGGGTCATTAAGTAAACATATGAAGGTGCTTAGCTGTTTGCAAGAAACCGCACATGATGGAGGTACCCTCATATCCCTTATCTCCTAAAAGCATTAAAAGCCCTGACCACTGAATAAATCACCTGCGGTCTTTAAGTTCAATGTTCCAATTAGCACCCATCCCATCTCTGGGATTATGCCACGGAGAAGTCACTAATGGAAAAAAGATTTTGGAGTAATGGCATTTTATTGCAAGCATTAGCTTAAAAGGACACATAGAACATTACAATGCGATGACATTATTTTTTCACCTAAAAGTGAACAGTGATTACATGTTCTTCATGGCTATATGTGTGCGACACTTTAAATAACTTTAATTAGAAAGACATCTGTAAAGCTGCTTGAAGATCTTAATTATTTCCACTTGTGCATCAGTCGTAGATCCTGGCCAAAAGACAAACAGTATTTAATTATACGATTCGGTCTCCTCATGTGTTCTGAGTTTTACCCAAGGATCTTTTTATTTTTTTATTTTTTTGAAATACAGTCATATATTACTTTCCACTTGTGTTACTGAGCCCTGTCTTTGTTTTGCATGGTTCCGTATGTGGTGTCATCCTGCTTATTGAATGGTGGCATGCAACTAATGCAAGTGTGCTGCAGTGTTTCTAGTTTTACTGCTCCTATTGGGCAAAATCAGAACAAGAACAAATACAAAATGCAAATATGGGACCCTGAGAGCTCGGCAGTCGAATCTTTCAACCTTGAATTTTGAAAAGAGTCAGGTAAAATACTTTATACAGAATGCCAGCATGCAAAAACACTTTATATCTAATCATGACTTTTGAGGGACATAATAGTTAATGAAATTACATAAGATTGTGGAATAAACTGTAATGGGAATGTAAAAAAAAACTGCATCTGACAATTATGTGATTGTACTATTAAATGAATAGAAAGTACTATACTCCACTAAACTCTTACGCAGTTTTAGTGAAGTATGAGCCAGAAATGTTCTTGCTGGGTTAAGTGTTCTTGTAGCCCAATAATGATGTAAGACAGTACAGTTTGTGGTCGGTAAGATTTGTAAATGTTTTTGAAAGAAGTCATTTATGTTTCTCAAGGATTCATTTTAACAGAAGCATAGTAAAAACAGTATTAGTGTAAATACCATTAATATTTAAAATAACTGTTTTATATTTTAATATATTTTAAAATGTAATTTATTCCTGTGATGACAATGCTGTATTTTCAATAATCATTACTGCAGTCTTCAGTGCCCTGATGATCCTTCAGAAAATCTTCTAATGTGCAGATTTCAAGGTCAAAAAGCATTTCTTATTATTATCAATTTTGAAACCAGTTCTGTTGCTTAATGGTTGTGTGGAAATGGTGAAGCTTTTTTTTTTAAAGAACAATATTTATTAAAAATACAAATATTTGTAACAATGATCAAAAGTAAAAGTAAGGACATTTACAATTGAATGCATTCTTGCTAAAATCAAAAACAAAACTGGCCCACACCTTACTAATTTTACAAAAAAAAAAAAAAAAAAAAAAAAAAAAAAAAAAATATATATATATATATATATATATATATATATTTTTTTTTTTTTTTTCTTCTATTTATTATTATATTTATTTATTTATTGTTTTAGGAACTTCTAATCCTGCATCAAGATGCATCACTTCCCTGCTATAGGGGAGTTCAAGGTTATCCCTGTCAGCTGATATTTTTGCTCTGACATGGACTCAGTGTAAATTGTCATTGACAAATACACCAATTTGCTCAGTTACTCAATACCTGCCTTTCAACTGCAGCAGCCTACAACAGACTAATTGTCATGGTGGTCTCACTGGAGCAAGGTGAGATGAAGACCCTTGTTCAAGGGTCCTGTTGTGATTGAGCAAAACTGAAAACTCAATGTGTCCCCAGTGTCATCTCAACCTCACAATAATACTTAACCATTCAACCACCTCCAACTCTCTGGAAGTTATGTGATTCGTTTTTTTTCTCAGACACATTTCTTTAATACATTTAAGTTTATAAAAGATTATGTCCATCATATTAAAACCACAGCAGATAAATAGCTGCTGATGCAAATTACCTCTGCAAAATAAAAAGTATTGTTAGATTGAGTGATATGGTGTTGGGTTGGTATTTAAAATGCAGCATGTTATTTGAAAAGGTGAAAAGATCACAAATATCCAAGCTATGGAAGCCTGTTTCTGCCACAGAATAAGTAACTAAGCAAGAAATTGAGTCAGTGAATGAACAAACGAACAAATTAACTAACTTTAACCTACACTAGTTAATTAATTAATGAATATAAAAAGGGTAATTGTGACTTTGTATGTTATTTTTTAGTTATTTTTTTTTTCTTGCAATTCTAAGTTTATATCTCACAATTCTTTCATTTTTTTTTCCTGTGCCAGAAACAGGCTTCAATAACAAAACACCCTAAAAATACATCCTTCCAATATCCTGGTGGTCCAATTCAGCAAAACATGGGTTTTTCAAGTATACAGCATTTTTGTGTATACACTAGGTGCATGCTATTTTATTTATTAATTCATGCTAATATGGGAGCTAATTTGAATGAATGAGTCATAAAGGGGAAGAAACAAGGATCAGACATTAGTGCCCAAGGTTCATTTGTTTGATGTATGATGTACCATATGGACCATCTATCTGAAATATAGAGAAGAACTTCCTCACCCTCCAGACATCATCAATACAAGATATGATAGGGGAGCTTGAAAAATACAATCACTTCTTCACCAAAATCTTTTCATCTCATCAAGTTTCATGAAATGCAGTTTTTTTTTCCTTTAAAAAAAAAAAAAAACAGCTAGTGTTTTCGTGCCTCACCACCATAATAACTAAGGAAATGAAAATGGGGGAAAAAGACTTCCTCTGATCTCATCGACAGCAACTGGAGGGTTTACTTAAACAGAGAACATGATTGCACTGGTGTACACACGTCTACCCGTTCACCCGCTGCTTCAGCTGCTGCTCATATGAAACACTGAACCACCCATCATCAGGACTTCCACTGAGACATCCAATCCAGAGCTTTACATTATCCATTCATGATGAGTATCCAAAAGAAACTTGCAGGACCTTTTGAGGATCCTTTTCCGTTAAAAATAAATAAAAACTCTAGAATGTCCTTGAAAAGAATTCCCCTTGTTTTAAAGAATAATTGACAAAAAATTCTGGAAAGAAGTATTTCAACCCTCACCATCTGGTATGTCATATTGTTATTTTTTAACATAAAGGTGAATTATCAGGGCTTCCACAAAAAGCAGTGTTACTGTTTTTAATATTGATAATAATAAGAAATATTTATTAAATACCAAATCAGAATGATTAGAATGATTTTTGAAGGAGTATGTGACACTGAAGACTGGAGTAATGACTGCTGAAAAATCCAACTTTTGCTATATCATATATTCAAACATTTTATATATATATATATATATATATATATATATATATATATATATATATATATATATATATATATATAGTTATATTTTTATTATTTTTATTTTAGTCAACTTAAGCCCTCATGACTTTCTTTCTTGTGTGGAACAAAGACGTTTTGAAAAAAAATTGGGTACAAACAAAATTAACTTTTATTAAATGAAAAAAAAAATCTTATTTTCTATATTTTATATAGATTCTTTTAAATAACTTCTGCAATGGGCCCAAAACATCAGATTGAGAAGGACAACAAACCCATCCAATACTTAAAGTATACACTTCTGGCAACCATAGCTAAGTTTATTGTTTATCTATAGGAGATTATTCCATAAATTGGCAGACACCTTCAAGTCAGTGGGGTTATGTTTAGGGTTGGAGTTAAGTATGAACCTTCTGTATTACCTATCTGGAGCTGATTTAGACCTCCATTTATACATATCTCAAGCTGTCAGGCCAAACCGCACTTGTGAAATGTCATGCTTAAGGTAACTAAAAAACAAGATGTGACTGAATCAGACAGTGTCAACAAGCAAGGTAATCCCACAGGGTTCTCAACACAGATAATCACACAGTGCTGTTCGGCTTTGCATCCAAAGACACAGGATGATGCAGTGAAGAAGTGTCCTGTGGTACACCGATAAGCACAGGGATTGAATTTCGCTGGGATTAACTGAAATGAGAATGGAATGGAGGTGATGCTGGAAACCAGGTTTCGTGACATAAGTCAAGTGGAACAAACACTTCACCCACATGCCATCTCTATATCAGGAGGATGTGTAACACATAGCGTGATAATCATAATAACTCATAATAACTTTCTTTATAAATCCTCTCGCACATAACACAAGGATTTGATTTCAAAATCCTGCTTAATGGGCTTTAACATTATACACAGTTCCTCTCAGCTAACTTGCAAATGAAAGCACTCTGATTTGGAAGCTTTGGCAATATGATTCAGCTGGCATGCTGTAGGGGTGTACTGGCCAAGATTACTGTGCCCCGCACACGATAGATGGAGCACAGCTGATAAGGAGAAAGCTAGAGAGGGGGAATAATGGCACCTGTTGACACACGATTGTTGCTCGTGTGTGCTCACTGGCTGGTTTCCCTGCCCACAGTTTCTAGTCTCTCTTTGTCTGCATCTCACTGAATTACAAAGCCATTTCAGGTCATTCCAGAGACGGCACACAATGCAGTGTATTATGGTTTTCCACTGCCAGCCAAATGCTATATTTCAACAGCTTGATTTAATCAGAAACAACATGAAGGATTAACTAGTGCAATGCATTAGACCATCAATCAGAACACAAAAACAATACTTGTTTTTATGCAAATTTTCACATTATTTTTTTCACAGATTCCTATTCTAATTCAGTTAAATTCTAAAAGATTAAATTTAGAAGTTAATCAAACAGGCTTATATTTCATGAAAGAAGAGAGAAAACTATGAAAACCTAGGTTACTAACACCAAAGTTTGGAAGAATATATCCTGAAACGACTTGTTGTTGGGGAATTAATCAATGTGACAGTAAACAGGTTTATATCGGGCTGGTGTTAAAAAATAAATAATACTGTTTATATAAATATGTACAAATCACAGAAAGGAACAGGGAGGACAGATAATAAATAATGGCACAGAGCAAATGCAAGAACAGACTCGGAGTAGTGCGTCAGCTGTGCTCCTGGAAGCAGAGACTGTCAAAGGCTTTTTCCTGATTTTCTTTCTGCATTGTATTTCCACTAGTGATTGGTAGTGTGAAAGGAAATTACAACTGGCCTAAAGGAGTTCAATTTTGTCCAACCAGAATGCACTCAGAATTTAGGGCATCACTCATACAATGCTAGTGCAGGTGCTAACAGGCCAGATTATGCTTGGTGCCTGACTAAATCTAATTTATTGGATTTCTCGCTCTTTCTTTCACCCAGTGATGACATTTCTTCTCTATTTCCTAGTAATCACAGTAAGGAGATTGTGGGCTGCTCTGCCTGGCTACTCAGCACCTGATCTTCTGGCCCTGATGTAAAGTCATTCTGTTCATAATGAGCATAAGATTAATTTATTTTTTGCTTATTTCTAAAGTAAATAAATTTCTAATTTATTTCTAAAGACTGCTGGCACATAATGATGCCGTCTTCCTGTTCTTGCCTTTTCTGGAGAAAAATTGGTTCTTGTGCACATCAGGGGAGATGTTTTTTTTAGAAAATCTAAACAAGACCTAATGGAGAACATGTCTGCTGAATCAATTTGACCAAAACTATCCACAGAATGGTAAATGACAGATGTGCAATTTATCAGGAAAACATTGTGAAAGAAATGTTTTTGAAATAAAGTGATTTTTGCGGGACAACACAGATATTTGGGAAGCTGTTGCACAGCTAATAGAATTCAAACAGTTGGAGATCGATTGCAGTGTAAACGATCTGTGCGCTAAACTGTGATCGGTAGGGCTGCACACAGCTGGTGTGTCTGCCAGATGTCACCTTGCTGAAATCCCACTGTGATAATTCCTTGGATGAGGGCCTTAATGATTCTCTCATTGCCCAAAGTAATAGCCTGAATGACCACTGACATCTGCACATACAGCCCATACCTCTCTGATTTGCATTGGCTCTTTATTAGTATACATCTGATGGACACTTTACTAACCAAGGAGGCAAGTGAGAGGATTTACGAATGGCAGATGAATTTAGTATGTCCAGATTACGTTCATGCTACACACATTCATACTTCCTAACGGTCATTACTTATTTAAAAGATGTAAGCCTACCAAGAATGATTTTTTTTCAATTAATTTGTTGACTAAATGCTTTCATTCCTGAATTAATCTATATTTTAAATTAATCATCTGAGTGAATGATTAATTGACTCATTAATTCCTAAGTGAATCTATTGTTTTTGAATGAATCGATTGGCTGAATGAATCATAAAGCCTTTCACTGTTTTGTTACTGAATTAATCAGTATTTCATAACAGAACATACTGTTATATTTAATGATTTAGTATTTCACTAAGTCATCACATGTTTCATTCCCAAACGAATCAGTGCTTTTGAACACATCGGTTGAATTAGATTTACTTGTCGTCACTTGTCGCCACCTACTGGTCTATCTATGCAACTTGCTTAAACTCTCTAGCCCCTTTCACACTCGCGTTGGACCCGGACAATTGCCGGAACATTGCCGGGTCGCCTTCTGTGTGAACGCAAACATGTCCCAGGATTGATCCTGGGTCTGACTGTCTGTCAAGAACCTGTAAACACAACGTGATACAAACAGTTTCACTTAGTGGTTTATGAACTTCACACTGCCAATCAAATTCAAAGACTAGGACTAATGTGTCTCAGTGTGGAACTAATCTGATGTTTACATAATTGCTCGCTATATTACAGTGCAAAAATGGCATTCCTGTGTAGGTTTGTGGCAAAAAAATGTTATAGAGTTGTTTATTGTTTAATATTATATTATTCAAATGACTTTCATGACTGAACACAGTCAAGTATATGAGTGACACACACAAATGCACAGAACTGGTTCACAGTTCAATAGGTCAGCAAAACTTTGAAGCAGCTGAAAAGATCATTCTATTATTATTACAGATTTTGACTCTTGTCTTTGTGTGTGTCAGCACCTTCCTGGGCAAAATCCTGCATGAGAAATGTGAACTGTGTCAGATTCGTGTGCCAATAAAGCTGTGGGACTGTAATGAATATGGAAGGTTGTGACCTGTGAGGGGACAATATTAACACCAAAGAACTAAAATTTTTTTTTTTTTTTCAGTACTTCTTTTTGTCATGATCCCAGTTCTTTCTCTTTTCTATCTCTGTCTCCATCTGCTGGTTCTTTCTTTTCCTTTGCGCTCACTTATCTCTACTCTCATCATCTTCAGCTGTTCCTCATTCTCTCCTGCTCACCTGCTCTCTATCTCCTATCATTAGGCTCTCTATTTCTAGCTCTGTCTCTTTCCATTCCCTGTTGGATTATTACTAACCACTTCAGATGTTTCTGACGTTTTTGTGCTTTTCCTACAGACCATTAGTCCTGTCCTGTCTAGTCTTATCAAGTCGTTTGGAGAGTCTTGTGTGGACTGTTTGTTACCTGTCTTGTTCTCCGCCCAGTTTACTGCCGTGAGGAGTAACGAAGGGTCCGCCGCCTCACCTGTACCCCGTCTCGCTGATTAGAGGCTTCTCGGACCAGCCACTTAGGCTTCATTGTTTCGACCAGGAATTATCCCTGTACTCTGCCTTTGTTTTTGGGCCGTTGCGGCTTTGCCTTATTTCTATTAAAAGAGGATTAACCTGCCATTCGCCTCCTGGATTCTCTCTCTCTCTGTTCCGTGACAGAATAATCCAACCAACATGAATCCGGCGAATGAGCACCCAGTCAAGGCCGCGGTGGAGATCCAGTGAGTCATGCTGGGCAAGCACGAGGAGGAACTTTCCGCTGCTCGGCAAGCCGTCGATACCCTAGCCGCCCAGATGGTCGACCTTACCAGACAGTTCAATCTTCTCCGCATGGACTCTGCCTGCAAGGCTGCGGACGCCGCTGAGCCCCGTGTGAACAATCCCCCCTGCTATGCAGGTGAGCAGACAGAGTGTATGTCTTTTCTAACACAGTGTGAGGTTGTTTTCTCGCTTCAGCCTATCACCTACGCCCAGGATCGCACTCGTATCGCCTACATCATCTCTCTGCTCAAGGGAAGGGCTTGTGAGTGGGGAACGGCCATGTGGAATGCCAATGGAGACTGTGTTAGCCAGTACACCCATTTTAAGGAGGATATGTTACGGGTTTTTGACCGATCCGTTCATGGTCCCGAAGCCTCACGTGTGCTGTCCACCCTCCGCCAGGGAAGGCGTTCGATCGCGGATTTCTCCGTGGAGTTCCGTACTCTCTCCACCACCTGTGGATGGAATGAGCCCGTGCTCGTAACGCGTTTCATCGAGGGTCTGGATGCTGAGATCAAGGATGAGGTTCTGGCCCGCGAGACTCCTTCACGCCTCGATCCTCTAATCAATTTGGCGCTGCGCATTGAGAAGCGTTTCGATCTGCGAGGACGCGCTCGCAACACGGAGCCCTTCCCTTCTACCTCCTGGGACCAGTTCTCCCTCCACTTCGATGGCAGTCCCAGAACCCATGCAGCTTGGCGGGATCCGCATCTCGGCTGCCGAGCACCAGCGCCGCATCATCAATCGGCTCTGCCTTTACTGTGGCTCTGACAAGCACTTTGTCACCGGCTGTCAGTTAAAAGCCAAAGCTCACCAGTAGAGAGAGGGTTACTGGTGAGCGCATCCTCTCTGGACCCTCCGTCACGCCCACGCACCACCTTTCCAGTACACCTGCGCTGGTCCAACTCCTCCACCTCCTGTCAAGCCCTCTTAGACTCCGGTTCTGAGGGGAATTTCGTGGACGAAGCATGGGCTCTTGAGCACCGTATTCCTCTCGTCGATCTTCAAGATCTCTCCACTCTCTTTGCCTTGGATGGTCGGGTTCTTGCCAGGGTTCGCTGTGCTACTGCCCCCTTGAGCCTCACCGTTTCCGGCAATCACCGTGAGACTATTTCTGCTACTTCGGAGCAGAGATATCACGCAACACATGAAATCCCACGAATTCCGTCAACATAGCGGCGTGCAACGCGTCAAAAAAACAGAAGAAGAAGAACATACCGGTGTGACCTGCACCGAGTGTTTTCGCTTTTGGATGATTTATTTGGAGAAGTTACAGCAAACATGGTTATTACCTGCATAGCAAAAGGTTGTGAGAACAAGCAAAGGACATACGCTAATGTAATGTTTCACAGAATTCCATCTAATGTGGAACTGAGAAATAAATGGCTAGTAGCTCTGGAGATCTGTAGTTCAACGCCTCTCAACAAAATAAAGCAGTATCGTGTTTGCGGAGAACATTTTGCACCAGAGGACTACTTTGAAAAAATGGAATATGGGTCGAGAAAGACGGTACTACGTCTAAAAGATACGGCCGTCCCATCTATTTTCAAAGCACAGGAAGAACAAAGTGCACATGTAAGTTGTCTTTTATTTCTCTTCCTATATAACCTATATTGCCTGTGAAAACATCAACTCTATGTGAATACAGGTATAATATGGGTCGATCTATACATGCGTCATGATTAAAATAATCACTTACTCTGTGGACAGCTGTCCATTTGGTCCATTCGGCGTGGGGCGTTTTTTCCAGTTCACTTTGTCACACCGGAAAAAAAATCGAGTACTGCAGAATGGATCAGCGCCGTGAAATCCTCTGTAGATGTGACACAACTTCGGGCACACTCATTTTGATCTGACGTGTTGAGCCCGGTCATCAATGGCAAAAACATGTCCTACTCTCTCTGGTTCTTGACTGTGTGAGAAGTCACCCTCTTCGTCTCTTTCAAAATCAGCCATGTTCATCGCCATTCGTGTACTGTAAGGAAAATAGCCAGGCAGCTACTATTCACGCCGGTATGTTGACGGAATTCGTGGGATTTCATGTGCTGAGTGATATCTCTGCTCCAAAGTAGCAGTGCTTCGCCTAAGCAGCAGTGCTTCGCCTGTTCTTCCCCATAATATAGTCCCAAGTCAATATCTGCCTAGGAAATCGCCTAGTGTTAATCTGGATCGCTATTTGTACTCGTTGTGAACTTACACAAGAAGTAATTAGGTGGGTTTTTTTATTTTTTTTGATTACTTTTACTCAGGCCATGCTAGCTGGCAACAAAGGATTCCATTCATTGTGCTAAGCTAAGCTAACGCCGACCCAGTCAAACTAAAACAATGCATGCACTGACACAAAAATGCTTTTGCCCACCTATCTAAATGTAGGAAATAATGTAAATAAGCCCTATTTCAAAAAACGGTGGAGTGTTCCTTTAAGAACCGTTATCCCTTGCCACTTATGTCATCCGCCTTTGAGATCCTGCAGGGGGCGCAGTTCTTCACAAAACTAGACCTCCGCAATGCCTATCATCTTGTTCGCATTAAAGAGGGAGACGAGTGGAAGACCGCCTTTAATACCCCGCTCGGTCACTTTGAATACCGGGTTTTACCCTTCGGCCTTGTTAACGCCCCCGCAGTTTTTCAGGCTCTAGTCAACGATGTTCTCCGTGACATGCTTAATGTTTTTGTTTTCGTTTATCTCGACGATATCCTAATTTTTTCACCTTCTCTCCAAGTTCATGTGTTGCACGTTCGTCAGGTCCTTCAATGACTTTTGGAGAACAAATTGTTCGTCAAAGCCGTGAAATGCATCTTTCACGCCCAGTCCGTCACTTTCCTAGGTTCCGTTATCTCCGCTCAGGGGATTAGTATGGACCCGACTAAGGTCCGCGCGGTCACGGACTGGCCTATTCCGGACTCTCGTGTCGCGCTTCAGCGTTTCTTAGGTTTCACCAATTTCTATCGCCGATTTATTTTGAACTTTAGTCAGGTGGTAGCTCCCCTCACCGCGCTTACTTCTATAAGGACCCGTTTTGTTTGGAGTGAGGTTGTGCAGAAGGCTTTTGAGCGTCTTAAGTTTTTGTTTTCTTCCTATTCTCATCTCTCCTGACGTGTCTAGACAATTTATCGTGGAGGTCGACGCTTCAAAGGTGGGAGTGGGGGCTATCCTCTCCCAGCGGTCACCCGCTGACGAGAGGATCCACCCTTGCGCGTTCTTTTCACACCGCCTGTCTCCATCCGAGCGTAATTACGATGTGGGTAACCGCAAGCTTTTGGCTATTTGTCTTGCGTTAGGGGAGTGGCGGAACTGGCTGGAGGGATCTTCAGTTCCGTTCATAGTCTGGACTGACCATCGTAACCTTGAATATATCCGTTCTGCTAAGAGACTTAACGCTCGTCAGGCACGCTGGTCTCTTTTCTTTGCGCGTTTCGATTTCACTATTTCCTACCGCCCCGGTTCCAAGAATCAAAAACCTGACGCGCTCTCTCGCCAGTTCGTCTCTCCCGAATCCGTACCCGCTGATGAGAGGATTCTGCCTCAAGGATTGGTGGTGGGTGCGGCTGTCTGGGGTATTGAACGAATTGTTAGACGCGCCCTTGCCCATTCTATCACGCCTCGTCTCTGCCCCAGGGGATTACTGTTCGTACCCTCTTCTGCACGTCGCACTGTTCTCCAGTGGAGTCACTCCTCTAAACTGTTTGCGCATCCAGGTGTTAGAGGTACTATTGCCTCGGTTTCGCAGAGGTTCTACTGGCCCACTCGAGAATGTGATATCCGTCGTTTTGTAGCATCCTGTTCCGTTTGCGCTCAGACTAAGGTCAGCAACAGACCTCCCGCGGGTCTCCTCAGACCTTTACCTGTTTCGTCGCATCCTTGGGCTCAGATTGCTCTCGATTTTATTACAGGGCTTCCTCCTTCGGGCGGAAATACTGTAATTCTCACTGTTATCGATCGCTTTTCTAAGGCGGCCCGTTTTGTCCTGCTTTCTAAACTCCCCTCCGCTAGAGAGACCGCCCAGATTGTCGTCGAGCATATTTTTAAGATTCACAGTCTTCCCGAGAATATCGTGTCCGATAGAGGTCCACAATTCTCCTCCCTTTTCTGGAGGGAGTTTTGTCGCCTCACCGGAGCTTCTGCCAGTCTCTCTTCGGGTTATCACCCCCAGACCAACGGACAAGCTGAGCGCGCTAATCAGACCATTGGACGCATTTTACGCAGTCTCGCTTTCCGCAACCCCGCTTCATGGTCTGAGCAACTCCCGTGGGCAGAATACGCTCATAATTCCGCCCCCTCTTCTGCCACCGGGCTGTCGCCTTTTCAATGCTGTCTAGGGTACCAACCTCCCCTCTTCCCCTCCTCTAACCCCGAGTCTAACGTCCCATCGGTCCAGACATTTGTCCAACGTTGCAGACGTACTTGGAGAGCGGTTAGATCCGTCCTGTGTAAGGCTCGCGCCATCACTCGCCGGGCTGCTGACAAGCGCCGCGTCAAGAGCCCTCGTTATGTTCGTGGTCAAAGGGTGTGGTTATCGACTCAGAATCTGCCACTCCAGTTCTCATCTCGTAAATTGGCCCCCAAATTTATTGGACCATACCGCGTCGTTAGGGTCCTCAGTCCTGTCTCGGTAAGACTTAGGTTGCCATCTAATCTCCGTCGCGTCCACCCTGTGTTTCATGTTTCTTGTCTTAAACCTGTAGTCCGCCCTCCCCCCCATCCCGTCTCCTCTCCCGTCCGCATCGAGGGTTCCCCTGTCTATCGAGTCCGTAGACTCCTTGATGTTCGTCCCTGAGGGCGTGGTCGGCAGTTTCTCGTTGACTGGGAGGGGTATGGCCTGGAGGAGAGGAGCTGGATCCCCGCCCGGGATGTCCAGGACCGCTCGCTCATTGACGAATTTTACCGCTCCCGCCAGTCCTCATCCTTGAGTGCGCCAGGGGGCGCACGCTGAGTAGGGGGTACTGTCATGATCCCAGTTCTTTCTCTTTTCTATCTCTGTCTCCATCTGCTGGTTCTTTCTTTTCCTTTGCGCTCACTTATCTCTACTCTCATCATCTTCAGCTGTTCCTCATTCTCTCCCGCTCACCTGCTCTCTATCTCCTATCATTAGGCTCTCTATTTCTAGCTCTGTCTCTTTCCATTCCCTGTTGGATTATTACTAACCACTTCAGATGTTTCTGATGTTTTTGTGCTTTTCCTACAGACCATTAGTCCTGTCCTGCCTAGTCTTATCAAGTCGTTTGGAGAGTCTTGTGTGGACTGTTTGTTACCTGTCTTGTTCTCTGCCCAGTTTACTGCCGTGAGGAGTAACGAAGGGTCCGCCGCCTCACCTGTACCCCGTCTCGCTGATCAGAGGCTTCTCGGACCAGCCACTTAGGCTTCATTGTTTCGACCAGGAATTATCCCTGTACTCTGCCTTTGTTTTTTGGCCGTTGCGGCTTTGCCTTATTTCTATTAAAAGAGGATTAACCTGCCATTCGCCTCCTGGGTTCTCTCTCTCTCTGTTCCGTGACACTTTTCAGAACTACTTGGAGATTTTATTAAAATGTAGTTTTCTTTCACTATGAGGTTAATTATTTTTAAGAGAAAACCTACAAACTACAACTACAAATATAATATAAATGCCTCTGGGGAACAAAATGAATGCTGAAGGAAAGAATACTCCTGAATGCTCTTTGGAAGGAAAAACTGGATAAAAAAAGTAGATTTTTGCTCTTTGTAATTCATATGTAAAGTAAATCATACTGTTTGCAATGCCGTTATTCTCAAACATTTTGCAGATTGGGAAACGCCATTATACTGCAGTGCCAGGTCTCTAAAAGATGAATGATACCTTAATTCATTATATTGAAGGCCAGGATCTATAAACTGGCCATTATTATCGATACCAACCGGTATGCAGTGCATTCTAGTAATCAAGCACTACTGTAATAGGGAATGTAGGAAAATGAAAGCTAGATAAAGAAGGTGTCTTTGCCTTCTTTACACAGAGGGAAGAGTTTGCTCAGTCACATACTGGTCTCTTTCTCTTCTGTTTAAAACCTGACCATATAGGAGAGCGGTATAGGTTAAAATAAACCAACAGACGAAAAGTATGTTTATCTGCCAATTGAGCTCCACATAATTTAACTGGTTGTTTTGTTGCCGTTACAGAGATGGACGACTGTCTGATGCAAAACAAGAGCAAAGCAATCCAAGATGGCTGGGTTCTCCCTCCTCCAAACAAAAGAGGGAGACCAAAGAAGGAGCAGAGCAGGCAAGAGAAGAAAAACAAGTCATGAGGAGGATCTCTACATTAAGAGGCCAATGTGGGGTTGGAGTTGCCCTCATCTCACCTGTTGATTTGTTTAAATGATTTTTAAGAGGGAAAAACCAATTCCCAGTTCATCAGTTTTCTCAAACTCTAGGATATTATCTGGGGATATATATATATATATATATATATATATATATATATATATATATATATATATATATATATATATATATATATATATATATATATATATATATATATTTTTTTTTTTTTTTTTTTTTTTTTTTTGACCATTCGTCAAACTTTGTCATCAAGGACCAAATTTCAACGCAGGAAGATGACCAAGAGGAAATGTGGCAACTTTCATCTCCCCTCTTTTTTTTCCAAGAGACTCTATTTGATGAAAGTAATTTCCTTCAAATAACTGCAATAGTAGATATCTAAATAAGTCCAAGCATGACTCCTGCAAAAGATGACATTAAAAAGAAGGCGAAATCTGTTTCTCTCATATTTACGAAAGAGTCTTGCTCTTTTTGATCTCATGGGATGCATTTGACATGAAGCTATTCTACTTCATTTGACTTTAATGATTTAATGATCTTCATTGTAGGGTACTAAGTGGCAATGCAGCCATGGAAATCCTGTTAGAACACTACAGGAAGGACTCCATCCATATGGAAGATGGTGAAATGCCACATTTTATTGTTGTTTGTTTTACACAAAAGATAAACAGAAAAGTACTGCCCAAAATCTGTATGTTTCTTTGTTTTGTTGAATCTGCTGAATGCCTTTTTTGTTTTGGTACAGAGAGCTCAAATATACTTGTTAACATGTTATAATAAAGCCCAAATTGTTTAAAATATTTAACAATTTGCATTAAGGATGCACTGGCTATCATACACTGATGATAAATATATAGCACTTATTAATCTAGGTTAATTCTAATTTAATTATAAAAATACTGATAAATAGTTGCAAAAAGAAGTATTAAAATATGTACACATTTAACATTAAAATTAATAAATGCTGTAAAAAATATTGTTCATTGTTAGTTTCATGAAAGCAATGCATTAACTAATGTCAACTAATTATTGTAAAGTGTAACCATATTCTTAATGTCTGTGTTGTATTTTATGGTAAATTTATATGGGCAGATGACTTGTTGTAAATATTACAGTTATGTTATTTACATTTTTGCCTACAGTTTTGTTTACACACAAGCTAATGGCAATCAAAGATCAGGTGAAGTACTAAAATATGTATTATATGAAATATAAAAGAATATATAAATAAAATAAAAATAATAATATTAATAATAAAAAAAAAGCCTCCAAGGTTGCATTTCATAATTCAAGGAAGAATAAGTTGGTTCCAATTACTAAAACAGTACACCTTTTTACTTCTGTGTAACAAGTTAATTTATTTCTAATACAAACTTTCTTAGTGACATGATTTTGGAGGATTTAGTGTGCAAATACAAACAACCAGAGGCAATCAAAAAATGCAAAGCAGGAATGCAAAAACTGTTATTTGACTCTTTCAACTGTAAGGCTGAGGTCTACACAGATACTTCGACAATATTACTCTTTGTGTCTTTGTTTTGCTATTGTGATGTGGTGATGCAGTTTTTCTTGTACATTTAAAAAAAATATATATATTTTTTATTTTTTATTTTTTTTTACATTTGTCACTATTTAGTCTATGTGCAATTGCAGAATTTCTCACTGTAGCTTATTTAAAAGACCCAATAATGCTTGCTGAGAAATGTACCATACATGCAATTAATAAATATTTTCAGTAAACAGTGGCGGTACTTGAACCTTAACTTCTTCTTTTTTTTTCTTAAACATATTATGTATTTTACATTAACAAAATTTTCAGGGAAATAAGCAGTTTAATAAGACAGTTACTGACTATAGGTCTTTCAACATAATTAAATATAATTCAGTGGACCGGTAGTTTGCTGTTATTAAAGTACAAAAGTATCCATGCCTTGAAATGGCAGAACCAAATTAAAAGCTTTTGTTTTGGAAATGTTATTGCTGCAATGAACTTCCATTCAGATTTCCCAGGAGACTTAACGAGCCAGATGTTTCAGCAGATGCTGACATCAGAAGCTTGGACAGGTTTGTTTGATTTAAAAGACAACCAATGGACAGCACAGTGGAAATATTGCTGTTTTACTGGGATTTACAGTAATATTAGCAGTCCTTCAATTAACTATTATGTTAGTCTGAACAAATGTTGAGTGCCAGTTTTCATATTAAAGTCCCATTTTTGTACAAATGATTCAAATTAAAAAAATGTATGGCTAAAATACAAGTTAAAAAGAACACAATCATTGGTTTATTGACACTTTTAATATAGTTATAGATTGCCAAAGATGTTTTAAAGAATCCATTTAATGAGTGTTCATAGTAATATCCTTAAATACATTTACAAATATACAGAAAATCTTATCTATTTATCTTTTTAAATACTCAAATTCTAATGAAGACTGAATGTAATTAGTATGCCTATATAATATCTACTGTAACAATGAGTCATGCATCCACAACATATATTTTTAAAGAGTCAGAAATGTGTATCATATTAATAACAATGAAAACCCATTATGTCATAATGTGTTTAATTATAAGAATCTACTGTAAGACACCTTGAAAGGGCCATTGTTTCCATAAAGTATTGACTATGCATTTGATTTTCCAACATTGACATGAACATGCAATTATTCATATAATTTTCTTAAAAGAAAAAAGCATTGTGGTAAGTTATATAAACCTTGTGGAACCTGTGTGGAAGCTTTTCATTTCACATCTGAAGCTATCTTTTTCCAATTAAGATAAGGTTGAATCACCTGTGAAATGCATCTGCCACCAAAATAATTGCCATATGTGCAGAGTGGCCACACAGAAAAGAAATAGGGAAGCAAGAAGCCTGCACTGTATCTGTCTTCATTTCAGGCCACAAAGTAACAAAATCTATACAGTATATATATATTTTTTTTTTTCATGGTTTTAGTTTTAGCATAATAACCCTGATACATATACATATGTACAGAAGCCTATGCTTTGTTTGATTATTGTTGGCATGCTACAGAACTAAATTTAGCTGTGCTGCTAAAAGTACTGTATCTACTTAGGATATAAAAGTAAAGTTATGTACAGTACAACCTGTTCTTCACCACTATTCTGAATTGTATATTTTATATCTGAATTCAGATTATAGTGGAGTATAATTTGTTAAATGAATGTAAAATCGCTTACTGACCTGCAAAACATTTTCTCACATAATCATGGGCATTGTTTGGAGAGAGTACCTTCTCTCTTAATTATTAATTAAATTATGCATGAATTTAAAATGACCTTTAACTGTTTCGATAAATAGTCTATGTAACGATCAGGTGATGAGATCTGTAGAAGCTTACAATATTTGCTCATTTCCAACTCAAAATTGAGTTAATTGATATTGACTAAAGTTCGGGAGCAGGGCCACGTCTCAAACAATCACCTGACTTCTAAAACCTCCATATATACCAGAGAGAGGATCCAGGGCTGCTTGTCTCCAAAAATTTGATTGATGAGGGTCATAAAAGCCATCTGTTCTGGGGTGCGTTCTCCGATAACGTTGTCTCTTAGCGCGCTACGAATACTCAAAAGGTACACCTTAACTACAGGTATACCTTTGCTACGTGTGTTCTCCGAACTATACCTTTGGATGTTGCTTAAGGTAAACCTTCTTAAGTTCGACCTTAGCAGTTGCTGTCCATGGTGGAGGTGCTGAATAGGTTGATATCGACGCCTCGATGATCGATTGTGCGCTCTTTCCTTCACAGTGGTATAGGTAAAGTATTGAGAAAACAATATTCTTTATAAAGAAGCATTTTAGAAATAGTACAAACTGCATTTATCGGGGCTTATTGAAATAAGTACATGCAGAAATAAATACGAGTATGTGTTTATAATTTAGCAAGTGTACAATCCCAAACCCTCACGGCCATAAGTGTGTTAATGTTCTCCACAACGTATGCTGATTATCCACCAGCCGTATCACATTATTGGCGTAAATCGCTCATTTGTGTAATTGGATGATTTCCTCAATAAAAGCGCAAGCATGAGAGACATACCGACATTCACTATGTGGGGGAAAAAAGTCCGCAAAAAGAGATCGCCCAGCCACACTGAGGTCTTACTCAGCCCATATCCATCCCCAACAACCTCCAGAAAACTCCACCACGGCATAAAAACGAAGAGCCGCCAGCAGCTGAATTTCGGGGCTGAGGGGGTAGCTCCGTCGAGCTCCGTGCTGCTTCTCTTATAAAGTAGTTGACAAACTCTAACTGGCTCTGCGGACGCCGCCGTCTTTGATTTAAAACAAGTACTCGCTGTCTCGCTGCCATAGCTATAAAGTTTGTGTAAACTCATCTTTCTTTATATAGACTCCTAAGCCTTTTCTGTCAAATGGTTCGCCAGCTGATGTGCCTTAGGATAGTAATTAAAAAAGCTAACAACCATTAGTGTATGGAAACTTTATTAATGAAAACACTTCCATACACTGGGTGTAGGCTATAACAACTTAAGTATTTTATGTGTATAATTTTAAAGTAAAGTAAAAATGTAATTTTAATACTAAATCAGATTTTATATTAAATGTTCATATAAAATTTTCTATGTGTAATTAAACTGCGATGTAAAAAATCTTTTTGCGTAGTGGTGGCCACTAGCGGTATGAAGCGTCAGCAGCGATAAGGTATAGCTAAGAGCGCTCCAGACCAACCTTACGAACGTATGACTTGCAGAAGGTATACTTAACTAAGTAGGTTTCGGAAACCACGTATTAACGATAAGGTACTTCTTAAGGTACAACTTAAGAACGACGTAGCGTTAAGGTAGTTTCGGAGAACGCACCCCTGGACACCTGTTTGTACACCCCCCCTCCCCTCCCTGTACACCCTCCAGTGACCTTAATATGAACTTATGAACCCAAGGAGGAATTTCGGAGGGGGGAGAAGTTGTGGGAAGCTATGTGCTTTTTTTAAACTTTGAAAAGGGCGAAATCATGAAAATGGTGTAAGGGATGATTTTATTAAGGTTTTAAATACACAATGCATTTCAAGAAAAAGGTTATAAACGCATAGCAGCAATGGAAACAATGTAATGATCGTTTTCGTAGTTGGAAAAGTGTAAAAACATTGTTAAAGTTGTTACAAATGAAATAAAACTAGGTCACTGGTTATTTATCTGATATAACCAAATGAGTCAAAACTATCAGATATGTTTTCGTTAAGCAATACGTGAAAAAGATGTGAGAGCTTGTAGCATTACAATTTAAAAATGGTGTTTTGTTACCAGTTAGAAAATAAAGAAAACTAGGTAATAGAGTTTTAGCATTTGTACCTTACCTCAAACTGAAAAAAAGAAACGAATGTAAAGCAGCGATACAAACCAAGAAAGTAGGCGTTTGTCACGTCAGGTGAAAAGTTAAAACAAAAGAAAAAAGATGGTAGACATTACGCGGATCTAAAATAAAATACACCAGACCCCGTCTTTAAAACACCAGCACAAGATACTTGTCAAAACTATGTTGTACTTTACCACTAACTAAAATTTTACTGACAAGAGTTAAACAAAAGAAAAAAAAAGATCTCACAGCAAAGTGTTATGACGTCTCCGGTAACGTTAGCTCGACTCAAACAAAAAAAAAAGAAGCGAACGTAAAGCAATGTTATAAACCAAGAAAGTAGGCGTTTGTCACGTCAGGTGAAAAGTTAAAACAAAAGAAAAAAATAGGTAACTTAGGCATTTACGCGGATATAAAAAAAAATACATCAGACAAGATACTTGTCAAATCTATGCAGTACTTTACCACTAACTACAATTTTAAAAAGCGAGACTGTTAGACGAAAGAAAAAAAAAGATCCTCCGGCAGAGTTGTGAAGCGTCCGTAAAACAACCTACCACCACCGCAAACACAGTTAGAATGAGGCTCGGGAATGCTCCGGGAAAAAAAACACGCCTCCAGCGCTAGAGAGGGCAGGGCAGGAGGCGTGATAGTAGCATTAAATAGATTTAAACGTTACACTAAGTAGTTTTTAATAAATAGACATCAGTCCTTAATTAGTGAAAACTTATATACTTATATCCGTTTAAACATATGGTCAATTTTTACTTTTTAAATGATGTAGACCTAAAATTTCACAAATACACTTAGCGAGGAAAGCTTTTACCCTATTATTCTGGAAAAACCCATAAGAGTCAATGTCCTTCACCAAAGAGCTGACTTTGAATTAATGAATTAATGAAATCAATTCTACTCATAAATTACTTGTCTCAAATGTTGCCAGAAAAATTTCTTGTCAGATCGCTTGGCTGTGCACCTTATAAGCGGGAATATTTTACCCATTTACAAACTGTAACAAATTAAAAAAAATAATCCTTGCACAAAAAAATTGTTTGGATCAATACAAGGCACATTTAGTGTTATAGTTGGTTAAATATTTGCATAAATACACTGATGATTTTACTAAACTGCATTTAATGTTCCCCATTCAGAAGTTTTACTAAACTGCATTTATTGTTCCCCATTCAAAAAAAGTACACACACAGCAGTGAACACACACCCAGAGCAGTGGGCAGCCATTTATGCTGTGGTGCCCAGGGAGCAGTTGGGGGTTAAGTGCCTTGCTCAAGGGCACATGAGTCATGGTATTGCCGCCCAAGACTTGAACCCACAACCCTAGGGTTAGGAGTCAAGCTTTCTAACCACTAGGCCACGACTCCCCCTGGAAAAAAAAGCATGGTTCCACTGAGACTCGAACCCAGAACCTTCTGCATGTAAAGCAGACGTGATAACCGCTACAGAAATCTGCAGGGCTTCTAGTGTGGATGAGTTTAGGTCAAAACTGATTTTATTGTTATATTATTAAATATCTGAAAAGCATCAGTAGATCAGTTTATGAACAGCATTTGCAGTTTTTCTTAAAAAAAATTAGGAGAACAAACATAACTTAAAAAAATATATAAAAATGTATTGTAAAATGCACAAGCATTGTTTACATTACTTTTACCATTCACAACTCAAATGATGCAAATGATACGTCATGAGTAAATGGAACCTGTTAGTGTTTGACATTCATTTATGTTTTAGAAGTTACTAACTTAGTAAAATTACACTTTTTTTTCATTGTAGGATACATAATACACTAGCTCTGAAATATGAAATGCCGCATCAGAGCAGCTTTAAATTGTATCATTATCAATCAGCATGAATCTTGTGTTCTGTTCGGCTGAGGATGAGAAAATCACTAACCAAAACTGGCAGCAAGCTATTTAGCAATACAAAATTTCCATCTCAGTGGTGCTTCTCGCAACACTTGGACAGACACTTTTATCATCAATGGTAACTAAGAAATGAAATACATCTAGGGAAAATGTAAAAAAAACAAAAAAAAAACATCTGTGCACAAATCAAAGCCTTTTGCTTTTCAGTTTAGAATAAAGGACAGCGATAGATAATGTTCTCTGCCTCATTAAATCTGGATCGAGCAGAGGTAGGTCCCAGCTGAGCCCAGATACGAGAAAGACATATTCAAGCCAGTTCATGCTGGTTCTCTATGAGAGAAACTCCTGCCAGGACTCACTTTTAATTCACAATTAAAAAAGACTTTTCTCACACACTTGTGGCCAAAAAGCAAGACCAAATGTATGATGGAAAGGACGAGAAGTGGGTGGGTGGTCGGTCAATTGTGAGGAACAGGTATTGAATAATAGAAAACATAAATTATCTGCACATCTGTGTCCAATCAGCTAGAGCCGCCTTATAATTCCTAAAAAAATTCAGAACATTTGAATAAGAAGAACACAGACAGCTTATTCTTTTATTATTATTATTATTATTATTATTATTTCCATTTTGGATAGCTGCCTGCTTTATCTGAGTATTTTACCTGCTCACCAGCTTAAGTGTCTACTTCTCCATGTCATATTATACGGTTTTCAGGCTTAACTAGAATAAAGGAGGAGAAAGCGAGAGTCTCCTCTGGTAATTTACTCTTTAAAAAGGCATGACAGAGCCATCTGAATCCCAAGGGAGTTTATATTAAAAGAGCAAGTGTAACTGGAAGTGTCTCAAGTTGTTGTATTAACATAATGAATAATGAGAGAGGCAGCAGAGCAAATCAGTCATATGAAACAAACTGTCTCATACGAAAGGATTTTACACATTTCCTCTAGGCCAAAGATTAAACACATACCGTATTGTTGGATTCGGTGTAAATGCTGATGCATCTTCATGCATATGTGAACGTGACATGCCATACGCAGAGTTCATCTCATGGGTTCAAACAGTTTCTCTAATGTAATCACATAAAAGTGTGACGTTTACTTTGTATTCAGAGAAGTTCACCGCAGATCAATCAAGGTCCACAGGATATATTTCCACTTTGTGCTTTCTTTTTAACACCTTAAAAAGATATGGCTGTGCCCACAACCAAAAGCCAAGTTAGCTTGTAACTGCATTTTAAAGTTTAATAGAGTTAGGCACAAGATCTTTTGTATTTGTTTTCTGTCTCTCACCACGTAATGGCACCCAGAAATAGTGAAATACTGAGAACCGGTTTTTATGTACCTCATAACAAGAGCTGATGCTTTCACGCCAAAATAGTGTTGGAAAAACTGAAAAATGCACCTTTAATCCAAAAAAAAATTACCTTCTTGCTAAAAAGCAAAAAATGGAGGTCAGCACTTTCAAGGCAATTAGGAACATAAAAGGAAAACTGAACGATAGCTTTGCCCGGACTTTAAAAATAAAGTCTTTGTTCCTGGAAATTCTCTTGTTTTACATGTTGACAGATGGATTCTATTGCATGTTGAGGTTGTACCCTTTGATGCAATGTGTAACAGTGCTCTAAGAGTCAGAATAAGCCCTTAGCAATCGATCTTCAGTTACACACAGGAAAGCGCATAGATCACTTATGGGACTGACAGGGTTCACAATGACAGTTTAACCTTGGCTACTGTACCATATGGCACAAAAAGACAGCCTCTGTGCCTACAATGAAATGGGATAAACAAAAAACTACTTAAATTTTGAGGAAAAAATGTATAAATGAAATAAACAGAAAATCACATAGTCCCTCTTATCTGGCATTTATTTACAAAGTACTTGTGACTACCGGTATTACTAATATCCCCCTTTTATACTTGGCATTAAAATGTGTTTCATATCCAAACAGTGCATTCTTTAGCTGGGCTGCATTTACACCTTGCATTAATTGTGTCTCCAGTGAAATAAGTCTTGCACTTTACTACTGAAAAAGGAAAACAGCACTTATATGTTACATCAGAGACTTTTTCCATAACTAGTGTGAATTTGAAAAACACTGGAGGACAATTTGAAATGTTCCCCATCATTTTGACAGGTAAAAATAAGGTACTGCATATGGTCTGTTGTGTTTATCCAACTTTAGATTCCCACATTAAAGCTAGCTATGCAACACAGAGCTTGGTTTGACTAAAAGAGCTTTTGCAACAGAAATTCAGAAACTTTAAATGCAGTCAGAATCTGTCCCTGACCATCTCTAAATGTGGTTTCGATGCTCACAAAGAGGATGTATGTGGATGTATATGCAACTGACATTTAATGTGGTCAAGTAAGTGCTCTCTGAAATGTTACCTGGTCACAAGCATGTTAATGTCAGATGAAAATGAAGTTATAGTCATCATTTGCTCAGTGTGCATTTGTCATCTTAAAGATTAATAAATATCAAATGAGTGCATCCTCATGAGAAAACATAATCTAAATGTTCCTGTACAGGTGCCTGCTTTATTAGAGTAAATGTCAGAGTATGTTATTGTCAATTTTCAAATGTCAGTCGATACCTGTATTTTTACCTCAAAGTCTCAGAGGGACGCATCCCGCCAGCCATGACTGGGCAAGAAGCTTTAATTTCCTGCACTTTTCTTTTAGACCAGATTCTCTCTGGAAGTTTTAATTGTTATGGCCTTCATGGTAGAGTACCACCACAGACATCCTGAAGTATTGCTTGGGTACAAACAATCTATCAGTGCCCAGCACATCCGAACTCTGGCAATGCTCTCTAAAATGACTTGAAGTGAAAGAAATAGTGACTGGGGAAAAAAATAAACCTCTGAACTCAAAATCTGGAGCTTGGTGGTTGGTTTTCTTACAGTAATTGAAGGCCTGTGAATGTTCGTTCTGACATCTTGGAAGACAAGAATTTCCTATTTTCTTTGTACTGTCAGTTGGATGGCCAGCTCAAGAGTTCATGCACCATACAACAATGAGCCTAATAATGCCAATGTATCCACACTATGAAAGAGATACAAGGCAAAAGAAAAGGAAAAAATTACAGGATGAAGCCCTTATCCAAGTAGAAATTTAATTAAGACAACACATTAAATTAATGCATTTAGCAGACGCTTTAATCCAAAGTGACTTACATTGCATTCAGTCTAACAATTTTCCTATCATGTGTTCCCTGGGATTCAAACCCCCAACCTTGCGCTTGCTAATGCAATGCATCACCACTTGAGCTACAGGAACACATCAAAACTATACCTTCAAAAACAGCTAATTGTCTAAACAATCATCATGGTACCTATCAAGTAAATACTGAAATGCTATTCATATTTATCATTTTATAATTTTGTCATTATAAGACATGGGAAATGCTCTGCTCTTGATCATTTCTAATTTCACTTACCTTAAAAATGATTTGTGTAGTTGTAACACCACTAGGAACTTTAAAAACAATGACTGTTTTCAAACATGTTTTTTCTGGCTGTAAAAACAGAAAGCCACGCCTCCAACTCACGCTATCGGTTGAGTCACTGTTGCTGTGCCAGACTGGTTAGAATTCTTAAATAAAAAGCAATGCTATGACAGCAACACACAACTTTAAAGATACCTTTTTATAATTCATACAGTCACAGCATATTAAGCTGGGATAAGAGAAAGTATTTTAAAATACAGTCATGACATACTTCATCAGCTCCCATTTGAGCTCCCACATCTAAGAATACAGCAAATAATTTATGTATAATAGTTTCCTGTTTTCTTTGTAGTATGTAGGGGAATTCATTCAGATGTCAGGAAGTTTAAAGCTATAATATGCCCAGATCCCCAGATGTTGTAACCAGACCTTTGACTTTCAGACCATGCCCTGGCATCTAAAAATAAAAATTCCCAGATAAGGGAACCCCACACCCTCATACAATCACACAGGACAGCAGCAATACACTCCCACAATAATATAGACATGAACTGTTCCTTTTAGGCCCCTTAGTTTCCATGTACATACACACAATTTAGATGACATATTTAAGTACATACTCTAAATTGTAATGTAAGACCCCTAAAATGTGATACCAAAAAAATGCAGATGCTGAAAATACAAAAACAGTCTCAGGCTACCTCGATTAAACCCTATATAATAGTATATAAGTGAGAAGTCTAGTGTGAAACACCATGGAAACATATACAGTAGTTCAGTTGCCATTGTGACAGTATGACTTCTTGTGCAAATTGAGATTAACAGTGTTCAAATTAACAAGACTGATATAAAGTATCTAAATGACAGAGAAAACTAACTGTCAATGTGTTGATAACAGAAGCTTACTGATCTGATCTACTGTAATACAGCTTTTTTCTGTTAATTAGCATCTGACTGCCCAGCTTATTGGTTCAATGAAGATTTTGAGTTTTGCTCTAGTGAACACTGAACAATTCTGTCAATAGCCTACTTTGATATACAGTGAATTAAATTTGCATTTATTCATATGAGAAACTTCAAAGACATTCAAAAATAAATTACTTAAAAGTAAAAATAAGTAAACATTTACAGGTTATTTGTCATTACTGAATCAGTGACGTTTCCATTATCTGTGGTCACTTGTGAGTATATGAGTTTTAGTAACATCCTTGGGTAGAGGACTGTGGTAATCGTACTGGCATATGGCATATAAAGTGGTGAAAAAGTGGTGAAAAAGTCCTCTATTCTGATTGGCAAGGCAGTGCTGATATGTAGTATGTATAGTATAACATTTGTATACTCAATCATACTGTCGGAAGTGAAAATCATCAATCAATAATGATATAGTCTAAGCTATGGTCTGTTCCAACAATATATATATATATATATATATATATATATATATATATATATATATATATACATACTGTATAATGACATAAATTTTTTACATGTTACAATTGATTTATATAGTGACATCAATTTTGTGATTGAGTTTATTGTGTAGAGTGATCAGATGCATTTTAAATAATTTGTAAAAGCTTCATTGGTCAAAATAATTAACTTAAAAATAGTTAACTTCACATAACTTCACAAAAGTGTCACTGTTATTTTTACCTTAAACTTAAAATGACCAACTAAATAGACTGTAAGAGCAGTCCGATTGCTAAAAATGGAGGGAAGAAGTGCTTCCAATCATTTCTTTCTTGTTAGCAATAGTCCAAAAAAAAACTCCAAAAAAAAACACCTGCAGTCATCATTGCCTTACATCAAAATGGCCTAACATGCAAGAAAATTGCTACAAAGAATACTATACCTGAAAGAACCATTTGCCGGATCATCAAGAACTACAAGCAGAGAGGTTCGACTGTGAAGTGAAGTGAAGAAGTATTCAGGACATCCAAGAGTGTCCAGCAAACGTAAGGACCAACTACACCTGAGAAGTCAGCTATAGAATCGAGTCACCACCAGTGCAGAGCTCGCTCAGGAATGGCAGCAAAGTGCATCTGCACACACAGTGAGGCCAAGACTTTTGGACAACAGCCTGGTATCAAGAAGGGCAGCAAAGAAACCACTTCTCTCCAAGAAAAAAATGTCAAGGACAGACTGAAATTTTGCAGGAAGTACAGGGACTGGACAGCAGAAGACATGAAGCTCCCTTCCGACTGTTTGGGACATCTGGAAAACTGATTGAAGAAAAGGTGAATGGTACCACGAGGCCTGTGTTGTGCCAACAGTTAAGCATCCTGAGATGCACATCTTTTCAACCAAGGGAGTGGGCTCTCTCATAATTCTGCCCAAAAATACTGCCATGAATAAAGAATGGTATCAAAATTTCCTGCAGGAGCGACTTCTTCCAGCAATCCATGAGCAATTTGGTGATGATCCGTGCATTTTCCAGCATGATGGAGCACCATGTCAAAAAGCAAGAGTGATAAAGAAGTGTCTCAAAGATCATTACCCTAAAATTTTGGATCCACGTCCAGGCAACTCCCCAGATCTCAATCCCATAGAGAACCTGTGGTCAGTCCTCAAAAGGCGAGTGGACAAGCAGAAGCCTACAAATTGTGATCAACTGGAGGCAGGAATGGATTGCCATCAGTCAGGATTTGGCCCAGAAGCTAATATCTAGCATGCCAGAGCGAATTGTTGTTACAAAGAACAAGGTTCAACACTGTAATTATTGATTCATTGTATTTTTTTTATATAATAAAAGCCTTTAAAACATATGATATGCTTATCATTGTTTTTCAGTATACCATAGAAACGTGAAAAATAATCTATGAATGCTGTAGCAGCAAACTTTGCAGAACACAAAATGTATGTCACTGCCAAAACTTTTGGCCATGACTGTATATATTTGTGTTTGTGTGAGTGTGTAGCTCTATAGAAAAAGGGAAAATGCACTTAAATTAATTATGAAATGAACTAACTGCCAGAGAATTATCTCACATGGCCAGATGTCTCCATTACAGCCAGTCCTCAAGCTTTTGAGATATAGGGCCCTATAATACACCCGGTGCCATAATAAGTCGTAATAACAAAAATTACGACTTTAACACTGCAGTGACACTGCTGACGTATGACACTGCTGACATATGATGCTGCTGATGTGTTATCTTTGTTATTGGGCGCACCAGAAAACACATCAGCAGTGTCATACGTCAGCAGCGTCGTGAACGCACTCACAACACACCTGGAAGAGAAGACAATGCTGAATAAAGTTGTAATTTTTGTTATTTTTGGACCAAAATGTATTTTCGATGCTTCAACAAATTCTAACTGACCCTCTGATGTCACATGGACTACTTTGATGATGTTTTTCTTACCTTACTGGACATGGACAGTATACCGTACACACATTTTCAATGGAGGGACAGAAAGCTCACGTACTAAATCTAAAATATCTTAAACTGTGTTCCGAAGATAAATGGAGGTCTTACTGGTTTGGAACGACATGAGGGTGAGTTATAAATGACATAATATTAATATTTTGGTTGAACTAACCCTTTAATTACATAATTTTCATTTTTGGGTGAACTAACCCTTTAATCACAACAACAGAAAGTTAGTAGTAAATGATTTATTGCAGCTATTTACTGCATAGTATTATCTTATTTTTCACACCTATTATCTTAATCAACCTCTCAAGCCATGTTCCAGGATGCTGGTGGAAAACATCTAGCTGTGAAAAGAACACTATGGCAAGCAACCGATCTCACATCTCACACTACTTTCATGGCCATAATGTAAAGCAATTATGTACTTTCAATGAAACATTTGTTCCACTGTGAAGGACTGGGTGAGCAAAAGGAAAGAACAGTGAGTCCAACGCTGAATGCTTAGAGCAGAGGTTTCCAAACTCGGCTCCGGGATCCCCAGGG